>NC_136540.1:14033012-15361137 GCF_910591455.1 Pholis gunnellus
AATAATACTACTTTTGTTTCTTTGCTCTTTAAACGACATTGTAATGTTTTGGGAAGAAATGAGTTAACATCTTGCTATGATGCTATGTTTCTTACAGAAGGGATCCCAGTCGACAGTCCTTCAGGCCAGAGGTTGCAATTTACTTTCATTCTCTGCAATAACCTTAAAAAAACTATCTATACAAATGCAAGCTACAGTAGAACAAGAAGAGCAATGTGGTTTGATTGGTTCAGAGGTGTTTCAATGAATGTTCAATATCTGAAGATGTAGCACTCTTAAGCCACCAGTAGTTTCACTCCATTTTAAATGCGTTGCTGCGTTATTAAATGCCCTCAAAAAACACCAGCTTGGCTAAACAAAAACCCAACATTATTGGCTTTTGTGCGAACAACTTTATACGAACTTTGTCTGACAATACCGGCTGTGTGCATGTCTCAATGAGTCTCAGACCAGCTGTAGGCCTGCAGACAGTGTTAGATGAAAGACAAACTTAACATCGCCAGTGCAATCCAATTCAAGTCGTCACTACACAGCCAAGCAGATGTCGAGCAGTCTGCAAGTAATTCAATACATCCTGTGTACACGCAACCACAACATGCAGTCATACTGTTTAGACAGGCTATTTCGGAGGCAGTGAGATCATTATTGTGTCTGCTTTAATCTAGAAGTAGCTTCCATGTTTAGGCCTTCAATCAAATTAGAATGGATCCAAAAGGTTCTGGGTTCTTTAACAACAGATCTTTCATCAGCTTCTCAAAAGATTTCATTCCCAAAAGAGCTTGCTTCTGCTTGAGCTGTTAGAGGACGTGGTGTTAGTGCTCAGTCACATCAGCATCCCTTTCAATGGAATCACAGATCAGCTTGTGAAGGCCAAGTAAATGTGTGTCGGCAATTTGTTGTTAATTTGTTACTTGTAGAGTTACTTTGACAATGTTGGCCTTTGATGTTCGTTTTGTTCCCTCGGAGTCAAAAACGGAGAAAGCTATTATATGGCTGCATGATTTTCTAATTACCTACAACCCTGCTCTGATGAATGAAGCAACATCAATGGATGGCTTTCTTCTTCGTATTTAGAGTGACACGCATTGCTGGCCGTGATCACACTTGTCTTTTCAATCTGACTTTTGTCATCTGATCGTGCCAGGACGCATTAACTGTCAAGTCTGTACGCTCAGATATCGGATCTTGCTCGCATTGAGATCCGATCATGCCGAGGTGGCCCGGCTCGCATTGAGTTCGAATCCCAGTGAGGTGTGGACGGCATGTGGACACAATCGGGACAATTTATCAAACGCAGGTGTTGCATCATCACACAGGCGTTACGTTTCTGCTGATGAAAAACCCAATATTTTCTGATTTTACTGCTTCAAAATCAAAGCTTTTTAAATTACAAAACAACGGGGGACTTTTATTATGAAGAAGTTATAGGAAAATGTCTTTATCATTGAATTAGCAGAGCTTTGTTAGTGGTTATTCTTAAATAAAATACTACAGGAAGGAAGAGTAAGCAATGCATGATAATACTTAAATAACAGGGGACTTTTATTGTGAAGAATTTATAGGAAATTAAATGTAAGAAACGAATGATATTCTATAACTATCCGATCAGGCAGGTCACATTGAAGAGTCGGGTGTGGACGCACATATGCAGATACAGCTGAGTTCTATTCTGGCGCATCCGATCATAAAAGGCACTTTGAAAAGACAAGTAGCCACGGCCGCTGAGGCCTGTTGCCACAGTCTGGGCATTCTTTGAAGATTAAGTAACATTCGAAAGAGGTTAAAGGGCCAAATGTTTACTCTGTGAATGCCACGTCAGCAGCCCTCGTTACAACAGCATGATCAAACCAAGGCAACAGAAAAGAAAAACTGTTTTTTTTGTATTAGGCTCCAGCTCTCACCACCTACATATCCCACGGTTCTGAGTAACCAATGGATCAGGGATTTTACAAGTTCAGATCAGAAGAGGTTTTCAGAGGGGCTTCAGAACGAGGGTACACCATTGAGTCCCTAAGGAGTGCCAGTTTCAGTCTTTCCTGCCTAGAAACTGTCACTGTTGCTATAATTATCCTTTGCTCATTTGGTGTCTCTCCCTTCACCTATATGTGTTAAGACATGCTGCAAAACCAGTAACGGCGCTTGATGTAGACGAGGCACACTGAGGAAAACGTCTTCAACATCAAAGTAGATTACAACTCTACATCAGAAAATGACGATTGGAATGCACTGAACATCGCAGACTGATATCCAGCGGTGGATGTGAGGGGTGGGTGGAATTTTCCCTTTGGTCCATTTTACACCCACTCAAATCACTAAAAGGCTGCTCAGTGGATACCTGATAAATATATACCAAATGTGTCTCCTCACTAAACAGCTCTGGCTTCAGACTCTGCCTTTCATGCAAGCCAGCCCAGTTAACCCTGCCTCCTTTGCACATCGGCCTGTTCACTCTGATTTATTGCTCAAACCTACCCAGAATGCCAACTGAAACCACATTCCATGGGCATTGCGTGTTTAAAAAAACTTAGGTCCTGCTTTTTTCCTAAATTCTTGCTGACAAGACACAATATCCAGTAGGATGGGTCAGTATCAGGACCATGGAGACAGTCTACCAGCCATTAAACGATTTCTCTTCATTCATCATCCTTTTTTTTCTTCTTTTTACACAAATTATTACTTTTATACTGCCTTCATAATTCCACCTCTATTTTTCAGAAGTGCTTGATGGAGCTATTAAGGATGAAGCTATTTTCTGATAGCCATTTATACTGATGTAATTTAAAAAAGACCCAAGGGTGCCGTTATACAAAATCGGGTATCTTTCTGCTGCAGAAAACCAAATTTGCGATTTTCTCAAGACCTTTTTCATCGCTACTGGTATTGAATTAAAGCCAAAATTAGGAAGGAGAGAATACCCAATTTACCACTTCACATAAAGAGTTTTCTGTAGATGGTTTAAGAACAGAAGATTTATTGTGAAAGGCATGAATAAATCTAATTATTTACAGTCACGTATTTGCATTCTGCAATTCTGCTTTTCATGAGAGCAGAATGCAGTGTAAACAGCATTTTGTATTTTCCCTGCCTTGAACTGTGCATTGTCCATCTCTTTGGTATAACCGCTGCTGCACCGTCGGAGCAAAGGTGGCTGGAAAGGCGCAACGAGATGGGTGCTCCATGCAGATAAGGCAGCACAAGGTGAGCTGATACAGAAAAAATGTAGGTCTTTGACCTTGCACTAAGAATAAACCAGGTTTGTTTTCAGGAAAGCCCATGGAGTGTCCGAATGATGAATGAAATGGATTGTTCTCATGAATGTCCCAGATTTATTTTACCCATCGACCCACTGCGCCCTCCGCCCTAAGCAGACTTTGTTGCTCTTCATTCTACGCCCCTTGACTTCCCTCTTTGCTCTCGTCATGATTACTACGACCACTAGAGGTCCGCGGTGTTTCCTTGTATTTGTATCGGTGATCAATCACGCGAATAGATGTTACTTTCTGCCTTCTGAACTTACTAGTAAGTACACGGTACCTTCAAACCCATATCTATGAGACTGATAAGCGCCGTTAATGCTCATTAATCGCTCTGTTCAGTAAATTCCAGTAAAATCCCCATGTACCAACGATACAATCACACAGGTTCAAATGTGACTTTTTGCAGGCAAATGCAAACTCCTGAACATGCAATGTGATCACTGTCAGTTTTGATCCAACCATGAATTCAGCAAAAGCCTTAATAATGCATTACAGCAGTTAAAAACTGCAGCATTACTTTCGTTATCGCAACTTCTTATCTGCTGGTGGGCCATTTAATCTCTCTGGCTCTTTGAGAGCGTGTCTGCTTTAAATCCGCTGGTGTGGAGCAGATATCATCTCATGTCAAGAAGAATCCCCCTCATTCATCTCACTGGGGGAGACAACGTGCCTCACTCATATGTGCTTCCCTGCTGCTTCCAGATACATTTCACATATAGGCAATGCATTTTTGATAGTGTAGCCTGGAGAAATAAATAGAGTATATGCAAACACAAGAAGAAGGACATTTTGTTCTTGACTGCACTGTGACATGCCGTACCAATTGCATCTATTGTGTTAAGATGCTCGTAGCTGTGTCTGTGATGGGATTCTTTGTTAGTTATTTTAAACAGATGGTGAACAGGATGATTTGAATCATTTTGATGAAACACAGTGTCTATGATTTAGCTGTGAAAAGTAACAAAGCTCATCAAAGCCATTTACCAACATGGTGAAGAAGAACTCTTTATGTTTTAAAGACACTGGATTCTCCTCTGTTTTCCGTCCATAATCTATTTCTGCTTATCCATTGCAGGGGCACAGGGAGCTATCCCAGATCCCATTGTGTGATGCGCTTTTTATGTCCTCATACTTAAAAGGTACTGCTCTGGTGTTTTGAAGTATAGTTGCATGAGGTACTTATCCAACAACGGAGGACAGTCGGCATACCGCCAGTTTGGAGAGGCACAACGATTACTTCTGCGGACTGGGGCAGCAGCAAGACATCTTTATATATATATATAATACGTTACGCTTTCTAATGACTCACACGCCTGCCATAACTTGTTAGAAAAACACAACATGGGTCATTATAGGAGCAACTTGCAATGCAAGGAACAACCAACACAATGTGTCTTAGTTGGGGGTGGGTCTCTTGAAAGTCTCAGTTTTCTCCTTAGCATAGCTTCTCCAACTCAAACTGATGGGATGATCATCATCATTCCTCCAAATGGTGTTTTAACAATGGTGGAGGAGAGCGTTCTAAGACGTCATTACAAAATCTTCCATAGATTTTCAATTTTTGACCTGGCAACTGTGAAAGCTATCGCAATGATTCACATAACATTCCTACTCATCAAGTCATTCCTGAGAAGTCCTGTACCTCATGAAAGCATCCACATTTGGCATCCTGAGCTTCATTTGTCGCCCGTCTACAGTTGTTAGAAGGAATAATCAAAGAAACATAATAGGAAGACAGAAAATAAGGCCTCTTGCTCAATTGTAACCGGGGTGCTATTTACCAGCTGCAGTGTAACCGTTACAATATAAAGCTGCTATCCGTAATGATGTTGTCACCCCGTGGTAATTCCTTGTATGCTTCGCCAGCGTTTTCAGGGAGAGGATTGTCTCAGCGAGTACACCTCTTTCCAGACATGCTGCCTGTTTGCTAAGGTGATTAACACCACATGTTCTCCGGGATAATCCTGGCAAGCAGTGGTGTCATCACGTCACATGGTGGAGAACATCAATAGGTAGTAGCAACAGAGGAAAGCTTTGCGTACTAAGTCAACAGACTCAATACAAAAGCGCCATGTCCGCAACTCTTCAAAGTCAGTCCACCACTTTCACAAAGTGAGAGACAGCTTCCTGTCACTACACTTGTTTTTCTTGCCACCAGTATTGAATCATGGTTGTTGAGTACATGTGCAAAAGCTAATAGTTGTTAACCTACTTGCAGCACAGATGGAGATTTTTTTTCTGTATTTCGTTTCTTTCGAAGCCGTCCTCTCACAAACACTCTCGTACACATTACAGCCACCATCCATCCATCCACCCATCGCAGCTCGTTTGCCACTGCCTGCTCTGCTGTTGCTATGGAAACAACTGCATCCCTGGTAATCCCATGAATAGGATGCAATGTGCGGCGCTTCAGGGGTGGAGACAGCTTAACATGGTGGCAGGTGGAGACAGTAAACTGAACCATGTCACTCAAAATAATACTTGAATAGCATCCTCAGATTTATTTTTCTAAATACCTGCCCTTGAATTGGCCTCATGCAATATTTCAATATAGTCTCAATTCTCCTGTTTTGCTGTACAGATATGTTTTGACTGCATTGTGCCTCTGATATAAAATGTTTCCGTACTTCATGTCTTCTTATGATGTTTGCTTTAGTTTAAAGCGGTGGTTTGGGCTGGAACTAAATTGGTGTTGGAGGACCTTGTTGCAAAAGTGGCATCACAGTTTGACGTTCTACTTATCCACTCAGTGGGATGCTAAAGCGAACCTCGTCACACTGTGGGCAGACATCAACTACTCATGGCCGATCTCTTTTATTTCATATTTACACTATTTGCATGTATTTCATGAAGACCCAGTGAAATAAAAATACCTCTACCAAGCACTAATTGCATGTCACTGCTCTAATTATTCTCATATCTTCCATCCTCTGAAACCGCTTATCCTTTACACTCACAGGGTTGCGGGTAACTGAACAACTCTTCCTCTCATCATGTTTATGTCAAATATATATGAGTTTTATTCCAGATTATTTCTTGGTGGCAACCAATAAATAGTAACACCTCATAAAATAGTGATTTGTTATTATTATTATTATTACTGTTGTCTTTCTTTGGAAAGAGTTAGCATAGCTGTATCCAATCTGTGTGTTAGGGTATGTCATTTATGTAAGTTAGCTGTTTGTAGCTTCATAATTAGCTTCAGTCATGAAAAAAAAACAATTATTAAAAAACATCATTATTTGTATTATTATTATAAAGCCCAATCACTTGGGTGTCAGGCCAAATGTTTAGAAAGACTACAATGTTTTACTGTCTCTTCTTTTTCATCTCTAAAATTGCTCAAACGAAAACCCAGAATCCTTTTCTCAGTATACCAGCAGAAAAAGAACTAGAGCTGTTACACCACAGAAAACGGACCTGCAAATTAAAACCATCCCACTGTAATTTCCTGCCATCACTTTGCCTCCATCTGCTTCGGAACAGGTCAATGGGCTTGTCAAAGAAATGAGAAGTGTCTGCTGTTGTTGCACTGCTGCAGCTGTCTACTGTTTCTCTGGTTGTCTCTTTCTTGTAGTGACCTTGTTTGGCTCGGTCTGCTAGCCTCAGTGCAGTGTTCACGACGGGATATCCTAGTCTTTGTGCTTCCTGCTCAATTTACCGAAAAAGTCAGTTCAGAACATGAAACAAACAGAGGAGGAGAAAGATGAGACAGGACAGTAAAGACAAGGTAAGAACAGGGAGAATAAGGAGAAGCAAGCGTGAGGACGAGACTTTAGTACAGGCCTAGGCTGGATTTAATCAAACTCTGCAGTTTGGCTCACTCTGAGAGAACTGGTCAGGTGTCAGCTGGCGATGACAGCCACTTATCTCTTTTGTGGCTAGGCTGTGGGCGACAGTGTTCGCTATGAGCGTCACTCCCTAATTCACATCATGGTCTGTACTCACTGCTTGCCACCATGACACCAATCAACGACCCTCGCTGAGCATCTGCTGACGATCAGTCAAGTAGAAATGGAGAGCCACAGAGAGAAGTCTACTTATGGGAACAGGATTTGATGTTGCATCGCCCCGAACAAGATAATAACATCCAGTTTTAGTAGGGGGATTGCTATCAAACTCCAGGGAATGTTGTGCTGCGTCACAATAACGGAGTGATTAAGCTGCGCCCGGGTACCGCTATTCTGAAGGTGAAATGCAGGGGAAAAACATTGGGGCCAAATCCATCAGTGTACCAGAGAATAGCATGAGTATTTGTTACCTGCGCCCAGCAGCATAAGTCACCCTGTCAGTCTGTCAGAAAACAACAACACTTCCAAAGAACTTTACCGCCATGAGCCTGCATCACTGTGAGATTAGCTAATTAAATAAAGCAGCAGTGTGCTTTCAGCCCTAATTACAGGCTTCTTTCAGACATTTTGAAAACTGGATTTGGCTTCAGTACTTTGCCTGTAAGTATGACGTAAAATGGAGTATGTAAAGTAGTTTACACTTCAGAATATGTGGATTTTGTGTACAAGATAAATGGATGTAAGGTACTTCAGAGTATGAGACGTGAGCTTACTGCACATATTCAACTGTCCCCTTATGCATTGCGTCTGAGTGCCTTGATACCGACTGTAACTCTTGTGAGAACATGAGCCAGGCTAAAAGGTGTTAATATGTCACTTTATTAAGTTTTGATATGTTTTCATGCGAGAAAGTAACAAATAAAATTCCCAATATGTGGCCAGTTCATCCAAATAACCCCATGCTTGGAAATTTACTGTGATAGTTTTTGGAGATGTGACCGAGCAGCTGGCGGGGTGCCTTGAAACTGTTGCCGGCCTTCGCTTGAGCATGCTTCAGTGTGATCAGTCAGTGTTAACCATTCATTTAGTAGGCAGTATGCAGTACATACTGATTGAGTATGTAATAAGAAGTACGTTACTATGTATATCTTCGTCAGTTATTGGAACCAAAAGAAAATGGTCTGAGTGGTGGAAGCCAAAAGATTAAAAAAATGGTCAAGTAAAAAACATTGAAAATCTAAGGTCTTTTAATTAAAATGTGCATGCAGTTGCGTGGAATGGCGGTATCACGCCTTAGCTGGCTCAGCAGAAGAAATGGCCAAAAGAAAACAACAGAGAGCAATAACTACACTGTGTGATTTCTAACTTTGGACATTCCAATGCAACACAACGCTGCAGCGAGGCAGCTCTGATCGATTTCAGAGGAATCATTGTGTCGGAGCCCGGTGCCTCATGGTGGCTGTGGAGCTTGCGGGTTAGGGAGATTAACGTTGCCACAATTCTTTTCAGGAACCTTTTTCCTCCTTAATAAGCACTCCCTGTACTGTTTCTCTGGGGTCTGTCCGAGGCCGCTGTTTGATGTAGAATTCAGCACTGTGTAGAACCAGCCTCTGACTGCAGGCTGCTGCCCTCACTGATTCCATGCCGGTATAACCCAAAAGCTGACATGAATGACATTTTTGGAAAAAAGTAGCATCCTGTGCCAACGTTGGTAATAGTGACCACATTGCTAGCCCTTCAGAAAATCAATACAAAGCTTTGTAAAGAGTGACTCTTCCATATTTCACATGGCCAAAGGCATTTTAATTTGTCCCCATTGCCAGTGGGCCCCCCTCACTCTAAACAGCCTACGGTGTTTTTGTGTACATTTCCTTGAATTTGAGATTAACTGTTTTGAGTGGAAAGAAGTGATGCACACAATGGTAAACGCTGGCAG
This sequence comes from Pholis gunnellus, assembly GCF_910591455.1. NCBI lineage: Eukaryota > Metazoa > Chordata > Actinopteri > Perciformes > Pholidae > Pholis > Pholis gunnellus. The sequence continues at coordinate 14,041,997 of NC_136540.1, forward strand.
CAAAAACAAAGAGAAGCTTAGATCCAGGATTGCAATAGCATGCTCTTGGGAGATAAGGCACAAGGAAAAGCCATTTTTCATGGTTTGTGTTTCTGGGTCCTATTCTTGCATCCGTCTAATTGAATCAGCTTCGTTTCATAATAATGTCTGATCCAACAGCGTCGGAAATACATTTGAAATTGGAATGAACAACAGGCATGAACTTTGTGTTGTTTCCAAGTGTGTGCTTGGAAAAAAAGGGGACGGCTGTTGCACTTGGCAAAGGTAGTTAAGTGCTTGAGTTATTTTGTTTATGACTTTCTGTCGTCCTCCACCGCAAATTGCACAGTTATGCTGGGGAGGTCGCCGCTAACGGATACAGTGTGTTATCTTAAAAGCATATCGTACTGATTTCAGCTTTCACATATGCTGCTCCCACTTCAGGAATTTTTTTTGGAACATCCCCACTTCATTTCATATTCAGATACATTCACAGCTAGTCTCGCTCCACGATCTGTGACAGATGTAGAGCTCTATGTAGAATGAATAAAGAAAAGAGCAGCAAGGAGACTGTAGCAGTGCTTAGAATGAGTCCCCGGAGTCTTCTGACTTCGTGCCTTGGAGGATGGTTAATCGCGATCACTGAGTCTGATGTGGCTGATGCCGTAACATACACAGATTTTTTTTTAATTGAATGGTGTACCCAATAAGTGAGTCGTTATCTTCACAAAAAGAGCTAATATCTAGAGCCGCAGATGAGAGACACCATTCACACGTGCATTCAATTTCACCCAAACAGCAGCATCAGAAGGATAATCGGGGTCTAATAAATGAATCTCTGCAGTTGTGGAGCTTGAAAAATGCCAAGGCAATCCAGCAACGCAGGCAGAAGCGCAGCTTTGATTGTTTTCAAAGGCAGCAAGGCTGATGGCTGATTCCTAATGGCTGTGGAGGGGCTTCGGGGTTAGGGAGATTAACTTCAAACCTTCCCAGAATGTATTAAAAAATGTTTCACTTCTTAATAAGGGAGCCTGCCTCAAACACAAGAGCTTTCTCAGCTCTTTCCTGGGGTTTCGTGCAAAGCGTAGTAGCTACTCGTCTGAAGTAAAAGGCACATTGCCCAGGGTTATTGCCCAGGAGTCCTGTCTCTCTGGTTTCTTGCTTTTCGAGGAAAGTTAATCTTGCTCCATCACATTTGATGTGTCTCCACTTAAATGCGGTATAATAGTTTAACTGAGCACTTACATTCAAAAGGAATTCAAAACCGAGGGTGTATTATTCACATATCTGGTAAATACACCATTTAGCTGCACCACATATCTCATAGAAGACAATATTCTTACCTTCAATTAGACGTGGATTGGTGATGCAACACATGGATGGAGTAGAAATTACCAGGCAGCAGCAATGGGGGAGCAAGGATAGGGGGAGAGGGAAAAAAAAGAGAGAGAGAGACTGTAAGCTTATTACAGAATATACTGAATGCAGGGCTAACCTCAATCGCTTTGTGTGGCTGCAACTGTTTTCAGAGATGAATAGCTATGATTTGAGGTGCACTTACAAAGAAATCTTCATGCCTACAGATGACACGGCACTAGCAACACACAATGTGTATTGATTGTAGAAGGGAAACTTAGGGACATTTTCACAAAGCCACAGCAGAGCAAATTTCGAGGCTTGAAGCATTGTTTAATTTAACATTGTATGCAATAAACAAACCCTGGTGAGGTGGTGAAGAAAATGTAACAAGGCATGGTGCCGGCCTATATAGAAAATAAGTGAGAAATGTGAACCTCCCCAAGTCAATCACATTGGGTATTAGAAATTCTCATATTAGGTTCATCATTCGGATGGGAAAGTGGAAATGAGAAGATATAAAGGGAGGATGGCTCAGTTATCACCTGACGGACAGGTACTGACAGACTTGACAAAGTATTTAATACAGACATTAGATGGAGGTCCAAAGCGTGGCAATGTGGTCTGTGTCTGTCTGTCCAACCCCTTGGTCCTGAGCCAGAACAGCTACTGGCCTATGGGGCCATTATTACCGTCTCGCAGTAAATGGCTCATTTTATTAAACACAGTGTTGCCTGTTATCTTGATGGAAATCCTGCTGCAGAAAAAATAATAAATAAATATAATAAATAAAGAAATAGAGGATTAAGCCCTCTTGCAGCGCTGCACTCTATAGGTAACCTTGTATCATTCTGGTTTCACACACATGGCTCTATCCTGATCTCTAAAATTGGGCTTTAGAGTATTTTCCATCTGACTGGGTTTTAATTCAATTCAAACAGAAGTAACAATCCACATTTCAAGGTTTATTCAGAGTCACAGTTTTAACTTTGCCAATGAATATACAGCCTTAGTCTATCCAAACGCAACCAAAGCCTCAAACATGAAAAATAAGAGAGCAGACGTGGGACATTGGGAGGGATGCTTTTGCCGCTGATAAACAGCCTCATAAGCCCACCAGATTTAATGGAAAAGAAAAGACCAAGAGAAAAGTTACTCAAACATTTGTCCCTCTAAGGAACTTGATACCTTGGAATCCAACCTTTTTTTCTATAGGAGAATGTATTGCGAACCCCGAGGCAACCTCATTTGTTACTTTAAAAACACAGCTATTTATTTGCTCTGATAAAACAATTGTGGAGTAGCGCCTGTGTCTGAGGAAATGTGACGGCCTAAGCTATTGCACCTATCTTTTCAGATGAGCAGTGGAAATTGATGGGGAGATGGGGTACGTGTAGAAACCGCATACCGTGTGTCAAACTATGAGAGCAAACACACACCAGCGGGGGAAAACTGCAGGAGAGTCAAGACAAAGGAGACGTGTCTCTTCTAGAAGCCCTGCATGTGGGACGCCTGGAGGTCAGAGAGGAAGGCTGGTGGTTTGAATCCCTGGCTGGCCTGAGAGGCGATGGGTAGGGAAGAGAATGAGTAACATTCTCCGCTTCTTCAAGTGAAGTGACCACTAGTAAGGTGCTTTTTGAACAAGGTTCCTGAGGTATTATTCCGATATAATAACGTGGGTCTCATAGTTTTCATCATTTTTATCAGATTTGAAATACACCGAATCCATTGCTCGGATCTGGGAAAACAAAGTCTGACAGGTTAAGAAACAGCCAATCAGGCAGGTTGGTAACAAACCAAGAGTTAAGTACAAGCAAACCTCTGTAAAAATCTTGTTTCCTGTTTCTATCAATCATAATACTAGCTCATCTCTGTAGAGAATCTCGGCAAAAAAAAAAAGGCAAGAGAACAACTGTGATAAAAGAAACCACTGTCAACTTAAGGTAGCAAACAGGACACAAACAGCTGTCTCTGGTGTCACACGCTTTGCTGACCCATCCAGCCATGTCTGCATTGCATGTCTGGATAATACGCAAGGAGCAGAATAAGGGATGAGGGAAAGATAGTTTGGATGAGGAAAAGAGCAGTAGGCATGGAAGAAAAGGGAAACGCTGAAACAACCGCCACAGACAATCTCTCTCTAATGCAGCAAATTAGCCATTGTTAGCAGCTCCTTTGTGTGCTCTGGGCTACTTATTAAGCAGCATTCTGAAAGATTACATTCAGTATTTCAGTATCCAAGGTCGATGCTATGACCATGTGTTCAACGTCACTGTAAAACTAGGGATGTCACGATACTGTTAGCTCCACAGGACTGTGCTGCCCACCGGCTGCTAAAATCTAACGTTAACTAGCTCTCCTCGGGTACCAGAAAAACGGGTAATATCACGCTTTCAGAATTTCTGTATTGACTTGGTACCGAAGAATTGGTTCACGTAAATATTGTTGGCAATGATCCCTAAAGTTTCGACAAAGATATGTACTGATGCTGCAGCGATCAATGACAACAGAAAGTGTAAATACTCAAACGCTGTCAGGACAAAATGTGCTATGAGCAATGTACAATACGTCCTATGATGATCTCAGTATAGACAACACACGCGTAGGTTTGCATGAACCCATGTATTCCAATATAATAGCATTGTGACAAACCATACATGTCTTTTTCAACCCTGATCACCTTTTAGAAACAGACACGATTTCTGTACTATTGATAGATGTTGTTGCTGCTGTTGACATATTTTTGTTGACACAGTAAAATGTTTGGACTCTCTGTACTGTTCTGTCATGGTTGAAGTTCTACTTGCAAGACATTAATTACTTTATCTGATTAAACAATTTGACTTCCAAGCAGGCCAGCATGGCCTGTGGAGTACCACAAGGACCAATACCTGCCCCCCTTCTATTTAATCCACACATGCTACTGTTAAGCCAACTCTTTAAGTTTGTAAGAGCATTGAACAAATTAATGACCGGATGTGCCAGAATCTCTTACTGAGGACGGGCAGATTGCTTGGCCTCTGGTATTACTGCTTGAATCGATCTCGAGAACTGCCCATCAAATCAACCTCACATTCGACAATGCGCTTCCTCGGGTTCTGAGCAACACACCTGCCAAGTGTAAAGTTCTTCGAATGAACAGTTCCATTTTAGTTAGAAGTGAGAAGTGGCCAAACATGATAGAAAGGGAGATCTTCAGGTTACAAACAGTGATGGAGTTCATGTGTCTGTGCCCTTTTGCTATTGCATATTTAGTGGCAGTCACACAAATAAAGCTGAGCACAGTTCTGGCCTTTGGGAATCTGTTTCAAAGCAAAATGTCACACTGAATCTGTCAACTCTCAACCACACAGTGAGAAAATAGAAAAGAGAAACCAGTCAGAGCACAGTGGGCAGTTAGCAGAAACTGACATGTGAAAGGGAGGGAGGAAAATAAAAGCCTCTCTATGAAGGGTGACAAATAATTAACAATTTAAAAGGAAACTGGTGCAATTTTATATTTGAATAAAACTAGAAAAGTCACACACTTTCACCCAATTAATATCCATGAGAAATTAAAAAACACATTTGCTCATGGCCAACCATCAGACTCCATTAGCTCACATGCAACTTAACTTGTCTTTGTACTTTAAATTATACAATTTATGTCCCTTTGAAAACAAGTTATTTAAAATGAATTAATATGTTAACATGAAAAAAAGGAAATGTCTGTATCTGGCATAATATTATGGTCTTGTTTCATCATATATTATTACATATCTAATGAGTACCACACTATTTTACCATATTTACATCCATTCTTGCTCCTACACACACAAACGCATATGACTCACATGCAATGTTCCTAAACATTCTGTGCGAATCACTATACGTACCAGAATAGCCTCCATACACAACAACAGATGTGAGTGCACACAGATCAAAATGTCTCTGTTGTGCTTACAGGCACACATACACACAGCCACAGATGGCCGTTAGTGCAGTGACCTTGGAAACAAGCAGGCGATCCATTTGGAAAAGTGGGGAAGTGCTTTATCACTGGTTGAGCTCTGGACGTGACAAACTCGCAGTCTGCCAGCGGATGGAGGAGGAGGATTGATTTTTCGGGAGAGTAAACAATATCTGACAATTGAATTTTTTGTACACAAAATGCAACCCTTGAACTCACTCCCACCGTGGAATATGAATAAACGGGACTTGGCCAAACGTGCTGAATTATAGAAATAATACTAAAAAAAACAATCTCAATATCTTTTTTTTTTTAATTTTCAGATATTACTTGAACGAAAATAACAGCCAATATCTGAAGAGCTATCGTAATTTGTCATTATGCCCAGCAGCAGCCCCCGTGTTTATCTCTGATCAGCGTGGGAGCCCAAAGCTATCAGCCTCATGCTATCATCCCACATTCTGACAAAGTGTGAGTTTGCTTTGCTAATGTTCTGAGTGAACTGTGAGCAACTGTTACATCGACATCAACTCCATCGTGGACACAGTGCAAGATAAAGCAAGGGGGGACAGAATGGTAACAACCGGTCATTAAGGAAACTAAGTGTGTATCTGCCAAATACATTTAGTGTTGGAGCCCATTGATTGCAGCATTTTTTTAATTCAGATAGTATAGTTGTATTTTTGAGACAATTCGGGGGGAAATCTGTGTAGTCTGCCGTTCATTTAAGCAGTGAGACAAAGGCGCCAAGAGACACTGTAGCCAATAGTGACATACAGCGATAGCTGGTAATAAGCCTGCTTCTCTAAATGGAACTGCAACCTTCGTTCTAAATTAGAATTTTGAGTTGAATATTTAAACGTATTCAGTTTGACAAAGAACCATAAACCCAAGGCTGGTGCATTTTCCCAGCCATGAGCAGGGGCATGGAGTTGAACAAATGATGTGAAAATAAGAAATCCCTGAAAGAAATCAATTGTAATTTTTATTTGGTTTTTAAGTCATATTTCCTATAATGATCACAAGAGAGTCAGTATTTTTGTCAGAGTATGTGATATGCAATACTTGCTCTCCTCTGAACATTTGCATGCTGATCAAATCTCTACACAGGAAGCAAAAACAAACAGGAGAGTTTCAGAAGCACCTGCCCAGTTCAAATGCAAAAGCACTCTTGCACTGATATATATAAGGAAACAAAGCCTACTAGTGCTACAACCGAGGAGCATCATGCTTTTAACCATAAGGACACTAAAGTATCTTTTAAAAGGTGATAATCGCATTAAAAAAAATCTACATTAAGTGTCTTTAATTACCCACAAAGTACAGTACAGTCTTTGCCACTCCAGCTGCACAGTTAAGTGTTGAAGGCCTTGCTCAAGGGCACTTGAGTCAGTCAGGAGGGAGGACAGAGGTTCACTCATTGAAATTCTCCAGTCGGTACACTGATTGTAATCTTTGACCTTCTGGCCACAATTTCAGGTCTCCAGCCTCTAGATTTATTTCCCCATCCTGTGTACATTGTCATTACATAACTGCTCCAGTGCTTCTTCATATATACCCCCCATGATATACCGCTTCCAGAATAGCAGTTCTCTCGCTGAGATGACTATCCCCATCCGCATTTTCAAGCGATTATGGGCAGCACACTAGATACGTCTCCTTCAATTATCTCGACGGTTTAACAGCAAGACTGCACTCGCTGCGTTGTGCTGTCACCCACAGAAGTCAAACTCCAAGACTTGGAGCTCCCCAGATAGTTTTCTTCTTGTGCTAGCACACAGCACAGCAAGTGAACTGGCACCGGGCCGAAAATGCAGGAAAGGACTACAGCTGAAAATAATCCTTTTCTTCCCTCCATTCTTTAAGTGGTTAAAGGGTTAGCGGACAGCTACAACCGCCGATGTAAACTGACGCTCTGAATGGGGCACTATTAATCCAGATGTTGAATTAATCACAATTCCACTTCATTCTGAATGCAGCTGATAGTTCTTTTAAGTCATAATACCCTGAATTATTCACATTTTCCTTCTGAAAAGTAATTTCTCCCTGAATTATTTAAATCCACATTTCTACCACAGTCTGGCTGATTGGCCTGTTAATACAGCAAGATCTCACCCTTTAATTTGTCATTTTATTTTTATAATTGCAGAAGCACATTCAATTTCCCTTGAATTTCTGCCATTCTGGTTTATAGGATGAGTCATCACTTTAGGATTAAGGAAATCTGTCACTTTAGTGTTGCCTTGTTATTTTGTAATATGCTCACCCAGTGCTCACCCAGTGTGCCTTGTTACTGTCGCTGTCAACTCCAGATATTCTGCTCGAGCGTGTATTATTGCTATTTGGGCTTTTCTCACTCTTTAATGGTAAATGTACAAACACTAATATGATTGCCAAAAACAGACAGGTTTGTTTTAGTTACTTAAGAATGAGCAGTTTAGGGAGCGGGTCCTCTTACACACATTCTGCTATGTTGAACTTTAAACGCAAGATATATCACAATCAAACAGGAGCATTTCCTGTAAATTGACTGAACCCCTTCTGAATTGAATTACCATGATCTTTGGCACCATGCATGATCAAGACAAGCACAATCAACAGTATGTTTGTTCCATCAGACACGTTCACAATGTGGGGTGTAGTGGACATTGCACTTTACAGGAGCTGTTAACAGTGCTTTTGACTTTAAGTCTCGATTGTAAAAACTCATCTGGTAATATTGTGGCATTATAAACCTGCAGCAAAGCGGAATATTGACAAAACTGAACAAATCTCAGCACATTACTGTTACTGGCCTGTGAGCCAAAACCTAATTCTCTTTCTGACATTTCATGCCAAATAACCTTGATTAGCATTTGCATAATCTGTTTACGAATCTCTGTTGTGGAAACCTCATTATAACTCATTTGTCAAGTGACCTGCCCCCCCACAGAGGCCTGGATGGTGTCCTGCACTGACTGTTGCCACACAGCCTTGTATTCGGACGTATAAATGTCCTATAGTGAAGGAGAGAATGGTTCAATGGGAGTTGGGGAGGGTACTAAAATGTTTGTATTGTGATTATGTTTCAACTTAATTGAAGCCTTCCCAAAGGCATGAAAACCCATTGTCTGCTATAGTCGATAGACCAAACAGACACATTCATGAGCCAACATGAAAATGTAGCTAAAGAGAGTGCCATTAACACTGGCTCGGAGTTATTTATTAAAAATCCAAAGAAAAGGCCTCACAGAAGGATATGAGTGTTACCACCACCCTGATTAGATGCTGTATACTTTTTTTAACTAATAGGAGGTCCATGGGATGCTGTCAGAGACCAAACACAGCAATGCAGGAGCCCAACAAGGTTGTGTGGTATCACATATACTCTTCACATTGTACGGAAATGACTGGAGGAGAGTATAAAAAAAAAACCTTAAGCCAGTGGTCATCGAAAAACAAACAGGTGTTCTTGTACAAACACTGAGTTGTCCACAAGGACAAGCTGCTTTGCTGGAAAACACACTTTAATAATATGCAGCCGAGACTTTTTTACTTTCTGAAGTGATTGAGGCTGTATGGAAGGACAATCCTAGGTAGCATTATTAGATACAGAATTATAGGATGGCATGGCAACCTGTGCAACTGACTAGCAGGCTTGCCAGCATGCATTAAACAGCTACGAAGGTAGCTGTTCTATGAATACGAATGTCAGCCATCAGGAAGAAGACTGTGTGCCCAAGTGCAAATCAAACCACTGGAAAACACTGTTTGTTCCAGAATCCGAGAACTCTATTGTTAAATCTTAGAGCAATATGGTAAAGCGCAATAAATACACAAGAACTTTTCTTGATTTTAATTCAAAGCAAGAGATTTAGTAAACATGTCTGCATGTCAAACATGTCCCTCTTGGAAACATCAGATGCAGAAAAATAAAGCTAAGATTGAGGCAGCTCTGAAGTATTGATTTGGCCTTTTTTTTTAAATGCCGTGGATTATTTTCATGAATTTCAACGAGGTGGGTTTGTGTTGGCTGCATTTGAGTGGGGAAAGAGAGACATGACATTCCGTCAGAAAATGTTGAGCAGGAAGGGACTGGAGCTAAAAAAGCCTTGCAGTTGTTTCACAGAGCGCTCGGCTCCCAGCAGCTCTCTGACATCGCTCTCATGAATATGAATGATGCTTAACCTCCCTGGGAAGAAAAGCTGTCATGTCAGACACAACTGCAGCATTGGCAAATTCCTCCAGACAGATCCCAGACAACAGGGTGTCCAGCACAGGTGATTCAGTCTGTCTGCACTTTAACACTCAAACTCTTTTTTTACAGTATTTTCATTTTCTCCACTTTGTGAAGGATTGATTATAGACTGGGGAATAGTAGCAAATCTAGTCTCAGTGGAAAAAGTGTTAGAGCATTACAGGTGGATCATTCTTAAGCCGTGACTGCCTAATCCAGGGGTGTAAAACATATGGCCCGAGGGCAAAAACTGGCCCACCAAAGGCTCCAATCTGGCTCACTGGATGACTTTGTGTGAAAAATTGCAGAAAAGACATCAATTCCAATTTTTTCAATTAAATGCCTTTCTTATACGCCCAATGGGGGTCAAAATATTAAGAGTAGTAGGCCCTAGGCTGGATTGTGGTGTAACGGACCGTAGTTGATCCAAAAAGGAGAGAAGTGGACTCAAGAGTGTTCACAGCACTTTTCAGTGCTCAATGAATATAATATTCAATGCCACATTCAGACTCACCACGGTGAAACATTTAAGAACTCGCAAGGACAACCGAGAAGAGAGAAGATAAACGATTTGTTGGCAAGTCTGAGGCAACAGCAGTCTGTAAACGAGTGATCAGCGAGACATCACAGGCTGTTCATCATCTGTTTTAAATGGATTGAAGGGAAAAAGGGAAATGTCATTTACAGGTTATCAAGCAATGGTTTTACTGGCACAGCAGCTCCCCATCAGTAAAGCCAAACAATCTCCATCGTTGGCTGTGGGTTTAGGAAGCACTTTATTGGATATACAGTAGGGTTTATATCAGTGAATTATGCATCTTAAATGTCAATATCATAGGCAATCATGTTGATTTAATTGTGGAAAGCCGAAATTGTGATCACGATTAATATTCAATTATTGTGCAGCCCTACTTGAAGAATGAAAGAAATAGATTTTTGAATATTTTCTTTGTCACTTCAATGTAAATAGATCAGTTGGGCTTTGTGAAGTTGACAGTCCAATTATTTGGTTTCGTTCATGTTCATATTATCAGTGTAACCTTGCAAAAGGAAAATCGCTCTGATGTTCCACTGGTAGCTCTACTTGCAGTTGCCTGTCAACTGCTGCCAGTTGAGTGATGATGTAAAAAGGAAGGCAGAGGTAATACCAGAATGGTAACACAGCTACAGGTACAGCTGTATGTTTCTACAGAGCGGCAAACTTATCTTCTGTCATGGAGCCTCCCTGACACAAACCATGCCTTTAAGGAAGGTCTGGAGGACAGACTTTAACGGCAGGCACAGTGTAACAAATGATGTTAGTCAGCCAACTCAGTCACAGAGGCATAAGCACGCCTATGATTCACATAGAGATGCACCTGCCACAATGCTGCTGCCCACAGGGGTATCTGCGACAGTTGACAGCGACAAGACAAAAGCAGCATTTTCCGTCAGCTGAAGCTTGATGCCGACTGGCAAAGATGGAGCTAGTCGCGCACAGGATTGAGATACCGGAGGAACAAAGTGGGGACAGATTCTGGGGCATTGGGAGAGGCTCAATTGGCTGACAGGTCTTGTAGAGTCAAAGCTCTGCTCTGTCGAGGTAATTAGGAAGTAATGTGTTGACTGATCGCACACAAATCTTCTATGATGCATATCCTCAAATGTTGAGAGGTGTGTCAATTCAGATGATAGCCAATTAAATAACTACGATTAAGGCTGATAATCGGTAGGAATAGAGAGAGAAATGGAAAAATAGTTCACTTATATAATGTAACATGCGGTGTGGATGGGTAAAAGCACAAGTGAGCAGCGTAGCTGATGAAAAGATGATATCTGTCTTTTGAAAGTATAATGATGGTGATATAGTTCTGCTATTTTCAAAACTAGCTCGTGAAAGAGCAATATAAAGACATATAAACCTGCTAAGTGTAACATTATTGCAGAGATAAAGGCCCGATGACTGCATGAAAATAATAAGCCTCAGGAACACGACTGATTGCAGAGAGAGGTATAAAACAGCAGCAGTGAAGACTTGAATGTCTCAACAACCTGTGAAATATGTCCGCTGTTCTTAAACGCCTGAGAACATGATTCCCAGTAATTCAGCTTTGAAAAAATATTCCGCACAAGCACATATATTGTGGACTTAACTTTTTTGGACCTGATGAACGCCGTTTTTTATCGCTGCTGAGGAACAAACCAGAGGTTTTTACTTGTTATAGCCCATTAACTACAAATCACATGTTGTTCACATTATTGCAAATGTCCCTACCTTCAAAGCAGCATTCAGGATAATACAACATGTAGGTTACAATGGTTTAAAATAAGGTTGATAAGAAATTCATTCATTCATTTTCTTTTCTCCCCGCAGCGTGGTAGAGACAACTCTCAGACCTCTCCTTGGTTCTACATTTAAGGACATCTAAGAATCGAAGGTCTGCTGCCCGAAAGCACTGCATAGCAGTATATTTATCTTATCTGAAAGTTAAGTCCAGAGGCCAAACAAGAAGCCAACATGGTCGTTATCAAAAACGATAATGCAAATTATTGAATTTATTGCATTAATAAAAATGTGTTCAGGAGCCAACTCGCAAATCTCAGATTTCAACATGTCTAAGAGTGCCCTTGAACACACCAGCGAGAGCAGATTCCATACATTTCCTGCTTGCAGCTGCATTATTTTAGGGGCATAACTTTTGACATTTATGTTTGCCATCATTCTGCGGGTTAACATCTTACTGTTTGCTGACCCTATCCTTTTATATGTTAAAACGTGGTTGCCGTGGTTGATAGATTACCCATTTGAAACACGTTTAATTTCTCTCAATTACGATTTTCATAGCACACTGAAAAAAATGAATGGCAGGAAATCAATCTAAAAAATGGATCACATGCTTTGAAAAATGATTGGCAGTTATGTAAACCTCCGGGCAATGTGCAGCTAATAGGTTAAAACATGCAACCGACGGTGTTAGTGCCATCCAAAGTAAATGACATCTTCCAGTGTTTAATTTTAGCGGTAGCGTATCAACACACTAATGAGCGGTTTTGTTCTGACATTTTATGTTCTGCAGGTTGCTAATCCTGCCACATGTTGTTGGGGCTCAGTTCATGTCTTTCCTCATCCCCGCTACATTGGCAGGAAGAGCTTAGGATCACTTGTGCCTCGATAGGCAGAAGGCAGGTATGCTGAGGGATGGAGGGAAGGAAGGATATGAAGTGGAGGGGTGTTTGTGCCAGTGACGGATAAGCAGTGCTGGATACGTGACAAGAAACGGGATCAATGGGAGGAAAGAAAGAGATAGGGACGAATAAAATCCCAAACCTAAGAAGAGACAGATGCTTCACAGCCAGCAGTGCTCCACCTCCAACACAAAAAGCGGATGAGGGATGATGGTAAGACAGGAGAGAGGAGAGAGGGAGGAGCGGCAGTTGGTAAAGAGAGTGTACAGAGTGAGAGCTGCCTTGGCTGAGTTCTTATCCATTATCAGAAAAGCTCTAACGTAGTCTTTTTCTTTTTTTTTTCTTTCTTCATTCTGTTCGGACTTTCTCTCACGAAGCGCTCAGGCCATTTTCAGGCCATTATAAAAGCTGCACAAATGACAAATTACTTTTGAACGACTTTTTAGGCGTGTGTTGAAATCCCAGAGTCAAAATGGAGTCTATTTAAGCCCGGAGTCATGATGGTTTAATGAGCAAATGGTATTTTAGTTTTGGTTTTTGATAACTAAAGGTTTGTGTTTTTCCAATTTTCCTGCAGCACCGTAGTAGTAATACGTGCCCAGCCTGCTTTGAAACTCAACATAGTCTACAGCTATTTTTCAAAACCCCAATTGTGAGTTGGGAGAATTTTTTATTAAGTTGCTATGAAACAAGATAATGCAACAGGGGAAAAATTCTTCAACGTGTGGTTTTACATTGCAGTTATGTTGGGTAACTACAATAATGAAGACCATCTTTATTCATACGTAACGAGTAGGCTACTTTATACATCTGGTGATTATATAAATGTATTTTAAACATATCCCATGAAATGACCAAAAGCAACAACTAAGTTATCCTACAAACAACAATTGTTGGTGTACACGTCCTGCTGCCGTAAATACTCACTAGAGCACCAAATCCGCCGCTGAAAATAGACCCCAACAAATGCAACATTCACTCCGGTTTGAGTAAGGTTTGTTAAAAACTACAGAGCCCTGATGCTTAAGGATATCAATGTTATATATTAACGTATCTTAGCTGCACGGACAGTGGTCAATCAGTATCGGCCGCGCGTCGTGGTGGTGATGACGGCCGATACCGATTTCAAAGCTTTGTGAAATCAGGGAGATCCTCCTGGTGAGAACTGCTTTGGTGCACTGGAAGGGCTTTGTTTTAATGTATCTGGCAGCCGCAACTGTGGTTTGTTTGGGCTGAACACAAGTTGAAAAAATGAGGTACTTGAGCATGAGCAACAATAGTCACCAAGGCTGAACAGACGGAGATAGAGAAAAAAGAGACGCCACCTTTGCTCCGAGGTGCTTAGCAACAACAAGCCTTCAGGACATGTAGAAAAGCTCTACCACAGTCTGTGCTAAAAGCTGCCGTTCCATTATCAGCACACTGCTTTTCTTTTTTTATCTGGTGAAATCTCATCAGAAGCAGCTGTCATCATCACCTTCTCTTTCTGCTGCATGACCACTTCCTTTGCAATTTTACAGATAGCTTCTTCTGAGACAAACAGCCACGGAGTGCAAATAGGGAGATGACAAGTGGCTTCAAGCTCCATGATCACATCTCTCAGATTGAAAATCTCATTTGTGTGACTCCGAAACGCTGCTGGAGGATTTATTTTGACCGCGTCGTGTACAGCAAACAAACGCTTTCTCCACTAAATTGTGAATTGTCATTGTAATGTGGTTTTCACCAGCCTAATGTGGCTGCTTCTCTCAGGTAACCAAAGGCACTCGGCAGTGACCGATCTTTTGTTTTATTGCCGACAGTCAGGAGACATCGCACTCTGTGGCGTGACGTGGCTCCGATCAAATAGACTAATTGAGGTTGTTTGTTTGACAAGCAGAACATAATGGACTCCTGTCCTTACAAATGAAGCTAACGGTGCTTTTGATGAACTGGTCAAAGATGCAGAGTTATTGATAAAGTCATTACGTAGTGTTGCATTAGTCAGGCTGCACATGTTTATGATAAATGATATGATGTCGAACAGGAACAGTCTGTCTTTGGCTAAATGATGAATGGCAGGAGCCATCTCCTGTCAGCGGGGCTCTGGTATATGTTCCGGGCTCATCATTTCAAAAACAGCACCAACATCACCGTGACCCTGACGCATAGATCTATTTATAGTGGACTCCAGGAGTCCTCTGCCAGCAAATATATAAATGCCTTTCCCTGCATTTTTATCTATGTGCATTTATGACAACTGCCTGACTATCATTAGTCATCAACACTATCATCACACCATAAACATTAGCATTAAATACTTACCGCTAGTCATTCATAAAAGTGGAAGCTAAATATAAAAACTGGAAATGCTTTTCTGTATTATTGTGGCAATAAACTTACAGAACATTACATTTTAATTTCACCTTTCTGGAGCTCGGATTTAATTGTGGTTATTGCTGCTATTGCAAAATATAAAATGAATGCCATATTTCAAAGAATGTGAAATATAATTTTAGCAGCCAGCAACCCACATAATAGGATGATTAGTAACTAATGATTAGAACGTTGCCGTTAAGTTAAGCTTCTGACCTGATATTGTTGTGTTGCATAATGTGTACTGTGTTGAGCAACAGTGGGTCATTGCTGAGTTAGCTTGGAGAGCTATGACAAAAGTAAACGTCTTTAAATTCTAACAAAGAAATTCGAATGTGTATGCAAACTGTATGAGAGAAAGCTCAATCTGAGAGGTGTAAATTATCCAAAAGACAATTCCTAATGCTCATGATAGAGGTGAGTGTATCTGTTCTTTCTTTTATCTTTTTTTTTTTAATTCAAAGAATTCATTGGCCTGATTCATGAAGCCTGTGCAGGGAACCAGAAAGAAGACAGTAATTGTAACTAAACTCCACTTTATAAATGACAAGAGGAAAACCTAAAGGTTGTAGTACTGTTGTACATCCCCCAACCCCACGTGATTACATTTTACATTACAGACTTAATTTCAAACATTTTGGGTAATTATGCTTTATAATTCTCACAACATTGAACATCATAAACATTCCTTGTAATGCAGTACTTTTCCTGATGTTTGGCTTTCTGTATTTATGTTTTTTATATTTCAATGTGCAATGAATTTTTAATCACTCAAAGGAATAAACAGTGAAATCTCTGGTGGAAGTAAGCCTATTCCAAACTGTATCTTAAATATGGCACTACCCACATCTTGGGCAGTGAACCAGTCCTCCGTAACATCCAGTCATTTTGATATAGTACGTTAAAAGTCCTCCGAGGCTTGTTAAAGTGGGATCTATTGGCATTCTAATAAAGAGAATATTTCTCTAAATGTGAAATACGATGTGGGGCGTCCTGCCTAATAGTGCTTTACTTCTGCTAAAGGTGCTCAGAGAGGGAATTGCTCAGCTCCCTTATTCCCATAGCTATCTAAGGGAAGCTTGAGCGTTCTATATTTTAACAGGTAAGACTACAAATGATGCTAAACCCATGATATGCTACAGGTCTGACTCAGGTTAATAAAAAACAGTGTTTAGTAATACAGACAAAATCAGTACCCTAACCTAAGACAGGATAGAATTCACAAATACAGAACAACACATGCAATGCTGGAGATTAGTGCCACAATAATCATTGGAAATAAAATACAAGGAAGTGTTGATCAGTGGGACCAATGCAGTGGCCTCCACAGCGGATGGGTTACCAGTAATAAAAAATAGCAAGCGTTGGATCTGCATCTGCTGGTGGAAAAAGAAACTCATCTCTAAAGCAGAAAAATGATGTCAGCAGTAGACGCTGACTGACTGTGGATAGGGCCTAATCTTAGAGTAGCCCGGCGGGGTAATTAGTGAGAGATTTACGAGTTGCTGAAGGTGTGATATATACAGTCACAGTGTAAACTGTGCCGGCATCCTCCTCAACTATTTATGATGTGGAACACAACCAGCAAACGTCTGCACTGCACCAGGGTGACGACACGGCCATATGTTCTCGCCCTCCTACGCATTTCTGTGGAATGGCATGACGGCACAGCAGACTTGAATGTTTTAATGTGTACCTAATTTCATTGCTGAAGCCCTATTTGCTCCCTGACGAAGCAGCTAGCAGCTAGCCACGAGGTACTGAGCCAGATACTGAGCCTAAGCAAGCGGCCTCCCTGTCTGAGTCCCAACAGCAGTGGCAGCGGTCCAGTCGGAGGCGCAGAGCACTACCCACTGCACCAATGAATACACCGATAAGAGTCTTTCACTGCCATCAAGTTCCTCCTTCTCTCACTCTTGCCTCAGAGGGACACTGGAGTTTATGTGACGGGTCACAAAACCATCCGGGGATCTTAAAGCGCCGTAGCAGCTCAACTAATTATATAGGCAGAAATGAGCTTTTCAAGTGGATAAAGAGAGTTCTCGAATGTCTCCTGCTGAATGTCTGAGTCACTCTTGTGAACTGCATATGGAAGTGAGCCATTTAATATCGGTAACACTGTTTTGAATTGATGCTTTTCGAGCTACATTTTTAGGCTACTTGTTTTTTTTTGTCAATAGCACAAGCGAGCCATGACATTTCTGCAGGGGTTCATCAATACTGATGAACTGATTACTTATCAGGTGCACTCGTCTGACAGGGCAAGAAACATCTGCAATCAGAGGACAATACGGGCTGTAAACAAACCCTCAGGTAAGCTTAACGTATTTAGAGGAGGACAAAAGGGAAATTTAGGATGTCGAGGAAATGATGGAAACAGTATTGCAGTTAATATGGTTGCACAAAGAAAATGGCTGGTTGCAACCAAAATCCACACATTGGCTTTGACTGTCTCAATGTGACACTAAATTACCAAACATAGCCTCCAACACACCGTGACCACAGTCGGCAATGGGTCAGCAGTTTCACATGATGCAATTCTAATTGGTCCTCTGGATTTCTGGTCAATTTCCATTCCAAGTGGAATTCATGCATATTTCTCTTTCCTCATTTCCAAGATGAATCAGTCTGAGGCTAGAGTTGCTGAATAGTAACCTGACCCGCCAGATGGTTTGTTACACAGAACAATCCGAGAAGCAGTCATCGGAAACTGTGTGGAGAGGGGCAGGCACTTTAAAAAAAAAGAAACACGGCAGGGGAATGGATGAACCATCTGTCCATCAAACTCTTTGGGAGAAAAGCTAAAATGTTGTTTCCATAGAGAAAATCCTTCAGTGTTGTTCTGTGCACTTCTTTTAATGAGTAAATACTCTCCAGTTCGGATAGAACTGATGTCATTGCAGCATCTACGCCTACCTCTTCAGGAGCTGCCACTGTTAAACAGTCGCCTCTCTGGTAAACTGAATAGAGTGTACGCACTTATACGACCAGTCAGGAGAGGATGATCTCTACGTATGGCTAACCCACATTTCAATTCTCAGCTCGACTTGTTTTATTAAGAGTACATTGCTACCTCTACCACAATTCATTGTGAAAATGTGACTTTGTTGTTTGTGTTAATTACAGATGACTAGATTAGAGGCTGGTCGATCTTGTCAGAACAACATCCCAATGAAAGGGGAATGGTGATTTAATTAATAATATTTATGACTCAGAGACGCCCTTTTTTCTATTGATTCGAACATGAGTGTGACATCTCTGATTATGATCAACATGGAAGACAACAGATCTGCCTTGTTCGTGTTGAGCTATGGATATGACAGATTAGGAACGACAACTGGGCCCGCTCGAGACATCAGCCTGGCTGTGGAGGGTGGATGTGTTGTGGGTCTCAACTCTACATTCCTGAGGCAAACGCAAGCATCGTCCGGGTGAATCTACAGTGCAGCTCTGCAATTCACCCTTGCTGGGCTTCCCCTCCATAAAAATGAGACGTCCACGTTCATGACAGACTGGGAAGTAACAGAAGTTGCTTCCGGTCTTGACGAAGTTGTGTTATTCACCCTTGGATGCTGTCAAACAAAAGCCAAGCTGATCACTTCCCACCAGGGTCCGTCTCACTCTGTTACACTGATGAATGGGTTTGCCAACAAAATTCTAAAATAAAAGTCTGGCAAATTAAAGCATTTTGTGTATCACCATGAGATCATATTCAAGTATGAGCCAAAGACATGAGGGCAGTGAACAAGATGAGCATTTTGTGAAAATAAACTCATTAGTAGACAGTATGATAATCGGTGATCACCATGCTCCCGGCTTGGCCTCAGGCATGCATATTAAATGATTATCACAGCCTGGAAACCTAAACCCTGGGGATAACCTTTAATATGCGTTGTGTTGAAGGGCTCCATTCATTAAAATGCCTCAATCACAGAGAGGCACTGTTTTACTCAGAGTTAATAGCGGTTGGGTAATAGAGGGAAATTAGCAGTTCTGGAGAGAGAAATCCAAATGCTGTGTGGGGATTAGACGTAAAAGGTGACTACTCTATCCCTCTGTGAGATGTCCTACTTGTAATGAATGGCAATAGCAAGTCCTATTGGCCTCTGAATGCTGACAATTAAAATGGTACATTTGAAAAAAAACATTTTCTTTTTTTAAATTTAGAACTGACTTGTTTCATGTTTAGCGCTTTACTACAACACCAAAAGGGTTGGTTCATGATCCCCAGAGGATGATCCCGAATGGTTTTGCTGCCACTCTGACCCTTATAGAGTCACAATTATCAGGCCCATATGTCTGTTTAAATCTAAGGCATCTTATTGGCATGACATACAATATGCTGAGCATATTCATGCTCCAAAGAGGCAACACCCTTTGATTTGAATAAGACACATAGCCTATCCTCTAGCACAAAAGTCCTCCAACTCAATTGCTCAGCAAACTTGTCAGTGGGCCTATGTTGTTCATTCCACCTAACAAACCATTCGGGTGTAATGAACTGTCCAGCGTCTAGGGACTGCTAGTAGAGGTGTTTTGACAAATTTCAGGGCATGGCTCTGAGAACAGATAATGTGAAAGTTGCACATTTCCATTCCAGTCTGCTGTCAACCAGTGGCATAAGTACGGTTGTTCCAATTACCACCTTCTAAAACATACACTGCAATAAAAGTACATTGTTGGTAGTGAATGCATGTCCTAGTTGTTTGTTTGCTTTTTTGGGAAGCAATGGTGGCACATATTTTATGACATCTGTTAATATGCCAAATACACAATGAACTATAACTATAAAAAATTATTGATAGGCTGTGTAAAAATTCTGGTTTAAATGTCTGTTCTGAGTAGACATAAACAGAATATGTCAAAGTCTCTGTAGTGTTCCAGTTGTTACTTGCCCACAACTGTGTATCTCTTTGCTCCTTCCCCTGTTTTGCTGAGAGCACTGTTTAATCTTCTCTATAATATTGTCCATATTTATCAGCAAAATAGCCCCTATTTGTCTGAAAGCCATTTCATCCTGTGCATGCTGATGGATTACTTTTCTCAGCTAACATCTTTCTTATTAAAGCAATGCTAAACGGATGAGCTATCGCTAGAGGTAAAATGCATGGTTGATGACGAACAAAAGTGACAAGTGAACAACAAATGAATTACAGTTTAAGGAAGGGTGCTGCCATCAAGGACAAAGTGAGGCCGGGGGTATCATATTCAGTCGATGACTGTGTAATGTATCTCGGGTATGATGTTGTCAAGGCAATATGCTGGGATTTAAAACACAGAATTATCAGCCAGCAACACAAGGAGCAGATAAATGATGCACTACACAGATCTCAGATTGCATTGCAAATGTAAGCTGTTCCTTTCTGGGAGGGAAAATAGGGTACATGACCAAAGATCACAAGGAATGTTCAATCTGATTTCAGAGAAAGGTTGACTATTTTCCACCCAAGAGCTGATTTAAATATAGTTTCATATCATTTCTCATCGTGCACTTCACAGATTTACTGATAGCTTTGATTGTGAGTACCAAATATATGTAAAGCATCTCACTGTCCAATCAATTAGGCTTTAAAAAAATGGACACATTTTGTTTTCTGGTATAAAAAGGAAGCTCACAAGTCATCTTTTCTACAAAAGTCACAAGTGAATTCACAGAGCTAAGTGCACACTAATATACAAATTCTAACCTTGTTTTTTTTTATTTACTAAATTGTATTTGATAAACACTGTTGCAACACACAGCAGAAATGGAAAAATAATACGAGGTGTGCATGGAGGTGTGATACCTCTGCTACAGTCCATGAATCAGTGTTAGAAATAAAGACAGCTTTCAAAAAACTAAACATTCAGTGTTTTGTGCAATTTGTAAACTGCAAACTGGCAGTAGCTTTTAAAATAAATACTTGCTCCTTCAATTAAATTAATGCCGGCAAAGCTGATGCTACTACAGTTGATGACATCATACGGAAGAGTTAAAGGTGGTCCGACGAGAGTGGGCACAAAAAAAAAGGTTAGCACAGCACATACCCACACCTGCAGACATCCCTGAACCATTTTTGGTAGATTCTATGCACAATTATGAGGAACAACAATTTAATAAGGTCTAGGTTGAAGACAGCCAAGATATCCGTTGCAAACTTCCATAACTCTTCAGTGTGTTGCATGCAGCTGTCTGGTTATTTACTGGCCTCGATTCATTTATAGCTTTGTTTTGTAAATGCAGGTACACACAACCTAAGGACAAGACCGGTAGTCTTGTCAGGGTAAATAAATAGGCAGGTGAATTAGGAGCCTGAGCGGGTGATAAGAAAGCAGAAGATGGCAGAAGTTTTTTGCAGCTATTACTGTGGTGGCATTCTTCCAGACATTCCCCTCATTTGCAACCCATTAGATTTGTGCATAGTCATTAAGTAAGACGAGGGGCACATAATTCAGATGCAGATGGACTGCTGGGAATATTCCTCCAAAGATGCTCTGCCAAGGTTGTATGATTGCCGTAAGTTTTGGCAGACAGGTGGTGACCAAGAACCACCCTCCATCAGCAAGATGAAGTAAAACATTTTTGATTTCCCACGGGGAAATTTATCGCGGCAGCTGCAAACAGCAATGGATTATAATGGAGGGAAAAGACACATAGATCATATGGAACAATGTCAAATTCCAGATAAAAACAGGTATTTAAAGGAAATGTTTTTGCAAGGAAAGGATTTCTTTTTTTTGTGTAAAACAATATATTAGTCTCATATATCATCATCTGTATGTGAAAAGATATGGAAAACATTGAATGCCAAGATTTTGTGATACTGTATCAATTTTCAAAAATATGATTTTGATTTAATAGTTTACAAGGAAAGAATAACACAGTCAATACTTTATTACATTTGCAAATACATGAGCCCTTTCAGTGCATGTGGCCTCTCAAAGTGCTAGTGCTATGATGTTTGATGCCACAGGGACTGTGATCAATGCAAATGCAGATCTGTTCTGATTGCTTTCAAAAAGTACAGTAAAACTCTTTCTACTCTGACTTTCCGCATAACATGGTGGGTTCTATGTTCACCTAAAATTTGCAATATATTGCAACATATTGAACTGTAGCCCCTGTATCATAATACATAACGTATTGCCAGATTGTTGCCAATACACAGTGCTATTCTTTACCTCCAGAGGTAGACACTGTGCAGTCTGCTCACACTCCTCAGCCCTGGGATGCCACAGTCAGTCAGAATCTACCGCTAACGCTGATTCAGATGGTTCCGCATACAGGTTCTGCTTATGCAAATGCACATAGCAGTCTGATGAGAGCACTGGCTCTGGCTGAAAGGTTCGACCACTTGCGGTAACCACGTGGAGTCCTCAGATTTCCAGAGTGCACTCATTTTTCCTCCACGACTGGAAAAGTCATCACATAAAGGAGGAAAGGGGACATTTGAAGTGAGCATGTGGTGAGATGAATTCTCTCATCTACTTCTTCTATGGCCTCACAACTTTTCTCGCCTCTCAAGCAAAGGGAACCAAAAAACTATCACTGCAAGTGATGCTTGAAGAAAAACCTTCAGATTTCAATTCCTTAGCAAGAGCAAATCTGAATAAGCGCTTCAATATCACAATAATCACAATACCATCCTGGCTTTCAAAGTTTCCTTGTGTGTGTTCTAAAAAAAACGCCTTGGGTAGCAGCACAAGGACAAGAAAATACAGCTGAGTGTTTTCCTCATTTCCTGAGAACTCAGTCCGAACTCAGTCTGACAATATTATGACTGGAACCTAAAGAGTTATTTTGAGGCATGCAGGATTTATTTGTCTTTAAAGCAGGAAAGTGGAGATGAAGTTCTTGTAAAACACAAGACAATCTACGAACTGAGAGAAGGAAGTGACTTTGATTATGATTCTAAGGTATTCCATGCAAGACTAAATAAGCACACACTTATTACAGTGGACACATGTGTTCTCTAAAGTGGAGCATAAAGCTCTCAGGCTGTTTTATGGTCTGGGGCCTTGGTAGCCTTGGGGTTATTAAAAGAAGTTTGTGACTGAAAACTTCACCCAACCTTAACCATAGAAGAGGCAAATCACAAAATGAATTGTTTGAAAATGATGGACCTATTTTGTTGCTTCAGCAGTACAGATGACTTGTTGAAGGATACACTGGTTTTAACAGCCTGAATTAGACTGTGTGCACTTGAGAACAGTGTGAGTAATCCTTAAATCAGCATGGTCACTTCCTCACCCATAATGAATTGAATCTGTATAGTGGAATACTGTGGCTCTTAATCAGCAGTGACTAAGCACTTTGTCCAGAAAGAGCTGCGCCGGTCTTTACCCTCTCTTTTGCTTTTGACATCCTTTGATATCTGAATCACCAACTGTCTGTGAGTGTGCAGTTACAGTAACTGATGTCAAGTTTTGGCTGTGAAGCCAGAATTCTTCGGTCATTTCTCACTGCCGTGTGGGAGGGCCCCAAACGTGCGAAGCTGGCAAATGCAGTCGTTGGTTTCCATCCTGGAATCAGTTTAAAAGAGCCGTCAAGGAGGGAAAATTGGTAATGTGAGACTTGCTAATGTCATACGCTATTACCCCCAAATACCTCCATTTAATTATGTGGATGTCGACTCCCGACGGAGCATGATTCTCCATTTCTACTTGATCCAGCACTAGGCTGCGGTGAAATAGTCAACCACTTTTCCTTGATGGAAAACGCCATGAGGTCAAGGAAAGATGTGACGGAGAATTCATGAGGATTTCGGAAAAGACAACCGCTGTATTAAGAGAATCCAAGTGCACTTACACAATAGCGGACACATTTTTTTTTTTGTAAGCAACTTTATATCCATCACTCAATGCTGTAAAAACAAAAAAACATTCCTGTCTGAAACAGAATCACACCTCCCAAGTGGGATGTGTTCAATTTATCAAAAATGTACAATTTAACAGCGGCTGCAGATGGAATTGACGGCCGAATGGTTTAAATGTTGCAGCCGCAAGGAAATGTGGAATGGCATGAACTCCTTTCCTTCGGTAAAGGATGGTCCAGTGTTCCCTATGCAAAAGGACATAGGAAAGGAAGGATCTAAGCATCTTGCTGTTGCATTTAGATCATTTTAGCAGCTCTTATCATGGCTGCCATTTCAAGGTCCTTTCACTGAGTTAGAATCTTTCTTGAGCAGAAAAGACTATTTTACCGCAGCACTAGTGTGGTAATCTAATACACATTCAGAGAGCACAGTTTTGATTGCATATTAAAATAAATCAAAGTAAGAAATGGATTGAGCTTCGACTGTGAAATGTTGTGAAAAAAAACATAGTTTATCAAATAAAATGAAAACAAGTCCACTTTTCCACCAAATTGAACTTTCTAAGTCTCATGCAAGCCACCAAAATGATGATTGTAATGGCCTGATGTTACTGTTCACAACTGCAACAGTGAAACAGAAGGCTTTCTGAAAGCAGGCTTATTAAGAATGAGTTGAAAGACTGAACCAAGATAAACAGTGAACAAGGCAAAGAGATACCCTGGAATCTTGAGGGGCACCAGATATGGCAAATAAACACACCTCACATGGACTACATGTGATCGTAGCAGCAGGAAACAAAGACGATCCAACCCACTCTGAAAAACAAATGGTGCTGGGAAATATACACAAACATAATACACACACACACACACATACACTCCCAATGAAAGCCTTTCCCTGTCTTTGGGATCAGGGTCCACTCACATCACAGTGTAAATGTAAAACGCTTGCTCCTCAGATTTCATGAACCGTTTGTTTCTAATTAAGGGGATCTGCTTTCATAATGTGGGCATTAGGGCAACAGACGTCTGCAGCAGAAAATAATCTTCCAGAACAGTATTTTAACAGATGGTTGTATTAACTTGGTATTTTCATCTACTGGAGCAGCGGTTGCCAAAGTGGGGCCTGGGGATCTCCTTTGGTCTTTCAGACACTTCAAATGAATCCCCAGCAGAATTAAAATTAGTTAAAATATTCACTGAATTATTTTAAAGCCACCATGTGTCGGTTTTGTTTTGTTACAGATTCTTTCCATTTATTATGATGGCATATGTCTTTGTTCAGAGAAAAGCAAGAGGAAGCCGGTGGAGTCTGGTGCAGTCTATGTGTTGTTGGGGGTGGGGCATTGCTAAACGCCACAATGGGCTCTTTGATCCAACCACCAAAGTTATAACTTTTCAAAGTCAAAAATATAGAGGCTTGCACAGTTGACAAAACGACTCCACTCTGATCCGAGATTCAGTCCTTGACTTCCACCCCCAGATCAGAAAATATCCAGTGGGCATTAACAGAACAAAACATTTACAAAAGGAGGGTTGCAGTGTCTTAAGCTCGTCTTAACAGGGGTCTTTAATGTGGAACAGTTTTAAGAACACCTGTCTGACCCAGAGCACAACGTGATTGAAACATGAGGATAAAGCCTCTGAGACATGAAGAGAACAGAGCATGTGTCCTCTTTTTTTCACACCAGATCACTGAAATGCAGCTTGGTAAAACTGGTGGGCGCCCATTTGTGCTAAATTCAGCGACATACTTTAATTGAGACCTAAGGGGGGGGAAGGGGGGGGGGGGGGGATGACTAAGGGGGAGATAATCATGCCTTCTCAGGGGTGATAAACAGAGTGTGTGCAGTTGCAGCTTGCACTGGTGAATCCAGTCTGCGAGCTCTCCCCCCTTTTTTTCCCAGGACGGCTCATCAAGCCAACGTTAGAGGGTGATTTTTTTTTTTTTTTCCCCATTGTCAGCAAATGCCAGCATGAATTTGTATCAGCACAGTGCCTCTGAAAAGACCCCCATACTTCTTGTACCAGGGGATTGGAAAATGAGGTGTTGCTCCTATGGATGCTCAACCCCCACATACCAACAGCACTGATGAAGTAATCCTTTGAAAATATCACTATCATCATATCCAATGTTGGATTGGCACAAGTTTTCTTTTCATGCCTCATAGCACTAAATGAGCTTAATATATCTGTCAAACATTACCAATAACTTTCTAACCACATGAACTGGCCTGTACTCTTGGCTTGTAACAAAGTCTCACTGTCCATTGCAGTTTATATAGCGAGTTAGACAACAGGGGTAGTGTTCAGCAAGAATGAAACCATAGGTAGCGTGGACTTACATGATAAGTACTGAACTAATGACAGCTGGGATCAGCTTGGTGCTAAATTGTCTTACTGAGTATTTAAACCGCAGCCTGAAATACACAAATGTAGAGCCTGTGATGTCCTTCATAGCCTGGGCTAAAATAGTTTCCTCACAGCATATTGTCTTCCGCTTATGTGCTCCCTTCACTGAGCACTCAAGTAATTTAGCGACCTTGAAACTAGCGACTGAGACCATACACTCATGTTTATAATGTTTAATGTGGACATACATGAGTAGGGTCATTTCCTCATAGATTTCGAGACGGACTTCTTTTTTGAGAATGGAAGGCACTTCTGTATTGGCTTCACTTTTCAGAACCGGAGGTTGCTGCCTGGTAGTGACTGACATGCTGTTTGATTCACAAAATCATCATTACGTTGCAAATGAGGCAAAGAACAAAAAAATGATGATTACTACGGTAATGGGTTGTATTTACCGAAAGAAAAAAGGGAAGCGTTGTTTTCATGTACTAAACGTAATTGTGACAAAGCATCCTATAGATTAATGTGCAATAAAAGAGGTCATAATTACAAAAAACAGACAAGACCTAGTTGCAGGCCTTGTTTTTCCTGTGGCAAATGAAATGTGCTTCCATAGACAACACATGCAAAGGATAAAATATAAAACGGAGAAGCATATGGTCCCTCTCCATAACGCATTTATAGCAATATCACATTGTGAAGAATTGCCACATACGCCGCTGAAAAAAACATTTTATACCGTCGCTGGAAGAGGAAGAAAACAAGGGAGGATATTGCTCCCCTTGCGTCCCATAAATCCGAAAAGATATTCACTTTGGCAGCTATCTTTCATCTGAATATTTAGGGGATTCCCCACTTGATTGATAAGACGACAACATCCGGAGGAAAACATTTTATGTGGAACCAAATGCAGCCCTGGAATACGAAATAGACTTCAGATGAATGAGAATGAGATGAGATGAATTCATAAGCTTTGCCAAATACCCAGACATGAATGGAGTCGGCCAGTGGAGTCGGCCAGTGTGTCTAATGCAGCACCAAATAGCATGAGATCTTTTGGGGGGGGGCAATTATAATTATTATTGTTATTATTATTAATATTATTATCATTTGGGACCGACCAGTCAACACAGTGACTTAGTTTTCGGATATGCAATAACAAGAACCAGGTTCCAGGTGCCTGTAAATGAGCTGTGAAAATCCAATTAAGACAACGTAACAGTAATGCAAAAGGTCGGTGTGAACAACATTAACAGCTGAAGCACTACGACTGTCAGCTTTAGGCGTCCATCCAGGGCAATAGTACTTTCATAAAGCCAGCAGAATAACAGTCTGAACCAACATGCACCTGGCATAGCCCAGGGTGTTAACCTACAGCATTCAAATCTTTTTTTTCTTCTTCTTAATTGTCCCATGTGAAAGCTTGGACCATGCGCCCACCCATTCACTGCCAATAAAGAACAGCGGAACAAACTGGACGTAGGCCGAGCTGGTAACATCCATGACAAAGACAATTTACATGCTGTAGGTTTCAGCTGCCTCTTAATTAGTGCCCATTGGGCAGGACTAAAGTGCTGATGTCGTTTTTGGCTTGCTTTGTCGCTGAGCAAAACTGCTAAAAAGCAGAATAAATAAATAACGTTTGATATGATCATCTTAACGTTGTCTGTAGACACAGCTGAAAACGTGTTTATGCTCTCTAAAATGGCCGAGCAACACCTTTCACTCTATACTGGCTTAGGAAACATCAACCCCAAACTATTAGTGGGCATCAAATGCATGTACTCACTGTCAAATGCTCTGCAGTTCACTAACTGAGGCTTTGAAAGATAAGTGTCAGCCTTCCGTGTATTTTCATTTCGATGCTGGAGACAGTGAGAGACGTATCATTTTGGCTTCAGCCCCGTATGAAACTAGAAAAGGTGAAAAGTGGTGTAGTCTATGGTTACGACATTTACCAGTTTGATGTTAGCATACTATTTGGGTACCTCATAAATATTCATGTAGCCATAGAAAACAGCTGAAGTGCAATTCCCCGCCAGCCCAATGGAGTAACCCAGAAATAGAAATGACAAAACCTCTTAAGGCCAAAAAAAAAAACACAAAATAAAACTGAGCCTGTTGTCCATCGTTCCCGTAACACAGCACTTAGCTACTTAAATGGTGTGTCCTCTTTTTTTGAAAGATGTGAAGGGAGATGTGCATCGCTTTCTATCCTCAAAAGGGCTCGCTGCTTCCTCCCTCCCTCCCTCCCTCCGGCAGTGTATCATGTTACTAATCAGATTATCTCCACTCTTCAAGAAACTCGTCACCACCCCCTAAACTCCTCATTGAACAGGCTGGATAACACGGGTTGGCGTTCGCTCCTTTTGTCCTAATGACAAGTACCTTTGCATTATCCAAATCACTTGATGGACGCTGAATGGTGAATTGCCTGAAATCCCTGTTATCAAGCTCTGTATTCTTATTGTTTATTTCAAATCCAGAGTCCAATCTGCACCTCATCCCACGAATGAAAGCTTTTGATTCAACTAAAGTGACAAAAAACTGACATGACTTGAAGATAATAACGGAAAAGGTACAGCAATTTATGTAACAAGAAAGTAAATTACAACACCGAGCTCTGAATGAGTCTCAGGAATGCTACAAAACACATGTTTGTTCCAACCAACCAAGTACTTTCTTCTACTTATTCATCAAATCTTCCAATTGCAAGTATTGATTCTTCCAATATTACAGTATAGGGATTGAGGACAATTTGAGTAAATTTGAGAAATCACACGGGGCTTAATGTTTGGTCAAAATATGTAAGAAAAACAGTTAGCATACTTGATTCTAGAAGTAAATTGAGTGCATTGGTCAGGGCAACTTGGGTGCCAAATGCAGTGCATGTACAGTGTCTATCTCAAAATGTGCCCTTCGAGAGAACACAAAAACAATATTTTGCTCCGTACCATGCCTTTCTAAAAACCCACATTGATTTAAAAATCAATCCATCAAAGGGTACTCCATCAAAAGCTGTTTCTCAACTCTTGAGACAAGGTCAACATTCAAGATACCAGTTTATTGTGGGAAAAATAAATTATTCTACACCGG
The DNA here is from genome assembly GCF_910591455.1 of Pholis gunnellus. NCBI lineage: Eukaryota > Metazoa > Chordata > Actinopteri > Perciformes > Pholidae > Pholis > Pholis gunnellus. The sequence continues at coordinate 14,071,259 of NC_136540.1, forward strand.
TACCTTATTGTACTTCCAGCAGCCGAAATGCATAACAATGAGGGTGGTTGAGGCTATTTGTATCCATGACGGTACTAATTAAAGCTCATTATGAAGATTTGCACAATTGTTGGTGTGACACCTTTTAACTTCTTAAAACTTCATTAGTTGTGTTCAAGCTTTGCCGTGAAATTGATGTTAACAATTCATGAAGCCAGGAAAGCAGGACTGCAGCAAATGTTTTCTGTCTGAGCTATGCGAGGCACAAGTTATTAGTCTTTTAGTCCGACCACTATGTCACTAAAGTAATTTTATCGCTATTTATATTTCTTTCAATACTTCACTGGTACTTTACTGGTATGGTGTTGGGATCAAAACATTCCCATAAATGTAACAACTGTCCTTTTTCGGCCTTAGTTGGGTGTGTATGTGGGAGATTTTTGGATTTTATTGCCAAGTTTGTTTTTCTTCCTTTTTTTTACAGCTTGCACAGCATGTATCGTCTTTTAATATTGCTGGCTCTCTGGGATCATAAAAGTGCACTGAACAAAATCCAGAACGGATTCCTTCTTGCTAGAAAGTTAAAAGGGTTTTCGTCAGAGGCGGTATTTCTGCGTATCAAAGAGACGTCGCCACAACCTTCACTGTGTTGGTCCTCAGGGGGGGAATTAAACCAAATATCTTGTAATTAACTAAGTGGCTGTAGCCAATGCCCATTGTTTTGCAGATTGCCCATCTGTGACCATGCACCCATCCAATCTCCATGCTGTTGCTAATGGAAAGATATTGATCCTGGCTGTTCCATATTCAGAGAGAGAGGAACACGCACACACACACACACACACACACACACACACACACACAAAAGAGTGAGAGGTAAAACAGAGTCAATACAGCCCACATTAGCAGCCCTGCCTCTGTTTGCCTCGACAGATGGAGGTATTGATGTGATGGACAGTGTTAGTCTATAGGAGGGGAAGAGGTTTCCACAGTAAAGTAAAGTCCACCATGTGACAGTTGTGTCATGGTGGAACAGAACTAAATATGTTTATTCAATCACTGAACACTGGAATTACTGACATCTGAGTCAGCTCCATGCAAACTGAGCAAAATCCCGGCATTAGTGGCCATCGGGATGTTTTGTAGAGATACTGATTTACTGATACACGTATTGCATATTGAACAAAGAGAAAAACAGTGCAAAACCACATCACTCAAGGACATGTGCATCCCATAAAGAACTGGCATAACTTACAAATCTTGAATTTTAAGATGTTTTGCATTTTACATCTTGGTAAAATCCTTGAGACTAAAGTTAAGGTTAAAAAGGTCCCTTGTCCTTTAAACAGCAAAATAGACTTTGTTGGCAGGTTTTTGTATCAATTGAGTGGGAATCTGTTTAACCTTGACTCTTCTTGTAAACTAACTGTCGAACATCCCCCTACAGACCTCGGCACAAATGTGACCTGCATGGATTTCCTCCATGTCTTGGCATTGTTGTTTCTCAGAGTTGCTTTATCATAAAAGTGTGAGTTTTTCAAAGAGGCACACAGAATAGAGCTGATCGATGCAGGAGCTGCTGCTTCAGAAAACACATTGTTTACTTGCAGCGTGTGTGAATATGGTTGCCATACATAGATGGTCTGATAGGTGAATTACAAAGTATCACCTACACAGTATGTCTCAAATATAGAAGCAGTGAGAGAGGAGAACAAACGTCATATCCACCAAGATTCACACAGAAGCACCACTCTAAATCTTGTTCCATAAGTTTCTTAGAAAATAAGTCATTCAGCAGGAAAAAAGCATAAAAAAAACATTTATTGACTGAAGAAATCTAAATTGACTCATCGACTGAAAGGGGGCGGCCTTAAACCAAACCCACACCAGACACTAGAACGACCAGGTCAGGGTACTGTTGGTATGGTGGGTGCTCTCTAGAAAAAGTTGTGACAAAGGTATGAGGCATGGGTGGCACAATTTAGAGTAATCTGTCTGTATTGGCACGGGAGACAACTTTTAGGTAAACATGCCAACTTTAATATATTGCTTACCTGTTAATGGTGGAACATTTTAGTAGTCCTTGCCATTGCTGAGCCAAGATAATGTAGTCTGGCAGGCTAATTTTGAAAAACTTCACATCCATCAAAGACCTAATGGGTGATGTGGTGGGAAAATGAAATCAGGATTTCTGCCAGTGTATTAGAAGCCCGGCTGCCCGCTGTATGTTGTGTACTGTTGAGCGACAGTGAGTATGAAGACAGCAGTAATGTTACAGAGTGCTGCAGGGATGACATCCTTTTGTAATTACTGCACTCCTATCAATAGCTGTAAGATTGTAATTTCAAAAATATTGTATTCTGTATGTCCATCTATCATAGTCACACCTGGGACTACTGGGTTATAATGAAGATCAGGCTTAATGCGGGTGAAAGAACAGACAGTAAATAAGCTCAAGAGCTCTTCAAGTAATAGCTTTCCGCGTTGAATTTCATTTCTTTCCGCTATCCTGGGGAACATTTTCAGCTTTTATTCTGCTGTTTCCCTAAACGACTTTATCTTTTGTTACTGATCCTCCCTCAAAAGCGCTGTAGTTTAAAATGTCACGGTATCTCTTCGAGCTGTGATCAGACCAGGTTTTTAAAAAGTTGCAGAGTATCCAAGCAGAATTCAGAAACAGCCATAGCCTGTTGCTCATTTGAATGGTATCGTAGACGCTGTTGTCCTCGGGCCCAAAGCACTAAAAGGCTGAAAGGCGTGTGTGTGCGTGGGTGTGTCTGTGTGCTTGTGTGGACGGATGATGATCAGTGCAGTTTTGCTCTGAAATCAGCAGCTATTGATTCATCTGACAGAGCAGATAAATAAAGCCAGCCATTCGTGAGGCGTGTATGAGTGTGAGCCTGGAGAGTGTTTCACAGTAGCTTGAAGCTGCAGTGATCCTCTAATGGGCTTGTGCTGCCTTGTTCCTCATTGATCCAGGCATTGGAGGGCTTGCCGATGGCTTATGAGCCATATCCTGCGGCCCAGATGCCGGCATTTATGCTAGTCCATTAAACCTTCTAACGCCCCAAAATGACCGCGTATGAAACATCTCAATTATTAGATCATTAAGGTACTGGTTCCGCTTTTATCCTATTCACTTTTTAATCACTCGCCCCACACCACCTCCATGATAATGCTCCAGATTCTTCTCATTGCAACTGTGAAAACAACATAGTGTGGGGTTCAATTTGCTGGTATTTATTAATCAGAAAACAGAACTAGACCTGACCATAAGCCTTTCTGCTTAACAGAGCACCGTATTGCATTAAGTCTGTGTTGTATGTCAGTCACAAACCACTGAGCAATGTGTAGCCCAGGCAGAAAACCTTTTTGGTGACTGATTTAATACACGGAGGGTCATGAGCGTATCAACAAGCGTATTATAACTGCACTACATTTGTGTTCCCTGGTTGAGAGCTGGATTTACCGGGCTCACCTTATAAAAATGCCACTGCCTGGTGCATATCTTCATCTTACAAGAGTGTGAAATGGAGCAAATACAAAGTTGCTGCAGCCTCCCCTCCTGGAAAGGTTAGAGAACTGCCCACACAAGACAAACGAGAGCTTGAATCATTTGCTCAATTGGCTAGAACAATCATGGCAACATGAATTGTGACTTGTCTGTCTTAAACGGAGGCTGAAGTAGCATGGTATTTTAACAGCAACGCTTTATGCTTTCAGACACTTGTGTTGATGAACTGCACTGTTGACATACAGGGAAGTCGGGGCGTGGGGAAGCAAGTGGCGCACATCACAGGTGAGCGAAAACTTGCTCAACTCGATTACAAATATTCTAACCTAAAGCAGGGCGACATAACTCCATTATACTTGAAGTACTGGGAGACAAATGAAGAGCTCCATGGCTAAATTCACATCTTACCATCAGAGGTGAAATCTGTCACATAGTGTAACTCGGTATTAGGATAAAAAGCGAAGGCGAATCTAGTCGAAGATCTAATTCATGTTTCTCCTTTCTGTAAGGCCACAGAAGCGCTAAGCAGTCGGTATTAACATGCAGTAGGTGCACACATGTTCACACACACTCCCGTCTGCTTTTCAACAGTTCCCTGCTGTAGCTCTTTGATCTACATTGTGTTCGACAGGCTTACCTTGAGTATAGTTGTATTAAAGGAATAATCCATGATCTTAATGTTAACTAAAGGGATGCCACGCTATTGGAAGCACAGTGTTGGAACCTAGTTTGAAACAGAATAGCAACTCGTTGAGCTCGATAGGCCCATCAGGGTCCGTCCCTGTGGCGTAGTTACAAGAAGTTGCGATGAAAACAGGTGTATTTTTTGAAGATAAGATTTGAAGATAAGATTTGAGTTATACTGTGTTGAAAACATTACTAAGTATTTTAACAATAAAGTAATGTTCAAATTTATTCAGGGGACATTTTCCATTCAGTCTACAATAACATGTTTGGTAAAGCTAGAAGGTTTCAAATGCACCTAAACACACCTCGTTTGCTGTTAACGGTGAAAAGAATGATTACAACTTTACAGTAATAATTATATATGTTACTGTCAAAGTAAAACACTAAGGCATTTTTTATTTTCGCCCAAAAGTGAGGATTTAGTTACTTACATGTCTGTGGCGATTATGAACCACCAGAGAGCCACAGAGAACTTTCTTTCGAGGCAAGATCAAGAAGTGAACTCAACTATCTATAATTTAAGCTTTTTAATTACATGTGTGATTATGCCTTACATTTGTGATAACATTGGTCCTGTAGGTGAAGCATCTTTTGTTTGTGTTGGTTGGTATCCTCTGATCAGAGTGCAAACGATTCAATTCTGATTGGTGGTTATCTGTTGAAGAATCACTGTGTGTCTATGTCGTGTTGTTACAACAGCGCTGTACACCTCCAAAGTTGTAATTAACTTCAGCCCTTTATGCTTGTTTGCTCCATCAGTGATGTTACTGCACGACAACACAAAGTATTGTTGCCCATCATTCAAAGATGTTTTTTTTTAAGCATTGCTGTAACGAATGGCTTCTTCTCTGCTGAGCAATATTCAATATCTTTTCAATGCCCCCTCCCCAACCACCTACTCCTGCATGATTTCACGGCTGGAGGAGCAGTAAAATTAGATGGCCTTTGCGATTATAGTTTCAGAAAACAATCTGGGAGAAGTGGACTGTGTCACACAGCCATCAGTCTCAAATCCCACACAGTGTCATGAGGGAAGCCAGGTGAAGAATTGCATCTGGAGTACAGCGGAATGCCACACTTGTTGTACGCCCCGGGGAAGGACGGCATCAACACAAGTGGTGTTTGTATTTCCTTAACCTCCATTCAAAAAACCCCCCAAAAAAAACATTGTGCCTGAGCCTGAATTTCTTTTTGGAATTGACCAATCGTGTCTGAGCCCCGGCCCTATGGGTCAATACTCCAATCATAGCTGAGCAAGAATACTTCAAAGGGGGCAACTTCAAGCAACTTGCCTCAACAGATTAGTGAGATATTGCAACTGTTTTCGAAACTGGAACAGTATGTTTATTTTACTACAGCAAAAATGCATTAAATAAAATGTGTGTGTACCACAAGCCAGTTTCAGCTCTGCAGCAATACAATGTAGAGACAAAGTTACCATCTGTACACTAGGTCAAGGTATTCAACCTCAAAACATTTCCCACACAACAAAAGAACCAAAAGCACCAAACTGGCCTTCACAGTTAAAATGCATTTCTGTGGGTAACTGTTAATTCCTGCAGACGCAACAAATGAAAACATACAAAAGTGATTTGTTTGGCAATGCTTTCTAGACAAGTTGCTCACTTTAAGACTATGAACCAAGTACAACATATTTGGAATGCAAATGTATGCAAGACATCCAACTCTCCCCGGTGTACTTTTTAGCAATTAAGTTTTTAGATCACAGACATGTTTCTGCTTCAGGCACAAGACGGCAGGCTTCTGTTCTCCTTCCATGACGTCTTTCTTTTCAAGAATTAATGATCCCAATCCAGTGGGTGTGATTTGAATGTTATTGGAGGCCCGTAGAAAAGAAAGAGAGATGTTGCATTGTTGTGATTCAGTGTGTCATCAGCTGTTTGCATGACAAGACCCCCGAGGTCAGCATCTCTAACAATTAGACATCAGCCCCCCCCCCCCCCCCCCCCCCCACACACACACACACATCCACAGATTAGTCTCAATAAACATCAGCAACAACGGATCTGCCGGTTGCTATGACGACGTCTTCAGCAGCTGAACACCCTATGTGAATAACAATACGGTCCGGTGCTGCTGCCGACTTAAGAGAGTGACTGAGGCCGGTAGGCCTTTCCTCAGCGAGTCGTTTTAAGTAATGAGTGTGGGATTGTTACACTCCACAGACAGACTTTTACTTTGACGGGGTGTTCCCAGTTTGCAAGATGAGAAACTGGCTTCTCGGTTTCAGAAAATATACATTGCGCTGATAGACTTCTCTTGTAAGTAATATAACAAAAGTAAAATATAACCTATAGCTTTAAAGAGCAAATGTATTGTTCAATATCCACTTTGTGTGCACTTGCACTGGAAGATGCGTCAAACAGTAGAGCCACCTGGAAGGTCGGTGCAGAACACAGCAGTGTACTTATTTGAAAGAGTAAATTGCACACACACCCCTACAGAGTTGCAATGAGCGTGATGACATGTAGCACTTACTGTAGGCTAATAAGAAGTCAGTCATGTTTGAAAGGCTGATTCGTTGTTTACCAGACTGAAGAACTGTTGCTTCATGTTCTCACTTTACACTAACTCAATAACAGGCAATTTTTGCAGGGAGCTGCCCATTGGGTCACTCCCTGAAAGCTGCTGTAGGCCAATTTAGTGAATTGGTCTACCTCTGTTTCCAATTTCAAGTCAACATCATTTCACTATAGTCTAGTTTATGACGGGAAGGTCATTTTCAAATTCAAGATTAAATCCACAGCAGCTAAAATATTAGTATGGGTTCAACTACAAAGTGCTGCTTCTGATGATGATGGAGCCGTGCTGCAAAAGATACGGACTCTTTCCCACCACAACAAAATGAGGCATGGCAAACTAGCTGAAAAAAAAAAATGTTTCTGTGCTGCTCCCACTGTGCTTCTAACCATCCTTTTTATTAACGTGAAGTATTGTCGCAGCCTGGCACCAAAACGCCTCTCTGATCCAAAACTCCCCCAGAGAGAGGGAACCAGGGACGGGAAAACAAAGAGGGAGAGAGGAGAAAAAAAACAAAAGAAAAAAACAGCAGAAGAAAGAACCGAACAAAGTTGGAGTTAAAGTAAAGAGAAAGAAGGTAAGAACAAAAAAATGGAGAAAGAAACTGTGCAATAAGAGGCACTTTGGAAGGATTTCAAGGCGAGGTGATACACACTGTATAAGAGAATGATGATAAAAAGAAGGAGAAAGCTGGCTCGGGCTCTTAAGATGTAGCTTTCCCCGAAGAGAAAGGATTTCAGAGAAGCCAAATTGGCTTTTTTTTTTCTTCTTGCTTGTCATAGGTAACAGGGCTATGCTTCTAAAACTCTGCAGCAAAACCCACTGCATGCAGCATTTACATATGCAACTAATTTACAAAGGAAGACTGCCAAAGGAATAGGAAGAGAACTGCAAATTAGAGCTCATCAGAGAGTAGGATGATGCAAGAAGTAACATGAAAGCTATATTTTCAGATGTTGTACCCAAGCAGCAACCACAAGCCGGGAGGTAAGTGCCTTGTGGGGTGCACAGGCTAATGGCCATGAGATGCTGTTTTCAAGAATTATCTGGCTGTATTAAAATCTCTCCAAAATCTCTCCAATATCTCAATGCAAAAATCAAGCAAGAAATGTGAGCTAAAATAGTTAATGTCTCTACTCCCGTCATAATCACTATGGCCACTCGAGGCAGCCCTGCGTGTGCAAACTAATAGTTGGATGCATAGGACTAAGCTGCCATATTTGACAAGGTGAAAGTGAGAATGGGTTGTGTGCGGAGACATCGCATGGCTATTTCCTTTTCAGCGTTACTGACAAGAAGTTGACTCAACCGATCTGCCTGTAAGAAACGGACAGCTACACAATGCATTGTTGAGATGTGGGAGGTGTGCACACACTGTTAAACACTAGTTTAACACGTGCATCTGTAGAGGTGTACCTGTGCATCCCCGCAGAGGGATGATTCTAGCAGAATGGGATCTTGCCCATGGTTACACGTTATTTCACTAATTGACAGCTTGTGGCAGAGGTTTGTTAAAAAGCGTAGCTGTGCACCAACGAAAGACCAAACATGGACATGAATAATGTATCCAAATATTCAAAAATGTGCTTTGCAAATGTTTTATGAGGAAGGTTATGTATTCATCATGTTAGTTGGGAGAAATCAAGCGATCATTTCGGCAGGTGTGTTGATCACAGTTAGTCATGGTCAGCTCCCCTCATCCATTCTCTTCTTTGCTCAAATCATTCCCCAATTTGGCCGACCAAGGACGAGCAACAAAAGCTAATCTTCAACACCTCCCCTCTTAAACGCGTGGGTCAAATCACAAATGCGACACCAAAATATTCTTTGAAAAAGCCAAGGTTATGCTACACTGTTGGTCATTGTTATTGAATGGTTCGTCCGTTCAAAGCAAGATGTAGAAGAGTGAAACCTTTTCATTCAACAACACAAAAAAGTAATGGTGATCAATTGAATAATCTGGAAAACCTTTTTGATCCATAATAGTTACTCCTCATTTCTTCCAATGCTCCCAAGTTGAAGTGCTGCAGAGGTTCCTCAGACACCACCTGGTCATGGTCAGACATTCACCTAGAAAAAACATGCGCATGCATATTGCTCTCCTAGAAAGTCCATCACTACTGCTTCAGGAAAACATCAGAAGTGCTTTCTTAGGACAGGTAGGGGTTATTTGTGCGCACTGCTGTCAAACAACATCAAAGCACCCAGTGACCTTTGGAGAGCTCAAGAAGGATTTTTTTTATCTGCATGCAAAATCCAACCTTGGAAGAAAAATCACTCAAAAGTGTTTCGCAGTGAACCGCATGAGCACATGAAGGCTACAAAAACAAAGCCTCAAAAGGAGATGGATACATAAACAAAAGTGGCGATCAATTCCTGCCGTTTATATGTTGCGTTTATGAGAAGAGAAGGCATTTCTACCGGGAGCAATTATTTACGATACCTCACATGGGAAGCAACGATAAGGACAATATTGCCTTTCCAGCTACATACTGTAAACCAGATACTATACTGTGTTCCCCGCTGAGTTTAATTTATTCTGGTTCCCAGCCAAAAATCATTCACCTCAAATACAATAACTCTTCTCGTGCAGTGTATTGATCCCCTTTACAGTGGTGTGATCCATTTTTCAAGGACACAAACCTGACTTATCTCCAAAATCTAATTCGTGTTGAAAAGACGGGGCAAAGAAACTGTGTATCTACTCATTTATTTAACATACCATCCTGCCTATATTTGATAACAAAAGGCTTTAAAAAACACACATGTTAAACTGCAGGCTTGTTCAAGTGGCTAACCCGTATATGGCAATTTAGTTTATAATCAGACAGAACAACCCTTTGGATATTTGACCAAATTTAAAGGATATGTTTGGAGTCTTTATTAATAAAATATTCACACAAAGTGAGTGAATGCGCTGTGAGAAATGATGGACAAAACAGTCCTCTTTCCAACAAAAAAATGCATCCTAGCGTTCAGCTGACACTACTGCTAAGTAGCTCAACGTACACATGGCATGAGAGTATTGTATTATGAACTTGGTTTAAACTAAAATACAACGTAGTCCTGCACATTCTTCACTTTCCAAACATAAACAAAGAAAGTTTGAACTCCAGAAACTGGAAAAAGAAATCCACGTAAATTAGTCCGGTAGTATGAAACTACCCAAGAATGCTTTGCTAGTGTGGCAGAAAAAAGTAATTCCAAAACCCTTTCTAATCAAACTGACCATCTTAAAGTTCAGGTGAAATGAAAATAAGTGAGGGAGAAATAGCACAGCAAATTGCCCAGGATTTGGTCTAATGGGTTCAACCCAAGTCAGCAACAGCCCTCAGATCAGCAGTACAACACCTTCCAGAAAATACTCTACATGCAATAATCATCTGATAACTGACAAAACATTGTTGCCCGATATTCTATTCCCATTTGGTCTCAAACAATATAAAGCGAAAGCAACACACAAGTGCAGATACATGCCGGTGTGTCTAATTAATGCACTGACCTCATGTGAGCCTGTTTGCTCTCAGGGATGATCTTCCACTCTGGTGTGCAACAAGACCGAGATGGCAGAAAATCTAGTCAACACCAGCCATGCCTTGAAGCCACACTATCGTGCAATTCCTCTGTGAGCACTAAAGACAAACTCAAACAACCCGTTACGTGTGAGGTGAATGCACAGATCCTTTCTGTACAACGGGTAGAAATAGACAAAAAGGATGCAGTCACTACGGAAACGTTGAATGGCTCCCAGGACTGACTTTTTCTTATTAACAGAGATTGATTTTGGCAACTTTGGTGGTCCGGTTCTAATGTGTGTCATGCTAGTACAGTGTGGCTACCTGACCTGGTCCTTACAGATATGTAATAATTCATTTTAGGTTTGCGTTCGACATGGCACTGATAGTTCTTAGTAGTGAAAATAAAGTCTAAAAAAGAAATACAAACTATTGACTGCGTTGGGCTACTTCTTCTTCAGTGCCGCTGGGGTTTGTAATTAGCCTACATGACCACGCATGAACACAACTCGTAGGTAAGCATCGGGCTCGGGTCGGGTTCGGACAGAAAAATGCGTTCCGAGCCACACTCTAGATGGAAGTGGTTCCGAGATGATTTTTCCTGTCGAAGGAGATTGCTTGTTTGACAGATGCCTCAGCGTATCACTGTCAGCCAGCCTCTCACGATTGCACATTTTCCCTCAGCTCCATTTGAGCTTGCATCCCTTTGACCAAATATGGATCTTTCTGTTTTCAAAGCTTCGCCTCCGAAACCTATGGCTGACATCACAGAGGCAACACACGTGATTTGATGTTCAAGGCAACATTGAGTTTATCTTAAGATGAATCATTCTCTGAAACATATAGCATTGGTACCAATGGGCCTGGCCCCAAGGTAAAACGACACCAGTGCAGTGGCTGCAGTGGGGGTGGAACATGAACGGTGACCTTTACGTGATGTGAAATCATAGCAAATGTCCTTCTGACTGATGATTTCATTGTGCTTTGACCTTGTTAACCCGGGTCTCCAGTAAACCCAGCTTCCAAGCACTGCTGCTCTTACTTCCCACTAGGAATAATGAAACAATTGGATTGGTAGAGGGACCATCAGAGGAAAAGAGGCCTCCTCATTAAAAGCCCTTTATTCATTCTTATTGCATTACAGACATCTTTTGTGCTGCTCTCGTTTTCCATTCCGTCTTCTAATGTATTCATCCCAGCCTGCCATCCCAGCCCAGCCACTGGGTAGAGGCCTCGCAGAGTTGCTGAGTGTTGGTAGAGCTGCAGTCAGCAGATATCGGTATAGACGAGTGTGTGTTACTGTGTGAATCTTCGAAGGAGGCCACAATCTGGATATGTACAAATTGAATGCACAAGACAGACCTGAATCTATTCATTGAGCATGTCTTGAGTAGTACATTTTAACTGTGGAACATTAAGTGCTCTAGCTCATTATGTTTTGCAGGCCAGCGCAATACTTTTCTAATTAAGCTGGCATCAGATCGCCTAAAAGGCTTGAACTCAATTCAGTTCATTCAGAAGCAGAAGCATATAATTAAAGATTATATTTTCAACACATATGGATTTATATGGAATGGTTGAAAATGGTAAAAGAAGTTTTTGGAAAAGTGTATTGTATTTTGTTAAATAGTCTTTCAAAACTCTTTTGTTATTGACTGACATCATGAACTGCAGAAGCATCATAACGTTCTAGCATCTGTGATTTCACCTCTGAAAAGATGTTTTGAAGTCTGGGGTGCATTAAATTCAAAGCAAGATGGCATCTTTTTTTCATTTAAACTGAGAGAATAAATCCCCAAACTGTCTGGATGGAAGATGACTACAAAGCCAAGCAAAATTAACTTTGAATTGATATTAAGCAAGGGAGAAAAATCCCTCCTTCAATCCCTCCTTTTCACCCAGCAAGGGTAGAACATTCTGGTTTCAATCCCAGTTCACCAGGTACAACATGAGGGTCACTGTAGGTCCACATGTAAGTTCAAGTTTATATTCAAATAGTAAAGTTTAAGATTTCCCTGTTGCTTCATTTACAACGCAGACAAGTTGCATTGCAATAAAGAATGGCCTAAGGCATAAATATTAGAATATAAGACAATAACAATAACCGGACCCTTGTGGTGAAGAGCAAGCTTAGCTAGAAGGCAAAGCTCTTTATTTAACAGTTCATCTACATTCTTAGTATGTATCTCGTCTGGTCCGGAAACAACTGAGAGTCTCTAGGAAGAGCTGGAAGACATTGCTGGGGAGAGGGACATCTGATAGATGAATAAATAATAACCATAAGAGAAATGAGGAGCACTCATTTGTGAAAACAGCACACTTAGTTGGGGACAATTTTCATTTTAATTCATACATTGAAACTGATATTGACTGTCCACTGTTGGCCCTTATAAAAACCCTTCATTTGTATTGACTATCACGTTCACTCGAATGGAGAACAGATTGCGATGCAGGACTTCCCCTTTTATTGATTGCCAGGGGTGTTTGATTCCTTGCTCATGTTTCCTTGCCGACGACCTGAAGGGCCCTTCTCTTCTACATCACAATTTTCATTACTAGAGACACTCTTAAGGTAGAACATCAAAAGAAGACAATCTACTGAAGTGAAATCAAAGTTGCTGGAGCCAGAAAATGCCAATTTGGTCTAATGGGTATAGAGCCTAGGCTGGCGTGAGTTGGGACGAGCAACAAACGAAGACCACAGTTCTCTCGATGCCCTATTATCCCTTAAGATGAACAATAATTAACAAAAAATCGCTACCATAAAAGTTAAATTAGCCACTGAGACCTGAACCAGACTTTGATCAGATTGTCTATCACGGCAGAAGTTCGGCCTTTTATCAAGCATTCAATGCAATGAGAGTTTCCTCATCTACTGGCGCAGATTTCAAGGCAGCGAAGCTCTTCACAACTCTCTTCACTGGTTACGTTTTATGGGATGAAAAGAGGAAATGTCCCTCTGACATGACATGTCTATGAATACCATTTATGTAACTTGTGGGTCATGTCATGTCAGATTTAAACAGAGGCAGCCATCTGTCTGGCACCTGGATGAATCCCAACAAGTGAAACACTTGAATACTAATCAAAGTGATAGCCATGAAATGCCATCCTGTTCCACTCCTTCCACGGTGACATGAATCTGGCATTAATTCAACCCTCCTCCTCCCCTCATTACCAAATTGCATTTCTGCCTTGCCACAAAAGACACAGCCACAGACTGCTAACATTTTGCAGTGAGTTCCCCCTCAGCCCTCATGGACAACTGTGAAAAATATTCAGAGGAAGCAAGACAGAGACAGAGGGAGAGTGTACTACTCATCCATATCAAACAGAATCCAGCATAGTGTTTCAGCAAGAGCACAGGAGACGGGAGGAGAGATATTTGCATTTAACATGTCCTCTAACCTGCTCTCTCCGTCCTTACCTTCTCCCCTATGTCCGCCCAGACACAGAAGTACAACCGTGTGAATCACCAGCAAGGCTCTCTGATACACACAGCAGACACACCACTGTTCTGCTCTCACATATTAAAAGTAAAAAGGCATGTTGTTTGCCTACTGGGGAGATTAATTAAGCCAGAACATTATGTGATTATGGTTATGCTAATTCTGAAACAAAAATAATTGAAGTGAAAGAAGAATGTGGGATGTGTGTTCCTGAGAACGCGGGGATGATATTGTTATGCGATACGTTCCAGTTACGCTGCCCAGTCTGCGTTGCAAAATCATTAAATCAACAGTGGCCTTGTTCTACGAGAACCGTGAGTGGTTAGACTGGAGACAATGAATCCTCACTTACCTCGTGCCAAAAGAAAAACCGAACCTGAATGAGCATCTAACCTTCTGAGAATTGGAAAGGAGGACAAACAACTAGGGCATGCAAGGCCATATGTGCACTCACACTTGCACACACACACGTACACCTTTTTCAATCCAATACTTTTTTAATGCTCTCTCAAACTAGCGGGAAGACTTTTCCTGAAACAAATCAAATACTGATTCGAACCATAAACACAAGTTCTACTTCTAATCTAAATGTTTCACCTGCTACCATAACTGCTCAAGATCACCGTCAGGCGATCTGATCACCAGCGTGCCCCAAAATCTGCTTTGTAAGCTTTGGAATAATAGAACCGTTAACATATTTGCAAGCAATACAGATAAAGTTACATGAATACACAATAACAAAATGTGAACTTCTTCAAACTAAATATCTTAACAATAGAAACAATATATTCAGCAATGTCTCCTCTATTCAACTGCAGCTCCCTTTCAAATGTCTGTGTTCTTGCATCTTGTTCTATTTAAGATAATTATATTATCTTTAATATCACAATCCAAATTACATCCAAAACTAGGGCTGTATCAATGTTTGAGGCTTCAAAGCTTCATTGATAACGTTGAGATTCTAACTATTACTATGAATAACTTACAGAAACGCTGCGTGCAATATTGCACCTTCTCTTCTTCCCTGTCACTCTATCTGACACACACACACACATACAATCGACAAAAGACAGATGAAATAATTTCCCAAATTCACATTTTTTTACCAGAAGAAATATTACGCTTCAATCGGTATTTGTTGCCGTTTAGCCTTTCGAAAAACAACAGTTTCGCTGTGGTCCAAAAACTCCCACTTGAGGCAGAAATCAACTTTTTTGCGAATGACATTCAAAGCTTAATTCGAAAACCTCAATCAAAGCTTCGTATGTATAAAAATACACTCGATACAGCCCTATCCATAACGTTAGCTGCTCGCATTGCAAAGTTTTGGTGAGCAGGCATCTAGAGAACGGAGATGCAGAGTGCCAGATCCATGGAAAAAAAGACGGCTTACTGATTTGCAGTTAATAAGGATTTATTATTCACTCGTCACCCGTGGGCGGACATGCTGCTCCACCAGAAACATCTCTAAATCGCCAGTGGTACTATAATATTCATGACAGTTTTTTTGCATGTCTGTCCCCAGGTTTTCAACACTCCATACATATCTATATATAAATGCATAGGAGAATGTCAGTGTTCTAGGGATGAAATAATTCTGTTGATAGGACATTCTGAGCCTTCCTGCTGTCAATTTCCATTATCAATCTTCACAGATTTGGTCACGCTTTTTGCCTCAAGGGTTCCCATTTTACATTTGATTGAATGTGCACCATGAGAGGTCATGCAAGTTATACCAGCCCCCATTGTATTTGATTTCTAAGCAGAATGATGGTGTTCACTGGAAGCAGTAAGTCAGCCTGTCAGTGTGTGTGTGTGTGTGACATGTGTCTCGATTTCTGGAGTTACAACTCTGAGAAGGAGCGCGAGTTTTCACCCAAATTGTGTCAATCTGGTTCAAAGACAGAGAGAGAAAGAGAGAGAGTTCCAAACAGATCTGAAAGAAATGTTTGAAGGTAACATCAAACAATTACAGTCGAGGACATCTCTGATCTGTGACGCAGCACCGAGTCTGAGAAACAGGCTGAACCTAATGACAGAGGTTCGACGGTAAGCACACATTACTGCCACCACAGAGTAATCAGGGTTGTCATGCAGCAACTGAAACCTCCCATGGTTCAGTTTGAGAGAAAACAGAATTCAATGCAGACACTGCTAAACAGAAAAGAAGTATATAAAAACACCTGCTCTCCATTTCCACAGTTAAATAGTGGCATTTCTCAGAGGATGAGACACAGATAAAAAAAAAATTAGAGGTGGGGGATACGTTTCTTCTCTCTGCTTAAAATGTTGCAGCAGAAGCTAAACTAGGACTCCTTTGAACGTAAATTCCCACAGAGCCAGCAGGATGAAGACGCTCAGGGTACAGTGTTCAAGTAAGACCGATAAATGCTTCCTCTCTGAACTTGTGTGAGGAGGTTTAGAGGCAGATTTGGAGAACGGAGACAAAAAACATTTTCTTCAGACGATACACTAATATTCATTGAACTCACCGCTGCCTGTACAGTGTACAACAGAACTTTGTGTGGTTTCAAGGGCAATGTTAGTGCTCTGGCTTTGTTCCTTTGTTACAGTTCACCTGTCTTATTCTCAGAAAAGCTCTAGGGGAAAACACAAATCTTAAATGGTAGTGAGTTCTCTTACCTTTAAATGACAATAAGTGGAAGGCCAGTCAAGGTCGCCGGGGAGGAAGGGGAGGAAAAAAAGAAAGTCCATTAGTGAAATTACTATCTTTACATACCCAGAGATTAGAAAGCCGCAGTGGGTTCTAATCAGAGTGACTCAAATGGTAGTCGGCATTGTTTTGTCTGCACATGTTGGATTTTAAATGACAGGCTGGTGACTGGATAAATGGTGTGCAAGTGAGTGATTCAATCAGGCCGACCCTTCACGTTGATGTTTTATGGTGGATGTTGAATGTTTTTTTTTGTGCTTTTAAAGTGCGTCAAGTGCAGAAGTTCATTTCTATACCGTAGTCAAAAAAGTTGTTGCGTTGACTGAAGACCTGACACCTACTTTAATATGTATGCCTCTGAAATGTGGATGCTAGGAACAAATAATGCAACATCAGCCCAATAACAGGGTGTCAGGAAGAAAAATGAGAATCCAGCACAACATTTTGTTGTTTAATCTCATGTAGTGTGATAGAGAGCTTTTTTCTGTAGGATAGCTATAGGCATCAAAAGATTAATATGGCCACGGCTTCTCTTTAGTATGCACGCTTTGTTTTTCTACCAGGTGTGTAAAGGTCTGGCCATTGAGCCGGCGGCGTGGTTGGTCAATCTGGTCCTGTAGGCTGTTAACTTTCTCAAGTTAAAAAAACAAGCCAACAAAACTTCCTGGCCAGTTTTAGCTAACATGTTCGGATACAATATTCTGCCTCCACTTATGCTCCGCCCATAAAAATAAATCACTATGTGTACTCACAGAAAAAGGGTCTATTGCGGAAGACAACCAATTCAACATCTAGGACACTTCACGAGACCCCAATAGAAAGACTAACATAACCAATATTTCATGATCACCTAATCCCTATAAATACATACATGTTGTATAGGCTGAAACTGAGCAACATTAAAAAAATAGAGCAAAAACAGGCATATATTTCTGTAAATATGTCAAAAACCAAAACAAGACACAACAGCACAAACAGGATCTGAGACCACGACAGGACGTAGATGGAGAGCTTTTGGTTTAATGAACTGCGGTGCTGCTCTGTTGTGTTTACTGGCTACTGATTTCCTTTAGCCTTTGGGTGCCATGCTGGCCTGAATCATTCATCACTATTAGGGAAAGCCTACGACCATCCTATAGCTCATATAAACCCACACACAAACAGAGACACACATTGGCAGAGTTCCTTCACTATATGGGCTGTCGATTATGGCACATCCACTGGAAAGGGTGCTGCATGAAGAAAGTGAAAAGGCCATTCCGGTAATTTCCCATGGCTTAGCCCATTAACTTAACTTAAAATATATTTTACATTCCTGCTGAGCATTTTCCACACACCTTGAGTTTTTTAGATTGATTTATTACCTTTCAGGCAACTTTGGTTTATTCAGCTGTAAAACTTATTGTTACGAGGTAAGGCATTCATCATGTAATAAAGTAGCTGTGAGCAGGGGCCATTTTGAAAACTCTTCCTCTGATGGTGCATTCAAGAACACTTGAACATAGGAGGTTACTGCTGAACACCAATCCAACATCTTTTAGTGAAAACAACCTCATTCACATTATTCTTTTCATTATTAGCGTTACATTATTGTATTTGTTTATATTTGCGCACACTTTTCTGGGCTAGTTAATGAAAGCAACACTTTTTATTAGCTCTCGTTTGAATGTTTTTAAAACTTAAATGAAGAAAGCTAAGGATTCCCAGTGACCGATTCACCTTTTGAAAGCTGTTTTTATAGCTTTGTGAAATGAATAGACACCAATTGTTTCCTGAGGAAATCTATATCAAACAACTGACAGTATGATTTGGAAAATAGTCATCAGGAATGTCAATTTTATTTATTGAAGTTCCCATTGAAGTTCCAAAAATGACTCATTGTACCTTTATAAATTCAAAATGACTGAAATTGAAACTGGTGAAAGCCTTACAATGCTTTCAAACGGCTTCACTTTGCTAGCAACAAAACATTGTAAAGCAGTGGTTCATCAATAAATCTTCAAAGCAATTTGCATCTGTCAGGCCTGCTTCTATCCCTGACAGTTGTGCTTTTTTTAGAGTCGTCATAAATCAGAGGGGTCTGGTTAATGAAAAGGAGGGGCATCACATGCAAAAGAGTCCTTTAGACCTTCAAATGCACAATGGTAAAAAGAAAGAGAAAAGAAAAAAGAAATTGATATTTTTTTCTGCAAAAGCAGATGGGGGTTGAATGGGTGGATCAGTGAGTGGTGGTTAATACTAAACACCAAGGAGACACAGTATATACATTTAAAGAGTTGCATCAATCCACAGATCAGATGTTACAGCGAGACATTTACTAATGCGTTTTGTGCCTTGAACCTGTGATCTCTCAAGGTCTTGTGAGAAAGGCTGCCCTTTCATGCACAGATATGGAGATTTAAAATGTACAAATCAATGTCTACATCAGATTGAGTGGAATTTCCCTTTCTGATCATTTATGTATGCCAAGGACAAATATGCATTTTACAAATAACCTTTCTTTACTGCTCATGCAGATTACCATCTAATTGACATTACTGGCTCTATGCCAATTATTCTGCCTTTTCCCTCACCAAGGGCCCTCTTAGGGTGAGGCTTTGCCGGTTTTAGGTCGGCTCTGGGTCACTGCAGCGTGGGCGGTGCATGCAGATGAACGACGCCCCATTGCCAGGCGGGGTTTCTCGCTCCCCCGTTGAACATCATTGAGGTTGGCGGGAGCTGTTCATCTGCATGAGCTGACCCATAAGGAACGCTGTAAGCAGAGTACTTGGTACTATAAGCAAATTATTGCAGCATTTGTATACTTGTATTCCAAGTTCTGTAGATCCATTTGGTCGGTTGATCACTGTAAACGTAATTACTTTAAGCGGTTTCCACTATCATGGATGGTACTTTTCCAAGCAAGGTTACAAAGTGCTATGAAATGAATATAATAAGTACAATAACACAAAGAGAGGAACAATTGTGCTAAGGCTGCTCAGCAAACTGGAATTAACTGTATTTGTTAGTCTCAGATCCCAATAAGATGTATAGTCTTATCAACAGTTCAGTGACCGTACATATCATTAAGAATGTTATCAACCTGACACACAGAACAACTAACATTCTCGGGCCTATTAAGACCGAATCAGCACAATTCAGAAATCATACTGGATTCAAAGCGAAGCCTTTTTTCACCGTAGTTAAGTCAATGAAAGTTTTTAAGTAGATACAACTTTTGTGAAAAAATGCTTTAAGTGTGTAACAACACTTAAAATTCTTATAATCCTGGAGGAAGCTGATGCAGGCTGTAAGATGTATACCACTCCATAATATGAAGTTGCATGAATGATGGAGCTCATAAACGGATGAAAATATAATGGGGATAATTGTGTCCTCGGGTTGGAGTGAAATGAAAGGACACAGGGTCATTAGAATCAAAGGTGTTATTCCCGTGGGGGCATGGAAGTGTTCAGCAGGTTTTGAGATTCGATTATTAGATAAGCAAAGTTGAAAGAGAATAAATGTCAATGCGTTAATAATCCCTGGGGGAAAGATGAATATCCACATACAATTTTACAAAGTTATGGGCGAATGTTTTTTTTTTTCAAACCTTGTCATCAACCAAAGTGTTGTAAAAATGCACACCTTGACCATATGGAGGCACTAGAAAAAAAAGCAGGGGTCACTAAAATCAACAGGAGCTATCCTCTGTGGATAATGAATATCCATAACAAATTAAATCTGGTCAGTTTAATGTTGAAGTGTTGTTGCTCTGAACAGACAGACTGGGGTCCGAACCGCTAACAGAAATCTTTCAGTTTGATGGGGAAAAACTAATAATCATGCCTAAAATACATTTTGGATCTCATAACAATGCTGAATTTCCTCTGAACAAAAGCTTGAAAACAAGACGGCGGTCACACAGTCGCATATACACTTCTTCAGAAATGAAGGCACAGGAAGAAAAACATCTGGCATTGTAGTTTCAAAGAAAGAGTTGGTGCTGGTATTCCACGAAGCTCCCATGCAAAGCAAAGTTGTCTTTATTCAGGTTGGATCTAAGGTTATCTGCTTCATCTGTTGTTTTTGCTCTGTGGAATGCCTGGACTGAAACCATTTAATATCCTCTGAATGTACCGGGTGTTGCAAATATTATGGTAAATGATGGTTACTTTGAAGTTGGCTATTGATTTTGCCTAATATCTCCAGTGAATGTCAGAGGGGTTACGGGGATTGCGGTGCGTATGAAGTGTTCAGTGGCGGTTGGCAGACACTCACACATATTGTTGAGCAGTCTTGCTGGCTGACTCGGCTCTGTGTGGTCGGTTCTGGAGTGAAACACTCCCGGGTGGATTTTTGGAATTAGATTAGGAATGCAGTGCGAGGTAGCAGGGTTCAAGGGTTCAATATCTGACTTTTAACATCAAAGTTATCCCTGATGTCCAGATTTTAATACTTAAGATATAAACCTGCACATACTGGCTGAGTGGGGAATGGATTTGAGGGCCGCCTGGGTGTACAATGTAAGAAAAACAACTGCTCGAGTAGGCACAACATTGCATTAGGTTTTAAGGTAGCATTACCTGCTTTACACAAAAGTTGTGCTTTGTAGTTTTGGTCATAATGCCTATATGTAATGGTATGATTGGATCTGGGTTCTTATTTAATAGAAAATAGATGGGGCAAGAAACTTGCTGTCAGACAACAGGTTGTAAACAAACATCAAGCTTATTTGGAAGAGAAAATGAAGGCGGGTAGTAAAATTATTATTCAAACATTGTGAAAACAGTGATATCACAGTAGGATTCTGTGATAGCAAGATTTCAACCCGCAATTCATCACAGTATCTCTAATTGGATGACAAATCACCTACCATTAAAAGGCTAGTAATCTATCACAAACTGTATCGGTAATAAATTATAGTAGTAAACTAATGCACTATATTGTTGATGGGGAGTCAGTTGCACAACATTTTTCAAAGACAAGTTCAGGGTTAAAATGTCTGCAGTGAAGGATGTAAACGCCTGCGCCTCATATGAATCAATGTGAGAGCATTGCTCTCATAATCAGGAGGATTATGAGCGCCGTGGCAGTGCATAAAGTGTTATTTTTAGACATTCTCCGATAACCTATTTTATTATATATTCATTATATCCCATGAGAACTTTAAATCCAAAAAGGGGCCAGGGCTTTTGACTTGCAAAGTGATGGTGCCACTAAATTGAAGTCGTTCTTCTTTAGTTGATAGAACTGAAGTTCTGCTCACTATTTATCAGTATAAGCTCTACCAAAATGGAAAATGGTAGATTCAATGAGGGACAGCATGTCAGTGCACCTGTTCTTCTAATCTAATCGTCAATAAATGACAGCAGTGAATAGATTACTTCATGACAATGTAGTGTAATATTATACCATATTGATTTTCCGTTTGATTCCTATATACGAGGACATTTACGTCATATCGTATCCATGACATTATCTACCATGAAGCTAGATAGAATAAAGAAGTAAGAAATTAATGCAAGGTGTTTTTTCTGTTTGTTTTTGGTTTATTTCCAAAGTTTGAGAACTCATTTTAATTTTATATTCTTGAGAAACATATCAAGTGACTTTTTTTTTTCACCGTATTAATTTTTTGAGCCCATAGTACCACTTATGCAGGACTAGCTCTGCAAAACAGAAGGAGCCAGTCCCCACTGTAGTTGGCAATTCAGTCATGCAGCCTCATCAGTCATGCGGCCTCCTGTGCCAACTTAATCACCCATTAACCAGGGAGAAGTGAACTGTGGACAAACAGCATCAATTCCACAGAGTGGGCAGAATGAATCCCGACATCATGACTTACCCATCCAGAACTGCCCTGTCAGAGAAGATGGATCAACTGGATCTCAGAAATAGGTCGACGTGTTGATGGCTAGTGATAAACTGTCATTGCCCAGCATGTTGAAATATTGCAACACACAAAAAATGGGGATTCTGATTCAAATGGTGCCCATTCCATTTGGAAATCCCCGGGCAGATGCCGGTCAAACATGTTAATGGGAATCTCGTGGTTGGCCAAGTATAGGTGTTGTGATAGATAACAGGGCCTCTCCTGAAAGCACTATCTCTATAAGTACAGCTGGTTTATCAGTCTGTGGTAAGGCTGCATTACAGAGACCTGCAGCAATATTACTGATTGGAATGCCACAGACCTGCTGATATTTGCACAAATTAACATCTGGTATAGACACTGGTGGTAAGTGCTCTCTGCCCACAGGGAGTGACAACTGGAAACTTGCAGGTTGGTAAACACAGATCTGTTGTGTGTAATATGAAGAAGCAAGGCTAACAGTTTCCCCTGTTCTCAGTCTTTGTGACTATGGGAGGTATTTAGCCAATAGCTGTACTGTACTTGAGCAGCAAACTCATATTGATCCTCTCATTGATTTCTGAGTAAAAACAGCAATTAGAGTAGTGCTTTTCTACTTTTGACTGTAGCTGGCTTAAGGCTCAGTCACACATTAACTTGTGTAACTTTTGAACTGAAATCATATCGTAGTGCAATGGCCTGCTGAAACACAACAAGCTTTTGTCTGGTAAACTCCGACATGCAAATTTGCACTGTTTATCAATTGAGCAAGTCCAAAACGGCGGAAGCTTCCATATTAGCTCTGTTGCACCATCCGATTTTATGTAAACTTGCTTTTCCAACTGAGGAGCACCGCCAGTAGAGCTTGCTTCTTTGATTTCATTTTGCCAGGAGCAAAACAACACACAGCTAGCCTGAGCCACTTCAGGACACACAAGTAAATCACTAAATCACCAAGATTAAAGTAACAGTTATTTTGTGAAGATAAGAAAAAGAGTGTGGCTGTGATACTTTAAAAAAATAGTTCAGTATCATATCACCACCAACAACATAAAAAATATATCAATATCAAAGTAACAAACTTCCCCATCAATTTATTTATTCATGACCTGAAAAGTATGAAATATTTAAAGTACTTCAGCACCAATTAAAAATCTCAACTTGTTGTCCCTTCAACCCACGTTCTTGATGGAAAAGGTCACTGCACGCCTGATTAGCAGTGACGTTTTCAATTATGATTGTTGATGACGGTTAACGAGACCTCCACTGGGCCAGGGGAATCACTTAATCCAAATTCCGGCAAGGGTTTTGCAGAATAGGTCATCCATCAGGGGAACAAACTCATTCAGCAGCAGGGAGTAACTCAGGAATAGTATTGCTATTTAATCGTGTATTTGTCAAATTTTCAACAGACGCCCAATAGTCTATGGGTAAACACAGGCAGTAATCAACCATAAGGGTTTATTTACCTCTCGAGTATAACACAAAGGAGGGACAAAAACAACAAGATGTGATTGCCATTTCAAACATGGCTGTGAAAAATTTGGTATAGGCTCTGCCATCCTTGTGTGGATTCCCTTCACCACCTGCTAAAGCAAGATAAATTTCACAACCAATGAACAGCCACTTAGGCTCACAATGCTATAAAGGATGAAAGCAGTGATGAATTTGTACTAAGTGGCACAGAATGAAACTCTCAGCAGCCCTGGCAAGCACATTTCACCCCAGAAGAGATGAATCTGAGGCTCGCTGACAAAAAAAAGGCAGAGTTTTCTTTGCAGAAAAAGTATTTTTCCTAGAGCTGTAGTCGCAGCACTGGCACAACTCTGCACTGATGTAGCAGTTGGATGTACTAGATAGTTAATGTTGGCCCTTATTCTGTTTTCAATATGCCCTGTTGATTTGGGACCAGTGCCAAAACGCCTTGAGTTCATCCCTGCTTAAAGGTCTCTGAATTGAAGAATGTTCACTTCCTGGTTGCGCTCTGTACTTCACACTATGAAGCGTTAGAAATTACATAAGAATTTCCGTGTCTCTACTGTGTTTTAGCTCTTAATTTATCCTGCACAGCCATTCAGGCGGACATGCCCTCACAGAGGGAAGTACTGACCAACACAAATGAATCCACTTCAGCTTGAGCTGTCAGAAATAATGAGCCTTTACAGCTGTCTGACAGGCTCGCCACAGCTTTGGATTGCCAGAATTTCTGAATTTCTTCCTATGTCCTATCCTAACCACCCGACTGCTCATGGGCTTCTACACGGTCCCTGTTGGTTTAGTTACAAGCCGTACGTTACACAGTGGCCCAAAAGTCTGAGCTCAACAATTGAAACCTGAAGGGGAAAAAGAGCATGATAGATTCCCATGGCTAACACATGTTCACCCAGTCACACAACCAATTTATTTAGTGTGGCAGGCAACCAACCCAGGACTACTGCTGCCCTTCCCCCAGTAACAGACAGGGATTTGTGTTGCGAAGGCTGGCCAACCATTCTGTGTGGGCTATACATGTTCAGTGATGTGATATAAAGCCGCATAGCTGAGTTCCGTTAACAATTAATGAGGCAGTTGATTTGGATGGCACTGGTGGGTAGTGGCCCGATTTTGAGCGCGCTGTTCTTCAAATACATTGTTGAAGAGTGTTTGTCAAAGATCAGAGATTGATTACATTGTGTTCAGCCTAGCCTAGCATGAATGTTTAATTTGAAACAGCCACAAATAGATAAAGCTACCCAGTATTTCACTGAAAACACAAAACGAGCAAAGATTGAAAAAATCTTTCATACATTGTTTATCATCCAATGTTCCGTCAGATTTAATTTGGGATCCTCTGGGGAGCTCCTTGCTTTAAGGTTGGAAACAGCTGGTAAATATGCTGTGTCAGAGGCATGCAAGGGTGAAAAGAAGAGCATAAATGCTTCCTTTTTGTAAACCTTGCTAATAAATGGTGAGAAGGAGACTGATGATTCAAAATGATCAACTAAAATCTGAAAACATCAGTATTGTGGATTATAATTTCCAACAGGTGCCATTACAGACTTTGAGTCTATGAAAACAGAACGTTTAGCATTTCAGGTGCATTTCCCAAGATTGCAGGCGCCTGATTTCATGGTTGTAAAACACAGACAGAATTGTACGCCAACTTAAACAAGCACATGAATTTTGCCTCCACGGCCACTGTGTGAAAGGAGACATTATCAACATGATAAATTTGTGGGTTAAAATGGTTGCTGCTAAATGTACCATAGGTCAAAGGGGAGATGACAATTGGCTCCATTGTCTTGCCTCTGAAATGACCAAGGCCTCCATTGTACCACTTTCCCAGAGATCGTTGGTGCCCTTCAGCTCTGCAGGTTTCCACGCTGACCTCCAAACAACCTCTTATCCTCCAGGCTCATAGGGAGCTTTTACATGGCTGCCTCTTAATTCAATGCCAACCAGACAAAAGTGGATGAGACCAGTTCCAGAGCATGGGAAGCTTTTACATGCTGTTTGACATCGCTTTGTCAGGAAAATTTGTCAGGACAACGAGGTTAAGTGTGACAAGTGCGATCGGCCTTGGGAACTTTGTTCGCTTCTCGGGTGTCTTGATTTGTTATTGTTTCATAACGCTTTCAAGAGGGGGAAGCATGCCTCAGGGAGTCCTCTCTAACAGAAAACTCTCCTCAGAAGTTGACATGGAGATTATGGTTACATTGCTGAGACTTGGTCTTAAAATCTATTTTTTAACTAAACAGTTTAAGATAACACACAGCATAAAGCACAGATTTTCAACATGAATAATTCAATAGGCAGACTCCCCTGTGTAGGAAGGCTAAAAATATTACAGTTTCCTAAAAGATTTCCAGATGGAAACTGGTGATCCAGTTCATCAGGAATGAGTCACCGTGAAAGCATTTTTTTTTTCTTCAATAAAGTAGACAAAACATAAAATACTGTATATTCTGCAGTATATCAAAATCCCAATTAGATCCTGTCTGGCAAACACATATATTCCAGATGACACTCCAGGATTGTTAACTCTGTCTAGACGGATGTTAGGAAGTAATCAACAACCCTCCAAGTGCTTCCATAGGAGCGAGAACCAAACCCCTCCCAGTGACTTTTTCCGTCCATTATTTGTGTGATCCCTTCTCTTTTCTTTGCCTTGGCCAAACCCCATAACATATTTATCTGTGTGGTCTGCATGTGGGCAAATACAAGGCTTGAGAAATTCTATGCCCCATGAATAGTTTATCAGTCAAAGAAACTGTGGCTCCAAACAAATCAGGAGAGGTCAAGGGGGCAACGCTGTATACGGAAGGATTTGCAGAGTTCTTTGGATTTAAAGTGAAAAGTAAAGTTTCCACTCCATGTCAGATGTCAGACACATATCTGGTGAGGAAATCTCATTCAGAAGAGAATATGAACAAATGGTATAATCACTGCTTTCTGTTGTAAACATGCAGGGTTTAAAAACTGATTTCATTGCTAAACTTTGACCTACTTATGAACCCACACTTTTACAACCAACATTTTTGTTTAAGGTCATGTACCATGATAAAAGTGGTGTAGATCATCTGTTTGGTTGTTTACAACCTGTTTAATCTTCGGGCTGTTGGCGTTTCCACCCCAGTTAGACTTCTCTGTAGCATTCTTGCTGAGTTCCCAGATCAGTTTGTTTGGTGCTTTAATTATAACTGGTAGAAATAATGGTAAAAAACCCATGTGGTACTGAATCAAAATAATCTTTAACTCTGGTTTCTTACAATGACTACAAAGAAATATTGTGTTGTTACATTAGTGTGGAAAAGTCTGCCTGTTAGAATAATAGACAGGGATGAATGCAGTCTGTGCATGGCTGACCAAATGACAGTCTGCTGCAACGCTGTAAAGCACATGGAAATTGGCAGCCAGCGTTGCAGTATGAAGGTAACCCCCATCCCCCGCGCTCACCCCCAACTCCCAGCCGAGTCTACAGGTCAGTGCGCCGCAGCAGACATATTTCATTTCTATTGTGTCATCTGTTTAACTCTTCATACTATGAATTCTCTCAGGCGTTACTTTTAACCCATAGGACTCTGTCATGCACAATATAAAAACCACGGCTGCTGGGGTCTGGTGAGCGAATGACACCTCTCAAGATCCTCTTAAGTGTACACAGCTGCAAAGATGTGGAGGAGGCTGAGGAAAATGTAAAATATCTTCGCAGACGATACCCTAAACCCTTTACTTGGAATTCAAATGGGGAGTCTCTGTATTTTAATGCCGACCACGGCCGGGGAACAGTGGGTTCGGTGTGAGCAGACGGCGACTACAGTACAGAAGTGTACATCAAAGACGGGGGTTCATAATCTTTTCATCAAGGCGAGCTGGTAGTGAGAGTGGTCACAGCTGGTTTCTATACGAGAGAGCTGTTGAGGCCACAATACAGAGGCAGAGCAAAGGCATTTTTCATTCAGCAGCCTTGTGCTCCTCGTGGATTTTGCATTCCAGTTGGCGCTGCTCTTTCAATATACATGGAAATCATTACAATGTGCATAATCATGCTTCTCACAGCAACAACAAAAGGCTGTGGAGAAGGGTGCTGATATGTAAATAGATAGCTGTTCATTTATTCTGCTCGGATCAGTGAGACAATTTGGGAAGCTTTTGTACACTGATGGAAGTGTTACAACACATCACACATACTCAACACTGTAGCACAAGAAAAGTCACTGTAGTTGTTGTTGGTGCTGTAGAATTATGTCACTCGTCAATGATACCAAATTGGACAGTGGAATCAAAATGCATCGAGTGTGATTTTCCACTAGGTCAATGAGACGATGGATGCAAATAGGTGCTTGGAATCTAATGGATCTACTTTAAAGCCCTCCTGGTAAAGAGGCAGGAAAATCTCTCCGAAAATAGTTCAGTACTCAACAGATGTTGGTCTGCTGTTTGGTATTTCTGGAGCTACTAATCCCAGTCTATGTGCCAACACCCTCCAGCACACAGGCAAAAAAGTACAAATCTATCCAGCTGGCTGGCAATGACTTTGTTGTTAATGTCAGGCCATGGCCTATGATATTCGAGAAACAAACGAAGTGAGGTTTAAAATCTTTACTTTTTTATCCTGTTCACTGAAATGAGCACATCACGGCTGGGTTATTAACAAAAGCTTCTCTCTGTTGAGATCATGTCTGTCATTGCAAAACATTATTAGTTCTATTTTAATCACTAAAAGGGCATGCAAGAGCGGGGGGGGGGGCATGGGCAGGCTGTGATCAGAGTACTGGATCTGGATCCATTGTAAATGCCTTTTATTCCTGGATCATCAAGTCCGGCTGTAGGAGTCATGAACAAGAATAGATATGATTTCAATCTTTCCGAAGCGACAATTTCAATCTATAATCCCATGCACTACAACTTGTGTCGCACTTCTATCAGTTCTGATAAAATTGTACCCATTGAGTAATTGTTCACAGTTTGCCGAGAGAAAACGAGTGAAACAAGGAATTAATTAGGAGCAGTTAGACAATCAGGCTAAACAAGCAATCAGTTTATCTGGTGGTGAAACTTAGTGCGAGCAACTGTCTGTCAGGAGCAAAGCCAGAAGAAGCGTGTTGTTAATACTGAGCATCAAAACATAACAAGGAGAAGGTTGGAGTGGACGGATGATGAACTTGCTGAAAAAAAACACTAAGGTTGTAGTAATCTGCATACAGAACAAAAGTGTGATCTGTAAGAAAGCAACATATTTAAATGTCCATATATGATTAGCTCTGGTCTTAGTCCTGTTTGGAGCTGTCCTTGACCTGGGCCAGAATAATGTGCTCTTCCCTGCGGCCATGAGTGAGGAGGGTTGTAAATCCATTCACAGGGGGAATTGAACACCCGATCCCTCCAATGAGTCTCAGGTTCATATGCTCCTTAAGGGGCCCATGTGGGGACATAAATTAGAGGGATGTCTTCGACCATAAAGCAGCTTCTTAAAAAAAAAAAAAAAGTGTGGTTGATGCAGCTGGCCTTCTTTGTTACAAACAGGCATATGCAACCATATATGGAGCCTGATTACTTAGGCAAACAATATCCTGAATATAACTGAGCCTCCAGTCTAAATCTCCCTTTTGGTGAGGAGCAAAAGCAATGTGCCAGACTGCAGATCAATCAATGTTAAACTAATTTACAGTGATCCTACCCACTTCATGTTACCATTATATATGTTGTATATACCTCCAAATGACAGGAAGCCTTTTAGAACATTATATAACCTATATGGCAATTGCTCGGATGTCCCTTTAATTCAGTTATGGCAGCAGCTGAAATAGGCCCTCCCTCCTCCTCGGTGGGTTAAGTTACCAGCGGTAAGCGCAAATGTGTATAGCAGCTGGTAGCATATGGGGTCTCTCCCGTCCTCCGCTTCTATGGGATAAGCGCACAAAGACGCCAGCAGTGCACAGCTGTCTAGACAAAAGCAGGCGAGTCTTGGAGGGAAAAAGCCAATGGAGTCAATGAAGTTAAACTGGACACCGGGACGGGAAGATGTATGGCCGGTGTTGGAGAATGTGTGGCAAAAGTGGCCTTCTTCCGCTCCGACAGACTGCGAGCTAGAGCCACGCTGCTCTGAAGCAAAGTTCAATAAGCACTTAAGAGAGTTATCTGAAATTGTGCGGAGGTCTAAAAGTGTAACCTTACTCCGCAGCACATGTTTCCAGGCTTCCTTCTGTACGGGGGGGGGGGGGGGGGGGCTGGATGAGGATGGAGAAGTGCAGCCAGCCTGTGTGAATAACACCCCACATAAAAGAGACTAGATAAACACTGGACCGGCTACTACTAAGTATGTAACTCCAAAATAGCAACCCCCCCCCCCCCCCCCCAGCAGTGAGCTGGAGCTATGGAACAGCATGTTCTCTGTTGATAATAATGAGGTTAAAGGTGCACATCTATACGTGCAGAGTGTTCAGGCAACATGTGTTCTGTGGAGGTCTTTGTTGAATGTTAAAAAGGTTATAATTTAGATTTGTTTATGTTCTTAATACACTGTGTGGTCAGAGCTGGTTATCAATAGATAGTGAGATGACTGACTTTCAAATTGAAGATGATCAGCAGCCCTGTAAGTACATCCTGATTTAGTGCTGAAACTCAATTATCCACATGTAGTCTACAGCGCCATTTTGATCCTATTAGTTATGGACTTTGAGTGCCTTTCATTTTGTTCTTCACAAGGCAGAGGGAAATGTAGACATCAGTGCGGGCAGGATCAATGGCTGCAGTAGACATAAAAAGCGTGGGATTTCACATTTACTCAATAGCTGCATGTACATAAACAGGTTCAGAAACTTAAGTGGATAAATACATTCAGACAATTCTCATTTAGCGCAGAGATGCTAGAGATAACAAAACACTCACCTGTTTCTGAAACAAATAATACCCCAGAAGCAGGTCTATTCTGAGAACGTACAGTTTCTCTCATTACGTTTGATTACTTACTTTCCCTCATCTGAGCGAAAATCATTACTGAAAGCATAACAATCTAAATTTGGGCCCGGGAAAATTATTATTGTCAGCTCATTTTGTTTTAGCCGTCCTCTGGGTTCCGGAGTCATTTTCAGTGTTTATCATGTGCCCTATCAGCCCCCCAGCCTTGGAGCAACTGCACACTATGGAGTCGGCTAAGGTTCCTTCGCTTTGTTCTTGGAGCCAAGTGGCGGAAAGGAAAGACTCTAATCATCTGCTTGTCTTCGTTAGCGTGGAAGAGGAGAGATCTTATACCCTTTTCAAGTTTGATAGCATGAATGCAATCTCTCTGACACGTACTGTAGATGACCACTGAACAGAAACCGCAGGAAGTTCCAAAAAAAGAAAAGGAAAAAAAAAGAAAGCCTGAGTGTGGAGTCAAATAATCCGGCAGTTCTTTGATGCAGACGCATGATTGAAAGCAGAGGATTGCGAGTTAAAATGAATGCAGTTTGTTTGAGCAAGGGTCATTTTAAATACACCGTAGTGATGAATAGATCATGGCGTTGTTGGCAAGGCTGCAAGCCCAGCTGGTTGATTTCTGAAACAATCCTTCACGCTATGTTCTCTGAGATTACTTTTCTAAAAACCCTCACTTTAACTCACCAGCCAGCACTAAAAAAAGCTATCAGCCTCTTGCCTACCACCTCCCAGGACTCTGTTTTAAAATCAGTTAGGTAAATGGTGCCTACTGATCTGCTCATGGTGGTATCGGTATCAGGAATCAGAGGTTCAGTAAGTTTCTTTAGATGCTGGGTTGGAAGAGTTTGCTTTTTCACCGTGCTATTCACATTAAGGAGAACACGTTCAATGGTCAGTGAACGAGCATTTGGATTAGTGTTGCCGATTCTTCATCTTAACCACATATGACGGATGGAGAGCTTCAAATACAGTCGAATCCAGGCCACGAGCAAACATGTGGCTTGAGTTAGCACTTCAACACAACTAGTGCTGCGGGGGGGGGTTGAACACAGGGTTGGTGCTGGTGGAAAAAGACCAGCGGAGCTGACGCCAATGGCTGCTGAAATTATGAACCTGATCAAAGTAATTAATACTAACCTACAGCTCCTGACAGATCTAAGGAGAAACACTCGGCTTACACTAAGGAAGTGTCGTCGTATTGAAATTTTCAGGGGAAGGTGTTGACAAATGGAGCTGTGGCTTTTAATGGATTCAAAACGAATGTTGTATTTACACGTGCAAATAGAATTATGCATCATTTGGAAGAGATAAATGTCAACCACGGAAATGTGTTTCATTTATATGCCGTAGTGACTGATGCAGTGTACGTGGTATACCCCATTCAATACCAAATGGTTCCTTTTTTAAGGATTGATTGCGCTGCCCGCCACCAGTGTGTCCATACCAGGGCCAGGACATTCAGGTTTTTTTGTAATCAAAGTTAAGGAAACGCAGTGCGACAAGCAGGCTGTAACCCTCAGCTGAGGGTGATGGGTTGTGACTGTGACCAATCAGTCAGGAAGAAATGCCCAACCATCCCTCTTTTCAAAATCTTAAGCTCCTCTTAATGGAAGAATGATTCTAAAAAGCAAAACAAATTGTGTCAGGTTTTAAGTAAGATATCCATAGTAGCCTAAGACTTTTTATTTGTAATGATTATTTTGTTTGTAGTTATGCGATACGATGATAGGTGCATAAGTGTTGCAGAACTTGAGACCATTCCAGACGGTTGCTGTAATGTAATATATGGGATCGTTATATATGGATCGACAACAATGCAAACATAAAGCCGTCACTCCAAACTGTTAATTCCTAGTGACGGGTTAGAGATGGGAATTATATATGCTGGTCATTATCACTACAGATGCCATGTCCTAAGCATCATTTTAAATACCTCAACATTAACTATAGAAAGTAGATTAAAAATCACTCATCTAACAGGAGGAGAGTCATTTATTTTTTCCAATGTAATTCATCGTCAATGACAGGTTTTGTATCTTAAAGCGCGCTTTTCCAGTTTGAAATAACTATTTTCACCTTTCTACACAAACACATCCACAGGAGTTCAGGTGCAGACTGTGTCTGACATGAGCTGCCCTGGGGATCCGCTGTCACTACTGGCATCTTGCATTTTTTTTCCCCCTCAACTGTCAAGATCAATAATTGTAAAGACTCTTGAAAAGTAAGGGCCTGAGACATCAGGCCATGAGTTCACCAGCTCCCATGAATGTGCAACTAAACAGTTTTTAGAACTTTTTTCTTGACGTTTTTGGGGGGTTCTCGTATATAGTTTTTTTGTAATACTTGAAGTCTCCTTCGAGGATGCACGGATCGGTGAATAACAAATAGAAAACTCTGACTAAATCAGTTGAAAAACCTAATAAGGGTGGTGTAAGTTTTAGACCTTTGCACCACATACTCTTCAGTCAGAAATGGAATAGCTATAACAGCTTTTTAGCTGCTCTGTGAATCAGAGCTTTGCAAAGGAATGAATACGGTCATCATTCCCGCCATAACCCGGACCAGGATGACTGCATTTTAAGGCCATCTTACTCTCAGATTTCCATGTGAAACCACAGCCTTCTGTGAATTGAGTCAGTGAGTAGCAGCACCACTGCCACAGATATTAAAGAGGAAGCAGCCGGAGCAGCACTGAGACCAGCAAAAATAGAGCAAACTAAAGTATGTAGTTTGTCGTCACCTCAATCTGGATAATTAAATATTTAACAGAGCAGATATCCCAACACCTGGGAGACATTATCCTTCGAAGGCTTAGAAACTAGCAGGACACAGAGCTACAGAGGACTGTTGGCTCAACACACACACACACACACCTCCATTACCTGTTGTTACATGCAGGAGGAGAGGGAGAGATGAAAGGCAAACTTTTCAGATTTCTTTTTTTGGGGGGGGGGGGATTACATGCTGATGGACGGTGCCCAGCCCTCCCTCCATGGCCCCAGGCAGCGCCCGAGCTGTCCGCTCACCCGCCGGCCAAACTCCACTGCTCGTTTTGAGCCATCCGGCGGACGTTCATCTGCATGTCCTGCCCGCGCTGCTGTCACACAGTACTGGATGAGAATCCTCAAAATGTTTCCTTTGAATGCGTGACACGTCTGCCACGTTGTATTGGAAATGAAAACAACGATTTTTGCCCACCAATATCCCAAAACACATTCCTTTCTCCGTCCATATTGCTGTCAGCTACTACGATCCATAAACGGTTCAGAGTGGTTAAATATGACCGGTCTGGTTATAGCTAGTCACATTTGATTGGAGGATTCTTTGAAAAAGAGTGCCGGATGAGTCATACAAAATTTGAAACCGTTTTACAGAAGCGAAAAGGCTTGGATTTAATAAGCATTTTTAATTAAAAATACTCCGATACAGATTTTTTTTTTTACATATACTTAAATTAAATAACAAGTGATAAATTAATAATTAACTCAGGGACACAGGATTAAAACTGGGTAAGTGCATCCTTCATTTCACTCAGACTTTAAAGCCCATTGTGAAGAGAGAGCGTCATTTTCTGCCCTTCAAAGACATTTGCAGCTAGTGGCAGAAAGACATACAGTGGCAGACAAATTAAATCTTAGCGCGAGGGGCAACGGGCTCTTTCCTCCCCGCTATACTTGACTGGTCTGTATGAGGCGCTGATTACCTGCCATCTGTTCCTATGGCGGCCCCGACTTGGACTGAACATTATCATCATAATTATTTTTAACTGATTCTATGGCATTATCTGTAATAAGCTGGAATGTCCCGCCATTGGCCATCTCTTGACAGCTAATTAATAGTCCTACATTCATTCCTCTGAAATTAAACTCATTGTCAGGAACCGACTGTGCTCTGCAGACCGTCGGCTGGCTTTGGGCATTTCAGCATCAGCACTCGACAGTCGGTCACAAAATGGGCCACAATTTGTGAATGGAAAAATAAAGTTGGCTCCCATCAATTATTTAAAAGACCCGAGGCTTTGTTCACAAACGTTCAGAGAATACCCGCTGACAGCTTGCTGAGTGAAAACGGAACAGGAACAATTCAGCTGAGTGAGGAGTGGACAGGCACTTTGCAGTCAGCCACACCGTCTCAGTGACATTAAAAATAGGCAGGCCGTGGTTACACTTTTCAAAGCTACTTTTGTCATCCAATCATGCGGGGACGCAATATCTGTCAAGTCGTTTTGCTCCGACATGGGACCTTGCGATCACAAAAGTCGCATTGAAGAGACAAGTGTAACCGCGGCCTGTGATGCTTTCTTCAAGACACTAAAAATTTCCTCAATATGATTCATTGGAAGCATATTATAGATATGCATGGTGTAAAAAAAAAAAGTATGTTAATACCTAGTTCAGAACTGGTGAGAAAAGAAAAGATCAGAAGAGAAAAAATAGGAGAAACCACCCAAAAAAAGAAATGAGAAAGCAGCCCAACTCTGGATTTTTGCAAGACAACCGCTATCCACCAACCTGCCCCCCCCCCCCCCCCCAGCACTCTCTTCATCAACACACCATGCCTGTTTATGGGATGGCAAGTGTCGGGTAGTGCAGAGGTTGAGCGAGTGAGGGAGGAGTAGAGCTTCCTTAATGGCTCAAAGCCAATAAACACATAAATAAACATTATAGCAGCAGATACTTTTACGAGGGCAGGTGGTGAAAGGCTAGTTAAGTGGCACAGAAAGCTAGTAAAACGCCAGGAGTCCAGCCTTTAATCAAGTTTGGGTGGGGCTAACAGCAGAGATGTGATTAGATGCAGACACCGAGCTCCCTATGATGAATGTGGGCGGGACTGGGTGCTCCAACTTTCCCGCTCAAAATCCTCCCCCACCCCATCACTCTCCTAGGTGCAGGCGCAGGATGGCAGCTGAGCAGCTTCCCGAACACATGGATTTCCAACCGTTTGCCTTGATGCACCATATGGCGCAGGCTATCAGCATGGCTCCTGCCAGCGCATACTCATAAGTAAACACTGCAAGCCGATTGGCTCATTATTGCTTGCTGCCATCGAGGTATTCATGTGTTACTGTTTTTTCTTAAGAACTTATGGTAGAGAATGTAGAAATCCAGTAACTGAAAGGTTAAGAGTTCAAGGAGTTGTGCTGAATAATAAACACGCGGATGAAGACATTTGGATTACTCATCTCCACTGGACAGATAAATGTAGATTACATCCAGAACAAAGCCCACTGACTAAGAAGCCTGGATTTTGCAGTAACAGCACAAAACTATGCGAGGGGGGAAAAAAAGGGGTGTGGGGGGCTTACAGCGACAAATTCAAGTTATGCAAATGAGGCATCTTAGTTTTGGCTTCCTTTCATTCCAACTGAGCTTGACATTTAATATCAAGTTGTCCAGCAGAAACTTAAAAGGTCAACCTAATTACAGATCAGAGTCTACTGTATGTTTTGTCTCAACCTAATTGAGCATGCAGTTCTATGGGAGATTTAGGCGCGAAGTGTTGGGCAGCTCTCTCCACCACCGCCATCAAACCAAACGAGAGAAAGTCTTTTGGAAAAAGAGTGTTCATCCCCCCCCAGCACAGTTGCAGACACTTGAATACTCTTTGTTTAGGGTAAAGAGAGAGACAGAGACAGCTGAAAATCGAACTTTAACTTGAATGAATTACACTTTAGCCACATTGTTCTTGAAGTGAAACATGTTGGTCTACTCCCATTCAAAGATACTTTGCTTCCTATCTCTCCATTTTGCTCTGTTAGCTACTTTGACTCTACTAATGGTGAAGTGCAGTTGTATGTGAACGTTTTGTATAGCTAGTCGCCCAAACTCTCATTTGCTATGATTATTTTTGTAAACCCTTTATTGCAGGAGTCATCATCAAACAGTTAAACAATGCGTGAAGAAAAAGACACTCTAACCAAATTAAAGTATTCTCATTACAATAATGAAAAAGAATGAGAGAAACTATAAGAGCAGCAGAGAGTGGGAGGCTCTCCTCTGCAACAACCTGTAATCTTTTTTTCCCCGTCTATATTTGGCACTTCATGTCATGTAATGAGCGTTAGAAAAAGACAGGGCAGACAAGGTCCCAATGTGGTCTTCGGCGGCTGCTTCTCACATTAATGTTTGGAGTATCTCTGACTAAGCAGCTATCATGGACCAGCATTCTGTCAGTCAGGCCCCCTGGCAGCTGTTTTCTATTAGCCCGATATTAGCCTCCATGCAATTAAAGTCTACGCCCACGCTTAAAGGACACTGGTGGGATGTGTGCTGAGCTACAACGCATCCTGACAGCTCTGCTCCGGTCAGTTCATTCTTGAGTCAACACATCAGGGGGCTGACTTTCTTGTTGCGCTTCCTTTCTGTGGGGCTACCATGGTTGCCAAACACATTCATCACAGTCATGAGTGAACCCCTTCTGAAAATTCCATTGTAGTAGCTCATTTACCAAGTAAACTTAGCGTGTTACCTAACATTTGCATCTGGGATGTGTTGGTTTCCTTATACTATGTAAAGAAATGGGTAAAACTCAACAACCATGTGGTTGTTTTTTTCTAAAATAAGCTCCAAAGAAAGAGGTTGCCCTGCTGAAACCTAAAGTGCTTAGATAAAGCACATTTTAGCCACAAGAGGAAAGTACTAGTACTACCGACTGAAAGAGATACCAGTGACTTTAGCTTCAAGTACAAATACATATTCATGTTTTAATTTCAATCCACTGTACGTATAATTTAACACACCTGGCAGGTTGCATGAATGTAAATATATCTGGCAACTGAGACATCTTATCTTTCCGACTGCATATTCTCTCCTATGCTTCCATTCACGTCAACAGAGCCCTTTGCAGTACGTGCTGGGAATATTCACATATCCGCCAAACTGTATAATTATAAAGTTGATGGGAACATTCTTCGCAGCCCGCACTGTTAAAACATATCAAATGCTGAAAAATATGAAATGTTTTATAGCTTTCGTTATAACGTTGGAGGGAAATGTTTTTCGTGTGATTAGCTGTTGGAGACTTTGGAGTCTTTGTCCTGTGGGTGAACGCTGTAGAACAGTGTTCTTAGGTCAGGCTCTAAAGTGTAGAAGAGAAATGAAACAATGAACACTATCAATCATAATGACGACAAACAGGAGGAAGATTAGGGTTGGAAATGACTTATCCACCAACGCGCCAGACACAAAGACTTCACTTGAGCTGTAATCTATTTGGAAAAAAAAGGGACACAGTTCAATTTTACTTGTCTGAGGCGTAAACAGCTTTCTGTGAGTCACGCTGAAAAAGCCTAGAGAGGACAAGCCTGTTACAACTCAGACTTCGCAGTGGTGATACATTAGCTTGAAGTAGTTTAGGCACATTACAAGACTCGGGGGATTATAATGATGGTAAAAAATAATTAACTGAAGCACATGTGACAACAGTGCTGGGCCGAATGTACGGCACTGTTGTTAACGATATGTAATTTGACACTACATTTCTGTAGAGAGGGTAGAACAATGTTGGCTGAGATTTCTGCAATATTTGCTTTTTATCAAATTAAGAGCGATTTACTGTGCTCCCACTAGTAAAAATGTTTTGTTGTTGACCAGCAATTTTCCGATCCACGCATAATGACATGTCCCTTAAACTTAAGAGGAAAGCCCCTCACAACGCCAGTCAAATCCTTGACTCACCCACATTTCATCTGACCTCTTTTCTGTACAAAACTCTCCTCCTCCCTCATGCTGGCAGGCTCAGCCATCCTCTAAAGGTTGTAATTGTGGCTGCCTAGGGGACAATTTCGAGGGCAGTAGCCCATTTTCCCTTTTTTAGCGGGGGGTGCAGTGTGAGTGTGGTCGTCTTTGAAAATCAGGGCCCGGCAATATGTTGTTAGAAAATCGGCGGCCTTTTGGAATGCCTACAATATTGTGACATTTTGTTGTTTTGAGTGACAGCTGGGGATGGGTGTGCCAGCCCTGTGGGAGGGAATTTGGAAGTGATCTGGATGTCTTTGGGGTAGTGGAGTCATTAGCGAGCCATCGCTGTGAAGGGGTGGGGCAGACGACTTGGTGGGCGGGTGAGGGGGGGGGAGATTTTGGAGACGACCTGCTTTGGAACCGGCTCAGCGCGCGGCCGACAGATGGAAGGGAATGCCATGTGCTGAGAGAAGGCGACGCAATCCTTCACAGCTGTCCGACTGGACGAGGGTGTGCAAAAATAGCAGGGCGGGCCCATAAGAGCTCATGGTGGGTATGTGGAATGAGGA
This sequence comes from Pholis gunnellus, assembly GCF_910591455.1. NCBI lineage: Eukaryota > Metazoa > Chordata > Actinopteri > Perciformes > Pholidae > Pholis > Pholis gunnellus. The sequence continues at coordinate 14,110,099 of NC_136540.1, forward strand.
GTAAACATTCTCATCGCTCACTTACTGGCCCGGGCTCGCTCGGCGCCGTAGTCATGGCGGCTGATTAGACAGGCCTCTGAGCACTTCCACACAGGTGGGAGGTGGGACTGGTGACCTCCTACCTGAGCAAAGGCACTATCTGTAACCTCTATTTCCGTGCCCAGCAGTGTTGCCCCGACAGCTTGTCCTCCTTTTCACCCCCTATGAGCTATTCACAATAAAAATAAAAAAATGGAACTTTGAGTACAGGCTGTGGAGTATAATACCAGCAGGCCAGCCCTTCAATTGTACGGAACTACAGAAAGAGGATTTAGGGTAGGTACCACATTTACTTGTTGGAGGTTTGAGACAGGCTTCGCAGATGTAACTATCTATATTTAGAAATATTATGCAGCATATCAAACATATATTTAAGCATTTGTGCGGACAGAAATGGCATGACGACATGTCCATGTGTTTTAAGTTTGGATTCATACCAACATACAGCAGGTAATGAACACAATAATGTACAGCAGCCCGCTCTCATAACTATAAAAATCCACCATATAAAACATGAACATTCACTGTAATGGATTACAAGGTATCAAAGGAATTTAAAATGGATGGAAACCAAAGTCTGCCTGCATACTGACACATTCAAATAGCAGGAATAACAGTTAGTGTGATTTATAGATGTGTCAGCCATCAGGGCCTTCAAACAATGCGCTTGCCATCCTTCTCAAAACATGAAAGGAAAGAACGGTTTTGATGCAGTTAAGTCTTTTTTTGTTGTATTCTTTTCTTAGCCTTTTTCACACATTCTCTAGGCTGTACCCTCTCTGCAATTATCCCGTCTGCCAGCACACCCCGAACGTGACGTGAAGGTGATACGGTCCTGAAAGAAAGCCGTCAATCCCGCCCCAGGATGACAGCGAGCAGCGATGCCAGGGGCGTATGATCAGCATTCAATTAAAATTGCATCTGTAAACTTGCTCGTGCGCATCACTCAACAGAAGGTCGCTTACCCATGACACAGAATTATTGTGCAAAGAAATATTGTCGCAGTCAAATTCAATCAATCGGAACCACAATTTGGTACTCAGGTGAAATCTCAAACCAAACACGTTCAACGTATGATTCCACGGTTGGGTGAGAGTGAGTCACTGCAGAATTAAATGCAGATTTTAAAAGGTGATAATCCTATCCTGGGCACAGTGGGTATTAACTGTTTTTCCTCTCTCAGCTCTATCAGCCTCTCTCTTTCTTTTTCTCTCATGTCTCCTCATCTTGTCCTGTATCTCTTCCCTTCCCAACGCTGAGCTCGGATTGACGGTCATTTTGTGTTTTTTTGTCCGTCTCGGGGAAGAAAGTAAACACATGTCGGCTATAAGTACACACATGTAGGCTATATACTGTTGGGGTGAAAGTGAAGCTAAGTTGCCGCACCAAAGCCAAATTATCTTTAGTCAGAAAACACTGAGGTCCAGACCTCCGTGACCTCAATGGTGGGTATGGCCATGCTACCCAGCTCTAATGTTACTTGTATAACAGTAGAGGGTGAGAACACTTCATTGCACTTTTACACATACTTGGCCAATAAAACAGATTCTGATGTATTCATGATTTGTATCAAAGACTCACAACACAAAGGACAAAGAAAAGAGCCACGTTAGTGTCCTAAAGTAATGTTTCATGACTTGCTGTCTTGATTAAAATGGCAATACTCAATAGCACATGTCATGTTGGGGCTTGTTAAACTAATGTGCAAATAATTAGAAATGGGCAGTTAAGCCACTTAATGAAATGGAGCTAAGATTGTATTTTACACACAATTCTGTCAATAGCTGTATTTGCTTGTCTTTAGGCGGATGGATCTGTGGTGAACTGTTATTTTTCTGTTTATGTGTATATATATGTAGTCTGTGTGGCAACCCTGCAGCTCATTACTTCTAATCAGCCCCACCTCTTCAGTGTCTTTTCCACTTGCTTTGCACAAACAATTGCTAGTTTCCTGCCAGACCATACGGCTGCACACGCTACTGAGCCATAAATGAGATTCCATTAACCTCAATTGTATTGGGATGGAGGCAGAAATCTCATAGATGGAAATCTCAAAACCCCAAAAAATAAAAGCAATACAACATTGCAAGATACCAGTGTTTGGTATTTTTGGTGACCTGGCTCATTAAATGTAACAATAATACATTTTAGAAACCCCAGTATGGTCCTGTGAAATGCTCATTTTTCACATTTCCAAATACTACGCCCGTCAGTGTGCTCCTGACGGGAAGCAGAGTTTAAAATAGCCTTCATGTGGTCCTGTGAGGGCTTCATGCAATCCAAGCTGTGAGTAGACCGTGATAAATCCTGAGCTGAAACCTTAGTGCAAGGAGCAAAGCTCCATCATGGATCACCTCATGGAGCACGAGGTTGACACTGGATACTCCCCGTGGAGAGGACCCTGGACCCTGAAACAGTGGGTTTAGCGGGCTGATGGGGCCCCTTTCTTTTGAATAAACGCACAGTGGCGGACGACCGGCAGCAGACGGGAGCGTTTAAGGAGGGACCCGTGCGGCGAGGGCCTTGGACGGAGTCCAGAGTCTCTTGCTGAGCAGCTTAATCACAACCAGATTTGGAAATTTAAGATGAAAACAAAACTGGGGAAGCTTGTAAAATTCATGAGGTCTTTGGAAGGTGAGACTGCAACTGTTTGAAGAGCTGTGTATGTGTGTGTGTGTGTGTGTCTCCTACACTACACTTTATTATCTGCAACATTATCACAAGAAAGTCATTACAGTCACATCCTATATCCTACACTAGCTGTCATGTTTACAACGTACCCAGTCATGACAGACGTGCTGACAGTTTCAGTTCAGCATTATTCACCCCCTGTGTCATTGCCATATGTTGGCATGTAGCCAGTATTCTCATCTCGTGGGAATTTCATTCACAGCATACACTACACATTTCTATTACTGAATGTGTTTTATAAGAATTGTTGCCAGGATTATTTTCCCTGGCAGCTTTCTTTATTAATGGGGAGAGTGCAACGTTTATTAACCAGGAGGATGTTGACAGCACAGATTGGATTCACATCCTTAAGTACTGGTGTGGTTAGGTTTAGTGCCGAAACGTAATCATAAAAAGGAACATTTTACTGATAAGTTCAGTATTAACATCTTTGCAATTTGTCTTCACAGGGCCTTTCTTTAAAACTAATTGTTTATAATATTATATAAACACATTTTTAAGTGACCTCTGGTGGCAGCATGGTGTGATTAAATCATCAATAGTCAAAATACTTAGCTATCATTTATTTTAAGAATTTAGGAAGGAAAACCTGATCTAATCTGATTATTTTTCAAATGAATGGATTAATCCTGTGGCCTATAAAATGTTTTTTTCTTTTGAATTGTGAAAATGTTCTTACAATTTCGTCAAAGTTCAAGGTGACACATCTAAAATGTTTTGTTTTTTTTACATTTGAGGAGCCAAAACTAGATTTTTTGGTATTTTGTACTCTAAAGATGACTTACAATAACAACAACTAACAGACATCAGCTATTTTGAGTTCACGAAGGGCACAGACTAAACAGCACAGACAAAGATCTCTAATGTGAAGTAACAAAAAGCATTTAACTCTGGCAAAACATCGCTCAAAGTGAGAAGCTGAATGAGAAAGTATATTTCCTGGGCATTTAAAGCCTTCTGGTAATAAAAGTAGGCTATTGTCTACATTTGTCTTGAGAGTAGTGGTAGTTCCACAGAGTGCATCATTTCAGGAAAATCTGCCCTCATCTTGAGAATACAAGAGCAAACGTTGGCCTGATGTTGGCAGTGGGAAAGTTCAGAACACAAACTTTTGGACCATAGGCCATGAATAATAATAGCAAAGTTAATGGAAATCTGAGTTCTCAAGATAGCTTTACGAAGGCATCTGGCTTTGGACCCAAGATGTGGATAGACAGCTGACAGGCCGACCACAATCACGATCTTTAAGGCCCACCAGTAAAAGGGCAAATTGGCCTTCAGCAACAGCCATATAAATAATGGCTTTCTATCATTTCCAAAAGACAGAGTCACCTTGGATTTTTTTACCCCTCTTTTTTACACAAAGGCTGATTAACTGGTATAGTAAAAGTACCCGGATGACTCACCTATTGAAGAAGACATGAGAAGAAGCCACCAAGGGATCCAAAAGGAGCAGAGAAGAAAGACACAGAGAAAAAAAGAGAAATTGGTTACATTGTAAACAAATTTCAAGTGGTACATTCAGTGCACAAAGTCACACATGAGACACCTTTCTAGATGTAAGGTGAATAAAGCCAAGACGCCTTTGAGCAGAACAGCTTTACAAACGCTGGGTTTCCTAAAGAGAGAACAAAATAAAGACCATGCTATTTCCAGCTGACCTTTAAATAAAGTCAACGTGTGAGAGTAAACCGCAGCCTGTTCCTCCCTCTTCACCACCCTGTACAAGGTTGATCGTGGGGTTTTTTTTTTGGTGTTAATGTTAATGACGCACCAGAAAAAGACGTGGTGGAGTAACGCATTGTTAGGAAGGTGTGCCCTTTCCAAACTAACTTTGAAGGGTGTGATGTCAGAGCTGCAGTGTTTATCCAACATGTAAATCCCTGCAGCGCGGCGTAGTACTGTTTGCTTGTTTAATTCAAGTCAGCTCAAAGGATTAACACAGTCTCAGGTTACTTGGCGACCTTTTACTACTGAGGCCGGGCTATAATCAGGGCATTAAATACACATATTCGTTCCATCTGTCTTCGTTGGGTGGCTCATTGTTTCTCAGCTGCAAACTGTAAACACTGTCGAGATGAGTCTGAAAAGGGTTTACAAGACTACTTCTCCTTTTGACACTACTGAAGTCTTTGTTATTTGGATTGCACACATACTGTAGAGGCTGTATAAAAGGCTAAATCTGACCACAAAAAAGGCGACTGGAGTTTGTGTTCCTCATTTCCCCATTCATGCAATACAATCAAACAGCCACAGTTCTTTTTTATTAGCGAAATACCTTTTCTCTATATCGGTAAGAGATATATTAGTCAATAGCTCTCCCCTTTTCAGTCAAATTTCCTTTCGTCACAATCAACAAGAAAACACTTCCTCATTCATGCCCTTTAATAGCCAGCAAATTGCGTCAATTTTCAAGACTGAAAAGGCGTTGGGAGAGAGAATGCCAAGGTCAACTTATTAATCTACCTGAAGAAAAGCTCCACTGTCCTTTTACCTTCCCAGAGTGGTAATGATCGTGGCCCTCTCGAGTGCGCAAGAATAATTGGGGCAGACAAAGGGCAAAATAGAGAGGCAAAAGTAACTTTGAAGAGATAGGAGTGTAAGCAAAAGGATGAAAAGGTCAGAAATATTCAAAAGAGAAATGTCTCAAGAGTCCAGCCCTCAGTTTTGACTCCACGTTTGTAGCATCACTTGGCAGCATCCTGAAAATAGCATTTAGAGATAACAACCTCCTAAATGATATTCTTGTAAAAAGTCAGATAACTGTGGAAAGGAAGGGTGCCACACAGAGACTCCCACCACTGCGTGTGGTGTGATGGCCTTCAGTGAGTCAGGTTGAGAGCCACTGGTATAGAGCATATGAGCAGAAATGCACTGAATTGAAAAGTGCTCTGTTTATTTAAATGTGAAATTGCATTCAAAATAGTGTGTCCCTTCCTAAAATTAATGACTTATTGTGAAAAATAACTGCTGTTTGATAGAGCCTAACGCTCATTCTCAGGTGGCCCAGTCTATACTTTCACAGCTGGCAAAGTCATGTGTGGACTCTTGTGAAACTGAGATCTGACTGTTTACAGATTGTCTGTCAGTGCACATAAATAAAATCAGGGAATATTTCTGGAATTTGCCCAGCCTTTTGGGAAAATCGACAGCTCGCCAAAGTAGAGTGTTGTAAGTAACTGTGGTTGGTGTGGTGCCTAAGTATTGGTTGTACTTATCTAAGCAGCCAAATATAAGTTGGTAACGTTGTTAGAATCTGTTTAGAAAGTCTGTGCTCAGCCATAAAACAGGGAACCACTTCTGCATTGTTTCATTAAGTAACTGTAATCTTTTGTAATGCAACAGGAGAGGAGCAACTGGGATAGCGGTTTACAGCGCAATAAAGAATACTATTAAATTGCTATTGCTGAAAAAAATCGAAGAATATCAAAAATGGTGTTTGATATGATGTAAAACTTATTGATTATGACAATGGACCAGCAGTGGTGGGCTAACAATATCTTGCAACTGCAAAGCGACTGGATCATATGGACTGGATCTGGAGGCCGACTCCATTTTTTTTACGAAAATGTAAATCAATTCATATTATGTCATTCATAAATATCATACATTGACCATAAAATGATCTTTCAATGCATTCAGGTTTGAACATGCACTATGTCATTCACTAGCTGAGTGATCTTGTGAAAATGTTGCCAATAGTAAGAACAAATTAATGAGTCTGGTTGTTCACTGTATTTATGTGTTTTGCCAGTACATTCATCAGAGCTCATACGCTGTTATCAGCTGGTCAGTTTGCCAACATGAAGACGAGCTGCTTCCAGCTCTTGCCATGAACACGAAGTGTGTGTTTACAGCGACTGGTCATGAGTCAGCTCTGCCTGCCTTAGTTGGACTTTGCCAGCCGATAACTCAAAAGGTAAGGATCTGCTTCTACAACAAAACAAAAACAAAAAAGAGCCTTTGGCTGTTTGCTTTGTGATCTGGAGGATTCGCCACCGTGTCTGCTCCGTGTGCGGTGGCATCCAAGCTGACTGCTGAAAACAAGCACAACGGAGCCGAGAGTGTGCCAGTTGCAGAGCACGCGGGCACAGATAACTAGCTTAAGCGCTGGCCAGTATTAAGACCACAAACGTTTTTCATTTGTTTTCCCTCCAGACTCTTCCAACAAAGCCACCGAATTAGTGCCAAACTGCTCCCAGTCGAGTTCTGACTAGACACGGACCACGAAGTAACCCGACTGTCATAACACACGTGGCATTTCTTTAAATTCTTATCAGCTTCAAGAGACATTTCGAGACTTACTCATTGCATCTCTACTGTTTAAGAAGCCTGACTTGATCTATTTTCACAAAGACATTCAGGTTCGTTTGGCACATGACATGCCAAACTTTGGTGTTGCATGATGGGGTTCAAGTCCTGCATCCAGGTAGTGCTAGTGTATCACCAAGGATGTGCAAAGAGTAAGTATTGCATCTCCAATACTGCGCCTAAACACTGTTCTCCACCTTAACTGGGCAACCTGTGAATATATGCAAGGCCAGCAAGTCAGAATTCAACCTGCCCTCAGTTTGTCTATAAGGGGTGTTTGAAGGACGTGGTAGGGTTGTACAAAAACTGGCACTATTAAGCCCAAATAATGGAGGGTTGGAAATCAATAGGACGTCAGAGAGAAGTCTAATAACAGGCCAGACTGTGGGGAGAAGCGAGGAAGCAGCGATAAGTGATGCTGCTTTGTGTCTGATGTCTCGGCTTGAAAAGAAGCCCATGAGTCCGACATGTGAGAGTTGTCAGCGGGGAAGGGAGAGCAAAGAGATGACGAGAAAAAGTGCTCAGGAAACAGCACGTCATTACATTTTGATGCGTCTCAATGGTAAACTGACAAATTCTAAATGCTGTTTATCGAGTACCTTCAGTTGGAGGAGCACACCAGAGCTTGACACAAGCCAGCCTGCTACTTCCTGTTATCCTTAATTTACACGCCAGTGTGTCTCAATGCTCCCACTTACTGTATGCACCAAGCTCCACAGTCATTATCAATTTCATGGTCAGTGTCATCAAAATCAAAGGTTATATGCGGCTTTAATTGTTGACACAACACTTTAAGACTACATGGCTGAATATCAAATTACTACATACAATGCCAACGCTACTAGCGATAATACCAGTCCTGCTGCTATGCGGGCTATACACAACTGTCATGGAGTTGCAGTGCACTGTGTGAAACTACACAAGAACGCATCAAATTAAAAATTCGTTGAGCATTTCGTTTCTTTCTGAATGTTTCACATTCAATCAAATATAACGATCGGTTTTTATGCAGAGGACAATTTGCAACGCTAAAATTATAGATGTAATTATCAAAACAGTTGCAAACACAGTCAATCAACTTTTGCTCTAATGAGCTTGTTGCTATAACTCAGGAGGAGACAGTGGAGTCTGTCAAACAACCATGCTGAGTTTTCTAACAACAAGCCAGTTTCTGGGAAATTAGGGGATTTTTTCTTTTTTTTCTTTATAGGAGAAACACACATTGACTATTACGTAGCTCACCCCATTTTTTTTTTAAATCACTCTAAATGTTTTGCATTACCACAGCATCACTAGCTCTTTAACAGTTGTCTTTACTATCAGAGAAAGAATCATAACAAACATACATTCTGATAATCTGCTCTGATCTCTTACTGCTGACTGTGTTTCTAATGTATGTCATGCTGAACAATGAACGTGACCGAGATTCAAAACCTTGGCGCTTGGCTTTAAAAAGGTGCAAGCTGGCAGCTGGCGGCTCACAGCTAACAGTGCTAACAGCACAAACAACGAGGAAGGTGCTGGCACAGCTAATAGTGTTTACCTGAGGGGGGCCCAGAGGGTGGGTGCTGCCCTTCCGCGACTGAAAGCATTCGCAGCCGTCCCTCCCATGTCAATAAAGCTAGGAGAAGCTTGGATAACAGCAAAACACAGAGGGAGAGCAACTTCAGTCTCTGCTCGGGTAGACATTACTCCGCTTTACCTCTACGTAGTCGTTTGCTGCTATATTAATGCCCTGACTGTTAAACACAGCTCTTTTAAAGTGAAACAGAAAGAAACTATTTGCATTAGAGGTGTGAATCTTCACTGGCCTCTTGATTCGATTACCATTCATCTCTCAACGATACTAATTCACAACAGTTCCCAAAGCATTTCAATGCATCGAACTCACAATTTTCCACACCGGTGCACATGGTTCGGCAAGCAGTCAGATAAATCTGCACTCTTTTATCTTGACAGTGCTTAGTCAAATTAGACTAGTCCTGTATCTGTGTGATCCTCCTCAGTACATAAACATCACAAAAAACAAACAGGAAAGAGGTGAGATACGAGCGTGACAGTAAAACACAGTGTAGACTCACACTGAGCTGAATTCCTGATTATGTTGCATCCCTGCATTGATGCAAAATCGTACATCCTGATGCTTCCTAAAATCCCGACATTTCCACACCTCTAATTTGCATCAGTGTTCCCCCCTCCATCTCCTTCTGTAGATGCTTAAAAGAGGCAAGAAAGGGCAAAAGAGTCTTTGAGAGTCTTTATGCTTTATGCAAAAAACAGTAATCTATGCCATTCAAGTTTGCCAGGACACACATTAAAGGATATGGGAAAGAATAAATTTCTCCAATCTTGACATCCACGCTACAAGCATCTGAATATTCGAGTTCACAAAACCGCCTGAGAGATTAAAACACTATGAGGTGGCTGAGGGTTAAAAAAGTATTCAGAATGTGGGAAGAAATTTAACTTCAGTGCTGCAGATCCAGAATAATTCATACTCAGACATCATAGATTTCAGCAGACGTAAATCAGATATTCCCAAATAACTCACCGGTGTTCTCGGGATGGCCCTTCTGAGCCAACGCACCTGCTATATGCTGCTCTTTGGGAGAGGATATCCCCTGTAGTTCTCGTGTATTTGCACTGTTAGACCCCTCTCCACCCTCAAACCCTCAAGGGGATTATGGAAATGCAATTATTTTTTATCAATATGACAGCATAATCAACTCATACCTAGGCAATCTCATTATATCCCGGACAGCCAGATGCATAATCGGAACCTCTATTATCTCTACCGCTGTCTTTTGTCCTGTATGCCAGCGAATTCAATTGTAACGTCATTAGTGGCTTTTATAGGAGCAATGACCCCTGTGTCTTCCCATAAAAGATCTGAAGATCCAACGGGCGAGCTTATCTTTTACATTAGGACAAGCGCCACAAAAAGTCAAGACACAGATTCAGATAGCTCTCAGAGGTGTACGTTCGAGTAAAGGAGGTCTGAGATATTCTACTTCAGTCAATGCCGTATATAAGATGTGCAAAAACACAATAAGAGCCAAACCAGTGTCAGATTTGTAATTTTCCAAATTAAAAAAGCCACAGAGGTAACAGCGCCACTTCTGAAAAGTTATTGCAAAAGTTTCTGAACAGATTCTACCATGCTTTAGTTGAAGCTGTGGAAGAAATCCAAAAATCTTTGCTACAGTTATTTTATTTTCCATTACAGTTCCTCTCCATAGACGAGATAGTATGCCTTTGTGTTCCTCCTGCATCGCCGCTGGGCCGTCATTTCCCGATACGACTGAATCAGGGGAGAGACGCTGTGTATTGTAAGCAATGAACAATAGGACTGCTGCCCAGTGGAAACAGAAATCCGCTCAAATGTTCAGCACCAGAGGAATTCAATAGGAGAAAACATCTTGCGGTGTACCAGAACATATTTTTTTTTAAAAAGTGTGCAATGTACCCTCAGCGGCACGTGTCCAACACTAATATGACACACCACGTAGAGTGTATTTTTGTTAGGATGAATGCTGAAACAATTGGTGCATTAATTGGTTAGTTGATTGACAGAGAATTGCTACAAAAATAAATTAACTAAAAATGCCAAATATCCTGTGTTTCCATCCTCTGAAATGTGAGTATGTGGCACATTACTCTGTTATATATGATTGAAATTGAATATCATTGGGTTTTGGACCGTTTCTCTCGAGCCCTGGAAGTTTGTAATGGGCACAGACTTCTGCAAAAACATGAGCAAATATTGTAGGTCCTACTTGAGTAGTTCACCAAAATAAAGTCTCTATTTGGTGAAGACTAGTTATAGTAAGAATATACAATACTTAGTTTTAAATACCTAGTAATTCATAGCATTACCTTTAGACACAAATGTGCTTCGCTTGAATGCAAGTTGTCGTTTTCTTTTACAAGTACAAACGTTGTGTTTGAATTGTGTTCCATAATAAGAAATGAGTCAAATCTATTTCTAAAAAGCAAGAATCTCCAGCACAAATATTGAGGTAGCAGGACAGAGCCTGGGATGTTTTCAATGTTAGCTGACACCGTTGAAATCTGCTGTTTGTCTGCTCCTTAAATGGCTTTATTATGGAAGTTACAGGATGTTGAGGAAATGAACAAAGTTCGAAAATAAACATCACTGGTTTCAGATGTGGGGAATATTTAGAATATTTATAACATGAATGTTTTCGTTGTTTGATAAAAGTTGACACAAACTCAGCGGACTTCTACGTCAGAGCTAAGAACAACACGGCCTAAATAACAGAGGAGAGCGGTAACATGCTACTTCACCACTTGTTGTCGTCAAGAGCAAAAACAAATGCTCTTTGTCAAAACCATCTTCACAATCAATCTGAGTTGCTCTGACCCTTCCCGCCCAAAGAAACATATCCCTGTGGGGGGAAGACAGGAAATAGTTGTGATTCTCATCAGTAACCTGTCAGGAACCAGTGAGTGATGGCTTCCAAACCACAATTTAATATCATTTCCAATACACCCGTCACGTTTAATGGCATGTCGCTCTAAAGGTACACACAGGGGGCGTTGTTACGACTGGTTTCACCGTGACAAACGGCTTGATACCACTGCTGCAGCTGGAAATGTCAACAGTAATGATCATTTCAGCGGTGCAGTGACGGAAAAATGTGACAAGAACGGAAGTTTTTTTTTTTGTCTTAATCCCAGTGGAGTGTCAAGAGTAACTTTTCTCTTTGCCAAAATTCCCTCGTGCCTTCCAGAATAAGTAGCGGCTATTAGAAAACTTTGTCACTGTGGAAGTTTTATCCTAAGGAAGCTATCCCACGAGACCTGTTTAGTGTAGTTTAAACAAACATGTTCCCCTTTGGTTTGGTTTCTTTGAGGCTGGTGTGGATTCTGTCATTCGAACTTCAGTCAAATGTCTGCAGTTCATTTGGTTCTGGTGGGAACTCAAGGGAGTGTTCTCCTTTGCAATCTATATAATTATGCAAGAGCATTTCAGATACATCAGAAAGTGAAAAAGAGGTTCAAAAGAGATCGTATTTTTGCCGTTCCTCATTAAAAACTGAGATTGTCAGCTTGTTTCAACAAGTCTCTCATTATTTATGACACATGTGGTCAGGCTGCAGTCTTAACTAATAAACAACTTTTTCTTTGAGAGCTTTTTGTGACACGTGATTTTCTCACGCAAGTCGCTGCCGGTGTGAAAAAGACAGAGGAGACCCAGCAAATCAGGACAGTGAATGATAACTGCCATGTAAAAACATCTGCAACCTTTTTTAGAAATTATGATAAAAACAGGTACACATTTGAAGGATATTTTCCAAGTGAAAATGTAATTGCTTGTGTATGCCTCTGTCTCTTAGAAACACTGTTGTAGGTAATTTTTTTTTTTTTGCTTCCGAACCACTTATTGACAGAAAGATTGGCTGCTGTAATCCCTTCATCTTTCCACGCTGCTTTAAGCCTCTCGCAATATCTATCCATCTGGTACATAACAACGCTTGGGTCCCTTGGCTTATCGTTTCTAAACTAACTCATGCCTTCTACCTCATAGGCAGACTTAATCACAACCTTGCTTTATTCCTTTCCAGCTGGCCAGTAAACAGAGAGAGCTTCCTGCCAGTCTGCAAAGCTTTGACAGCTCACAAAACCCTCTAAAACCCAGCAAAGATGCATATTTGCAATGATTGGATAGGGACTCCACATAATACTGGTACCTGTGGCAGGGTTTTGTCAGTCTGCTTTGTCCTGGTGTATGTCCAATCAATGTCTAGAAACTTACATTTAAGATTACTGCTTTGTTCCTAACTATTTTGGCATTTTGCCTTATTAATTTAGAGCGCCAAATAGGTTGTTCCATTGCTTAATTAATCCAAACTTGTTTTTCAAGCAAAAATGTCAAAGACACAAATGTTCTAGCTTCTCAAATTTGAGCATTTAATGATTTTCTCTTTGACTGTGAGTTGGATGCACAAACATCTAGTTCACTAATATAAGATATGGTATAAAATATAGAGAATGAGCTCCATCTCCCTTAGTATCTGTGTCACATCTTTAGACATGTAAGGCTGAATCCAACTACTTGCAACCTACAGTATGTGCTCTTTCTCCCAACACAGTGGATCAGCAATCTTCTGTAAATTTGTCATTGGTAGCAGTCAAACCTAATAATTATTGCGAGCTCTGAGCACACTTCTTGTGGTGAAAAGTGGGCTCCGGTTGAAAAGCAGCTTAACGTCAGCGGCACTGGTGACGAGGTCCTGTCCTCCTTTTGTCTCAATCGCTCGCAGATGTTCCTCGCCTCAGATCCCACAATCCAGCATACTGTAAATAAAAGGGCTGGCTGGACACGAACCAGTAAATCTGAAACATACTACCGGATTGTCAATAGAGCCCGAAGCCCTGAGGCGGGCGGTGCCAAAGACAACACGAGAGCTTGTGCTGCTGAAAGGGGTTTGCAGTTGTATGGACAGCATGATGCCTGAGAGCAGAAGCTAATTAATGACCAGCGGATGATAAATTAACTCAAGTAAAATGGTATGTTATTAGCTCACAATAAACCTCTTTACATTTTGTTTGTGACGACATGTATCAAAACTCAAAGTAGCTGCTGGGTTCTCTCACCCTGTGCTGCCTGAATTTGGCCATGGCCTGAGCTTGCCTTGCGTTCAGTGATAATAATAATTAAAAAAAGAAAGTGAGACCCAGGCTTACTTCTGTTTCAGTACATTTCACAACAGCAACTCCTCCAAGTTACTGTATCACATAGCCTTGAAATCCTTCGAAAGATAAGAGTTATTGCTTTGCACAAAGCGTTTCGCCATTGTGACTTAAAATGTCATATCGGGACACAGATCTCCAAATAAAAAAAGTTGAAAAAGTGCCAGCCATTGTGGAGCTGAAGAGCATGATGTACCATACTCGGGATTAAAAGATACATGTATTCAGTTTAGCAAATGTGTGACTTAAAGATAGCAATATTCATCTTCAGCTTTGACACCTTGTTTAGATGCAGATATTACAACATAAATACCTTTTGGCCCAGCAAATAATGGGCCAGCGGAATCAACACTAACCAAGTGTGCATTACAACATCAGCTCCACAGCACTGTTCACTAAACGATAATAGAGGTAGGGCATGGCTGACAGTTCTTTGGCTCTGGCTTGAAGCCCTAGTAAAAAGAAACAATTAATGGACTATTAATGAAAGGAATAGAACCTTTTTTAAGTGGCAGAGATAATGGGGCTGTTCATAAAGCCTGACGAATGTGGCCCAACCATTGAGAAAAGGTGAGCCAGAGCAAGTAAGAATAAGTGAGAATTATATTTAATAACTTATATAATAATTTCTGATTTTGTTGTGTTGACATGCTTATTGAGCACCAAAATCACAATGAGCCCTGTTCACAAATGCCCTGCATGTTGAAACATATAGTTACAGTTGTAATAGTATTACTATTTCTGATCCAGGTGCTTTCCTTAACATTTTAAGTAAATTCAAATATGAGTGAACAATAATGTAAAAAACAAAAATCACCAAAGTGTCATCAGACTTTTAAAAACTACTTGGAATCAGTTGCAGCTAGATGCACCTCTTGATGCTTGAAATCCATTTGCCACCAGAGAAATCAGCCTGAGCCCAGATAATTGTGTTTAGAGCACAAGAAAAAAAAAAAACATTCCCAGGATTGCAAAATATTGCAAATATTTCCATGACCTTAACCGTCCCTGGAAACACTGTTCTTATAAAAGGCAGGCTTAATCCCAATATCACAATTATGATATATGAGAGTCATTTTTATGATTATACCACTCATTAAATCAATTTAAAGGCAAAAGTTGCTATATTCCCTTCGCGACCTTGGTTCTTTATTGGTTGCATTTTGTTTGCTCAGCATCTCATCAGTGTGTGAAAGCCTTTCCCATTATAGGTTGGTACCTACTGTGGGTGTTAACTGGGTTGGTGCTGTTGAGGCCTGTCTAAGCAACGATGGCTGCAAATTGACAAGGGGCCAGTTAAGCCCCCTGGTAGAACCCTGCCCTGATTAATTAGAGCCATAGAAGATGGAAAAAATATCTGGAGCTTAGTGCTCCTGTAATCCCTCTCTCTCTCCAGAGATCATGTGCTCAGAGCTTGACCAAGCAAAACACAATGAAGATGACTTGGTAAGGGAGTCAGTAGATCCTCTTTCTGTTTATTCCAGTTCGTTCATAGATCTCCGCTCTACCATCACCGACAATGTTAACTGCGGGCAACCCAAGAGAGTTCTGAATATCTTTTTTTAGTTGAGCATCTACACAAAGCCAACAGAGACAAGTGATGTTCCTTAGATAGAGATAGAAAAACTACCGTGAAGGTATTAGATGAAATGAACTTTGAATGTAGTATTTTTGGGGCAAACCTCTAGAGACTCTTGCTTTGTTTAGCAATCACACCATTTCTCCCAAACCGTCTGCCTTTAATAAAGTCATTATGCATTGTGTTTTCACTAAGCTTTTTCTGTGTGCTCTGTCACTTTGCAAGAAGAAACACTGCATATAACCAAACCACTATGACGATGATAAGCATAAAATAAAGAGAAAATACAACAGGCTTTTCAACAAATAGATAAAAACAAGAGGCAAATATAGAGATTATAAATCATTTTCTAAAGTGATCATAGGGAAAGCTGAAAGTAGAATTACAATTTGCATCAAATTTGTGTACTTCTTTTGGCCAATATTTGTATCACTGATAATAACATTGTGATCACCAGTGAACTACTGAGATCTGAGTAGATGATGACATTGCTTAAAGCAAAGCCTGACAGGGAGAGAAAACACCAGAAATAAGGCAATCAGACAAACAAAACCCACGGTTCTGATGTAAAAATGGTTTTGAGTCACGGATGAGATGAGCAGGAAAAATAAGATCATATAACCAAGAAGAGATAGCGCTCCTCCGATGACTGCGAACCACGTGTGAGCTGCAGGTTAAGTTGAATATTTGCTGCCGATTACAACGGAAGTCCGAAACCCGAATAATAAACTTATCATTTACCTTTGCCCAATACTAATTATTGCTGAATACAACTTTAATGCATCATAATGGAACTAAATGGAACCTTCAGTGCTGCCAATGTTACCAGCTCTCCTCAATTTCAGCACAGATTTGTTCATCACAATGTGGCATTATCAGGGATCGGCGAAGTATCCACGCCGATCTCCCAATGGCTTATTTTTACTTATATCGGCCAATAACTATCAGCAGTTTAACTTTATTTAACACTATGATGATTGAACTGATTGTCATCAATCGGACTAAATATTAACATATCTGTAAACTTGAGTAGCAAAACCATGTTTATTTGATACATTGCTTTGGTGACCATTGTATGTTCCTCTACAATTATTTTCTATCATTTTAATTCCATTTAACAGAGATGGACAAGAATCACACAAACAATAGGAAATATATTTGGAAGGATAAGTAGCAAACAAGACTCTGATCAAGCATCCAGTGCCAATTTGCAGGACTTTACAGATTTCCAAACATGGCATTGTGGACACTGTTCAATCGGTGAGTGCAAAAGGTGCTGTGGTTCTACACCCAGCCTAGGGATGGGTAAGGGTTTAAGAGTCGGGTGTCTCCTTGGGTTTCCATCTTTGAATTTGCCTCCTTTCTGATCTTCAGCAATAAGCTCCCCACTAGCAAGGAAATAACTTCCATGGACTTCTGTTTCTGTCATCTCGGCTGGCTAGAATTACTCCTCAGATCTATACGGAGCATGACCCTGAAAAATGTTTTCAATTACTGCTGCTGGTGTCGACCTCTTGTGCTGAGCTCTTTGGAATTGAACACCCCAAACTTTAGACAAGGCCACAAAGTTACGCTGAGCTGCTTCTATCCACAACATGAATTAAGCATTGCCTTACAGTACCATGCATGGTATAATTATACAGCAAATGATGTTTGTTACATAGAAACATCAGTGGAGGCACTTTGGGCCACATCGGGTTAAATGCAATAAAATGAATATATCACAGTGAAATAGCTTCTGTTAAGTTGTAGTGGCCAACACTTGTGTTGTGCATTGTGCGTTCATGTGACCTCGCCCATGCAGGTCAGGGAACACACTGTTTAGGAACCACTCCTACAGGCCATGCATGTGAAGTGTGCCTCCCAAAGAGATGCCGAGTAATCAAGGTTTACGGATGTGAAGTCACATGACCCACGACAGAGTGCAGAGGGGAACGTTTTAATTAATGCTGGAGCAAGACGTTTGAAGGAGCTAAATGTATGTGACCAAGGCAACGGTCATGTAAAGGCCAATGGAGGCTCTCACGTCCCCTGAGTTTATGAGGGATGTAAATATCAGTAAAGTAATGGGTTTAAAACCAGTATGGCTACTGCCTTTGCCTCACTTTCAATTCATTTGTCAACAACATGAATCGGTCACATATTTGAGCAAACAGAATGATGGTGAAGAAACAGTTCAGAAGGGGTTAAAGGATGTCCTGACAGATGTTGCTGCTTCTTTTGGTCTAACCATTGGAGGCGACTGTGTCTAGTGAATTGATGAAACTTCAAACCTCTTGCAGCGTCCTTCAAGCCTACAGAGGGCGAGTGTTTGATCCTCAAAAGGCGGATTCAGGCGGTGGTTGAAAAGTATTCTACAGATCCTTTACTCATTTAAATGTAGAAATACCTCTCTGCAAACATATTCTTTTACAAGTAGCTTCATGCACTCAAAATCTTACTAAAGTATGACAGTATCTGTATCCAAAAAATATGTTTGCTCTTTTATTTTTACTGATACATTACTGCATTTTGATGTTGTTGCTTTTAAATGGAAGAGCAAATTTGCTGATCATATTAGTAATGTATGTGAAATCTCTCTCTGCTCAGTTTATGCTGGAGATATTTTGGTTAAGCCATATCTTCATATCCACGGACGAATGAACATACAGTATTAAAGATCTTAGTAGTGAGAGAGATGTGATGTCAATGTAGCACATAGTCTCCATGCTAACTGAGTCCTGAAAATGGGTTTAATCATTCAAAATAAGTGTCATTACCTGGGTGAACATGTGTGATTTGATCTGTAAAGCAGCAGCAGTACTAAATAATAAGTGGAGCAGTTAAATACATGGACTGGAATAGAATGTACAATATGACCATTGAAGTATACAGAAGTACACATAAAAAGGAAAGACTGCATTACGAGTATCTCAAAACTTTACTGGGGTGAGTAACTTTACTGGTTTGAATGGAGTCTTGTTTTAACCATTTACCTTGTGTGGCTCTGTGCATACTACTTGGACCGAACAAATCCCCCCCCCCCCCCCACTAATTAAGAAGACACTGCGTGAATTCCTCTGGAAATGAGTACAACTACAAATGCAGCTGTCACTTTAAATGCAAACTCTCTGTGAACTTCGCAAGAGTATAACGGTTTCTTAATACTTATAATGTCTTAACACCCCCGTTTGCCTGGCAGAGGTGTGCTGAACCTGTCCCAGCGTCCCTGAGTTATTATGGCCTTGGCACGGCATCACGTTGTCAAAGGTGGCGACTTTGCTCTTATATATCATGTCAGTGCAAACTCTGCTCAAACTGATTTGCAGTGGCACCGATAAAGTTCCAGATCCTCTACCCCCTTCCTCCCCTCTGTTCTTCTCACAGGACTCCTTGCCCTCGGCTGCAAGCCATGACACAGTGCTAGGCCAGGCAGGACATTCCCATCAATCACACTTAGGGGAATGAAGTGTGGATGAAGTTAGTGATGAAGCAGTGGTTGTGAAAATGGCCTTGAAGAGTCGGAGTCCACCAGCCTTCGCCACCTCACTGTATCAGAGATGGAGTAGACCATGTTCTCTGGGAAGAGGAGGATCCCTGCCCACAGAATACCGGCGAGGTGAGTCATGGAACATTCCAGAGATAAGTCCCTGTATCACTGCGTATCAAACTTACCTTAGCTAACCCACAGAGTTTACACAAGCTGCATATTTTATCCTGCCTGAATCTACTGAATCACTAATTGACCACCTCAGTGAAAAATCTCCTTTTTAAATTAGACTTCCAGCTCTGCTCAATGATATATAACCTATGAAATTAACTTTGACCTACCATTAAAAACTATAGATATCTTCATCTTTCAATGCAGAAAGAGAGAAGACTAAAAGGTTCAAAGAGAGGTGGGGGGATATTTTGGCCTGATAGCCAGACAGCAAGCATCCAATATAAATTCTACCGGTTAATGTCTCTCAAAAAAGTGCAGCCTCGAGCCTAACTACCAACATCTCAGTTTTTCAGTGATTCGAACAGGTCTGGTGTTATGCTTATTGATGAGATTGACGCAGGTTTACAGGTTGTTGGAAGTCGACCTGCAAAAATAGCAACTTGCAGAAATAACCGACACCTGCTGTGTTTGATTAATGTGTCCACTGCTCCTAGCAACCTATTCCACAACTTTTGTGTGGACTGAAAATGTCTTAGGGGGATAGGATAAGTCATTTGCTACTGATTGGTTAGGGCAAAATAAAGCAACCATGAACACAATGTCAGACAGAATAATGAAGTGAAAACAAAATAGCAATTCAGTTTGATATTCAGGCTATGTTGCCTCAGCCTCGACATTCACATTTGGGTGGACAAACACAGTAGTCCATGCCAATACCAGGCCTCCCATTCCAGTTTAATCCAACAGCCCAAGCGCCTCTCTGATAATTCAAAAGGTTGGTATGTGTGCCTTTAGGTATGAGGGTGGGATTTGGAAACATGGAGAATTGCCATCAACTTAAATAGTGTTGGCTCTGTTTTCTATGTTTGCAATGAAACAGCATCCACTCATGAGGGTATAATAAAAGTGTTTTAAAGTGATACTGCTGGTGGCTTACTATGGTTGCAGATATTGGTTTGCAATAAAGTCTAAATTTGTTTGTTTAATTAAGGGATGCGGTCAGGAGCAAGTGGTTGTGTGCCAAGCTCTCATGATGTGTTCAGACGCAAAGCTTGTTTTTGCCTTACGTTACTCTCCCGAGTTGGACCTTCGGATAATTTGTGTTTATTTTCATTACTCGCACTAGACGCACCAAAGAGGAGGGAGGGGTCTACCTCCATGAAGATACGGAAAACGTTTCAACAACCACGGCCAAAATAACCACTATTCCTGCTTTGTACATGTTGTGGAAGTCCGAGATACGTCAGAAAACCAAAAGCAATCGTGTCATCCGCAGGCACTCTGTGAATTTTGCTTATCTGTAGTCACTTTATCTACCAAGCCAAACGTCCGCTGGTTTGCAACAGTGATATGAACCCAAAACAGATTTTGTGGTGAATTAATGTAAAAAACGACATAATGATCCTGATTTTTTTAAAGGTTTCATCTGGTCTCTGTGCAAATATGAGATATTATCAAAGAGCTCTGGGTGTCCACAGACGGCTACAATATTTTTGTCTGATTCAACATCATCAGGATGTCAGTGACGACAGGAGGAGAATGTCAATGCTGACTGGCTTGTGCAACACTCGAGTTGAAATGTGTCATCTCGGGCAAATATGTGAATGACTCAAATTCTGTATATTTGCACGTCCATATATGCTGGTTGTAAAATGAGTAAAGTATGGAGTAGGAATCTGTAGCAAAGCCAGAAAAAATGGATTTCAGCTATTGACATTTCCAATAAAACAGCATGAGTTTAAAAACCAATTAGGTGAATAACTGTAACACATGAAAGGTATATCCAGCAATATAAGAATATTGCTGTGCAGTTAATGCACACACCGAGTCCTCCATTTCACAAAGTGCCTGTCTGACAAGCGAATGCGAGTCATAATTAAAACAGGAGCGAGAGGCCTTTCTGCATGAATCATTCAAACAGTTACCATGTTCCTTGAAAAATGAACACATCTGAAAATAGACGTGTTGAATGTGTTGATGAGCAGATGTGAAAAACATCTATTCATCACGGAAGAACTTGCTGCAGTGCAGGATTTTCCAGCCCTATCAGCTGGCAACGGACATCTGCACGGGAACAATCCTCCTCATTCATCCATCTCTTTGTGTTTTGCTCAAGTTCTTTTTAACAGTAATGGAATACCTGCAATTTCCTTGATACATCTCACAAACTTTAGTGGATTTGTACCCTTGCACACACATTGGGCAACGTGTTTCAACAACCATAGTTATTTTAAACCCATCACAGCCACGGAACAAAAAAGAGAAATCTTCCTGGAGTTTCACTACATCAGTAAATCACTGCCGTTTAAGCGCAATCATCATTCCGGCATACACTAAGAGCTGAGACTACTGGTGAAGTCATAACAGTCCAAGCTGATTTGCAAACATTTGCTTTCCTTTAGAAAAGTGGAAAGCCTCTGGCATTCTTTGCAATTTGCTCTAAGAGCATCAGCTAGATTTTACAATGGAACTATAATTGAAATAGTTCAACATCCTGTTAAAGCAACAGTGAAAAAAGCAGAGGATGCCATAGTGAGTTCCAGTGCATGAGACCTTCGTGAAGGTGTGTTTCAAATTTCATACAATAAAAACTCAGACGTTGACGTTTACACCCGTGTTCTCAGGTAGTATTATTTAGTTATCCAGTAGACTATTTCATATCTTTCTTGATGAATGGGGTTCTTTGAGGGCAAGGGCCATTAATGACTACAGCACAAATTCACTGGAGGGCAGCGTTTCAATTCGTGCATGAAAAATGATCATTGACGACCCGAAAATTGGGGGGAATCGACCAGGCAATGAAGCGGAGATATGAATATGTGCTCTGAATTTATATCCCCCTAAAATGCAGGAGGTCCATTAAAAGCTTCAACATCCAACTAATTGATGCAGAGGGCTTTAAAAAATATGCATTGAAGTTCAAAGACGGAAAAGACCATATTTTCTACATTAATATAATTCAAAACAAAGCTGGACCGAGGTCAGAAAAACACGTCTAAGATTAGGTCAAGTTGAAAACTTCATCAGAATGTGCTCCGGACAAACAGCTCCAGACCAAAGGAAACATCATCATCAGGGTTGGAATTCCAGCCGTCGTCCAGTCGGACAATAGACAGCAGCTGCACAGAGACAAGTCCATTTATCTGGACCCCCAAGAGGCTACTCAGCAGTACTTTCATTTCCCAGCAACTCAAACAGACTTATACCATTTGTTCTCAACACTACAACTGTACCTCTGTTCACTAACAGTATGATAGAGTTCTCTGCTAAAAGAGAGGCTGCCCAGAAGTGAAGGCAGTGACAGGCAGAACTAACAAACATACACCCACTTGCTTCAGAGCACTGTATACCGTGTCTCCTGTTGCTAACTTACATTTATTTTCTCCTCTGATCAAAAGGGACCCAGGCTTTTCTTTCATTACGACTAGATATTGAATTTCCACCCATCTGTAGTATTGAAATAAAACTGGCGTACCATGGCATCTCAAACATTTAATAATAAACTGAGCCTCACAGAACCACAACACTTCTTTGCTTCACCAATGATTGGAGAAAACATACAGCAGGAATGTTGCTATGTCTCCTATCACCACATTATGATAGTGTGGTGATAGTTGAAGCTCCCTGCACACTCCCAATTCTTTTATGACTCTAGGAAAGAAAAAAAAAAAAGACTGTTTACATCCTGGCATGAGCTGTGGACAGCACTTGGAACTACACAGGGGTACGTGGCTGGGTTTTTTCAGCCTTACTGACAGCATAAATATACCAACAGTGCATTCCAAAGGGAAATTGAACTCCTACCACTCCAACTGACATATTCACACCCCCTTCACCTCCACGTTCCCAGAGCATACCCCTCATTCCCAAATCCTTATGGCGAGGACCACCAACTGAAACTCTCATATCCTGTTACAACTCCTGACAGTTGTGCAAACGAAGCAAGCAAATTTCACGAGTGATATTTTTTTCAGTACCAGCTCTGTGTGCTTTTGGAGGGCCTACACAAATATACTTCGACACTAGTACCTCTCCTGCATTTATGGGGTCCAAGGGCTTTTCTTACCAGATCCCTAATGTTTGACTGAGTGCAGTGTCACGGCGAAAGGAACGCAGCATTTGGCTGGGATCCTGTTTAAATTAGTAACCAAGACACATAGAAGAAAACCAACGCAATTTGTGTGGTTTTTAGTGTCTGCAGAGTTGCAAAAGTGAATTCAGCTGTGTGGAAACTAAAAGCTCTCTTTTCAGAAAGACAGAGTCTGTTAGATAGAATGTGCCAGGGATCCCATGCTTTGACTCTTTCTCTTGTGAAAATGGGGGGGCACATCTGCTCGTCTTTTCTCTAAATTAATTTTTAATGGAAAAGAGGTGCATCTGGCATCCCTTTTAGGTTCACTGGACTGTGTCGCCAGCTCAGACAGTATCTTCATATAGTTTGCTTGAGCACAAAAAGGAGAGGGGATGTAAGGAGGACAAGTAATTACTGTAAGCTAGTGTGACAGGACACATAAGGCACTGTCTGAGGCACGGAAATGGTTAAAATCCCTCAGGAAGAAGGAAAGAGGGTTGTATCAATGTATTTGTTTCATCCAACAGCAAAATAGATACGTGCCATTGTGCATTATGTTAATATGGAGAGCATAATAGGGTTAAAGAATGCCTCTTTTTAGCTGTAGATTAAACTACTGTGCAAGCACATCTGCTGGGGGACTCCAAAAACCTGTCAACATCGGACCATAAAAAAAGAAAAAAAGTGATGGAAATAGTCATAAGGATACAGAGCTACCAAGGGACACAAAGCAATGTGTCTCCAGTGGAGCAAAAGCAGCAATTCCGCTGCCAAAGCTGCAAGCAACGTGAGCGCTGTAAAATGCAATGAGGAGAGCGAAAAACGCAAAAGAGGAAGTCTTCATTGTTTGCTGCTAAAGAGCATGGAGAGGTGTAGGAGATGTAATGGAAGAGTGCTTCCAAAACTGAGAATGCCCTTTTCAAACAGTTTAACATTAAAAACAAACAAAATGTGATTCTATTTTTCCTCCTACACACAAACGCAAATAGATTTGAAAGTGTAGGTGTTTTTTTTTCCCTTTCTCTCTTTGTTTTTGTTTTCCTTCCACACTAATCCAGTTTTAAACCTTTTTTAAAATTGAGCTCTCTCTTTAGATATGGCTTTTTGTAATTGCTGATGTTAACCTTTACAGACAATTATGCAATTATTTCTGTTTGGTTTAGTTAACACTGCCCTCATAATAACTGCTGAGATCTGGCAATGTGGCTGAATCATATTTTGACTGTTTGCCTTGGTTTTCTCTTCCAAATACGATTGGCTAACCTAGTGGCATTGCGAAAACAGATCAGAACACCTGACAAATGTGTTTCTTGCCCTTTCTGACTGTCTCAACACTCCACTCACATGGCCAACCAAATGCTATCAAACTACAAGAGCAGGAAGTCAGGATCCATTGGTGCGGATGCATTAGACTGTCCTAATTTAATCCAGAGAAACCAGAACTCATGAAGATGAATCTGTGGAAGTTTAGTCCAGTGACTTGCTGAGTATCATATTTCTAGGAGTTCACACATCAGCTCTGGTGTCAGATCTGTGGAGGTGGGAGAGAGTATTTTACCACACCCAGTCCTCTCAAGCTTAATGTGTGGATTAACACGGGTACAACCACAGCAACAATGGTGATTGTTGAATGAGAGCAGAAAGAGAATGTATGTAAGCAATGTGTATGAGACAGATGTGAAAATAGGTGAGTCTTGATTACAATGTAGGAGTAGAGCGTAGACATGAAAACGTAATCGTATTAATAAATCACTGGCAAATGAATTATGGTGGGACATTATAATGCTTTCAAAAATGAAACAGCTCATAAAGGATATTTGTCGGTAGTTGAGATTAACAGGAGAGCAGAGTGCTAATACGGGAGTTGTCCGAGCAAGGTTGCCTGATGTAGGGGGGTGGAAAGTGAGGGGCCATTGTGAAATTGTTTCTTTAGTGTCTTTTTCACTATTCTCTTGGCGTAATGAAAGCTTTGAGGGTTTTATTTTACATGGAAGGACAACGCGCAGGATAATGAAGGCTGAAAGCTGCATTGCAACCTATTGGCTATAAGTTAGGCAGAGCAGACAAGGCCAGAGACACCTCATGATGGCTACCCAACCTTTCCATGAACTACTGATGACTCATATGATCTTCTTTTACAACATGTGCCAGTGTTATTTCCCACTGCTAAATGCTCTAACACTTGATTTGTAGTTGTACATTCTTCCCCTTAGGCTACGATAGCGGTAATGCTAATCCATAAAATAAATAGTTTTTTTTAGGGTTAGAATTCTATCTAATGGTTAGCTGGCATCGTGCAAAAGGTTTGTGTGGCATATGCACAGTAAGGGAGTAAGCATTGGTTGAAAAATAGGCTTTCCTTTCAATAGTGTATATGTTACAGAAGAAGTTAAAGTACAATTTTAACTGTTTTTCTTATCCTTTGATCATCCATCCATTATCTGTAACCACGTATCATATTCAGGGTTCCAGGGAATCCTTTGATCAGAAGTTACAAAATATTTTAAGAGTGCATTGTATCCATTAAAGCCTCCTCCAACAGCTTCAGTTTGAACTAAAACACTCAGGTAACCTCTATGACCATCAAGGCTGCCGGAAATCTGACAAAGACGGATGCCCCATCATCCTAACGGACGCACGTCACCGACCGGTGTGCTTCCATTGCTACCAATACAGATGGAATTCTCACCCTCACAGCAGCTGCAGTCCACAGTGTGAAGGTGAATTGTCAGAGTCTTTCCAAACCGTCTAGACTTTCCCTCGTTCCAGACCAGCATGGGATCCCTGATAGTAGAAATCTATTCTGCAAAATGCTCAGAACCTCTAATGAAGAAATGAAGCATGGAGGAACCATGACGGACTGTTGCTAGAGGAAACCGTACTACGGGGAAAGAGGGCTACTGGGAGAGGGATGTTAAGAGTGGAGAGGGTATGAAAGGAAGGAAAGAAAGACAGAAAAACAGAAAAGGAGGGAAAGAGAGATAATGACAAAAACATAAAGATGATTTCAGTGTAGATCTAATGTTTGGAAGGTCTTTTTTTGAACTGATACCTTTCATTTCAGTAGCAGTGGAAAATGAATTTCTTGCACTTGTTCAGTTTAAATAATAAAATGTTTGACCAGCTCGCAGACCATTTCAAGTTTCCCTGTTTGTTGTGGATGGACTTCAAACAAGGACTTCAGTCCTCTCAAACCTTTTGAGGCTGAATAAATGTTGAACATATCAAATGTAACAATAAAGAAGCAGACTAATATCCTGTAGTTTCACTGTTTAATGACAGTCTAGCTCCAATTTATGTCATTAGAAGAATATTTTGAGCTGTGAACTATAAACATGGTTGAAGAATATTCTACAGCAAATTTGTGATTAAAGTAATTAGAATCAATATGCAGTACTAGAAACACATAATTATTATAAATGGGTTACGCTTAAGTGTTGAAACAGTTGAATTCATATTTCTGCATACAGTTAGTGTTACTGCTATTATTACTGCACACTGTTGACTAAGAATATTATATGAGACCATTGTTAGTCATAACCACTTTACGAGATGATTATATGTTTGCTTGTTTTAATGCTTTTCTGCTCCATAAAGACTAAAGATCGATGAATGCAGCTTAAGAATGGGGAAGCTGTACATTGTGTACATCTGGGTGTGTGCTACTTTGTTTGGCTCGGTATCACCTTTAGCCCCCCCTTTGGCACAAATGTGCCAGGGTGACTCATTGTCTCAGGTGAAGCCGAGCAGAAGACATGGCCGCCCCATTCCTCAGAGTCCCGCCTTCTCTCTCACGCACACTTACACACACACACACATAGCCACAAACAATAAACCCCCACCTCACCACCACCTCCTTAGCGCCACTCCAGGGACTCCCGTTTTTTCAGCCTGTCTGCTGAGGGACTTCAGGGATCACATCACATATCGGTCTGGCGCCTTGCCTCCTGCCACCATCAACATGGGGATGGGGGAGGGGGAGGGCTCAGCACTGTTCCACTTTCAGCACAAAACCAGTCGACGGTCCTCATTATTTATGACATTTTCTCCACGATTATTAATTCATCAGAAATATTTTATTTTCCAGACGCAGTCACGTCACGTCTGTGGTGTCTCTGGAGCCCAGCAGGTCCTTGAGTAAGCCCCGCCCACTCCGTCAACGCCCTGTTATTCCACATCTCTAATTGGGTTTTGTTTATGGGTCCTGTGATCACTGGCGACAGCGTGATCGGCGCTCCCAAAGTCTAATGGGGGGAAACTTGTGCTGCCTGCTTCCCTTCCACTAATCACTTTGTCATCTAGCAAACAATGGTTTCATTCATCTGTAAATATTCTAATCATGTCCGTATGATACTGATGCAGTATCAAAGCCGTGGCAACTCTTTCTTTGTTCAAGATTATGAATTCATACAAGCAACATTAGAAATGCAAGCCTGTGATAACAGCCTCTGCTGTTGGTTTTGTGTCTGTTGAGGGTTCGGTGGGCTGACTAGGATGCCGATCGATCGGTGCATCTCTAATATCCTATATCGTCCATGAGAGGTGACCAGCCAGTCAGTGTCATATTTGCGATATTTTGCCGGTCACATTTATATTTGATAGTTTTACGTCAGCACACAGCGGCACCGACAGTAATGTCTCACATACACGCGCACAACTCATGTCGTCGGTGTGGAAGTTCTGCAGTGTGAATATAGAGGACATGAAGCTTGCAATTGGTCACAACTTCAAGTTAGTTAGTCTAGAGCCTTTCAATTCCATGGCTTAGGAAGAAAATTGGAATTTGCAGGTAAGACTTTTTAAAAAATGCAATCAGTGCATCCATAAGGGTTAGTTACATTTGTTTACAGAAGCCATCTTTTAAGCTCCACTAACCAATATTTTATGGCTAAAGGGTTTGTAATGACAAATTTTCAACGTAACAGACTTTTTTAGCTTCTTTAATTTCATTGTTTTGGTTTTATGGCCCCAAAATCTTGATTTGTCTCCAGCTGCTCTTAGCTAAAGAGCTCTGATAAACCCACTGTACTCAACCTGCCCAGCGCCAGATGACTCTCCGGAGTTGCTGGAGGAAACAGAGCTATAATGAGAATACATATTGAACTTAGATTCATCAGTTGGCCAGAAATACATCTGCTAGATGCTTAAAATTGTCATTTTTCTTTTTTACAATGGAACTGTAACAACTTGATAAGGAGACATGTCGGATGGCTTTCTGGCAACCAAGTGGCCAAGTATCATTAATTAATATAATGAATGCTGCTTTGAGCTTTTATTTATTTAAGAAGTATTTTCAGTCACATTCAAGTGGTTCATCTAATGCTCTTTTGACAAAACTTGTGACAAAATGTTGCTATCATAATAATGGTATTATCAAAGTACAATCAAAGTTCCTGAGCGCTATTGCAATGCAAGCAATCACTCACAGGAAGATTAATTCTATGATTATGGCCACAAATTGACCATAACGTATCTACAAGGGGTTAACATGACTGCTGATCGATACCAATTACCGGTTGCGGAGATTGTTGCCTATCAAATGACAGACAGGAAGAGGAAGAAAAATCCCTATCAAAGGACAATTCATCAAATTGGCCGATACTTTGTTCAGTCTTAGAACTGCGAACAGTTTCAATATAAAAACTAATTTGTGACATTCACCACATACAATAAAAAATGTCTGTACTGTAGGTCTGGCCCAAAATGTGATGTTTCATCACCGTGTAAAAACAGTTGTCAGGGTTAACGCTCACAAGCCGTGGCTCTCCGCAGTCTTAATGCTCATCATTACCGACCACTCTGATGAGACGATTCGGCAGCCTATAAATCAGCAGTGACTTGTGCCTATTGAGACACATTCAGTCTTTTCTGAGGCCATCTTCATGCAAAAAAGCAAAGCAAAGCATCTGTCTAAGTGAGGCTTTTGTTTATAGATATCCTACATGCACTGTGAAAAGCCAAGAACTAAGAGCTTTGAAGCCAAACTGAGAAATTATCTTCATACATCTTCTCGAAACTTTGTGAAGTCTGCAAAGAAACCGAGTTTCATTTGGTCATAAAGAATTATGTGTCCGCTGCAGTTTCTGTATCTCTCATAAAATTAATCCCCCTCAAAAAGACACTTTTGCCTCGTAAAATGATAATAATTCTTTTAGGAATTTGCTTTTTTTTCATTCTTTCTTTATAAAAACCTCGGCTTGAGAAATGGCTGGCTGAGAGACTTGTCAGCGGTGTGAATGAACGAGGAACAATAGAAGACAAATCTCTCCACCCTGAAATATAAGTCTCTAAGCACCTCTGATCAGACAATAGCGAAACACAGAGAGACAGCGGCATGTAGAATTCAGGGGGGGAAAAAAGTCTAGAAGCTCTACAAACTCACAGCTGATGTGGCATAACTTCTGTGTAGGTTAATGAAGTCCTAATCTAGACTTCAGTGGGAATTCTTACTGTAAAGCCCCCCAAAAAAATAGCATGAATGTCGGTTGGCTTTCTGAGACCGCCATCTTTCCTGGACACCAACTGGGATGGAGGCTACAGCATCTGAGCACTGCATCAAATCCAACATAGAATGCTCCAAACACAGACAAAGAGCCCCCTACACCCATGGAGAGCCAGAGGACAGTGATTAATGAGGCCACAGCAGTGGAGAGTGGCTCCGTTATAATCCACCTCCACTCTCGTCTCCGCTTCAGCAGTAAGAGTGTCAACAAGTAACTAATGACAGCCAAGATGTCCTCTGTTACATTTCCTGAAAACATCGCAGTCCTTATCACCTTGTAGGCTGTATGGTGGTGGTACATGGCTGGAGGCAAACTAGATGTCAATTATTTAGATGGCATTTAAGTCCATCAGTGCTGCGGTAAAGTGCAACTTGGTGCGATAGGTTAAATATTGTTGTATCTTTAGTCGCAGCTATGAATTAAGAGTTCTGCACAGGCCTGTAACTGAGACGCCGAACCGAGCCCATGTGGTTCGAATCACAGTAATTGGCATCATCGAGTACAAAATTATTTCAATTTAGATAACGTTCGTTGGCAGTTCGCAAGAATGGCAGCGCTCGGGGAAAGAAAGCATTCCCGCGGAGAACGAGCTGCAGCCCAAAAAAACCTCGCCCACGATCCTCCGAAGTGTGGAGACAGAAATGTGGTGTTCCGTAAACTCTGCAAATTGGAAATGGCTTATCACAGCAGTGCAACTGTTATGCGCGGACACTTATGAAAGTGAAAGCATCCCGGAGAGCTTTGTCCATAGGGCAGCAGCAGCAAAACAACACACATTGTTTACTTTTTGTCCCCTCCAAAATATGTTACATGTGGAATGTGTTCCTGTTAGCAGCCGTCACTTAAAATAGATTTTCTAACGCTACAAATGTTTTAAGTCTTTCACTGTTGTTGCTGTCTGTATCCTTTGCTTGATAACTTTACTGCATATTATTTCAGTGATGAAATTAATCCCCGTCATAAATATTTAAAATTTTAAGTCAAGTGCATAGGTAACAATACTGATTCTCTAGTTCAGGGAAAGAGTTTTTATGACATACAGGGACAGTCACAGCAAACAATCTAGGGTCCATTATCCAAGATATGGACATTTGTATGCAAGTTCTTAAATTTGCGGTAAATAAATGTTATATATATGAATTTTAAAGAATGCTTTAGAATGTTCTGGTAATTAGTTGTTAGACTAATCGACTAAGAGAAAAAAGAAAGAAGAAAATAATCATTAGGTGCAGCTGAACTATGAAATAATCAAAATAATGACCAAAATATGTCTTGCGTGTAAAACAAAAACCTTACAAACTCATTTATAGGTTTAAAAAAATGAAAGCTTGCTTGGAAGCATCAATTTGGAAAACAGAAATATGTGGAACAATACCATGATAAAATCATATAATCACAATATGATTCCACTGTGAGACCATAAAAGATAATGCTGAATCGTCCCTCAGCCCTAATTCTGCATAGTTCTGTCAATTGAATCTGCCACAAATGTGTTGCTCCATGTTTGTCGTTCCATTTTCCAACAAAGGTTTATGAGTGAATAGTGTCTTCTCCAAAATGTCAAAGTCAAGGATGAAATGACAATATTACAATACAAAGCAATTTGTGAGGCCAATTGTGCAATTGTACATTAAATGAACTACTGACAAAGACCAGTGACACTGTGCTTTTTTATTTTATGAATGCATACTTCATGAGTTAACTTCCATTTCTCAAAATCACCATGCCAACCACTTTGGCCTTGCACTGAACAGAAATCCCATGATGCCATCCAACATTGTTTTCTTTTTTAAATCCGCTGTGTAAAACGCAACATAAAACTGTCATCCATTCGGCCGTCTGCTCTTGTCTCCAACGATATTTTTGCCTGTGCCTCCCTTTAAAAAAAAAAGAAGAAAAAAAAAGTAGGCGCTGCAGGAATCTTATGAGGTTCTTTCCATCAACTCTGTTGGTCGGAGAATCCCCCGAGCCACTGATCGAACTGCAATCTCCCTGTTCAAACACAGCTGCATCAATGGGCTTTTATCACACCACGTCCCCCCTGGATACAAAGATATGCACAGCTGCCGCGCTGTTGCCCAGAAACTGAATGTCATTTCAGGAATACCCCCCATTCCACAAACAGGATAGTGTTACAGGATGCCCTGCAAGCAGCCCAGGCCTCTAAACATTTCAGTCCCAGCACTCTATAGTTCTCCACTGCATCCATTTTCTGGGGCCCGTCTCACTAATGACAGTTCAGATGTCACTGAAATTGTGAGGATAGGATGGAAAGTATTACCTAATTGCACCTTCCCTAAAAGGAGGATCTTGCTGTTATTGAGTTTTTGGTATCATTTTCCCATCACTGGAGACTGACCTAAACCTCTGTTCAATCAATGCATACCGAGTTATGAGCTCTGTAATTTGAAATCACATTATCAGAGGCAGTTCATTTAGTTTTGAGTGTCCAACCAAGAAGCCGGCTAACAATTTTTTGTCAATCTGAAGACAAAAAGCACTCTAGCAAATGCCTCTCTAGGTTGTTTCTTTTCAGGCCATCAATTTGAAACCTGTATCATTAGTCAGTTAAGATCAATAAAATATATATATTTTATACATGAATGAATATGTACAACTAAAACTAAAATATAATATTAAACAATAAATAAGAAATATATTATTTTATTAGGGATAAACATATAAAGTCATGCCATTGTGGCAAAAGTACTGTATATTTCAGTAAATATTGGTTTTAAACATATATTTCATTAAACTGAACACCTTTCCATAACGCTAAAGATCAATTTCAATCTTTCCCCCTACATCCCCTCCCTGCCCACTTCCACTCTGTTTGCGCGTTCTCGTGGAGAGTCCACCATATTCAGTTCCATGCTAATTCAATTATCGAGGAGTGGAAGTGGGTTATAAAACCATCCAACAGCAAGTCTCTATCGATGTTGAATTAGCCAGTTGCACTTAGCGACCACATGCAATGCCGTTTTGTGTTCGTCATGGAACACCACAGTTCGCACATGCGACCAAAGAATCGTGCAACTAAACATTTTAATTGTGTGGCACTGGTGCTGACATTAAGCAGTTAAGCGCAGACCCGACATCATTGGCGGACATAACGGCTTCATCACCTGTCACCCCTGTCCCCAGTAACATGCCTAATCCAATTCAGAGACGTCGGATTAATTTCAGAAGTGTGTGTGTGGGTGGGTGACACACTGTACATTTAACAACAGGAGACATTTTGATTTAAAAAAAGGCTGGGTTTAAGTTTAATCTACTCTCAGTACAGGGACAAATTGGGGGTCCAAGGGCCCCATGGACCCCCTAATTCTAGCATCCTTCTGACCCAACGTGGTGGAGATGGCATAATCTGAATTAAAAAAACATGCATCTGCACCTTTATTCCTGTTCACAATAATTCACATAATGCAAGTGAACCTAAATTAAAAGGTTAGGAGCAACCAATGTAAAAAGCTAGTCTGGAGTCCTGATGTTCACAAAAAGAAAAGAAAAAGAAATGCCACCAAACAAGCTGGGAAGTTTTATTTTTCTGGCTCAGGCTGCCATTTCTCAAAGATGCCAAAAGGAAACCATGGTAACCATCGGAGAGAGGGAAATTTGTCCGGAAGCTTGATGGAGTTTACACCCTACACCTTAAAGAAGGATGATTCATTCAGCTTATTGTGACCACAAACAGACTTCACTCTGTCACGAGTGGGTGTAGGGGCCGGATTGTTATTGGGCCTGAACCTCATTTCTTCAGCCCCACATT
This sequence comes from Pholis gunnellus, assembly GCF_910591455.1. Classification (NCBI taxonomy): domain Eukaryota; kingdom Metazoa; phylum Chordata; class Actinopteri; order Perciformes; family Pholidae; genus Pholis; species Pholis gunnellus. The sequence goes on from NC_136540.1 coordinate 14,143,423, forward strand.
CTATTAGTAGTCCCTTTATGCAATATAGTCTTCTTTTGCATCGAGCTAATCAAGACAGAAAGACAGCGGTGATAAAAACCAATGATTGACTATAAGGACGTTCTTATATCACTTGCCATTTTTCTCTTTCTTCTTCCACTACAGTGCTAAAGGACTGCCACTTTGAGCCCTTCAAATCAGGTACAAATGTTTTAAATACATGCAGAAGAGCTTGCTGGTGTTCTCCCTTATTAACCTGACAGATATTTAATATTCTGTACAGTTGAGGCTTTTCTGCAAGAGGGAGCTGACATTTAAGGCCCTCCAGAGGTACTAAAGCCATTGGGCTAGTAAGAAGAGCCATATCCGTGAATGAACTAATTAAGCTCCTCAATGTCCTCGGCAAAATGGTGCCCTGAGATTGTTCTGTGCAATAGCAGTAATGAGAAAAAGAAAGACAGAAGGGTAAAAACGTTGGAGAAAAAAGCTGGGGGATGGGGGTGTGAGGGGATGCTAGACCTCATCCTCAAACGCATAAGGGGCGTGTACTGTTCAGAAAAGAAAGATTACCGAGGAGGCAGGGGTTCAATCCCTTTGAAATCTTTCCTTTCCGAGGCAAGTGGACCTGTTACATTTTTGAATGCAAGGCCCGTATTTTCTCGTCTTTGTTCTTCTACCCTTGGTAAGGCTCATTAAAGTCCATAAACAATGCGAGATGTGCTCTCTAATGAGCAAATGCTTCTGTAAAAAGGGCTCTGTCCTTGGGAAGCTGGCCATGTCAGCTAACACTGTATGCAAACCCAGTCTCCTGCACCTCAGGACTAACAACCGGGCCATTCTCAACAGGCTCATTTGTGTCCTCAAGCTCCTCATTTTCATTGTTCCCTCATTCTCTGTACTCCACTTCCCATGGAAATTACCGTTCGCTCTCCGTCCTGACAGGAAACGCAGAGTCACTTCAGCGAGACTTTGGCCTGTGAAAATCTGACACAGTGATTCATGAAGATTTGAGACTTCGCTCCCTGCTCCTTTAGGGTTGCGTCCCAAGGAAGTGGGAGTCGACAAAGTCCCAGGAGGTGTCTATGGCACAGGGTGGCTAACTAAGTGAGCTGCTTGGCCGGCTACGAAGCGCAGTGGAGCTGAATGAAACAGCACAGTCAAAAACAACAGTGGGCTTTCACTGTGTTAGCAGGTCATACCAGAGTATGCTTTCTTTGAGATGTTGAGATAGAGATTTCAGGGAAACAAACAGTGGAAAATGGGAGCATGATGTGGCATTTGGAGTTGCTCTTTCTCACTGACAGTGGGTCAGACACTGATAAGTGATCTACCTATGGCTCACTAGTCACAGTGATTCTGAATAATGAGAGTGGCTACTGTGAGATAAATCATCATGAATGCAATAATGGTCTTTGTTCAAAGAAAAGTTAAATATTTCTCCAGAGGAAAATAAAACCAATGCCAAGATTAGCGACTACAGAATAGAGGTTTAGTGACCTGAGCCCCTACAGGCAACAAAGTTTATTAGACCAATATTAACAAAGTATTATTAAATATCACAGAGCTTTCTTTTTAGGACTAGAGTTGTAGTCATCTTGTTGTGCTGTTGAAGAAAAGGCTGTAAATAATTAATGTCGAACTTGTTTTGACTCTGACACGTTGGATGTTATCAAACAGCGAGTTATGCTTCCCACCTCGTCGGCTCACCGTCGACACGTTGAGATCCGTTGAAAGCAATCCAAATGCTCCCAATCACAGATCTTGCACCCTTAAGAAACACATATTTTTGTTGTATCACAGCTGGCACCCATATGTTTTTATCGTACACCCTTTTTGGTGTAAATCACAAGGTTGTCCTGCATAAATAAAGGAGTAAAAATATATATATAGTCAGTAAATGTCAAGCTTTTTTGATATTTTTTTAGATATGTTGCGGATTATATAAAAAATAGATAAGAGGTTCTCTAAAAACTTCTGAATCATCCTTCTTGGACTAAACCAGACCAGAATTCATGACATTCTGCAGTATGTCACGGTATATTGGTCGTCATCAAAGTGTTTTACAGACAGAACAAAAAAACATTACCATCTTTAAAAAGAACCCTTTGCTTTTGGCCCAGGTAGGCTTTATGAGACTAGTTCATTGTCTGAGCTCAGCAATAACTCAGCGTACACAGTTATTGCATTGCTTGAACAAAGCAGTCAATCTTGATTTTGATGTCTACCAACTTGGCCAAACTACATGTGCTCCAAACCCATTAATACTCTGGCAAGGCAGCATCTGGTCCACTTAACATCAGCATGATGGAAAGAGAGGCAGGCACATGCTATCTGATGATGTAACTGGTAAAACAGTGGAGACATAGTCAGCCTTTTCATATTCTAGACATGTCTCAAAATGGAGACATTTCCAAGTGGTGAACCTCATAGTAGATATTATTTTTCCTGCTCTGCTGTTCCACTAACATTTGTACACACATACACGACTAACAAACACTGTATATGTTAAGTACATTTTCAAAATAGAGTGAAAGATTGATGCAGGAATGGGAAAGGAAATAGTTGAATCATGTGTACAGAGTTAATACATTTTCTTAAAGCAAGTAAAATAAACTGTGCAATTGCATCACCCATTCCTGGTAAAAACAATCTAAAAGTCAAGTGTACATTTCTGATACCAGTTTAGTGATCTGTGCAATCCTATCACTTTGAAAATGGACGATTCAGCAAGACCCCAGATTGTTTTTAATGATGACTGTTTTGAATGTTCTATGGCAACGTTCTGTCTATTGCTCCAATATTAGCATGTGACAACTGCAGCATGGTAAAGTTTTCAGTTGTGCAACAAAACCATGGGAGAGACTTTAGATTCAGAAGCCAGGACCTATACAGCATGAAGATGGGCAGCTTAATCTGCATTTTATTGTACATGTGACAGTATTTTCTTCTTTCTTTATGCTTAGTTCAAAATAGGGCGGATACTACAATGCCAATGAAGTATCTGATCACACTATTCTACAGATGAAAAGACGTTGTGTCTATGGATATAACTCATCTTTAGCTAGGATTATTTACTGGCATAACTATCACTGACTCATCAGTTGATCACGCCATACTTCAGCCCCTTTACCAGTAATTGAGTCATTATGTTAGGGTCCTTTTTATCTTTTAAAAGGAACATATTCCAATGTATAATCCACCATTACTCACTTCAAGGTGTTCTTATAATGATAGAATTGAGTGACAAAAAATGGTTTATTAAATATATATATATTTATTTATGTATTTATCACTTTAAGTTAAATGCTCCAAACTATCACTATTATATAGGCTTTTTAAAATCCAGTGATAGTACAACATGTCGTCCGCATTTCAACCATAAGGGAAAAGTTAGATGTGTCTTCAGGGGGGTTAAAGTAGTCACTGCCGACATTACCTTTTAAATTAAAAAAGACTTGACAGAGCTTAGTTGGGAGTTTATAGATTGTTTAATGTTTTTCAAGAGAGTGTATTTTGTGCAAATATACCATAAGGCAACGAGTGAAGGCAGCAGATTTGCAGAATTTCTTATTCACAAATTCATATGCCAGAGACTGTTCATTTAAATCTTTGAGTATTTTACAGTAAATCATGCAGCACAAACACTGTAAGCTGCCAAATAATATGGAGGACAAACTACCAAACAACTGTGCCAAGACTGCCAAATAAATACTATTTCTTTATCACCTGTCAACATTCATGTATCAACAAAACAAAGTCTGTCCTCCAACCAGGGCAAAAAAGTCTGATGGTATCCATTTTTCTTATGCCGGCATACTTTCTGAACTGTCAGTAGGGCAAAATAATTACACAGCTACAGAACTTTGCAGTAACGGTGGCTTATTAAAGCAGCAGAGCAGTGCATTATGCAGAAAAGCCTCGCAGATAAAATGAGACAGCTGTCAGTCAGGAGAGTGGCTATTCATGCCAGAGACATAATCAGGCCACGAAACACAAGCTAACATTTGGCTCCTTTTACAGCAGTCAGCAGAACGTCAGCACGTTATTTTGTGAAGAAAAACGCACCTCGCATGGGCTCATCATTCAAGGCAAAGAGAGCTCGTTTCATGACATCTGAGGTTTCATTCAACTCATACATTTAAATTAGTAACAAAAACAGTAAAGACAGGATCTAAGAACATAAATTCTAAGCAATGTCTTGGATCTGCAATGGGAAGAGAGGCTCGCATCTATTGCCATGCAGACAGACAACTAAATAATGTATAAAGTCATACTGAACAACACGATCATTCTTTAATTAAATCATGAAATGAAGGTCTAGAGAAGACATCTATCCATGTCTAACACCCTCACTGGTCTCAAGGAGCTTTACTACATGAAATGGGACAGAAAGGGAAACAATGAATCCAGAGGTTGAAGAGCCCTGCCGACTCAGTGGTTCCTCCTTGACAACACTTTGCATTGTGTCCCGCCTCCATCGTCCTCCTCCACCCCTCCTCCCGCCTGCCGCCCTCCACCTTTGTCTGCCATCGCCGGCACACAGTGAGCCACTCCTGGCGCTTTTTCTTCGACAATGCAGTTAGTGTGAAAGCCTAATAAATTACAGACCTCTCTTGATCTCATCAAATGCAGCAGCCTGACCATAAACGCATAATGGAAAGGACTCTCAGAGGGGTTAGTGTTGGGTCAAATCGCTGTGATTGTCTTCCACTTTCAAATGAAATTGGGTGTGCCGTCTTTATTTTAAAATCGAAAATTGTTCAAAAGAGAGCAGCCATATCCTTTTTTTTTGTGTCTGTCATGTCTTTCCAGTTTATGTCTCCGTCAAAAGTAATAGTTATAGGCTACTTAGGGTCATATGTTGAAAAATATCACCATATAAATGTTACATGTTAGGGGATATTTTGAAGTGAAGCTTTTGGAATATGCATGTTTGTATGTATTCTTTTTACAAGCACAGAATTATACTTCTCCATTTTGACTTACCTAATAGACAAGGTGGTCACAGTATCTTGACTGAGCGCTCCTCCACATATTTCTTTTCCTCACAGTTTCTGTGTAAATGGATTGCCAAACTGAATGCACAGCATCTTAATCTGTGCACACAGTTAGACAATTGATAATTAATCTAAAATAACATGCTTGGTATAGTAATGCTTTTGCTTTGGTTTCTCAATCTGTTCGTACAGATTCCCACATCAATATTTGTTTGCCACCATATGACACCCAAGAGGCTCGGTACAATACACTCAATTATTAAAAAGTGGCTTATAATGTAGATTCGATTTTAATTTGTGAGTGTTGAATACTGACAGATCTCATGCAAAGTTGGTCCCAGCTATAACATTTGTAAAATTGTACATTTCTATTTCTTAGGATGCTATTTTAAATATTATATACAGGATCATTTTCAATTTAGTTTAGAGTATTATTTTTATTTAGCCGTTTAGTCCTGTACCTAAATGTATTCTTAAGCTACAAAAGGTACCTGGTTTGAGTCAGGGACTCTTCTAAATAAACAAGCCTAAGAATCGGACCAAGAGCATACGCCTATACTCGATATAGAGGTTTGATACCGCGCCCTTCAGGTGTAATTTAAGTTCACTTTGTTTCAGTTGTGGCAACAGCCACTCCCTCTCAGCACCTTGATGGTGTTATCCTGCAACCACCTGCTACCGGCACAACACAAAAACACCATCTATTTTGATCAGTCTGACCTCATCAATGTTCACATGCGACTTCCACATGGGCAGCAGCAGCGGGGCTCTGCTTATATGCAGCTCCCATATTAGATTGCGGGCATGATTTTACCAGTTAATTAGATGATATTTGACATTCCAGTTTGATCAAACGCTCCGCAGAGTCTCTGTGCTGCATCCGCTGTCAAGTCAACAGCTCTAAGATGTGTCTGTGTTTCCTCGTTTCCATAGCATTAGCTCACAGCCATTTTCACAGTAATGTCCTTAGAGAGAACTGAATATGGTGAATAAAAACACACACCCACACACACATCCACTGGGTTATAATTGCTGCACCTTTCCCTTCTTTGAAAACACCAACAAGGAAACAAAGGGCATCATCTCTGAAGCCATTTAGCCATTTCTTCATTTCAGGAAAGAATAGTTCGCCAAAGACCATTACCCAGAAACACTAACCCAATATTATTTTATATTACCACGAATGAAAATTCTCTTTGTTTTTCTTTCCAGCTGAATTAACTACTTGGTTTTGAGTCTGCTGTTTCTGCTCACAGAGCTATTAGAATGCAGAGCAAGGCTGCATTATAAAAAGCTCCACAGGGCTTGAATAATAATTGTGATCACAGCTTCCACATTACTTATGGCCACAGTTTCATTAGGATTAGACCAAATCTAGAGACATGATTTAAATAGCTGGGACTTTGCAGCTTGGCAAAACTGTCCAGAGTTCGTGCCACCTGAGCTTGTGAACAGTGCGCAGGGAAATAAGTAATTCTGGACTTTTGCTGGCATGGCCTGAAAACACCACGGAGCCACAGAGGATGCTCGTCTCAAGAATGTGCTCACTGACAATGATGCCAATTTAGAAAGTAAACAAGTCCACAGAATACTGCGCAGGCTGCACATCTCCCCTTGTTCCCAACTCCCAGAGGACGCACTTGTTTTTTTTTTTGGTTCTTCACACAAAGGTTGAGACGACTTGGCACCTGAGGAAGCCAGCCAATCACAGTGTCCCAGGGATGAGCTAACTACCATTGCTAGGCATTACATCATGATGGTGAGTCACTCCCTGGGACTAAGAGTCAGTAAAACGCAGAACCAAATAGCCTTGAATATCCATGACAGCTCAGCAAAGGTAAAGTGAGTCAATGATTTCAGATTGTAGGCAACAGATAAAGAGCTTGGTCTGTCTTTATGCTCTTATGGATGAACACTGTTTAACACAGAGGCAAGAATACTCCTGAAGTTGGTCTCTGAGCTCCAGCTGTTCAAATTGTGTCAGACAGCTTTAGCTCAGGTAAACTCTGGAAATGCCAAGACATCCCAGCAAGTGACACCGGAAGGACGATGAGTTTTAAGGAGGAGTGCCAAACACAAACTAGTGCTCACAGAAAACACACACACTACACGATGCCGCCGACACTTGCCTAAATATTAGTGGGTGGCCAGCAAATAGAGATCACACGTGTGACGTCTCCAAAAGCTTTATTACAAGTCAACAAGCTTGTTGCCTGTTTACACAATATGATGTGAATTAGTGTAATTACCCTCTAATATTTATATTCTTATCACGTTGCTAAAGTGTAAACTTAAATTCAGATTGACACATTAACTTAGATTGTCCTGCCCTAATGGCTATTATCCCAGCTTTGCAATACACATTGGCTGCAGTCCATTTGGCAAATCTCTATCATAGTGGCAAGGGCGGGAAAACACATTTTAATGGAGTGCACGCTAGAGGCCAACCGATGTGTCGGCTGATACGAGTTTATTGTTTATTGTTTATTCCAGATTTATTGTATAAATTGGCATAAACTGACATGACATACTGTTGTAACACTTGTTGGTTTGGATAACTTGTAAAAAGGTGAACTAGAATCAGGTTAATATCAAGTAGGGCAACAACATAAACATGTTAAATTACTGTCTGTTAGTGTTTGGTTATCTTATGGAACTAATCAGTCGGTCCACTGAACAGCTGAAATCACACATTCACACACACACTGTAGGTCCATTTTTTTAATACATTATTTTTACACCATATTTTTTTACTAAAAACAACTTCCAGCACCATGTAAAGTAGGCCAAACTCGCCCTGAACCTCCTCTGTAAATAACTGCCCCGATGGGTCCCGCCAGGCTCAGGTCGGGTATCCACACTCTACTACAACTGTCTCTGCTGTTTGCCATGCAGTTGGCCTACATGTCGATTTTTTGTTTACTTGCTTCAAATGCCTCTTCTATTCAGGTCAGTAAAGTGGGATGTGCTGAATTGAAATAGTGTGCATTCAACGTGCCAGTTGGGGTTTTGGAGTGCACTTCATTGCTTCTCTTTGTCCCCCCCCCCCCCCCCATCTACTGCAAGCACAACGAAAACACAGGGATAAATGAGTGATTGCCTGAGCAGCCAATCAAAGGCGAACATAAAAAATAAGTTGGGTCAAGTGAAGATAATGGCATGACGGAACGGGCCCCCACTGTGAACTAGTAGGAGCTCCAAGCAAAGAAAAAACACAGACGCTGAGAAAAGAGGTAAATATCTTTAAATAGTGAGACTCAATCACAAAGAACTGTGTGGAAAACAAGAGCAACAATTGTCCCTGTGGACAACAGGTGTGCAAGACAAAGAGCTGTTTCTCCAGGTGGTTTGAAAACCAGGATTTCAGAGTAGAAACCTCCCCCTTCCTTGAAGACAAATAAAGCAGGTGTGATATCAGCTAGGCTGCTGAAATCCTGGAACAAACTGCCTTTAGACCGTCTTACACTTTAACTTCAATGAGTCCCTAAGCTGCAGCGCTACAAGAAGCCAAAAACAATACAGAACTGGCACTCTCCGTCTCTGCGAACAGCATGGAAGAGCTGTGTTGACGATTACGTTGCCAGCAAATCGGTGTAACTGATGCACACTAAAGACGGATAATGATGCCCAAATAAGTCTACAGGTGGTGACTAAAGTTATACTTTTCATGCGGTCCTGCTGAATAGCCTGCAGCATTGTCTGGTTCCTGTTCTGACAGTGCTGCACGTTAGTCTGTACAAAGAAATCTATTTTTGGAGGGTGCGCTTTTGCTGTCTCCGTTATTTATTATATGTCCAGGGTGGACTACATTGGGTGCGTGCTTAGGCTGAAGTGTTCACATGTGGAGTTGGAGCGTGTTAAGTCCCGGCTAGAATGGTGGACATACCTCGTCGTGGGCCAAATTGCTTGTCAAAAGGGACTCTGTGACCTGTTGTTAACGCTACAGAAGAAGTCAGGGGATCACAAGAATCATTGACTTCACACATCTGAACGGCATGACGCCTGCAACACATGAGGGACGTGCAATACGGAATGAAGTACCAAAGGTACAGTAGCCAGGATGGGCCGAACAAGGACGTGTGTGAATGTTAATGAGTGTTTTGATGCGTGCAATTATGTGATGCCCTTTAGTCCTTTTTGTAGTGTATTGCATTGACCGCAAATTTCAACAGTCATGCAAAACTGCACGACTTAGCCACATATCAGTTTACATTGTACGCTTAGCTTTGCATAAGCATACACTTACTGGCATATGGTTAAGTGTTGAAGCATCAGCATCAGAAATCTACAAGTGACACATGGATGATATTGCTTTCATCATCACTCAAAAGGCTTTGTCGAACAAAGGGACGATCAAGCGAAACCTCCTCCTTGCTGCACTTACGAAAGAATCATTGCCAGCTATACATCGTTAACAATACAATTATATTCTGTGCTGTCATGTGTGTATGTAATCCCTGATAAAGGTTACTGCAGCCAAGGAGTTTTATTATATTGAGGTATTGTCTATCCAGGCAACGTGTTGTGTGCTTGAAACAGGTGAAGTGTTCAGTAAAGGAATGTAAAAGCATCACTTTTGTCACCGGAGTATTGCGACAAGACAACTCAGGAGTCTCTTTGACTTTCACAGACAGAAAAACCATCTGTTCGCCAGTGTAGTCCTGAGGGAGTTAGAATAGTGACTATAAATAACACTGGGCCCCATGCTAACAATAAAGAGAACTGGAACATCGATACAAACAGTATCTATTCCAAATAAAAATCCGTGCTTGTAGTTCTTCAGGCAGTTCAAGGAGGACAGGGACACCATGCTGGGATTCCTTTACGCAGCAAAGTAGCCCATCGTCACCTTGGGCATCCTCACCAGACTTGGCAGCTTCGCTAAAACAGAGCTCAGAAAAAATGCAACGCTGCGTGCCAAAGCAGACTGTGTGCTGACGTGGAGAACCAGGTGATGTTAGGATAAAAAAGGAATCCGCCGAAGATGTCGAGTGCCACAGCAGACAACGGTCCATTCACCATCACCTTTCATATTCTCCGTGAGCAGCGTGGCTATTAGCCTTCAGGCACCAGCAGCTTCAAAGACTGTTTGGAATCAGAACCACTCCCGGAGATGTTTTACCTTGCTCAATGTTCACATCAAGCACAGGTTTTTCTTTATTCTTTTTCTGAATCCATCAGAAAATGATACCAGTTCAACCTGCTTAAGTCTTCTTTGAAGAGAAATTAGGAGTTATTTAGTAGTAGAGCTAAATTCAGTTTAACCAGGGGAAATCGACCAGAACAAGGAAAGTCAGACAAGCTTTCAGTAAATTTTACAATTTCCAAATTTATTGTGAATTTCAATGAACAGGCCAGAAGGTAATCTGCAAATTCTAAGCTTATGTTTAATCACAATGACTCAACACTGAAATCATACTTGTTTAGATCATGATGATCACTAGAAGTTTCTAAAACTGAAAAAATGACTTTCATCAATGAGCATTGGGTGGTGTAACTCTCAATGATCAAAAAAGTTTGTAAAAGACACAGCAGACTGTAGCTACGTAATATGATTCACAGTTTATCTTCGTGTTAAATGATCTATCTGACTGCTTGACATTATTTATAGACAGGTCATTGGCAACAAGCTTGGTAGTCGTTGATTGTAAACAGCAGAGTAACTTGTTAGCACATTAGAAAATAGATACGTTTGTAATTATGTTTAATACTGTAGACTGCCAAGAAACAAAATAAACTATATGGAGGGGTTGAGCGTTGGGAGAGGGGGGGGGGGGGGGGGGGGGGGGGGGGGCAGGCCCCATTCTGCATAACAAGCCCATCTCCTTCTGTTTCTTTTTTTTTTCTCCCCCACATTCATTTCTCTATAGGACGCCTTCATTGCTCACACAATACAAATCACTGGTCTCTATTCATGCACTGATTAATATGCAAAGACAGCCCATCCTCATCTAACAGTCAGGAGAGAAGAAATATAAAAGCCAGCCGCGTCATTTTTAACTCATTCGTTTGGAACGGTCTGCACTTTTTGATTCAGCGCAAAGAAGTGCTGTGAGATGACGCGAATGTATGGACAATGCATCAAAAGCCACTGCCTCGTGTTTCATTCTCATTTGATCATATTTTGACCGTTTATATGAAGTTTTCTCCACAGATCTGCAAAGAGTCACTGATGACATTATGCCCGGTCTGTATTTATTACGCTCTATGTTCCTCCATTCATTTTTGTTATAATAATTTGTAAGTATTAAAATCAAAAAAATCTGGGATTATAGCTGAAAATATGTATAAAATACCATTAAACAATACACAAAAAGTGACTGAGTAGAATAGGAAGCAAAAGAATATGGAAAAAGATGAATGAATGAACTAAACTCTCAATAATAAATCACTTGTTGATGCTGGTTTTTGCCCATATGAAAACTGTACAGTAGTCGTAGTAGTATGCAGTTGATGTCTGAATATGAGCCGAGTCCAAAGTGGGTTCAGCTGTAATCCGAGCAGTGCCTGCACTGATGGGAATTTAAACAACATAAGCTGTGATAAATTGGTACAAAATGTGTACGTCACTTTGACTGCAGCATAGATCGTGTTGCCACTACAGAGCAAAGTTCCAGTTTTATTCTGAGCGCAGACTAAAAAACGCCTTATAATTTTCCCTTGTTTGGCCGCTTTTTCCAGTTCCCCCTCAGTCAAAAATAGCCTGTATTATTTTCATAGTGGCTTTGAACTCACCACAGCAGTTAAAGTCCCATATGTGAGCCATTTAGGGATTGTGTATTTTTTTCTCCCTCTAAATTTCAAGTTAAACTTCTTTTTTCTTTTTTGAAGTTCAGCTCTATGCTTGATGTACAAAAAAACTCAGTTTTACTGCAGATCTAGAGGATCATTAAATAACCTTCACAGTTCACATTGTCTTAAGATTCAAAAGCACACGGATGTGCATTGCTTTTGAACTCAGTATCTTGAGTTTCTCAATGGAATGACAGGTGCACAGCAGAAACTGAGCGTTCAGACCAAAAGCAGCATTTTAACAACACAAAGCGTTTCCTATTGGTGGGGGCTTGTTGTTTCAGTTACCAAGGACATGAAAAAACACAATTGAGGAAGTCCAGTTTGAGTAATAGGCGCATGACTCTGAAAGTCTGTCTGACACTGAAACACGGCTGTGGTCGAGGGACCAAAGAAAGTCATCTAACACTCAAACCGTTTTGTCGACTAAACGATTAGTGGATTTAATCGGCAGATCAATAAAACTGAGTTTCTCCACAAAGAATCACACAAAAGCACCACGTTAAATCTTGAGTTTAGCAGAACTGTGTCAATAACTTTCTTGGAAATAAGTCATCCAGCATGAAAAATGCATAATAAAAAAAAGAACAAATCGAAATCAACTAAGACCTAAGCCACCGATTCATCGACTAATCGGGCAGCCCTCGTTCTTGCACCTACGAGGAGTACTGCACAGTAATACACCATATACGCAAGTTACGTCAGGAACGTAGTTATTTTACACAACAAACAAAGGTATTGTAACCAAAACTGCAATATTTTCCTTAACCTAACCAAGCCCAAACAGGTTCTGCACTGCAGAGGCCAGCTCAGGCGCACTGATCGCCCGTGTTGCTGGACATTCGTAGGAGAACGCACACAAATTTTGAAATAACTTTTCTTCAGATATATCATGCGTACGAGGATACGTTGCTTAATAAATACTATGAGGAAGGATTTTAAAACTCAGCAAAGTCATCAAAATGAAAATAATGTTGTCCTCCATCTCGAAATCTGAATCAACCTTTCAACGACTAGCAACAGAAAAATCACTAACTCTGGCAAACAATCGAAAATCATATCATAAAATCCTATTCAGGCATTAGCAATCACCAAGTATCACCTCTCTGCAAACCTTCAACTGATAACTTCACATCCCTCAAGGGTGGCACTCTCATTTTAACTCTAGAACCAGTGTGACGAATAGTTTTGTCTCTCTGATTAGCCCCCATCACCTTACACTCTTTCGGGTTGCAGAATGATGACTTTGGATATGGTAGATCACTCCGATAGCACAAGGTCAGAAGTGGTAATAAACACTAGACTCAATCCATCTGGCTGCAGACAGACCACGACAAGAAAGGCCACAGTCTGTCTCCACTTCTGAAATCATATTCTATTTAATCTGGCCATTATTCAATCGCTTTTTTTTAAGGTGGTGTGGCTCTCCATATCTTAATGTTTGTGACTAGACTCCAAATTTAATTTCCATTGACCTGGAACAGGAACTGGAAATCAATAGATGTAATTAAATTGCTCAGCCTTCTAACAGTGTGATGCTGTCATTAGCCTTTTAATAAACCCCGGGCCTATCAAATAATGTGATCAATTTCTTTGAATCTCTTCCTCTATCGTAAAAGAGCAGAGCTAAGGCTCAGTTGTCTAATTATCTCCCTTTTGGTTCCTTTGACTTTCCCTCCCGTATGAGGTGCAGAGAACTGCGGGGGTGGCAGAATATTTCAGCAGCATCGTGAATCATAGAAAAAGTATTACATCCCAATTGTACTTGGTATGGTGACAGGTTGACACAGTGTTTTTTGTGTGAAAGGTGGAAGGCAAGAAAGTGTTGATTTGAAAATTTCTTGAAAATATTGTAAAAACTGTAAAACTAAATAAAAACCTCTGTTAACCGATGTGTATGCCTCCCCTGGTGCATATCTGCGTGCATAGCAAAGGTTTGACGATATTGTCAGGTCTCAGATCTGTCAAACGCACAAAACACATTAGCTCCTCACCAAGCCGACAATATTGGCCCAATTTGAGGTCACAAATACCACACGTTGAACAGTTTGTCCACTAGAGGGTACTGACATGTTTATTTTTAAACTTAAAAATGTCAAGCTCAGTAGGCTTCATACCTTGGTCACAATGCCGTAATAACAAATGGGCCCTTGGTCTATCATCCACCCACCTATCATCTACTGAATATTTAACTCAAATATATACATCAGCATTAAAATAAGTCTGTTTTTTGCAGACAATTGGAATATGGAGGAAGAATGGTGAAATCTAAACCTGAGGTTAGGCACAATGTCTAATAAATTAAATTAAATCATTATTATATATATATATATATATATATATATATATATAAAGCTATTCTTCCCCTCTCCAAGGACCCCTGGGGGTCCTCAAACTCCACTTGGAGCACACAGTTGCAGTCTGAAAGAGGGGCAGATGCAGGGAGGGAAGGAGGATGTGAGAAGCGGGAGCGGTGGGGGTTGAGGGGGGGTAATGGGTCCCCCCCTCCCTCCCTATATAACCATGGGAGCGCTCGGATTGGATTCTATTGTATACATTGAATGACTATTCAGTCGTCCTCAATGGATGACGAATTCCCTCCCAACCAACCAACCAAATTAAAACAAAAAAAAACGATCAAATCAGCCAGGCCCTGTGGGCTGTCAACGTCATTTTGCGCCTAAAAACGCACTGCGCTATTAAGTTGGAAACTCAACTGTTCTTATTTGGCTAGATAGAAAAAAAAACAAAAAAAACAAACGGAGGTTATGTCACATAAAGAAGGTCAGAGGCTGTTAACCTACATGGTCAGGCTGATGGTAAACTAAAATCCCACACTGACACATAAACGCAGAATAACGTTTTTTGTGCCAAATCCGGTGATGGCCAGAGACGGAAAGGTGGCCGCATCTAATCCACCCTGGGAATAGAGTTCAAGCGCGTGCTTGTAAGAAAACACAATTTGATTTTACGGTCTTGATAAAATGTCCCTTAAAGCGGTTTCCAGCGGACTGAAACAAAGCATCCCCCGCGAAGAGCGAGAGACGCTCCGGACACCGCATCCCCTGTGCGTCACGCGGCTGACCCAGCAGAAGTGAGACAGCCGAGCTGGACTTTCGGGTGAGCCGTATAGTTTTGGGCTTATTTGACATTTGAAGCGGAAAAACGGTGGTTTGCACGCAGCCAAAGAGAGTGTAAAGCACCAACTGCTGGCTCGAGGGGGGGGGGGGGGCACAGGAGCGTCCCTGCATCACCACCAAGTCCTGATCTCAGCCAGCATCCACGAACAAATTAACTCGAGTCTAAGGCGGATCAAAAAAAATAAAAAAAAACAACACAGCACGTGTGGGTCAAAATGAGGCAAAGCGATGTGCCTTAACTCGGGATGGTAAGCCTGAGCTGGCACGCTCCTCTGTAATGCGCGGAGATATTCAAAAATGCACCGAAGGCAAGCGGCTCCTGATACGAAAATATACCCCGAGTATGGCTCTGGTATTCCACGCAGTTTGCAGCACAAACGAGCGACGATCCTCTCACTTCTCAGAGAAACTTTTGGTACGATCGTGATGATTTGCGCAGAGGCACCAGCAGCTCTAACCTGACGCCGCTGTCCGGAGTCAGTGAACAAGGATGCCGCTGGCGGGACCAGAGGATGCTGCTCCCGGAGTCAGCGCAGCTCGGCCTTGGCGTTGCACAGATTTTTGCTTTTGGCTTCAGCCTTTGAATAACGTTCTGCGAATATTAAATAACACAAGCTTCTCACCTGCACAGCCAGCGAATAGCAATCCCCAGATGAGGTCCCGTATTTGAAGCATTGTAATGTGTCACAGATATTCTCCTTGCAGAGCAGACGCACTTTTAAAACAAGCGAGGTGTCTCTACTGAGGAAAGAAGGGGGGGGAGGTAAAGAGAGCCGTTCCAGGGGAAGACAACTGCTACCGGACGGATTTTTGGTCCTTGTCGCTACCCGTGTTCACGGCACAATGAGTGACAAGCAGCAGCCGTAGCACGCACTCACACACACACACACACAAGCAGTCAGTAGACACTAACACGAATTACTCCGCCCGGTAG
This sequence comes from Pholis gunnellus, assembly GCF_910591455.1. Classification (NCBI taxonomy): domain Eukaryota; kingdom Metazoa; phylum Chordata; class Actinopteri; order Perciformes; family Pholidae; genus Pholis; species Pholis gunnellus. Next base: position 14,159,265 of record NC_136540.1, read on the forward strand.
GCGATACCCCCGCACAAGAGAGAGAGAAACGCACACACACACACACACTCGCACAAGAGAGAGAGAGAGAGAGAGAAAGAGACACACACACACACAAGAGGGGGCGGGCTGAGGTGAATGCAGTAACAAAGTAGTGCGCAGAGCTGACAGTGTAGACAGCAGATGGTCACCAAGGGCTCTAATTCGGATTACTGAGTTTACAAACCCGCTAACTGAGGTTTAGAAACACATGGAGCAACATAATTATTCTAGACGGAGGACTAATTAATGTTAAAAAAAAAAAAATACATTTCATATATAGCCTAAATTGTTTAAATAATTAATATTTATTTTTTTTATTCTAAACTACCTTGTTGTTTCATTTAAACCGCAAAACATCACACTTGCAAAATGTTTAGGCTCATGTATTTGGTTCGATCAAGGTATTATTTTGGTTAATATGTCAAATATCTCGAAATAACTTTCTTAAAATAACTATTTGTTTTGGTTGGGTACTGACTGTTCTTTCAGTTAGTTGTGTGAAGTTTATAAGCAACATTTCCAGAGGATTTTCTTGTTCAAACAGCTTCATTAACTTCAGCAGAACAAGATGTTAACGCAGCATTGACATATTATCACCTTACAAAGTTATTATGGTGAAGTTGTTTAAAAAAACTGGCTTATTCACACATCCAGCCGCTACGTTACAGAGCAACATTAGCATTCATTTAAATCAGGCAGAAACCTCCGCTTCTGAAAAGTGAAGCCAATTCGGAAGTGCATTAAACTTGCATTATTCTTAATGGCCAGCAGGGGGCGACTCCTCCGGTTGCAAAAAAATTGGTCAGTTTGAATAGAAGAAAAGAGAAAATGACACTACTTCTCATTTGATTTATTACCTGAGTAAACATTGTAAACGTGAGTTTATAGTCTCAATGGCTAAATTAAAGTCTTCTTCAATACAGCATGATGTTCATTTAGTAAAAGCATGGTCCCATTTAGAGTAAAATAGATGATTAAGCATACTTTAAGGCATGGCTAACTTGTGATTGTCAGATCACAACTTGAACCTTCATAGTGTCTTTTTAGGTAATTCAAGTTAATTGTAACCTTTTTGGTTGCCAAAAAATGTCCAAAACATTATTCAGTTGTACTTAGCTTCATCCTCTCGTGTCACTTCTGGTTGCAAAAAAACAAGATGGCGCCATCCGAAATGCCAAACTTAAGGCTTCAAAACTGCAGTCAACAAACCAATGGGTGACGTCACGGTGACTACGCCCACTTCTTATACCAGTCTATGATTTGTAGTCGTGTTTGCATCCGCCTGATGTATGTTGAGTCCATACTCTCTCTAAAAATGTGCCACGGCACCACAAACCTAGCCTCCATTAAAAGGTTTTGCACGCTAATGATAAATTTACCGGCTGGAGCAGTCAACCTGAGACGAGTACCACTGGTGTAAGCGTCTAACAGTACTTGAAGAGTAGAGGGGCCCCACTCTCCTCTCGGTATGTGAGGGGGCCGCTTGATTTGAAAAACCTAGACTGATCATTAGCTTCTGCTGGACTTTAAAATGGTGAGGTTGAATGACTACATCGCTACACTACATTCCATCCACTTTACACACACATACTGTATTTGACAGTTATATAAAGATGCTAATCCAAACCTATCCTTTGAAGTATTCACTAGGTGTCTTCATGGACTAACTTCACTGGCAAGCAGAGGTGTAGGAGTTTAACTTTTTTAGCTCTTTTGCCTCACAAAATAAAACCAGATTGCCAACCAGGGTTGCTGTTTTGCCGTTTGCTGTCCACTGTCTGCAGTCTAGCGTTTGGTTCAGGGAATCCTCTGACCAGTTTGTTGCTAGGGGAATGGCAAGGTACAACACATAGTGAGTCAGTTTTAATATTTAAGGGAACCATGAGCTACCCACCTAAAAAGCCTTTCTGTTTTGTGTGCATCCTCTAACTCACGAGTATCGCCTACTTAAAGTAAAGTTATAGACACATTTCCATATGTGTATGTCACGTCGTATATCCTGTGAAATATTCACACATCTGGGAGTTGTTTTTCAGTAGTAGCTCCTCCACCTGCCCTCAGTGTGTTGGCCTGCCCCGCACACCTGTGGCTCATTCCCTCATCAGTCCTCCCTTCTTCCGGCCTCACCATCTGCACATCATTAACTCCTTATCGGCGCTGCTAGGTTTAAAGCTATTGTTTGGATTAAACTACTGGGGAAAGAGACATGCTCTATTTTACATAATTGGCTCTATAATCAGAAGCTAGTTTGATTGATTATTGAAATTCAGGAGCAGGCATTAAGATAGAAAGTAGGTGCAATTTTATATTCAATTAAGCTTTTTTTTAATAGCATGAGAAAAACATTATTACACAAACCATGATGTGGTGTTCAGCTGAACATGTTGTTTTGTTTCAAGTCTCTGTTAATCCCCAGACCCAAACTCCTTTAGATCATTTTAAAGTTAAGTTCCTACTTAAGTCTTTCAGCAGAGGTTGTTACTCATTAGCTTATCATTAGCTTAGCTATACTTAAATGTGACACTGTATCCAAAATATGTCTTTTGAGGATCCAACACTCACCTTCTTGAAGGTTTCAGGTGTCAGTCTGACAAATGCAACTTCAGTGCAAGAATGTTTTGAATGTATGTGGCTTGTGAAAAATGGGTCTAATATTTACTTTGGCGACAGTGGAGAGCAAACAATCGATCCTTCTCCTCAGGACCTGAGTAAGTCTCCTAAAGGGACGGGGCAGTGGCAAAACCACATGACACAAAAACAGTTAACTGACTCGTTAGTCTTCTTTCTGAACTGTCTCTAATAATAAAGATAATCGTGATTGTTTTAATCAATGTTTAGATAACGATTATTTGATAACCACTGATTATTTTATTTATTTTTACGATACAATATTTTTATTGCACTTTCACAAAATAAATAAAACAGCACTGCTTTTACTCCAATGTTGTGTAACTACAAATGTCCAAATCTTTGCAACGAAAAACTGGTCCTTATTCACAGCATCTGCTTTAAAGCAAAACTATTTACCCCAAATTATCCTATATCGATCTACTAAAATACTGTTGTTGTTGTGTGCTTTTAGCAAACAGCTCTTTTCTGGCTGATGAATTGAAGTCCAATATTCACTCTCCTTTCAGATCTGTTGTGGTTTACACCAACCTCTGAGAAAACAACATCTGGATCTTTAACTATATGCTAGTCGATAACTCTGCTAACTCTGTTTGCTGATTGGTGCCCATGGCCAGATAGTGTGCAGTGGGTTTATCCGACTTCCCAACTCGGGAAACGGGACCATCTGAGGATCATGAAAATGCACCATTAAACTCGGATTTAAGCTGAGCACAAAGAAATGTTTCCCCTTCAGCAGATGCATCTTCTGCACATATACATCAAACTCTGACTGCTCAAACAACCACCAAGAGTACAACATTGATTTAAGTGAAACAAGGATTAACTGCACTGCCCCAGTCAAATAAAACCAGTCTGAGTTTTACATTTCTTGTATAAGTCACCATTAACGTATCAATGTTAGTGATTCCATTCGGTCTGAGGTAGAAAACTAAGACAGAGCTTTAAGGAACTCAGAGGAACAGATTTTTGAAAGAATAGCTTAATTAGTGCACATCCTCTAAAAATAGGACGTCCTCTGCAGTGTGATACCAAAGTCTCCTTGAACAGTTTATTTATACTTTAAAAAGGAAGGTGATGTTGTGTGTAAAAACGAAGGCTGTGTGCCAGCAAAGAGACAGCTCCAGAAGTCCAGCTGGAGGAAAAAAATAATTCCAAAGGGATGAATAGTTAGATTTTTGGCAGTAACTGAGTTTGAATGAACAGGACTCGTTTGACATGTGATTCAAAACCCGGGTCACATTTAAAAAAACAACACCAAAAACATCTGTCGGCAGGGACTGACAACCCAGAAGGGTGCCAAGAATACTCCCTGCAACAATACAATTTCAGTTTCGTTGAGTTTGAGACAATGTTGTGCCATCCATCAAATATCTTTCTACCTTAAAGTTAAATGCATTTTAATAAGTAGAAATATTTCCTATTGGAGAGGGCCAAAAATATTCCAGAATAGGACTACTGATAACTTTGCAGGACCCTTGGTGGTTGGGAACTTGGCCACGTTCAACATTACACGTCTGCCTCAATCTACAGCTGTAAAAGTAGTAGAAGTGAGGACAGCAACTACAGAATCACTGCCAGAGTTCAACAAAATTACAACAACAGAGCCCCTTCAAAACCTGCACTGGGCCGTTTACCAGATTGTTTGGTTTCTAGTTCTGGACAAAATCTATATTGCACACAAATATCATTTTTCTTTGTCATTTGGAAAAAGGCCCGTGGACCTTTTATGGTCAAAAATCCAGTCAAATGTTCACATTTCACCTTTAAATCCTTGCATTGTTCAACATTTCACAGAAGTCATGCTCTCAAAACCATTTAACCTAAAGACTGTCAATCACAAAGTGACTCAAAGCACTGTTCAATGCTTTTGCCTTTTTTCTTGGCGTGTGATGTAGAAACAATGTCCACATATTCTTCTAAACCAGGAAATAAGACTAAACCAATACACAATTTGGTTTTCCTCCACTTCATTCAACTCATTGTAGAGTTCCTGTTCTTGGCCTCTTCCAGAATCTAACACTACAGCAATTACCTTTTCACATACACTTGTCAACGTCGACTTGATTGTTTAAAAATCCAGGTGAACCGTTTTGCTACAGGAGCAGCCAGTTACCTGAGATATGATAGTAGAATAGGATTAAGGGCTCAGTCAGAGAAAAAATAATTTCCTCCTTTTTTTTCAAATCTTAACAATATTTAGCAGTTGGACCCAGAGTAAAATGTCTTGCCTTCAAAACCCATGCCTTCCAATACCCATACTACCATACTATTATTAGATTTAGTATGTCCCAATACGTAGTAAAATGCATTATGCCAAAAATACCATGACGTTCTGGTGCAACCAATGGGTTTAGCTCCAGTTCTCAGAGGTGTTCATTCAGACATTTGGTTGATGTGCTTGGCTGAGGAGTAAATGGTCCAAAGCTTCCATCTGTCGGATTGTGATGAAAAACTAATTGTAGCAATGTATAGTAGTGGTCTGGCATACTGGTTTGTGTGTTTATTTCTCATAATGTGTTATTTTAACAGGCTGTGACACTCTTTCCCTCCCCCGCTCACACAAATACGTGCATGTCTTTCACACATGCTGAATAGGTGTGGATGAGCCGAGTTTCTTTTCCAGGGATAAGGGAAGAGACTGAGACCATGTTCACACTAAACAGGTTAAATCTGAAAACCCATGGTATCCTCTATGTTGTGTCCTTCGGTCGCACAATGTCACAGTTTTCCACACCAACAAGATAAATATAGCCTTTCAGAAACACTCTCCGGTCAGCTCAGGTGCTATCACAGAAGCCAAATTCCTGCCACCACTAACTCATTTAGCTTCTGTATGTTAGCATGCGTGTCATTTTATTCCACATTTTATAACAAAAATGTGTCATTGTCCTAATACTTTCGGAGTGCACTTTCTTTGTAGCCTACGTTTACGCATTTTATAATTAAGCTGATTGATTTATTAGAAATCTTACCATCAAGGGGCAATGTCTGGGTTTGAAAAGTGAAGGCAATGCGTAACTGCCTTAAACCTGCAATATTTCTAATGGCCAGCAGGGGGCGACTCCACTGGGTGTCAAACGTTTGGTTTTATAGATAAGTCTATGATAAAAGGACCCTACTTCTCACTTCATTTATTACCTCGGTAAACACTTTCCCAATGAGTTCACGGCCTCAATGGAATAATTTCAAGTGTGCTTCAATAGAGCATGATATTCATTTTGGGTAAATTATGGTCCCATTTACAGTAAAATAGACAATAAAGCCAGACATGCTTTAAGGTGTGGCCACTTTCCAATTGCCAACTTTCTACCACGACTTCGCTACCACGGCGTTGTTCAGTCTTCGGCTGTACTAAAAGACTCTCAAAGCAGTCAGTAACTGTAAGTACATGTTTTAATAAGCAGGTTTTCTAGTTGCCAAAATTAGCATCCCGATTAATATCACAGTTAATGTGAATTATGGATGCACCCTTGCTAACCAAGCTAGCTAGCTGGCTCTAAAAGAAAGAGTTGGTGGCAGCCAAAATGCCAAACTTGAGGCTTTAAATCGGTAGTATACAAACCAATGGGTGACGTCACAGTGACTACATCGACTTCACGAACTCATAAATGCAAAAAAAACATCGTTTTTTGTTAGGCTGGGTGGCTGTTGGCAAGCCATTTTCACTGACAGGTGTTGAAAAGTCTCTCTCTGTGGGTGCACAGCCCAGCCTCTCCCAGCATTTCTGAAGAAGTGCCCTTTAAATTTATTGTAGCATTTGTTAAACAGTTCACAGCGAAAACAGAGATAACATCCAGTGCAGGGAATCTAAGAAGCAACAGCGGTTCTATTGTAGGCCATTGGCCCCTGCCCCTCTCGGAGCCTGCTCATAAAAAATGACTCTCCCGGCATATTGCTAACCTTCTTACGGGTATCTCATTTTTTGTAAAGGCCCACCTCAGCCAATATTAATCATAACTGCAGGTTATGTGATCAAACACATTTGTTTTTTTTCTCATTAAGAAGGTAAAGTGAAATGCAACAGTTCAAATTAATTGTCTTTGGTGTCACTACAACTGCAAAGATGAGGTACATCAATAATTAAAGTGAAAATGCGATGGTGAGAGGAGCATAATTCTAACGGCAAGAGACAACTGTATCATTGCCTGACGCAGAGGAAAACAGGCTAATCCACAGGCGGTGTGGGGAAAGCTTTTCCTCGAGCAGCCTGATTCGGTTTAAGGTGATTAATGCATGCAAAATATAAGACGATGGATTAAGAGAGCTGTCAAGCTAAATAACAGGCAAGCCCGGGACAGAGACAAGAACAAGTGGGGTAGAAAGACTTAATTTACATCACACATGAATTAACTCTGGGCCGCTGGTTTTAAGTGATTCAAGTATAGTGTGCATATACTAAGCAGAACATTAGAGTCAGAGGTGTCTGACAGATGCCCTGCGAGTGTTTATAGGGAGAAGATCAAGTTTATTAAATGGGATGGAAGTCTCAGATGAAGAAGTGGGCTGTTTGCTCCTCTTTATACGACAGTTAAATACCTAGTCAATATGTATGAGGCGTATTATTGACTTGTTCGATATCGCTTGAACTTTAAAGTGCCTGTGCGAAAAGAAATGAGTTTGTCGTCAACACAAAACAAGCACCCACAGATATTGTTCTGACACGGTGAGGCTTGTTTATCGTGAAGGGGCTCATTTACCCAAGAATGAGGAGATCCATCACTATCTGCATCCAAATAATTCACCCCGTAAGGGATATTGTGACACCCAGACAGAGAGTGTGTGTCTAACAGCGGAAAGTGTCCAGAGGTTTTCACTGCAAGTGCACATGTAACACCCAAAGTACTATGTGCAGAGCTGCATGTGCGTCCACTGTCTGAACGCGTGTCCTCATCCACGTCCATTCATCCATGTCAAACCCACTCCCAGGGTTTGGGTTTGGGTTTCTGACCCAGCCATGCTTCGCCTGTCCACCAGGTGCCCTCGGTGGGCTCCACTGCCCTGTACACCTGCTGCTCCTCCACTCATCATCAGCCCTCCCTGCAGCCTGCCTCAGCAGCTGCACCTCATTACCTCATTAATGTCTTCTTCTTTCGGCTTTCGGGGGAGGAGGGGGGAGATATGTGTTTTGGTGTGGGAGGAAAACGGCGAACGTGAATGAAACCCACGTGAACGCAGGGGTTTTGCTGCTTTGCTACTTTTTCCCCCCTGTTCTCTCTCGTCTTTTCTTACTGCCGCTTTTATGTTGAAAGGCGTGACTGCTCGCTCGCTCGGCTTGCAGATGTGCTCAGCTTGTCAGTCTTGACAGATCTTGAGCCCATAGGATTGTCTTGTGTCTCATCCCACGGAGAAGAATCAAGAGAATGCAACGTCCTTAATGATGACCGATCTGATCACTGTGTGTGTGGTTCCTAAGATGGCATAGGAGCAAGGAGACATGAAGTAAGTGACATGGGATGAACCCAAACTCTCCCAACTGAAATATTATGTAATTCGTCAATAACAAAATGTGATAAAGCAAATCCCTACAGATAAGAAAAAAACAATTGCAACATGAACCTGACATGCAGGAATTTAACAAGCATCAAACAAACATGCATCGTGGTGGGCAAGAAAGTTCTAAAATTCAAAGTGTTGCTCTTCTTCCCCCCCCCCTGGAGCAGCAGGTGAATCTCGGCCAGCAGCTGAAGCTTGTCAACAGGCTGTCATGGAGGCTGACTGTGAGACGGTAACTCACCTTGCGCACACTTCAAAATAGCCCCACTCCTTCACTCCATCTCTGCCTCCTCCTCCTCCTCCTCCTCCTCCTTTAGTTCCGCCTCACCGAATGGCTGGTCCGACGTGCCCTCTATAATGTAGGCACCGCGCCAAGTTGCAAACGCATTGTGAAACGTCCCCCAAGGTGCTGATCTGAGTCTGGCTGACAAGGGCGTCCAGGCTATTTACAAAAGAAGATATTGCTATTCAGTTCCCTGGTGTCAGTGTTTGCGGGACATTTATGGGTTTTTCCTGACTCTGTTTACTTTCTCTTCAGGAGATGATGGCAGCCCAGAGAGAAGGTTAAAGTATTTGTTTCCGTCTGCATGTCACTGTGTCTTAAGTGGTTAACTTGTGCCCTCTCAGTTGGAAGGTTATATAGTTGATTCTCAGGCCTTTTTTTCTTTCTCTCTCTGCATGTTGCATATTTGCTTGAACATCATTTTCCCCTTTAGTTTCTGCCCCACAGTCCAACACATTCAAGTCAGGTGGACAAGATTGTCTGACTGCTCATGTCTTTTGTGCTGTCTGACATTGTTGTACGCTGCCGCATTACCAGATCTCAGCAATTGCATTGATCAGTACAAGGCATATCCCTAGGAATAAAACCGCCTAAATTAACATACATGAATCAAGAATAGCTCCTCAACCAAAAGGCTTATTTGCATATTTCTGAACTCCTTTGAAACTAAGAAATATGAATCCATTGTAAGTGACCCGATATCTATTACCATTCCAGAGTTTCCCCACGAAGGACAAAATAAGATTTTTATCCTCGCCTAGTATATTATCAAAATGATAAAGGCAGAATCATCATTAAAACCAAGTTTGATGATGATGCAAACAAAGGTAAACGAGGAGCGTAGCATATGTGCGTTCCGCCTGGCATATGGAATTTACATAGAAACGCTATCATTAAGGATTTAAGATGGGATATACAAACCCATGAAATCAGAGGAATGCAAGCATCGGCTTTATTACACATCTGATATATTCAGAAACCATTTCTTTAAATTTTGTTTTTTGAAGCTGTTATAAGAAACACAACTGAATAGATTACATGACAATTATTTCTCGTCTAGTAGGACAAAAGGCTCGAAGATGTTCAAATCAGGCTGTAAACAATTTCAAATAGCCTCCCCCAACTTGTACAAGTTTGGTGTCATCAAGATAGTGCTGTCCCAGTCGTATTTATACTATTTCAAGCCCTTGCAGCCTCTGACACTCAACCATTTACCAGTCAGTTAAGTCCCTGAGGGTTCAGCTTTTAGGGCCTTGGGGGGGAATATTGGGATTTGGCTTGACTTCCCAGCAGACCCAATTTTACTGTAGAACAGTCTGCAACTAAAACCTGCTGTTTTTGGTGAACAAAACATATGCCTTGGTGAAATATTTTGACAAGCGCATGGATTTGTGTCAGTGACAGTAAAAGGTGAAGTTTGTCTGCTTCGTTGTCTGCATGTGTTTCGAGTCTTTATGTGCATTAAAAAGCTCTGATGTTTTAGTTTCCAGAGACGCCAATCATGTTATTGTAAACTGACAAAAAAATGATCCCAGATCGTTTGAACACAACTCGCTCTTGTATTTACTAAGGTTATATTTGTACTTTGTAATATAAGTGCAATTAATAGTTTGTAATAAGACATAATTTGGACAGTTGGTTTACGCATTCTGAAAGCTGAAAACTCCATGTTATCACAGCAATGAAATTCTGTTATCTTCTATAAATTAATTATTTGCTATAGAATAATTTGTGTTCATTTCTCAGACTTCAGAAGGCTAAGTATTTTTGACATTTACTTGTGGTACTATGATGATTCACAGCTGTCTGTTACATAGCCACATTTTTAAAGGACATTTCTCAAACTTGGCAGTAACTCAAATCCCCAGGGAGTCTCTGGCTGTGCCCTGTGGATGGCAATGGTCAAAGTCATCATTAAAGTATTTAATGACGGTCCTCAGGAAACCATTATCATTTGGGGAGCAATTCATTAAAAATTAATCTCTTCCTTCAACTCCTTATTATCACCACCAAGGTTCATTATGGTGTTGGGTAGCACTGGGAGCTGGCCCAAACCGCAGCCCTCACTGCAAGAAAAGGGGCTAACCTGATGAGATATGAAATGAGCCCTTACAAACACTGAAGGGAAGCTGAGTTCAAATGAAAGATCGAGTGCCTTAAATGTCTTAAAAGCAACAACAGTCTCGACATATTTTTTCTTTTCTCTCTGGCCTTCTCTCACTGCTGTTTTTATGTTTGAAAGGCGCGACTGCTCGCTCAGCTTGCAGATGTGCTTGTCAGTCTTGACAGATTTCGTTCCCTAACTAGCCAGGTATATTCTATCGTCTCGGCACATGATCACATTGAATCTTTATCGATCAACATACATACCAACAATCATCATTGCATACCTGTATATGATAATAATACCATACTTTATTTATGTAGCACTTTCCAAAACAAAGGTTAAAGTGCTTTGCAATGTATGAATGGCAGACAAACAATGCTAACATTTAAAATAGTTTAAAAGTTATATAACATCGAGAAAAGGAACTACATATGAGAAAAAGAACAATAAGTAAAATATAATAAAATGATCAATATAATCAAATATGAAAGTCAAGAGAATGCCTTTGTATACAGATACAAGTTAAAAATGCAGGCCAAAAACCCTGTGAAAGCACTCTTATACAGATATGATTTTAAGAGATTTAAAAGAGGTTGAGGAGTTTGCCAATCTGATTTCTACAGGAACGTTATTCCAGAGAGTGGGGGCCCACAAACACAAAGGCCTGGTCCCCCTTGGTCTTCAGCCTAGATTGCGGAATGGCTACCATAGCCTTGGCTGAGTACCTCGGGTTTCAGAAGATCGGAGATGTACTTAGGTGAGAGTACAGAACTTAAAAGTTTTCAATAATATCTTAAACTCAATTCTCGAATTGAAGATAACCTAATAGGAGTAAAGTGCTCTCTTCTTTTTGGTTTTGGTGGGGAGTCTGGCTGTTGCATTTTGGACAAGCTGTAAGTTGTGTAAACTCTGTTGAGTCAGACGTATAAAAAGAGTTGAAATAATCCCAACGAGAGGAAATAAAACCATGCATGACCATCTCTAGATTTCTACCTGATAGAATTGAAGTGATCTTGGAAAGTATCCTGAGCTGCAGACTTTAAAGAATTTTATAGTTTTTAACTATTTTTTTGGGGACAGAGAGCCCAGCTGTTTGGCGGTATAATCATTAGCTGTACCAGGGCTAATAATAATGACCTCAATCTTGTACAACATTTAGCTGCAGGAAGTTCTGGGCCTTCCAGCGTTTGAGGTCAAGAATGAAGATGTTGAGTGTATTTGATTAAAATCCTAATGGTTAAAAGAGAGGTACAATTGAGTGTCATCTGCGTAGGAATGATAGCTCACATTATGCCCAGGAGTAAGAATGTAGATAGAAAACAAGAGTGATCCAAGGACCGCAGCCTGGGGTTTCCACCAGGTCACCTTCCAAGAGGACGGCCGGGAGTTACCAATGGCTGCACTAAAAGATCCATCTTGTAAGTAGGATACTGAACCAGAGATGCCACCCAATGTTTGAGATGTTCCAATAAATTAGAATGGTCAACAGTATCAAATGCAGCACTTAGATCTAACAGAATTAAAACAAGGTTTTTTTCCCCAGCATCAGCTACAACAAGCAAGTCATTCATCACTTCAAGGAATGCAGCTTCTGTACTGTTGTTAATCCTTAAAGCAGACTGAAATGTCTTTCTGTTTTATAAAGCAATCAATTGTGGAGTAACCACTTTTATCTAGAACTTTAGAAAGAAATGGCAGTTTGGAAATTGGTCTGAAATCATTCAGGAAGTCATGATCTGAAGAGATTTTAAAATAAGTAGCGACAGAACCAGTCAATATGACGTGGAGACGATGGAGCGAAAATGGGGACTGGATGCTCACTTCTTTCCGAAATCTAAAAGGATGTCGAGAGCAGACAAAGAGGGCTTCATTTTGTTAATCTACTCAGTGAGAGAGTCAATAGATATTATGTCAAAGGGCTCAAAGAAGGCAGTAGTTTTAAAACAAATTGTTGCGTCCTGAGCAGAAGGGAATGTCCATTCTGACGCTGAAGTCTTTATTGACAAAGACGGTTCAAAATTCTTCACATTTCCCAGGGGAGGAGTCCATACTGACAGTCGGTGGAGCCTCTGTAGCACGATTAATTACATTGAACCAAACCCTTGAGTTGCGTTGGTTCTTTTCAATAAGGTCTGAACAATAGCGAGCTCTGGCATTTTCAATCTCTGTGTTAAGATTTCTCATAAAACCTCTCAAAATGTCAAAGTACACTGTTAGTGCACTTCCGCTCTGCACTACAGTCCCTCTTTAGTGCATGTATGCCGTCAATTTTCCATGGCTTGAAAACCTTCGAGGGTTTTTGCTGCTCACCTGGTGCAATATGAACCAGGATCTGGCCACAAGTTGTCGTAAAAATAATTTAGGGCAGTACCAGCCTCTTGATTTGAGCCGATGTCAACTGAGGAAGACATTTTGCCACAGAGGAAGTATTAAAAGTGCGAGAGCATACAGGGTTTGGTTTATTATCTGACCAATTCCTTTGGACCACCGATCGGTTTGCAGTTTCCCAGCAAGACACAGGATTGACAGAGTGTTGTGATTATGGGACAAATATTGACATGTTGGCTCGGATTGTTGCGATACAATTATGCTGTCACCATGAAGCAATATAATGAGCAACTGCATGTAATAAATGAATTCCAAAACACAAAACTATCAACTCTCAGCTGTCACCTACTTGGATTAAATTAATGAGATGACAACTGTATCAGACTTGGACTAATGATTCCTTCTGTACGGTGTGATGTTATTAGGCTTGAAGTGATTACCATTGGAAGCTCATCTTTGACTCCTCAGTGACAAGTGTGCCATAACTACGACACTTGCATGATTTTCAAGTTGTACTTCTCTCTTTACTTGAATATTGTCTTGCTCATTGAAAATGGGTCAACTCGTTCTTCCGCTGCATAAAATCCAGCCATTTTAAAATCCTTTCAAAATGGATGATAAACATGCCCCTGTAACCACACTAGTCCTTTCCACTAGATTTTTTTTTAATAGGTCAATTCTAGCTCTCATCTTTAAGATTTGAACACACCTAATCCTAATGCAGAGTACTTCCCTGCAGTCTTAAAAGAGTTTCAAATACTGTTATTTCTGGCCCAACATGACAAACTAAAAGTTGTCACATTGATGACTTTTATGCACTCAACCTTTTTAATAGTTTCTTCGATAAGGCAACATTTCAGTAAGACAAAAGCATATCCTCCACCCAGATGAGACTGATATAAGTCAATTGCAGCGCCGTAAAAGAAAATGTACTGTAAATGCGAGTTATACGATTTGCATACACTCGTAACACAAGAATGCACTTCCTTTACTAAAAGCTAGAAGTACAATAAGTACATCAAAACCGTTGTAATGCCACTGATTGCTCCGATGTGAATAATTAGTGTGATTGCATTTACTTGGCAATTTTCTAGTTGATAATTTGCACTTATGGCGCAGCATGATCCTGGGGGGTGACAGGGGGGCCTTCGGGGGGAGAGAGGCTGCCTCTCTGAAAACCTGTTGCTTGTGTTGTGGCCTGCTTTATCTCAATGTCTACTTCTGCCCTTCGTTTTCCCTCTTTTGAAACTTTCTTTTTTTCTTTCATTCAATACCCCGATGAAATCCACAGATGGCCAAATCTACCATCTGGAGTTAATTGTAGAGTCGAAGACTCTGAGCGAGGACATTATAGAATAAACGCAACATGAACACCAGCCGTTGTTTCTTTCTGTAAGCGCTGATGAAGAAATAAATGCACATCCTCTATCCGTGTCCTCACTGCATCTCTCCTGCTCTTCTGCTTCGATCTCTTTGACAGACAGTTATACAAACAACAAACGGCAACAATCCATATTTCCTGACAGCGAAGTCGGTCCCACTCTTTGTCTCAAATCATTACACTGGAGCCTCACAACGTTGAAGGTCAAAGTTTAATCAGATTAAGGAGGACGGATGAATTTGTGACAGGACATGAATCTCAAAATGAATTGCAGTGTGACCGCAGTCGACTATTCTAAACACCTATCCTACTTTTTTGCTGTATAGTTTTTAGATTTATGATGAGCAGCACCTGAAGCTGGGTTTTACTGAACTGACTCTTAAAACTTCTGCTCTATGGGGAAGTGAGAACCAAAAAGACGCCTCTATACCAGACACCAGGTTAGTTAGCGTATGGGTTTAGTGTTCATTTAACTTTCCAGTTGAGTTGACCACAGGAGCAATAGGAGGGGGACCAGAGGTGCAAACAAGAGGAGACATGGGCGTTGACTTTGGGCAAAAAAATAAAGCATGGAAGGGTTCTTTAAGGCCACAGACATACTTTTGTTTAAATCGTTTTAAATACAAAAGGACACTTTGGCACTAAACACAAGGTAACATCAATTATAAAAAATACTTGAATACCTGTTAGCACATAGGTCACAGTAATGCATTATATAGGTGTTTAGCAATTAGCAAAGTCATGTGCTACTGAATATGATAACATGTAATGACATGTATTAACATGAGGATTAAAGATTTACGTGACCGACTTCTAATTTGCAACTGGATCGATTAGACGGCATACAATGACCCCTCACAGTTTAGTTTGATAAATGTTC
Organism: Pholis gunnellus; assembly: GCF_910591455.1. Lineage (NCBI taxonomy): Eukaryota > Metazoa > Chordata > Actinopteri > Perciformes > Pholidae > Pholis > Pholis gunnellus. The sequence goes on from NC_136540.1 coordinate 14,174,389, forward strand.
CTATTTTGATTTTAAATTGTTTTTATATTTTATCATTTAATTTGCCAATTCAAAGTGATTCCAAATATAATTTTGACCACCATGAAGCATAAATACCAGGAAGCAATAAAAGTGTTAAGTGCAAATTGATACTCAGACAGAAATGGCTTTTTGGACCTGACGCTGTTATATAACCAATTTTCTATTCTGTCAATGGGAGGAAAAAAGGGAAGAGGATATGGGCAAATTAAATAGAAAAGCAGGTATGAACAGGAAGTTATATATAAATATATAAGTCAGTGTGTCGGCTCTATGACTGCCTGCTGTGTTGCAAGACGTCCTCTAGGTGGCGGTGCAGGATAAGCAGTTGTTTTTTGTTTTGTTTGATATTGTTGTTTTTCTTCAACTGTAAAGAACGTAGAATTCAGATTATTTTGTCAAACTATTAATTTATAGTTCAAATCAATGCTCATTGATCTAAAGTTGATAATCCCAGCAGAGAGACAGTCAGTGCCATATGCACAACAATGTACCTGAAGAATAAACAAAACAAAAACAACAACAATTCTCCCCAAAGACAAACAAACAAATCGAGCATCTCCATATCTGATCACTTAAATCGTAGCTTAATCAGGCTTGGAAAAAAGGTATTATCAATAATCCGTGTTACTCTTGTCATCTGTTTGGGGAAACAAATGATGACAGAGGCAAAAAGGAGATGTTAAGTAGGGACACCGAAGGTTAATATTAGGGTAAAAATGAACTGATATTACTATAAAACTTCCCCAGTTGGTGACTTTTATTCAGACAGTTATTTTTCATATAAATATTTGAGAAAAGAACCTTCAAAGATATGTATTGTTTAAGATATATATATATATTTTTAATAAAGGTAAAACTTATATACTTAACTTATAGATACCTTAACCTTTTCATTTGATATTTGAATAGGCACATTATGCATTATCTTATTATCTTATCTAAACACAATGTGGTAAAATAAACACCTGAAAGTGTATTTGGGATGTTTTCTGTCCACTAGTCTGAAAGAAAACAATAAAAAAGCCCCAAATCTAAAAATAGATCAGTACATGAAGAAGCCAGACGTTTGCCTGGTGTGTCCCAACATAAAGACTGCTACACAATGTACTACATATAGACTAAAGAAAACATAGTGTGCTGTGTCATGATGTTCCCTCATCATCCCACATTGCAGCGTTGTGCATTCATCGCAGTAGCCTTGAGGTCGCACTAGGGGGAGCTGCAGTATAATGTCTGTGTCGCAGCTTCAAAGCCGCAGCACTGACTGTGGATGAAACAGGAACGTCAGCTGCGTGAGAGTTGGTCTTTTAAAGAATACGGAGAAGGGGTGGGTGGTGTTCTTGATCCTGAGGACTTAATTTTCCAGTTAATGAGTTAATTATGTTTGCAGTAGATAAATGTTACATCATCCGGATTAAACAAAATGTGAAGCAGCGAATGTTGAAAGAGACACACATGGTAATGGGGGAGAGAGGCCGTTTAGCACAATTATGCTCCCAATTATATGTCAGGCACCCATTATGCACTTCACCTGGACTTGGGTCTCTGGGCCTTTATTTAACAATGCCACAGACAAACAGAAGTATTCATTAAATGTACTGAGCAAAGTGTGCATCTTTTTGTGATTTCTTGAGCAGTGAGACTTGTTGTAAACAAACCCCAGGCTAGGCAAACTGTTAATGTATTACCAAAACTCTCCTTTGTTACCATCAATCACAGTTGACCAACTACTAGGTTGACCTATAACCTGGACTTCAACCATCGGTTTCTTGCTCTGTCAAAATTTGGCCACAATATTGATCAATAAGCGCACATTTTCCCTAAGCGCAGCTCAGTTTACGCACTATGTACAGCATCTTGTGTTGGGAAGGGGACACGGTAAGAAAATACAGTCCTGCAGGGCTCGACAGGAACAGTTGCAGTGGCAACCATTTTGAGAAATTGGCAACCGATTCTTGGCCATGTTAAAAAGTGGTTGCCACGGATTGCAACCACTTTTTAACACATAAAAACAGGGACAGCAAACAGCAAATCACGCACCCTAAAATAAATGCATCGGGGATATTTGTTTCATTTATTGAAATATTGCTGTTTCAGTCAGAATCGGAACCAGACGACGCTGATAGGTGAGAGCTCAGACGTCTGTTTTAGAGACAATGGCAAAGCAAATGACGTTGTTTGTCTGTGGGGTGTAAAGTTATACAAGCATGACATATAACTGTATTTTCAGTGTCGGCAACCAAAAGCTGAGGCCTGGCCGCCAGCCTCCTGTCCAGCAACTGAAGAAGGCATTCATTCAATCATCCAAATGGGATATGCTCTGCTCCTCAAGAGATCAAGAGAGCAAAAAGACAGACTGTCTCTTCCTTGGAGATGCAGACTGGAAGCAGAGATAAAAAAATAAAATAATAATAATCTGTTCATAACACGCACTGACTTGATTCGCTGTGGTGTCGAGCTGACATGAGCAGCGACGACCTATAGCGTGAGGAGGCAGCAGAGATTGACACCGGTCACTGTTGCCCAACGTGATGGTTCCATATGTAGAGGCTGGATCACGCTTGTTGAGGAGAAACAGCCGGAAGGAGACGGATAACTTTCTTGAGCAGCATTTTACTGTTCTTCTCACTTGATCAGCTTCTCAACGACAACACTTCCTTGTTCCTAACTCACATGTGAATAAACCAACCAATCACAAGCTGGGAGGACTTGGACTCAGGTAAATGTGAGGGAAAACCACAGAGGTAGATTCAGCAGATTATACCTGTTCTAAAGTCAATGACGGGACTATTTAAAGATGCAAATATGCAAATAATGAACTGCGTAAACACAAGTCACAATTATCTCAAATATATGAATTAACCTCACGTCTGACCTTTGCATAACATTTAACATTCACATTTGTGCTATTCTTGTCAACAATTTTTGATAAACGTCAACTCTACTGTAATACTGCCATACATTGACCTTAAAAGGCAAATAATGTGGAAAGGACCCCTTTATCCTCGGGTTACAAAGTCATACATCACTCTCATGACAATGAGTCATGTCTAACATGCATGCTACTTGTCTCATGATTTTTTTTCATTTATTTAAGCTACCTACTATAATTTCAGGAGCAGGACCACATCACAACGGTGCCACCTGCATTTCCCTAAACACCCGCCTAACCCACTCCTCCTGTTCCACTCTGGTATTCAGCACCCCTCCCTCCTGCCCCGTTTCTTATCTTCCTCTCGCTTCCTCTCTCTTCCTCTCCTCTACCAGAACCCCGGCCCGATGAACCCCCTCAGGACCCTTATCCTGCCCAGGTGCTACGGCGGATTTCCTGTCGAAGCTTTCCTACAACGCATTTGGCAAAGCGGATGAGCTTTAAGCAGTTCAAGCCTCGCACATCAATGATGTTTCTATTTGTAGCCTTGATGAAATTCTATCAATGGCATCTAATTATGACTAAATCTACTCGACTATGATGGAGCAAGTAAGAGAGGCACAAATGAAATAAGGGACACTGTTTTGACATGTACGATACAATTAGCCACTTTGGCCATTTTGGCACCCTCAGAAACTGTCTGCATCTGTTGTGCATCTGACTCGTGCACCACTCCCAGATCAAACCAGTCAGAAAGCAACAGACTTCTATCATATCAAGATACAGTACATTAGCTTAGAAACCAGGACAAGGTGCAACAATAAGTTTGTGCGGATTTCTCCAGTAGAGGTTTCTCATAAAACCAACAAAGGCTTATTCAAGTTTCTAATATCCGTTTGACGTTAACATGCTCAAAAGCAAAAACTCAGGTTATTATTTAGGTTATTATCTTCAGGTTTACAATAGCTCTTTTGTGATAATTGGTTTGCTAATGAGTATAATTAGCTTTTTCTATGATCAGCTACAGAGGCGTTAACGTTCATGGGCAGGCCCTCCAAATTTGTGTTGAACAGAGAATGAATCAATATAAATAACATCAATCACAATGTCAAAGATATAGCCAAAGGAAAAGCTATCAACAGTTCTTTTAATTAAAACAGTAGAAATCACTTATACGACATAAACAAACTATAAAGGGCTTATGAAAAAATGAATGAAGTAATTAAAATCTTATTAGATCTGTTATTTTTGTCATATTACATATATATATATATATATATATATATATATATATATATATATGTAATATGTATGTTGATTTAGTCAAGTCTCTTTTTTATGATGTGAGGGTTTAGGCGCAAAATCTGTCAAGACTGACAAGCTGAGCACATCTGCAAGCTGAGCGAGCAGTCGTGCCTTTCAAATATAAAAGCGGCAGTAAGAAACGACGAGAGAGAAAAGAACACGAGGAGAAGGTAGCAAAGCTCCCTAAATTAGATTCCTTTGGCTTTTTTAGAAACAGTAGCCAGCCTCCTAACTAGCATGCACTGGGGCACTTCAACACACATCTTGCAAAGCACGCTGTTTTGTACAGTGGACACACACATGTTCAAGAATGCAATCTATTGCAATCATTGGGAGAACACTTCACTTCAAAATACCCGCAACTGAAAACACCTGCCCATACACACACATACAAAAATACTCGCACACTTAGTCTTGGCATTACAAATAGACCTCATGTAAGCTCACCTATTTTGTGACAGCTTTGCAAACATGGAGGCAGTAATAGCGGGGGGATGAGCTGGCAAAAAAGGAGGAAGCTGTGATTTGTGGTGGGTAAAGCACAAATTGAAGGAGATGACAGGATTTAATTTTTCTGGATTTGTACATTGTATTTCATATGACAAATAAATTGATTGAACGAGTCTGTGCTCCAGTTTTTTCTACAGTGGATGCACACCCTGCTGCGACATAACATCGACCACACTGATCCTGCCTGACTAAAGGTTAATTGCTGCAGCCCACCTACTACTTAGGACACCACAGTGGAGAAATAGGGTGCCCGAACCAACCCAGGTAGTACGTAACTGAGCTGGGCAGAGCCATGACCTAATCCTGCATGAGTCAAAAGGACAAGAGGTAAACCCAGGCGGCAACCTTCTCTTCTTTTTTTCGTTTCTGACAAGTGAAGTCAGTGCGGAAGTGTCTAAAAAAACTTGCATTTTCTCTACTGACCAAGCAGGGGGGCGACTCCTCCGGTTAAAATAAGAAGTCAGATTGTATAGAAGTCTATGAGAAAATGACTCTACTTCTCACTTGATATATTCCCTCAGTAAACATTGTAAACATGAGTTTATGGTCTCAATCTCTAGTTTGAAGTCGTCTTAAATACAGAATGATGTTCATTCAGTAGGTTATGGTCCCATTTAGAGTAAAATAGACCATAACGCGGAGTTTGCTTTAAGGCGTGTTTACTGTGATTGACAGGTCTCTGCTGCTACCAGAGACGTATACCGTGTCTCTACGTCACTCCTCCGCATTCCTAATATGTCCACAGACCAATGGGTGATGTCACCGGGACTATACATCCACTTATTATATACACACTATGTGCACACTACATTACCCCGGTCATCATGAAGCACGGGGATATGTAGGTGTATGAAGCCAGAGGGGATGTCAGGTGCTTCAAAACCTATACCAAGTTATACCAAGTGACTTTATGTCAGATTCTTGTGTCTTGTGTTGAAAAATGTGTGCATTATGTTGCAAAAAGAGCCGCGTGGGATTGCAAATTGGGTGAAAAGCAGACATGTGTTTTAGAGTTAGGCAAACAGTGAAGGAAATTAAATGTAGGAAAGATGTTCCATAAGTGTTGTGACTTCATCTTCTTCTAGTTTGACCGGACAATGTTGTCAGGACTTCTTCCTTCTTCTTCTCATCTATTTCCTATCATTATCGCCACCAAAATAATCTGCTTTGAGTCTCCATCAGGGTGTTGCATTTGATATTTAGAGCCTGAAATAAATGCTTGATGGACAACTTGTATTTCCAAAATAACTGCAATTATAATAAATTGGCTTTGAAGACACTTTAATGAATGCCATTTAACAAAGAGGGTTTGTCAACACACCTGAGCTTTGAGCATTTTTTGTGCATAAATTCCCATAAACCAAGGTAGCAGAGGTTGTGCATGCATTCCCTCTGCGACCTGGGTCCTAATACCTTTTTTAGGGCTAGTATGGGTCAGTATGTAGCATTTCGGGAGATCTCTCAACAGAAATATGATATAATATTCATAACCATGTTTTTTTCTGTGTGTGTAATCCCCTGAAACTAAGCTTTGTTTATGAGGCCTCGGTTTTACGAGGGGACAAGACCCCCCCTTTAGCGGTCTATAGCACACTTTATACAGTTGCTCTGAGCATCTTATGAAAGCCTGGTGCGTGGCATGCAGATGCTACGGGTGGCTCTGTGAGTCGATGTCAAACGCCGGGGGGGCACTGATCAAGCGCCGGTAATTGACAAGTTGGGAGTAAGAACAGGTTGAAATCTCACAGACCGGCTTCCCAATAGGAGCGCGGCATCCACCAGCTGCACTGGTGGTGTGAGAAAATCCTGCTGTTTGAAATCCGAACTGAGATACATGCAGTGCTCGCCTTGTGGGACGGGATATAATGTGACAGATGGGTGTTTGTAAGAGAACAGAAACCATGCGCATGTGTTGGGAGAATAGATTTAGTGATGTTGAATCTGTCTGCCGCCCTCTACACTTGTGGACGGAGCCCACAGATGGGCTGTGCTCCAGCGCCGCCCCGCTGTTTGCTGAGAGCGGTCATAAGATCCTAACAAGGAAGAACAACACAAAGCAGGCAAGATAAAGGAAAGCCATTTAGAAACCTAATGATTAATCAAAGAAATACAGAAAAATAATCCAATGTACATTATATAAATGTTTCAGTGAATGTCCCTTGACGGACCTCAAGGTTTATCTCCAACAGAAGTGACATACAGGTGTAACAGAAGCAACTAGAGGTAGAATGAGAGGAAGCATGCAGTAAAGGGAGAGTTATGACCGATTGTAGCATTAATTCAGCGATATATAGACAGACAGACGACCACGTGAGCTCACTATGATGAATTCCCTTTCCTGTGTAAAATTTGACACCTCCGCGAGCTGAAGGTGCTGTCGTGGAGTAGAAAAATGTAACTTTGGGGAGCGAAATTATAGTTCTTGCTCATCATGTAGTAGGCCTTCAATATTCTTGTTAAACAGTTGAGTTCCAGCAACTGCAGTGTTGACTCAAAATCTCAAATGCCTACTTAAGTGCATGTACACGTGTCTATGCCGAATACGTAAAAAAAGACAACAGATACATATACATGTATACACATATTACTTACACACATGGCACCTATACAGTACACGTTATACGCATGGCAGTTACCGGTGTGTTTTGTTCTATTTCAGCGCAGGCAATGACAAAATTGGGAATGTGATCAAAACTTTGAGGCTGCAAAAATAACGTTGTATTGGAATTGTATGTATCATCTACTTGCATTACAATAAAACACAAACCATGTTCATGTTCAAGTGAAGTGTCTTTCCTTTAGACTCTGCCTTTGAAACAGCACCAGGACACTGTGCTGTGCATTGTGTTTCTCAGCGCAACAAATCTTTGAACAGAACAAAACAAAAGGACTTGAATCAGCAAAGGGTGGGAGCTTCAGTTTCATCATTTAACAAGGCTTTGTTTTATCATCTTACGATGTATTTTTCAGTGAAAATATGGGACCATGGTGCAGCTGGCTACGGCTTTTTACTTCTGGGGTTGCATTTATACCTCAAAAATCATAAAAGTGGTAGTTATTTGTGAAGAACTTCACAAATCTTGCTGAAAAAAAAACGTGTACGTATCATAAACACTTGTTTGCCACAGATTGATTATTTTAAGTCTAAAAAAAGGCATCGATGCCAGTGAGGAAACCTTGGACGGTAGAGAATGAACGATTAATATTACTTGGACTTGAACTTTCCCAAAGTCATATGTTCCAGTAAATACATCTTTCTGTTGACGTCAGTCAACCTTCTGTCAGCTTTTCATCTCACTGTGAAGTAACCTGCTGCTCTATTTGTTAATGCATGCCTGTCTGGCTACATTTCACAGGAATGATTGGATATCACTGGATTCCTGCTCTGCTTTTATCCCAATATCCACACAGTGCAAATTAAAATGAAGGTGTTTCACACATATTTAATAACAGTAAATCAAATGCACACACACACACACACACACACACACACACACACACACACATATGCAGGCCTATCCTCACGGACTTCCTCACCCTGCAAGCTGCCAGGCCTGAGATCAGGGGCTGAGGCTCTCGCCTCCCGTCCTGCTCCCTTGAGGTTAATTATGTTCACTTTACCAGCCGTGACTCACTTTCTCACTGCCTGAAAAGCTCACAGACTACTACAAGCCCCACCATGGCTGCTGTTATCGCTTACAACTAGCACCTCCAAGCAGTCTCTTCTGTTCACATGTGATATGTATACAGCAGCCATGCCAAGGATGGCTAATTAAAATGACTGTCTGTGCACAACAATGGACGTGAAGCAGATATAGGCAGCATGGGGATGTTGCTGTGCTGGTGTTTAAACTCAAACTGACACTCTCTCGTGGTGTATGACATCTTTCTTTTCGTGTCTAGTTTGAGCGCATTTGAAAACGGGCGCTCACTGCCCGTCTCTTTCCTGTGACTATTTTTCAAAAGTGGGATTCCATGTTTTCTTTAGTTTCTCTTTCTCTTCTTTGCCACCCATCATTCCCGTCAGTGTACTCTTTTTCCCTCGTCACTGAGGTGGTGGAGAAGTAAAGGTTGTTCCAAATTGATTCAACAGTGCATGCGTGGGGACATTTTGGTCCACAACAGAAGCCGCAGAGAGATAATCTTGTTACCTATTTGAAACATATTACCCCCTTAGCTGAACCTGCCACCTACTTTTTAACATCACTGATTGTGTTCAAAATGTCATAACTATTGTAGTGCCTGATGTACTATCAGTTTGCTTGAAGCAATGCTGGCCAATACACAGCCAAAGAACAACACTCACATATAGTAGTGGAAACACATCCCAGCGCTCTCACGCTGCATTGAAACATGTGATGAATATAAAATAAAACATATGCCGATTTTGGAAAACACCCTCCTTTGCTCTGTGGGATGTAAAGAAGCACTGAGAGCTCGACACACTCGGATTTTTCGAACTTTCCCAGAGCAGGCAGGGCCATGGAATGAAACACGAACGCATGCGTCCCCACAGCACAACACAGAAGCAAAACCCGGGTGGCTCATGCCCTGGGTGAGCGTTTTTATTCCACTCGATGGTCGCCATCTCCAATTTCTTTCAAGATTGTGTGGAACATGATTTAATTCACGGTAAATTGTAATTTCTTCTGATAAAGCATTTTGTTCACAGAGACATTTCTTTTGTTCTCCACCTTTACTCCTCTGCTATTTCAATTGCAACCTCTGGAAAACATCATGAACCAAAAGATTTTTTTTTCTCCTCCATCCCTAGAATGTGATTGTAAAAGCAGCAGAATTGCTTTTGCCAATCCTGACGGTGTGACACCGGCTGGTGAGAATTATTGAGACTAGGCTTACAGACACCCAGAGATAGCTGTCTGTAATGACTCTTCACTGTTCCATTCAGCTGCCTCGGCACCACAATAGCTGCTGCTGCTAAGCATGACAGGGACAGGGTGGCCCTGCAATTACTCCGGTATCACATAACACATACAATACACTATGGCCGCACATTCATAATCAATGCTATGCTCAATCTTGTTACATGGTTTTGTTAACAACCTGTTAAGCCATCGTGCTTCATTATTTGACGCAAGATGATGCAGGTACACATGCAAGGTATTTAAGTATCAGGCTTTCATTGTGCCTTTTTCTGCTCAAAACCCTGCGTGGAGAGGAGGTGGAAATACTTGTGTACTCGTATTTGAGAAATGTATGTTGTGGTAACGATTTTTTCAACACATTCTCACTCCTAACTCATCAAGTACTGCAGCTTGGTCAGAAGCCCAGAGCTTTAAACGTACATGACGCTCTAGGTACCCGTCTAGCGTCAGTTTTGGACCTGTCAGGGATGACAGAGTCAGTTTCCGCTCAGTATTTTCAAAATCAATTTTACTTCTCAGAGTAAACGCTACATTGGATAAGAAGAAATAAACCGATGTGTCATTTGCACTTCACCTTGTAGAAATACATAGAGAGCCAACATAGTACAGACAAAATGCCCATTGAAACGTCTCAGGCAGAATAATTTACTCCTCCGCTGCATATTTGTAAGCTTAGTATGTTCCAAACTGATACTTTTGCATCGTAAGCACAACTTTTTTTACTGGAAATGTTTTCTGTCGAAAATGTATTATTCTTGTCTTGCAGTTGGCTGCCAAACAACAGAAACACCAGCCTGGAGCTTTTATACGACAATGATGTCCATTGCAGTAAACTTTGTGAAGATAAAATGTTATATATACATTTTATAGAACCGTCAAATCTGTCATAAACATTGGTTCAGTGTAACTTCCCGTCTCAAGCCAATGAAATTGTTGTATGTGACAAGGCTGCACTCGCAGGTGCCTGCCAAGGACAGTACATTTAAGAATTTAGTTTGTAAAACTTTCTCTTTGAAGTGTCCTTGTGGCTCTGTTTGCAAAGGCACATATTCTACCTAATATCTGAATTATTGCATGAGAGTGGGTTATATCATTCACTGCATGCCAAAACTGCAACCACTCACCTTTCTCATATCGTTGCACTGTGTTGAGGTACAAATTCCAGCTGGTCTTAAGGTTGGGGCAATTCAGAAGAAAAAACAAACACAGGGGATTAAACATTTAAATAAAGTGTAAAATTCAGCCGGGTGTTTACCCAGTCAGACCCAGCAGAGCTACAGGATAATAACCAAGGTTTATCACAGACTAAATTATTCATGGTTACAGAAACGTGTTTAACATTTTTGGTAAAATCAGCGTATTTGCTATCTCCTGGAGATGGGAAGATTGATACCGTTCTTGCATGGGGATCTGATTGTGTAGCGATCCCCAATATTTCCAGTCAGCTAAGCAAAGTCCTGACTCCAGCTAACGCACAGTCATGAGATTCTGATCTCAATCTCTGGAAGTGAATAGGTGCTTTTCCCTAAATGTATCCCAAACCATTTTTGTTACTTCTAACCAACCCATTTTCTTTTTCGGTTTAACAAGGACAGCTGGACAACTGACTATAGTTGACTATCTGACAATGACTTTCTGGAATTCCTTTGTTTCTCGGCCCCTTATTTTGCTTTGACCTTACAGTAATCCTATCTGTGTAATATACCCCAGTATGATTAAAGGTCCTGTATTTATTTGACACAAATATACTAATTTAACCGATGTTATAGCCCCTGTGTGAATCTGGGAGAAAGGTTACGTATGCAGTGTATTCTTCGAGTTTTGTTTATACTGTATTATTGCATGTTCTCACAAGGACTAGGACTAGAAATGAAAGAGTTACATTGAATGATTAACGATTCAAGGTGCAATGTGCACCTAAGATATAATGTACAACTATATACACTATATCTACTTCACACAGGGTGTATTGCTGGGGACCATGTCATTGACTGCAGTTCATTTCCCTGGAGTCAACGAGGGATGAGCGCTTTTTGACAGCGCTGCAAGCAGCACTTCTGGGGCTAAGCAGGAATATATGAGATTTATTGTCTTTTATATTCCTCGGGGCCAAGCAACGGGCCAGTTCCGACCAGGTGCACATCTTAATGGCCGTGCCCCGAACGGACACCGCACTAGTTATACGTATTATGGAAGAACTTATGGGAAATCTTTCCTGCAGAGTTGTCAAATTGACCTGAGAGTTTGATATTTCCTGTGGAAAGTGAAATGGAAAGTGTGTCTAGATAGAGATGCTAAGAGGAAGGACATGTGGATAAACAAACATCATGCTTCCTCTTCTTGGGACCATAATTATCCAACACAAATGTCATGTAAATCCAACCACAAATTTTCAAGACAACCTGACCAACATTTTGATCAAGAGGGCTCACCAAATTCAAGTATTCTTGATCAGAACTAGTTTGAACTATTAGCTGTCCAACCACGTGATTCAGCTAATAGTTCTGAATGAATACATCTTCAAGCAGAACTGAGTGTACCTAACCATCATAGCCGGAGACTGAATCAGCCGTAATTGTATTGCAACTCGCACTATGGCAACCCAGTCTCACTCCCAACCTGTGAAACAGCGACGGTTGGTCAGTGCCCCTCTGCGTGGGATATCAATGCACTGTGCTTTCAACTAACTCCAATGAAAACCCACCCACATCATTAGTAGATGCTCAAGGCAAATGACATCGTATGAAGAGCGATAAAGTCTGCGTGGAGGTTGGATGGGTCAAACAAACACAGGACTTTTCGTGGTTTTGATGCCTAAACCTAACTTCCTCTGAAGACGGAAGTTAAAAAAAACACACTATGCATGCAACGAGTTGAAAAAAGTTTGTCTCACTGAAATGACAAAGAACAAGTGCTGATCACTAACTCCCCTCAGAGACCGATCAGTCACATTACCTGAAGTAAATTGTTTCTCCGTAGTCTCTGGGGTTGGTCTGCTACTCAGTCAAAACTACCCAGAGCACCTTTTGAACATGTATAATAGAGAAATAAAAGATCCCAGGGCACTGCAGTGCCAGCCAACGCTCCTGGGCTGGTTTGAAGTCAGTAACTAAAATGGGGACTCATAAGTACATAGGATGTGATGAAACTGATACTATCCAAATCCCATGTTGCAGGGAAAAATATAGAACAGGTTATTTTAAATTATGCCCATGATGCCTCTGACTGTCAGATCATAATATAATTTTATATCTTGAGCCGTGAAGACTAACTCTGGTGGGACTATAAATTACTGGCCTATGTCTACTTGCATTTTCTATTCCCAAGCATGCAATAACATCTCTTTCTTGTGCCTACCAACCAATAAATCTTTATGACTTGTTAACCATGGCATAGGGAGCCAGTTTCATACACAGAGCTGGTGTGCTCGGCTGATTTGCTGCTAAGTGCGTTGTACTTGAACAAGACCTTTGGTAGGATTTGTATGAGACCTGCTTTTCTGAAAATATAAAGTATGTGGTGTCGGATGCTGTTTGAGGTTTAAAGGTGTTGACAGTGCAACGTTGGCTGCTCTAAAATCCAGAAGTAATTGCACAATTTCTACTTGGCCAGAGTTTTTGTTATTTTGTGAGCTTGTCTTCTCTCCTTTTGGCTTAATGCCTTTCTAGTCATAACCTTAAACAAACTAAGATTTATTTATACACAATTTCTTTCTTGCTGATGTTTGTTTTTTCAAATCAGTGTTGATTCCCAGTCCTCACTAGCCTGAAGCAATGGCACTCGAGGTTTCTACCTTCAGATCCTCTTTCACCTTGCCCTGCAGACCCTGTTTGTCAGAGTTATTTTCTTTCTTCTCACCAACAGGATATTCTTACGTGGTGCAAGTGGTGGTTTGCTTACTCCTTGCTGGACTTCATCCAACTGACCTGACTGACCTTTCAAGAAGTATTGATCAATTCTCGGCCCTTACAACCCTCCATCAAATATCTCTTCTTAACTTAGTGTGTTTTTGAGCCGGAGGAGGCGATGCAACGGGAGGCAAGGTCAAGTGCTGGTCTGGAGGTGGAGAGACGGGAGGGCATGCCTGGATTGTTATCAGGGCAGGTTGGGACCTCTGAATTCAACATTTCCCATACCAATACCAAAAGAGTACTTCATCTGATACTCATGTGAATTGAGGCAGTGTATGTGTCCAGCTGGCTTGCTAATACACAGCTCTCTCTCTCTGCAGTTACCGCTGGTAAAGCTGTCCCACGCTGACGGGAACGCGTTGTCGGTAAAGCGTAAACCCCACCCTTCCAAAAAGGAATCAATTGCTTGTATCATTTAACAGGGGAAGTTTTGATACTACTTGGTGTTTGGTTATTTTAATACCAAGTACCAATACCCAGGCCTATTAGTGACGCACTGGTTACTTGAAAAGTTTATAACAATACTGCATCCTCAATTTTGGACTGTTTGGTACTTTGTTCCCATCAGAGGTGAGCACTGTCAAGACAATTGGCCAACAGTCAAATCTGTATGTCATAGTGTATTCAGCATTGGATTTGTCCCTCTGAAAATGATTTGGGGTATAAAACAGCTCTCTAAAATCCATCTCTCTCTTATAGAATAGTACATTTGCTGCTTTTAACAATGAAAAAAAGTTTGTGTGTGTGTGTGTGTGTGTGTGAGAGAGAGAAAGCATTTTCCTGTTGAATGAGGGATTGTACAGACATCACTTACCGTTTTACCACCAAATAAAGTGCTTTACATAGTCTGGCTATAAGCTGTTTGCTTTTTTTACAACCTATTTGATTGTCTCACTTCCCCATCTGCCTTGGTAGCAGTGATGTTGCCGTGTTCCCAGAATTTAGAAATTAGATGTGACAGTTAGTTTGGCTTAAGTCCAAATTTACAAAATATTGGTACTTTATGGTAAACTGAGTTAGCAACAAGGTGTACGTAACAGGTGTTTATTGGTTTAAGCCTCTGTGTTTGTTGACATTTTCTCCATCCAGTGGTTCAAGGTTTCTAATTATGTATTTTTCCCCCTCAGCTGTGTGCTCTGCCAGCACACCACGGTGTACAATTGTATCAGGGGGTTTTCACGCTTTGAGAGGCTCATTCATTCCAGTGTTGCTTTGGGAAACAATAGTAACCATCAACAACACATTCAAACCAGGAATTTGTATTGTCTGTTATAAGTGTACTTCATTGTGTCATGTTGTAGTGTAAACTCACTATATTCAATACTGTACTCAGCACAACAATTGTAAACCGGGGAGATTGTGCAATAATTACTATCAAAATATAAACATGAAGAAAATAAATTCAGTTTTATAACTAAGTTCAGGAACAAAGACCACGCAACCACGTCCCATTTCTGTAGAAAGTTATTTAAGCACACCTGATCTGTTCACTTCAACTTTGTTTCAGTTTTCACATCCCCCCCAACACCTTGTTTGTTTCTTTTCTGTCTCCTTTCTCTTTCATTGGCATACGGCATAGCACTGGGGGCTCTGCAGAGCTAGCAAAGAGACGGATCCCGCACTCTAAGTCTCAACTCCCTATGGTTCCTTCCTGCCTTCCGCAGACACCTGTCCAATATCGCTCTCCTCCATCCATCCATCCATCCATCCATCCATCAACAACCCTGATTCCTCCCTTCATCCCTTACTCCTCTTCCCCTTATCCCTCCATTTGTCTACCCACAACCCTTCATCCTTCACACTTCATCTCTCGACCCTCATCCCTTAATCCCTTACCTTTTAGCCCCTCATCCCCTCTTCCCTTCATCCCTTCTTCTCCTTCCAGACCTTTAATCCATTCCTCCTACGTCATCTTGGCTCTCCTCCATCTTCATTTTGTAATAAACTATGCTAAACCCAAATCGTTTTGGTATGGTCATTGTGCGTGAATGCTTATTAGGACTCATTGGGTCTATTTTTTGCTTCCATAACATACATACATGATAGTCGGGGGGGGGGGGGGGCACAGCAAAAAAATAAAAAAGGAACTCTCTACATAATTATTTTGAAAAATAAATCAATCTGTGTGACAATTACTTTTAGTAACATGACAAGAAATAATTTAAAGGGATACATTTAGTGACTGGAATTATTAGCTAAACTCTAATAAGCCCTGTAATGCAAACGTGGGTACAACACAGCCAGGCCATATTCCTCTTAAGAGCATCGGGGCTTAACAAGGATCAGTTTGACTTTTGAGATTATACTCAAAAAAGTGATGATGAGGACTTAAAGTGGATCAGGGTCTAATTTTAAATGTTTGCCTCTTCATATTCATTACATTTGCAAATATGGAGAGGTAAGGCATCAGTAATGTTCAAGCAGTCATGTATGTCTCTCAGGGCTCTAAAATGAGTAACATAATCATTGCGTTTCAGTATTTTCTTATGGCCATATGAATACATTTGAAAAGTAAAACTTTGTGTGCCATCAATACAATTTTAACCAGGAAGATACCAAAACCCTAAATCAATGCCATGTTTCTTTAAGAAAACAAAGGTTTAGGGAGAGTCTCATTAGTTAACCTGACACGCCATGGTGTTTTTTTCACTTAGAACCATCTGAGAAGCCGTCATTGGAAACTGTTTGGTAAAGGGCAGGTACATTCAAAAATACATGGCAGGTGATTAAACGAACCATCTGTCAATCAAACTCTTACTGAAGCAGTCGGGAGAAGAACGAAAACATATTTTTCATCGAGAAAAGCCTTCAGTGCCGTTCTTTGCTGTTCTTTCAATGAAGAAATGCTCTCCAGTTCTGACATAAATGATAAACTCATTAGGAGCCGCTACTGTTGGTTTGAACAACCAGTTGCCTCTCTGCATTGTCACATCACACACACAAAAAAAACAAAAGACGTCTGTTGCTGCCAGCAAGTCCCCACAGGATGCTGAGTGGTCCGGGGCCTATATCACAAAACTAGAATCGGGGTCTAACCGTAACTTTAATTAACTCAGTCTCACTTTTAACCGGTGTGGATCACTGTTGCAAACTATAAGGAACAGCTCAGTGTACGGCCCCGTCTGGCCTATTTTTGTGTTCCCAAGACTCCCTACCCTATAGCGACTGAAGGTGTGAATGTATCCATATTGTCACGGTCGGGCAAAATGACAACTGGGGATGGACCCAAGTGCAGATAGACATGGGGAGCAGAAGGATAATAAACGGTGATTTTAATAAAGAAATGTTTAAAACAAAAATAACATGCCAGGTGAGTCCAAAAGTAACTGAGAATCCAAGAAACCAGAAAAGACGATCTGGCACAGAGACAGGGGAACACAGGGTTTCAATACACTTGGGAGGTGTCATCATTAGACACAGGTGAGGGGAGTGGCAGACAATTACAGTGGCGGGAAAACATACAAAGGCAGGAAGTGAAGTGATCTGAAATAAGAGGAGAGGTAAGTAACACAACATGCAGGAAGTACTGAAATGACAAATATAAATAAACTTAACTAGGGAACATGACGAGACATGACAAACACAACTGCTGCAAAGAATAAAGGAGGGAAGACCACAAAGACAGGAAGTTAAACAAACACGGGACACAAAAGGCAGAGAGCTTCAAAATAAAACAGGAAACAAACTAAACCAAAACCAAGATCATGACACATATGCTGCTTTGCTTTGTAATGATTGTAACAACAAATAAAGTCCTACGCAGCTTTATAGGACCACTGTTCCTCAATTTGATTGTCTTTGGTCTCGAACGCCAGGTGATGTGATTGTTAACTTTTACACTTTGATCTCTTGGCTTTATAGCTTCTATCTTTAACTTTTTAATATAGCTGCTGAATCAGTTTAACATCCTGGATATATCCTTCTGACGCATATTGTCGACCTTTCTGTCTGCTTCTCTCTGAAATTGCTTTTTCGTTTTCCCAAATTGCACTGTTTCTTCAGAGAGTGCAGTTATTGACAGTGTGGGCTCCATCATGATAGCTCTGACAATTTGATGGGGTGGTGGTGGTGTGTGTGTGTGTTTGGGGGGGGGGGGGGGGGGGGTCTTAGCAAAGGGTCAATTAAACTGAGGAGTAGAATGTTATAACTGATGGAACTTATGGCCACATCGATGAAAACAAGATCCCAGAGTTTTCCTTTAACTTCGGCAGTTGAAACTCAGCTTTGTGATACCTTTTATCCAGGATCAGCAATGTTAGGCTTAGTGAAGCCTGAAAAGGCCAGGCAGTGTTGAACTAACTTCCTTTTACAGGCCCCAGGTTTAGTCCTCTAGCCTGCAGTAGGATAGGATGGACTGCCACCGTCCTCCACTTTGCTTATCGTCTCACTGCAGTGCAGAGGTGATATAGTGTCACAGCCAGATAATGTGAAAAAGGGCTATAAAGAGGGCTGCTTTAAGGACTGCATTAAATGGCATTTTTATTTCCTCATTGAGATGTATTTATGAAACAGAATAATGGAGAAGGACATAAAAAGTAAGGATTGCATCTATCAGTATAGGCAGAAAGAGAGAGGGACAGGATCAAACATTTATGATGGCTTTAGTTTTACGTTGATCCCTTCAAATGCAAGGTGGCGTAGACTACTATGAACTATTCACCGTTGGCCTTATCGAGTGGTTAAGTCCCTAATTCACTGAATCAATAATCTTACCAGCTATTATAAGTTTGATTATTTATTAATAATCAAACTTTCGTCTCAATTCTATTGGTCCTCAAATATGTACTTCTGATTTTGTTTTCCTTGGTTTCACATTTCCTCTCTTGTACAATGTACTGGATTGTACATTACTGGTCGGTACACTCGATTATGCAGCAATACCTTGCTTTGTTAAAGTGCCACTTTCTGATGCACTTGGTAGGTCCCAGAGGGATCCCAGTGCAAACATCTGCTGGAGGCAAACCTTAATTAAATCATATTAATTTCCCTTAAACTAGAAAATGGAATCAAAATCCCATGAGAACCCTTGAGTTTATCAAATATAGAATACATCTCTATCAGTGGAGGAAGGCATCAAAGCAATGGAAGACTGGAGAAGGTATCATGGAAAAGAGGAAGGGATTCATCATGGGACTGAGGAAGGCAGCTTGCCAGGCTGTTAAAACAAGCAATCCCAGAAAATCAGTTTCACAAAAATCCTGGAAAGCCTTCTAAATTCCACATATTTGCAATGCTGTTTTTACTGTAAAGGCATGGCAGGGTCTGTCAGAAACTGACAGAGTAAGTTAGGAATGCAAATACATAATTAAGGCATAAAGAAAAAAATGCAAGTAACAGCGCCATTATTCATACACGAGTAAGCAACTAGATGGATGATGGTGCTTTAAAAATGACCAATTTCAAGAGGATGTACTTCTTGGCTATTATTTTGCTGGTTGGAATACAGATTTTCTTTTTATAACATAGCTATTTGTGTAACATGAGTGACATATTCAGGTTTAACGGGATGTTACTTTGACCTGCAGAGTGACAGAAATCCATGTGACGTAAGTATTAGCTTGCTTGCTATCCTGCCAACGCCAGCTACCTGAAACAAACCAAAACACAAAGATAGCTAACATTAACTATAGGCCGACGCTACATGTGAAAATTACAGCTCACAGAGCTTCAGCACTTTTGTGGACTTTTGCGTATTCTTGCCCTCTGTTAGTTGGTAGTTGGCTTTGTTTTGTTACAACTGATGACTGTACATTTCGATTGAATGGACCTATGTAGTAGAAGTGAAGTGCCCTTCTATTTTTAACTTTAAAGAACACTGGTGTATTAACCACATAACTGAATGAAAACAATAAGCAATGCCTATAATGAAAAAAAGAAGAAAAAAAAGGAGGAGGAAGCGATTTGAGGCAAATCTTTCTGGTTATATTTCTGACAGATGAGGGAAGAGCTTATTCAGGCATGGTATTTGTTCACTACTATTTGTACTTCTCTGTAATGTTGTTGAGTGAACACAAAAGAAACAAGTGGCAAATGTAACAATTGTATCAAATAAGACCCTGAATACTTTTGAATCTTGCAAAACGTTCACTGACACCACACATCTCGTGTTTTTTTTACTACTGCTCTTGCAATACAGTACAATATAGACTGTGCGGGACAGGCTGTGATGCACAATCACGAGCTAATAACATTTCTTTTTATAACTAGGTCAAGTTTGAACTTATGAACAGCTGCTCTGAGCTGCTGATCTCTCAACAGTGCTTTCAATGTGAATCATGTGGTGAAATCCAACCTGTCTGGTTCAAAGAGAGCTGGGAACTTTTGAAAGACCCCCGTCTATAATCTGCAGGCATCATTAATAAATAGGACTAGAAATGTCACAACACACGTATCAAACACAAGTTGAGGTGCTTAGCGTCTTCTGTGCTGCAATTTCCAGAGACATCTTTGTTGAAGGCGAATGCGCTGTAGGCTTACAGTTCTTTGCGGAATGCGTGTATTAAATACAGAGCTAATGATCCTGCTGCTATGGATTGAGTTGGTGTAAACAAGATGCAAAGACAGGTGCACATCAGCGAAAACAACGTAAAAGCATGTTTCTCTTCACAAAAGGGAAGTCCGATTTCATTGTGTGAAAAAAAAACGTTTTTGATGTTTCTTGCATTTGCTGCAGAGAGGAATATGAATTAGTATTTTCGGAGGGGAAAATGACTATCTGCTGTAATTTATAGGTAAGGCTTACGACATAAATACTCCCTTTCATGCATAATACTGGTCTTAACATCAGGTAAATACATTGCAAAAATCCTTTCCCGGTACAGTAAGAATTGAGAGGGAGATGTGCAAAGCCAGCAAATACACTTTTGCTCCGAATGCCATACCTTTAAATAATTGATGGTGATTCTGTGTGTGTGAGAATAAAAGTTAACAACTGCCTGAGAGCAAGCCCAAGCTCCTCTCTTCGAGGTAGGAGACCGATAATGAAGGAAACAGCAGTATACTGCGATGAAAACACTGCTGTGCTTCCGGAAAGAAAGCACCTCAATGAGATAATGAACTCTGGATGTGTGTGAGAAGATCTACTCGTTTCTTGGACCTGGCCATGCTGAACATCTTTAATCCCCTTCCACCATACAGTAAATCTGTTTGCGCACATTAACATTTCAGCCTCCTTTTGGAAGACTTTAGAGCATCAGTGAAAAGGGATGGATATAAACAGCTTGGACTAATCCCAATACCCACGACAACAAAAAATAATTAATTGTGCCTAATTTGCTGCTGTCTAAACAGAGATTGGATTTCGTTTAATGCTAAACAGGCCAGTCCAGGAAATAAACACATTCCTAATTTAAAATGCTCCCCAAAGTGTTGCTTGCTTTTCTCTCCGCTCTCCACACGAAATATATGCAAATGACAGCATTTAGGTTTCATTCCCTGCACTGAGAGTAAATGGTGAAAGATCCCCGAGAGGGTTTCAAGTCTTAAGTGAGCCCGCTTCATTCTTTCTTCAAAGACCCATCCTTGAGCTACTGCACCCTCTGCTTCCGCAGTGAATATGTTTGGAGGGCAGAGATGTTTGAGCAACTTATGAACTCTGTCACGGATCAGGCTGGACGGTGGCCTGAGTCCCGCATAAGGCTTTCTGATATTTTTCTCTGCCCATGTTCAATCAAATGAGAAATGTGTGAGTAAAGCTGGGTGGATGCTGAGAGGCTCTCAGCAGCTGCTGCTGCTGCTATGAAAGAGGGAGGGTAAAAAAAATAAAATAAAAAAGTCAAGAGCTTATCTTGAAACCTTCTGATCAGTGTGGAGCAAAGACAGACAGATGACTGACAGAAATAGAACATGGATATCTGACAGGACCCACTTCATTTGCATCATCTCTTGCAGTTTCACAAAGGTATGTGTGATGTAATTTGATTGGCACTTTAAATGGACTATTTTCCATGGCCCATCATGATGAAATATCTCACCAAGAACGGTGTGCACCTATGCCACTGTAAACCATTAGAATGCAAATTGTCAAAAGATGCTATGTGTCACACATTTAAAGGGGCACTCCACATTAAGTTTTACTCCTCGTGAGAAGAACTGCTCAGTCTGCATAAACAGATGCATCGTACGATGTCTTCTGTGACCCACCATTACATTATAAACAAAAATGTACTCCTAAGTAAAAAAAAAAAAAAAATATCATTGAACCAAGTTTCTGTCGGGGAACTTTTATTCTTCGAAAGTGAAAGTGAAGAACCACAGCTGGCTGGCCGGCTTAGATTAGATGCAAGATGTATTCAGCAGGCTAAGTGACATGGAAGTGGTTTCAAAGATGTAATTTGCATGTACAGGCGAGGTCACAAACGTGCAGCTAAGGGATGCTTGTAGTTTCCCTTAAAGAGGGGGAGTCCTTGGCGCGTGTCAGCTCATCACAAGTACTAAAAGATTGAGAACCACATTTCAGGTCACCACTGTTCATAACCAGTACCTTACTTCCCTTCTTTAATTACAGACTGTGCTACAAAAGAATTGCCTGCAAGCAAAATGGGGAAATCATCAGAGGCTCTCTGTTCACGTGACAGGGTATTTAGGCTTTCAGCAGCTACAGTCTATTCAAAACCCACTTGAGTGTTGCCTCTTGTTTGTGAATTGCAGCGTGGAACCATGAAATCAGCGCCTGTGTGTGGCACGGGGCACACAAGCCCCAGAAGGACTTTCAGGCTATTTTAAACGCTTTGTCTAACTGGTTAACCGCCCGTGCCGTAAAACAGGTCCACTACAGGTCATGCCCACAATAAATAGTATTTTTCCCAATACAATATTAGAGAGACACTAATTTCAGGTAAAGAAGGAGCAATTTATTGTTGTTGAGAAACTAGTACAAAAGCTCAGCTAAATGTGGAATATAGTTGGTAATTTCTTTTTTTATATATATATATACTTTATTGGTGAGAATTCACAATATGACATAAGAATCAAAGAGCAAGTATTTTCATTTTTTGTGCATGTGTTACTCAGTTTACAGTAGTAAAGGAGAAAAGAACAAGAAAGAAAAGCAAAAGACAAACAAAACTAAACAAACACAAAGAGCTAATTAAATCAAAACACCCACCCACAAACCCACCCACGTACAAGGCCTTCACATTTGTTTACATAAAGTTTATGTTGTACAGTATTGTAAAACTATAGTTAAGTTAGATCGCAGTTAATCAGACAGATAAGGGAAGGACAGAGGACCAGATAGGTCAGTACAAATTACCAGACATATCTTATTCAGTGGGCAACACTAATAGATTATGAAAATATGAAATGAAAGGTTGCCATTTCTTAGCGAAATTGTCATTACAGCCTCTAAGTGTATATTTAATTTTTTCAAGACTTAAGAAAAACATCACATCCTTAAGCCAGGCAGACTGAGATGGTGAACTTGGAGATTTCCAAGCAAGAAGTATTGACGCGCCAGAAGAGTGGAAAAGGCAATAATGTCCTCTTTGGTACCATATAGGATGGATTTGGCTGGAATTCCAAAGACTGCCAGAAGAGGGCACGGTTGTACCTTGATCCCTAAAACTATAGTTAAAATATCAAAAACATAGTACCAGAAGTGTTTAAGTTTAGGACACGCCCCAAAACATGTGTAGTAAATCTGCTTGAGGATAATCACAACAGTTACATCCGGGGTCGTGACCTGGGAATATTTTAGCTAGTTTGCTGTTAGTAAAGTGCATCCTATGGACCACTTTAAACAGAATGAGACCAAGTCTGGCACAAGACGTAGATGTGTTCACCCTATCCAGTGCACTCACCCACCAATTTTCTGTCAGGTTCATGTTCAACTCACTTTCCCATTTGGTTTTGATTGTAGAAAAGGTATCTATTGTAGTTATGACCTGGTTGTAAACTTTAGAGATCAATCCCTTCTGAGTTGGATGTGTGTCCAGTAGGCTTTCTCAAAGTGTTTTGCACGGGAAGTCAGGGTATGACGGAAAGTGTTTCACTACAAAGTGGCGGACCTGAAAGTATCTGAAGAAATTTGAAGCTAGAGAAGTGGTCATCGTCAAAAAGATCCCTGAAACACTTCAGTCCTCTTTTTTTCCCCACTGTGAGAAGGTTTTGTCCACTACAGATGGTGGGAATAGATGACTGTTACTAATTGGACCCAGAGAACAAGCTGTTAGAAATTTAAAGTGAAAACGAAATTGAATCCAAATTCTAAGAGTAGCAAGGACAATCGGGTTAGAAGAGTGGCTGGACAATTTTATCGGAAGAGATGAGTATACCAATGCAGGAAGAGAAGATGAATAGCATGATTGAGCCTCCAAAATGCACCAATCAGTCTCAGGGGCATTAATCCAAAATGATATTTTTTGAATATTAGTTGCCGAATAATAAAAAATAAATTTAATTTGGACGTTGGAGAAAGACCTCGCTCACTCGTGGTGACTTACCTGCCCAGATAAAGTTTAAAATAATCTTATCAATAGACTGGAAAAAATATTTTGGCAAGAATATTGGTAAGCATCTAAACAAGTACAGAAATGTGGGGAATACATTCATTTTTATAGACTGCACCCTGTCAGGTAGTGACAGGGGCAGGTTGCTCCATCTAAGAAGATCATTTTTCATATTTTCAACCAAGGGGTTAAAGTTGGCTGTATGAAGAGAGGCAAGAATGCGAAATTTGAATTTTGAATTTGGCAAGCCAAATCGTTTATTGGGTACAATTCACTCTTTTTGAAGTTTAGTTTATATCCTGAGAATGTATAGTTGGTAAATTAACCAAACAGTTGTTTAAGAGAAGCTGAAAGGCAGGGAAATAAAGATAAAAGTACAGAACAGCTCCTTTCCACCCTGACAATAAAGGAAGGTGGGGAAGGGGAGGAGATAAATGAGACACACCTGTGAACGGGGAGGGGGACAAACCAATTAACACAAGCAGCATGGAGGACGACAGAGAGAGGAGTGAGAGTGACTCAAGGAGGAGATCATTTGGAGTTTAATTCAGTCTCTGAAAAGAAAACAGCGACGCATAACCGAGCAGCAAGTGACCCCAGAATTGGGTGGATTCTGCAAACCTTCCCGGACAACAAGGCACTGCTGGAGGTGCGCCGATCCCTGGAGCAGGTGGGATGAATGGAATCTTGTTCAGCTGTACGTCTTGGACCTGTTTGGATGCAACCGTTGACTTCCTTACCTTTGTTGGGCTATTAAGATAAGCCTCCTTTACTGCAACACTCTAGGCTTCTCCTTCACAAGAGATGATACGAAACACAAACTACGCACAAAACTCAGAACTCAACAGGAAAGTACAGACAGATCAATTAAAATTACAACCTATGATACAATAAATACCATAAAACATGAAACACCACATCATTCATGACTACATGACTGAACCCTCTTTAAAAAATGTTATAGTTTGAGTTTAAAATCATCCGTCAGGATCCAGTTTGAGTTCTGTAGGTTAGTAATTTCACAAGTTGATCCTCCCCAAATGGAAAAGCTCTTTGTCCAAATAAGGATTTACAAACCTAACAATTCCCGTTAAGTTAAATTAATTTTAAATGGAATTTGTTTTAGTCATTTAAAAAAGCGATTAAACATATTATATCTCTTAAGAACATGGCAATGATGTGATCTTATTGGTTTCCTGTTCAAAATTGTATTTGCTTGTGATTAGCATCGCAATAGGCTATTAAATCGCATTTCAATATTTCTTTTTAACGAGCTGTTGCTTAAGTCATGAGTACTTTGACACAGAACACGAACAGCATGCAGCAAAACCAAAAAAAAAAAGGTGACACCATTTTTGTCTCGTAACGAGCTGTGGCATCGACCTATCACGTTGTGCGGAACAGGCATTCAAAATGTAACCTGTAGTGATCAGCAGCACAGAGGCTCTGTCGTCTGAACCAAGAAAGTATAACTGTATTACTGCTATCATCCATGACAAAGGCAGCACGCATCCACTCCGTAACTGCTTACCAGAGGGAGCTAAAAAGGAAACTCAATAAAATAGCAAACGGAAGCTCAGGGTATACAACTATTTACTTCAGGCAGGAAATGTATTGATGGTTTGTTTTGTTTATCTTGTGCATTTTGTAGCGAGGGTAGCAGACTTTCCGGGCTATCTCTCACTGGTTGACAGTGATATTTGTGCAGTATAATGTGACAGGTTGGAACACTGGCGCCCCACTCTTGTTTTGTATTTTTGGATGAAAAACCTATGCCGCACAGAAGCATCAGCCATTTCAGCAAATGCCTAAAAATGATATATGTGGTTGTTAGTTACTGGCTATCGGAATTATAACTCTTGTCTGTGAGCAAAAGAGGAAGTAGAACGTTGTAACAAAGCCATCTGCAGGAGCGGCAGATAAGAATGCTGAGACTTGGGAGACCCCTGTTTTCCTTCCTGTGTCCTACCGACAGTCAACATTGGTTGCTTTTAACCAACCACCACGTATCTAACCACGTCTACTTGGTATCTAAACCTAGCCAAACCTTAACATACTGTAGCTACATGTGTCGGATCATAAAACTGTGATTCCATCCTGCCGATTAGATTAGAAAATGTTTCTATATGTTGCTCTGGAGGGCATTTACAAACACATTTTGTCATGTCAATCAAGAGATACTACATTTAAAGTAAACAAATAAATGGAACATAGTGTAGAATAAAGTTAGGATGGGTTTTAATGGTCAAATACTCTCCTCAATTCTGTCATATTTAGGGAGGTAGTAATGGCACGGTATCAGACGGGAATAATCCCCCAGACTGGTGGTGGGGGTAAAGAGAGTTGCTGACAATCTGGAGGATTGAGCACAACTTCTGATGAGCTCAGTTTGAAGGAACCTTGCCCACTGGATGTGACATTAAGTTTGACAGCAACAATATGATCGTCTTAGGGAGATTGTGGCATATCTCATTGGTTTTACTCCGAGTGAACGGCCATAATCGGCTGGTGGAGTAGCAGCCGGAGAGATTTGTGAACGACTGACAGTGTAAATAGAGAGTCTTCCTGACTTAACTTCCAATAAACCTCATCGAATTTGGAGAACTTTGTTAATTTGAAAGCGTTGCGTGATGAAACCTCATCAGCAAGCCTGACAAAGCTAGACAGCAGAATGTGCTGTGTTGTTCGCTTGATTTCAATAGAGAAATAGAAGAAACAAAGAAGTAAATAACTAGACTTTTGGACTGTCATTTGATTCTTTTGAGTCGTATTGATGTTTGACAGTGTGTGGGAGGCGTTCTATCTATTTTTCATGAATATTTTCTCCCCTATGCCCCTAAGATTTGTTTCCTCCTGATGACATTTTCGCATTACGCTCTTTGAAATAAGAGAACAATACGGAAACACTGCAGTCTAAGCATGATCCTCCTCGAGCTCTGCAGGTATACACCAACACCAATAGACTGGGATCGAGGTGGTTCTTTATTTGAGGAGAAAAATCGGTCAAAAATGTCATTGTTATCTGAGTAAAATTAAATTAAAAAATACTCCCCCCGCTACCAATGGGATAGGATTTGAAAGAGGGGAAAGGATTTGAGAAACTTTTAATCATTAGGAGTGATGAAACACGGAGCGCGTTCGGGGGGAAGGAGTCAAGGGTGGCTAACAAAACAGTGTTGAGAGAAAATGAAGTTATGTTCCGTGGGGATTAAGCTGACAGATAGCAGTAGGAAAGACTCCCTTCTTTTCCAATCCGTCCGTGATATCAGGTCTGATCAGGAATAAGGCAGCAGAAGCCAAGTGCAAAAAACAGGACACAGTCAAATACCGGACTGCCACTCAAGATTGGAGAGATTTCTAGAGCCTGCGGTACAAAATAATACATTTAAGACGGCCTATTTTGTAGCAAGCCTATGGCAACGCACGATTGTCATTAAAAGTGCACCAGTCAGAAACATGTCATTGTTGTTTGCATATGAATGCTAAAGAAAGATGCAAAGGAACATGGTAAGGGTCAGGCAGAGGAAAACGATAACATGGTAACAGCAGGCCGGATTCTTATTAAAAGTGGGAATGAACTGGGGGAAAGTGACATTAATTAGTGGAGTTAGTCATGCAAAGGCAGTTAAGAGAGCCGGCCGTTAATACTGGATGTGGAATAAAGGCAGCACAAAGATCAGGAGAAAAACTGCATAAAGGTCGACCCACCAGCTTTAAAACTGAACCTTGTGTCACTTTTTTAAATGTATGCGATAACAAGGTAGGAAATTGTGTCTGTATTTAGGATCCAGCCAATATATTGAGTCTCTGCTCCTTCCTCTAATAACAGGCAATTTACTTCATTGAAGCAGAGGGTACAGAGGTAAATCAGGCTGTTTGGCTGAGTTGCATGAGATCAGGTAGCGTAGAACGGTGCTGGAATTACATATTAACTGACCATTTTATGCGGTGTCCAAATGGTGGCAGTAATGTAACATTCTCCAAGCAATCCTGCAGAGAAACAGCGCGCCTGCACCGGTTCAGTCCTGGGCTGTATCACCAGCTTCAGTGATGCTCTGGCGCCGCCTGTACATTAAATGTTCATGGTGAGTGCGGCGAGTGATGAAGCGTGTTCATGTGGCACATTCTGAGCCGTCTTTGCTGAAAAACTGAGACCAGCGTCAACCTGCTAAAGGGCATACATGAGCTGCAGGGGCCATAATAATAGGTTCCCATCTCGGTGCACTTCTTGTGGTGAAATACTTAAAATCATATATACAGCCATGATTTCCTGCGTGATCATTTGATGAAATACAAATTAGTTTTAGAATATGCATCATCTAAGGTCTTAAGATGCTGATATAGGAGCTCTCTGCAAAACGGGGCTGATTATGGCATAATAAAGAAGGGCCAACCTGAAGGCTCCCATTGTGTCAGTAGATGCTGTGCTTCAGTGGTGCATATTCTTTTTCACCCAAAACAAAGTCACAATTGAGCAAATCACCAAAACCCAATTGTAACATGGGCCATCCACTTTGCCAATTTATTATTGCAGCCTTCCTCACAAGGCCATGCGTGTTGTTTTCTTCAATGTTGGTGCTGGCTATGTTACTCAGCTCTGACTCTAATCATTGCGGTGGAGAGAGGGAGAGGGAGAGATACAGATCTCTCCCTCGCCACTAGCTTTATCTTGAACTTTCAAGGTTTCATGGTCTTCATCGGCTGATGGAGTTTTGTTAATTGAGTGAATGAATATGTGTCTTTGTTTAGTTGGTATTTTAAAACCACTGAGTCAAGGCTAGGTTATGGTTTATCGGTATAAAGAAAATGAAGAAAAAGAGAAACATAGTGTGTGTGTGTGTGTGTGTGTGTGTGTGTGTGTGTGTGTGTGTGTGTGTGTGTGTGTGTGTGTGTGTGTGTGTGTGTGTGTGTGTGTGTGTAATGGTCTGAAGAATACAAATGCCAAGTATTTTTTTGTAAATGCACAAATCCTACTTGAAATCACATTTCGCGTCATTGATGGACACTTACTATTAAGTCATAGAAAAAGTAATCCCAGTGGAAGTGATGATTTTCACCACAATGCTGCATTTTATTGCACTGCACACCCTTACAAATACCCAACGGGTGGCTGAATGTAGCTCATATAACCTGCACATCACACACTCTTTACAACTGATGGACCATCACTTAAAATCACATTATAATGAACAATCTACTTCTTTTTCTTCTCTATAGTGGCAGAAACCAGACCACCTTTCTGAAAAGTGCTCTGTGACTTCACTCATGCCTCTCTCTGAAGAGTGACCTGTGGGTATAAAAATTCAGTTGAAGCCGAACAGTTTCATAGCACACTAACTAAAAGAAACGACAAAATAAAAGTGGCCATTAAATGCTCATATAACCATGAGGTCTGCCTTAGAAACGGTCCGTGCGGCCTCTAGTATGTCAGTCAGAGCAACAGGCGTGAACACGATGACAAAGAGAGGACACTCGGTCATCAATGGGGAGACATTTAAAGGATATCGATCATGCATGAAGTGATCTCAAGCAGGCATCCTGCAGAGCCACAACTTCCTTAGGTAAGAAGCTAAATGGCATGGCTAGCCATTTTTGTGGTCAATTAAAAACACCAGGATTTAAAAATACAGTCCTCCCCCTGCAGCGCTCCCCTGTCTAAGCCCCTCCCACCACCAGAAGAGCACGGGCAAGAGCACGTATAATGGAAAGCTTTGAATCCAGCTTGAGGCCGATGTAATCACGAAACTCTCTCCATCTCTGAGACGCTTCGCCGATATTGACGCAGGCAGTCTAAGGCAGTTGTTGCCAATGCCGGAATAGCAACTTTAAATTGAACTGACTTGTGATTGGCCAGAGTCTGCTGTCGCAGGCTAGAATTTCCAAAGCCTGAAAACAGATGGGCAGAAGTAGTTTTCTCCCAGACCACTTGAATTACAATATGCTGAAAGGTTATTATGGATTTTTAAAGAATTCAAGGTAACCCGCAGTGAGTAGATACACACACTAGAAAGAGACTGTATTTTTTTATAATTCTCATCTTTTTATGAATCTTTTTTTACAAAGTACATAGTAACTTTCACGATAACTTTTTATGATTATCACAGTTATTGCATTTGTAAATCACATTTAATTTGATTAGCAAAGACTTTTCAATGTCAAGTGCTAACAAGCACACCAGAGTTGCATTGATTCCAAAACATTTGGATTGGCAATAAAATGCTGCAGAGACATGTTGAGGCGAGAGGGCTGCAGCTAAGAACTCTTGTTTGTAGAACCTTGGTGGTGGAGAGATTCCCTGATAGGCCAGCACAGTTCAATACCACAGCAAGTGAAGCCACTCTTCAAACATACCCTGAAATCACTGCACTGTAGTTATGTGGTCCAACAGATTACTTTCTTTTTCCACAGTGCAATTGATTTTCCTCTATCTGGTCTTCATTCCTGCTCCTCCTTTGAACCTGAATGTTAACTAGACAGTACTCGCTCTCTCTACAAGTTCAGAAACTGTTGTATTGATGACTGGAGCCACAAATATGTTGAAACAACACCGCATGAAGTGTAGCAGGATGTGTTCCTGATAAATAAAGACATAGGGAGTTATATTAGTGGTATCAATTAACGGCTAGCACAGCAAACAGTCAGCATCAAAAACACGGCTGATGACAACAAAGCTAAAATATGTCATATTCATCCTCTAGAACAGGGGTGGACAAATGTTTTGATAGTATACAGAAAAGTATAAGTCACGGGCCAAACGGTACAGGAAATGCGTAGTTTTCAAACGGTTGCCCTGCAAGAAAACCAGAGCCTCTCGACCAGAAAACTCCATGTCCCTTCAAAATAATAATTTACCATCAAATTTTCAATTGTCCTTTTCATAAAGAGCTTCAAAAACCAACCACTAGCCACAAGGAGACGATCAACATGTTTTTGCTTCACTCTCGGGGGGGCGGGGGGGGGGGGGGGCTGTCATGCTGCTCAGTGCGCACCCTGCAGCAGTAACCGTGAACGTGCAATTTAAAAAAATGGTGTCCCTAAAATCAACAAATGATCATGATCATAACAATTGTGAATATAATTTTGGCCATACTTGTGCAGCCCTTCTTTTAAGTGAGTGATCTGACCCTTTTAAGTGTAGATGAGGAGTGTTTGGACTGCAAATATGTGTTTTAGTGAATACATGAGTGGGTGGACTATGTGGACTCACCAGCGTCTTTGTTTTGGTGAGCCCTGTTTCGCCCGCTCTGCTCTGAGCCAGGCGCTTTGCTTTATAAAAAATATAACAATTGCAATGAACGACTACACTTCATTATTTTTTTAACCTCACCTCTCCGCAGAGGCTCCCATGAAGTATTGAGGCAAAAGCAAGCCGTAGCACACATTATGTATGGTCCGCCCTAAAAAAAAGTAAAGGATTAAGAAGAAGCATGTGGAAGCAGAAATGATCACATTAATAATCAGCTGTGGTAGTAGGAGTCTAATAGTGCCTTCATAACAGTAGTGCTCTTCAAGCTGTTGGTTAAACCTGTCCAAAAGTCAGAATCAAAGTCCCATTCCTATGAAGCAACTCTTATTACGTTTTCCATTGCTGTTGGCTGACTCATCTCTCGCGTCCCAACACAGACACAGGGAGTGCTTCGGCTATTTGCAGGCAGCAGATAAACCAAGAGCAATAATTCAAACTGCCGTTTGTATAAGTGGATATGAAAAGCCTTTGCAGTGACTGACAATGGTTTCGCAGCCACAGACAGTTAGAGAAAGTTAAATAAGATCGGGATTCTAGTTTGAATTAACCATTTTCCTCTGGCACTTTTTCTGCCCATATTTGTGCCTCAGGGTTTTATTTTCGTAAATTAGTATTTGCTAGTTTAATGGTAAAGGCATTAAGTGAGCTGGAACGTGAGGGCATTAATTAAACATTAAAGCCTTGTCTTGAACAATAACAAGAAATTCTCGTTGGCGAGGAGCCGTTCCTCTGCATGTCATACCAGTATCAAGGAGTACCAGTTTCTCCTAATTAACTTAATTGGACAAGTGATTATCAGCACCTCATCAACACTTTGATAAGTGTAATGATGGGTGTTTCAGCAGTGGCACATGACTCTAAATTATCCTCTGTTAGTGTTCCCATTGCTTGATACATTTACTTGGTTAATAAGGCATTGTTCATAATTAGCAAGTCAAAGCAATCTCTTCTGCTACTACTGATGTTGCTATCATCGACAAAGTGATGACAAATGGTTGCTTTACTGAATCAGTGAATAACATGTACATGTCCAAAATAATCTGATCTATTTGCAATAACCTCCAATGCAACTTTGCTTTTTGCCAATTTCCTCATTTCAAAAGCACTGATATCAGAAAAACCTGAAGAGGAAGTATGATTTGTGCAGTGATCAAGAAAACCCTAAAAATCCCCTCCAGACCTGAACCCATAGTTTAAAGATTTTCCACACCAACTGCCTTGTCTTACAATTACATCTATCAATTGCAATTTGTCGGGAAAATCGTACAGATATCTACTTAATCATTCACATTTCTCTGACAAAAAACATTTTGAACACAGACATAAACCTCTGGGATTAACTCCCACATACATCCAACTGGGACTGCTCAAATTACATATGTAAAGTATACATGCTTATAAATACTGTCTAGAGACCATATGAGTTTACCTACATACATTTCCGGACAATACTCAGACCTGTATTGTATATGAAGTCCTCACAACTCAACTCGGCTATTGCCAGACAGCGTGTCGATGCTGCAAAACCCTGGATAGGTTCAATGCTAACATTTTTAAAATGTGTAAAAGATACAAGTTTTTGTTTGGCATCTAAAGTATTGAGCTAAGTTTAGGTAACAGAATCCAACAATTAATTCAGGTTTGAGAAACAAACGGTGGTCTCCCACATGAATGTTGGATGCGCTACACACGTAAATGTAAATCAGGACTTTTCCAACATGACTGTAATTCCTTTGTAACAGGGCTGCACAACAACAGCACATATCTACAAGCAATTAAACCTTTGAGAACATTATGCCCTTATGAAATATGAAAGCCACCTTTTACATAAATCATGTGCTCACAAACACACATTACGAGTGATAAATATGAACGAAAGACAATGCCTTCACTCATGATGATTTACAGCAACCTCGCCACTGCAGGCAAAATCTGCAAGATGGATGGCTGATGGTCGATCTGATTGTCTATCTGTGCCATTCAGTTTGTCTTTCAAATATCAAAACACACTCTCCATTTCTGTGCAAGGACTGCTTTCTCAGGTTTGCCCCTCCCTCCCTTGCCCACTGTCCCTCGGGAGAAAGCAAGAGTGTTTTTCAAGCTTTGCCTTTGTTTACCTGGCTCTTTGTTC
Organism: Pholis gunnellus; assembly: GCF_910591455.1. Taxonomy (NCBI): domain Eukaryota; kingdom Metazoa; phylum Chordata; class Actinopteri; order Perciformes; family Pholidae; genus Pholis; species Pholis gunnellus. Next base: position 14,207,719 of record NC_136540.1, read on the forward strand.
TGGGCTGTCACATTATCTCTCTAAGTGACGACGTAGCCTCCCTGCGGGCTCATAATGAGGAAATAGTGGTGGCACACGGCCTTGTTTCTCTACGTTGAGGGTATCACCGCATGTTAGGGCATGCCACTGTTCAAGTGCGGACTCATTTGGCAGATGACAGATTTATTCTGGGCTCTATGATAACAGTCTATTTATTTACAAAGGGAGTATGTCTTTGTTTGTTTTCTCTGCATGAGAAATCTGATTTGCCGGATCTGTGGCCTGCTTTCCAAGACATGTTTAAACCCAGCTATTGCATATATTGGCCTTATCAATATCTATTCAATTTTACAAAGTTAAAACATATAAGATATCCATACCGGCACTGGAAGACTGGCCTGACATTAAAAAGTGAATCCATCACAGCACTCTCCACACGGTGAAAGATCAAATTGAATGCATACCCTTGCAGAATTATTGACTTCCACCCTGCAGCGCCTTCGCAGTGTTCCCATTTCAAAGCAAAAGTTCAAATACGGACTGCTGTGATGTTAGACTGTTCAATCAAAATTTGTGAACGTCAACAGATCTCTCAAAGGAAACAAGGCACGACGAAATCCCTGAGCAAATGAACACGTACAAACCAGGATGACACTCCCTGACAAATACTGCATCTATATGAGGTTTTACGTCCAAATTATATATAAAACGGATATGAATGAATACGTTTAAATCCCCTCTCTCTGATACATGTTTTTTTTCTATCTTTATATTTCATCATACTCCCGAAGCATTCCTCTGAGCCTCTAATAATGACGCAGATATGTTTACATTGTAGATACTTGAAAGCCCGTTGGGTCTCATACAGACGCTAAAGGGTGCCCTCCGGGTTGGTATTTGACAAAGCGTCGGTATTGGATGCACTGGAATTAGGAACGGGCTGGACCACCCATTTCTGGAGACGGGCACACTTATTTCTGATCATATGAGATGATTATGAATGCATTCTCTTTTTTTTTAATCGGGATGATTCACCCGCCTGTTCGCAAAACCCAGAGAAATGTTGAATCAGTTGCCCAAGTGTTATTGTGTAGTGATTGCACTTGCACTTAAGGTCATTCCTGTCTGCAAATAGCTTCTTATGAATTGAAGCAAAACAATTCTGTTTTTAATTTGAATCCCGTAAAGATCTCCTCCATTCAATTTTCTTTTTTGGTTAATTTCTTTTGCAGAGGTGACTAAACACAGAAGCTCTGCACATAACAGAGTGATGTTACATAACCGTTCCACTCTACTTTGCAATCTCTCCATAATTTAAAAATGAGATCTTAGAGGCCTGCAAACCCAGAATGTTCCATAATTTAAAAATGAGATCTTAGAGGCCTGCAAACCCAGAATGTTTGCAAGAAGCATTTTTGCACTTCCTGTTCCCTTGTTCCCTCAGTTTTATTTTTGAATGGGTTTTTGGTTAGATGCCTCAAAGAATGTCTGCGATAAACACAAGCATTAAGAGATTTTAACATTTTGTTAATTTTGTGACATTAACCATGTCGGTAAATACTCCTCTTTGAAGCTTTTACATGTCTTATTAAAGGCAGTTGAAAAGAAGTGGCTAAATGAGACTCCTAAATGTCATCATGCCAACTAGTCTGCACTCCACCATGGCGAAGTCTGTTTAGAGCCTCATGTTACAGCAGCTTTTTACTTCTGCTTCTTGCATCCGTACTTCAAAAATCAGAAAAGCAGTTTATTTTTGAAGATGTTCTTGCTGAACAAAATGTGTACGGTTAAGTATCGCAGACGTATGTGAGCCGCAGGGCTTATTTTCTGCAAAAACCCCAAATCCAGTGGAAAAAAACTATATTTTTGTCGAGGGAACCCGTGTGATGCTAACTTTCGGGGTCGGCCTCCAGAAATACGTCAGCCCTCCAGCAACACATGGCAACATTTAAGATACGTTGGATGTTCAGGCTGCAAACAGTCATGCGCACACAGTGAAACTTCCTGAGAAAAAGCAGATTACTCTGCTTGTTGCAGAAGATTGTGTTTGCCGACCTGTCATATGTGTGAGGTGTGCACATTCTCACTGAATATATAGAGGGTTTTCAGTGTCTTCTTTGAGGTCATATGACCAAACATTGCACGTTTTTTCCATATCAATTTAATATTATTACCACTGCTCATACTATTACCACCATCTCCAGTTCTGCAATAAATTCATGGCTTGCACGAGTCAGCAAAATACCGCGGCGTAGTCTGTGCCCCTTGGCGTCTGATCCCTACACACAGAGGCACCCTTTAGCGACGCACCAGGCATTAAACTGACTCCAATGTAAAACCACTTGCATCATTGTTAAACAGTCAGAGCAACTGATGCAGTATGAAGTGTGCAATAGTTTGCTTACGGTGGGTGGGACGGGTGGCAAATGGCTCAAACAAACAGGACTTTCACCCAGGAGAGCGTTGTTCATGTCATGTGAAACCAAGTCAACTTTGACTTATTTCGATATGTCAGTCATGACTTATCGTGAGTATCGTTGGTCCTGTGAGTCACGTGAGTTGTAAGTGATTTTGTGGTTACATGACTTGTTAGTCAGTTAACGTTAATGACCTCTAACCCTCAGTCAAGTAAACGTCAACTACGATCTATTCCTAACCCTAACTAAGTGGCTTTGTTGCCTATATATGTTCCTGTGAAGACAGAAGTTTATTTTGTAAAGACACTATGCATGTAATGCAAAACGCTAGATGGGTACCAAGAGCGTTAATCATACTACGAAGCTTAGGGCCACTGACCAAGCTGCAGTATTTGTCGAGTTGGGAGTGAGAACATGTTGCCCTGAGACCTGGAGGACGTTGCCATTGTGCCTCCATCACACAGTCCTTCTCTAATAGCTCTGTCCCATTAACTCTTCTTTCACAGCATCCACTTTCCCTTGTAGTGTGTGAAACCTTGTTGACAGCATGGCAATAGACCATTAAATTCCCGGTAATTAATGTTATGTGCCACCATTAAAAATGAACTCTCATAATAACTTGGCTAATTGGTTTGGTGGACTGAGGTCCACTGACAAAGCCTACAGAAATACAGCAATACTGAGGGACATTGTCAAGGAAAAAAGTCAGATTATATCTGTTGAGAAATTGTGTATAATAATGTAAAACATTCCATACCCTCAATTTTTTATGTTCAAGATTTTAATTAAAAGCAGTCACCACATTTCCCTCAACATTAACTTCAGTAAAAAAAAAAAAAAGAGATGCTACATGATTGAACTTTGACTTATGAAGTAGCAAGACCTACCGATGTCAAGCTGATGTCATTTTGAAGATTTTACAGAGTGGGCTGACAAGACAGCTCCTTTTCATACCACAATGCCCTTTGCTGGCCACTGAAATATGTGCGAGGGCACATATCAGGAAGCATACATTCTAGTGCAGACTGGGAAAGCACTGTGCCAATGCTCACAAGCGTCAAGATGGAAGAGAAAATTCTTGCTGCTGTGATGATTTTTCAGAGTTGTCGAATTTTACCTGAAGCGAGTAGGCAATAAACCACTGCACCATCTTGGCATCTGATACGCCTTCAAACTGGACTGGTACATATTTTATCTTCTGTAGTAATGCACCCACACCAATGTAACCCCTTGCTGTGTTTTGCTCGAGGCTTATTATTGGTATGAACTTGGCCTCTTGCATTTAAAATACTGTAGTTATGCTGTCACTACTATTACATTTTCTATATGCCTTTCTGAAGCGTTTCTTGTTGTCTGATTCATGTTAGGGCTGCATTAACAGTGGCCTTACAGTATGTATAATACACTTTTGATAGTTTTGTGATGGTACTATAAACACAACACATATTTTGGCAGCTTCCACTATTAGCCTGGATAAATCAAATTAATGGTCGTGTCTAAATTGTAGCTTGACAGAAAACACAGATTTTATTAATGACTGGTGTTTCCTCTGTTGTATGGCTGCTCATTTATTCTCAGGAATGTAACATTGTGCATACACGACCCACACCCATGTTACCTGTCAGAAACCACAGCTTTACAAGTTTAACGTCTCCATGCTGTCAACTCCAAATTAGCCTTAAATACTATGTTTGCCCAGTCAGCGTGATCCTTAATTCAACTCAATGTCTGCAGGAACATCTAACCACATTTGTTGTAAAACATCATTAGTTGCTACTTTAATTTGTCACCTTGGCTACCCTCTAACATGGCAATACATGGGCACACAACCATATGTCAAGTCACAAGACACATGTGGAGATATGGATCAACAATGTTCAGATGGTGGCAACCTCTGGTTCTGAAAAGTGAAACCAATGTGGAAGTGCCTTCAACCTTGATTTCTTTCAAATGACCAGCAGGGGGCGAATCCTTTGGTTGCAAACATAAATGAGATAGTACAGAAGTCTGTGAGCAAATTGCCCTACTTCTCAGTTTATTTATTACCTTGGTAAATATTGTAAAGTGTATGGTCTCACTTGCTAGTTGTCTTATACAGTGTTAGGTTGTACTTAGCTCTCTGTTGAACCTTGTGGGACACACCATAAGAAAGTAAAGTAAGTAACAAAGTAACAAAAATAAATTTGATGAGATGCAATGGGAATCCAACATGTACAACGCTCAACCACCATAAACACCTTCACAAAAGATTTAAATACTTTTGTTGAGATGAACCTTTAACATAGCCGGCAGCTATAGAACACAAATGGACTCTAGGCTGAGGAGAAGTGCATCTTATTGAGCATAGCACTGAGGTACTGGAGGGAGATAAAACCTGATGAACCACTGGACAAAGTGTAAAGTCATTGAAGTGTGAAGCAAAGGTGGGGACTATCACTGCTCTATTATGGTTAACTGTATTAACAGACAAAAAGAAATAACCATGGGTGTTAACGTTTCAGTTTTCTCTATGAATATAGTCTTTTTCGGTGTTTAGTGATACAAACCATTCATACTTATTTTACTCATATTATTAACACACATGTCTTAGCCACACCTAACTGTATATTTAATCCATTTTTATCTAAATGTCACCGTACCATTAAATAAATCCCTTACACACACATGGTACAACCCCATGTTTCTTTGGGCTGATGAGACTCTTCACAGGACTGTGTGTAACAAAAGTGCTATGTCAGGTCAAAGGAGGGTCATGCAGTTGTCCCCCGCTCTCTGACTTCCCCTCGTCTTGAAACAGTTGAGGCCTTGCTGCCTCCTCGGGTGGAACAAAAGGATTAGATGTAGTGTCTACATGCTGACAAGCAGCTCAGAAATCGAAACTTATTTATTTCTTTATTTTGCCACTACTAATAATATATTGCCATTGATCATCCAATCTCTATTTAAATTACTTACATAAAGTCCTCGTATTGACCATTGCTGTGCAAGCGATTAATTGAGCAATACAATTTAACATTGGTGGTGTTGTTGTTTTTTTCTTTTTTCGGCTGTATCTTTCACTTTGAGTTTGTCAGATAATATGCAGATGCAAAAAATATGAACCTCTTTCTTCCAAACCTCACCCTCTTGGTAGGGAATTTCGTGCCCATAACTTCAGCGAGGAACCCGGTCACAGAACTGCTTCTACGATTTACTGCCAGCTTCGCTCTGGCTCTCCTTTTAATTTCATTAAACTGTGTCCTATATCGGGCTGCTGTTTGAGGACGTCCAGAGCAACAATTAACCAAATGTGTTACCTCCTCCCCGTCTTTTACCATCATCTGTCCTCAGGGCCATATGCAGTGCCATAGATTTGCTCTTGGCGATTCGATGGCAGCTGCACAAGAACATCAGTTTGCTCCACTCTGCACTTTGGAGCGGCGCTACTCGGAGAAGAGTGTAACACTGAAAACTCTTTATATGTTCAGTGAGAATGTGCGCATCAGACACATATGACAGGTCGGCATACACACAATTTTCCAAAACAAGCAGAGTAATCTGCTTTTTCTTCGGATGTTAGCCAGTTTTACTATGTGTGTGTGTGTGTGTGTGTGTGTGTGTGTGTGTGCAACCTAAACATCCAACGTATCTTAAATGTATTTATTTATTTAAGTTTTTTAAATCTGCTGCTCTGCTGCACCAGAGTTGGTGTTTATTGGAACAATGAAAAGACTGACAAAGACAGTTTTGATGAGTTTGATTTTGTTTCTCTAGAGTTTGTATGAAGCATTGATCAGCGAGGTCAAATTACTGTTGTCTGACTGGAGTCTGGTGGCTATTGATTTGATTTGATTTGATTCATTATATATTTACTTTAACGCACAATAAAAAAAAACATGCTAGAAAAGGGCCCAAAAAGTTAGGGTTTTTCGTCAAATGGGAAAGGGGGTGTAGAATAACACAGGACACACCTGAGTATTATTATGATAGAGAACTCTGCCCTTAGTGCTTCATTTCAGTGATGCTGCAGCCAAACTCATACAGATTCACCTGCTGTCTCAGGCTACAAGCACACTAACTGGCTGCCTGGCTGTTTGGAAGCAGCACAGCTATCTTCAGGAGGAAGGAAATATCCCCGACGCTTTGCATGCATCCATTATTTTCCTTGTGGGAAAACGGCATGTGTCCTTTTGGGGAAATTGTTCCCTCAGTTCTAATCCTTGCGGAGGCATCGACAGAAGACTGATGTAGTTCCCTCTGAAGTAGCAAATGGAGCTGTGCTGTCTTCCCTCTGTTAAAACACAATAAAGCACAGAGAATTTGAAAAGACTGAAGAGAGACTATAATGCTGCAGTGACAAATCACTGTACCGTATATGGCTGCTAGACAGAGCAAAACATGTCCTTAAAATTGCTGATCTGCACAGCAGGCAGAAGGTGAACTCACTTTTTCTACTTATTTTTAGTAGCTGGTTGTAATATGAAGTCAGACCAAAGCATAGATCAGAAAGGCAGGGACGCTGGCTGTGAATCTAATTTGAGGGTGCTGTTCAGTCCATACTGTATAATGACGTCATAGGCCTACTAAATGGGCAACATTACGTTTTTACATTGATTTGATCGGCCATAATAATTTCAATCTTATAGTTAAATAACAGCATTTTACACCAGTTTTAGAACATTTTACGCTACAACACACGGCAAACATGAACACCGCCATACGAATCAGCCTCACCAGCTAAACATTCAAGAACACTGATGTCAAGCGTGAAAGCTGCAAGGAGAGGATGAGGGAGTGAGACAGTGCACGCATGCGAGCGAAAGATGTGGCCTGTGACCGATACATAGCTTATAATAATGCAGGCCAGTGAGGATACAGCCATTTTGCACAGAAGTCAAGTGTATAAGTGGACAGCGACGCTCATTCAACCACTGTTGGACCCGTTTATATGAGAAACTGTTTGTCACTGTCAGGTAGAGAATCCAGTCTGCAGTGAAGTTGATGCACTTCGCCCATAAACTCGAGAATTACACAGTGACATTGCGCTGGATGATAAAAGATAGTTTTTATTTTGTCTTGTCAATTCTGTCCATATTTGCACCCCTACTTTCCATGTCTCTGCAGGGAAGCATGAATATCACTTATGATGGCCGGGCATAAGTGTCTTTACATTGTTTTCACAAGGCTTGTGATATACTTAACCAACAGCTCGATTTCACGCACTGAAGTGAGCTATTGCTTTCGTGAGAAGGTCATCAAATATAGTAATATGAAAGTTATGAAGACCTTCCAATTGAAACAGTTTTTATTAATAACTTGTAGCGTTAAGCAGTAAAATAGGCCCTCTTCAGCTGGCTGACTGCACACACCAAGGCGGTAACTGTGGAGCAGTTGTTGCTACGGAACGTACACCAACAGCTTATTTCTTTATTCATCGCAGCCTTATTGATTTCCCTATTTGGATATTTATTAAATTTATTTGTATGTTGCCATTTTTTGTGCAAAAACTGTCCAGCGTCGGTAGAAAGTCGAAATTATGAGATACTTTAACATAACAGTCGTAGAAGCAGCTCTTCATAGGTTACCCTACATTTGACATATAAATGGATTGTGGGTACATGGAAGACTACTTTAAATGTGGCTTTACAACAGATCCAATTGATTGCTGTTTCACACGGATTGGACTGAGCAAATGTACCCTTGAAAGGATTTTAAGCAAGAAGCAGCTCTGGAGTAGAAAGAATAAAACCGATGTGGCTGAGGGGGCAACCTTCATGAAACAGAAACTGGAAACATCTGGTCTGTGTCATGGTTACAGATGGATGCAGCAAAAGAGTTGGTGCATTTTCTTTTTAAATACACTCTAGTAGAATATGTGTTAACATTTTGAACTACAACTCGAGGTCTAACCATCATCTGGAAACCATAAATATGGCATCGGGCTGGTGGATGGACAGACTGAATTATCTACAACATCACAGTGGCGGGCCGTCAGGGCCTGCAAAGCCTTCTCTGCTGGCCTAAACAGAATCACAAAGTTATAGCTATTTTATAATTTAATATTTTTTCTTAAATACATTTAATTTTTTCTTATATGTATTATAATTTATAAAAATATTTTTCCCATTATCTTATTTTCTCATTGCACAGCTACTGTGCTCCTCAGTTGCTCTGCTTCCAGCGCAGCTTGTTTTAAGTAGAGCTTTTATCCAATCAGATTTCACCTCTGTGTCTCTAGTAAGAAGAGAGGCCCCAGCTTGCAGACTCACCCAGTGCTGGCATGTGCAGTTTAAATTGAATGGGGACGATATTGTTGATTCAACCAATCAGATCTCTAGTTTGGGATTCATGGCCGCACCAGAACGGTTTGCAGGCCTAGTTACGTCAGTTCAGAGTCCAGATGCCTCTCTGCCAGCAAGGTGCAGAGTGTGCTGTGATTGGTCAGTGGGCGGGCACGTGACTATGAGCCCGCGAAACATGATTGCTATCAGAGCTTTGTAGCAGACAGAGTTCAAGTGGAAATATTTGATAGACATTTTACCTAGCTTTGTTTTTTTAATATGAAATGGCGGAAGGAGGAGAAACGGATTTAGTGGCGGAGTTACTGGGAACGCTTTTCTCAAGAAGGACATTTCTGAACAAACTGGACAGTAAGAAATGACCCCACAGCTAGCAGCCCTGACCAGCCAGGAAAAGGATTTGTATGCAGCGTCAGAAGCGTTGCACATATTATGGCTGGGAATGTGTTTCATTTTAACTGAGCGTCGGTACTTTTGGAGAGACTCCAGTGGATCTACAACTCACAACCGCGGCCCGCCCTTCGCCGGTCCACAGCCGAAGACAACCACCGAACGCGGTCGAAGGCGACCACCGAACTGCGGCGGAAAACGGCCCACCGACCGGCCGCGGAAGACGGACTAGCGACCGGCAGCGGAAGACAACCGAATGTCGGTCGAAAACGACGACCGAACAGCGGCGGACCACGGACAACCGACCGGCGGCGGATCCGGTTGGACTTCTTACTGGAACTGATGCACTGGGATTAAACTCTTTGTCAGCATAGACAGCATTTGGTAAGTGAACTTCGTTTGTTTACCTCTACTGTTCATTTGTCAATCGTGGCGTTTTTATGAATAGTATTTGAATGGCTCGTGTGGTGGAATGCGTGGATCCGCTGCAGGTCTGCTGGATTGATTTGTTGCTTTGTTGTCATATATATGCGACTGCTCTTGTGAGTTTGTCATTGTGTTACATTGATTTGGACTATATTGTCCGTTAATGACGCAGCGTATAATATGTGCTCGTATTCATGTATCTGCACATTTTATTTCATTTGTCAAATGTTGCAGTGTTATGTGAATATGCGGCTTTTACGCGAAACAAATAATAACCCGTAGCTGTGACGTCATAATGAGGTTATTAGAAGTGGAGAGCAGCACTGAAGGCCCAGGTATAAAATCCACGGCCCGCCACTGCAACATCATCACAACACTACAACCTGTACAAACATTGTTTTTCCAATAACCTGAAGAGGGGATGAGGATGAGGCAGGTGAAATAAAAACTGTCCCTAAAGTGATGAGTGCGTTCATTCTCAAGAGTGATTATCAGTGCTGCTCTAAAGTCATCCACCTATATTAAGAAGGACATTTTAGCTGAATAAAATACTTCAAAGTATTTCACTAAAACCAAGGTTGATGTTGTGTGCATGCAGGTTGACTGCATATTTAGCTCCACTGGTATGCTTCTCCGCACAGACGAAGGAAGCGCTGCATTTTTCAGCTCCTTTCCAACAATTGGCTTCTTGATGAATGGGGTAATAATGAGTCATCTGGCTCCGGCTGTTTAGGCAACACAGAAAACTATTTTCAGTAGTTTTCCAAACTGCCGAAACTCGTGTAACCACTGGAAAAGCTGAACGATGAGGCTCTCCATAAAATCCAACCTTCACAGAAGTATTTCTCAGGATATTTTTACTGCCACTGGGAGTGGTTTGCAAAGAGACACACGGATAGCTGCTGCGAAGATATATTTTTTTTTAATTTTAATTTCAGCTGTTGAACTGAGTGCCCATAAAATGGAATGAACAAGTCAGCCCTCTTTGTTATGAGCACACCAGACTATAACACTGGTTTGATATGCATTAGTTTGATAAAATAAGCATTTATATTTATGAATGTTTCTCATTCAGTAGCCTCATATATAAGGAAATGACTTCAAAGTGCATCTGAATGCTCAGGCCGCTGTCCATGTGCTGTGTAGTCGAGAAGCTACTGATATAACTGCTATGAAAGATGGTAATTTCGGCAATGCTATTTTCAGTCACTGTGTTCATACTTTCAGCCGTCTCTGTAATAAATCATGAGGTCATCGTGATATTCAGCTCAGAAGGTTCACAGTAACGAGCAGTTTTTATGTATTAATTTATAGGTATATGTGTGTGTGTGTATGTGTGTGTGTGTGTGTGTGTGTGTGTGTGAGTGTGTGTGTGTGTGTGTGTGTGTGTGTATATATATATATAAATGGATACTGTATATATTTTTTTTCAATGAAGACCCCACTCCGAGCTTTGTGTATCCTATGCTGTAATGTGATTTGCTGTGTAGTTTGATTCAAAACAAATTAATTGTTGAATTTGCATCCCACAAACACATGTGACACACTGACCCTCTTCAAGACAACGCTTCAGGTAAAAAAAGCAGGCCCTAACCACATCAGTGGATATTGTATTTTAGCAGAGCATATTCCCATATTCCCAAACAAAGTAATTCAATGACCACAAACTATTTGCCACAAAGTGAACCCGGGTTTTGTGGGGTCCCTGACAGACAAACTCATAAAATATTGTCCCTTGGTCAGTGGTGGTACACTTCAAACTATGATGCTCTAGGTACCCCTCTGATGTCACATAGTGTCTTTTCAAAATAATCATTGTAATAATAATTGTTGCATGCATTTAGCTTTCCTTATTTTTTAGTTAACGAAAGGGATTCGAAAAAGATTGTGGTTTGGCTAAAAATAAAGTATGTTTGTTATGTAAGCGGCATTGGCGACATACAGAAGTTAGGTAACAAAACTAGAGTAAAATAAGTTAACTTGGTTTCACACAGGTAATGAACAGCGGTCTGTGTCTCAGCGGGAAAAGCAGGTTGTCCTCTATGCACAAAGTTAGCGGTTCTATCCTAGACTCCTGTCCACATGTCGAAGTGTTCAGAGGTCAAATTTCATGTATGTACGTTTAAGAGAGTCTTGGTTTATTTGAACCACCCACCCGTCCTCCCCTGAGCCTTTGCTCTGACCATCTGTGACGTGGATGGGTTTATTTGAAAGCCAGAGGCATCTCATACAGACGCTTAAGGGGGCTTTGGTGCGTGAGTATCAGACGCCGAGGTGGCGGTATTTGACGTTTTGGGAGTGAGAACACGTTGGCTAACTTTGTCTGTTTCCTATTTGGTGCTGGGCAGGTAGTGGGTTTATCAGAGCTTTTTACAGCTGCCTGTTGCATCTAGAAACAAGGTTGATGAGATCAGACAGGCTCCGCAGAGCGGAGGGGAAATTCCGAGTGATTATTCTCTGTGGGTTTGTTGCTACGAGTGACTCCTTTCACATTGCTCATGGTAATTCGATCCACTGTTAATATAAGGATGTGTACCACCGCTTTGATGTATTCTAAGACTCTAAGAGTAGCAATTCTCCAGGTGGAAATCGCAGAAAGTGAGGAAAGAACTTTTCATGAAGATGCTATCTTTTCATTTCATAGCCCTCACTTTCTAACCAGCCTTTGATGCATTTTTTTTTTTTAATTTCCCCAAAAATGTCATCTGTCGATCACAACTGTGCTTCAGGCCTTGTGCCTTTTGATGAGCAGTGAGTGCCTGCAGGCTTTACAAAACATACATTACAAGGTGCTTGAAGTGAAGTTTGCAATTCATGTTTGCGCTGAGGTTTACGGTTACATTTATGGAGAGTCTCTTGATGGAGCTAAATGCTTTAATTTGAACAAGATACCTCTACTATGCGCAAACCTTGGATGAACTTGTCTTTCAAAGTTTGACATGACTGAAACAAAGTTCCATTTCCAACTTGATTGCAAGGCTGCTTAGTCTGCAAAGATTTGCGATCTGGACCCGCAGTGAAGATGACATTCTTTGTTCTGAAAATAATTAGACTGTCTCTTTGAGGCTGTTGTTCTTGTGGTGATTGGCTCATTGTTTACAATAATTACCACACTATCAAAATTAATTAAACAATATCATACTGATGTGAAAATACTGCATTCAACACATTTTGCTGAGAGATTAATTTTAATGACATGAAACAGCTAATAAAATAAACTGTATTGTTGCAGTTGCAGACATGGGGCCCATTCTACTTGCCTTTTCACTGTGGGCGCACTGGGTAATTTCCATTTCCTGGTAAAACCTTGTTTAAACTCACAGGACCAATAAAGTACTGTGAATTGCTTATCTTAATTAATTCAACACAATATTTACCCCTAGGTGTCTTTAATATTCTTACAACTCCCTTGACTACTCTTACATTAGTGTACATAAACATGTATTTGTCGTTGTGATGTTCCAGACCAGGATTTACTCTGTAGTGAGTGTATTTCATTTTTTTTTAATATAATATAGATAAATATATCGCAGCCTCATTTCCTGTCTGCAGCTCTCCTTCCCTCACGGGCTGTGCCGGAAGGCAGTCCAAGAGTGGTTAGCTGCAGCCTTAATTCAAGCGCTAATTGCACACAGATTGCAAGTGTAAATTCAATGAAAGGCTGCACTGCAAATCCAGCATACACTTTCACACATGCAAATGTGTCCTCGTGTGTTATGGAGGTAGCACAGTTCTGTGTGCACTACACCCACATGTCTGTCTTCCCTCTCCAGGTCACAGAACTACAGTGCAGGGAAGCAGGCATGCCAAATGAGAAGAGAAACGGTGTGTTGGGGGAGGGGATTTCAATAAACATATGGGCACTTCTGGACATAGCCCAAGTAGTGATGTCACAGGTGTTTGATGATTTACGGCATTGAAACCACCTGCTTTGAACTCACTGATTGCATCTATTAGTAAGTAGCACAGTGAGCATCCACAGGAACACAGTACTTCAACTTCCAACTTTTGTTTTTTGGAGTTCAAACTTGTACAGTTGTACACTCTGGCACCAAAGTTTTATATCCTCTTTTTAAGTGCTACAGAAAAGCCAGTGCCACTGATGAAGCACCAAGGGGATGGCTGAGATAAGATTGTTCTCACCGGGGATGCCCATTGATGTTGTCCGGTCGGTCTAGCTCTTCAAATCACTGCAGTCAGTGACAGTCTTGTCATCTAGCAGGACCCCACGTCTGGGAAAACATCCACCCCAGGTTCACACAAATGGGCTCCAAAAACATCTATGCTGAACTTGGCGGGGCGAGAACATTTCTTTGGCCTTTGTACTGTATTTGGCTAAATGCTGATTTTTAATTGGGACAGTACTTTGGCCACTGATAAAGTTTAACAAGTCCATCAGAACAAGACAGTTGAAGTGCAGTCTTTACTGTACTATGGCGACTACAGTATGATGAAATCAATTTAATGTAAATCTGTTATGTACTTGTAAATTACACCCGGGTGTACACTATAAAGTACAGGGAAAATAACGCACTGCTGCTCTTTTCAGGTGGACTGCATTTTGGGTTAGGTCTAAATATCCTGTGATCTATTCTGACCCTGTCTGACTGTTGGATTGGGACTCGTTCCTTTGAAAGTTATGCGTGAACGTCCGGTTGCGGTAGGTGATTTCAAATGGACCTCTGCTAGTTCGCAGAAGCAAGCAATCTCTTTCGTCTTACAGAATGCTTACAACACATTTTTCACTCACAACTCATCAAATACTGCTGCTTGGTCAGAGGCCCTAAGCTTCAAACTGTGTAAATGTGTGGGACTGCATAGTGACCTTTTCAAATAAACTTCCGTGTCCCTTATTATAATAAAATTCCAACGTAGGTTTATTTATCTTTTAGGTTTAGGGAACAAAAGAACTTGGTTAGGCTTTGGAAAAGATTGTAGATTGGGTTAAAATAAGTGTGTTCGCTATGTAAAATAAGTACATTTGTTTTATACGTGGCATTAGTTAAGTGAGGAAGTTACATAACAAAACTAAGGGAAACAAGAGCAGCGGTCTCCTGGGTAAAAGTCCTATGTTTGTTTGACATATACGTGGATCTTCTTGCTCATAATACTATGCCAGTTTCTCTGAGCTGCTAATAAAGGCACAGATTGGTTTACATTGGAGCTAGTTGAAAGCCGGGTGCGTGCCTCATACAGATGCTAAAAGGTGCGTAACAGGTTGAATTTGGACAAGCTTTATATACAGTTGTTAGTTTGAAACTATAAAGGAGTGAGGGAAGGCCATTGTTAACTGGGACTTGACAAAACACACTATTACATCAGATTTATGTAACTAAATCACCTGGTGTGTTCAGTAGTTGTACTATCGGTTGCTGCTCTGGGCCACAGTCCTTTTGAGACTCTGCATTTGTATAAAGGTTCAAACAACAATAGCTAGCGTCGTGCCTCTTCAAATCTCAACCCCTGAACGCGCTGAGATGTTTGTAATACTATACACAATCGGATCAATGTCTTTCGGAGCGGTAGGGAACCCACACAAAAAAAGCTCAGTCGGCCCTTGTGTAGTTCAAACCGAGGACTGCCTTGCTGTGAGGCAGCATTGCTAACCCCTGAGGCACCGTACCATAGAGTACAGCAAAGATGCCCTGTGTGAAACACAGAGAATTTACACTTCCATAAAGCAAGAGGACTTCTCGGAAATACTCAATACAGTATGTTCACACGTTTTCTAAGCTTCTGAGGGTCAAAAAACCTTACACAAACCAACCACTGTGACTTATCGTTCATGTTAATACATCTCAATTGATATTCAGAAACTATAAGGTGAATACGTACGAGTAGTAGGAATGAGGGACCCCAGGATGCGGTGCAACAACTCCTTCATTACTTAAACACACAAATGACTGTAGTCATTATGACTGCATGTAACACCAATAAGCAATTTTTCTTTGCTGAATGTCTTTTAGACCATAATTGCATTGACTGTATTATCAGGACCATTATTTGAAATAATTTGTTCATAAATTATAACGTGCCAACCTGCCAAGTATTAAATTATCAGATATGCAAAGTGAGAGTAAATTGAGAGATTGTCTGTTCTTCAGGCAGTCCAGAAGCTCAATAAATCTAATATCAAACCTCCATTATTCTAATTTAATACCCTATTTGAATGGGACCTCAGGACATGCCATGATTTTTAATAACTGCAGAGATTGAGAGTGATTTCAATGCTAATTTTCCATAAATGTGCTCTACCAAGTTAGAATTAAATGGACACTTTGCAAACATTCATCCTGAATGTTCGAATGGCGAGAGAAGATGGAACTCTAAAATACAGTGAATGTTCGACTATATGACTTGATTGTAGAAAGCTCCCAACCATCACATCTCTCCTGTGAGGATGGTGCGTTTTTTGCATCAGAAATCAAAGAATTGTCTCACGGTGAACTATAGCCTGTATTTCCTCATTTTTTGTATTGACCTGCCAGCATGTGTTAAAATTCCTGGAGCTTCCTGTCACTTTATCATGAGAGACAGAATGAATTTCACCTAATTTCAGTGTAATTTCCTGTCACTGCAGGTAGGGGTTGGGCCAAAGAAGAGAAGATGTAATTAGATTGAAAAGAAACCTTCATCTACTTAATCCGAAAATAAATGTGTAGGAAAAAAACTACATCCTCACCACCGGCATTTTACATATTATTAATAGATATGACTTCTGTTTTCTTCCTAAAAAAGTGAATGACCTTGAAAGCCTTTTTCTTTTCTCACCCACAAACATTGTCCTTATATAGTTGAACGAGTTATGGTGTATGGTATGGTATTTGAGGCCACAATGTACTGCATTCCCCTGGGAACAGCATATGTCTGTCCCGAGACTAAACAAGTGAAAGAGCATTATCCATCTGGAGAGATTGTTTGGTACACTATATCATTCCTCAAATGAGTGTGACAGCAAAACACCACAATATTTCCCATGTACTGTAGCAAAGTCACTTATTAAATACCGTTAAGAAGTATTCCTGAAGAGATTAAGGAGGGAAATGACAAGGTACCACAGTGAGAGAAAGGATTAAAATAAGGGATAAACTTGGAAAAGTAGCTATGCTGGCAGGCACTGGAAGAGCGAAGCAAACCTTATTCAGAGTCCCTTTTTTCCTCTGTTTCTATGCCATGTTGAGTGAACATTTAAAGCACCTATAATCTTTTTTTGTCCTCCTGGCCAGAAAAAAAAATCAGACAGACCGCTGACACAAAGTTTATTTTTGTAGTGAGAATTTGTTTCCTGGAACTCACAACCATCACCAGACTCTTGAAGTCTTATTCCCAGCCTGCCTTACCAGTGTTGTTGCATATCTAACCTGATCTCATGGAAATGCCTACAAATAGAACATTTAAGGACACTATACGTGTCATGGGTTAAAATAACTTTATTACTTATGTAAGATAATAAGATGTTTATGTAACTGACGTTAGTAAAGTGTTGGTGTTGAAAGTCTTGTTTGTCCCGTCCAACCTCGCCTCCCCCCAGCCAGCCCTATGAAGACTTTTTCGCTCTTTATACAACGTCAGTTGCTCCGATCATCTAATAATGATGCGGATGGGTTTACATTGGAGTTAGTTGAAAGCCTGGTCATTTTTTTTAATAGGCTAAAGGGTACCACGGTGTGTTGATATCAGACGCCGAGGGGCAAATGTGTGTCCTACAACACAAAGATTCAATGTTGCTTTGAAAAAGTTAAGCAATAAACCGAATGTTAGGACACATCAAACCAAATCAAATCTGGCAACAAAAAAATTATTTATCTTAACTTTATTCATATATGGTATGGGCAGGGTTACATGTGCCCCAGTGGGAGGAGCGGTGTGTGTGTGTGTGGGTGCCAATCCAGCCGCTCATTGCAATCTTGGTGCCAAGAATGAGTACTCCAGTATCAAAACTCCAGCTACTGACAGAAGATGACAAGAAGAATAACCATTCCCATAGCCAGGCTCAACTCCAGTTTAGGACACAGCTTGAGATTCAATTTGAAGTTTCTATTCATTGCTCTTTGTGTGGATAACATGACTGGAATGCAATGTCAAATGATTCTTGACAAATAGCATGTGGACAATGAATTCCTGCCATACAGTACTGCTGTCTTCTCGTACTAACAGCCCACGAGAAAAATGGTAACAATGGAAAGTCAGCCCAGAAGTTTCTGTGCTTGGAAATGGAAAGTGAGTCCTCCTGAGGTATAGTTGTGCCCAGTCCCAACTGTAGAGTATAATGACCTTAGATAGGTTAGCCGGTGCAGCAAGCATGATGAAACTGCAGCAATGTCCTGCTTCCAGCATATGATCAATGACAAGAAAGTATCAGTATGTCAGCGAAGGACTGCACAGCATGCCAAAAAGGAGGACACACGCTCCCAGGGGACCTTGCACAGGCCTGTGCGATTCAGTGGAAACAGAAGAGGTTAACATGCTCCGTTCCACACAAGGAGACAACTTGTGGTGTCATTTGTCAAATTCCTGTTCAACTTCACTTCTCATAACGTTAGCCCTCATGGTAATCTAACAATCTAGATCAGTGGTTCTCAGCCTTTTTTCAGTGATGTACCACCTGTGAAATGTTTTTTCCAGCCAAGTACCCCCGAACCAGCGCAAAGCATTTTTGGTTGAAAAAAAGATCATCAGTGTCTGATTTATTACTGTCAACACTGAAGATTGCATTGTTTAGGATAATGAAATTGAATAGCCTACTGAATATAAAATGCAGTTTATGACCTTACAATTATATTTTATTGAATATATATTTAACTATTTTTCAAGGATTTTTGAATGGATGCTAATTTTAAATATTTTTTTTTTAAATCTCACGTACCCCCTGGAGTGCCTTCACGTACCCACAGGGGTACACGTACCCCCATTTGAGAACCACTGATCTAGATGTCATAGGGCTACATTTCCATAGCTGACATACCACTTGCGGTTTTGAGACCGTCACAGATATTTAGTTTCAAAATAAATGTATTGCATTGTTTATTTGCAAGTGACAGTGCATTTACCGTGATTACGTTCCACCTTTTACAATAGCAAATCAACTTTATAGTTGCAGCTAATTTCTAAATCCTGTCCATTGTTGGGCTTTCAAATTAATTACACAATCTGAAATGCATCCTCTCTAATAAATAATAAAAAAAAACTATATACCATGAATATTGATCTTGATGCCTGTAAAATTGCAACTTCTGATTTTACACTAGTTTACATTATGATAAACCAAATATAAGAATACCTGTGATTAAGTAAATTAGAGGGTTTGTTTCCTGTTTCTTATGCTTTTTTCATAAAGAATGGGAAAGCCATGATCTCATACTGTACCTCAGATGGAATCTTTTTATTTGTGTTCTTATGAATCGGTATATCTGTACATACTACCTTCTTCAGGAGAAAGACTGGTAAAAAAAAAATAATGTAATATTTGCCTCTTTCGAGAAAGCAAGTTGTGTGAAGACATTGATGCATAAAATATTGCATCAGAGTTACAAATATGTAGCTTTTCCTTGCTTGCCGGGACATCTACGAGCCAGCAGCTCACTAGAGTCGCTGTGCATTTTCCTTTCCATGATTAGCTAGACATTTTAACACTTTTGAATTTCTTTTACTTTTAATAATAAATCATTTTGTATTCATAGAGGTAACATTTAAAATGTATTACCTCAGAACCAATTATACAACATTTTATTGTGAATGAAACAGTATATCCAGGATTCAACCAAAAAATACAAATTAGCACTAATAAGCAAGCCGTGCACCACTCAAAGGTTCATGCAGTTATAGGGGTCGCACTACCCTCCTCAAAATTAATTGGGAAAAGGTCACACCAAATAACTCTTGCCTATAGTAAATCCAGAAAATATTCTAGGGTAAACAAGTGAACTAATGAGCCGTAATTCCAAGGACGCACTCTTAATACCGTCACCAGGAGAGGCCGGCACGAACCCAGCTAATTGGCACCAGTGTTCAAAGTTGCACAATAAAGGCGAGAGGTGGTATAACATATGCAACCGTTAATAGGGTTTAGTGTGTGAAATAACGGCAGTGGTGAGCTCATGAGGTTGGCAATTATGACAAAGCTGTTCACATCCTAGATAACCGTCCGCCCGACTCAATCTGGCTAAGCCCCGAGGGAGGTAGCTCGAAGCAGCTCCGGGGGCTGCAGAAACTAACAAGAGGAGGAGAGAAGAGAACGCATCCACATAAACAAGCGTCTAACAAGCCGTGCACACACACTAATATTGAGCATGTGTAATGTAAAGCCATCTGGATTACAGTAGAAATACACATTACGCAAAGGCATCTACACACACACACACACACACGCCTAATAATGGAAGTGGGTAACACTTCATTTAAACCCCACAAACCTCAAATTGAGATAATCCTGATGACACCACCGGTCGTTACTTTTACAAACTTGACAAAGTTCCTCCAAAGCTGCAGGAGAAAGTGACTGTTCACGGGATGAGTTATTAGAAACCTGAGCTTGATGTGGAGAATCAGTGGAGCGCCCCTTTATATTTTCTCCTGGATTACGGTCGCAGTTTTAAACCTGTGATTAACGTAACTTAAAAGCTACGCAAGTTAATTACATTTGTCATGTTATTCAAGTTATGGATGCTAATAAAAAATAAACAGGGGTGTCCTGGGTGAAAGTCCTGTGTTTGTTTGACCCACCTCTCCAATTTGGTGGCAGACTTAAGCGGCCTATGATTAGAAACAGATTTGTGAGACGCAGAAAACAAACATGATCCAGGAGAATTTATATTTCCCTCAACAAGTAAATGACAATGCCGTTTTGTTGTTTGGGAACATAATATTTATGAGACCAGGCTTCCCTTTTACTGCTTGTACACCCAGTTTTGGATGAATTTTTTTACTGACAAAACTGAAAAAAAAAGACTCACTTGCACGACCAAGACACGGGATAAGGTAAAGGTAAAACAGTTTTTACTCATTCGGTACACGAGTAAGCAGCCATAGAAGGCAAAACAATCAGGCAGAGATATCAAAAACCAGGACTATAACGCCAGGAGAATCACTGGAGCCCTTGACACAGAGGACGAAAACAAACTGGCAATTAGACAGAGGAACACAAGGTTTAAATACCATGTAGTGAGGTAGTGTGAGGTGTAGTGATTAAACATAAGTGGGATCAATCAGGGCGGGGCAGACAATCACAGTGGCGGGAAAACACACACAGGCAGGAAGTGGAGTGACCTGAAACAAGAGGAGAGGTAAGTAACACAAAATAAACCAGGAAATAATGATAACTGAAAAAATGGGAAAACACATAGGAGACAGGACGAGACATGACACAGGACATTCCCCCAGGAGACCACTGTTAGTGTCCCATGTCAAACAAAGTCAATGTTGAGTAATTTTACCTTAGTTTTGTTACATAACTGAAGTACTTAAGTAACGCCAGCTCCGTTACTATGCGTTTCCCCTGAAGACAGAAATTCATTTTGAAAATACACTTTGCATGTATTAAACGAAAGCTGACACCCCGTCCTGTACACGTCCAAAACTCATATAGAGGAGCACCTATAGAGCATCAAAGTTTAAAGCATAGGACCACCGAACAAGCTGCAGTATTTGTCGAGTTGGGAGTGAGAATGCGTCGATAAATGCAGAGCAGCACTCGTACTAAGAGGCCCTGGTGCTGTGTTGTATGTGTTCTATAACATAATGTCGTAGGAACTGGCTGGAATTTCTAATGATATTGTTTGTAGAGGATGCAATAAAAGACATGCAGCCTTTATTCAAACACTAAACAGCAGTGTCGTACTGGAGGCGGTTACCTGCCGTGCAGACGTGTGTTGAATACTTCTGTTCACATAATAACTCCCCTTCTCCTACTCTGTTATCACAGCCAGTGCCAATACTTCCATGCATACTTACAGACACACGCACAGTATGCAAAGGTTTCCTCTAGAAAAGCAAAGTGTCAGTCGCTTCGGATTCATCATGATTCAAGCCTAAAAAGATAGCAGCACAGAACATTTCAAGCAAATACTCCAAAAGGAAATGCTCGTCCCGAGCTTTAAACCGATACCTCACCCAATTTAAACTCAGTATTCTAACTCTTCTAAGAGATGACGATCAGATGGGATTCAAACAAATCATCAGGTCATCCAAACTTATTTGAAAAAGAAAGCAAATGTAAACGGTAAAATTGTTACTCAACTGTGCTGAACATCCACTACAGTTTACTGAAGTCATCTTTCAATGGAATATTGGTGTTAATCCCATGCCTCTTCACATTCTTTTCCTGCATCAAAACACCATGAAATATATCCACGTTGTTACTTTTGTCAATGCGAAGGATCAAAAGTGATTAATTGACCAGTCAGTTCAAGGCAACTGTTCAATGAAAGCTTTTGATTCATGCCTTTATATACAGAAATCATCAGCTTTTGTGTTTGGTCTGGTAGCTCAGGATGGAACCGTCTAGTGGCCAGTCAATGGCCGGATTCGTAACTCTTGCTTGTGGTGAATGAACATAAGAAGACCTGAGTAGTCAATCAAAGTAATGCAATAAAAGTGTGTGACTGACAGAAGATGTCTGTTAAATTAAGTGCAGACACAGCTCTGAATTGAGCGCTTGTCAACCACGATAGAAGTAAAGGAAGGAGAAAGACAAAGGTCCCAAGGATCTTGTTAAATTAGGTGATGAACATGAGATTCTAATTTGTAAACCACACTTGAAATTCAGAAAGGAGGAAGTACTGAGCCAGAAGTGTCAACATGACTCTAAATTCAGCTCCAGCTGTGCCTCATGAACCTCTCATTGCAACATCATCGCTGGATAAAAGCACATCAGGGTTGTCACACTAAATATCTGCAATTAGCTACTTCTATTTTTTTATTTTTTTTTATTTTTGCCAAAACAGGTTTCTAGTGCTTAATAGTGTTAACTACTGCACTAATGTGCCATTCATGTTAAAACTTACAAATTCTCCCTAGTGTCAGGGTATGTTTTTCCAAAACTTGACACATATACAGGCTTTAATCATCTTTTTTCACTTATTGTTCAAAGAGAAGGGGAGTAAGCCAATTTATGCTTATATGCTGTTTGAATAGTTTTGATGCGAAATATTCGCAGGTGAGTATTTCTCATTTTCCTGTCTTTTATTTGTCAAGCCCACAGTTTGCAAAGGCCTTCAGGCAATTCCATTCAAGAAATGTACAGACTAAACAAAAAGTTACACCTGACATTTTAGTAGACACACAAAACACGAACAAATCAAACAGTTATGACAATTAAACAAATCACATTATACCCTAAAATTCACTTGCAATGTGCTAAGCCCCGCCCCCCCCAACCATCAGTTGCTCCTGCCTTACTTCTGACCCCGGAGGACACATAACCTCTGATCGTCTATTTGTGCAATCTATAGTCTACTAATGGTCACGCTGCCTCCTGCATTACAGTAAGCGTAGCCCCTTCCTCTCCAAAGTGCATGGGACTGTAGCAAAGATATTGATATGCAAATCTGCATTTGGTGTCATTTGGCAACTTCTAGTGCCTATTTTTTTTAAGCACCCTATATGTACTTTGCTGGGAAGAGAGGATGCAACACCAAGAGCATGCTAATGGAAATAGTGGCTTGCCAGCTTTATTTCTTTTTTTTATCTCCATCAAGCTTTGTGCTCGCTCAGAAATACTGCACCTAATACATTCACCTTTCTGTAACCTTCTTCTCTCCTGGCAAACCTCATTTACAATCATTTTGATCACAAAGTCAGCTGAAGCGATAGATGTGGAAGACGGACCACATTCCCTGAAACCCACTCCAAAGGCAACAAACGGCTTTTCAAAACCGCAGCTGCCACCTGACAGGCTGCCATGTCAGTTTGGCACATTTTTTTTTCACAACCATGAGACCTGTTGAAAGAGGGGATGCACACAGCTGATGAAAGGTATTTGATTTCAAAACTCCAGAATGCAACTTACCATAAATTAATAAATTGTTAAATTAGTGATATAGTGTGTTAAATGAGTCAACGTATCCTCATACAACAGATAGCTCACAAAGAATGACAGCAACACGTGTCTTTACAAAATAAACTTTCAGTTTCACAGAAACAACTTGGGTAACAAAACTACTTTGTTAGGTTTTGGAAAATTTGGTGGATCGGGTTAGAATAACTACGGAAGTGACGTTACTGAAGTTCGGCAGTGACTTGAACAACTCTCCTGGTTGAAAGACCCGAGATTGAACTAATTTTTTCGTAGGTATAGCTGTGCTGTATGTTAACAGCCTGAATGAGTACACAAACAGAAATGTAGAATAATGTGTGGTTTTGTGGTGGAATTAAATGCTGGAAGTATTTCTTGAACAACAATGTATTCATCCGCCTAGCACTTACGTGTCTCTGGTAGTGGCGTACGGTTGTCACGACATGCACCAAATGTCGGCTAATACTGAGTACCGATCCGATGCCTAAAGCCCAGGTATCTGTATTTGTACCAGGACTGAAAAGGTCGGACCTGTGCATCCCTAACAACGGGCCCCTGTGTACGTTACTGGGACGGGCCCGATTGTACACTGTAGTTTCTCGTTTTTAAAAAAAATAGTCTGTAGTAGCTCTTCTTTCAGGATATTTCTGAGATGGAAATCAGAACCACTTGCAATTACTTGCACTTGTTATGGCAGCGGCGGAGCATGTACATGCTGCGGTGGGTAGCTCCCATGAATTTCACTACCTTTTTTTTTTTTTTTTTGTAGGTACTTTTGTGTACATTACTGAAGCAGTTATGGCATACGACAGAATACATTTATCAACATCGTAAAAGGAAGTGTGGGGATTAGATTAAGTGCAGTGGACCTTGAGACAATCACCACCCATGGCCGACCAACCAGCCCACCAGCAAAGTGCCCCATGGAGGAGAGCAAGGAGAGCCGAGGCGGAAGCTAAGCTAACCCAGCTATGACCTAAGGATACTCCACGATCCAGCCTACTCCTGGCTGTCTGATGTAAATACTGTGGATGAAATAAAACTCCAGGCGAACACAGCAACCTGAGAGACCAGAGACCTGGCTCCATTGTTCATCCCGGGTCAAGCTGCACTTCGAGGGCTGACCGCAGGACAGAGTGCAGGATTCCGGTGGGACGAGAAGAGGTGGACTCTGTGTTTACATAATGATGCTTGGTGCACAAACATATTCAAAGTTGTTGGACAGCGTTTTCCTGATGTCGAATATATTATGTTGAGATGTCGATCATATTATCTACCCAGAGATTGGAATTTTTTTTTGTGGCTGCTGTTTACATTCCTCCTGATGCAAATAAAAAAAAGATGCACAACAGGAATTCACTATTGTTTTTGTTATGTTTTTATTGTGTTGCAAGTGCACTGCAAGCGCACTGCCTGCATTGTCAACATTTATGCCCCAGGTCAGCAGGTAAAGAGTGGGATGCCAGATATGGTCTCTGAGCACGGGTTTTGGTATCGGTCTCTGATGAGCCAAACATTTCAACCTCACTGACTCATTGATGCTGTGAATCGACACTGTGACTGTTTTTCATTCGCTCCCCTCTTGTCTTGACAGAAAGCAATTCAGTAAATCTCCCAAAATATTGAACTATCCTGTCACCTACCGATGACTTTGTTTATTCAAATTTAACGAAATAATTGCCATCATCTCTAATATTGACAAACTATTGATAATAACAAAGTAGGCAATATGTGTATCTACTCGATGATAAT
This sequence comes from Pholis gunnellus, assembly GCF_910591455.1. Classification (NCBI taxonomy): domain Eukaryota; kingdom Metazoa; phylum Chordata; class Actinopteri; order Perciformes; family Pholidae; genus Pholis; species Pholis gunnellus. The sequence goes on from NC_136540.1 coordinate 14,232,972, forward strand.
GATATGATATGATAATTATATCGGACCAAAGGCTTCATCTGAATCAACAAAGGATTTACCATAAATAACTTGTGTAGTAGTAATTGATTCTGCATCATAAAATGTACACAATTAACATTGACTGGTACATAACATGAGCTGCTTTAGTCTGGTTTATGGGTTAAACTGTAGTCTCAAACTTCGGAGGGCATTCAATAGGAATACAGTTGTCAGGGGAATAAAAAATGATACCAATGTCAGAAAGAATAAGAAAAAAAAACAATAAAGAAAAGTGCTATGTTCTGGAATCATGGGATTTCCTTTATCTTAAAAATGTACTGCAATGTCCACAGACAAACACATCAATTATGTATGTGTGCAATGGAACACAGACAAAAAAAACTCAAATCTACAATCACTTTTAAAAATATTATGCAGCCCTACTTGCATGCCTTAAGAAAATAACACAAGCAAACACTTCGTCTGATGCAACGATTTAATGGGAGCAGTTTGTTTACTGAAGATGAGCAAAATCCACCTCAAGTTGTCCTGGATTGCTCCCACTTTGCAGATAAAAGCTTGGCCTTATTGAGAAATCTGAAAGATTTTAGCAAAATTGATTTCTATGTTAAATTGTCTTTAAAAGTATTTTAATCTGAGCAGGGTGACACTTCAACATCATAGCAAGTGCCATGGAAAGGAAAGCACACCAATGCCCCGCACTCAAGGGAAGAAGATATACATTGTTGTGTTTACTCCAAATCAAATAGCCCCTGTTTTGCACACAACTGCAAAGTACCTGAGGCAAATCAATAAGAAAGCTGAGAGATTTCATTAAGTGAAGAGCCCTTGTGGTGACTCTTCTGGAGAGCTTCGCTGATCCAACATACTGTCAGGCCTTGTAGTCGATTACAGAGGGTGATTTCAGAACATTATTATGGGTTCAGGGGTCAAATTGTACACTGCTGATCCCATCTGTGGGGACTTGCTTTAATCTGAAAGCAGTTTTGAGCTGATTGCGTTCCTCCTCATTTATTTTGCACACCACACAAGACTCTGAGGAGCATGATCTAGATTCAGAGCACAGAATATAGTGTATTTTAACATCCAGAGCTATTTTTTTGTTCAACTTGACTCAAAATGTATTTTTAAAGGCAGATTCAAGCAATTTCGGAGGGCTGTTTGTCAAGGTTTGTCTTTCCATCAAATATAGCTATATAATAATAGGAATAAGAAGAAAAGACTTTTGCCGGCCAGTCTTATAGTATTCATCATTAATCCCTCAATAACTTGAATCTATATTTTTCATTCGTTGATTTGGGTTTGATTTGGAGCATGCTCACCGGGTGGTGTATTAAACCAGCTAATTACTTAAGATAGATGCAACCTTTTTTACCTATATGCCGTGGTATGATACTAACCTTAACCCATATTGACATAATTACATATAATTTTGTATTATGTTGCATTTTTTTGTACACAAAAAAAGACTTAGAGAGTAAAGTAACAAGAGTAAATGTAATTTGTTATCTCCACCCTTGTTTCTTTGCATCCTTGTTTTGTACTATTTACTCACTAATCCCTCAATTATTTTGATCGATGTTAGTACATTTCTTCTTTTTTCTTCATTTTAAAACATAAAAGTTCTCCAATTTTGTATCATTATGTCTAGTTTCATAGACCGGTGTTTTTGCATTATTTAGCTCATCACAAATCATGTATAATTTACGTAAAATGAATTGTTAATTTATTCTGTTTCTGTAAATGGTGAATTACGGTGTTGTTGATCATGATACTGTATGAAGAGCATTAGAAGGATCATAACTTTAAATTGTAATCCTGAATGTAATCTGTTTTGGTGGATTTGGAGACACCGCTGATGGCTGCTAACAACGTGGAGGAGCTAAAATGGTACTGTTTCTGATTCGCACTAAAACACTAACACTATGGCTCCTTTATCTGTTTGCTGTGTAACAAAGCCGAACACTGATGACAATGTGACTCTGCATCAAGATATTTTCAGTTTGACTGTGGCAAACATCAAAGGCAGAGGTCATGCTCAAGTGTCAGGCCCTCAGTATCAAAGAGTTATAACTTCTTTTTATATAAAAAATGTTGCACTAACATATCCGAGGGTGGATTTTCCTTTTTAAGTTCTGCAGTTCACTTGGCACCACATGTGTCATATTTTGGTTACAGAGTTTAGAGGGATGCTGTGCATCACTAAAAGACAAAAAGAGGCAGGAAATCAATTCATGGCACTTATTCACCCACACTTTACTCCTCATGAGGTTTGACAGATATGAAAAGCTGACAAACGTTTCAATAGCACATCGTGAACAGAGTCATTTTCTCCTCAAATGTAATGCAAAGAATCACATTTAATGGTGCAATACAGTTTTTCTCAAACGTATCGATTAGAGGTATTGACATGTGCTGAGGCCTCCTAAACCACCAACATTAGGTTGTGAAAAGTAAAAACTGTCAGCTAAGACAACAGTACATTGCTTGGAATTATTTTCTCTATACTTCTCTATATCTTATCATTGTACGTCCATCTAAAAGTCCTTGGCATCACTGCATGACCTACCATAGCTTTGATTGTCTAAGAATAAAAACAAAGTTTTTCTCAATATAAAGTTCAACCTATTGGATCTTTGATTAAATTCTGATGGAAATGGATGACAGCTATATTGATTCAACTTATTCGGCGTTATGAAAAGTAATTACAATAATTTTACGTTTATTTATATAGCACCTTTCAATAGCAGACGGCACGCAGTGCCTCACAGCAAAAGAGAAAATAGCAAGTAAAAGACCAAAACACATATGAAATGCACTGCTAAAAACACGAGAAACGCTACAAAACCTGAACAAAAGCAAGTCGGAACAAATGGGTCTTGAGCTGCTTTTTAAAGGTGTCCACAGTGTCCTCAGATCTTATGTCCAATGGGAGAGAGTTCCAAAGTTCAGGAGCAACAACCTCACAAACACAGTCTGCCTTTGTCTCGGGCTGGAAGCGAGGAACAACCAACAAACCCTGATCAGAGGGCCTCGGAGACCAGCTGCTGATGTAGGACTGCAGGAGCTCTTTAACAATGAAAAAGGACAAGGGAAGAAAATGGCGAACCATACTCCCTCTGCTTATCACACTGATTTAATATTTCGAATTAAGCCACTGAAAATTGTAATTGTATAGTTATCAGCGGCATTCATAGAAGCTCCAACTCCTGATAAGCAGCTTATGACATCTGTTGTCAACTGTAGTTTGAGCTTAGTATGTATTAACAAGAAGCTACTTAGTCAACTAGACCAGAGTGCACTTTTACATAACGGTATCCATGAACATACTGGGGAGGGTCCACTTACTACAATAGCTAATGGGGTCCATGATGAGAATCCCAGACTTAAGACCAGGAAGGACACGGCTAAATGGGGAGCACCAGGAAAATCCCGGGGGGACATTACATTGCACCTCTTTTATAAAGTATTTATTAATCATAAAGCCACCTTGATAGTGCAAAAAGGTACATAAGTGCAACTGAAAGACACAATGCCGTTTCTGTCTATGTTAGACATTGATTAAACAGTCAGATCAGCTACACCAACCCTTGTCTGTGCTGCCATAACAATGTATTCCTAAGTGAAACCAATTTGAATGTGTCCTGTCACCAAATAACAGGTTGCCATAATGATAAAATAACAACAAAACAATCTTGACTCATTCTTTTTATTTCTACCTGCGAGGCAGTTGCTCATTGTGTGTTCGAGCAACAGAAGGGGCAATGAGCCGAAGCAGAATGCTTCTCTCTCAAACTTACTGACCCAGGTTTTAATTAGGGGTGTGTCATGATTTATAATAGCACTATTATACTCATGTTACAGAAACACAACACACTAAAATTGGATTCAGATAATTAGCAAATGCTATCAACTTGCTACCACACAAGTCGCTATCGTCATGGAGCAAGGTCCATAAATGACAGGACAGATGTTTGCTGTGACAACGGGCACCAACCTGTGTCTATGACAGCTCCAACACACTGATTTGGAAACTTCCCGGGTGCTCTCCCTTTGTTTGTTTTTCCTGCAGAACTCACTATCACAGTGTGTGTAAAGATGCTCTGTTATAATACGAGCAATCAATTATTTCCACCACTAAAAACCATGCAGACAGTAAAGGTTGAAGCCAATAATGTTTTATTAAAATCAATATAGCAATAAAATAACTAAACTTACCTGTCCATATTTATTATAAAGGGGATGACAATACAACTAAAATGGTCAATAAATAAGACTCAGCCTTGCCTTTTCCCCTCTACTGGTGACGAAAACCCATCCGCACCCGACCCAACGTAACGTAACCTTAAAAACGTAACTGCCGTAAATAACTAACAACCCTTAGTGGACATTCTTATGTAACGTTAGCATAACAACATTACTTAACCCGTACATACTGAATTCCCTCATAGTAAGTGTCTATACTAAATGTTAAACTACAGATCTATTTAGAATGTCTAAAATAGCTTATGTCTCATTAATACATGTATGATTAATCCTTAATAAATGTTTCAGAGAGCAGGGAGAGTGTATTTTTTTAAGTTTTACAACATTCGTTTTTGGAGAAAAACCTCCACTATTACACATTATCATGTCCTGTTTTACACAAGACATAAAAACATAAAAGCCAGAATGACTTAAATATATTGTATTGAATTTGAAAATGGCATGAACATTCTGGAACTGTTGGAATTTATAATATAACCATGTTTAATCATTGCAACCATTAAATGCTGTCCTCACTGCCATATCATAAGAAATCATAATTATCAATATTAATTCAACATTTACCACTTAGAACACAAAACATTACATAATAAAATGCTTATTATAAACTAGTCTCTGCAGAGGGGCTGGAATCAGAGTTTTCTTCCACGTTTCTTCCTGCTCTGACACATCATCCAAATCACTATCAACCTCCTCGTGTTGGAAGAACAGATCAAGGGCCTGTTGCACACTAAATCTGGCTGCCATGATGTCAGTCACTGAAATGGCAGCTCAGGTACCTTTTTATAAAGTTATGAACCCCTGCACCACCATCCTCCCAACACAGATTGATTCAAATGTGTTACTTTGTAGATTATTTTATTACATTGCAGGTGCTTGTGCTTGCAGGTGCAGATATTGTGTCTGTGACAAGGCCTCCTCTGACCTGTGGGTGACTTCTGTTCCCTTTGTGCACCATGATCACTCCTGTGCTGTTTTACTATTTCACCGTTTCGAGGCTCCCCCATGCCCCTTCAAAGACCAGCAGGTGTCTGTCTCTGTGGGAACCTGGGCCAATGTCGTGGGAACACAGACAGTTCTCGGGACAGTGTCGAGGTCCTCCCATAAAAAAATACACACAAACATGGCCTGTACAGTTTCACAGTTTCAAGATTCCCTAAAACCATTTTCCTTGATTTGACCCACACTGGTAGATCTAAAATCCATCTCAATAGATACGGGTCAAATTTGACCCGAAACAGCCTCAGTGTACAAACATTTGTAGCACCTGTACAAAAGTATTACAATATTTTCATTTTGGTGTATTTTGGGTCACATAAGGAAAAGTCAACACATTTCAGGATAAAAGAATGATGTTGAGGGTATTTTTACTGCTGTCAAATGTCAAAACGGGTCAAATTTGACCCGAACAGTATGTACGGGTTAAGAAGCCTAAAGTCAACATCTACTTTTGGTTTCACATTGTTTGACCTCCGAAACACACACCGAAGCAACCACCCACCCTTTACGGACTTTTCTCGCCTGTAACACACGTTATTGTACCACGAAACCTTCAATAATGGTCGCTCAACATACAAAGTCTCTTGCTCTGTGCATTGAGTGCAGTGATTGGATGAATGAAATAAGGTGGGCTGATATAGATGGTTTTTAACTTTCAATAGTTTGTGATTTTATATCGTCTAATTGAAAACACATAACTCAATAAAAAACAATTATTATTGTTTTTTGGGATATACACATTCAGTTTCAGTATACTTTCCTGTCATCCTTTGAAAATCTTTAGAAGAAATCTTCTTAAAGTTCTTATCATGTCCACTGTCAATCGGTGGTGGGTTAAAAAAATAAATAAGTTCTCTAAAAAGTAGACAGAAATTATTTTAAAAGCAATCTTTCAAAGGGGTGTACTGATAAACCTCTCTGACAATTTTCGGGGGGGAATGGTACCCTTTTTACCCTGTTCCCAAGAGTACACACATGCAATTACTTGAAATACTGTGAAATATCCATGAAAAACATACCACCGTGGATGAAACAAAGCCAAAGGATAAAATTGCTCCAAAAAATAAAATAAAAAATTACTGAGCCAGAGGGATTCAACTCACATTAGGTTGACTGGCATGAATATTTATCATGAGGAGAATGCAGGACTTGTGTATATTTGCTTACCCCCCTAAATATGAGCTCAACCTAATTGCATTCATTCTTAACTGTATGTATCTGAACACATAAGGGAACACCCATGAAGACGCGTGAAAGAACATAGTCATGTATATAATGACTTCATCACGACTGAAGATGTGTTTTCATTCATATCAGTACACTGGCATCATCCGACATAATGATGAAGGAGGAGAGTGGTGCTTTGAACACCATGAACCTCACACTACCCCTGGCTCTTTTCAGGGGGAGGTGACTATTGCTTGGCTTGTCAGCCTCCGATCCTGCCAAGCTCTCGACAGACCAAAGGTATGGACGGTTCACAAACAGAATGTTTAAATCCGGCCAGCATCAAAGGCCTGAATAGGAAATCACAATCAACTGGAGAGAATGTCAATGAACTGCATAATCCACAGCTATCGGAGAAGACCGCATTAGAAGGCTCTGAAAGAGCAAGGCTTTAGTTTTTGTACGTTTCACTTCATGCTATTTCCATTTGAATATTTTTTTCTATTTTATCTGCACAACATGAAATCTCATGAAATCTATAATGGAGAATAAAAGAAAAGTTAAAGTAAAAGTAGCTCAGAGGTCAAGAAGCCACAGGCTTATACAACAGACCTCCCATCAACTTAATTAAGGAGAAAAACAAAATAGGACAGAAAATGGGCAAAAAAGAAACTAAGATAACATAATTTATGAAAATACAACGGAAAAATAAATCACATCAGGAAGCACACAAAATAAACAGAAAAACTAACTACTAAGGAGTATTGGACTTGTGTTAGTGCCTTTCTTTATCAATTGAAGAATGTTAAAACAAAAAAAAGCTCTTTACTTCTCAACACTTGTTGGCTTCTACAAAACATTTGCTTCCAGAGTCAAACGTTCAGTCAGTGAAATGATAGAAACTACAGAGTATATTTTTTGGAGCACTGAGAGAGTGAACACGAGGCCATGAATCAGTTTCAATGAATGTCCCAGTCTAACAGTGTTTGAAATGTATACTGGGTTTCACAACACAACACCGCCTGTTCCTTCTTCTTCTCTCTAATTCTCTCCTTAAATTGGATCAATTATTTATTTTGTCCTGTCAATATTTTTGTCAAAAAAAAGTGTCATCAGCAAACGGCATTTGTGTAATTTTGAGCAAATACAACTTCTGTTGCTTTTCACTGCATCTCTCTCCCTCTCATCCTGTCTGTCAGCCGTCTGTCTCACGGCAGAGCCAAAGCCAATGTCACAATTAGTTTTGCTGCACTGTTCCATTTACATAAATGTGCACAATTATCTCCTCCCTGTCGCATTAAACGCAGCTTCTTTGTCTCACTTTGCACCCCCAAACTAGTACAGCTGCAACATTTCAAAAATAGTTGACGCCAACTTGCAATATTATCAGAATAGCACACATATGTCGTCCTGCTGAAAACTGGAAAAATAAAATAAAATTGCGCACTGAAAAGCAGTGCTGATCACAAATGAAGCAGGGTCAGTGGAGCAGCTTTTGTTGATCACAATGGCAATGCAGCCTCACACTTTAACTGCTACCATCTACAATGTTGACAGCTGCAAGAGGGTGTTGTGTGCACCTGGGTTTCTCCAGTATGAAATGGCTTATTGTGGCATGGAAACATCTTTCCTTTGAGGTCTTTGGCCATTACCGTCTGTGCACAGTTAAGCCTGCATTGCATTGTGGTTTCATGTTGCGGGAAGATTGCAGCGACTACTGTACTGTCAACCAATGCGCAATTGTGTTGACAAACTTCAAGCCTTTTTAACCATTTGACGTCACTCCCCGGTCATATTATGCACCCATTCAAGAATAAATGCAAACAAAAAATGCAACAAAATCTATTTCTTCATATTCTTGCAACAAAAACTTGTGACACATTCAAAGCAAGCTTTGTGATCCAATCAAATGCAAAGGATTTGATTTGAATCCCTCTTCTAACTGTACACCACTCACTGGGAATTCTTCACAGTACCGTGGCTAAAGCTGCTCTAACTTCGGTTTCACCGGGACTTTAACCAGCTGGCTATCTACTTTGCTAATGAATGGTTAACTACATGAGCTACTGTGCTATATGTATTTGCAAGATAAATGATGACTCTCACTTTGATTCCATTTCCTGTGCCTATTTATGTAAAGATCCACGAGACTTCTTTTGACGAGATTGCTGCCGCCCAGTGATAGCGGCGGTAAAAGCCGCTTAATAAGTGTAGACGCTAGGTGGCAGCAGAGTGCCTGAGTCTCGAAGACGGGATTTTACGAAATACTCCGTTTGACTCTGTGCGTATTCTCGCTGGTCGACTCCACACAGACGTTGAACCGGCTGTATTCTCTGTTGTATTGACTCCTAAAGAAAGACTTTTCATTTTGGCTGATGTTTAACTTTAACTGCTCCTCTGTGAACCGTGCCAGTTTGATGCCTGAGCACTCCTCCACAGACCTCTTGTCTGCCTCCTCACCTCCTTCTCTTTCATTACGGGAACAATGCGGGGGATGATGAACCTACGAAGCCTCATCAAGAAGTTAACCCCAACCTGAGCCTCAAACCTTGGGTTCATCGCCACAACACCTCCCGGCCCATGCCAATCATTCGTCCCCGTTGGAACCTCCATTCATCCTCTTGTGCTTGACCCCCATTTCTTCCCACCTCTGGACCCCTCTCATCCCTCTTTCACGGACTCTCATTCACCACCCCCCACCCTTAGCTGTCCTTCCCTCACCCAATAATTAACAGATTTGCATGCACAAGTGGCGCAATCTCTGTTAGTGCAGGTACTTCATATGAAATGCTGCTGTCAGAATTTTCCCACCAAAAAAAAAAAAAAAAAAAAAAGTTCTCTTTCATTTGAATCCAGCACACACCTCTCTTTAAAGTGTGTTTGTTAAATCATCACGGGCTAACACCACAATATTTATCCACTCTCGTCATCCATCACATAATCCCTCTTGGCCTCAGATCACAGGATGGTGGTTACCTTATACTTCCCCCCCAAAAGAATCAAAACGTCTGCAGGCGGCAGAGTGTTTTCACTCTCTTGAATAACCCCCCACCTTAAGATAAAGGAAACACTGACAGTGGAAACCTCCAAATTGAAACACAGTGCCATCTATTGTCATTGTCATATGACCGACACTAGCGCCGACTAGCTCTCTAGTCTAGACGGCTGTAATACATAAAAGAGGCCGGTGGGAACCTACTGCCTCCTAGTTTAGTTGCTGCATCACCACACTCAATCGCCCTGCTATCTGCACGAGTGTGCGTTTGGCTCGTCTGCCTCTGTGAGTCATATATGTGTGTGTGTGTGTGTGTGTGTGTGTGTGTGTGTGTCTATTCTCTCTGTAGGACACTGGCCTGACGTGGCATTTCTCTCAGGTAGTAGATTGAGGTTATGCACCTACTTCTGGGGACATTGCGCCACGTTTGTCTGAGTCATATGCCTTTGTTTCCATTTCCCCCGTTGTGTTCCAGCCTCTACTGTTCACCAGACAGTACGGGTAGAGTCAGGGTTAGGATTCTCCTTCGACTTGACTTGACCTGTGAGCAGAAGGGGTCAATAGATGGTCTATATAGCTCAGTTGGTCATGTCATGGTGTTGTAAATGTAAATGCTTTTCAATGGCACTGTTTAATAAGTAGACATTTTGAAGCATTTTAATCCTCTAATGCCTCTATTTGGGAACTCAGACTTTGTTGCACCAACAAGGATTTCTTTTTAAACCCCATTAAATCAAGGTTAAACCATAAGTCATGTTGCACCAAACGTTAAAACTAGCTTTGAGTTAAGAAAGATGACAATTCAAACCTTTCTTCAATCATCAGTTTCGTGTTTACTCTTAACAAAGAGTTTCCCAAACTTTTAATCTGTGGAACCATTTAAAAAGAAAGAATGACAAACCTTTACAAACCAATTCACACAATGCCTTATCTTTGTGTCGTGAGAAGAGCGATTGTGTGCCTAAATGAACGTTACTGACCATTTTTACTGCCATTTCTGTATCACTTTATATTATCTTGAATAGGTAAACCAGCCGTTTCAAAGAGATATAAACAAGTTAACAAGCAATCTCATTCATTTCATTTCCTCTCATCTGTTAAACAAATCTACGCTATAGCCTTTTCATGTTAGACTCACTGTTATATGGAAGCAACAATTGCCAGAACAGTGTGAACATGCAGGCTCCTCCGTGTGGCTCAAATGTTAAATACAAATAAATACAATAAATTCTGCCAATTTATTTGGCGACCCTAATATAATCTCCTTGGGAACGACCGCTCTAAACCGCTGAACTTACACAACCACAGGAGGTTTCACTGCCATTTTACATGGATTGAGCAAAACAAATCCAGTTCTTCATAGAAAGTTGTTGAGTTTCGTGAAGCTGAGGATGAATTTCGGAGGAGAAGTTAGAACTTCTGTGACAAATTAAAGGAATCCTTGTTGGTGCAACCCAGCCCTAAACAAAGGAACTAAACAAGAATCTACAGATGTTTAGAAATATGTTTGCAGCTGTATATTCAACCAGCACACAATCTCAGTCTAAGTAACACTCACTCTGGCTTGGAGGCGCCACCTTCAGTCATCAGCCCATGTCCACGAGGCTGGGTTGCAAAACAGATCAATCCAAAACATCTTCCCCACTGCAAAACTTCCAGGACATATTTTAACTGGGCCTGTTAAACAGCAGGACGCAGGTATTAGCTCAGCTTACCACAGAGTTATCCATTAATATTCTTTTTTTTTTTCCCAACATAGATTACTGCTTTCCTTTTTATGTCAATACACTGCTGAATATTGGAAAATAATTTAGCATCTTTCCAGGTCTATCGATCGCAGTGGTTAAATTACATTTCTCTTAGTTTCTTTCCTTCATTTTAGACCACTTTATCGTGCTATTAATTTGACATTGTCTTATGTCTCTTTTGTTGTTTGTTCGTCTGTTCGTCGGCACCAAGACAATGCACACGGTAGAATGTTAGTTAACAGTTGAGACATTTTACTCCGGACCAAAGTGTTAGAGTGATTGACGTTGCAATGGTCACACCGTTAACAAAGCTACAAATAAAGTAGAATGAATCTTTTTATTGTCTCCACGAGAGAAAACATCCCCCAAGCAACAAAGGTGATGGCATACAGAGAAAAAGTAACCATTAACATAGAAAGACAAAGAATGTTTGGTTACATAAACATACTGCAGTTGGGGTTTCGGTTAAACTGTGGATTACATTGGATTATATACGGATGCAGTTACTTCCAGTATGCTACGTAAAACAACCTAAACAAACATGTGTTAGGATTACTAACAAAGCATCATTAAGACTCATTCCCTAATGAATGACAAGTTTCCATTTGGGCCAGTCAGTACAGTTTGTCAGCTTGTTTTGATCTTTTAATTCCTTCTGGGACCAATCAGTCGAGAACAGGCTGAACTGTGGAATGAAATGCATCACATACCCTCCCTTTAAAATCAGGTTAGGCATATTCAGCATAGCTGGCCCAATATTGTTGCAAATAAGCAGGTGCTTACGTAATTTCAATGTGAATTTACTCTCAATATAATTATGATGATCATATTCTATCTCACTTATTTAGGAATTGCAATCAAGCTGCTTTAATGTAACAAAACAGCATGTGAAGTTTCTGTTTTGTTTTGGATTTTTTTTTACCACTGCAGACAATTACTAAGATCAGGCCCATTGTATTTGAAGAGGAGATGGAGGATCATTCATGCCTTCATGTTACCCGTACTCAGCATTTTGACACGTCAAAGCAGGAAAAACACAGGGTGTAAGGAATTAACCATGGATGCATATGTTTTAGTTTTACCAGTAACCTTGCACGGTGCATGCTGGCTCACTGGTATAGCCGCCTGGGGGGCTTTGGGAGAAACTGCCTTCTTCTCATTGGACTTGTCATGCATTGTCCACAAAGGACCCCATCATGTTCCTGCATCTTGGGGGTGGTAGGGGACACGGAATCTGACCGAGCCATGTTCCAAGCCTCCATTGCGGAAGCAGCTGCTTGGAGTTTGGCCAGAAGGTCATTGATTTCTGTCTTGGCAATAACCAAAGAATCCGCCTGTGCAGCCCACCAGGGATGATTAAATTAAAAAAACAAAATACTGATTAAAAATAACAGATTGTTTTACCTGGTTGGTTTTTGTCCTTTTGTTCTCTCTCTGCCTTTGTAGATTGTTGTTCTGTCTGAGCTTTTTTTTTTTACGAGGATGACTTTCGGCCCACCACATCAATGCACCACGTCTTTTTTTTGTGTCCAAAAATATTTTCTTTAAAAGATACAAATGACCTCATGTTCAGTTATGTCTACATGCCACATCGGAAAATTAGAAAACAGGAACAGCCGTGACCTTTTGCATATTTTCACAACCAGGGCTTTTACAGCTCCAGCTTTGCATTCATAAATAAAGTGACGTAAATAAGGTGACACAATGCATTAGTTTAGGTACGTGTGGTGATTTTCTGCAAGCTGCTGGATCTAAGCCACCCTGATATGTTTATCTTTGTCAAATCTAAAGACAATCAAAAGCTTATAGTGTACGCAATTAAATAACGAGGCATCTTATTAATTAAAACAAAACTTCAAATGATAATGCCAGCCTCTTAATAACCTCTGAAATGTTTGTGTACCTGTACTGTGTGTGTGTGTGAGTGTTTGTTTGTTTGCTTACCCTTAGCTGCCGTAATTGGTCCTCTACTTTTTGATATGTGGCTGTATTATTTGTAGCAATTTAACGGTTGCCCACTGACTTCCTAAAGTAGTGAATCCGGAAGCAATCTGGATACTTGTCATCCTGTATCAGCTTGAAAGCCTCTGTGGGTATTAGAATTAAAAGGTGGCCGGTATTTTTTTTAACCCAGTTACATTTTTCTCATCCTAAGTGAGAGGATGGCAAAGTCATCAACACAGCTTGGGAACTCCATTATGTTTCGTAATGCATTTTTCTGCAAGAAATAAAAACAACATACTTCAGGCACTTTTTTTTTTTTTTCACTATGTGAAATTAATGACCCGTTCCCTTAACTTTTAAGAACCTATAACTTCTTGGAGTTATTTTCCGCTTTCTGTTTCAGTAACAAGGATGTTTTGGATACACACAATAAACAAAGGAAATGGCAAGCATAGTCATTTTAATGCACTGTTTTCAAAGCAATAAGTAGCACTAATATTGATTTTATTTCAGAGAGCGAACGAGACCGGCTCCCAACAGGTTGGTCAGCTCTGGTCCCACTCAGAATCCCCCCACACATAATCCTTCGGCTTCTGGCTTCGAAAACACTATGCCTGGCACTGCTAGTCTGAAGTGTTGCCCACTACAAGTGGGTGAAACAATCAGTTTTTTAAATGTCCAAAACACACGAATACATAAAAATATAAATATCCAAAAACCTGTTAGGTTCAGGAGCAACAGGATCATGAAACCATCATGGGATCCATCCAATAACACACACACACACACACACACACACACGCCTCCCTACTCACCACTTCTGCAGACCTCCACAGCGTTAAAAGCGTTGAGAACGTCGCTAGAGTTGTTTTTTTTCCTCCATTCTGAGTAAATTCAAAGAGTTAGTGGCATATCAGACACATTCTTTAAAAGCAACAACGATTCATCAAAACTGCGAATTGAATGAATATGGTAAACAGTACCCTCCCTTGCTCGCATCTCATTATCTGACTCCCGTTGTAGCTATAGGTGAAGCTGCCTCTCTCTGCCATACTGAAGCAGGTGTCCAACATGGCGATCACTGGCAGCGGTTCTCTCGCGACTATTCTCTTTTTATTCATGTTTCAAGCGGCTCTTCTTAAAGGTAGGACTTGTTCCCATTCATTGTCTAAACGGAATACACACTTTCCTCTGAGATTTGCGTGGATGCGGGTGGATGTGTCATTTTTTTTTTTTTTTTGATCAGCAATTGTTTTTACGTGGCAGTCAGTGCATTTGGATGCACGCTGTTGTTGAGCAAGTAAGAAAAAAAAGCAAACTGTCCGTAAAGTTGAAATACAGACGAGAATGAGCAGGTTTATGCGTCCGCGTGTACACACAGGCGTTACAGATACGCTGTTTAGGAATACATCACTTTGGTCCGCTCACCATTATAAATCGCTTTGCCGCTACACAGCTGGCAACTCTAGCCAGGTCTGTTACGAAAAAAAAACAACCTCAACCTCAAAATAGCGTGTTGTTTTGTCGCTGAGGAGGCATAAAGGGATACATTTGGCATGCTCAAATGGCTGTTTGTTTGCTCTGTCCGCTCGCTTGGTTACTTTTGTGCCGTATTGTTCAGAACGGAGCCTGGGCTGCTGTAAATCACAGAGAAAGCAGCGCGAGCGGTGCGTGGAAGTGGAATATGCAGCAGCACTGCCAGCGTTGCAGTTTGAGGAAACGCTGAAGCAAACTCCATTCAAAACTCTGGTCATTTAATCGGACGCCACTGAGTGAGAGATTCGTACAAATGAGAACGCAACTCGAGACCTATCTGGAACACTGTGACGTTCCGATGAAATCGGCGACACGGTGGCTCCCGAATCTGCAGTTATTTCGCGATTAATCACAGTTTTTGTTTTTAATCGTTCCCCATCGGCTATCCCGCTGGAATCCGGTGGGTAACGTTGTGCCATCTGAACTGCGGGCGAAGCTGTTATAAAAGTTGTAATTCCAATGAAACGACACTTGCTCAGGGTTTTGAATGCATGCCGAAGTGAAGAACACCTCGGAGTGGTCCAAACAATGGCTTCAATGACCTCCTTACATGCGTGCACTCGTGCTGTTAAACAAGAGAAGATTTATTTACCCGAGTTCCCAATTGGGTTCCTGGCTGTGTGTGTGTTTTTTTTTAGTGTGTGTGTGTGTGTGTGTGTGTGTGAAATCACTACTGGATACACAGTAGCACCATGCACGGAAACATCAAAGGTTCGTGCGGGTGTAGTAATCTGAGTCAGATGTTCTTAAAAAGGGGTTACAGATAAAGCTCGTGAGGGTAAAAAACAACAACTGCGACGTGAATTGTATAGCTTTTAAACGATTGGTGACGTTGTGAGTGATATCTGCGAGTTGGCGGGCTGCGGAACACACACACACACACACACGTTTTATTTACCCCGGACTGCTGCAATGAAGTGTTGTTTTTGGGTACAATGTTGTCAGTAAGAAGTCCCTGTTTTCATAATAGAGACGCACAGTCGGTTTGGGGGGGGGGGGGTTAATATCTTTATCTGTGCGCAGTGATATGAAGATGTAGTGAAATACTAGTAGTCGGGGCAACGCACCCCCCCTCCTCCTCCTCCACCGCACGCGCATGCTGTTACAAACTAGAAACCCGTTCAAAGAGGTTACACGATTCTACATCTACGCTGTGACACTGCGGCTTTGTGGGGGATTTTTCGTGGTGACGTCAAGTCACTTCTGTCGTGAATGATTTCAAACATTAAAGTTACTCCGCGCAAAAAGCTGCTCTTCATAAGAATAGCCCATAAACCTCTTTTCTGCTGAGTTCGAGCCTCTGATGCGGAGAATGACGGCGAGGCAGATGTCTCCGTTTTGTCACATTGTGGATTATCCAACAGGCTTTAATCCATTACGTTACATCCATGAAAATGGGTGCACGCTGCTTAACGTTGTTTTTCATTTGGAGGAGACAGTTTGACAGACCCATAAGGCACGAGCTGACCAGGGCTCTGCTGATCTCTGGACAGTGTGCTCTACTGTACCTTCACGTTAAAGGGCTCCACTGATTTCCAACGAAGCTCAGGCTTGCACAAAGCATATCAATTATTTACCTCCAGCGCATGCTGTAGTCTCATTGTGCTAAGCATTGGATGGGTGTTTTTTTTTCTTTTTCTCACTCAATAAAAACAAACGGGAGGTTGGTGCTTTGAGGGTAAGAATTGCCGTGCGGCCAATGGGAGAAGGCTGCATTAGTTAATTTCACTCCAACTATATAAGTTCCATTCTGGCACGCGGGCTCACCTCGCACGGTCATCAAATCACACAAGTGCTCCGAATGAAATGGATTTATGAGGAAGCATTCACAGCTCACTGCGTTCCACTGCCGAGGCTTTTGTTTCAGATGAGGGAGTGGGGAGTGGAGAGTCCTTCTCCCCCCCCCCCCCCCCCGGAGACAACGTTCATCCTTTTTGGAAATAAGCGAAACATTTTATAGGATTTGTCAGTCATTGGTCCATAGGTGCAGAATATATATGCCATTTGTTTTAACTGACTCAAACAGCAAGTTCCATTTTACCATGACTAAATGTCACACAACCCTATTATATTCAAATACATTAATTGAATTTGGTGAAGTTATTCTTTCGTCAAAGATGAGGGGCTCCAACTGGGCGCTGAGGTGAATGCTTTTCATTTTCAAACAAGAAAGATAACTAAAATCTAATTTCATAGAGTTAATTAGAGACAGCCTGAAAACATGTTGTCACCAAAGTACCACTAAATGCACACTGTGTGTGTGTGTGTGTGTGTGTCTTAATTAAGTCTGCACACAATCATATAATAGTGTGATTGCAGTCATTCATTTGACTTCAACAAACTATTAGACTTCTGTTTTTTACTCTTGATTTACAGATTTGTACATTTTAGTCACGTTTTGTTTATGTTCTGTGTGTTTTTAAGGCGCTTTTAAAGTTTAGGTAAATTTCCAGAAAATATGTTTTTGTTAGAAAAGAGAAGAAGAATCACAACACTGACTGAAATATGCCTGAGTGGTTAAAAGCACCGTGCATTATTACGTCCTTTAGCCATCTTTTATCCATTTTTTTTTTTTATGGTTCTACATAAGCATGAAGTAAGTCCATGTGTAATGCAGATTATACACTGAGAACACCAGGGGCTTGGTACTTTAGAGGCGTTACTGGAGAGCTTGCTGAGACTTGAAAACTTGGTTGGGCAATCCTTCAGCTTTTGGTGAGAAGCATATCTGTTTTCGTTTTTTGTGAAGTTATGTAATGTGAGACAGTGCAGGTCCGCTTGTGTGTTGAATAGGAGAGAGTATGTTGACATGACCGTGACAAAGTTAATAAATGTTGGTTTGGCGAGTGTTTGGGTGACTTAAACGCAAGTTCTTTTCTCAGTTTACATGGCTCTTGTGCGTTTGATCTTGCACACTGGTTTTGATTCTTATCTTATCTTGTGTTTCACGACGTTGCAGTGGATGAGAGCGTCTATTGTGTAGATCTTGCCAGAGAATACCTACATATTCCCCATTGATTCTGCAATTTTAGGTTGCTTCTTTTTCATGTTGTGCAAATAAACATGCTCTCTTCAGACAGTGGACAGGAGAAATACCCATTACTTTTTAAGTCCTCCATGTGTTGAGTGAATCCACCTATTTGCTCCTGGCGTTGTTGTCACACCTTTGTTGATTGAGAGACGGCATCTTATTTTAGCGTAAAGCCTGATGCATAACTGAAAGCATTATTTATTCTCTGTATGCTGGTGGTTATTGGCTTGAGTTCACTGTTTAGTGAACTCTTTTATTTACTGATGATTGCTTGTATATGTATATGCGAGCTGAAGGGTGCATGAACGGCCATCTTTACCGCCTCATTCACTGCTTAACATTAATGACGGTCAATTTTTACTTGCCTCTATGCAATTAGTTTGACTCATTAATGGTCATCAGACTAAAGGTAGTTGTCATGTTAAATCTTTATTGAAGTAATTGAAAAACACCAAACTGCTCAACACATAGTTGGAGTTTCGTTGGGATGATTCCCTATTAATATCGCGGAAATCCTGTCGACCACTCAATCAGAGAAAAGTCTGTTTTTGATTTAAAAAAAAAAAAATCTCAAAATGTATTTGACGTGCACACACAATGGATCTCAGACGTGATTGTTTACCACCACCCCTTCCACGTGAAAGCTCATTTAAGATTTGATCTTGTGGCGTGCTTATCCCTCGTCACCCTCAAGCCTATTGTTGTTGTTGTTGTTTGTTTCACAGATCCATCGCTTCGCTCAGAAAATGAATGATGGGCGCTGTGTGTTCAGTCCGCCATACTGTCAGGTTTTTTTTTCTTTTTTTTTTTTTTTTACAAATTACAGTATTCAATGAAGCCCCCATCTCATGGGGTCTGAAAGTTCCAAAATGAGAAGGTGAATCTTGATATTTTACTCGTTATCATTTCACAAACGTTCATTTTGTTTATCAGTTATTGTATTGAGCTAGTTAGTCTTGTGTATCAAGAATGATGCTCCCTCAGGAGCAGGAGTTGAGAGCTCTGCTGCACACAAAGCATTCCTAGTTTGTCGATGCCAGGCATTGAGAAATGTATTGTCTTAGTATCCAAACCACAATAATCACCATGCTGTAAAATCTCTCACAGCAGGTGATGTTTGTTGTCCCAAAACCCATATCATCACAAATATCCGTCTCATTTGAAACAGATTTGTTTATTTCTTAATACCATGTAAAGTATTGTTGCCAATAAGGCTGCCGTCTTTCATTTCATCATCCGTAATGAGCTGAAAAATAGTAGTAGCAGTAGTTAATTTGTTTCCTAGTACAATCTTTTATTTTTATTTTCTTTTACATTCAAATTGCCACATTTGTTATCCCTGCGAACCGGCACTGACTCTGTGCCGCTTCGGTTTCAAAGGAAGCCTGTCTCAGACTCGGTTGAACAGCAGCGTGGTTTTGGCTCGGAGTCAAGCTGGTAGGAGCCCTGGTGATGGAAAACAGGTGTGGAAATGGACTTGTTCTCCCTCTGTGCCCCCCAGCAGCCTCTCCAGCTGTAATGAAGAACAATGGCTTTATTCCTGAAGGGAGGGGACCCCAAGTGACCCATCCCCCTCCTCCTCCTCTTCCTCCTCCTCTTCCTCCTACCCCAGCCAGTCTACAGTGACTCTGCTGGCAAGCCGACAGCTGACTGGGCTGGGTCGCATCTGGCCTCTGTGCACTTAGTGTAATCAAACGGAGGAAAAAAGGTTTATGGCCTACTTGTTAGTGAGCCGCCGACTGATGGGGTGTCAAGTAAGCACCCTCCGATTCCAAATCTCTTGAGGGTTGGAGGGTGAGGGAAGGGGGGGGGGGGGCGTGGGCAGCAATCTGCCGTCCTGAATGCAGCCTCGAGGTATCGAATTCGACCGTGCTGTACAATTTTGACAATCTGGCTGTGAAAACAAGTGAAATGAGTCAAATTGATCTGGCGGAATATTTATGATCGTATTTACATAATGTTGATGTACAAAAGGCTAGTGAAGTGAATGCAAATCTTTTCCAAAGATCATAGGAGTCCAGCTGATGCCTCTAGCAAGTGTGTACTAAGAACAAATGCAGCCTAGTTTAAGAAGTGAGAATAAGATTCTAAGGAGCTGAGGCATCACAAGGCCAGAATGCGTTCATTCATTGATTTAAAGTAAACAAGTCGTGTACACTTTTTCATTTCCAGCTTTACTGTACACGGGAAAATCACTCAGCCAATTATAATTTTGAGGGGCACTTCAGTCATTTAACCAATCAAGTATGTTTTTTCTCAATATGGTTTTGTGCGACATAGACAGACTGAGAGAACAGTTGCAGAATATCGTGGCTCTGGAGGAGCTTTGTCAAGTCAAGTCTGTCTTCAGGGTTTTCTCAGCTCGAGCACTACAGATTTATAGTAAAAAGTCTACAAACTGGAGGCTTGGAGTGTGAAAGACATCCGCCGCTTTTGGCGCGTGACTTATACTGGAGACTTATGGTGGACGTCCAGCAAACGGAAGGATGTGGCGCAACCCTAAACAGTTGGGTTTGCTTCAGGCCGATGGGCGGAGCTTGGTTTACCCATGACTGTCTTGCACAAGGCAGTCATGCCATGGAAAAAGCTTGTGCAAGCTTTTTCCATTTTATGGCTTAACGGTACACTTAGATATGTTTCTGAAAACATTTGAGGCGACAAATAGGCAATGCAGTAACATAATCTGTACAGTTATCAGATGTGGAAACCCCATGAGCATGTAATCGGTCAGTGCATGTTTTGTAGCTCGGATACAATTACAGATCCGTTCAAACAAGTGAGTCCAATCTCTTTTTTTCATTTGTGCTAAATGCATATGGACGTGAGGACTCCCTCCCTCCCCAGACTCCAGTCTCATTCAGAGAGAAATGCAATATTTTAAACCTTTTACTAAATAGTCAGAGCAGCTGTCGTCTGTGAGCAGGATCGACTGTTCTTTTTTCGAACAAAACGTTTCTTAGTCATCACTCACCGCTCTTCCCTCCTGTCGGTCTGCGTTACAGCACCGCCACGGCTCAACTGTCACTGTGAGAGGCACACAGCGATTGGCTGCGCTGCACTACGTCATGCGTTTTTTAAAAACACCATGATTGGGCCAAACGGGGAAGTCCAGACAGAGACGGTCCAGCCAGCTGACACCTTACTGTCTGTCCATTCATTGTATAGAGTCAGGTTGAATGAAACTTCTATGGTGACGCTTCCAAGGTCTTTTCCCTTTTGGCTTTCAATCTGACAGAATGATCGCATTCCATTATGTATTTTGTCTTAGGGTTGGAATTTAATGTAATTTCTTGGTCGGGTTGGTCCGTCTGCACTTTGGTGCTTTGTTGTCAACTTCAGGCCAGGTTGTCGTTCGCTTTGGAATGGATTTGTATGACTACCACAGGATGGTTCTTGATTTTGTTTTATTTGGTAGCCACCAATCCTTCCTCTTGTGCTGCCTTTAGGACCCTCAAGTAGAGTGTTTCTTTTTTTTTTTTTTTTCATTCTCTCTCATAGAGAAACAATGGAAAAAAACCAACAACTGGCCTTTCATTGTGAAGCCCAAGGAGAAGCCCTGGCAACATCAGAGAGCAGCCTCCGGCAGGTGGATCTGCCCCGCACCTCTGACACATGGAAGCAATCCTGACCAAACACTGACAACTCGAGTACTACACACACACACACCCACACACACATACTGTGTTTATATATATATATATATATATATATATGATCACAAGCCAAAAAATAAATAAGAGTAGAAGAATGCATGACAGAAAACAAAACAAAAAATATATATATACATATCATATATCTATCATATATATATGGTGATTTGCTGTGGCCCAATTCTTTTCTTTGTTTTCTACAACAGGGACCAAGTGTGTGCACATCCAGGCAAAGATACTCCGGTGCAAGACAAAAAACCCTAAACTGCAGGGCACACTGTTAGGCTCCAAAGAAATAGTCGATTTCTCTGTTTCAGGCAACGTTTCGATCTGTAAGGTCTTCCTGAGACCTGACATGGTGTTGCATGCTTTTTTTTTTTTTATCAAAAGTGAATATTGTGTTTACAGTACATGTAACACACTGCCACACAAATACATTTACTCAGCTTGGAACGAAACACAACAGCGCTCAGACGACCAAACTGACATTCTTGTATAGTACAGTAAGCAGTCTGTGTCAAAAACACAAATTTGTACATGAGAAACATTTCCAGGGTTAACTGCCATGGTGAAAAAACTCAACATCTAAACATTTTGACCAGTACGGCTCACACGATGACAAAATAACTTTCCATTTTGGTGGCTCTGGCAAATTTACTGACACAATAACTCGGTTTGGAAGCATGAATGGAATGTTTTGGGTGAGTTGTTGCAGACACGCAATAGACTTGTGATGTCCCATGAAACCGTTGTGACAATTGCACTGACAGTTTAGGGAATGTTGGGACCGTTTAAAAAAAAATGAGCCAAAGCGATTGAGAATGACTGAAATGCTTGAGATGATAAAAGAACGCTTCAAATGAATACAGTCCTTGTATGAAATGACACATTTAAATGCATTGATTTCCTAACAGAATTCAACCCCTGTGGATTCTTCCCGCATTCATAGTGCCGCTGGCTGAATACATGCTTGATTAAACTGTTGTGTATTTGTTGTTAACAATCTCCATGCCATAAATTCACAATACTGGCCTTTATTTACAGCATCAGCAGAGAGAACCATGTCTTTAATTTCACCAAGGTTATATTAGAGTCAGGCCTTCACTCATTTTTCAACAATTCCCCCAGGTTTACCTGTTGTTTTGAGTTATTCAGTATAATGCACATTTTATTCCATAAGTACAACAATTCAGTAGTGTTGTACTGGTACAGAAATTCTGTTTTACTCACTAATAATTTCCACTTTACAGTAAAGGTACCGTCAGTAAAACTCTACATTAAGCTCAACCTTGTATAATGCCTCCATTTTTTGAGGTAGTTTAGTTTCATTGATAGTGGCTTAACAGCAAACAATGATAGCTAAAGTGTGCGAGTATGACTTTTTTTGTAGTTATGAAACAATACATTTGACTCTCATACCTTTCACAAGTTATCAGAGGCCAAAGTGAGTCTTACCAACAGTCTTAACACACAATGATATATATATACATACATACATACATACATACATACATACATACATACATACATACATACATACATACACATAATTGACAAATCACGGTCATGCCAAGGACACAGGTGCCGTTCTAACAGTAAAAAAAGAAAAGTGGAAGCCCTATAATCCGTGCTTGCGGTTGACTAATCTAATCTGCTGTCCCGAGTGAGCCATTGTCAGTCACAGCGAGAAATGTTTTCCATTCCGTCTTTTAAATTTACAAAAGACAACAAGTGGCCTTTGATTGCTCTTTTCCTCCCAGTTTGAGGCCTTCATCATCTTGCTCTGCTGTGGAGTCACAGGGAGGCATCGCTCGCTGTAATTGGGCCCATTTTGCCGGCATTCATAGATACAATGCCAAGTTCAACAATGACTGAATAAGGAATCAATGCATATCATTTGTGCTTTCAACCAAATAAACAATACAGCTGGTGTTCCGCTGTAATCGTCTGAGGGGCAATGAATGCCCTTCTGAATACAATACAGGTATGCATCAGCCATCATGGCACAGTAGGCTTGAGTGATCTGGGTTCTCCCATCTTTCATTTTACATAACACTTCAGCTTGTATTACATTTCAGGGAATTTGCTCCTGATGAGACCCTTCAGGCTGATTCACTGTCTCACATGGAACTGGATCCCTTCTCCCCACCGTGCTCCGTTCCCGTCCTTTGTCTCATCTATTGTAACTCTGTCTTGACTGATATTTTCTGCACTAATGCCAGACAACTGCTGCACAATAAGGCACCATCTCATTTCCTTTGTGTCCTAGTTGGATGATGCGGAGGGAAATCTTACCTGCTAAGAAACAATTGGGCCCTCCCTTGTACGGAAATTGTATATTGTAAGGCTGCGAAGGACCACTTAATTCCATTTAGTGTCCCAATCTGTTTCTCTTTTGCGCTGAAAAATAACTGGTAATAACACAAAAACCTTCACGAGGTACTTCATGTTTCACTAGTCATTATTCAGGCCGAATAACACGGCATGTTTCTTCCCCAGGGATGAACACTGAGCTATTGCAAGGAGAGGATATTGGGCTCCATTCACAAATGGTGCATACAAAGGTTTTACGCATGAATCTGGGATTCATCGATATTTACTTGCCTGAATTTGGACGTACTCTGAACATTTTTAGATGTGCCTCAGACCATGCATACGCACAAATTATGAATGCCCGACTGTCTTAGCAAACGCACACCTTTTTTTAACTAAATGTATTGCATATTAAAATCACATTAAGAAAGGCTTTAATAGACAACAAAGTGTAATTTATCTAGGGTTTTCAAACTCCAAATTTCTTAACTGTAATGAAATATATACGATTCATTTGTGAGAAACGTAGGCTTGGATTACAGCAGACTAATTGCACACGACTTCTACGACGGGTCAGGACCAAATGTAAACTGACTTCGTACCTAAAAAAAAATAAAAAAATAAATAAAAATAATAAATGCAAGAAAATTGGTGAATGCTGCAAGTTCTCATAAATCACTTGTACATGCCTATTGTTTTCATGATATTGTTAACTCTTTAACACCCAGCCCTTGGTTGAACCAGGCTCAACTGTCATATTATATGTCAATTGATGGTGTTGGCCAATGAAACCAGTGTAAACGCACATTGCACTTATAATACATGGTGAATGTAATGGGATAACTATACCGTTTACCTCGTGGTTGAGGTGCTGTTTTCAGTCTCTACACCCCGTTAGATTGTTCACTTGCTGTGCAGTGGAGTGCTGTGAATTACAGGGTGTTCTTTTTGGCAATGAAAGTGATATCGTGACGTACAGTATATAAATATGTTCATGTTACTTGTCAAAGCAGTAGCAGCCTGTGAAGTTCTACATAGTGCTAGCTTCCCGTGGGTGTCACAGAAGGTAATAAAAAGGTTCCTGTCCAAAGCCAAAAATAACGGCAGCAATTTAAAACACCTTTTTGATTTATCAGTATAGTATCTCTATTGCCTTTTTTCCTCAGGAGCCGACTAGTTCCTGATCAAGTTGTCAGGTTCTGTTGCCTACCAATATGAAAAACGGAGTTAAAGCAGAAATGGCATGTTGGCATCAGAAACGGGATTCTTTTGCCCAGTGAGTCTGTTCAGCATTTAGTGCAGTTAGAATTGGCAGCAAGCATCTTATTGATGAAGACTATAAAGAGGATGTTCAATGTGAACTCAGGGTTTTCCTGACTCACAAAGCACCTTTGATGGAATGCTATGCTTGGGGTGCTTTGCGCCGCAAGCCAAGGCTCTCTGCAGTTTGGCCTTCTAAAATCGAGTGTCTGTATGGGGAGATTTGACTGTGAATGAGTAGCTATGTGTTTATTATGACTTAGACTGAACATTTTCACTTGACAATGTCCTTTAGAGCAGATAACTTGCATACTACATGGACACTTTACAAAAGAAGTAACTTGTTTATCAAAATGCCAAGGTAAGTTTTGCTTCAAAGACCACAGTATTAGAAGACTATTATGTAACCACTTCCCAAAGATTGAAATGTAAAGAGGATGTATTTTTATTTTGGGCATCTGTCTCTTACTGGAGATAAGTGTACATTTGGTTTGTTTGTTTCCAGTAACACAATTAATCAGGCCCTGGAAACAACAAGATTTCAGCAAATAGGACAACCCACCCCCTGTTCTCCATCAGCCTCTGATCTGAAAGACTTTGAATCCAGTTCAATGCATACATCTTCTTGTGCTCTTCCTTGAATAAGGCATGCAGTAACATTGAAAAATTATGAATATTTCTGATAAATCACTGCAAACGGCAACACAAATAAGAGTATAGTTTTCTTTTTTCCCCGCCGGTCAGTGCCCACGTAAAAACATTGATCAATTTTCGGGGTTTTAATAGCCACAATGGAGTTGGATAGCAGAACATATTTCAGTTGTCTTGTATCTGGTTTCGCTTTTGCTTCGTAACAATCCCAAAAAGCAAGTTCTTCTCTAGACCCAGCCCCAAGCACTCACATTGAGCGAGCACTCAGGGAGAAATCACATCCTGCGGGAGGTACAGACACCAATTTGTCCACTAAAGGGAGCAAAAGCAGAGTGCCTGCATGCCATGCTCCCACACAACTTTAATGGACAGACAACACTTGCAACCCAGGCCTCTCTGCCAGGTCATGTCTCTTTGCTGTTGGACCTCAGGACAAGCTGTTATGCTGAAACTGTTGTCCGTCCTTCCGTCCATTACAAGTTCTTCGGGAGCGTTACTGTGTGGGCATTGCGATTCCTCCATGAGTTTTCCACAGCCAAGCACTTAATAAGTAATGTTTGTACTTTGTCTTCTAATTATACTTTAACAGCAGACTAAATGCAGTGCAGCCAAAAGACACTTTGCTCTGTGTAGGAGGTGAAAGACTCAGTGAAATGTAGGACATCACTAACTGAATTTGAAATAAATGAGCCAGACTTTGACAAAGTGCCTGCAGTTGCAATTGGAACTGAAAAATCTTTAAATAACAATAAAGTGAACATGACAGATTGATGGGATCTACTTAATAAAAAGACAACATTGGTGTATTTATGTGTTGTGGGTCTTGAGAATTTACACAAGGCTTTACCTGCTCCCTCAGCCCTAACATACTCTACTTAAGCAGTGGATCCAACTTTAAATGAGCTGGAATGTTCAGTTGGAACATCAATAAGCTACTATTTATATTAGGGTTTACTGGAAGTTGTTTATAACACCATGGGAAGGGTATATGTCTCAGACTGAAAATAGTATTGAAAGGAAATGTTTGAACCCGGCCGTTTTTTCCAAAGCAGTTCCCGCTGCTTTGAAGTGTGTAGTATTTGTTGGGCTTCACTTGGCTGTCAGATTAATACCTTCTCGACTAAAAATGAAAATGGGTGAAGGAGCAGTTAATCCGCATAAGAATATTTTTTGAGGATGAGAAGCCGCGAGTCTAGCATACTGTCTGCGTATTGATTGGTTGTCTGGCATTGCAGAGTTGACCTGACATGCCAGGATCATCTAATTCCCTCTACATTGCTGATTGCTGAACAGAATCGTGGCTTATCATAACATTTCTTCTTTGAGTTACCAGTTGCGATGGTACAATGCCTGCAAAACAGTAATCAGTAAAGCTGAAGGAATTGTTGCATTCCGAATCTGTGCATTTCAGGGGCCACTGACCTTTTGAAAACTGTTTACTTGAGGTGGCATGGTGGTTTCCCATTAATAATTGATCAGCGAGGAAATGATGTTTACCTATTGTAGGAGGAGGTAAATATTGTCAGCTTCACCACCTACGTGCGGAGATTTACAAGTTTAGGTATTTTGAAGCTAACTGGAGTGACAGCATAACCAATAATGTCCAGCAGTTATTAACAGACTTTGTATATCCACCCATCCACAGTGGTGGGGACGAGGCCAATTGGACAGACTTAGCAGTAGTAGATTGCAATGTGGAGAAATAGACACATCTACTATACAGATTTTGTATTACCTCTCCCCATTTTTTATCATTTTTGTAAACATACTTGACCACTTGTGAGTTTACATACAGCAACTTCAGTAGTTCACGATCCAAGCCTTTTGGGTTGTCAAAATGAAACCTGAGAACAATGCTCTCGCTCACCACCACCTCCATAGCCACTTAGCACGTCGCTGTCACTTTCCATCCTCCATGTCATCTCTGACCTGTTGAACAATCCAAGTGGAGGATGGCGCTTTGCTCCACATACATTATATTACCTCCTACACCAGAATGATTGGCCGATAATTATATGCTTAGAAAGCTCTAATAGTGCTTCTTGAAAGCCATATAGAACCATTATACCTCACATATTGTAGGAGGTCCTTTTTTTTGCATATATTAAGTAAGGCGAGACTGTGCTCTTGTGCCAGGTTTATAGTTGACGTCTTATGGAGGCAAAAGTCTCAAAACCTTTTATTGCAATGAAGACCGCACTTATTCTCAATCTGTTTAACCGACCATAACAATAGGCTTCATTCAGGAAGCGATACAAGACCAAATTTCCTCTTGGTTTTGTTAGTATGCACAATTTGTTGTTCTGTTGTCAGTACCCATTCATTTCTGACATTCTCCAATGTTTGTCTTACTCTCTTGGGTTTACGAGTGGCCGAGAGCACAACGGATACATCTTGTTTACATAGTCCACAAATCGTTTGTCCAACGCAGTGGCACACATGCATTTTAAATTTGGTAATTATTATATTATTGAATAAGTGGGCTAAAGAAATACTTTTGGTCAATTGATCCCAATTAAGACCATACAAACCGGTGAATAGCATTGCGTGTGTTCAGCTTCTGAATGCGAACATGAGCCTCTTCCATGCTTTTTAATTTTTCTGTAACGCCAATACTGATGTTCTGGAACATCGGCACTAAACCGTTGAACAATTCAGTGTGTTGCAATCAACTTAAGTATACTTCTGTAGAAGGACCTGTAAATATGGAAGGAACATTGTTAAGTGATTGCTGTTGTCCAATGCACCAGAGATCTGACCAATGTTATGGCAGAAATACAATCTACTCAAGGTTAAACAAATCTCATTTTGGAGTAACAACTGTATTATCCGGGTTATTAAGTAGTCGAATTGGTCATCAATCAATTGGTGATTTTAATTAGGTAACATATTCCGTGGTCTGTCAACAATATTAATAAAAAGGGGCATAGTGTGAAAGAGCACATCAGACAGTAAAAATCAATTCATTGCGTCCTCTGTCACCCACAGATGGTGCCACTTCAATCTCCTTCCCATTTTGTCACGCTAATGTGCTGAAAGATGACAAGGGTGGGTCATTTCAGAGCAAAAATAGCAAAGGCTGAGTGTGATGGTCATGTCAGTCTGCTTTCTATTTTGTCTCACTAATGTTTGGAAAAATGACATCTGTGGGTCATTTCAGAGGAAAAATGGCAAAAGTAGTGAACTGTGACTGCAAGTCCAGCACTGCTACGTTTTTATGATTTGATCTTTTACTATCTGCTGTAATACAAAGATGAACCCTGAGAATTTCATGTAGGATGTGAACATTTTGCACATTAATCATATGGGGTCACATTAGTTATTTAAAACTGTGAGCTCTCTTCTGGAGTCTTAAAACGGCAGATGCCATCTGGACATTCATGCGATGAAATTTTTGTTCAGTGAACTAATATTCATGAAAGTTCTAAAAGAATTCTTTCTTGTAAAATTGATGTTGTGCCTATTGCAAAAGAATTTCAGAGACTAACAAGGATTTTATTTTCATGCTATCATTTTATGCGGAACGTGTTGTGTTGCGTTTATGGAACAACAACACGGAGCTCTGCAGTCCAAACCAAGAAGGCAAACTATTATTTCTTTCAACCTTGACAAATGCAGAGCAGACCAGATTCACTCTTTCCGTTCTGACCTTTATCAATCCAAGCCCTAGACATATACTAGCAGGTGAGTTATTTGCATTTTCAAGTTGTTTATTTGGCACACCCCTAATATTTAAAGGCCTTTTTAAGGATATAATACAATATAGAGGTATGTGAGAGTGTTTGTTTTGTACAGCTTTTTTTTTTTTAAAACACTCGTCAGTTGTGGTGAAAATCTTTATTTCAAAATGCTTTATCTAATGGCATTGATAAGGATAGTGATTCATTAGTAAGCAATACTGAGCCAGGCTGATAATCTTTTGGCATTGAGTAGTTGTTTAAATGAAATATCAAAATGACCTCAATTAATCAGCGGATAACAGGCTTATTGAGTTCTTGGTTTTATGGCCCTCACCTACTTTAGCCCTCACTTATTAAGGATGGCTGCAAAAGAACCGTAATTCAAGTGAAGATTGAATAACAGCCTGTTATAGACTGTACTGTATTTAATTTTCACTTTTTTAGATAGCTGTGTTTGGGCCTTACACGTCTTTTGTATTCATTTCTCTTTGATTTTCAGATACGTTTTTGATTGAGGCTAGGTATTTAACACCAGTATTTTTCTTTTGGTACTGACTGAAATATGTCTATCAGACACATCAAAGACTAAAACCTGGCATTTCATGTCTGGTCAGAATTGTCTTCTCGTGTTGTTTTTGTGAGTTTCAAATTTTATAAAAAATGTTGCCAATTTTCACTCAAGCAAAAATGCTCTCTTTCTACTTGTGTTTAGGCGTTTTTACCATCTTAACGTTTGAGCAAATCGCCTCCTTTTTGTTGAATACAAAATATCTTTATAATTCACTATAGCTTAATGTTTTTTGTTTTTTTTACTGAAAGTCCAGTATCGACTGGTTTTGAAAGGACACCACCAGATACTGACTGAATATGATTAATAAATCATGTGTGTCTAAAAGAATAGGTTTCACCCACAAGGATTTGAAACGGATTTTAGACCAGATTAAATCATTGTTTAACATTAATTCATGTTGTACCAAACTTTCAAACTAGTTTAGTAAGTCATTAGTTTAGTTTTTACTATAAACCTTAATTTGTTGCACCAAAACTCTAATTTAAAATGCCCATAGCTCTTTCCCAAAGCGACTGTCTCAATCAAGTTTTCCCATGGGCCTCAAAAGCTCTTTGGTTGGCCCTGACCTCTGTACATGTAGCTGCCCTACATTTCTGCCAGAATATGAGCAGCGTACCACATCCATGAATGCTGATGCCTCAAACGCGTACATTCATTCAAAATGCAGAATGAAGAATTCGATGTACCCTTGGCAATTCTCTTTGTAATTCAGGCCCGTCACCCTGACAAGACATTATGGTTCTATAAAGAAACCGACTCTGTTGGTCAAGTATAGAATGGAAAACTTTGTGTTTTGTCTGATTCGTTTTTAAAGCTGGATACCACTCATTGTTCACGTTAGTCAACTGGAGACTCCTGCGGTGCCACACAGATTGAAGCTGCTGGGACAAGAACCAGTGTTTTTGCAAAAGCTGACACAGCCACTTTTCTATATGATTTTGAGTTGGTGCCAGCGAATAATTTACCATGGCTTAGAGACTGACAATGTGTTTCCCACTGAAATTAATGAGCAGTTGGAACAATTGGACATTGTTTAATGGATGCTTAGCTGGGGGAAAGGAATTCTAAAATAAAAAACTTGGAGGATGTAAGATGGTAGTTTTTTATTGTTACTTTTCATTTAGGCAGTGCGTGATGACCTTCAAGGTTAAGGTTGGACATTTTGTCGATACCCAGTGTTTCATGAGCCATTTTTAGAATTGGCTATTGGATTATGTGTGGGCGCTGCTCGGCCTTGCTGTTGCTTAGGACATGTTAGAAATCAGGAGTGTTGGTTTTCAATATTCAAGTTTTTCATCTTTCATACATACTGTCTTCATAAAACATATTTGTGATATAACAAGGTACCAGCTATGCTGATTCTCATGTTTTTTGCAGAATCTGACATCCTTTGATATTTTAACACTGTTACTGTAGATTATGTGTGGAGATAAATGTCTGTTGTTGAAGCAGGATTGCATATGTGAGTGATTATTTTCACAGCAGTCAAATCTTTTTTTCAGCCTTTCACATTAGCAGCCCCGACACAACGGTGTGGTCATTGTCCTCTGGACACAAGATGATCCGTTACCAAATGCTCTACAGTTTAATAAATGATTTGACACGCGGAGATAAAAGGAAATCAAATATTCAAACCTAAAAGTTGCTTCAGAATGATCTTGCTCGTTCTGTTTCAGAAAGAAAATGAATCGATGGCAATTCTGACAATCAAAAAACAATTACATTGATTTGTAAAAATAAATCAGCTTCACTTAAATGATCATAATTGAAGATAGCATTTGGTGTTTTGATTGTTTGTTTGAAACTTGATAAAGAATACATGTTTGTGATTATTTTTTCTGGCTTTTGATAAACAATTTAGATAACAATGTATTACTAAAAATACTCTTATGTTTTGAAAGTCCTGGCAAGTAAATGAAAACTAGAGGTTGTAGTTAACTCTTTATCTACTGTACTGTTTTCCAGAAAAAAAGTGTTAAAAGAATGCCGTTTTGGATTTTGTCCTGATATATTAGGGTTTTCCAAAGTTTCATCACAATACTACACCACTCACGCTAAAAAGTGATACCTGTGCCTTATTTTCCCTGAACCCAGGCTTCCTCTGAAGTTCTGTTTTATTAACGTTCCTGCATGTATGGCAGCACAATCAGGCCCCCCTCAGAAACAAGGGGATAATGGTGCACCCAGGCTAGTCTTTGAGAATAATCAGTCAGGCCTGTGGAGAGGCAGCCTGGTAATTTCCCCCACTCGCACTGCCATCAGTGTAGCATCACCACGTTGCTGCATGGAATAAATAGTGCATCAGTCAGCCTCGGCTCTTCATGCTGTTTTCATTACCTGCCTGTAATTCCAATGCTTATGCATAGCCTGCAGTCATCAGCGACAGCAACGTAGCTATAGTGACTAGAAAGATTACATGGATATTACATGTATTTTACAGAAAAAGCAATACTTTCACTTCATACACCGTTGCTAAAAAGTAAAACGTGTGCCAGACGGAATATCAAGTTTGTGTCAAATTCACACATTTTCCTTTTTTGACTGTGTGTTAAAGAAAAAGAAAAAGCATTTATTACCTTTTTTATAACATATTTTAGAGGATGTTAAACAGTTGCTTACACTGTTAATCACACTGAGAATCAACACTCTAGTCTGCAGATATTTTTAGCTTTTAACAGGTATCGGCTTATTGTTTTTCTCTACCAGTCCATATGATTAAGTCGTCATGGCTGTCTTAAAAGAGAGAGAATTTCCATATAAAAATGAAATATTGCTGACTCCAACAATGGACTACCAAGCATGCACATTTAGGGTAAGGGTGCTTACCCACTGGTATTAACCTTTTCAGTATGCATAGTTATATAACACTGCTCGTGCAGTCTGCTATAAAAAAATAAATCATGCCCAAAGCTAAAGTGTACCTCAGTCTCTTTGCCCTTTTTAGGTGCTTCTTTTTCTGAATGATGGGACTAGGTTGCCCTCGAGTCAGTGCATTAAAAGAAAGACCAGACATAAACTAGGTGTGATCTGAGCTCTTGGAATCTCTACAAACAAAAACTGCTTTGATTCTGTATAGGAATATATACTGTGGGCCCGGCCAAACATCCAGTATCTCACTGCTTCCATATTTAGATGCTTTGAACCGCTTTGGATAACATATCCTGGCTTGTGCATGACTAGGATTAGGCTAGCTTCTCTAGGTTTAAATTAATCTATTACTAATAGGCTCTATACTGTTGCCAACTAATTACCTATTTTAAGGTCTGTTGGATTGTGCAGTGTTTCACCGCAATAATGCAATACATCAGTTGAAATGTAAAATTGTTCATTAAATAATATATGTATCCATACCTTATTGGTTCATATTTCACAGCCAAAAGAGGGTTAAATGAAAATTGTAGATTATTGGGATGGCTCACGACATTCAAAGTGGCTTCATATATATGCTATACACTATACACATAGTATGCATATGTGGACATGCAAACATTACATCCATATGTAGTTTTTGAATATGACATTTCAGCAGCACAGGCATGAATATGCTGCTTTAACAGCCTCCATTCATCTAGGAAGCCACACGACTTTGTACTCCTGGCTGAGGGTTCGCTCCCATTCAGCCAACAGCTTGAGAGACGTAGGCCACTGATGTTGGCCGATAAGGCCTGGCTTGCAGTCAGCGCTCCAGTTCTTCATTCCAGTTCTTCCAATAGGTGCTAAGGATGAGGCACACTATTTTCTAAAATGTCTTTGCATGCACGCTGCAGTATTAAGATTTTACTCCTTAACTAAGAACTAAGGGGCCTACTCTAAACCATGACAAATAGCGTCGCAAAAACACAAGGGATGGGTGTGTTCACATTCTTTTGGGCAATGTAGTGTAAAAGACATTTGGTTTTTCTATATCATCCAAATTGTACGGAAACTGTTATTTTGTGCATTTTTGTATTTAGGTTTGGTTTGCTTTACATGGTCCTATTTGAAGAAGACTGTCTTTTGAATCCTACCCTTAATTGGTAACTTAATTCCAATCCCCATTGATTTTATCTAAGTGTAATGAGCTTTATCGCTATATCTTGCTGGTTACAATTGCTCACCATTTCCCTCCTTAAAAAACCTTGCATGAGACTTGAAACCAAATTAGCCAACAGAAACCCAGCAAGTTTTAAATAAACCTTTGCAAAAACGCTTGTTGTGAATGCACCCATTAACAAAAGATGGGAAATTCTCTGTGGCGACCTACACCGATGCCAAACAAAGCTGACCTTTTCTCCTAGTCACATACAATTGCTCACACTTCCCCAAACAGCAAACCAAACCTTATGGTTCCCTCCCTGCACTTAGCCTTCATCAAATATTAATCATCTCCAAGACATTGTGGCTTCGTTCACACCGTGGTAAACTTATCCCAGCTGACAGAACTATGGCGTGAGATGTGACGCTTAGCACTTGCTAATTTAATTCCCCCCCACTCTCAAACCAAATGGAGTGCTATGTACACATTCATTAACACGATGCTGCATGCTCCCTCTCATATAGCGTCTGCTTTCAGCTTGCTCCTTATGAGACTATTAGAAGACATTAACTCAATCTTGTCATTCAATGGGAGAAAGGTCTTCATGAGATTAAAGATTAGGTATGTGTAGGGTAAATGTGTTACCTGTCTGAAAAGGTTTTAAACCATGAGAACACAAATAGTAGCAATAAATCCTAATTTAGTTCAAATGTACTACATCTAGCTCAGTGACATAGGGCAGTGTTATCAGAACACAGAAATGCTTCCCTTCCATACAAAGTTTTGGAAAGGAAACTACTTTTTTTTTGGTTTGCCCTCAATTTGTAATGGAACGACACGAAATCCTTCCCGATTAAATCTGCATGGTGCTGGAAGAAGATGGACCATTCTCTGTGTGTACAAATCTATTTGATGGGAACTCCAAGCAGCCTCCTGAACCCCAACTGCGGGAGGCCGTGTATTTGATATTGAACACATTTCACATTGCAGACTATCAAAGCAGCCGTGAATAGATTTCTCTGACATGGTCTTATTTTTGTGCCGTGTGCGCGAGGCCTCGGCTCAGGCGGGATGCAGTGTCTCCAAAGAGCAGTCGGAGCACCACAACGTTTCAAGAGATTAGAGGTTGGTCAGCCAGAGGAATCAAATCGATACATCCTCTCAGGGTAGGGATTGACCATGCATTGATCCAGACCTAACAGGAGCTGGGGATGCACCAAGACCACTAAAAGCAGAGGTCTGGTGATTACAGTACACCCATCTCGCAGCTGGATATCTGATTCACAGAAACCAAGGGTGGCATTTATGTGCTCATAAAAACAGTCCTTAGGTGAAGTGTTGAGTCAAATTGCTGTTGTACCTTCACTGGCTTCTGCTAAATGTGAAACATCAGCAGACATGAACATCATCACAGCATCATGTTGAATTTTCCATTCATCAATAACAACTGACTTGCTACTTACATGTTAGAGGTAGAAGGTGAGATCAACAATATTTATACATTTCAGTTGGACCTTTGTAGTACCTAAAATAAGTCAAATATATCCTGTCCAAGCAGTCTAAACACTTCCTGCAGATATTTAACGTTAACAGCTTACTCAGAGAGCAGCAAGGGATTGTGTCCTTTTAAGCCACAAGCAGGTTTTTGTGTTGAGTTTCATGGGAATGAGTACCAAAAAAGTAGCACAGTTGACCTGATTTAAAATGAGTTATTGAGTGGAGACAGTATTTATTTTCTATAGAGAACCTCAGAGCAGCAGATTGATGAGATGACACAACTTAATTGTTTTACTGATGGAATTGGTGATGCGGTATATCCCAAATATGTCAAGACAACAGGAAAATATGGAGGACGTTTTTAGTGTTGCATTAACGGCGAAAAACAGCAAATGGGAGCAGAAGTGAAAACAGGGAGGGGTCTCATTAAAATTGGATACACTATACACAACACTATGCATTGTGTGTGGAACAAAGGAGTCCAACTGGTCTAATTTAAAATTCTCTGAAATCAAGGTCTGCCCGAATAGTTTTCGTTTCAGCGCACAAATGTTCCGCAGGAGTGTGAGAGTAATCGTACATCATACATTTCTGAGCATATTTTACACAGGAAAATCACTGCTTGGTATAATACTTCTACGAAATTTGAAATTAAATTGTGTCTAAAAGCAAAAAACGGTGAAAAAAAAAAGGCATATGTTTGAAAGTTAAGGGTAGGCATCCTCGATGCCCCACAGTTCAGCTTTGGACTTGACATGGAATTCATTCAGCAATCTGTTACTTCCATCTGTGTGAGTGAACTCGTGCCTAGCAAATTGCCTCGTCTTTTCACAAGGTAGGGGACGAACAATAGAAGCGAAAGAGTTGGGTATGTCGAAGGTAATACACATTCCCCTTCCCCTGCTGTCTGCCTTGAACTGTCTGATGGACTTTAATCCTATCAAATAAAAGGTGGCTTGGTGGTTGCTGCATCACAGGGACAGTATACTGGATGCTCAGTAGAATCTCATTTACTGCCATTGCTTATACATGAATGACACATGATGTCAGATTTTTTTTATCACGAACACTATGCGATGGATACTCGGAGCATGCAGTCTTTATTATGTAAATGCAGTTAAAAACCTTGACTTTGCATGATTTCTCAATCCAATCGCAACTCCACTCAAACTTTCACAAGAATATTTTTTCTGTACTGAGAAGACATTGTAGTTACCTTGTGCCAACTGGATTGGGTCACAACATGCTGAAAGCAAATTTTGAGCAGCATTTTTGTAAATGATTGGTTAAATATAGTAGTTGGGTAGGCCTGCTCTGTGAGAAATGACAATGTTCGTCTCTGCAAGCAGAAACACGAAGCGTGTGGGAAGTGTATGTGAAACGAGTAAGAGCGACTCCATATCTCCAAGGAAACCAAAACTAACAACACTGAGATTAACATTGTCCAAGAGAAAAGCGGTATCCATGCTTGTGTGGTTGTGGTTTGGTTACAAAAAAGTCAGACGAGAATTGACATCCGACAGCTTTTCTGTGTGACTGTTAATGCCAGCTCACTATTCAGCTGTACTTAGTGTGAATAATTTGTCAAGCTGTTTTGTTCAGTTTTATCCAAAAGTATACTTGAGTGTTTGCTGAGTGAGCGCTGATACAAAAGACTGGACAGTCTGTCCAGGACCCCAGTGTGTATTAGGTAGTTTTCTGGTAAGTAAAACAACAGTGTAGGAATATCTAAGAGTTCACATTATCAGATTCAGATTACTAGACTGGCTGTGTTTTTTGATTAGTTTTATTTAGCTTATTTCTTGATGGTGTACGATTTGTGTTATTTTATTAAAGTAGCCTCTGGATGACCAGCAAGTGGTGACTTTGTCTCTGTTAAATAGATTAATTTCAATGTTGCCATTAAATGTCAACCGTAATCACTGAACATAATTGGGGATTTTGCAGATTCATCCAATATCAACATTGCTGTGTGGCGATGGGGGTGGAAACTTGTGATGTCAATATCTGATTTGTCTGGGCACTTTAATTGGGCTGCATCTACATTTGTGTACAGCTGTGTTTATAACTCCAGTGCACCGTTGCCTGTATGGGGTCAACATGATCAGAATCGGGTGTCCGCGAGTGGGCGAGCCTGTGCACCGATCCCATATCACGTTATCATTTATCACCTCATTTATGCCACACAGGAACAACACCATGTGCCATTTGCTACCCGAGCCGTACTGCACATGTGAAACTTTCAGCAGAGATGGGGGGAGGGGGGGACTATTTAGCCACTCCCATCATCAGCTCCGGAAAAAAAACAAAATCGCCCGAAATTACTAACGGAATTAGCGAATGAGTGAGCCAACTCGCTTCTTTCTCATCTCTGTTGAGAGTTGCTCATGTGCATTATCAATCGGTAAGGTGCTGGCGGAGAGTGGAACAACAAAATGTCGGCAATTTGGCAACATTTTTACACTCCAAAATCTGTCAAAGTAGTTAATTAAAGAACGCTCGATGGCATTCATGCTTTTTTTTGTTCATGTTCACAAAGGGTTTAACCAGGTCATACCACAATGAAGGCAATTATATCATATCCCCATAGGAGTATACAGCTTAATAATAGTATATATTTTAGTTTTTGTCACACCATTATGGGATCAGTACTCTGTATTGGCCAATATGCAAGTTCAGGAATCGGTATCGAGAAGGAAAACATTGCATCTGAACATCTCTAGTTATGATCATGTGTCTTTGGACCTTGTGTCTCCGATCTTCGTCTTTGAACACGCGTTTCTCTTTCCGCTGCTCCTTTTGAAATTGATTTCATTTGTGTAATGCTGCAGCTGTGAGAGTCATTGTGTCACTGTAAAGAGCCTCACCGTTGAGCTCAAAGGTGACCCTGAGATTAGATGAGTCATGTATGATGCACCATATTGTTCATTTACCAGAAGTCAAGTTGCAGTATATACTTTACTGTATACTGTTTTGTAACTTATTTAGCAATCAGTCAAATTTGGACTTATTGTGTGTGTGTGTGTGTGTGTGTGTGTGTGTGTGTGTGTGTGTGTGTGTGTGTAAAATTGGATACGATTTATTTCACTTTAGAGTCGAGCATATGTGTCAAAACTGCCGAGGTTTAATCTCTTCCTTTTATACGATTGCAGGTGGTGCAACATCCTTGTTTTCTACCACATTGTCTCCTCTCCCTTCTCAGAGGCAATAAACCTGCTCTTATTGGCTGTCTTTCTCAGGAGTGTAATCTCGCCAAAGTTGAGCAGCATTTAATTGCTATTCGTATGCTCCTGTTATCTTCTATAGGAAGGAAGAATTTAAATGCCTGACAGACAAAATTAGGGTTCTGTTGTGTGGAAATTTGTCCTGTAGTAGAACTGCTGCCCTCATAATTAGCCCTGCCAATGACAACTGCTCATTGCAAAACAAACCTAACGGCTGGATGCTGATGTGGATTGGATTGCCTTGGTCTGACACTTACCTATTCACTTTGCAACCTGCATTATTACTGAGACTGTGAACGCTGACCTTGTCCACTGGTTCAAACACTGAAGACAGCAGTTCATTGAATTCAGCTCAATAGTTCTTATAATGCCTGTCTCTTTCTGTTTAACAGAACCAATTAAACTGTTAATTCTTGCTGCAGTTCTAATCTAGTGATAATGACTGAGAAGAGTGGAAAGCGTGCGTCTAATTTTTTTATTTTTTTTAGGTGCCTCGTGGGTACAAGTCAAGGGTCTGGCTTTTGCCAGCTTTGAGGGGTTTCTCATTTAGTACGGGAAATCAGGCCTCAGAGCTTTGACGGGACCCTTTCTCATCCCGCTGGCTTTGTCGAGACTAGTTCATTTCAGTCCATTCAGGTGGACCACATTGTGCGCTGCCTCTATGCCCATGCATTTCATTTGCCAGGCCTTTGTTTTGAAGCCTGCTTGAGATGAACTGGAGGCACTGAGGCGGAGCTAAGGCAGGGATTAGGACCACTCGTTTCACGCTTTCTTGGAGGCGGGCTAACTTTGAAAATGTCAAGGAGGCTGAGGTGATATAACTCTATTTGAATACATACTGTGGGCACATCACAGCATTGGTGTGGAGCATGGAGCTAATAGCTGACAACTCAATTTCAGAATCATAAATATTAATCTGCTTCTTTAACAGCCCCCAGTCCCCTTTTTGAAACATTTGGATTTTGGAGTGGCTCGCAGTCCATGATCAAGTTCAACACGGATGTGTTGGATGGGGTTGAGGTCAGGGCTCTTGTGCAGGCCATTTATCTCTGGACCTGGCTTTGTGTAAAGGGAATGGGGATATTGGCTATAGAGAACTAAACGGTTTCTGTAGACTTGATTAATTATCCTCTTAAGTTTGTCTATAGTGGCCATTTGATGAACTGATGTAAGCCATTCAAATAGCACCTCAACAATTTACAACCTTTCTAGAAATGTCTCATATTAGAAAATCGCAGAATCTTAAATTCCTGCACATATTTGTCCATACATTTTTTTTTTTTTTTACATTTTACTCAAAAAAATGAATAAATGTATCTCTCTGATATCCACAGACACTGCGTGTTTCAAAAAGACTCATCTGTTGTAGTTTTGAGTAAATATTCCATTCAATTTCAAATCCATCCGGCATGTTGCATCTGCATCACCTTTTGTTTTCCTTGTTATCCCATTCTTTCCACCAGAAGAAAAGACATCCAAACACCAAATCAAAATAGAATCCAAAAACGCTCATTTGCTAATCAAACTTGGGACAAGAGGCAATTAATTCTTTGGAATCAGTCAATTAATTTGCATAATAAGAGGTACCATAATTATGACTTCTGCTACTCAAGCCCAACAATTGTAATTAGAGATTTAGTCTGCATTACAGCAGAAAAGCCTGTTTTTTGGGAGCTAGTTTGGAGAGGAGATTGAGCATTGGTAGCTCTGGGATGGGAACACTGGCAGAACTGCATCAGAATAAAAGCTTTCCCTCCAGCGCTCTTCTTTTGCCCGGCCCTGAGGGGAAGTGCTGGGAGGACTGATCTTCTAATCTGTAAAGAACCAAGACCTCAGCTTTCAGAGGCCCCAGTCTCACTCAAGTCAACCAGGGCCTCTGTTCCTTGTCTTTTTCTCACCAGCTTATTTCCCCCATTTCCATTTGCAAGGAAATCCATAATTTTTACAGTCCGCACTGCTGCCACGAAAAAGCAGGGATGGAGCTGGAAGATGAAGGGTTGCATTAGTGGGGTGATATTAGTTCTCTGCTGCATGCTCACTCAACTGTGGGGCCTTGACAGGAAAAGAAAAGAAAAACAAGGCGATGGAAAACATTTTAAAAAAGAAGGGAGGAAATGTCACTGAGTATCGTGAGAGGACTTCGATCGATGCCAGCTAATCATCCACTTTACTTTGCTGTATATGAGGTCAATTAAAAGTCTCCCGTCGGATATATGGCGCTGTGCCATGAAGCAAACAACAACTTTCAGCCCTGTGTTGCTATTTCTTTTGCATTGTTGCATTGCTATCCTTATACTATGTGGCTCTGGAGCTGGCTGTGGTTTTTACATCTTACATTACATTCTTTTGCACACGCGCAACAAAATCAGGTCCGGTTAATTCAATTTCCATTGAGGTAGTAACATGATTAAATGTCGTACAAACCTGATTATTAAGAGTTAATTGTTTGTCAACAACTTAATGAAGAATATGTCAAGAGATCTTAACCAGGCTCATATACTCCTACATCAAGTGGTGCTAGATTATGTCTTTCTTGCAGCATTTATCTTACTCTTTTCCCCTGTACACTTTTCTTCACTTTAAAATAAACCCATTCTCTTCATTATTAGAAGCTCAGAGTGACTGACGGAGTATAAAGAGCGAGAAAGTCTGCGTAGGGCAGGCAGGAGGGGTCAAACGAACAGCGTTTTCACCCAAGAGACTGCTGTTCATGTCATGTGTGAAATCATGTTAACGTTGATTTAATTTAGCGTAGTTTTGTTACATAACTTACCTACTTAACTAACGGCAGTTACGTAACAAAAAAACATATTTCTACCCAAACCACAATCTTTCCCAAAGCCTATCCAAGTACTTTTCTTGCCTCAACTTAAGTAGTTATCTTGTGTAAGTAAACCTAAAAACTAAGTAAACCTAAGTGTGAAGTTTATTTTGAAAACTGTGAAAACTGACAGGCTGTCCCATGATATGTCCAAGTCTGAAACTGGAGGAGTACCTAGAGCGTCAGAGTTTGAAGCTTAGGGCCACTCACCAAGCGTTTGTATGTCTTGTTGGAAGTGAGAACGTGTTGGTAAGCACATTAAAAGCCTGTGTATAATCATAAATGTGTAGTATATCCACATATCCCCCAGCACATTGACTTAGCAAATATATATGATATAATGTATGATATAATGTATGTACAGGAGGGAAAAAAGTAAGTTAGGAGAGTACAATAAAGGGTGTATTTATTTTTTTATTTTTCAAGAGACGTCCTCTTTCAGCCAATTTCCCTTCTCTTTTTTTCGCCTTTTTGCCAATCATTCGTTGCAGTGCAAATGCGAACCTCCTATTAATTTGCTTAACCGATGTCGTGCTCTAACAATCTATTCAAATGTCATCCCCATTGATTTGGACTTCCCTCCGCTTTGCTCGTGTTTTCCACAAGTGTGACGCTACCTCAATACGGCCACGTCGTCACTGGGCCTTTCCGTCACCACGGGGAATATTCATGAAGTCGACGTGGCAGAAAATTGAACGAAGGCTTTTGTAGAAAGCGGGGACAGTAGCTGCGGGCCCAGGGCTGTCGCTCTCTGCCGGGGTGGAAGGCGTTGAGCTGAAATGTGCACGCAGACTTCCTCTGAGTATTAACTGAGCGGTTGAAACAGCTGGAGTTACGTAACAGTTCCTCTGCATTTAGCCTGCTCAGAGGGAGAAAAGCTGTGGGTGAGAGCAAATGCAGAGATGCCATTTTCTGACTGCGTGCCTGTGTGCATGCTATATGTCTAAATGTGTCCATTAAAAACTAAAAAGCGTTCAGCTTGGGGATGCTGTGATGCCGTGCCAATGTTTGTGTCAGCGGTGCTTGCGTGTGTGAGGTGTGTTGTTCCGTCCGTGATCGTACTGTGCGTGTGTGGCAGCACGCTGTGGCGCTGATGGGAACCTGCACTAATTCAAGCATGCAACCTCTCTGAGCAGCCACCCCCACCCCTTCATCCCCAGTTGTTATCCTGCTCTTACATGGCTGCGAATGCAAGCTGGGATGGCAGCCAGACTTGGCACACCACAGACCCTGCTGCTCCAGAGACCGATGCAAATTATTCCGCTTCCGCCGAAAATGAAGCAATCTGGGATTTCTGACAGTGATACAGATTATTCAGATTCAAATTTTTCTAATAAACTATACAATGCCAATAGTTTTGGCAGTTCTTGAATTGAGCACCAGCGCCTCTGAGTTTTGCCCAGAGGAAATACAGATACCGCCACTTTCTAATCAATGTAGATATGTCATAGCTATTGTCATTAAAATCGCTCCATTCCTGCTCTAACAAGAGGACGTGAGAATGTGCTAGAAAACATATTATATAATGCGAGGCCTTGGTCGGTTGCTGAATGCCATTTTAAAATGTTTTCCGTTTTTAAAAAGGTGTGGTTGTTTCTTCTCAAAAGCCATGCAAATAATGCCATCTGACAAATAGGAACTGATCATTTTAGTCAATTTACACATTGTGTAAAACAAAAATAGACGTTGTGTCTGCTGCATCTGTGTCTTTCTCGTTCAAGTTTTTTTTGTATGAAAAATGTGTTTCATAGGACAATCTTTTAGCTTTAAGAGTAGTGAAACTAAAGAAGTGTGCAGTGGCCAGGTCAAAGTGGCAATAAGGATCATAATGCGATATATTTTAGATAGTTTGCAACATGTTCTCCTTTTTATAGTGAAAATAATCTGATTATATCTACGGATAAATGGTCATCCGTAGTTTTCAAACTTCTGACTTTATTTTGATTTCAGCTGCCTTATCTTAGTCAGAAGGTCAAAGTCGGCAGCAGATGCCAAAGGTAATGAACCATGACAACACTGAGATGCTACAAAATGAGCTAAATCAGTAATGACAAAGTATGTTTTGGCAGCACCCAGGTCTACATGAACACCTTGAGAGACACCGAAAGTGTCAATTATCTCCGCCAGCTTCGGAATTCGCAAGTGGATTCAAGACCAGCTCCCATTGTCTGGGTAGATTTAAAGGGAAGTGGAACTTATAGTATACTGTTCAAGTTTCCTCCATTCATTTTCAGTGCGCTTGAATGCGTTTGTGTGGCCGTTCAGTGGACCCTCTGAAGACGGAAGTTTAAACCTGAAAATAAGTATTTCATTGCATCTGTCCATCTGCTTTGTTCGCTTTGATGAATCAACATCCCGGAGGCCCCGCTCTGATGTGGCGTATGAAAAGCAGCGCTGTACAAAGGGTCAAATCCGGAGGTTAGCCGATGTCCTTGGTCATCAAAAGGCAGTCAGAAATGTGCGCCGTCGGGTTGGAGACACACGTGTTGACAGAGCTCTGCGGCTCCTCCGTAGCCCGGAGAGGAGGACCTTGTCTATTCAGCCACTTGTGTGCAGCAACACCCACTGCTTTACCAACTTCGAGGTTTTCTGCCCACAGCTCGAGCAGGT
The DNA here is from genome assembly GCF_910591455.1 of Pholis gunnellus. Lineage (NCBI taxonomy): Eukaryota > Metazoa > Chordata > Actinopteri > Perciformes > Pholidae > Pholis > Pholis gunnellus. The sequence continues at coordinate 14,276,950 of NC_136540.1, forward strand.
TCATTCACTCTTCTGTCAACAAAAGCGTTTAGTGGGCAACGAGGACAGCGTGGGTCAAGGTGGAGAAAAAAACAGCAAAAAAACAAAACACCTGACCATCTTGAACCATGGCTTGTTGCCCCTGGCAACACTGTGTTTTCACTCTGCCGTCTTTGTCTTGAAAGCAAATGAGGGTGATATTCTGCCAGACTACCTCCCGGTGCACTAGTGTATGACCATATTACAACGGTATAAAATGAGATTCAACCAAAGTCAGACAAACAAACCAAAATGTTTGTATTAAGGGCTGCAGATTAGCCAGGCAAGACAATGAGGAAAATGCATTTTGTTTCATAGCGGTGATCCGGAACAGTTGTATCCAAACAAAAAAAAAAAAAAAGCTTTAATAAAAAAAGGTAAAACAAGATTGGAACAAATACAAGCAACAGAGGGGGAAACGGAGAGAAATTAAAGCAAATGACGAGGCAGGTTACACAGCTGAGGAACAACAGGCATCGTGTGGGTGACTGACAAAACAGCACAAGCAAACACGAGTGAGGCCTTGTTTAAAGGGAATAAAACAAGCGGCGAAACAGCACGGTGACTGTCAGGGTAGTTATTAAACTGGAGAGCAACCGCATGCATCTGGATTAATGTCTCTGATGGCTGCCTCAAACACAGGAACAGATTAATTCGTCCAGTTGGAGTCTTATGCAACTCCTTCCTGTCTCGGTCCAGTGAAGGGGAATGGACAAAAAAACCCAGGGACTATTGGCTTTTGAGGGCTTTATATATAACAGACATCCCAGATGTTGCATGTATGTAGCAGTTAAGTAAATACATATTTCCACATGGTTTTGAATGGTCATCACCAGATATTTTTGAATAAAGCCGTACTATAGGTAAACATAACTTGACATAGCTTAACACACGCAGATTTGCTTTTCTATACTGGTCATTTAATGCAGTAACATCTGTTGTATTATCAAAGCAGGCAACATAGTGCTGTGGAGTGGGAAGTAGGAGGCAGAATATTAAATGAATAAATGTGAACATATCAGGCAAAATGGTTTGCATAATAACCACAGATCTATTAGATATGGGATGAAGACTCCCACGTGTGAAAAATAGTTCTTAACCTGACAACCTGGCAAAGCTACGGAGCTCTGAAAGTTGAGAAACATGGCATTTTGTTATCGTGCGTGCACAAATTATTATCTTGTACACACAAGATATTGATCTTTTGATATCTTTTTCAAACATTATTTGCAGACGTTATTATCTTGTGCGCCCAAGATGTCTGCACAACACACATTTCTCTGTTCCCTACATGGTTAAGAGACCTATAATGTGTTGAAATTGCCCATAATACTAACTCTATAAGCAGAGTTGAATGTTTATAACATAACATAACATTTATTTTGTGTCGTAAACTCCTTCCCAGGTGACTTACAAAGAAGGTGGAAGAGATGCTTCATGTATCTTTTGTTGTTAATTCTATCTAGAACTCTCGGCATTAAAAATTGAGTGTGCCTTGAAAAAAGGCTTGAAAATGATGCATCACTGTGAAAGAAAATTATAATTTTTTTGCAGCCTCCTTGAGGAACATGACTCAGTACCACTTACGTTTTCAAAGCACAGCCCATAAATTGTATGACTACACAAAGTGAAGAGGTAGCTCCTCGTAATATAATGTCCAAGAAAGTTTTCTTTTTTTTTTTATCGCGAACAAAATTTAGCTTGTTTGCACTCCTTCAAACAATTACAGCCTGGCAAAAAAAACAAAAAAACAGCAGGAATGATGAGGGCTAGCAGCACCTGGCAGCAGTTTGAAATCCAGCACAAGTTCTGTGAGAAAAGCTTTTAAAAACTCCCTTTTCTGTTTCCTTCAGTCATTTATTTGGAGGCAGATGAGTGAGTGCTTTACAGTGAGGCTTTTGGAAATTGATATCTTCAGGAAAGTACATCCACAGCCATGCTATTATCTCCAATAGAAGAAAGCTCACTATTGCTGTCTGTAATGGTTGACTTGCTAATGGAATTCCTGCTGCTCTCGTACATGTTACGGGGAGGGCACTGAACAAATTGCGAGCTGTAAATGACACATTGACTTGAAAGAAAATAAATGAGAGGGTTATAACTTCTGTGACAGCATTATGTAGGAAAGAACATTGGGTACCAGGTTGTTGACGCACTCTGAAGAGTACATAATGGAAATCTGTAATTTTAGAAACATTTCCTGTTTATAGAATTTCTCCGTTTTTATTTAAAGTGAAACGCCTGATCCCCACATTGGACAAGGGTGAAGTGTTACTCTGAGCAGATGATATCTTACGATAAAATTACTCCAAGTCCAGCAACACCTTTCAATTTCTGCTCGTTACAGGCATACAGTCTTTTCAAAATAAATGTTTGGTCTCCACAGGAACCTAAATGATTAGTTTGAAGCAACAGAACTACCTAGTTAGGTTTAGGATAAGATTTTGGTTTGGGTTGAAATAACTACGGAAGTGCCGTTACTTAATACAGCATTTACCTAACAAATCAATCAACGTTGACTTCTCGTTTCAGGTGGGGCATGTACGACGGTATCTTGAGTGATTTAGAAAAGGAAAAGTTTAAATTTGTATATTATCACAAATTTTTGAGGACATTTTGGCCAGTACAAAGGTGTATTAGTACTCAGGTGTTTGATAGGACACATAAATACTTGGGTCTTTCACCAGTGCAGAGGAAAAAGTGTAATACCACAAAAGTTAGATCCCCCAAAAAATGATTGAAGATTTGCAAAAAATTCTGAATAGGCACAGATGATTACCACCGCTTCTTTACCCATTGACAATGTTAAATGCCCACCACCAAATAACAGTTAGTAGTTCTTTTCCCAGATCTGTTGTTCCTACAGATCTGTCAACAGACGCACTGTCAGTGACAGAGCAGCGACGCAGCTCATCCTCTACTTCCCTCTCAGTCTGCCCAAACCTTTTTATTTTTTAGGGGTCAGATCACTGGAGGATAGATATTTCTTAAATCCATTACATTATCCAGCAGCTACTTTTGCTGCAGCTTGACTTCAGTTGCTGCTCAGTTGTGTCAATGATAAACCAATCTGTGGGTTTTGAAAGACGGATCCTCTGCCAGGCGGCATCTTTGCAGTTAAGCTTCTCGGGCCCGAGACTGGGGGTATTCTTTTTTCAGCTTCTTTTAACGCATCATACTGCTTTGAATGTTTTAGCTCATTTACAAATTGCATATCATTTAGATCGCTGTTGACAACAATTTCCCATTGATTAGCAATCTTCCAAGTGACCATTGGGTGCTATAAAATTCAGAAAACAAAATATCAGTCAGACAGTTTGCTTGCAGTATTCCCCCAGTAAACTGGAGAAAAAAAAAAATCCTCATGCTCCGGCCTTTCCCTCCAACACTGCAAGGGCAATCCATGAGATACACAAGTTAACACCTAAAAGGATGTGGACATGCCCACTTATCAATGTCTTCCTCACCTTTCCTCTACAAAGTCCGCTGGCTAGCTCTTCCCTGAGACCCCGGCAGTGGCAGAGGAAAAAACTATAATACATACTGTTGCACCTGGCAGAGCGGGTGCCCCATGTACAAAGACTGCAGTGTGGCCTGGGTTCAAACCTGACCTACGGCCTTTTGCTGCATGTCGTCCTTTTTCACTCTACCCACCCAATCAACCAGTGTTTTTGCAATAATTCACAACAATAATTAGGAATATATATATATATATATATATATATATATATATAGACCCTTTCACAGTTTGTAAACAATGACATACGCAAGTGTGCACACGCGTTTAGCAAAGTTAGTCCGACTGAGTGCAATAGTTTGTCAAGCATTAACCACACAAGGATCGTGAATGCAAACTAAACAAATTTACTTTCCAGATCAATATGCTATTAGTGAGTGAGTAGAATACATTAGCAAGTGGCCCACTATTAAGTGGCCAGATATATATATATATATATATATATATATATATATACATGCATTTGGTGGAGAGACCTAGCTGTACATTTCATGGACAGAATGTCAAATACCATGCCGTAGACTCAGCGGTTTGAGGTTAATGAGTTTTAAAATGGGCACTACAAATACAAGCAGTTTGTATCTTTCAATTGGAAGTCAACACGTCTGATATCTGGCAGCCATAGAAGCCGCCGGTGTTTCGGTTTAACGAGGGACCTACTACGACCAACCACAGATGCATTAGGCTTAATGTCACCGGTTAACAATGCCACTCGTTAAACTGAATCATCTGTTGCTCTTAAATGTTATAGTGCAATCATCAAAGTATTTCAGAAATTAATTAAGTTAGGAGAAAGGGCTCACGGCAGTATTTGAAGCAAACCCCTGAGTGACTTAACTTGGCTCCTCTTTTTGTCTGATGATGGTTTTACCTCCCTTTTCTTTTTGTAATCTTATCATGTGTGTCTGCGTAATCTCACAATCTTTGCAAAGGAAAGGTTCAATGCACCTGTAAACACAATTAAGATGTTTTCACGGGTAACATGATTATGCATCTGTGTGATTGAAAGTCATAAATCACCTTGTAATTTCCCTGTCAACATAAACTGAAGTAAATGGTTTGTAATTGGTGGTTTTATGGCCCTGTCTTATTCTGCCAAAAGTGCAGAAGCAGATTACATTTTGGGAGTATAATTTGAAAACAATAAGCTACAATTAGGAAAATGTCATTCGGCATTAGCGTACATCCATGGAGCAAATAATAGCCAGATATGAAATTTCTATCAGTGATGCATTTTTTTAAAAGGGTAAAAAACATTGGTACTTTAGGAATTTTGAAGCTGTAATAACATAATCAACAGATAATCTTTCCTATCTCTACATCCCATATGATGTGAAGAATTTACTGTAACATTTTAGTCTCCAATAGCCAGACCTGTCCCCACAGCGCTGTGTCAGTGCTAAAGAAAGACTTATTTATATTTCTCTAAAACAATAACAAAGCCTCAGAGGTAGAGGACTCCTCTAGTCCATGTGTGTCCTTGGGCAAGACACTTTACCTGAAATTGCTCCCCAAGGCTGTGCCATTAGTGTATGAATGGGTGTGAATGTCAATTACTTTCGTCCTGATGGGCAGGTGGCACCTTTGCTTAAACTTCCGTCTTCACAGGAAGTGAGGCTTAGGCATTTGCGAGAGGGTGCATCGGTATCGGAGGCCTAGGGGCACTGACAAACCTTCGGTATTTGACGAGTCGGGAGTAAGAATGCGGCTTGAGGTATGTGGCCGATGGCAGACTTATACCCACCGTCTACATCTGGTGAGTCAGACCTGTTACATCGAGACAATGTTGTCACACTGTAGTCAGAGTTCATTTTACTGGTAAATGACGCTGAATAAAGATGAACCTATTTGTAGCCAGTGGAAAGCCAAATCACAAGGTTGTCATGACATGCCAAAATTGGAAATGTTTCCACAGTTTAACCGATATGGGCGTGAATATAAAGGATAATGTAAAAGAACACTAGTAGTTCAGCAAACTCACGACTGGATGTTGCAGTACGTTCATAATAATCATCTCAAGAGGAAATAATGAACCGCATTCATGCTGTGGGAGAATTCACAACACCGGGGGAGAAAAAAAAGGCAAGAAGGACACTTTGGTAGAATGGAGGAGGAGGAATGGAAAGGTCTGGGAGGTCAGGACGCATGCATTGTTTCTTAGCATGCTCCAGTTCCAGCCGTCATCCCAGCTCTTTGTTTAAGCCTAAGCACAGGGGGTGTCTGGCTCCTGGACCCTGTTGCCTGAGGCTGGAAACCTAAGGGTCAGCGGATTTTCCAATCCACTGCTTAACAGTGGACCATTCAGGAAAAAATTGTTCTGCTGTACTCGTTCAACAGGCATCAAGCTCAGCTCGGGCCGTCACGCTCAGGCCCTGCTGATGGCCAACATGATGGGTCAATGAGTTGTCAGGCAGTAATGGAAGGAGCATTTAGATAAAGTACAATTGGCAATAAAACAATGTAAAAAGAAGATCCTCACCACCTGTTTTTCTTTTTTTTCTTGGAATAATAAATCTCTCCAAAACGTATGAAGTGTTTGACCAACAAATGCTATGATTATTCAGTCGTGGCAGAAAGAAATGATAACCCTAAAAATAATCAATGTTCTCGGTACTGAAATACACACACTTATGATTTCCTATAGTTTCACACTGGGTCCAAGACACAGTCAGTTTTATAATGTTAGTCTGTGCATACAAACAAAAGCATTGGCTGAGTGATGCCTGAGCAAGGTGGTCTGAATGACTCAACGGGGTGGGAACAGAAGCTGTAAAATGCATCCGTCTGAGAGTCCATCATTGTTATCAGACTGACTGGAAAAAATGTAGTGAGTTCTAAGAGTCTGACTTGCAGACTCTGTCATCAAGCGTAGCCCCGTAGGCACATTTATAGTGACTAAAGCCTTTTTAGAAATCCATTGTCACTGTTTTGGTGATATTTCTAAGAAATACTCTTGATAGCTATTTTGAGAAACGGTCAGCAAAGCTCCCCAGCATGCAGAGGAAGGTCGCGTTTAAATGAGCGACGGGACTCTGAAAAGCATTGTTTGTGTGGGGCCAACTTAAGTAGAGCAAAGTACAGTGCAGCACATTTAAATCACGGCACAGTGGAGTTAACCGGTAGGGGTAGTTTATTGTAGGTTCCCTCTTGCAAAGCAGTAGAAACTATTCTTGAGTCAGCTTCTGCTGAACAAAATGTTTGACTTGCTTTGGGAGCCAAATGCCAAGCTGGTCTAGCATGCCTTGAACAGAGCAGCGAATGTGATGATCCAAAAACGCATTCAGCCAAACCTTTTCCTTGACAAATGACTCTTGTGTTCTAGGGATACTAAGGTAATGACTACTTACTGAGGTGATTTTTGATATTGTTTGTGTTGACATTTGGTCACAATTACGGATTCACACAACTGACCTCTTGGTTCCAGGGGTCGTATAACTGTCGGTTGGCTACAGCAGCATAACTCTTGGCTGGAGTCACTCGTGTGTATGTTCTCTTTTTGTTGCCTTGTCGCAGTGGGACAATTTTCACACCAGTGTAAGTTCTCCCACAACGCCAACAAACACTGGTGTTAGCAACTTTCAAATGACTCCCCTTAGGCTACACTGAGCAGATGCTGTGATGCGGAGCAGCTTGGCTTTACAGTCATATTTTGATGTTTTATGCAGAAACATGCATTTCACACAGACAAACACACAGCCGTTCACATTTTAATATCTAAATAACAAAATGTGTGACTACACTATTAACTTTCAATGGTCAAACAACGCAGTTAAAATGCCGTGTCTAGACTCCACGGATGTAATCGAAAGAAAACACAGGCCGCACAAACATTTCAATTTCCCTGACACACTAAACAAACACTTGCCTGTACTGAGAGGATGGCTTAAAATGCTGAACCTCTTAGTGCTGACAATGTTGACGCGATAATGCGAAGTATTGCTTTGGTAACCAATTTCCATAATCTCTCTGAAATCACATCATCTCCTGATTCACAGGTCAGAAGATTTTAGCCTCCAACTCTCTCACTGATAGCTGCTTATCACATTTGTTTTTGCTGTGTTGCTGATCGTACTGTGATGCCACATTCCTCCCAAAATCCCCTGATAGTTCACATTACTGACTGTAGGAACACGTGTTTATTGGCAAACTACTGGTTATAGTGACGCTGTGTGACAGGCAGTAGGGCTGGGAGATACCTCCTACAATGTATATCAAGATAAATGATCACATTCACCCTGATGACGAAACATGTATAGAAATACTTATGTTTCACTCATCAATGCATGTTTTTTTTTTCTTTCTTTTTCCTTTCTGGGGTGGCTTCAGAAGATAGAGTGGCCGTCCACTAATCAGAAGATGGGTAGTTTGACCCTTTCAGTTTACATATTGAAGTGTTCGAGGAAGGAAGAGAGGCAGTGTCCTTGGATCCTTAACCCTGATTTAAGTGTGTGTGTAAATCTGTACCAGATGGCACCTTGTATTGTAGCCTCTGCTAACAGTGTATGAGAGTCATTAGGGGTACATTTCATGTTCATTGATTATTTAAAAAAAATGTCTGACTATTTTCCTCATTGAAAAAAATCATATTTTACAGATAAAGGAAAAGCACATTCATATAATCAGACAAACATGTGAGGTACACTTTGTTCCATTTAGCTTGAAATTGTCACAATTTTCCTGAATTTACAGTTTTTGCTGTCTGCATTTTTCCTTTGAGGAGGCCTTGACCTCAAATTAACGTTGTTGCAATGCTAGGTATTTCATCGAAATCATGGGCAAAAAAAGGACAATTGTCAACTCTGTTTCGTGTCAACTATTTCACCGAGAGTAGGGCCAAATGTATATTGTAGAAGACGGTGCTTTGGCTGTCAACCTGGCAGAAAAAAAACACAAATATTTAGTGTACAATCACTTATACCTGACACCCCTCCCGGAGTCTAGGCAGTCAACCAGGGACCTCCAGAGTAATTTTCCTTCTCTTCTATCTGATACCAGGTGTATCCCATTCTCTTAATGTCTCGCTGGAGATCCTGTCGCCAGGTGTTTCTTGGCAGGCCTCTTTCCCTCTCTCCTTGAGGGTTCAATGTTGAGGCCTGTCTGCTCTGGTGGTGTTTGACACCAGTTTTTGTAGCGAGCGCACAATCTATCACACATCTGCTTCCAATTTTGTCTGCTGTTGGTATTTGTAGTGTCCTGAGTACTGAGTGTACAATACCTCATACAAATTGCCAACTGTCTTCTTGACCCCTTCGTTTTCTTCAGAGATTCTCGGACAGGAAGGGTTTTATGAATTGGTCCACTACACTATGAAGCCAAGGTTATGGCAGGGCCAGTCATGTCAACTCTCGTCATCTTACTCTTCAACTTCTCCAGTTCATGCCCAGACCGACCCGGCTGCTACATCCAAACACTCAGACTGTCTCAGTGCCTGCCGCAGTGCTTCACTCTACTATTAACATTCTGATTGCTGTCTTGTTTCCTTTGCTTGGCCAAGCACTTTATTTCCAAAAAGAGCCTGGCCTCGGCGCTGACCTTTACATTTGCAGGAACAGAGCAATCATTCACAAATCACACTACTAAGTGTAAAATATCCAAACGGTTTGATATTGCAGGCCTAATGAAATGAGTCGCACTTCTTTGCTGCAATTATAGGAAAAGGTCAGTGCCATAACTGATGTTGAGCTTCAGCATGATTGTCCTACTTCACATTATCCAGTGTTTGGCCCATAAAACATCAGCATAGGCCATATTGTATGACATTTTGTCAGTATGCATTTTCACACCCTCAGAAAGAACTCATTTTTGGTGGATGCACAGTTTGGAGTTTACTTTGAAATGAGTATTTTATGCGGTACATTTGGCTCCGTTATAATTCAGACGTTTATGAGTTTGAGGGATATTAGTGGGCCTCAGACCCTGACGGGGAAAATTACCCTTACTTGTAATTTTGTATTTCTTTGCAAATGTAGCCCATGATATAGTAAAAGAGCCCAAGTAAAAGAGGAGAGTATGAAAAGAGATTCAATTCTGCAATAGCAAGAAGGCCTTTATTGTTCAATGTCCAGTGTTGTTTGATTTCTTACACAATGCCAACCTATAATCTATGTCTTTATATCTATCCATCTATACATGAAAAGCACTATGGGACACATTTCATGTGATGCTCTGCGACACTGGTCTGCTGTAAAATTATCCTGCTTTTTGAAAATAAGCTAGGAAATGACACAAACATTTAGACAGAACACTTCTTTTTGGCCATCTCTCTGCTGCATTCTACTTTTGAGAATGTACACCCACCAGAGATAAGTTAGCCTAAGGGTTTAGGTTCAGGCAACTAAACGACTTGGTTAGGTTTAATAAAAAAAGATCTTGGTTTTGTTTCAAACAACTACAAACATGAAACCAAACAAAGTTGCAAATCATATGGGCATGAGTTTCACTCACAATATAAGTTTTGATAATGACTAGTGAAATTGCTGTTGGCCTATTATCAAAAGACGTTAAGTAGGTACACAGTCACTTTAACATTCAGCAGGCAGAAACTCTAGTGTGTAACCCAATTTCATAAATATTCATCTGAGACATCTAAGTTGAGTGGTGGCTCATTCGGTATTTAGTTATGCACAATGCTAATACATTATAGAAATGAGAGATGCGGGTCATAACTGTCAAGTCTGGGATGTTTTCATCCTAACAAAAAGGTTTGGTTTTGGTGATTTGTCAATAGTCATAGTGGCAGGAGCTTATTTAAAGGTTGCTTCTGCTTTTAAGTGAGTAGATAAGCACATGTCAAATTGAAATGCTCCCTTATTGTTGTGTCACAGCTACATGTGTCCACTGTAGCTATCTATTTTCTAATCTAATCTAAGTGTCTTCAAACTTTACAGCTCTGAATTTAATGCAGCTGGTTATAATGGGTCAGTTTGCGTAAATTATGAATTAAAGGTTCCTTACCGTCTTCCAGATGGTGTTCATTTTACTTGTCAAGGTTTTGAAATATCAGTCTAAAATGTATTTTTCCACCCACACTATATGGACGATTTGCATTAAATATGTGGTGATCACAGCGTTGCAAAGTTGTATTGTACAGCAACATGTCATTTTAGAAACCATGTTCTCAAAACTTTGGATAAAACCTTATGGTCAACTGTTTCCAAACGGACAATTTCTGTGATAGATGAAAACAGACAATATGGTGTTCTCTACAAACGATGGAAACTCGGAGCAGAAATCTGAGCGATGGATCCATCCAAACATGGATAAATAAAACCAGAAGAAGATAGCACTTGCTGTAAGTGTAATTTTGCACAAACTTGACATTTAAGGCTGCATTCACACCAAATTGGGCGTTTCAGCTTCGGTGGTGGGGACCGCAGGGGATGCTCAAAAAGGAAAACCACCAGCCTGCGGCGAGAAGTTTAAACATTATCAACTTATGGAGAAACGCAACCCAGCTTCCCGCTGCTGCGACCAATCACATAACCTATGATGGACATCGGTACAACCCAGCCACGAGTGAACAAAAGTCTATAGTCGTTGTGCAGTCGATGGCCGTTAAATTGGCCGTTAATAAGTGACACTCACAAGCCGACGCATAACCCATGCACTAAACCCCTGATTTGGTGTAATTGCAGCCTAACGGCAAGATTTTACAGAAAAAAAACATTTTGAGTACCATGCTGTAACAGTAGCTTTTCCGGGAGTTGGATTTTGTCTTGCTTAGTGACAGGATCTATTTGCATAGAAGCCAAGACATGTGACAGCCAGCAGCCCCATGTTATGCATTTTTCCGAGGTGGTGTAAGACTTCATCTGAGATAAACTGAGGATGACTCTCAGCTGTCTCGTTTTGCCGCTTGCAGTCATGCAAGGTGTGGTGGCGGTTTGTGTCGTTTTGGAGTGAGGGATAATTATGATGAAATAATTGACGTTTCACCTGAACGGAACGCGGGCCGATGGCATCTTCCATTCTCCAATGTCCTAGTTTAAGTCACAGCGAGACAGAGGAGAGCTTAGAGACAGCTTTAATGGATGCTGCAGAGGCAGACTGACAGATGTTGATGTTCAAACTGTTCATGAAGTAGCTTTGCCTTATCATCTACCACCTGTAGGCTTTCAGAGGAGACACCAAGTGCTGTGTTTGACTCAAGTATGTGCATAAAATTGAAATGCTTTTTGCAGTACCTGAAAGTTGGATGCATGTTATTCATCTGAAGGTACCAATTATAGGGTCGGTGACGGGCAGTGCAGTCATTTTGGAATGCTTCTAAAGTTTATTTCCATTATTGATAAATATGTACATTTCTTGGCATTTAATAGTTATTCTATACAAAAAAAGCCCTTCCAATTTTCTCTCAAATTGCTTGTTTTTTCACAATCAATTGTTCAAACACAACAGACAAAAGAAGCCAATCCTCACATTTGAGATATGAACACAACAAATGTAACATTTTTTAGGAAAGGCTGTTTTCTTGTCTTTTGACTGATTAATTAAAATACTCACCAGGTATGTTAAATTAGTTATAAATTGAGTAACACATAAAACCCTGGTATGGACCTCTTAATTACCATTCTAGATCAATACATATCCCAAGATTTTAATGATAGACACTCAATGATGCTTCAGTTTTTAATTCTGCAGTTTAACTATTCAGTTGAATATTTCCCAGTGCTGTGGTCTCTCAAAAATGTCCATGGTAGAGCACTTGTCAAGTGGTGCAGGAGAGAAATTGTCTAGTGTAGGCATAGAATTCAACTCCCAGGGCGAAGCGGCCTGTATTCTTGGACAAAGAATTAATATTTAATTTCAAGCCAACAGCAGCATTGGGAATAGTTTTCTAAAATAAATGCAAGGGAAAAGGCAGGGTGTTTCTATTTAAAGCTCTCTAAACATGACCCCGTTGGAGGCTAAGGCTACTTTAGGAAGAAGTTCCGAGGCAATGGAAGCTGTTTCCTTCCCAGGGGATTACATTCCACTGTTGATCCCCCAAAGATGGATTAGAATCCTCAAGGAGAGAATGTATTTATTGACAATTTACTTCTGGTATGCTACATTATTACAGTGTCATAGATAAGAAACCCAATGTTGTGCAACCAACCAAAGAAGCAGCTGTAGCGAGATTTGCATTAAATACTCTTAAAGGGAAATTTTGCACACTAAACGTCATGGGTAGTACTGCTCAGCCTGTGAAGTCCAGAGCAGCTTTGTCGAATCTGAGAAAATAAACCCTGATGATCTTTGCTTGGCTTGGAGACTACAACTTTTATCAGCGAGCATACTTTACAATTGGCGCCGGGAGTTTGAAAGATGTGTCTTCCAGGAAGCAAGGGAAACAAAAATAACATTATGGTGAACAGTGTAGGATGCTTTTGGAAACTGCAAATAGTCCTCATGAGCACTCATGAGATGCTGAGTGATATTTTTGCCCTTGAACACACTGCATACCTAAATCTAATCAGCAGGTTGCCATGACATTTGCTGAGCACATATATGACCCAATAAACACTGTCTGCATTTTATTGTCCCCATGGTCCTTGCTTTAGGATTAGCCACAGAACAAACTACATGTTCGACTTCAAGAAGAGCGTATTCATCAGTATGATGTTCTTAAGGGGTTTAATGAGCACTGCAGCTTGTAAGGGCAGTCAGTAAAACTATTGGTGGTTGATTTGCTGTGAAGTCCTGGCCCCCTTTTTTTTTTTTCAAACAGGTCATTAGATGGTTGGGGTCATGCAATATGTTAGGTTCGCCAAAATATAAGGAACGGAGCATCCAGCCACTATCTTCTTCTTATCCGGGGCCAGGTTTTGGGGGCAGCAGGCTTAGCAGGGTATTCCAGGCGTCCCTCTCCCTCCAACTGTTCCAGTTATTCCTGAGGGACCCCGAGGTGATCTCAGACCAAATGAGATATATAAACTCTTCAGCGTTTTCTGGTTCTACCCTGGGGCCTTCTACCAGTTGGACTTATTGGGATAAGCTCTAGGAGGCGTCCAGGAGGCATCCTTTTCAGATGCCCGAACCACTTCAGATGGCCCCTTTCGATGCAAAGGAGCAACGGCTCTACGCCAAAGTCCCCCCGGCTGTCTGAGCTCCTCACCCTATCTCTAAGGATGAGCCCTGCCACCCTGTGAAGGAAGCTAATTTTTAACGTTTGTATCCACGATCTCATTCTTTAACTCACTACCCAAAGCTCATGACCAAAGGTGAGGGTCGGCATGCAGATGGACTAGTAAATCAAGAGTGTTGCCTTCTGGCTCAGATTCCTCTTCACCACAACAGTCCGGTACAGCACATGCATCACTGCTTGACGCCTCACCGAGCCTCAATCCACCATTTTCCGGCAGAGAACCGTGGCCTCAGACTTGAAGGTACTGACTCTCGGAGGTACTGAATGGACCATGGCCCCTGAAAAGAATTGCTCATTGTAATTGTGTATGTGATTTGTAATGTTAGAGGCAGGTGAAGAGCATTTTGCACAGTTGTTTTATCAGGGGATAGTTTTTCTAAAACCGCAATGACAGGAATTACATGATTAACAAATGGTTTTGGCTTTCTCATAAACACTCCTAGTTTTGAGACCACATATCCCTGGACTGACACAATGAAGTGCATCTGGTTTGTGTGAGGACGTAGCATGCAGTGTGGTCATAGTCCCAAAAAGCTCTTCTTCTTAAATTGTTGTGGCGTTTTTGACAGCAATTATTTCCAAGCAGCGCACCATAAAATTACCATTAAAATTGCTTCAAACGACATGACACGATACTCTGTTGGTTTGATTCCTTTTAAAAATGTCTTCGGATTTGCTGGTGCTTTTACTTCACTTGAATAAATAATGAAACCTTTCCTTCCGTTTGACAAAGTAGACAGCAAATGAACCTCAACGAATAGTGACAAGCGTGTACAGTACAGGACGAACATCTGCTGCCTGACGTCAATCTCATCCGCTCTCTCTTGCCTTCTGCTATTCCATTCACCGAACTACCCTGTTTCCCCTCATTTGAATTATTTACCATTTCTTTAGTGGTTGCCTGTTATTTACCAAATGAGCTTTTTTACTAAGAGTGTGTACCTTTCATCATCTTGATGCTGGTTTTTGCATCATTTGTATGACAGTTGCAAAAGAGAACCTCCTTTTACCCACTCACGACAGGATAAAAAACAGGTGGAGATGGCTGCTCTGTTTTTAATATCCAAACTAACCATTTGGAAAGGCACATTTTCGTCAGAATGATGTGTGTGGATTAGTGGAAACTTAGCAGACTGCATGAGAATATTTCTGCCACGGGGAAAGACATTTCATTGCATTGAGAGATTAGTGTGGTGCGTGCCTCAGTCACTCACTCTTTGCCAGGGTAAATATTCCCCATGACTGGAGGCCGGGCAAACGGCTGGAATCAGTGCTTCAGTTTTCGCCATGCTTGAGGTGCTGCTGTGTCTTGTACCAAGTCATTACCGTAACACTGCGGGATGAAAGTTATGCACAGAGACGACTTCCTGAGAGCGCTTGCTGAGCCTACCGGACAAAGCCACTAGTGTGAGGGTTATTTCAGGTCAGTTTGCTTTGCCTGTTTAGCATGGGGATCGTCACTTGAGCTTACTTTAACCGACTTAATTACCCTGACACCCTCCAGTCCCCCTGAATTTATCATCTTCATCCAAGTCCAGGGAGTGCAACTAAAGCAATAACATCACTTGGGCCAAACCAATAGCTTATTGATTGGCACCCTATATAGTAAGGGACATGTCTCAGCTGTAATGGAGTGGGACAGTAGCGTTTGTCAGGAAAGCGAGAGGTATCCACTGCTTTTCTCTTCCTCTGTTCTTTAAAATTTCCTATCTTAAGTTAATGAGAGGCAAAGGTTCCCCGCCGCACATTTCTAATTGCCCTCATGTCGGCATGTGAAATGGCCGAGAGCAGCAATTTATCGGGTAAATCAACATAAGAAGGAAAACGGTCAAGGACTGCCAAGCCACTGAGGCCCACCAACTGCGAGCTTGATCATTAGTCTGCGACTTGTGATGACCTGGCATCTACACGATTACAATGGGACTCTGCGAAGAGGAGTTCTGGACCGACCCGCAGCTGCCGAGTCCCCATGCAATGATTAACTGCTGGGATTGCAGTTTCTTTATTGCCAATCTAATATTCATGTATTCACTGATAAATATCACCCAAATGTAAGCGGTAGGTGATCAGAACTTTATGAAATTCATTTTTTGGCTTTTACTGGCAAATGGCTGATAATAACCCAAGGTGGCAACAGAATGGCCAAGCGCTCACATAGGACTACACAGCAAACCAAAGACATAATTTATATATATATTTATATATATGTGTACAATTAGCCACAATCTAATATAACAGATTCATTTTGGTGGCTGTATTTTGTGGTGCTGTTGAATTGTATTATATACAGAAAGGTGTTTCTACTATTTACTTCCCTCCATGTTGGCTACTACAGTAAGTGTAAGTCTCACCGACATAGGGCTGGGCAATATATCAATATTGTGATATGAGACTAGATATTGTCTGAGATAAAATTGTAATATGGCATAAGTTTTGTCTTCCTGGTTTTAAAGGCTGCATTACAGTAAAGTGATGTAATTTTCTGAACATACCAAACTGTTGTAGCTGTTTTATTTTTTTACTTTACCCACTTGGTCATTATATCAACATTATTGACTATTATTTAAATAAAATGTCAATCAGAATTTTTTTTCTAAATGTGCCAATGTATAACCTTACAATGTCGTCACAATATGTAGGTGTTTGGCAAAAATATTGGTATATTTAATTATCTCCATATCGCCCAGTCCTTCACCCACATTAGAAAAATCACATAACCTGTAATATAATTACTGTTTTAATCCCTTACACTACTCGTTACCAGGGAAAGTAATGGTATTACTGTGATGCGTTACAACCCAACACTGACCACCAAATAACTTTTTTATTTGGCAATTAAAAGTGTGCAAGAATTGTATTCCAGCAGCAATTTGTACATTTTACTTTCATCGATGTATACACAAGTAAAGGGTATGTAAATGTGTGTCTTTGTATGTATGGGCATCCCTTGAAAACACTTCTTGGCTTGTTGCTGTATCCCCTAGGTGGTACTGTTTACGTTAAATGTGCAATTCCCTTAGTGAGCACAATATCCTTGCTTTCTTTAACAACACAGAAGCTGTCACACATGCAGAACTGTTTAAATGAGCATATTCTCCATGTGTTGGTTTAATCCCAGCACGTAAAGAAGACTATCATCTCAGAGGGCAATACTAAGAATGCAAGTCTGCTCTTTTTACTGCCACCGTAGTAATTAAGCTGCTATGAGCACTTCTCCTCCATGAAATTTTTATACTTCTATGCCATAACTGCCAGCTAACTGTGCACCGCAAAATTAAGCAAAATTAAACACAATCAAATTTGCACAGCTGGAAGTGAGGGCAGAAGAATGGGATTGTCATATTGTTGGCATGGGGAAATGTTACCAAAATAAAACTAAAGCAGCTTGTTTTTAAGTGGGATCACACTTGGCAGAACTATAGTCAGTCAGCTCTCAGTTCAGGCTTCTGCAGTGTTTTCAGGTTGGTTTGCTTAAGGGTGAGGCTGGTGATAATCTACATTTTCTCATCGTAAATACCAACCCTATCTACTGAATATTACAATGATGAATACTCCTAATTTCCAACATGTCGAAAATAAAGAAAATGGTCAATTAAAGCACCAAACTGAAAAAAATATGAAGTAAAGCACACAAACACATATATGAAATACCATTTGGACTCATATTTATATTCTTTACATTGTTGGTTTGCAGAATATTACAGCAGGTGGTATTGATACACATTAAGGAAATGGGTGTGAACTTTTTTTGAGATCATGTCCCATTCTGGGTAGTGGTGCATGTTAATGGTGTCTCTCGGTCTTGCAAAAGTCTAACACGTGGTGAACTGTGGTTCTTGTGAGGAGTTAAACCAGTCATGCTAACTATTTTCAGATTCTAATCTAAACTTTTCTTTGCCTCCCAATAATGAGTCTGTCTTTATCTACATTCTAATGAGCAGTGAAATGTCTTTAAAAGGCCTTGAATAGAAGGTGATGAACATTACAGGGCACTGTTCTTAATGCATCTTCAGTTCTTCAGTTTGGCTGGGACTCAACCAAAGCACAAAGGCAGATGTGAAAGTCTCCCAGTGCGTGTCCAAATGAGCTGAAGGAACAAAGAGGAAAGATATGGAAGTGAATTGGCGAGCATTGATGCAATTTAGGGGGAAAAAAATTGATAGCTAACATTTTTCTGGAGGTTTACAAAAGCCTGAAAAGGCTAGAACGTGTGTGTTCTTGCCTTAATGGTGATTTGATCGTTTTTGCATTTTTCAAGAAGGAAGGAAGGCCTGTGGTGATTGTTGATATAAAGAGCTAAGGTTCTCTGACGAGCAAGGACAATGAAAAGTATCCTTGTATCACAAGTCTGTATGTGAATGGCAAGAGCTGTTCTCCTTAAATTGAGAAGACCAAATATGCATAATGTGGTGTATTGTAAGTGAGGCACAATCATTAAGCAACACAGCACACCAACAATAGATGGACAACTCAAATTCAGACATTAGCACACTGGCACACAATGGGCTTCTTGAGAAAAGGTAATGTAGCCAGCAGAATTGCATAAAGGATTGAGATAAAGTGGCACGAAATGCAAAAGCATTGGAGCCACCAGTGACAGAAAAGACATCTAGTAACAGAGAGTGGTAACAAGAATCATGGAGATGACGATGAACGCTATTCTGATGTATCTATTCAGCTGCAATGGCAGAAAAAACAATGTCGTTCAAACTCTTGTTTCCTGCACGTGGCGTCTCTTCAATCATCTCTTCAAGATATCTTCAATATTTCTGTAATGGTGTCTGCTTGTAATTTTCACAGTGATTCTGCTAAATGCTACATTCATCAATGCAAATGAGCAGTTTATCAGTGGAATCACTGATAAACATCAGATTCCTGGAAAGTACAATGTAGAAACCCCAAAGCAATGAAAGCTTTATAAAAAATGGATATAATATAATATTCTTGAAGACTGCGAACTAAACCTCATTCAAAACTAATATGAGTATTCCCTGATTTAAAAAAAACAAAAACTAAAGTGTATTTCCATGACTATAAAAGGGGATTGTATGCAGTAAGACCATGCTGTTAAACCCATCCACTATTCCTTTCCTGCCATTTTGCCCAGGACTCATGCTGAAGCAGTCACTCATGCATGTCTGCCCTAACACATCATTGCAGATCAAAGCATGGCTGGGTTATGTAAAGCTGAAGGGGCTAATAGAGTGACCACATCCAATACAAAATGTATTACTGTGCATTTGCCTCTGACAGGGATTGATGGGATACATTACCCAATGAAATTGGGGGCTTCTGCAACACAGGCATACTTACTCCAAACCAGCCCCCGTGCTGCAAACTTTTCTTGTGGTACTTGAGTAAAAAGGGTGGCAAGATTTGATCTATCGGTAAGCTCTAAGTAGATGTGTTCCTATATATGCAAGAAAATGAATTTTTGGTTAGCGGCACTCAAGGCATGTTTTGGGAAAAAAAAATGATATAACATCAGACTGAATTGCCATTTTGCTTTCACTTAATTGTTCATTATTTTGGCCCAACCCACCAGTCGTGAGAAGTGACTGATCTGTCATCCTGTCTATGTCATTTTCAGCTGTTGCCGTTTATTATGCCAATCAAGAACTACGCTGATTTCAGATCTGTTATTTGTGTAAGTTGTCGAATAACAACCTCCAGGGCTGCATAGATCTCATCCATTAATTCGGGGAAAAAAAGATTCAATATCAAACTACTAACTTCCTGTAATTGTCCATTTTCCATCACCTCACTTTTACCATGCATAGATGTTTTTTTATTTTTTTATTTTCCCTTTTATATCAGGCAGTTAAAGGGAGCATCGCTACAGCTCAGACAGCTATCAGAGTTGAGACTGACATTTAGGACAAGGAGCAGAGGACATCATGGATTACCTAACATTTTGGAACATGCTGTCAGAGTGCAATGCGTCCTTGCATCAGTCCACTGCTGAGGGAATGCGACAAAGAGTGGCAGTTGTGATGATAAAAACTGAGCCGCGGGGAGTCATAGAGTAAAGTGTATTTTTGCCCCAGTTGTCCACTGATGCCAGCAGGGACTGAGTCACTATGCTGCAATGACTTTCACCTTGGACCATGTTAGCTGGAGTGTGTTGCTGATGCCACTGTAGAGGAGTGCTAGTGTGTGTGACAACAGGGTCATTTAAACGGCCATCAGTCATTAACCGGCAGATACAGCAATTAGCAGCAGGAACATACAATAGCATAGACGGTAAAGCATGCCACATCTATTTCGTGCTGGCGCAACTGAACATGGAGGCTCAGCGTGACTGGCAAGTCCACTGGTTGTGATGAAACAAAAAAGGGTACTGCTCACCTTTGGGCTGTAAACTAAATGATATGACTGTACTGTGATAAAACATATCAATGCTGGTATTTGACATTCATTGCCAAATCTTTAAGAATCTGCATTTCATGGTTTGGAAAAGGCTCAACATGGCAGCTACTGTTTTATGAATCTTGCAAGGCTAATGCTGACATAGAATTGACCAGTTAAGACGTATCTATGTCTTGAAATTTGTATTAAAAAAAAAAAAATTTATAATGCCCTCTTATCAGAGGTGGGTGTCCTAACTCTATTCAAACATTTCCTAACTTTAGCCTCTAACTAACGTTCCGTTACCACTCAGATAATGCCCCCTTCCTCTCTTGCCCTCGCCCTGCCTTGGCTCTAAGAGCTTTGGCTTCGGGCATTATGGGTGCTGGAGCTAACGGCTTGAATTGTTACAGCTCCGGACTCCCTCCACCACACTAATGAACTTCATGGGATGCTGGTTGGGAAAAGTCCTCCACCTCTAAAGAGCCCTCTGTGGCATAGGTGCATTACGCTTCTGTGTAATGTAATGGTACATGCAGTGGCAGATGGTTTTGTTGGGTATTCGGACATGTTTGCTTCCAGTTGGACATGATGGGGAGCTTATGCTAACAGCCAGCTAAACACACACACACACTCCCTGAAGCTGAGCTGGTTTTAACGGCTGACTGTTTTCATGCATTTCCCATTAGGCTATAGTCAAACCTCATGGGATGTGTCGGATGCCAGAAGGTAACCGTGGTTGGGCCTTTGATAAAATAACGAGCTGCTATGATTTTATTGCAAATCCAGCAGCAGATACTCTTTTTTTTGTTTTCATATAAATGGAACAGCTTTTTGGAAAAACATGTCTTTTTTTGGGGAGAAAAAAAAAATATTTTGTGAAAAATTGAGATAAATATTGACTTTTTCTTCAAGGTTACCCTGATGCCCTGTTTGAGTGCAACTGTCAAACTGTTTCTTAGAACCTTGTCTCAACAGTCAATGATAGGCTGATCACAGTTTGAGCTGACCTTGGATTTAGACCAATGGCTTCCAAGTCCAACACCAGAGCCTTGTTTGACATATTTTGACGAAAGGTGAACTGAGTAAAGACTTTATTTAGATTCTACTCTTAAAAAGCTTTATTTATACCATGCTACCTAGCGAGGTTGTTAGCTTTTATGAGCTGTTGTCAAATTTAAAAAAAAGTCTATGCATTTTGATTGGCGTTGTCACACTCAATAAAAACTATAATCTCAACTAAATGGAAAGCAGGCAAGGCAGGCGAGCACTATATCATGTTGACAATTGCTAATGAATATTCCAGGTGCCAGAAAGGCAGAGTGTGGAGCTTTACTGCCTCCTAGATGATGTGAAACAAGACCCCAGGTAGAGGATTTACACTAAACATCATAAACAGCCGTTCACTTTCCTCTATATTCCACAGCATATTAAAAACTACTTTGAGTTTATCAAAAGCACCAACTTTTTTCTTGCCTTGAAAAAGAAGTGAATGCCTCTGGTGGTTCACAGACAAAAGCATTGTCACGGCATCTGGATTACACCATTTCACAGCAGGTCTCACTTTTTTTGAGGAAGAAAAGAGAGAAAGCTGGAGTATAAATACAAAGAACATTGCCTGTATTGCAAAGAATCCTGCTGATGCCTTCTTCTCCGGATTGCTCAGCAGCTTCCTCAGTTTCCAGTGTGGGGTGTGGGGAGTAACGAGGAGAGCGGACTCCCTCATGATCAATTACTTTACTTGTCAATTTCGCAACACCACCAAACTTCTTGCCAATGACCTTTCACCCTGGAACATCGGCTCCCGTACTCGTTTTTTGCTTTGCCAGCAGTGTTCCCTTTAAGCTGCTGTTGCACACATTTGGACCACCAGATGGCCATTCATCTTAAAAAAAACCTTGTCTTTTGTTGGTGTTCCTGATAAAGTAGATACTGTGTGTAATTTGTTGAGACTGCTAAGCAGTGTGTTCAGTAGTTATTTGTGTTTGCTCAAGGCACTGTTTTAGAAAGCCTATGGCAAAAGCAAACTATCTTAATAAAAATATTGCATGCAGAATATCAAGAACTGTAGGCTGTAACCTCAGAAGGGTCCGGCATCTAAAGGGAAATTCAGTTGTTTTATGTTACTTTCGTCGTATGCTACAGAATGCAGAACGCTGTTTAACCAGGGCTATAGAGAACTGATTTTGTTGTTGAAATGACAGGGTTATAACTCATGTTGTTTGCCTGAAGAGAGGCCATTATAATCCTGCGCTTAGACTTCCCTTCTTGAAATCTCTACAGCTGATTGAATTGTAAACATGACCTATAAGATTAATGGCTCAGTCTATAAAAATAAGACCCGTGTAGGAAAAATAATAGATTTCCTTGAAACAAAACTGTGCAGTTATGCTGTCCTTGCCTCGGTGAGCTTTCCAAATATTAGGTGTGACCGAATGAAACGGTCTAAATTTGTTTGCGTTCAGGTTTTCTACAGGCTCTCCTGAGATTAGTGGTTTGGTCTTTTAAATAAATATACCTTCCTTGTCTTTAAATCACTGCCTCGGCATATGGCTTAATCATACCTCTGCCTTTAATCATCATCACTCTTGTTAACTAAAACTATCCCTGAAACCCTTTTCTCAGGCTGCCTTAATTAATGCCGATTGGTTGCATTGTCCAGGACAAACTATATGTGGCAGGGCTCAACAAAGATGGATGAGTTCATTTATCAAGCCTCATGTTTTGCTAACACTGTGTGGCCGAGTGCCCAGCAGCCCACGTAGCGTCTCCAGGTCAGTTTAACCTTGAGCACAGGGGGTGTATCAGTACTATAAGCAGCTGTAACCCTGCCAAGAGGCAGGGGCACCTTTCACTGGCTGCACTACAATAAGCAGTCATCGTCAGGGAGATAAAATTGTTTTTAAATGAAAATGCCCTTAGCCGGAAAGCTACAGCTAAGGTCTTCTCGTTGCAGTGGCAGATGCAAAATATTTGTACCATAGCTAACATGGCACAGCTTTACGTTACGTTGTGCTACTAAAGCTAGATCATTGTTCTTTACCTAAAGCCGCATATCTGTAGGATACATCACATGAGGTTCCTTGCTCTTGTACTGCCACCAGCAGGGCCTTAGGGTGAGGATGTTGGTTCACCTATCCGTCATGTTGATTTAGAGCAACATATTTTGAGAACTAGGGGGCAGTTTTCAGTGACTTTGATTTGCTTTTTATAGTTCCAAGAGGATGTTGACCCCCAGACCTTTCTCAGCCATCATTTGGCCAAACATATCGACTTTAGTAAGGCGTCATGCATTAATGCCCTTGCCTGGGTCCAGACCTTTGAATCCGTCCACCGAGTTCCCGTTGACTGATTCGTCTGGCACTGTGACATGAAACAGCGGTTACTAGTTTAAAAAGTGCAGCGGGGGCACTAGAGATTAGCAAATCAGCGCCAGGTTTAACGTTATTGTCAAGCTGTTAAGCGTGCGCCGCAGAAGGCATGTCTTCTCAATAGCAGCCAACATTGGAGTTTGTTTTTACTTTGCAACGCACCGATCTTAAAACCCCAGCACAACTAGTGGCTACACATAAATGTTGATGATTCAAGTGGATCTGTTGGTCTTGGTGATTATTTTATTTCTCACCGATAGCAGACCCACGTTAACCAACTATTGACCATTAATAAGGGTTTACTGACAAGATTAGTGCTTTGCATGCAGGGGTGCGGTGGTCGAAGTGCCGACAAGCAGCCCAGCTGCGACGATAACCAGTGCCAGCTGCAGTGTATGCGCAAAACAGGCAACGTTATAGCTGTGGAAGTAACAGTGCAGTGTATGCAGTGCTACAAAAAGGGATCTGACCATGTGAGTTTTGCTCAGATCTTTTTATATTAGATTATTTATTTATTTTACTGTTTAAGGGATAGCATTAATCGGTCAAAATTATAATTGTCATTTAACGGTTAAACGGTTAATTTTGAACATAGTTGGTGTGTAGTGATTGGTGTGTAAAATGGCATCCCCCTCCCCCCATGATAAGTTTGATGGAAGGCAATGTCTGAAGATAGTAATTGAGTTGACAATTCTGTCTGATATCAGGCAAGCAATGCACTGCATCGGCTCATCAATATGCACATTTTTGGTAGAATACTTGTCTCACACTTACTTAAATTGGACTTTCTGAATTGTTTTCTTCTATTTGACACAATACCATTTCCAGTTGGAAAACTAATAGTGTGTTTCACACTGGAAGTGCAAATCGCTCCTCAAAACTAACAGTAAATAAATGGACCCTTGACAAAATGTATTTACAAAACCTTTATAGTAGGAGAAACAATTGTTTTTTGGGTTCTCTGAATAAAAAAAAAATGAAGATAACCATATCCATGTTAACCATTATACAGCCACAGTCCCTTTTTAAGACTGCAGAGACAGAAAATGTACCTTCAACAAGGCATTAATCATGAAGTCAGCAGCAGTATGGCAAGATGAATAAATCAAAGGCTGCTTTGGTTCCTACCCCCAAGTTTGGCACCAAAACAAGACCTACTCATCACACAGCGCTGCGACTTATAGCCCGCAGGCATGGTTGTGACATTTCTCAGTTTTAAGATACAGAGGAGAAAATGCTAATGAAGTGGCTGGATGGAAAATGTCAGCTTTTTGAGGAAATGCAGCTCTGTTTTGCGGCCTGTGCTTATGTGTGCCGTCGTGTCATTTTTGGAGAGGCAGAAAAGTGACTACAGGCTGACTTTTGACTTTTTCTCCAGCCCCAGGGGCCACGGCAGAAACACAGAGCCCCAACAATGGCTGACTCTCTCTGCCTGGAAAGAGGTGGGGAGGTTGGGGGCGTTGGAAGGGGTGCTGGAGGGGTTTATCTTAGTCATGGTAATTGGTTTGCTGGTGTGGAAGTAGGATCATTCGAGAAAACCTCATTCAGTCTGACTCTCTCCCATTTATCTGTCTGGAAGGCTGCAGGGAGAAAGGGGAGAAGGATAGGGAGGGAGGGAGTGAAGGAGTGCTGCTGCAGAGGCATTTTCATACAAAGTGAGTGAGTATGTCTGAAGGCTCAATCTGATGCCAGCCTGAAATGAAGAATACTTTTTTTTTTTTTTTTTGCATCCTACCAAACAGTGCTTACTCTTTATCCCTTGGCATTCCCGTATGATGCCTAATGCACCTGTTTGCATTCATGTGTGATGGGGTTGGGTAAGACTTCAATATGACAGGGCAGGACAGCCACCATGAAATCATTTCTCAATTTCAGATTAGATTAATTGAAGGCGGAAATTGAGAAGCCCTTTTTTGGCCCGGCATTGTCTTTAAGCAGATTCCCAAAGTGCAGTACTGCATATTCTCAGGTTATCGGTACAGGTTTTATTAACTGGCGATGAGACTGATGAAAAGACTTGTGTGAGGACTCTGGGCTCAAAGACTTATACTTGGCATTTAACATGTCTGTCCTATAACAATGTTGCTGAGGCAGCAGGGTCCAGCTGCACAGATATCTCCCCAATCACACATCATCAGCTGGCTGTCCCAAGTTGCAACCACTGTGACCGAGTACTGAAACCACTGCAGAGATGCTGGAGCAGCTGATCCCAAAAAATCTTTGTATCCACTTGTATTTAAAAAATCCCACATTGATCCCAGAATACATATTTTATTTCCCCACAAGATCTGTTATGAAAAGATAACTGCTTCTAAAGTGAGTAATGTAGACTATTTGTCCCTTTTTAAAGGATAACTTCGCTTTTTATTGTCTTTAGAACTGCAGTCTATTTTTTTTAATAGTTTGGCCATAATTTCTTTCAGTTATGATAAAACTATTCATCAAAGTAAGAACTGAGATCTGAAAACACGGTGACATCACTACAACAAATCATAGGTCGTAAACAAGCTGTAAGCATATGCTTAGTTAACACCACATGCCTTTAGCCCTGAAGTTAAAGCAGGAAGGTCTGTAAACTGTGATGGATGGCTACAATTGCCTTTAATTCATCCATATTTCTTTAATCACAGCAAATTACTTTTTTAGTCCATTTTTGCGGTAACTCAAAGATAGGCAAACCTGTAACAATTATACCCAAGTTCAAATACTGTTTATCAGAATTGTTAACCTACTGGATCAGTATGTTTTGGGATGTTTGCTTGATTGACTGAGCCGCTACGCTGGTTGCCTCTTGCATTCAATGTCAGCTCCAGCTCCATCTCTTTGCCCAAATTTGAATTTTCTGGCTCCAGTTCAAATCAAAGAGTGCTCTGTTACCTATTGAAGATGGGATTTGGATCAAGACATTGACTCTTTCATTGAAATGGTGTTGTGGAGTCAGTATGTAGGCTCATTTTTTCGATAGTCTTATATTTTCATGTTATGTGTTTCATTGTGTTCCTTCGCCTTCCATGTGGTAAACCCTAATCCCGGCTGCAAAACATTCAGGTCCATTCGCTTGTTTAAAAAAGGGGAATGGACTCACAAGTAGTTTTCTTTTAATATTTTCATCCTCTGATTCTTTAAATCCACATCGTAGCTGTATTTGAAGAGGACAGATCAACATTTTTGGGAATCGAATCCTGGTTAGGAGTGAACATGGTTTTCGTATAACTTCTCCAAGTACAATGGCTAAACTGCATATTGATTCAAAATGTATTCTGAACATGCTAGTGGTGAGTAAACCTTGAAAGCAATAGCTGGAAAGCTGTATTTAGTGAGCGAAATGTACCTCTCAAATGTCTTTACCTCTGTGGCCCAGTTTCACAGGTGATCGGACACGTTCCTCAGGCCCACTGTCCCAACTCTGTCCAATTTCTTGATGTTGCTATCATTCAGCTTTGGCCCCCCTGCAATTTGTTCTCCTGGCCCCAATCTCTCTTCATGTTCTGCCTATTTGATTTATTTATTCATTTATTTCACAGTTATGTCATTGTTAAACTTCTCCATTTTTGAATGGAGTGGGGACTTTCCACACGGCACACAAGCGAGTCTTGTGAGGGTCCCTGCACAGAGATGAATGATATTGGAAGCGAAGGGGGAAGTCACCGCTGGGCTTTCTGTCTCAGGTTTTAAGACCTGTACCATGCTAGTTGCTAGGGTGACAACTAGACTCCCACAGCGATGCATCATCAAGCCTAACAGCGAGTGTGATGGAGAGGAGAGAAATTGGAGTAGCAGATTTATTCATTTTTCATCCCAAGTAATTTGTGCCTCTCCTTATGAAAAAAAAACCCACAGCAGCTCTACATGATCAACATTAAGAGCATAGAACAACAAATATATCAATATTGCAGAAAAAAACATTCTCAGTTTCTACACATTATTGGTTTCTTCTTAAAGACAGAGCCTAACAATGGTAATGGTTTTCTTTCCAACTCTGTGGACCAGAGCAAGATATTTAATATTTGACAGCAACACTCTCAGAGAAAAACTATGCAATTGTGCAGCAGTAATACAAACATCAAATGGACATACTGATATGAAATGTACTATGCACAGAAGGGAATGAACTCCTAATGGAGGATATTTCAGTCCCACTACTGGCAAAGCTTTAAGACTGACAACCAACCCTTACCCTAATTATACACCAATCACAGCTGGACTAGAACTCTGAACAGCTGTCCGGGTGTAATACATGAGTAAGTGCCTCAACATATTTGCCAGACATCGGTTATCTGCTTTTGTGTAGTTTTTGTAGGCACACAGCGGCACAGACCATAACGTCTTAACCACAGACCCACATCATGTCGTCAGTGTGGAAGTTCTTCAGCACGAGTGAAGAAGAAGTACATCTCGGAATTTGTCACAAATGCTAATCCAAAAAAAGGCCGTGGAGGAACGGCCTTAAAAACCATTTGGAAGAAATAATTCAATCAGGCACTTATTATATTGATTTAATTCCCATGAATGCTGCTCACATTCATTACAGTGACAGACCTCAGACCACGGAAGTTGCGCTGACGGAAGTTGCGCTGACGGAAGTTGCGCTGACTTGCATTATGATGCGTTTCGAGCTCTATTCAGTAAAATTGAGTATCGGAAGGAGTTAAATTATAATGCCATCATGAGGTTGTGTGGTTATATGCAGCTAACCACTAAAGACAATAACAAAGTAAAAATCTAACATTTAGATTGTTTGATGGATTACTTTTTAGGATGGTGGTGAAAACAAGTTAGTCTGGAGCCTTGCTGTCATTTAGAATTGGCAAAAATCGGACTTTAAAAATACAGAAAACAGAAATGATCAAGAATATTGCAACCGGTGCATCACCAGTTCCAAGCCTTGTTGACTTCTGTAGGGCGTTACTTGAGCTTGCACTAGACAGCAGTTAAAGAGCAGTAATAACTATTATCAGTGCCCGTTTCTACAGTGTTGTTTTCTTTCCTCGACAGTAGTATTGTATTGTGGTGAAAACTGCAATCTCTAGGGGCCACTAGCTGACATTTGTGGATTTATTTTTTTTGGTGTCAGCATATTGCTGCAAAATGTTCCTCTTTATTGCAGAGAAAATATGCAGAAATAATCCAAAGCTCTTTATTAAAGGGAGCGATTGAAAAACGCCCATTTGTGAGCTGAAAAGCTGTCATGAAGCTATGATCCAGGAGCAAGTCAACACTCCAAAGCTATACATTATGCATTGCGTTGCTCGGGCCTATACTCTCACAGATTTTGATGCATCAGCAACACTGCCTTCTGTGATCTCGAACTCTTGTCCATCACTCCTGCTATTCATAGAGCCCATTAATGATTTATTGAATAACAAATCGTGAGTAATGGGACCCTAATCCGTCATCCTATTGCTGTAATGCTCATGGCTTCAAAGATGCTCTCTTTATTTAAACTCCAAGATTACCAAATTGAATTTTTTAAATTACTAATAGATTAATTCAATTTGATTTCTAGGGAATGGAACGTGGTTCGAAAGCAGGTGGAGGCAAGCTGACCTCTTTGAAGTCATACTTGCTTTTACACAATGATGCACACAAACCCATCTTCCCGTATTCTGTTGGTATTCCTGTCAAGTGCAGCTGTATGACTCTCACTTGAATTAGTCTTACCATTCAGTTTGGTGCTGTGGACGTGTTTTGGAGATGCCACGACAGTTACAGAGAGCTGCAGTGCAGTGGAGGCTTCTGCTTTTAATAATAGCAGACAGATTAAACCTTTTATTTCTCGCATTCTTGGATCAATCCATAAAACCAGATGGCCTGTGAAGGGGTATTGTATGTGCAGTGGGGAAAAGCAATATCATTCATATTATTTTAATTGGTTCCCCAGGGGCACTTGATGATGTGAAAAAGACGAGCTCTAAAGCAAGAGCTAATTTGAAATAAGCTTTTTCCCACTATTTTTGAATGAAAACATATTACGTAAGTACACTGGAAAGAAATTGCAGCTACAGTGTGTATAAGTGAGAGTGAGCTACATTAGCCATTTAACTTTACGCAACAGATGCAAATCAGCTCTCATCAGCATATTCTCCACTGTAGAGGTGAGTTAGTGTAATGACAATCCAAAGTGGAGCTGACATGGAACAGAACCTTGGCTTTGGAAGGATTGTACTAGTTTTTAAAGGTTTTAGGAGTATTTTAATCTAAGGTTAGGGTTTAACATCAGTTAAATCAGGGTTTAACAATTAATAAATACAGCCTGTTGCACAATTCAAAATGTTAATCCAAGTTTAAACCTAAATTAAGTGGAATTTAATCAACATGGATATACTTACTTAGCCAAATTGAAATGTATAAATGAATGTGAGGGCTTTCAGGATCTAGCAAGTAAAGTTCCTTTACAAAATGTTAGATTGTTTGCTACCTAGCTAGCTAAAAAAAATATTTTTTTCACAGAAATTAACAAAGGGACTGCATGTTGATCCAATCTTCTTGTTCAGCTAACTGTTCAGTTAATTAGCGTTCAAAAACTGTCGAAACAATCCAATACAAATTCTGAACTCAACCACTTGGTGTGCAAAAGGCAGTGTTGTGATGAAAAGTTGACTTAATACTGACATAGATAAGCTCAGACATACACCACTGGTGTGGTCCTTTTTATATACATTGTTCCACACTGCATCCTTGTGTTGTGTGAATGCATCTGGCATCAACATTTCAATATAACAGGCCATGGCACATAAACAAGCAAGCTGTTGCAGTCTTTGGAGTTTGCTGTCTTTTTAAACGGTACAGATGATATTGGAGCCACCGTATGCTGGAGCTTACACATGACTGTGTGGGATGGCTTGCACCGACCACTTCAATCAGCCATACACCAACATATTGGATTTTTTGGCTTTAGAATTTAGTAGATAACCAAACATTTACTAACATGGTTCCAACTGCAGGGACAGCAGCAGATATTGTGGCACTTGTGGTCGGAGAACACATCGAATTTGATGCCTGATGGGCAGGTGGCACCTTGCATGGTAACCCCTGCCATCAGTGTATGAATGGGAGTGAATGGGTGAATGACGACATGTAGTGTTAAAGCGCTTTGAGTGGTTCGAAAGACTAGAAAAGCGCAATACAAGTGCAGTGCATTTACCATATATCCGGCTCTTCTCCAGACGTTCATGCAATTGACTCATTTTCTGGCTGGTTTTGTGGATTTGGAGCTAGTCATGGTCAAACGTTGTGTAACAGTGATATTTGAGGTTGAAAGGAGATAAATGTTTTTACAGCGGTAAAAACCTGTGAAGCTAACATTAGCAGAGTACTTTCCTCTGACAGCTTGATGGGGTGGCAGTAGGGGGCGGGGCCTGATGCAGTTGGCGTGTACCACGCTTAAATGCACTTAATGCAAATTGCTTTGCATGCAGTCTGATGTTTTCAGCCTCCGAGTCAAAGAGTCTGACTGCCTTAAGGTTTAAGAAGTGTGCAGATGGTTATGAGACTCATGCTTGCTGTAATCCCCAGGTTATGGAACATAGTTGCGTGATTAATTAATAAGCTCCACCAGGCTGAAGGTATGCTGTGGTTTTGGAGCCAGGAAAATGTCCCTAACTCCCCACTCACAGCAGGACTGTTCCAAAGGAGCTGGGAAAAGTGCAGTAGAACCTAACCTAACACCCACAAATAAACAATCAAACCGTGTGTCACCAGGAATGAATAAGTAGCCTTTATTAAGGATTTGTGCATCCGAATAAATGATTCAAATATGTGCAGGAGAGTCTGAAGATGCGCTTTGCATAAAACCATCCTTGCTACTGATTCCGCCTGCAGGAGCTGGCACTGTGTTGGGTTCTGGGTAACAGGACAGCTTCCAAATCCCCCCTCAGCTTTGTGAGACATGTAGAAAAGATTCTTTTTTTTTTTTTTTTTACAGTTCACACTCTGTGGTACAATCTGTGACACCTTCATCCAGTTCTACTTACTGTACAATAAACACTGTGACACTAAACAAGTTCTATCTTATACAGAAAGAAAGATTCTAGACCCTAAACGGCTACAACATTTGCATTTCATTTCCAGCAGCAATCGTTCTTAATCATAATGCAGCTTCATGCAAACACAGATTATTTTACTTTTTCATTCATGCATTACATTTATTAAACTGCTATTGTGCCCTTAAAAGAATGAGTCAACTCTATGTTTAGCATCCCAATGTTCTCTTACTACATATCCCTTTAAGGGCTGATCAGACACTCATGGCACTTTTAGGTGGTGGTCTATTGTGATTTGAGCACTTTATTAATGTGACATTTTATATTTGGACTGGTCACTTCAGTGTTTCCTACTAAACATTTGCTCCAACACTTTATTAATGGAACGCTTTCTGTTAAAAACATTGCATCCACGTTTGCCAACAGCATAATACTTTAGCCGTTAATGGTGTTAGACTGCAGTTAGAGGGAGGAATGTTCCTCAGAATACACAATGCTCTATTTGGTTTTCTGTGGTCATAAAATGCTTGGTGGTTCATTTGTTGCACCTTTTAAGATGGACGTGCCAAGTTTTTCGGAATGTACAAACTGTTTTCTTGAACTGCTTTTGTTGCTAAATCTAGTATTCAATCAACATCTTTCATTATATATTCATAGTGACGGTTGCTGTTGTGGCCTTTTTTTTTTTTTGCACTGGCTTTCCCATGTGACACTATTCTTCTAATCCTGTGCAGTTATTTACGAGTATAAAAGAAGTTTAAATATTAGAATTGTTCAGTATGTTTCTTAGTGTAAGTGTTTGCTCACTGGCATGTGATGACAACTGAGATAATGTTTGAAGTCATACTGATTTTGACAAGAAAGGGTATCGGAAGTCAAGATCTCCGTATATTTCCTGTGCCCTAATAACCCTTCACAGAGTTATATGCAATAGTGCAACCACCACATCTTAGTCATTAGCATTTATTCATGCAGATACTGCTGCCTATTACCTATACTGTTTTCTCTAAAATAAGAACTATTTGACTTTACAGTTCAATACAATTAGTGTCATTTACCTCTTTTAAAATTAGAAAAGTAGGGGAGGAAACGAAGCGGAGCATCAGGCAATCATGGCAGTTTGCGGAAGCTATGAGGATAGACAGATAGTTAATTGTGACGGATACATAGAAATATTTTGAGTGATGATACGTTCTGCAGTGAATAACTTAAATCTCGTTTCAGTGCAATGTTTGAAGTAAGTCAACTTCTTAATTTGTCAAAACGACACTTTTTCTGGTTTCTTTGGGCACTTAGACATCTCGCTCAATCACTTCTAAGTGTTTACATCCTGTTCTGAATGGCCACTCTGGAAGAGGGGGCGTAAAGCCTGACATCAGAGCCTCCTCCTGACTTTCTCCCACTGCCTTCCTGATCTCCTTCCAAAAAGGTTCCATCAATACATTCACTGAGTGAACTACCACTCAAGGTCAGAGCATCAGTGCTGCATTGAAACAACAAAATGAAATACTACTTCAGGATCTTCAAAGATAATGCACGCCAGGTCTGGGGTCCAGGAGAGAGGGATGAACACCGGGATAGCAGCACCAGATCTTAAGCCTACCTGATATAGTTCTAAGGATTTCT
Source organism: Pholis gunnellus (assembly GCF_910591455.1). Lineage (NCBI taxonomy): Eukaryota > Metazoa > Chordata > Actinopteri > Perciformes > Pholidae > Pholis > Pholis gunnellus. The sequence goes on from NC_136540.1 coordinate 14,309,938, forward strand.
TGCTCACTTCTGACCGTATGCGCTTTGGCATTCAATGGAAGTTGTTTTCCATGGTTTTTATCTCTGCGGAACGATGAATGTGGAGATAATGCAACACTACTGTATGTCCACAGACTTAGCTGTTAGCGCTGTTTAACCACACGTGTGTTGAACTAGTTTGCAGATGTGCAATACCGATCAGGCAGGATGTACGGATCTGGTAGTGAGTGACACGTGTTTTTGTTCCTTATTGAAATACAATATTTATACAAAACTGGAAATCAAAGAACAAAACCAGCAATACTATAGAAACTAAAGATGAACCAAATCATTGGAAACCTCTGATCAGCAAAACTAGGATTGAATGACAAAAATGAGGCTAAACCTGTTTTTAAGTTTTTCATTTTTCACAGCCTTTGATGCTGCTTTAGTTTTTATGTTGAAGAAAAAAATTGGCCCCAGAACAGGTTTAAAGAAAATGAGGGGAATTTAACTATTCTTTTAATTCTGTTTTATGAGCCACGGCAGATTCTCCTAACAACAATTACACTCGGCAGATTATGATGGCTTAAATATATACTCAACTGGGGCCTCGTAATTAAATGATTTGAGGGGGTATGCAGTGAGCTGTGATTGTCTGCCTGTGACTGTTTTGTTTCAGAAAATGCTAATACTGGGCATATGGAGCATACAAGTTTTTTTTCTCCTAGTTTGGCTGGTTGTCGAGAGGCAAAAGTGACATTGCTCCAATTCACGGCGGTAATGGAAGGTTCCTTGCTTGACTAAAGCTAAAAAAAAAGCATGGCATTTGAATTGTTTTGGTTACTTGAACTTTAAGAGGGATTTTGACATGCGTGCTCATTCAATGAATAAAAATGATGTGAAGTGAGTGTGAGAGCGAGCCGAGGGAGCTGCACCCAGTGATGCTGTGTTGACTTGCTCATCACAATTTCACGAGTCATTTTGATCTTTACTATCGTTGTCTGGCATGTTCCACACGGTGCGTGTGACATTTGTCTAGTTTCTATTATTCAGAGGACATGGTGTCATTAAAGAGAAGTTAGCGTATCATGTGCATACATTTTGTCATACCGATTGTTAAATGTTGCACCAAGATGTCACATTGTATTTTGGTTGGTAAATAAAGTATTGTAATCACATGCCCAGGGACTACAGATGAAAATTAGCTCTCTAGCCAATTCTGGTAAATTTAGATTGAGGTGGAAACTGAAATGTTGATTCATGTGCAATAAATAAATACAAATGTAATAGCTGCTTGCTGATAGTGAAGCTAGTCAGGAGCTGGTACATGACAAATAGAACTACCTTTCTTGGTGAGCCTCCAATATGACATCTTACCACTGTTGTCAAAATATGATGAGTTTTGACTTAAACCTAGATTGTAGATAACCGTTCAATGGCCAACTATTGTGACGATAGCTCATTGTGACACTTAAAAGAAATAATGCCGAAAATGTTTTCATGCAGCCAAACCCAATTCTTGATCCTTGTGTTCTTACATGTCCTAAACACTGAAGGAGGATAATTGATCAGGGTAACGAGTATCCCTATCACTTTTGCCCCAGGGTACAATGTCTCGCTTGAAATCCATAAAAACAGCCTGAAAATGAAGAAAAATCGGAAACAATAGCATTAGAGCATCCGGAGCGGAGCTGGATTGTTGTCAGATCCTGGTCGTGTCTGGCGAAAGCTAAGCAATGATTCGCCAGTCTGCGTTCAAGAGCGGGACTTGACGGACAGTCAACTGCCAGTGTGGACAATGGACAAAATTGCAAGCTCTTAACATGAGTGGTTGAATTTACACCAATCTTTCTTATAGCAAGATAGCATATCCAGGGAGGTTCGGTTTGATTGTCTCCTGGCAAAGTCCCTCATGGAGGACTTCACCCCGTTCTCCCACTCGTACTTCTGACAGACCTTGGAGATGTTGGCATTTTTAAAATTAAAAAAAGCCCTCCTCTCAGTCGGATCAAATCACAGTGAGGTTGGTGCACACAGATCATCCCCTTAGAGCTGCAGAAACACAGAGGCTTTTACTCCAAGCAAGCCCAGTGAATTCACGGAGGACCCTAAAAGCCATGTAGCCTGTCAGGCTGTATTTATAGAATGTCCCCGAGGCAGCCATGTCCTGATTCTGGGAAAACACAACATAATATTAATATAGTGTGAACAGAACAATGTAGGGATCAGGCTTTATGTTAGGACAGATGTAGACATAAATCAAGAGCAGAGTTATGAAGTCTTGATAAAATACTGCCGCATTGGTCAGTAGAATTAACACCATGGAGTCAGTATAAATATAAAAAAGTGCAATTTATTTATATAGCATTTTTCATTGACATGAATCGCAAAGTGCCATTATAACATACAAGGAAGGAATCATAGCAGAAGGAATCATAGCAGCTAAACTAAAAACAACAAACATAGTAAAGTTCCATAATAAGATATACAATTAATATCAAATAATCAAATGCAGACGTGATGCATAGTTTATGGGATGCATAGTTTATGTAAACGGTTATGTCTCGTTGATTTTGAAAAGAATCCACAGAATCAGCGGACCGTATGGGGGCAGAGTATTCCTTGGTTTAGCTGCGACGGCCTCAAAAACCTGATCGCTACGGGTCTTTAGGCGAGTGCATGGAACAGATAGAACATTTAATGTGTTTGACCTAAGAGAGCAGCTGATGAATACGGGTGAAGTCGTTCAGCCACAATAGTAAGAGTGAGAATTTTAAAGTGGATCCTCGCATACATTGAGATATCTGAGTATGGGGGCGTAATGTGAGACTATACCTATTTCACCTAGTGAGTAGTCTTGCGGCAGCATTCTGGATTGCTTGCAGACGATGAAGAGCAAACGTACTAAAGGAGGAGAAAAGGGCCTTACAGTAGTCAAAGCAAGATCAGATATACGCATCTCTAGTTCAGCTATTGAAACTGCAGGTCTCAGTTTACCAACATGTCTTAAAAATCAAGATCGTGAAATGCTTAACATTGGAGTAGAATGAAGAAGGATTGATCAAATATTACCCCCAGATCATGCAGGTTGGAGTGGACAGCTGAGGTGGCCCAATACTTTGCATGATCATGGAACAACCACAACCTCTGTTTGATCAGCTGTCCAGTCCCTAATAGCGCTAGAACAGTCTCGGAGCTTAGATAACCTAAAAGCCTGACTTGGTTTGAATGCAAAGTGAAAAGAGTTGAATATTGTCTGCATATGAATGTTATGCAATAATACATCTGCTCATGATCTATCCCATGGGTGCCCCACATATAAAGAGAATAACATAAGCCCCAGGACAAAGCCCTGCGGCACACCACAAGACAGTGGAGAGGAATCAGACACAACGTCTCCGCTAGAGATGATAAAACCTGTCTGTGAGATGAGAAGAAAACCAGTTCAATAGTATGCCAGACATGCCCATCCAATTACAGAGCCCCTTAATCAGGATACAATGGTCTCCAGTGCCGAACACACAGAAGTACTAACACAGAAATATCACCCTCATCGGAAGACATTATTAAGATAGCAATATAGAGCAGGAAAAGAATACTATATGTTTTACTATACGTTAGGTGTTATAATGTCAATCTATTTAGGTTGGGTCTTAAGCCACATCCTTTGGTCCCAGACCATGGGACTATACCCCTGTGTCACAGCAAGGCCCCGACCACAAGCATTTTTATCACATTTAGTGACATTCATCAATATGGAACCTGCTGCAGTGACATAATTGAGGAAATAATAGGTGTCTCAATGAAACCAATAATATCCTGGCTTCTATTACTTCAAGACGGCGGGTTTAATTGGAAGTGCCACGCTGGCGTTACAAAGTATGAAATATTGATATCACAATTTTGTGTCACTCCTCAGAAATGTATTTTGTGTTTACCTCACCAGCTGCTGTTACAAACAGTATATAGCCCCGCGGGCTTTCTTTCCATGCGGTTTGTGTTTAGCATAATAGGCACAGTAGTGCACTGCCCCGGCGTTTTGCCTCTGTCAGCCCTATTAATCGGAAGTCAAATCACTTCCATTAGATTTCTGGGGTAAAGCATTTGGCTGCTGGGATTTGCTGAAGCAGGACCGAGTGAGGGGAAAAAAAGGCAGGAGAGTGGGGAAAGATAGAAAGAGGAGCACAAGGCAGAGAGAGAATGGCTGCTGCTGATAAGCTGCAGGCAAGAAATACGCAAACCACCGCAGTATATGAGAATGATGAATCAGGGATAATAGTCACCCTGCAGTGAATGTTGTCATCATGGGACATTTTCTTCAGAGACAACATTTACCTGTCGCAGCATCTGCGTTCAGAGGAGCAATAATGGGCTTTGTTCCCAGGCTCCAAGGTGCAGCTCGGGTGAGGCGGTGGGGGTTCGTATGGGGTTTTATAGGAGCTGCAGCCTTGGGGGGAATGAATTCACTTTCACTGATTTGTGCAGATTGCGCTAAATGGGCCAGGTAATAATTGCTGGCAAAAGTAAAGAGGTCATCCCATCTGCATTCGTTTAAGTTTGGTTTTACTGATCTTCATAGCTCGACTCATTTCCCCGTGATTATTGTCCTAACTGGCAGCACGAGGTTTAATAATTTAAAAAGAAATATAAAGGAAGAAAATATTTATACTTTTATAGTTTAATTCAGTGGAGTTCAGTTATTGTTTGGGTCTTCAAGGGGAAACCTTCAGCAACATAAAAAGCACACATAACAGAAGGTAATGTAGAAACCTAAGTGTGGTGCTCCAACAACGGCGGTATTAAACCATAAAACAGCATCTCAATCCACCGTCTTTATGGCACAAGTAAACAGTGAAGTTTTGCCTGAACTTTTGTTAGTATGATTATTAATTAAATACATCGTGAAGAACATGTTGTAGGATCAATAAATAACTAGAAGTCTATAAAAGCTAACTCTATTACTTATATATAAAAAAAGTTGCTCTACGGATTGAAATACAATGTTAGTAGATCATAAACACCCTAAGGGTTACTCTGATATGCCACAGCTCCATACACTATGTGTGGAATTTTGAAAAGATGTTTATTTTGCGAGAGTTTATGTGGCATCTTGTGTAGTGCTGCTGTTTTGCTCCTTCTAGTTCTACTGTCGCAACCCGTCCATCCGTCAAGAGTTTGTGGCTGATTGAGGTCGCTTGTGCTTAGCTATTACGGTCTCGGTCTGGTTTGATCTTTAGGGGCTCCGTGTGTCTAATGGGCACATTAGACGGCAGACAGCAGTCCTTGTTGGGAGATAATTTGCCATACTGAACCCATGGACCCCTGCTGGCCAACAGGAGCCCCGCTGTTTAAGCTCGGTGTTGACAGGTCAACATGACTGACACTGGAGCAATTGGTGGTAGTGGCCCATCTGGGCGTGTGAGAGCTGGGAGGCAGCCTGACCCCACACTGCGAGGCACAAGAGCTCCAAGCTGGCATCCGAAGAGAAGGGAGCTTAAGTCTTATTAGAGAGGGTATTACATCCAAACACAGACACGCCACTTATTAAGACAACACTATCTGGGGAACAAAACAAGAGATTAAAGACCCATCCCATTACACTGTAGGTCACAGAGGGCTTCTTGGCACTCTTGTAATCTGGAAACTATCACCCATGGTTGACTAACCCAACAGGGAGTCTGGAAACATTTTGTCTCATCGGGACATTTTTCCTGCATTGAATCTACCAACTGTTGAGGGCCACAAAGGCAATACAGCAATCCCTTCACCCACTATAAGTTCCCACAGGAGCATATTGGTGCAGACCTTTCAGCTCAGGTGCACACGGCATGGAAACTGAGTTGTTCCGCCATGCTTTATAAGTCATTACCAACGAGCAAACCGAACAGATTTCCCTGCATTGCATTCCAGCCCGCATATCACTTGCTGTTTTGATTTCTTGCCTTTCTGCCTCTCGACACAGCTGATGGCCTCCCTTCCAGCATGGGTAATAAGAGCCGAATGCATTAACCTTGTTTTCATTTACTCCCCGTGGATACAGCATGGGCCCACAATGTTGGAAATTCTTCTTCTTTTTGGCAGCGTACTTTATCATGGCTGCCACTTTCTGTTAAATCCATGGACCTTTTCGTGACCTCCCTTCTCTGTTCCTGGGAGAATTCTCCTTGAGGTGACTGCAGCCTCTGCGACTGGATTGGGAGTTTCTTAGCCCTCGATCCATGCCTCCGGCTGCCATGTTCATTGCTTAAAGGCCTCCCAAACTACAGCTGCCAATAAAAACCCAAATCGCTTTTGATACTGAATGGCCCCAGATTAAATGTGCAGATTTGAAGACGCTACAAAGAGTTTATTTTCACTATTGGGGAAGTTTTGGGTGATCCAAACCTCATGCGGAAGCTTACTTTCAACTCGCTTTTCATCTGTTTTTCAACAAATAGACAGGGATGTAACAAACAAGGAACAACGCTGTCTCCAACAAAATGACATTCCTATACAACTAAATTGCACTCTCAATCACGTTTCAAAGGAAAACGTATTTTCTCCCAGATACGGTAGCAGTTTTAGACACAGGGTTCATTTTGTCAATCTGAACAAACCAGCTACAAAACTACTTGGTTAACAAAAATAATGGTTTGGCTTAAATTACTTAAAAACTGAAACAAAAGAAAAACAAAAATTCAGCAAAACTACTTTATGTTTAGGAAACAAAACTAGGTTTACTAGGTTCACACGGGACACAAACAGCAGTCTGCTGTGTTTTTTGACCCATCAACCACAGCAACCTCCTCCCTATGAGGACTTCCGCAGACTCATTTGAAACGTATTTGTGATGCGTCAAAGGAAAGGTAATCCAAGAAAAAATATGTTTCCCCCTGAAAGTTAATTCCCAATGCAGTTTTGGTGTATGGGAACATAATATTTAGGAGACAGGGCTGCAGGGAACCAGTACGATACTTCAGAGACTGAAAAACAAATAAGTGTTTTCCGAGTTGAAGCAACAGCAAAGATTTATTTCATCATCTCTCAATTGCATCCTTATTTTAGGTAGAATTTTAAAACAAGCACACATACTCATTTTGCCCAAATGACATTTCCTTCACAACTCTGGGAAGATAAAGCTAAACCCAACTCAGCTGCAACAAATCCATATATTCTGTTGTCAGGGTAATGAAATCCTGTGTATATCTACAGAGGTTAGAGCAGTGTCACTACAAGAAGTCAGCCTTTTCTAGGTAATTGAGTTCATAAAATTTAATGGGAGGTATTACTGCTCACGCCTTAATAATTTCCCCTGTAAAAAGCCTCACTGGGCATGCTTTTACAGCTCCTCAGTTTTCATATCTTTCACAAAACTTGTATATTTGCATTTGTCCGATTTTTTTTTCTATAGATACTTTCTACAGATAAAATACTGTGCAGTCGATGCTGTTTGATTAACATTGTGCACAGGATGTCTTTGCTACACCACAGCCCTGCTTCTGCTCCCCTCTATCCTGCTCAGCATTTCAATACACACTGGGGCCAGAAGCCCAGTTGGCACTTTCAAACCTGATCGTGCTTTTAATGTGCACAAGCTATTAATCAGCAGTTTTATTCTAGGCCATAGGGTTTATGAGACACAGTGTAACTAGGAATGTGGGTTGCCCTGCACATTTTTTTTTTCAGTCCATCACATTGTAACAGCTGCTAGGGGGGAAGTTGAGGAAGATCCAACCAATAAAACCTGTAGACCCTGGCCTGTGATACACAGGACGCAAACAAACACTTTTCATTGCCTTCATGGGCAAGGGCAGTTGTGTTTCATCTGGTGAGCTAAAGAGGGTCTACAGATATGTGTACAGTCGTTTTGGAGATCTCACATTTACGGGAGGTCGCCATACTGGGATTAATATTAAGTTAACCGGTCGGATGTTGGAGAAACAGGAGCTGTGATGCTGGTGGTTTGCATGGAGTCATACAATAGGCTGCAGATCAGGAGCCTGTTTGATACAGAACCATCGGTAAGCTTTTGATTGCCTCACTTTCTGAGAGTGTGTTAGTGCTCTGCAGGGACAAAGTTTGAGAACAATTAAAGCAGTCAAATTTGGTATTTAATTTGAAGGGATTAATTTTTTATAATTAAAAAAGTTGCGACAATAGATGAAGAAAGATAACCGGTGACTGAGTGCTAAGAAGTCGTGCCAATTAAGACTTGCACGCTTTTGTCGTAGGCGACCACGTGATGCTTCCAGTCAGGAATGTAGCAATGATTTATAGGGATCAGCCTCATCTCTGTACATTATGAAATGTGCATTTCGGTCTTTGGTGGAGCGGTTCAAAAAGCGGTGTCCAGGTTTACCGAAGCAGACAACAGCGGGCATGTCATGAATAGTTTGATATAGTGTGATCCGTAAAGCAACCTCTTTCCATGGTGTTAATCACGTCTTATCTTTTGAGTTGTGTTTTGTGCTTGTGTTTTCATGTGTAGGAACGAGGCATTATTATAACAAAAAGATGTGGTATAGTCCTTTTTAAAGCTAAATTGCTTCACACAATAATTGGCTTTCAAATCAACCCGTTTTCACAACTCGTCAAATAGTGCAGCTTGGTCAATGCCCCTCATCGTCTGATACGGACGCACGGGGGGGGGGGGGCCCCTTTAGCATCTGTATGCAACGCACTGGGCTTTCAGCTAACTCCAACGTGAACCCAACCTTGTCATCATTAGACCCTCAGAGCAACTGACATGGTATAAAGTGTGCAATAGTTCATTTTGGGCGTGTGGGAGGGGTGACTGATGGACTGTTCATCGTGTCCAGTCTTAAACCAAGGTACAATTCCAGTCCAGCCCCCACACCCTCCCACTCTCTGACAAAGTGAACTCACAGTCACAGCTGAATGAAGCACCCTTCTTTAAGGTGTAGTGTATAAATACAGTATTAAGCTTGAAACTTTTCTCTCTCCGGCAAGCAGAAGTATAAATAGATGTGAATAGATGTATTGATCCCCAGAGGTAAATTGTGTCCCGTTACAGTTGCTCCCATTCTAGAATAGAAACATATAACATATGTAAGAAAATATAAATAAGTATGAAAGTATGCAAAATATGTGCATTATTCTTCAATATAACAACAATATATCTGGACAAATATAAATAAGAAATATACGAATAATGTTTACTACAATATACAGTATAACAGTGCAAATAATGCTGAAAATGTGATCAATAATTTAGTGTGTTAAAATGAGAAAATAGGATAAATAGATAAGACTATTTGTATAAATACTGTATAAATAAATACAGCGTCAGAGTTTGAAGCTGAGGGCCAACGACCAAGATGCGGTATTAGACTAGTTGGGATTGAGAATATGGTGATGTTGTTCCCTGTTTATTACAGCACAGATGCATTTAAATAATGACTTATTAAGTTAATGTGATACATTCCGTGTGTTCTTTCATCGTCATTTTGTGCATTTCTTGACAAGCTTGCACATCTGAGAGCACTGCAGAGCTTCTTTTGAGGGAAACAGTTTTACTGTACATGAGCGCTGCACACAATCGACTTTAGTAACCACACGCCTGTGCCAGTTATTTGTCCTGTTACCACTGCAAACTAACCCCATATGACCCTGGGATCGGGCCACAGCAGGAGTCAGCAGACGGGCTCCCTCTCAGGGAGCTCCAAGAGGTCATAGGGGCATCACTGCAAAACTTTGGCAAGGGTATCCTCCCATCTGTTGAGAAAATAAGTGCTGTCCAGTGATTGGCCGTCCGATTGACTGGGGCAACACGGCTGTGGGTAAGCGGCGGCAGACAGAGAGCTCCCTGCCAACAGCTGCATCCCTGCAGGGAGGGCTGTTTGGAGTTTCCATCCTGTGCCCGTTCTGGTTTATTTAAGCCATGCTTTCAGCCAAGCAGATAGCATTTATTGCATATTTACATATATATGAAGGCCCCTATTTTGACAGCTTTTTAAGCATCACACTCTGTATTGAGATTGCATGAGACTGAGTACAGAAAGTGAGAGATGTTGCATATTGACAGTCGACAATAATAGTGTGCAGTGTTGCAGTTATTGACAATACAATACCAGCACAAGAAAGGTATTGCTATGAATTTACAAATTGTCATGGACACTGTCATTCCATATTGGCAAAAAAATGTAAAATCATGAGTAGTAAATGTTTCCATGGAAGGCTTGGCCCACTCTGAAAGATGTATCACAGCTTAGCAATAGATGTATTCTGAGCTGGGTGGTAAAGTCTGAGTTACAAAGTCAGGCTCACTTGATTCTAGAACATGTAAGGAAAAGGTAAAATAAGAGTTAACATATTGTTGGTGAAATGTGTTTCTTTTATTCCAGACACCTTTTTGTCTCCTACACGCCCATTCATTATGCACTTTCTAGAGAGCTGCCAAATGTTGGTGAAGTGTGTTATAACAACACACACTAATTGCATTGGTATCGCAGCATCACCATCCGCTGTCTGACCAAAATGTACCCTTGCAGTGCGTGCAGAACGCAGCATTTTTTGTTGCTGGTTACTTTACGAAGGAAGAAGTAAACCACCTGGAGCTCTTTAGAAAAGATCAACTTTCTCTTCGGCATGACGGCTAACTTTTAACGTACTGACAGGTTCTGTCAGACAGAGCCACAAGCATCATAGAAACAACCTTGACAACAACACATACACATACAGAGAAATCAGTGTGGAATTCAGACGTGGTGCATTTTTTGTTTTTATATTAGGTTAGGCAATAATTAGTCGGACAGAACATAAACATTTATGTAAGAGCTGAAAAAACAAGCTCAGTATTTATATGTATTACTTTGTGTTGAAAACCGGGACATTTTAGCGTTTTACAGATAATTGTTTGTACTCCGGACACCCAACTTGAAACCGGGACAATCCTAACCGGGATATCTGGTCACCATACTAAAACTTGCGTTTCCGCTCGTACGCTCGGGTCCGTGTGACGTAAATGTCGTCATCATAGGGTGTACGCATAGACTGTGCGGACGTCCGTTTACCTGCAATTTGTCGTGACCATGCGGACCTGTGCAGCCACAATACTACAAGTGCTGGCGTAGTGGTCCTCTGCACATGTGCAGAACGCGCCCCCCCCCAAACACAAGTCCATGTAAGTTTGGGAGTATAACCGAGGCTTGGGTGATCCTTTGAGAAGCTGCGATTGTCAGGTGCAGGTTGTGAGCCTATTACTGGCAAATCAAACATGAGGTGAATTGTCCATGTTGCAGATTTTCATGCAGAAGTACATTTGCTGCACAAGCTGTTAGATGTTTAAATACACCCAGTAGAATGACCTGTTCTCATTATCTTGTTCTCACCATCAAAAGATTTAGGGTAGGGCAGGGTAGCATACGCATACAGTATAAATATTCACTGGTGTGCACTGGTGCATGTCCTGCTGACTTGTTCTGGCAAATCCTAACTGGGTATCCTGGGTTAATAAGTTTCTCTGTACTCTCAAACCCACAAGTCATGTGGCTGCCAGCATGATAGATGGCCACACAACCGATTTTAAGCATGTTTTATGCACGCTTGAATTAGATAGATAGTATTTCCGTCTGCAAAGCGAGTTGAGACAGCGGGGATTAGGATGTGGGGTTTTTCACTAGGGCATCGCCTCTGTTGTCTGTTCCGATTTTGTTCCATTCGCAGGCGAACACATACAGACACATAAACTCATACATACATAGTCTCTGAGTTGTTGTTGTACTCTATAACAGTGTGAACATTGCATGCTTGGTAACACAAATTCTTGTTACATTTACATTGGAGTCCAAGCCAAACTCATGAATAAGGCATAACACATTCCAAGACATATTGAAGTGTACAGTATTCCAAGAACAGGAGCCATCACAAAAATATCTCCACCCAACCCCCCCCCCCACACACACACACACACACACACACTCCTTTTTCATTTCTCTTTGTCTTTTCACCGGTAAGTCGTTTTTGTACAGCAATGGATGTTTTCTAAGCTGACTGATAAGATTTGAAAAAGTCTAAACTCTGTACGCTGTACGTTCCTCCCATTCTCGTGAAAGCTATAACTCCTGGAACGCCTGGAAGGAATTTCTTCGAATTTGGCACATACAATTTGGATGTTTGCTTACTGAAATAACAACCTTCACCTAATCTTTATGTTTGTTATGTAAGCTAACAATTAAAAGATTATGAAGCACAGTTGGCTCTTTCTACAGCTGTTCTCTGCCTTGTTTGTTGGCAGTTAGGCTTGGTTAGAAGCTTTATGCTTCACCAGGCAGACCTCAAGTCTGACATGTTAGGATCTGGTCCACACTGTCTTTGCAGCTGTTCACAGCCTTAAATCTCATTGGCTATCCACAATGTCAATTCCAAAGAGATTCACAACCGTCTGAAAGTGCCCGTCACTTTGATTTGTATCAGTCTGCCAGGAAACAAACCTTGCACTACAAAACCAGAGCAGCAACAGCAACAAAGGCTTTTTTCTTTTTTCAGCATATCAGATCCAACCGATGCTTCTCAGTCCATAGGCTTTAGTCACTCAAATCGGATTTCCAAATAGCTTTTTCCTTCCTCGAAACGCAAAAAACACAGACTCACACACAGTACTTTGCAGACGGCACCGCATCTCTTGCTGCACAGTGAGGCCCGCCATGACTACATCGCAATGTATACCAGTGTCCTCTGTCACTGAGTTTATCTGGTGTGGCGGAGAAGTTCTGCACAGCAATTATTTGGAGGGCGAAATGATGGACCTTCATCTGCTTCCGATTGAAAAATTGCGTCGCCTATGTAGTTTATGAAGCCTACAATATTACCACAGCAACCCAAATGCACATAAATTAGTCATGTGTATGGTGTGGATGTAATTGTGGATGTAATTCCCTCCCTTTTTTTCTTTTTTCTATTTACATTTTTCTTTATAAAAGCCTCGACAGGTGTTGTAAATTAGCGTTTCACTACAAACACTTAACACAGTGAATCTGGTCCTTTGTGCATACATATATGTTACAATTCTAATGCCGCTGTGATGTCCATATCAAATCAAATAAACATAACATGTCTGGACGCTTTCCTAGCCATGTTATATATGTAAGTGTGTCTCTTTTCTGTGCTTTGTTTTTAAGTCCTGTAGTATAGATCTTCACATATGCCACATTATTTACGTATTTCTGTCTCTTGTCTTTCTCTCTAGGTAAGTGAGTTTGGGCTTCCCTCTTCTTCCATCCTGAAACAAGGACCTCTCACCCTACTCGTCAGAGAATGCCCCCTGGAGATAGCGGCTGCCGATGTGATTCATAGGCAGTGGTGCTGGTTTAAAAATATTCCTCCTCCTCCTATTCCCTCTGCTCCACTTCACTCTGACTGTCAGAGGAAATTAAGCCAGCTCCTGTTCCCCACAAAACAGGACTGGGGAAGTGGCTCTGTAAGCTTGAATCATTTTAATGTCCCCTAACTCTTTCCAGTCATGGACTCTGTGTTCATGTTGTTGTAAAATGTGACAAAGAGGCTGGAATGATGTCAAGGCAACAGGGAGAAGTGGGCAGTGACGCAGTGAAAGGACAAACGTGGTGTTTAGAGGGTGGCGACGCATTGTCTTTGTGCTAAAAAGCTGTCTTTTCTGGTTCAGCCCCTGCTGAGAACTGATTATTAGCCGGTTGGTCCCTGACCTGCATTGATGCACAGAACCAATTAATCATTGGTCTTTATCTCGACCTTTGTTCATTTGGGTCGTTGGCAAAGTATGTTGTTGACCTTGTGCCTTGTGGGTTTTGTCTTTTTCCGATGTACCTTCCCAAATGAGATACTCAATCAGCATGGGTGGACTATGAGTAAGCAGAATATGTGATCGTTCTACTTGAGGTCCAAAAGTTTCCACAACTCTGGGAAATAATCTCGACCTTGACAGGGGACGATAAATAATTATCATTACAATGTCTGATAGAGTTTTGCTCCATGTGATTATCCTCCCTCCCTTGTCCTTCCTGCTGATATTGGCCTGAAGTACGCTTTATCTTCACCTTCCAGGCGGACCAGATTAATCCAGTGAAATGTGTTTTAGCTAAGTCAGTGCACTAAATGGTGAGAAGAGGGAACCCAGTGGTTCTGTGTCTCTTGAATTACAATGAGATTGAGTCCTTCTTCAAAAATGGGAGAACAGTGTTTATGCTGCAAAGATCAATCACTTCATAGAGCATTGTTTGGGTTTTAACTTTTGAGGACCTTGTTGGCTTTGGGGATGACGAATTTTTCAGCAATGCACTCGCGGACCCGACATCCAACTGATGCAATGGGGCTGCAATTGTTTTTCGCTTTTGAACAGTGGTTTCTCAGATCGCCGGAGTTGCCTTACTGTGTCCCTGCTGGAGTGGCTCTGCTGCGAAGTCATTCATTTCAGATCCAGACTGCAGCTTTTATTGGGAGATTGTGTGCTGGGCGAGGCGAAGCAAATTAACCAAGGCCTGCGAAGGTTAAATGCTGCTACTGGGGACTTTGTGCGTGAGGCGGGCGATGCCACATCATTGGCAGCGCCCATCTAGTCTATTCCGTCTTGTCAATAATGGCTGTCCACGTCACAGCCCATTCATGTTCCCTGTGTCCATTGTAATGTCACATTGCACGGAACATTTTTGGCAGCAAAACAAGAGTCCGGCATTAATTTTCACTCCATTCATCGTCATATTTCTTTGCGTGTTCACAGTGTGGTTGAATGGAGCTTTGTTCAGATCCATACAGATGACCTTAGTTTCGTCCCCCCATTTGTCCTCAGTGCACTGGCTCAATGGGTTGCTGTGTTCACTCTGATACAGACAGCGTGGCCCCTAAAGGCCCGAGGACTCCCAGATGATGGAGAGGCTGAGACATCTGCCATGGAAGTACAGATGGTAGCCTTGGGTACACTGTACCCTGTTGAAACTGAGAAATATGATTTCAACCCAAGTAAGCTGTATTGAACGAGACGGCTCCTGCAGTAGTCCTCAGGTTGTTGGTGCAGGCAGTGAGTGGTTGATTGATTACTGTACAGTATTCCTACAAGAGAGAGGTGACCTATGACGCAACCAAAAACCAAGGGGGTGGGTTTCATTTCATCATTGGTGGGGACACATATTAAGTGGGGGGTCTGGACGTCGTTAATTAATTCATGATGTGCGGGACTTCAATAGCTCATATGTGTTTTTAGCAGGATTTCCGTTCATGTTTAAAACTTTCTGCACATTCAAAACATTTCCCATAAATGTTCTCTGAGAAGTGTCATATTTTGAGGAAAATAGTGATGTTACGATAATAAAGAGGTAATTTAATGAGGATGAAGTCGTACTATAAAAAAGAAAAGTACTTCCCTGCTGTTCAGTGTGCATTATGTTATTGCTCTACTGATATGGCAGTATCCTTTTCAGGCATTTTTCCGTGCTAGAGTGCAATAGAGGCAATAGAGGAAGGGGACGAGGTTCACACAGGATCGGAAGCCCCGTTAAATGCATCAAAAGCACATTTCACTGCGCTGTAAACAAACAATTCTGCTCGTGTGTGTGTGTGTGTGTGTGTGTGTGTGTGTGTGTGTGTGTGTGTGTTTGCTACAAGGATAAGGCAAACAAGTTTGCTGAATTCGATATGCTAACCAACACCCTTGCAATAAACCAGCAATATGTTTAAATGTTACATTACAGTTCCCTTGAAATATATGTGTACAGGCAGCGATTTCATAATCATAGATTGTGGTTTTAAGCAGGCACATAAAAGTGTTATCTGTATTTGTCAGAGTGTAATTAAGTTTCTCTCTTCATTGTCCATAGGAATTTTATTTGTAGGATGTAGTTTTGTAGGAATGTTTCACCGTTATTGGATTTCCATTCTATCAACTGCACTGACAGTCCCTTTGATTTGCCGTCTCGTTTCACTACATTCAGGAGATCCATAGGCAAAAATGCTTTGCTCAAATTGAAACATTTTTCTTTAACGCACCGTCACCTCAGTTAGCAACACAGAGAATGAACCTGAATCTGTTTGCGTTGAAATTAATTTGTATGCAATAATTCATGTTCAGAATAAACACACCTTAAGAACAGTCTAGCATTTCATTATCCAATACGTTTGTGGCTGCAATGAGCATTACAGCTTCAGGGGACCACAGCCGGGGTTTTAGATATCGACACTTGTTGAGCAAAAAACAATCTTCCGGAAAATAATCGTCTCACAGATTATGATACTTCAACAAATATAAAGAGATGCATTCAATTTTACATTCAAAGTAGCTCAAGAAAATGATACATACAAAGGCCTCAGTCATAAGAAATGCCTGTCGTGTGCACACTTGTCATTTTTCTTGAAAAGAAACGCTTTGAAAAAGCCTCCTCAAGCTCGCCAGGCTGTCCTCTGTTCTCCTTTTGCGTTGTGTGGAAGGTGTGTGCGTGTGCCAGGGCCTTCAAACACCGCCTGTCCATCCTTCCTTTGTACCTCGTCTGGCTGGTGTCCTCCCACTACTGCTGCTTCGTGTTTGGAAGGGCCAGCAGGGCCAGCATGGAGAAGGGAAGGAGGGCCGTCTGTGCCCAGCCTGGCCACCTGGCTGCCCAGAGGGGAAGGGGGCGTGGAGGGTGGTGGAGCAGAGGAAGCGGGTCAGCGGGAAAAAGAGACATTTTCCCTCCTCTTTCTCTCTCTCTCGCTCTCATTTTCTCCCGGGCCTTCTGTTCTCTCAGAACTCCTTTCTTCCTCATTCTTCTTGCTTTCACACTTTGTCCCTCGCACCTCCATCCTGGTTATCTTGCAATGGTTTCTTACTTCGCCCATGGCCTTCTGGAGCCCAGTTCATATCAAAGTCTATTAGAAACTCTGAAAGTAATGGATATAAAATCCAGTTTTAAAAAAAAATGAAAATGCAGACATTTTATATCAAATGAAATGAAATATATTTTTGTGAAAAGAAGAAACTTGCAGTACTTCCATGTATATATACAATTCAAATGATAAGATCATATTTTCTCTACAGAAGAGACCGAGTCAGCTGTATAACTAATGAGCAGGAGAGATTCATTTTTTCTCCTCGTGGACGGTGCATTATCTGTTCCTGTTTGTGTTCTGGCTACCTGGCCGATCTCTGCCGTCCTTCTGCCACAGCCTCACTTCCCGTCTGCTCTCTGTGGTGGATGGACAGTGCCTGCCCTTGCCAGACTGCAAACTGCTGGGCATTACCTATGGTTCACCTAGGTGAACATCTGACAAACAGAAGAGTATGATCCAGTAGCAGCCATGTGTAACAGAATGGATACCTTTACACCAAAACATCTAAAACAATAAAAGGTGTATATATGCCCCACAAGCAAATACAACTCTTCGTTCTATCTTTTGACTGCTGGTCTGCATCACTGATGCAGTTTGTCTGTGTGTGACATCGTGGTTTTTCATATTAAAGTTGGAAGCAATTTGTATGATTTTGCTTCTTTTGTATCTTTTTAAAAAGCTAGAAGTTAGATTTATTTACTGTTTATTTGCACACACTTTATTCACGTACGCCTAATAAAACGTCTTCCACTGAAAAGAAAAACAACCCGGTAGGAAGCCTAAAATCTGTGTGATCTGTTTACCCCAAATACTTCCATTTACAGGAACACCTCCGTACAGTGTGTCCTCAGACTGAAACATTTCAGCACATGTGGCAGGAGCTGTGCAGTGTATTTTCTTACATTTTTTCATCTCTGACTATGACCTTGCTTGACCTTAAGTTCTAGAAAAACCTCACCCTGCTCCAAGGTGAAAAACAAAAAACCCCGGCCAATTTGTACCACCATTTATTTGTGTGCGAGTGGATAACCCCTGCTTTTTTCCTGATCTTTAAAGTTCATGGACAATTCAAGCAGCAGGGCGTAAACATATTCAAAATGTTGCCAAAGGCTTTACACCTTTTGTCAACATCAGTTATGTGCGCTTGCCAAAAGAAGCTCTGCTTTTATCGACTTTAGTTTGGTCGTATGCCTGATGGACGTTTTACACAGTATTTAACAAGCTCTTTAAACCGTCTCCCGCATCACTGTGCATTTAATATGTGCACCTAACATGCATGTTCATTATTTGAATCTACTTCCCATTTCGAAAGACTTTTGAACCTTAATTATTTTGACGCTCTTCTGGAGGAGCTGACACATGGTGCAGAGGTCAAACTGTGAGGCCAGGTGAAACTAAACCCACCATATTGCAGTCTCCTCTGCCTCCTCCCTCCGCTGCCTCTCCCCTTGGGCTGATAATAGAGATTTGGGGCTCCCCCGCTGCTCGCGCCACCTGTGATATTATCTCTGAGCTCGACCAGGCAAGGTGGGACTCTTAGCCCTCTCTATGGGACAGAGGAATTAGAATTAACTTTATGGCTAAGTGGATCGGATGTCTGGAATCTGAAGGATGAGCAGAAGGCATTCAATTGAAATTGTTTCTTTTTCTTTTTTTCCAGGAGAGGAGAAACATATGTGCATGCATAAAAAGGGAAGCTCTTTTGTGAGGCAAGGGCTTCGTTATAAAACCTTCTGACTCTTAAAGTGGAAAACGATACATTTATGTAAAGTTTACTGCTTGTCATACAGTCTTAGGGGATTAATAATAGTGATGTGAATGGTCTATAAAGGTCCATTTGAGTAGAACGACAAATTCTGAAGCATTCCTGACAGAAGATAATCTTAAAAAAAAGAAACGGTACCATAATACCATTGAGGTCTAAGATAGAAACACTGTAGTTAACAATATTGTTAACATTTGTAGTAACTGTAATAAATCAAGTTCTAAGGCCTAGACCATTGTTATTCACAGAAAAGTGAAACTTGGCAAAAAATATACCGATGATTTTTGCACATACCAATACTTCATTAAATTGTGATCAAAAAATCTAAGTTAAAGTTCAAAATGTTGAAAAAAGGAAATCCAACTGTACTTGAGTCCATTATCCATAAAGCTTTGCGTTGTTTGATATTCAGTACAATGTACGTAATATACTCAACATCATGTGTTGAATTGCATGTTCTAGTAAGCCCTTTAATGGCGGGTTCATACGCAGAAGACCTGCGGCAATTGTCGTGCGAGCAGGAGCCTGGCTTTTAACACCAGAAGCGCATTTCTCCTCTCTACTCTTTTCTCTGTTTGTCTGACGGCTTCCGTGGTGGCGCCATGTCATTTTAACACATTGCCCGACACAACCATGTAATGCATTGCTCAGCGGTCGTGGCCATCTCTGTGAGATCACAATGATGCAAAAGCCAAACCGTGCACATTGAGTCGGACACAGATTGCAAACGTTTATTTGTGATGCAGTTAGTTTTCTTTCTGCACATCTGGGGCCCCTATTGTAACCAGTGCAAGCAGTGCTCTGAATCGTTTGGTGTTTTTTTGGCATTTGCTTTGTCCGTCTGCGATACAGGTTGCAAACAGGTGGGAGGTTCAGCCCAATAATAAATGGTAAATGTACCTTAGACTGCTGAGAAATAGGTGTCTCAGAAGCACATCTGTCTCTGGCGCAATGTCAATCTGCTGCCAATCTTATGATTGAACAGCAAAAAAACAAATAACAATTGCAGCAATAATGGAATGAAAAGTTTCATTTTACAAAAAACATTTTAATTTAAGCTCCCACCAGTAGATGCATTTAAATCATCTTCAAAAATTAAAGCATTTACTAACCAAGATTAAAACAGGAACGTCAGTAAAGCAGTCAGATTCTTCCAGTGTCTGTTGTCCACAGCTGCAGATGTCAGATTAGAGCTGCTCATCATCTCTGTGTCTTTTCCTCCTTTCCAGCTTTCTTTCTAGCAAATGTGTCATTTCGTGTTTGATTCTTGGAATGCATAATGGTGCAAACGCTGCTGTGTCACATTACACATTATGAAGTGACCATTTGTGACTCAAGATGCGATAGAATTAAAACTGAAACGGAGTTGGACCGCTGCCGTCGTACAAACCGCTTCATCAACATTTTTTTATCACTTATTTCTATCATCACTGTACAAATTCAATAAAAAGCCACACCATCTGCCTCTGGCTGCAGATTTGTGGTGCTGAACCAAAACAACAGGTGCACTCTGAGACGCCCACACAGTCTGTGCACCCAAGACCGACCGCTTTTGACTTGTTTAGCTTTTACAATTAGAATAAGGCGTCTGGTCTTCATTGGTCCTCGCAGTGATGATAAGATGGTAGTATCATGCATTCTTAGCAAAAGAAAAAAAGTATTTTATCTTATATTGTTATTAACACTAGTTTCTGACGACAAAATATCCGAAAAAACAATACAACTCCGTATCCAGCACACAAAATGATGTCTTTAGTTTGCAAGAAACTCAACAACTGAATGCAGGTGGTTTCATATTTCGCACGTTAAGTCAGACGTGGTGTGTAAATGGTTTGGTATATTATAAACTTGGCTCCTAAACTTGGAGCGGAAATGCATCTCAGCATTCCTACCTAAATGATGTCCATGAAAGTGCAACATGCGAGCGTCATGTTATCCAACCTTTATGCATAAAAAGTGTTGGTAAACTGACCATCCCTGTGTTGATTGGTGTTTGTGTGGCTGTCGGGTTCTTAATGCCACAGCTCAGCCCGGTCTGCTAGAGGTTATGTTCCCATACAACAAGACTGCATTGTGAATTATGTTGTGAGGGAAACATATTTTGTTTTTTGCTTTTGACGTGTCACGAGACTGCTGGCCTTGTCTTGTTTTTTTTTACTTAAATATAACCAAGTTGTAGTTTTGTTGCCTGGGGGACCACTTGATAGTTTTGAAGGTTTTTTTTTTGTTCTGTTTTGTTTCAATTCACAACATCAACCACGTCTTTTTTAAACTGTATAAAAACTGAGGCCGTAATTCAGGAGACATTATGTTTGAAAAGTCATCAAGAGTGCAGTTTACTTATATGGGAAAGTCATTTTTTGAGAGGGTTGCACCTTTTCACAAATCATGTCCTCAAATGGTACGCGGTCATTTTTTCTAGACTCAAATGAGAACAAAGCTCTCTAAATCTGTCAAATTCATCACAGGGAAAGAGTGAAGCATGTTACCCTGAAACAGTGCACCAGTCCCGATGTGTGTAGCTACTTACATTAAAAAATGAGCTGTTTTTGTAGGCATACATGGTGACTAGTTTTTGAGATTTTATAACTCAAATTACCATCTTTCTGTTCCTCCTCAACAACTGAGCTTTGTGAACTCTAAATGGATTTTAGAACAGCAGAAGCTTCTATTTATGTGAGTGAGTTAAAATCAAGCTGCGTTGTATATTACTAACCTAGTACTCCACAATTAGCATCGCTTTCAGGAGCTAGTTGGACATAACATATAGGCTAATCATATAGACATTATGGGTAATTTGATGGGAACCTCTCTAGGTGCACCTGGTAAATGGGCCTTATCATTAAGTATGTATGTAAAGGCTCCAGGGGGAAGGTTAAACACTCTTTGCTATTTTCTTCAGATACCTCCTGCTCGGAACGCTCTATAACGATCTGCTTTATGTAAATCGGGTGATTATTTCAGAATAATCAGAATGACTAGCTCTAAACTGGGGAATTGTGATGGTTTTTGAGGAATGTTTTGATAAAATAATTGCAGAAGGGGAAGATTTCTGTTGCTTTCATTCACGCCGTAGTGAGTATGCAGCCCCCAGTGTTAACAGTCTGATTTAATTGCACGTAGCCAACTTTTTGCTCAAATTACATTGCAGTCCAATAGCACATGAGAAGCCAGGGACTATTTAACTAATGAAGGGGATTCACAATTGCATCATCTATCACTTCACGCTCGTCATGCCCCCTCACCCCCACAGCCGCCATCGTCACGCTCATTCAGCTAACTGCAGATTTTTCTTTTGCCCTCTTGACATTCAGCGTACAGTTGACAGCCACATTAATAAAGCATTGCGCTTTATAGTACAGACTTTCTTCTTTTAAAGGATGGAGTGCTTGGAAATGTATACCTTAAATGTAGCCAGCAGAAAGTCAGGAGCCCTTTCTCAGTTAGTGAGCTTTCTATGTGGCATTGATCAATGTCATCAATAATGCAACTGCAGTGGTTTAATGAGCCTGTCGACATTTCATTTGTAAGAAGATATGTAAAGTTTGTTACAACTTGGGTTAGTAATGTGACAATGCTCACTCTACTAGCTATTAAATGACATCAGCTTTAAGGCATGGTCAGACAGTCAAACAGATTGTAAACGATAAAGTTTATCTAAGTGATAATCCAAACCACTGTTTCCCAATATAGGGGTCCAGGCCTTTTAATAAACAGTTGGCCTATGTGTCAGCATTTCATTCATTTCTGTGTAGAAAACTAAATGAAATTGTTCTTTGTAGCAGGATAAGTTCACCGTGAAGACCTGAACACAAAGCTGTATTCACAGAACCTTCCCTCTCTGCTAAACAGCCTCGTAGAAGAAGAAGAGGCATGAAGTTAAAACAACCAAAGGAGCTAATAGTACAATGGAGAAGTGTCAGAGAGATATCTCTGCCTTTGTTAAAAAAAGAAGCATATTAAGTATGTGCGACTGTTAAAAATATGAAAAATACATAATAAAGACAGATTGGTGTTAACATTTCCTTAAGAAATATAACCGGCGAACTCATCTCTGATGTTAATTACACAGTTTATCAGTTGCTCTGTACAGTAATTGTTATGCTCCGACTATGATATGAACTTTCCATAAAAATATGTCACTTTAACAGGAATTCAATGATAATTCAATGATGGAAAAGGGGTCCTTAAGGAAAATGGCTTGGAACCACTGATCTAAACCACTGTATTTTCAGGTAAATTGAAAGCAAGCACACCTAGAAAGTCTGTAATAACTTGTAATAAACTGTGATGGATATTGTGTAAACAAACTTTCTGTTAAATGCGTTTTACGGTTGGCATTCATTTTCTGCTCAAAATAGTCTTACTGCTTGTTTTTCCTGCCGTGTCTGAATACTTTATTTGCAATGCCTCTGCATTTCCCAGATCTCAGCAGTTATACGATAGGTTTGGGTTATTTATTTATTTGTATTCAAATATATGCTAATGTAATATTCACACAACCATATGTACCCTGAAATAGTTTTGGGTTGCAGTAATCATTCCTTTGTTCACACTGATCCCTCTGTAGCCTCACACCAATTGAAGAGATTGGGGAAAGAGTCCACTGTCTACTACGTAAAAATGCATTGTCATCTTCAGCTGACTCATACTGCTAATAGGCTTTAGCAGTATGAGTCAGCTGAATCAACTGGCTACAGTAAAAGTTTGCAACAGCCAAAAGCCAGTGTGCTTGTGCTGCTGTGCTAAAGGTATCAAGAACTCACCTTGGTAGTGACATTTTGATTCACACATTGTTTAAAAAAAGCTGGGCTTGAGAGTTTCCACTTGAATGTGTATAAAAGGTTCTCCAAGCCCTTATTTTTGCTCTGATTAATCTTCCTAAAATTACACAATGTTCTCAGCGGGGCACAGCAAGTCTAGTGATGGAATCTTTTTGATAACACTTCTTTTACTCTTTTTTTTTTTTTTTATCCTTTTGTCACCTCGTCAAATGCTGTGTAGTGAGTTGCTGCCTCTAAGCATTTTGGCTATCAGCGTGGAACAATGTGCTGACTAGTCCTTGTGGCGTCAATCATGCCCAAATGTTCTTTCTTTTTTTTTCTTTTTTAAATCGCACATCATGAACCAATCTTACATTCCCTTGTTCATTCCATTTAATCTTGGTCTTTTATCCTGGCTTTTAAGAAAGATGAAGGTGCCATTCAACTTTTGGCAAGTAATACTGATTACTATTTAATTGGTTCTTTTTTTCTTTTTCATTTACAGGCTTGTCCTTGGCAATTGTTTTCTTCCCGTTGATAGATTATAGCTATGCTAAACTAGATGTCTACAGTTCCCACAGTTCCATCTGTATTGTTAGTCTTCAAAGCTTTAGAAGAGGCTGCAAGAGAGTCTCATTTACCAACAACTGACACAGTTTAAGTTTACCGTATCGTGTTTTGACACTATTTTGGCCACTGGAATTACTGCATTTTAAAATTGTGTGTTTGTTAAATAGCCACATGGTCCTGGTTGTTCCAGAGGAGCTTTGACTTAAAAAACTTGACTTGATAACATGCATTTCTTGTCAAGATTTCATCGTTCCTGGTGATTCAGGCCCCCAAATTCAAACAGTCACCATTTATTTTTCAATAAGTGAAATAGGTTGAAATTGCATCTGCAGATCTGATGCTCGCAGTATAATTCCACAGCTACACATACGGTAGCAGGTGAAGCACGACCCATAACTCTAACCCCAAAACTAGATACTCATTTTGTGCCCCCTACCAAGTGGTCCAATTTCTTCTGGAAGGTGCTTAGAACGACTTTCTAGCTGATAAACACATATAATTGCCGGACAATTTCTGCCTTCGCTGCTCTGACCTGATTTCTACCTTCTATATCATGGGTTCTATCAAAAGCCCCCTCAGAGTGCGACGTGGGAGTTCACCTCCCACACTGAGAAATGGGCTGGATATTTCACCGCGACCAAATTGGCCGTATGTCTCGTTGCACTCTCATTTATAGCACACTGGTGGCAAATGTAGCAAACTGGACCATACATTTCATGCACCCTCAGCGGCAGCATTGATGCACTCTGAGAAGAGGGATCGGGGATAAGCTGGCAAAAAGCTGAAACTGCCACAGGATCACGATTGACCTTGCACTAAGTCGTTCTTGCATCCTTTAACAACCTGCCTGGGCTTCTTACTTGCTACTGTACCACGGAGCTTCACCAGCACATAGATTTTATTCCCGAGCAAAGATCCTGTTTCACAAGCCGTGGTGATGTTCCCTGGTTTTAATCTTTATGATTGGACTGATCACTCCAGATTAAACACTTTGCAGTCTGTATTGACACAAGGGTCCGTTGAGGGAGGATAGATACCTGGGGAGGCAAGGAGTCTGCGGTTATTAAATATCACTCCATCCTGCCTCCCGCTTGTTTATCTTTCATTATGCTGGATTTTATTAAAAATGCGTATGGAAATCTCTGGCCTCTCTCTGGCCTCTCCTGCGGGACTTAAGATGAGGAGGAGCGTTTCATTTGCTGTGTTCTCTCAAGCAAGGCTCATGGCATTGGCCAGTGCTTATTAGCAATCCTAATGACTTCTAAATTTGATATGAAACCTCTTGCCAAAGCTTCCTGGTTGGTGGCTCTGTGCCTGTCCCCTGAGATACTACTGCCTCCTGCTCTTTTGATTAAACTTTCATATGGCAGTGAAGTGCAGCGTCTACCGAGGCCTGAGTCACTGGCTCCATCTCCCTGCCATTGTTTACCCAAGTGAAAGAGGAGAGTATATCTGATGTGCACCAAATGAGACTGCGGAAGGAAAAAGCCGATTTCTTGGACGAGTCTCTGCAACAAATACAACTACACAATGGTGTGGCCTGGGTAAGCAGGACACTGTTTGTTCAGTCTGTATAAAGTGGCTTTGGGTGAAGCTATCGCTGTTACACGGTGACAGGCTATCTCTCCGCTGCTCAATAATCCCTGTGGGCTTTGGTATTTTACTTTTTAATGGAAGTTTTTTTGTTTTTCCTGACACCTCCTTGTATTACTCCCCCCCCCCCCCCCCCCCCCCCCCCCCCCCACACACACACACACACACACACACACACACACACACACACACACACACACACACACACACACACACACACACACACACACACACACACACACACACACCCTAACTTTATTTTCTGACTTAATTGAGTCCCAGGGCATCTCCAAATTATATACATGTGTGAAGCAAAACTATCACTGGAGCCTAATTTAACTTTCCCCACAGTAGTTTTGGGAAACGCTGCATCTATCGATTGTTCTAAAAAAACAATACCAAAAAAACATCCGCAGCACCTGCTGACTTCGTTAGAACCACACATTGTTTGTCGGAAGCTCTGTAGCCTTTCCCGTTACCATTAGCACATGTCTGGTTGTATTGACGTCCTGTCAAGCCACTAGCAATAGGGGGTGTATGCTAGGTGCTAAATGGCTGAGGTGAAGTCTGACGATGATGGTGACTAAGCTCCCAGTCAGGGAACTCTTCCCACCACCTAATCGAGTGCCGCCAAAGTTTCGGGCCGTTATAGTGGAAGCTCATTTATCTGAACCCCAGGTCTCCAAACAGCCATTGAAACAAACGGGTGAAGACGATTAGCGGCGAGTTTTACCACTGTGTTTAATAAGATATGCTGTGATTTAAAGATACTGACAAGCTTGTTAGTTGTTTGCTTAATATGCTAACCAAAATGCTAGAGTACATAATAATGGTCTACTAATGACAAAGTCGCTTTCAGGTGTTTTCACGGGGTTGCCATATGTCAAATAGCCGGAGTGAGATTTTGACTTGTGGTTGTGGTTGTGGTGGGGGCTTGTGATGGTTATTAATGATGCCGATGTCAGCAGAGATAGAGTATTTCAGGTAGATGCAGTCGTGGGTAAAGCATGGCATTAGCCTCTGCTGTGAAATGCTGCAGCTCTGCATCAAGTTTTGGTCTAACTTGTCCAGATTTCGAGACACGGGTCTCTGACATTGCTTCCACCTCATCACAATGGATTTGGATGGGTTTTCCGTATTTTCTAAATAGCCCCTATAAAAACTGTGGATAGACTGTTGATTATCCATTCTCCTCCATTGTACTGTCCGTTGTTTGTGGGAAGGGTGTTGCGCATGAACTTTCTAAATGCTTTTTCACTGCTGTGAGTAAACAAACTAAATTCCATGCACCTCCATTGTGTTGAGGAGGAGGCCGCAATCCAAAATATCTCAAAACCTGTACAAATGGAAGCAAAACTATCTGCATGGAGAGATATCAATAAAGGGAAGAGAGAGAGAGAATAATGCTTATTTGGACCAACTGACCCTTCAAATTGACTGGGAGGAGAAAGGCAGTGGTTTCTTTTTTTTGAGGAAACAAGCAGCTCACCTCCTGAATGAATTTCACAATGTCATTGTGCTGCTTTATTTTGGGCAAGGCTTCATTCATTATATGATTATATTTCCAGATTTTGTTTTGTATCAACACTGCTGTCAAATCTCCAAATTCCACACAGCTCACTTATATCAGTTGAGTTTCAAGGATTCATGGTGAAGCTTACTTTTATGCAAAAGGGACCACATTAGATGTGGAGTCCAAGTTGTACATTCTTTTCAGAATTTCATTCATACGGTGTATTTCAGAAAAGTTGGCCTGTATTTTCTCATTTAGATATGTTTGATTGTCCTATTGTATTATTTCCGGCTTGCAGCTGAATTTCACCAGCAGTCTGTTCACCAAAATAAAGGAATGCCTTTTCCCACACCTGTTCAGGTATGTGCCTTGTAGCATGATATTCTCACAATAAATAATGAACTACATTTGTAAAAGGCACAGCACTTGTTATTACAGCCAAACCTGAAGCACCTCCATTATTGACGGGAGAATCAAATAACACTGAATCACCGCGACCTTAAGCATTTGTCCTGCTCGGAGTCAGACGTGGACTCCGCTTACAAAAGATCCACATGCACTAAAAAAAGCTGCTTTGCTTTTAAACTCAACAGGCAAAATATGTATCAGCTTTATAGTTCCACACAGGGAGAGTGACATCAATAACTCACTGCTTCCCACTACATTTCGCCATTATTCTGCACACACAAAGACACATAAGCACACCTTTCCAAGTTCATCCGTCAGTCGGTCCATTAAGGCCTCCCAGGGCTCTATAATGACCCATTGTTCAGGGACTGAGGGTCACTGATGGCCAGGGCTGATAGTGTCTGAACCACGTCTCCCCGGGTGAACCGAAAGTCTTTTGATTTACATCAGTCTCATCCCTGCCGCCCCCTACGTCTCGGCACTGGTGACAAAAGAGCGATGCTCATGCTGATTCTTCACCCAAAGACTGATTGATCTCATTCGACCCAGAAACCAGCAGAAGAGAGACATTATTACCTTTGTTCGGGAGCACAGTGGCACATTTCAAAGAGGCACTGTGGAGGGCAAACTAAGTCGCTGGGAGTGTGTGTAGGTGTGTGTGTGTGTGTGTGTAGTTTTGACTAGGCCTTTTGATGACTGCTCCTTCACAGTGGCAGTTTAGAAAGAAAAGGAAAAAGTGGTCCATGTAGACATAAAACCTGCACAAATCTGATTCAAATTTAAAGAAAGAATACACTGCTATGACATATTAATGTTAATCCTGGCAGATACACTTATGCTCACTTTGGATTTGAACTTTTCCGTATGATTTCCCCCACGCTGTTCCTTCTTTGTGGTTTGATTTGCCTGATAAAGAGAAGGCCTAAATTCATTTTGGTTAAAGCTCCCATTGAAAGCATGCATTCTCGCCACATATTGCAGCTGCTGATTGTGCATATTAAAGCTGTTTGTTTGTGATTGAAAGTGTCTTAAAAAAAAAGTCAGGTGCTGCAATTTCTTTACGGGAATGAAACCCAGCCAGCATTTCAGTCCTGATGACGCATGATGGTGACTCCCCTCCAGAAACCAGGAGAACAAAAGAGTGAAGATCTTCCAGCTCTGAGAGGGAAAATACAACAGAAAAGGGTCAGAGGTGAACTGTCAACATTGAAAAGCTTTCATCCAAAAGCAGAGTCAGGGGGATGTGTTCACTAAGACGGGGCTGATTCATTATTGATAGGATTATGGCTCAGTAAATAGGTCTCAGGCCCATTTCCCCTTCACCGGCCCCAGGAGACAGCTTCCATTTTGGGAAAATGTAAAAGATGTAGTTGAGAGTGAGTGATGAACTTTGAAACACAATGACCACATAGGAAACGGTGATATCGGCTGACACCTCTCTCTCTGTATTACTTGGGTGGGGCAATTAATAACCAGTGAAGGATTGCAGGCTGAGTGGAGTCAGTTTGCAGCAGTTATTTGTCAAATAATGGAAAAATAATAAGATTAGACAAAGCCCAAACATATTTTCTGGGACTATTACACACTTAATTTGATCTCAGTATGGGAAGAAAACAACAAAATGACAAAAAAAAAGAACCTATTTATGATTTTAATCAGAAAGTACTGAAATTTCGGCTCCGTTGCACATTCATGTTGTAAAGTGCCGTGGAAAATATTACATTTCTTTGAGAGTGAATTGTGTGATGTGCAAACAATTTGCCTGACGTTCTCTCTGATGAGATGAGGACAGGAAGCCAAAGTTAGCAAATGAGATACACCCCAAGGGAATCGGCGATGGCTACGCTTCGCAGCAGGGATCCCGAGAAGTCGAAGTAAAGGTATTACCTTTTTTTTAATGTTCACTGGTGTGACACAAACGACAGCGTCTGCAAAGTGTTTGGAATGGCACTCAATAACCCTAATTGGTAACACATACCAATGATCATCATTAGGGTTGTGGCTCGGGGTAAGAGTGGATCGTCTTTCAATCAGAAGAGCGGCGGTTCGATCCCCGGCTTCCTTCAGACCATGTCGAAGTGTCCTTGGGCAAGAAACTAAGCTGTGCCTCCAGTGTATGGTTAGTTAGTCCTGATGGGCCCTGTGTTGAAGCACTTTGAGTGGTCGGAAGACTAGAAAGGTGCTATACAAGTACACATCTATTTCCCATTAATACTTGTCAAATTGTTTATTAGGTAGTTATATTAAGTTAATGATGAAATGATGATTAGTAATGGTTACAATTGGTGATGCAATCATTTATATGTTAAACAGTTTATTGCACACATATAGTTGTATATACTATGTTAAATACTTTTTAATCAATTAATTGCAAATAATTTGTAAACAATTCAGAAATAATTTTTAAAAGATCTTTTAATATTTCTACATATCTTGTAACACTTTTTTAATGGTTAATAATTGGCTTGCGAACCGTTAAACGAAATGTGGATGCTATTATAAAGTTATGATTATAATACCCCTGCCTCTTTTATTTTGAAGGAGAGGTTTGTGATGGGTGGGAGCGTTTGGCAGTGCTTAATAGTGTGGAAGTGTAACTTACTCCTAAATCAATGTGTGTGTGTGTTACTTTTTCCTTGGATTTAGCTTTGCACTTAAACTATACACCTATACCAATTCACATATGCAGTCACAATGGCTCCCAATGGTGCAAAGTCTAAAGTTTACAGTTAACACATTTTCATTTTAATACAATATTATTTTTTCGCTGGCTTCCAGTCATTTTTTATAGAGTGCAGTCTGATTTGTTATTGATGACTTATAAGGGAGCACAGAGGGCGGTCTGCCAGTTGAGATGTGGTTTCTTGCCTCCGGCGGTTGAAACCTGACGCTTCCTCTCATTTCCAGAGGAGAAAGTGTCACTTGTGTGATCTGGTAGAGGTCGAAAATGAAACGCGTTTTTTCTATTGTCCTTTATGTCAAAATCTTAGATACAGTCTCTTCCTTAAAATGTCTTCAGAATGTCCTGGTTTGTTTCCCATTTATGATCAATGTAGATTTCAGTACCTGCGTACAGACATAGTGTTTATAGCACAGTTTGTATTAAATGCCTACGAACAGCATGGGAGCGTGCTTCATGTGTTGAAGGTGCAGTCTGTGCCTCAGATGCGCCTTAGTAATGTGTTATAGCTGTAATGTCAAAGGAGATGGATTGTTTTCTTATTTGCTTTGAAATTGGCTTTGTTTGACATGCATGGAGGTGTATTATATTTTGTTAATTTGCTCTCATTATGTTGTTGCTCCTGTTTATGTTTGTAGTGTGATGTAGTGTTTGCCCATGTGGGCTGAGCACTTTTTGATGCATCCAATTTATATTTCCAAACCATCTACCCTTCATGTACAAGGAAACACACTTTCTCACAGTTCCTTGTCCATATTTGTACCAAAGTGTTGACTATTAATGTGCCTTTATGGCTCCTCAACTGTTCATGACATTCACAATATATACTGTTTCTGTATTTTCTTTGAAACATCACCTAACAAGACTGAGATGCTATGTGCACCAACGTGTTTACGTAATTGCCAGCGTAACAGTTTTAACTCTTTGCAATGGGTGAGCCGCGTATTTTCACTATTCCACCAACGTCGGCAGCAAGATGACGCGCAGAGCGTCATTCTGCGCTGAGCGCTGCATGTTTGAAGTTCTTTTCTGGTCGGTGAGAGTTTAAAAAACGTTTGGGGAAAACAATGCACTCGTGTCTGCCACTTTTTTTTAACCAGCCGTCCAATCACAGTGGAGGAGGGGCAGGGCAAATAACACAAAAAGAACCTCCATCTCATCCAGAATGAAACTACAAGTGCTGAACTGAACAACGACAGCAATAGAGGAGAAATTCAAAATGAAGGGGAAATTGAAAAGTTTTAATCCCAGCAACATAGACTGGCCGGTCTGTCCCATTCTATTTCTTTGGTCCGTCATATTAGCTTAATTCCCTTCATCCAAAGCAAGGGTAAGAACAGGTAGGCCTACATTCCGTATCATATCAACTAGATGTAACCACAGCGTCTCAGCATAATGTTTTTTTTCCGATCTTTATCAGTTGTGGAATAATAATTAAGGTTGGAAAGGTAACAATTACAATATTGATATGTGATATTAAGCAGGTAGTGTTTTCACATTCACCGTCTTAGTTTGGTATTAGATTATAACATGAAATAAAGATGGCGTTTTGAATCTGATGGCTGAAAGGATGGAAATGTAGATTACATCTAAGATCATAGTCGGGTGTGTGGACCACATTACACCAGTGTGTTTTTTGGCTATAAAGAAAAAAAGGTCATGTGTAGACTGTGATTTAAACTTTATATTGTGTTTTGCATCGTGATAACTCACAGCTGTTGCATCTATTTCACTTCTCCCAGTAGTTTTTCTTCTCCTCTTTATAAGAACCTCCACCTACACAGCAAGGTAAAGATCAACCTCGCTATTGAAATCAAAGGAAGTTGTAATGTGGCGTAGCACTTTCTCTCTGGCACATTCACACCATATCGGGCTTTCTTTCCTCACAGGAAAGCTGTATGTCCACAAAGGTAAGTCTTTATTTTTCCGTCTACGACGAGGCGAGTCTTTCTCCCACGGTGGCTCCCTCTTGGACCAAACCTGGCATGAAAATGTGATGTTTCTACATTACGTAGGGCAGAGAAGGGAAATATGTTACTGAAACGGTGAGACGGCACACGCCGATGCCAGCCAACATCTTCTCTCTCTCTCTCTTGTAAAAGCATTATATATTTCACTGTCATCTCTAAAAGCTCCGGCATGCTTATCTCTTACACTGAGAGAGGATTTAAAGGGAGAGCTTTGTTGGACATATTGAGCTTTCCATGTTTCACAATGAAATATTGCCAGATTTTTTTTAAGTGCTGCCTCGAGCCATGTTTCAACACCACGGCGCTGCTCTCTTTTACTGGGAAAGTTGTCCATCAGAGAGCTCATTTGAGGCTACTGTATGTACTCGTCAGTCTCCTCAAGACAGGTAGAGTGTCCTTTTGGATTCATCATATTGTCCAGGTCTAGACGGTACATGTATTACCTGTCTAGACGTCTCCTGTCTTTGAGCTGTTCCATGAGCAAACGTGTAGTGCAGTCAGTGAGGCACAACAAGACATGTCAGTTGCACTACGTGTCAATGCAAAGACCATTTTGCCCTGTTTTTTTTCCCATGTAAGTCTGCCATGCTTATCCTCCCATGCAACCCGATTTACTCCCTATATAAGGGCACATTTAGTCACAGCTCAGTAGTAACTGCATACTCATACGCTATTATGTGTACAGCTTGTGTGTGGAAGCATCCAGGAGTGTTTTTGCCTATTATTGTAGCCAGAGAGGAATCTCATCTCCAACCATCTTCATTGTCCAATAAATCTTTCTCTATGAGCATAGAGATGATTGATGGATAAGGTGCTTATGACACACACATTGGGGGGATAAAGTGTTGAGTGCTGGAAAACAGACGGGCTATAATGGCAGCTTTGTGCCAGACATTAAACCTGACTGTTGCAGCACTATTTATTTATTTTTTGTCTTAATTGCTCTCTTAATCGAGGTGTTTCACAGCAGGAGAAAGCAAAGCGGTCAAGCCAGCACTCGGTCATTGGGCCGATTCAGCTCTTGGTGAGGAATTTGACCTCAATAGGAACTCTCCAGGTATCCAAGTATCAAGGCCGGTCTCTATCTGACCACTAAAGGATGAATATAGCGATAAAACACCAACCATGTGACACAGAGAGGAGATTAGACCCCCAGTGTGTAAGAGACAGTCAACCGACTTTTTGCATGCAGTGTTCATTGATGCAGTGAATTAGTTCTGGGTTAATTTCTAACCTGAGCCTGTGTTGTCAATGAAGACCGACAGGTAAACTGATTAATGTGACTTTGCCCTTTCTCCAGTTGTGGTAGATTACTTTTTTAAGTTTTCAACAGAAATAACCGTGTACCAAGTAGTATCGAAACTTCTAAAAAGATACCTGCAATTGATCCTTTGTTTGTGGCCTGAAACAGCACAGAATCTATGATGGGTATCAAATGAAGCACTTTTTGTTGTATCAGTATCACTTTAATCATCAATCGCCAGTAGTTTTGTGGTACGTCCAGCAATGCTTGCAGTCGGTTGCTTTAATAGCTCAGTAATTATGTGCACATTCATTTCAGTTCAATCACGAGAAGCGTAATGTCAGTCAGTGAGGTGTAACTGTTAACGCCAATGCGGCAGCAGGAAGATGTTTGTGCAGAAAAGAAACGCTAATTGAAGAGAATAGAACAGAGCAGCACTAAACCTCGTTATGTGCTCATACCATAGCTGTTTGACCAATATACTTTTGGATCAGTGCCTGTATCTAGAAATTACACCTTTTGTACCAGGGTTCCAGGCACTGGTTACGAGAAAAACAATTCCTTCTTGATGATGGATCAATTGAATGTATGTAAATTATTCTTACATCATCACAAAGTTTGAGAACCCTCGATTGAGCATGTTGAATCAATGGCATGTTCAAGTGCAACGTTTCACGGAAGACGTGAGGTGACGGATTATTTGATCAGGGCCTTTGTTGTATGTAGGCTTGGTATGTCAGGAAATAGGTAACTGGAAATTGGAATAGTTGATCTGAACACATTTTTGACATTTTTATGAAACTCTGGAATATTCATGTAACCGCATAATTAGTTTTAAAATTCATACGTGTTCATGCTGTCTCACATGTACATAGCTGTGATGTGCAGATTTACTTTTTAACATCTCCAAGAATTAACATACTGACAGATGTTTAAATATGGTTAAGTGAGGCTTGACTTAACATGAATACTGACAGACTGCTTGTCTCCATGGAAACTTATTTAACTTTTTCCTCATCTGTTTTTCATTTTTCATTTCATATTTTGTTTGCTGTCATGTCATTCCAAAATGAGCTAATTACAGGAAAGGATAGAAGTCGTACTGTGAGAGATGGCATGGGGTCTCAGATGATGTCTGATGGACTAACAGGCCTGTTTACTTTAGATTCACAAGTGTTCATTTATTAATTCCTGGTGTGTTGCTGCTCGCTGCGAGTCTTTGACAGTAATGTACAAAGCAGCGGCTACACAAACACTTTCTTTTCTGTCTTTTCACAAATGGTCGATGCATTAGTCCAGCAAGTTGAGCAGATGGCTTACCCTCTATTTCCATCTCAGTTTCATGTATCCTAACTTTTTTTCCCACCACCTACACAACAACTCGACTTTTCATACTCAATAACCTCGATGTTCTTAATATACTTTTGCTCACACAAAGTTAAGTAAACATTGAAATCAATTGTGAGGGCAATGCAGAGAAGAATCGTTGACCCCAATTACTGCAAGCATAGTCAGAACTGCAGACGGATGACTTGTAACTGTTGTCTTTTTCCATTGATGTCGTCTTCTTTTTCAGTTTTGTATTTTGTCCGTGACAAGTAGGGCTGAGTATCAGTACTCGATACCTTATAAGGTATCGACCGAAATAATGTGTGTCTGCAATTGATCCATTTTGAGCCAAGATCTAAAAGCAAAAATGTGTATGGTTTTGATCGCATCCAATCACTTCAAGCATTCCTCTATTTAATGCAACGTGCGATTGCCTCACTACCACGGCAGCTACAACCCATTCAGTTGCTTTCCTGCACACAGTGCTGAAAGAGATAACAGTTTGAACCTCCGGGGGAACCTGAGGGTGGGCGTTACTCTTCCGTGACAACGCGGTCCTGCCACCATGGGTCAGGGGACGGCGTTATCAACGGTAACCGCTGTATGAGCAGTGTGCAGTGTGGTGGCGATTAGCTAGCCAGTGGGACACACGTACACAGCTCCCATTCTCATAATGGGATACAATCTATTGGTGTCGCTATCAATTTAATTGGACATGCATTGGTGTTGACATCGCAAATTTTTAAAAGTCCTAGAGGCAAGGCCCTGTTATCATCAAGCTTTTACCTATTTGAATGTATAATATGGATGTGATTTATTACCATGTTTTACAACAATAGATAATATGGATGTAATGTATTCAGGTGATTTGGAACATCAGTATCAGCCTTATATAGTCCACTCCAATACGATACAGGTTCATTATGGACAGGTTTCTATTATATCATATTAGACAGAAACCATTGTGAGATTTGTGCACAGATAACTAAATAGATCAATAGCATTACAGAGAGCTATGCTGACAGGAGGTGTACGGTAAATTGCACCAATCGCAAAAATGATCGTTGAAAAATGTTGGGAAAAGCAAGTGCTCGGCCACTTGGACAGCGTAAAGAGTTTGGCCTGTGGCACTGCCAAGAGTGGTGGGTCAATTTAAGAGTCTTAGAATACAAGTTCTCATGTCAAAATCTCAAATCATATCTCATTGATGGTTTAAGAAGTGATGAGAGACTGGACTTAGGTGTAAAAGGCAAGCATGAACCACATCAGCTTTCTGTGCTAGCCTGATGGTGTGTTCACGCCAAACGCAAAGCAAATGTTTCTGCGCCGGCAATTACATACAAAGTTGATGCAAAGACACCAATGGACTCAAATTTGTGCTGGGTGATGCGAATGAAGCTAATAATATTTGCACGAGTTGAAATATTTCAATATTTCAGTTTATTGGCTTTGTATTTAGATTATAGTTTTGGCTTTCTGAATTGAATCCTTTGTGGTCCTGCATTGTAAGGCACTTAAGCACTGGCATACTTTTCAGTATGCACATGTCAACTAAACGGTGAGTTTAATTGGCATGTAAACTGAACTATTTGATGATCCATATCATTTATGAAACATTGTAGATCTAAACATGCATACAAAAGTTATTATCAAATCTTTGGGATTTATTACTGTTTTTTTTCAAAATGCTGTTTGGTATAAAAGAACTGCTCAGAGCTCCTTATTAATTGATCCACAAATGCAAATACATTCGAAGATATTGGCAAAATACTTGATGTAAAATACTCCATTAAAAATACTTTAATGAGGTTTCACCCTCACATTGAACTGTATTGACTTTGTACAAGAGTGCCTCCCATGTCCAGATGTTTCGGATCCCATTTACAAGATGAGTGAGACGAGGTGCTGAGGAAGTCTTCCTCGGTTAATAAAATGCGACCCAAGAGAGTCGACATCGCCTGCAGTTTCCCCAGCAGGGATGCTTCAGAGCTGGAGCAAGGGCATTACTCTTTAATGCCTGTGTTGAATAACTGTGGGCTAGCTAATTTATAGAGGCTCTTAAAGGTCAGGCAATAGGGCAAGAATACATACTGCCGGAGGTTATTGCCAATACTGCTAAATTGCAAATGCCCCCCCCCCCCCCTTTCAAAGAGGCTGCAATGCAACGATAAACCCAATGTTTTGCTCTCAGTATGAATCAAAATCCAATCAATTTACTGTACAGCAAAGTCAGTATTTTTGCCAGATATTGACAGTTTTATGGAATGTCATCATTAGCCTATGCACTTGTGTGGGTGGTCAGACATTTCATCAGCAGCAGCTTTTCTTACTCTGCTCTGTTCTCATTTGTACTCACTTTTGCATTTACAGTATTTGTTTTAACATTATGTTTGTCTAATTGAGGCTTTTTAGCAAATAATACAGAGCTTGTACAGGCTCTGCCCTGGAAGGAATGTACCAGAAATGAGCTTGGCCAAACTTGGCCGCCCTTCTTTGTTTTCATAGCGTTAATTTCTTTCAGCTAATTTCACATTCTGCGTTAGTGCAACCGGGAGCAGAAAAGCACAGGCTTTGCTTTAAATCTCAGCCACAAGAGGATTTGTTTGCCTCAGATTCTCAGTAACAGCTAAGCTGACTCTGCTGCCTTTCTTATTTTGGCCCCAACACTCATTTGTCAAAGTGTGCTTGAGCAAACAGGGAAGAGTCACGAGTCAAGTTTGGCTTTTAAGATAACCACTAAATGGTGTGTGTGTGTGTGTCAGATACATTGCACTCTGAAGCCCACATGGACTCACCTAAAATTTGTAACGCTTTAGATGCATACCCATTTATTCCAGCTGATTTCCTCCACTTTCTACAATGCATTTTGACTAGCATGTCTACCATTTGATGAAAGAGGAACAGTAACACTGATATTATCACAGAAATGGCAAAAGAGCATAGTCAGAATCAGAAACTGTTTATTACAAGTATGTTATACATACATTTGGCTTGGTGATTGGTGCGTGACAATACACATAATAATGAAATAAAATAGTCAGAGTAACTGAATACATTTACCAGATCTCCTATGTGTACATCATTTGGCCTCATGGTTAAATGATGGTCTACTTTTGGTGTAGAAGGTGTTATCTAAATGTTCTCATGGACACACACCCCCAATATTATTCTGTTAATTGGGGCAATGATGGCAGTATGTACGGTTCTAAAATAAATAAAAATGCATACTTTTAAATACACTGTCACTCTGTTTTATATTTTACTATAAAGCACTTACAGATGTGAAGTATTTTTTTCTTTTTCTTTCATTTACACTTCAAGCCCATAGTTTTTCAGGTTAAATTACTCTGAAATAAATGTGTCTTTACTTGCAGCATCATCTGCCCAGATAACTGTGTTTCACTTAAATTAAATCAATCCCTCGCACAAACCTGAAATGAAAAAAAAGGATACAAATATTCATAGAATAATTCATAGACGGCTGGAGACTATCCACAGATCTACAGATTTCTCCTCATCCACTCGCATGTTTTAATTTGACCAGCGGGTTTCCAGATTAGCGGCATGGGTTGTCTCAGGGACTTGTCCAACCAATTCAGATGGGCTGGCTAGCCTACCTGCAGCCAATCTGCTACTTTTTAAATATCCTGCCAATGGTTCTGGGCAGATATGATATATATATATATATATATATATATATATATATATATATATATATATATATATATATATATATATATATTATATTATCAGCAGCAAAGGGTTCTCAATTGTGGGATTCTTGAGATGTAAACTGCATTAAAAGGGCTACCCTAAACCCACAATCTAAAATCACAATAATACCTCAAATATCCATCAGAATTTACAGAGGCTGTGCTTTGGTTCCGCTTTGGACGGTTCAAAAGAGATAGAGGGTCAGTGTCCAGGGACAACTGGGGTGTAAATAATCTTAGCGGGGGTTTGAATCAGTACTCTAACAATGATAGTTAAGTCCAGGCTAAACACAGTGTAAGGGTTATTATAATTGTAGATTCCTGTGTTTTTGCTGATTGTAAAACATCAAGCTGCATTCACTTATTAGCACAAGCTGGGTGGTTTCCAAAATCAGGCAAGGAAAAGGAAAGCAGTGTGTAATTCAGCTTGTTGACAGTCTTTTAAAGCACGATACCACTTGCATTAAACTAAACTAAGCGAGGCTAAGCTAGCTTTGCTACATGAGCTAACATATCCTGAAACAGCACACGGAGACATAAAAAGCCATCAAATGAGTTTGCGTGCCTCCAAATATGTAACGTTACCGTTGGTGAGGAAAACTGAAACTCCTAAATTACCCCTGAAGCCAAATTCTCCCTTCAAAGATTTTCATGGTGGATGCTTCATTCACTAAAAAGAGGTACCATTACCATGCTCCCTGGTTGGATTCATTAGCACACAGATCATATTGAAAAAGATAACAAGCGAGAGATGAAAGTACTGGATTTTATCCCCTGCCTTCAATCCTACAAATTAGGCATCCACAAGAAACAAAACATCTCTCTGTTTTGTGCATGATACAGATAATGACACCGGCATGATTCTGTAATACTGATTTCTGCCAAAGCCAGTGTAAGGAAGGGAACAACAAAAAGAAGGAGAAATGAAATTGGGGAATCTGACCTTTTGTGGAGCGCTTGCTGTCGCCTCACATGGATACACCATTTGTATCTCTGGCGGAACGCAGTTCCCTTCTGTTGCCCTGCTGAGAATAAATGAAGCTTCTTCAGGACCCTCGCTGCGTCTCTGGAACTGACTGGAACACTCTGAAGCACTGAAATTGGCACAAGTCCCTCCATACTAAGTACACCACACATTAGGCTAGCTCCCCTTCACCCAGCCAAGTCCATTTGGTTAATGGCAGATTTTCCCCCGCAACCTTTTTCTTTTTTTTCCTCTAAATGTTCTAGCAGGAGTGGCCAATGACATCCTTTCTTCTCTCTTAACTGCCACCAGATTTAAATAACCTTAAAAAAGGCATATTTCCTCCAGTACTTGGTGTAACTGCGTCTTTATGAGTATGAACCATATTTGAATTGTACATGTTTAATACAATATGTCCTTTTGGAGAGTTGGTGTGCCTGCATGTGTAGAGGCTGGCATGTTATTATTACATTTTGCATTTAGATAATGCAATGGCAAATTATAAACCTAAAAAAATAAACCTATCTGATTTATTTCTTTGTTTTTTATTGATAACAACAGCAACAACAATAATAATACATTTTTATTTGTTAAGCGCTTTAAAAGGTACTCAAAGGTACTTTGCATGGTTAAAACAGAAATAGTAAAAGCTAGAACACAACATTATAATAGTATGAAGACAATAACATTACATTAATTATGACAATAAGTAAATGGGATTTGGGCTGCTTTTGAGTGCAGTTTCTGAAGGAGAGGAGTAAGGGAGAATGTCTGAGGTGTTTGGAGTAGAGCGCTTCTGTGGGCGTGGGCAGCAGTGGAGATGGCCCTGTCCCCTCAGGTCCGGTGTTTGAACCGGTAGAGAGGGGTGAGTAGGTTGGCCTTTGTGGATCTGAGGTTGAAGGTAGGAGTACTCCGATGCAGGAGGTCAGACAGGTATGAGGGGGCTAGGTTATGGAGGGCTTTGTAGGTGATGAAGAGAATATTAAACTGGATTCTTTGTTGAACGGGGGAGCCTGTGGGGGTTTTGAAGGACTGGGGTGATGTGATCTCTGGTGTGGCTTAGCAGACGTGCAGCTGAGCTTGAGTTTTATTGTAATATGTGGCGGGTTTTCGCGGATGTGCCATACATTTTATAATTGCACATCAAATCATATTTCAACTCAAATTTCATGTCCCTGCTGCTTCACTGTTTCTAGTCACCGACACTTGGATTTAAACACCTAAATGACCTGCTGGTGGGGGTGTGTACGTGAATGCACTCCCTGCCTTTTGTGTTGTGGCGGCTGCTGTCATCCTGGCGTCGGCGGATGTTATTCCAGCTACAAGTTGACTTTGGCTACCTGCTGGAAATGAACTGGAGCAGCACAGTGGCTAGTTTCGAAAGGGTAAAGTTACTTGGCTCATGACTCCAGCCTTTTGGATGGATGTACCGACCCTGACAGGTCAGCCAATTTGGATGTTTTTTGGCCGAAGAGCAGAGGACTGCGGGTATCCTCCTGCTCATCACCGGCGTCGCTTCCTGTCTACACGTGTCCATCAAGTGTAGCCCTGTTGTCACATTCGGCAGCTTTCATTTTGGAGTGTGCTGTCTCACCGGCGCTCTGACAGCTGGTACTTGTGTAATCTCTGTGTCCGCTCTTTCCAATGACTTTTGGCCTGTTTGCTGCTCCCCTCACCTCCTTTCTGTGAGGCAGACTCAAATACTTGAATCCTTGATTGGCTGATATACTGCTCCGAAATCTCTTGCTTGGCTGCTCTAAAATATTGCATTTCCTAGTGCCAAATAACGCCTGAGCAAAGCAGTATCAAATTAGCTACTGACTGCATAGCTTCTTAACCGTCGTTGAATAGCTCTTCAAATTGTCATTATTGCTAAACAAATCAAGCTTTTAATTAAGACGCTTAACAAGTTTGTAGGAGCCATACCAAATGGGGTAAATTACCACCTTCAGACTCCTGGTTGCTGTAACGCTAACAGATAAAATGTGAGCTGGTTGATATTGCATTAAGAGATGTTTTTAGGAACTGCTGTGATATTAATGCGAGTAGATCAATGCGGTCCTCAAATGCATATAATGCATATCATTTCAGTGGTAAGCAACTCCGAGTCTCCGCACAATAGTCAAAATTAAGGTTCCACCACATGTTTTCTCAGAATTATG
Organism: Pholis gunnellus; assembly: GCF_910591455.1. NCBI lineage: Eukaryota > Metazoa > Chordata > Actinopteri > Perciformes > Pholidae > Pholis > Pholis gunnellus. Next base: position 14,351,339 of record NC_136540.1, read on the forward strand.
TGAAAACTGACTAGCGTGTCTGAAGATGATAATTCTTCGCATGTGGAATATTGTATGGGAGCAGAGTGTCAGTTGATGTCTACTAAAATAATTTGAAGTTTCTGTAAACTGTCAGTTTGGCTGAGCTGCTCTGAAAGGTAGCTCAACTAACAGCGGAAGAGTGAGAGCTGAGAGCAGCTAAACTGTCAGCTGAGTGAGAGATAAAGTCTACTATTTGAAATATTCCACAATGCACTATCAAACGATTATCTGATTGATGGAATCGGTGGTAGTATGATTTTACTGTAGAATTCCCTTGTCTAGCAAGTAGTTTACTGCTTAGTTTTTGGGGAAGAAAAATAGAACATCTCTTGTGACTACACTGCATTCCTGTCTTTTATCTTGGATTTTTCCCTCTGTGAATATTAGCACAAAATGGCAGCTTGTTGAAGCAATCCCCGGCCCTCTGACTCAGACAGCAAGACTTCTTGTCTTAGACAGCTCGAAAAATGTGCTGCAATCACACTCCACTGTGCCTTCACTGGAAATCTCGATGTGTTGTCTCCCCATGCATGTTTGGCTGGATATGTGTGGAAATTAGAACAAATACAGCCAACAACAACATCCAAATGCATTTTATTTTCCCCCTATCTGTACGTGCTGCAATTCTCTTCTGGCGTGTACCTTTTGTTATTTCACCAGACCTTGTGTGCTTTTGATTATAACAATACATTTGAAATGCTTTTTTTCTCTGTTCAGATACGATTGGGGTAATAGCTTTTCTGACTGTCACGGCCTTAGTGACCTCATGAGCGTTAAAACTATCTGTTGACCCCATAGTAAGTAATTGCATTGTCACTATTCACACACTGTAGTTAACAAAGCCCACATGTGGCACAGGAAGTGGTGGAGGGTGTGGGCGTTTTGATTGCACCGGGTTTGTGAGGTCTGTGCGCGACCGCTTACTCGGATGCGACCGTTTCCCCTGTGATTTGTGTCCGTCGTGAACATGTCGGCTGTTTTCAAAGCTGATCATTTCTATGTTCTCCTGTGTAGCTTGTAAACTGACGGGGCTGTATTCCATTTGGATGAGTAACAAAACAAAAAAAGCAAGAAACATCACATCCCTTGTACTGCGCAGCATTCAGCTGCTTAACGAGCCTCAAACACGTGGTCTGAATTTGGATTTTTCTTTTTGAATTTAGACCTGATGCCCTTCATTTTTTCCCCTAAATTATGCATTTCATGATGTTTTGTTCATGATCCTCATGCCTTATGTTATATTTTGTGATTTCATATACACCAGACTAAAGCGTGAGGGGCAGCCTATAGATATTCTTTATGCTCTTTGAGCAAAGTCATTTTAATAATGGTCCCATTTCTGTCATTCAAAAGACTTCCGCACACAAACTTGTGACCTGACTTGGACTTGTCACCATTAACTTGTCTTGGAGTCGTTTCAATTAACTTCTGACTTGACTAATTTTTGACTTGATTGACTGAGGACATAACTTAGACTTGTTTGACTGGAGACTTCACCTTGACTCAAAGAACTTGACGTGGACTTGCCCCAGCTCTGGTGTTGATAGGCTGATCAACCCCCTACAGGCCCTGCAGCTAGCGGGACAAAAATACATAAAACTAAACAGTGTGACAATTCTCCTTAAGAAGACATCAGTGGCAGTTACATAACTCCACCAGTGATGCATACAGCCCATGTTTATGCTGTCAGCTGTCAGTTTACCAACTCCACCCTGCATCTCCACTTCTATCATTCCCTTTTAAGTGTCGACAACACAGCTGTCTCCCCTTTTATCTGTTTATCTGTTGATTCCCTTTTTTTTTTCGTCTCTCACACACTCGCTGTGCTCCTGTCTTATCTTTGGTTTGTGTCCCTTGAGTGTCTGTCTTTGCCCACTTTTTCAATTCTACCTGATCTTTGTTTGCAGTTTGCAGTTCAGCTTCTCAACGGCACCTTACAGAAGGCAATAGTGAGACATTAATCATTATTGTGATCTTCCAATCCGATATATTTCTTTTGGTTGCCCTGTATTGAAACTCTCAAACCGTAAAATGTCAGATTTGATGTCACTATGCGCCTGTGCTCTGATGCTCTGTCATGCTTATGCTTCAGGGAACTGGGCGCCGCTGGCTTACCTATGAGACATCATCGTTTCCTAGTGATGGGTCTAACGCAGCATCTCCACAGGGAGTGTGCCGCTCCAAAGGGATGGCTCCCTCACTCTCTATTCTTCTCAATTAGTAGCCAGTGGAGGCCCTGCACCTCCGATAAACAGCAGTTTCCATTAGACAATATACTTCTAAGCTGTGTGCAGACTCAAACCTCACTTGTCTCTTTCCACTGACTGTGAACTAGAAATATAAATAATGAGGCAATTAGAGCCATTAAGGGATACTGGCAAAAAAAGTTACCTGAGAAACTGAGATAGAAAGTAAATGCACTGATGAGAAGTGAGTCTGTCAAGGGTAGAGTTCGTGTATCATTTTCATTGCAATTGGATTTCATCACTACGGTGATGAAATCTCATCCAAATTGTCCTCTGGTGATGTTTCAGTGATCCACCACCTGACCATATCTGGTTGAACAGGCAAAGGAAAAACAAAAACGTTTTTTCATATCGTCCTCCCTTTGATTTAATTCAGTGCAGCACAGAAAACAGCAGGGCAGGGCTGGGGTTGTGGCAACGGGCAAAATAACTCAGACTTCAAGCAAGTGGACCTGTAAATCTACCGGTTGAAGCTGCGTGTATGTTAGAACCACTGAATGAGAAGTTATCAATCTATTAACTATTAGATAAATGAGTGTATATTGAAGCTAGAAGCTGAGCCTGGTGATCACTTCAAGAACATCAGAATTTTCCCGGATGGAACCTGAAGAGGTAACCACCTTTTCCCTACTTATGATGGCCTTGAAGACTTCGGTATGATTCGCAGCAACGGTTGCATTGCCAAACCATGAGAGGGCGTTTACCTCATGGTTAGCGTGTGCCAGGTTTGTTTGCAACCTGAGAGGAGGCATTGCCTCAGAAACTCAATTTGCAGCCCAAAATGTTCCTGCCTGTTGCTGCCCATCATAGGCATTTTTTGCAATGGGAAGGTAGCAGTCAAACTAGGCGAGCCTCACCCTTTCATTGATTCAGTGTATTCTGGCCTCTAGGTTGTGATGGACAACACTATTTTAGGGGGAGGGGGGGGGGGGTGGAAAGAATTTTTTGATTTTGAAGTGGAGATGATGTACTGGATGAAGAAAGGAGTGTGGAAGCCACTGCCAGCACTCGTTTTCCTGGATCACCTGACCATACACCACGCTTTATGTTCCTTTCAGCACAAATAGCCCAAAGGTGAATTAAAGAGAAGCCTTTCAGCCTTGAATTGATTAAAGACTTTTTCAAGTGGACACACTGAATGAAATCAAAGTGAAGCGGACAATTCCCTGATGTGAGAATGGGGTCATTGCTGTCATCCGGATTAGATGCAATAACCATTTTTCTCTGCGGGTTTCCAACTCTCCTCATTCTTCATCGCTAAACCATTACTATTAAGTATAGAGCTGCACTCAAGAAAATTCTACCATTTGTCAGGTGGGGTTTTGGGGGTTTCCATCTTCCTTTATCTCCTCACCCATCTATTATTTCAAATACCATAGTGAGCTGATGGAGGTCCAGTTCCAGAGCTCAATGAGAACAGATTAGCACACCCACGCTTCCTGTCACTCTTGACCTCCCGCCGCCAAGGCTGCCTCGCGAGTGAGAGCATGGCAGAGGGCAAACCGAGACAGTGAGGAAAGAAAGAGAGAGAGAGAAACAGAAAAGGGCCAAGGGCAAATCCCCCAAGGTGCTGAGGATTTGCTGCTTTTTGAGAAGCTGCAGGAATACGCGGAGGCCACGGTGACAGGAAGCGCGCCGACAATCGATGAGGTTTGATGAAAAACAATTTGAGCGGAGAATGCAATGGCAGGATCCTGTGATACGGCTAATGGCATGCTGCCCACGTGCATCCACGCTTTCACGGCGCCTGGATGAATGTGTCTGTTCAGTATCAGAGCTAAACAATTACCCCTGTGCAACAGATTTCAACATTAGCCGTTCCTGCGTTGAGCAGGAGAGGATTTGTTATCTCCAAAGCACCTTTGCAGAAACTGCCAGACCTCAGGTACAAAATAATGGACAAATGATTTAGATCATTACAATGAAGTTGGGTTTTCTGTCCACCCGCTCTGTGACATACAGTATATATGGCTGTTGTGACTCAGAAATGGAACTTTCAGAGAGAGAGAGATAAAGTGTAAGGGGGGGATACTGCATTATAAATGTCGTACTCCTGAAGTTAATTCCAAAGTAAATGTCAGTCCACTGGACCAGTGCCAGGCTCAATTTGATGTTATTTACCAAAGGCTCTGTCACCCTGTGGTTGGTGTCCTTCTGAGTGGCACCCTGCTGTCACAGCCACCAAATATCACCATTGAATGCCGTTGGTGAGTCTGCTTTATATTTATTCACATTAATTTAAAGCCCCTCACAAGTTAATCAGAACAAAACAAAGTGCTGTAGTAAGTAGGATCAGGGGGTTTATGTTCTCTCCAGTTGTGGTGAGAGTACTCCTGACATTTTGGAAGACACAATGCAGAGAAATACTTTGGATTTTGGCAAAATATCAACAGTTTAAATGAATAACATTATAAAAATGCTTGAGTATAGTGTATCATATCTTTGCAATTCTAGTAACACCTGTGCTCTTTAGGTTTTCTTGGTATTTATTGGCTGCCCCTCTCCCTTTTGTCTGATATCAGATCACAATGTCATAGTTCTGGTAAAATGTTCAATACAAATTTGGGAGGGAAGCAGCTTTGCTTTCTGTTTATTTGACCATTTCCAGGTGCTCTTGGACATTTTTTGTTGATTGAAAGGAGATACACTTGTGTTCTTCAGTCTTTAAGAGTTTTCGGTTGGCAGTGATTGTATTGATAATCTCATCTTACTTATATCTCACTTAATATGCAACACAGTAACTGGTGGAGCATGCGGTTGAATCACAGACAGCAGTGGATGCTTTGAGCTTCACCACACAACCATATTTTTCTCCTTTGTTTGATTTGATCTTCCCTTACAAATTCTGACAGTGACATTCACAGTTGGCAGCTAATGTGGAATTTACACCAATCATTTGTTTTGTTTACTGTTCTTAGTGTCATCTTTACCAGCTGTATCAACTTGAGGTGATTTCTGCTTGCAACAAAGCATCGCCTCACTTTCATGTGATGAATTCTGTTGTATTTGTCCTCGCCTTAAACGTAAAATGAATTGGGGAAACTAGCAGGGGTTTCTGGATGTTTGAGGGAACCAGAGTCAACATCTCATAGTGTGTCCACTCTGGAGATGTCTGCAGTCATAAACACAAGCCTAGCCCATCTAATAGTGCACACTGATTTGAAGTTTTTGCTTTGTTAATTGAATATCCTGTTTTCATTTATTTGTATTTAATTGAAACATACATAAGAGTATGACTCGGGACGGATCATTAGAATTTCATGAAGAAATGAAATCCATGGAGATGTTATGGGGCAGAGGTATGTGGATTGATTGTTTACTTCTACCTGCTTTACTGGATTGTTCTGCAGGGTACTACTGGCAATATTACATTTATTACAAATATTTATGTTTCCCCAAATGGATGAGCCCATCTGTTTTTGTGAACCCCATAACCTTGCTTCTATTTCCACCACTGTGCCAAATGTCTAATGGTACTTTATAAATCTCAAAATCAGATTACTATTTTATCTTTTTTTATTTATCTTTTATCTACAGGTATTCTCACTGATACACAGGGTCTCTTTTTCAAGAGGGACACTCGTGTCAGTGCGTTTGTTTCATACAACACATTTCCATTGTGTGGTGTAATAAACATAAGCTTTTAGCGGTACTAGCAGGCTTCAGGCTTTAATCTTGTTTCCTCATAGAATCGGCATGCTAACAAAGAGCTGACTAAACCGGAGGAGAGTGATTACCGACTTAATAATGATCGATTTCTTAACCGGTGCCATTGCCTTTGAGTTGAGTAGTTTCCCAATTTGCTATTCAATCAGCCAAAGATAAACTCTGAGGTGAGGTTATTCATTTTCAGGACCTTGAAATGTGTTTCCTGATTTAAAGGTGTTTGCAGAATCTGAGAGTTTGCCTGATTCTGAGGGAAAAAATGAAGTCAAGCCGATTTACATAATGTCAGTTTAACTCAAGAATGAAGCTGTTTAATACATAGTTTGTTTGTCAACAATGCATATATACACTGTTCCATATTCATATAATTTGTGTTAGATATCAGCAATGGGGTTTGAAAGAAATGGTAACTCTAGTGAAATGCATTTGCAGGGCACCTTTCTAATCCTGAGTTCAGTTTGACAGTACAAAGTAAGAATTAATAAACTCTTGAGGGCGCAGAGGGCGAAAAAGGAGGCCATGTGTGATGATTAATCTTTCCCCCTCAGTGAAGTTGTCATCATCCCAACAAGCAGAGGCTCTGCTGTTCCAGGCCTACTGTATTCTAAGCAATGAGTTTGCTGCATTTGTAGGAAAAAGAGTGTTTGTGTCCGGAGTGAATAATTTCTCTTGAGCCAATTTATGTTTTCCTTTGAAGGGGGAAGTCTTGAGTCTGGGTGGTTTGTGGAAAGCTTTCAAGCCCTTTTGCTTTGAACATCAAACCGCTTGTCTTAGGATTTGCTCTGAGTGAGAAGCGAAGAGCACAGGGGGAAAGGGAGAGAGATACGAACATAAGGAGTACCAGGCAAGGTGTCAGGTGAGTGATTTTAAAGTTCTCCTGAGGGGCAGCACTGTAGGCGCAGATAAGGACAATCCCAAAGTGTCATGGCGGCTTTGAAAAGAAATTAAATTTGACTCGGAAAGGACATTTTCTGACATGCCGAATGAATAATTTAAATGATGCTTTAATGAGCCTTTTTAATTAACAAGTTGTCCCTCAGGAATATAGTTTATGGTGTTATCACCTGGTCATGTCCCCTCTGTGGCTGCCCCTGTGCTATCATCTTGTGTAGGGCTTGTCCACAAATGAGTCAGAGGACGTGATTAACCTTGTCCCCCAGTGACGGCTGAGTCGTTGGCACACTGTGGGAAAAGACCTTTTTGTCCTCCTTACGCAGTTGATGGTATGAGCAAGGACGTGTTGTGGTATATATTTGGAAATGCAAGTCGTTGAAAAATTAAAGTTTTTTTTGAAAACCTCTTTTCAAACGACGCTCTTTCTATTAAAGGAAGCCAACTTTTTCACAACCATGCCGATGAAAAACTAAGTCAGGATTCCCACGTGTACCAGAAAACCTGGAAAACATTTGACCAGTCATGGAAAACACATGGAAAATGAGAGAAAAATATGTGTTAACCTGGAAAAATATTTTAATTTGATATTGATATTTAAAGCTCCCCAAAATGGATTACATTACCATCTGAAAGGGCTAAGTTATGATTATATTAACGTTCATATGGTAGTTTATGGATGACAGTATTTGAAACGGCTGCTCTTGGTTAGGTTGTGGAAATGCTGTAAACACACCCCGAAGTTACGTCACATGGAAGCACATGAGGGTTGGATGATATATGTACACAATGTTGCTTTCTTCCCAACTTTTAAACAGTTGAATAATGTTAAATTGGTTACTATGTTTGGTTTGGATACTAAAGTTGACGTGGTAAGAAGCCCAAACCTCAAACTAAGGTTTGGAGTTTGGGATTCAATTCAGGCTGGAAGCAATGGTTTCAAATTTGTGTTGGGTATTGGCGAGAGAGTTGAATAATAATTATTGGGAAGCCGGGGTCCAAACAATGAATGGCAGCCCAAAACCCTGGCTAAATACTGGCTTACTGTACTTTTTTACGTAGCTAGCATCGTCTCTTCAAACACAATGCTGCATGCTGTTTAACTTTTGTAGTGATAACATCAGCTCACAGTGGGTCTGATTGGCCTTGTTAAAGACTTCATTACAATCAACAGTCGGTGCCAGTTAATAATCCTAGCAATCTAGTCTCTAACTTTTTTATCAATCGGTCATCGTTTCTAGGAATGTAAGGGACGATTTCAACGATTAGTTATAGCCGGAGACTGCTCCTCCTTCAAAACCAGACTTCCACAGAGAGGAAGATATTAGTGTATGCACCAGTCCATGTCTGTCATACCAGCTAGATCATCACAGAAAATGTCCTGGAAAATGATCTTCAGAAAACAGTAGGAACCCTCAAATGCCACCATTTTGAGATGTAAGAGGGGATCTTGTCCAATTTGAACTTGACACTGCTCCATTTCTCCCTATAGTATCCTGAATGTACTGTTGAAGCCTTACCACCCGATTGGTTCATCTTGAAATTGCACCATGTTTCTCAGAGTCACCATTCAGTCAAACATCAACACACATATATTCACAAACTGCTGGAGACGGTGGAACCGACTCCAGCGAATCCATTCCTGTGGAACGAATCCATCTCCGATGTCCATCAAGTACAAATATTAATAAAACCATTTCGAATTGATTCTAAAAAGTGCTCCTTCCAACTCAAGACCTTTCCTCATAATAATCAAATTTAGACGTTCCCTCTTGTATTATAAGTAATCTTGTTGATTGTATAAACAGCCATCACCGAAAAGAGGAAGATGTATGAGCATCCCTGGTACTGATTTGTAAGGTAAAACGTATCGGCCATCAGTCAGTCAGACGCTAAGCGTGGATCAAGAACGAATGGGAATAAGACTACAGAGTGCCCCTGCTTTCTTATGACAGAGGGCTGGTATTAGTAGTAGTTTTAAAGAACATAGTCTAGTTCCACACATGCTTGAGAAAGTATTTCAGTCCTTTTTGTTCTTCTCAATAAAGTTGGACATCAGAGTGAGTTAAAATTAGAACGTGATCATTAAACAGTTTTTCTTGTCCAACTCTTCTGTCATGTTTCGTCTCTTTCATCTCTTTTGGCACTGTTCTTAAGCTTTTTTTCATGAAACTACTCCGATACTAAGAGCTTCTAGCTAGAATAGATGACACAACTAGTCATGCTTTCACAGAGGGCTCATGCTCGCCAACGTATCTCAAATGTGTCATATTTATCATGCCACTATATTAAATATTAATTTGCATCTTGGCTCCAAGAGACAAGATTGCAAATGTTTACAATGAGCATCTTTTCCAAGACCTATCACTCCTCCCCACGATCCAGAGCTAAATTTCACTCCTGTGATGATGGCCATCTGGTCAGACCTGAACTCGGGAACGCGTTCAACGCTGCAAATCTGTGTTGAAATGCAACCGTAGACTTTTAGATGCACTGTTGTCCACACTTTGTCCTATTTGTTGGCTACTCATATTCTCAGTGTTTTGTTGTCAGTCCCCGTCCAAGCAGAGGAATGCTGGAGTCATATGGTAGTCGCCTTTTGGCAGTGAGGTTAATCAAAGTAGGGGGGGGGCTTTGTAGTGGCAGCAGTCCTTTTGGTACTGAGGAGTCAAAAGCCGCTTCTGTGGCAGCAGTTGTTGGATCTTCCAAAGTGGGTCAGACTGAGCGGCACACAGAAATGTATATTTAATTTTCCCTGTGGGACTGATGCATTAGAGCGTGAAGAATTCTTCATAGGCCATGGCAGTCTTCAGTTATGTGCTCGTGTTTACAGACTGCACTCTATGACCTGTCATGCTTGCTGATTACATATCTAGAAAGTTAGCGCAACTGATTCCTTTTCCCCCCTCTTCTTGTTGCTTCTCTTTATCCACATTGTGAAGTACTCTTTGTGGTTAAGGTTCTTCTGTGACAGCACGTGTGCACTTCGGTCTGTGCCAATCAGAAATGTGAGCATGCCTGTATCTTGTCCGGACATTTCACGCCAACCTCAATTGTGTGCTAAGCGTTACTGCACAGTTGGTGTGGATTCATTGGCTTGCGTCTGTGTGTGAAAGTGGCACCACTTTGTGAGCTCGGTGCATGAAAGTGGCATCGCCTCACCAGTCAATAGCATGAATTATGTATGGCAGGAGAAGGTGAAAGCCATGTTCTGCATCATCTGCAGGCTCCACAGCAAATTAACATTTGGACAGCCATTTGCTGGCTTTAGGAGGGGTTCAGGCCTTATCTAATGGCTTGCTTACAGTTCAGAAATAAATTTCCCAGTCATTTTTCTTAACAGGTTTCCTCTCTTGCAAATCATTTGTGACTGAAGCGGTCCCACTATAAGGGAGCAGGCTATAAGGCCTGAGCAGTGAACAGGGCAGATGGCAGTGATCTTTAATTGGCTAGCTTCCCGTCAGGTCTAATCAGGACGGGTGTTCTATCATCCAAATCCTTCGAAGATTGTTTCTTTGAAAGACAAGCACTCCGCCTGACATGTTCACTATTTCTCCTGAGGGCAATATCATTCCTGGCTTTCCCTAAAGCCGGCTTTGCATGGGACCAGCACTGCCTTGGCTCCACCTGAGTTGATACGATTGAAGAGGTTGTCTGCATTGTCAGTCCTGTGGAGGTCCATCATGTCAATAACCTGTGAGGAAACAATTCCACTGCACATGACCATATTTCCCTTAACACAGAGCTCATCTGATGACGTTTAGTCCCAAAGGAATTTTCACCTCAAACTGAGTAGAGAAACAAATCATGGAGGCAAAGGAGCTGTTAACGCACTCAATACTATATATTTACTCAATGTTTCCACAGCTGCCTCCAGTGAGAGTTGTGTTGAATCCAGCTATGGGTAATTAGGTTTAAACAAATATTGGATGTTCATCTAAATCAACATCTGTATATCTCGTTTTACTCCATTTTCAGTCTTAAGGCCTTAACACACCACGGGGCATGACGCACAAACGGCAGATTTATTCGCTGGCGTTGATTTTTAATATGTCCGTTCCGCACAGCGTGATCGGTTGATGCCTTCATTAGGGGTGTGAAAGCTCTGAAAAATCGACCTCCCTTATTTACCACGGAATATTTAGCTTCTGTGTGAAGGTACTCACGACAAAAACAGTACGAAAAAATATATTGATGTGCAGATTAATGGCCAGAACAAAGAAAAAAAAAAAAAATTCTCAAGTTCCATAATCCATGACAGAAAAAAAAAAGGAAAATATACATTTAGGATAGCGAAAGAGAAGCAGCGTCCAAACCTTTCAGTATTCCTCACAGTCATGTATGCCTTGGTCTTTTCTTTTGTGTCATGCTCAGACATTCGTTCTCCCATGCTTAAAGAGCTTCAATCTTAGTGACGCCTATCGTCCATCAATTTTGATTCAGAAGAAAGGTCTGAAACCCTTGGACGAAATGAAGCCCAGTAATAGAGGCTATGCATCCACTGACTGACTAAAACATCTTAACCCCATTCCCATCACTTTCTACATTAGTGCCCCTCTTGGGCAATTTGAGCTGCCTCTCTTTATTACTCCCATGTCAGTTCAAGGCATTTAATATTCCCGTTGCACATTTTTTGCCTTTTTTTCCCCCCCGATCATTTCATACAAGTTAGTTTGTGTAAATAGCCTAGAGTTGTTTCAATGTTGATTACAACTGATTTAACTTGATACAGAGTTTGAAATAGTTGCAAATGGTCATTGGATATTTGCCCAAAAGCAACACAGTTTTGGGAACATTATTCCCTACAGTTTGAAATTTAACTCTATTTATTTCCAGCACTTAAATGAACATTTCAGTTTGTTTCAACCTATTACCCCCAATGAAGATCTCTATTAAACCATAATGGCCATTTCTGTCAGACTCAGAGGTTTTCATTGAAGGTTCTCTGTACGAAATTCAGAGCACATCTATTGCTTCACTGCAGCTCTCAACATTGTGACGGCTAACGCTGCTAACAGCGCAAAAAGTACAAATAACGGCAACAGTGCTGACAGAGCTAAAAGTGTGAACCTGGTGTGGAACCACAGGACGAATCATAATGCCTTCAAGGAAAATGTATAACCTGATGTTCAAGTTAATTTCTTGTGGGTCACACAATCCCTCACACAGTGTTTTACATGTTGTAATTTATTTTTCTTACCATATGGCGAGAAGACCGCCTTCTCCAGGTGGCCTTAGTCTTTTCTCCCAGTTGATCTTGCGAAGGTGGAACACTGTCTCCAATATGACAATGTTCTTAAGCACCACAAATTCATTTGTGGTGGTTACACAGCTGGAATTACTCTCATCTGTGGACACATCTATAATTTCGAAGTCTGGCATCAACAGGTCCCACGCTGTGCTGCAAACACCTGTGGGGAGCGGTGACCGCTGCAGCACCGCCAGTTTCCTGAGGTTATTTTTCAGGACGCTCCTGTTGTCATTCTGCCTCTATTCTTCCTATTTTCTCTTCCAATTGATTTAGCTCCTTGTCTGTGTTTTAATAATTACAGTCGGCCATCATAGTGCAATGACCCAAGATCATCCTCGTAATAGTCCACAGGATAATCCGCCATTGCACTTAACCTTCTGATGTTCCTTAGAAGACAAAACAACGTCAGTAAAAAAATTGCCACACACGTACATAAACAAACCGGCGTGTACGGATGAATACGCAGGGTAATCAAGGTCAGCCGGCAAGTTACCCCAAATGTAGACCCGTATGTAATTTGCAATACTGGCCGTTTTAGGAAGCTACTTTCTGATTTTGCATTTCCAGTTAATTTGGGAGACGACTTGAACTGAGTCACGATTGAGTCACGTTTTCTCTGCCAGCGAAGACATACGCAGACAAGGGACCTCGATGACTATCTTAAAGTATTTCACCTCCACAAATCTCGTCTTGTCAAGTTAACAAGCATGATAATATGTTCCTACCAACAAAACTTTCAAGAATTCTAAATTTGGGTGCCACTTTCTCGATACGAGTGGCGTGAGGGAGACTAAATTAGTTTTCAAGATCTTTCAGTGCTGGCCTTTAATTCTACATGAATTCTCTGATTATATTATATAATGATTCTATTTGAATTATATGATCTGTTTGAGTTAGTTCAGGATACAGACGGATCTTTGAAGATAAAAGGGCATGTTCATCCTTGTATAATACCAAGCATCTATCTGTGCATTCATCTAAGTCATTGTTTTTTTATATCGATAGCATCACTGCACAATATTTCTATAGCATTTGTAAAGTTTTGGCAGAGTTTTCCTGCAACAGTACAGCCCCTTGCAAAGCACAGTGGAGTCCGTTGCATTTTACAGTAGCTTTGAAGTAAAGTTTTTGCTTTGAACACCTAAGCCTTGGGGGAAATCACAGCTTTGCACAAATATCAGGTTCCAAAGGTTCAGATCCACAGGAGCTAGTCTGTGAGTCATGGACTGGAGATTTTCAAAATGCGTTCTAATTTCAGTTGAGAGTTAATATTTGTAGTGAACTTGTTTTTACCACAGTGTGCATCTAAATGTGACCCTGAAAGTGAGGGATTTTGGAGGAGAAGGTGGAGGAGAAAGAGATAAACTTGAGCACCAAACAGGTTATTACAAATTGTTTTCGGATATGAAATTGCACGAAAACATTTTGTTGTTGTAGTTAACATATTTCTCTTTTTACACTGATGAAATAATCCATATTTCTTTTTTTTTACTCTGTCATGCATTTAATGTATGGCTTGTCCAAGCTGATAAGTGGTATAGGTTGTTTATTTCAGTAAGGGAATTTATGATTTATGCAACTGCAGAATTACAGAAATATGGCCTTCCCTCCTGTCTCATTACTTTCATTTTGATTAACTCGGGTCTCCCATAGCTGCTTTTTTAATACACTTAATTTAACTCAATAATGGAGATAATGATAAGAAAGATCTATAATGCACCCAGCATCCGTTACATACTTAGAGACAAAGCCGGTTTTATTAGACTTGATAGAATCTGACATGGAGGATCTGATGTATTTCTGCCTCATGGTTCATACATCTATTTGAATAATGTTGACTTACCTTAGATGCTGCAGAGGATATATGATACTCCAGCAAAGGTGAAAATGAGAATTTTATTCTTGGATGCTGCTGTGGCTTTTTGGATATGTTTTGGTCATGTTACCATTTTTTGAAATGTATTATTGGTGTTTTATTCCTGAGCACAATTCATTACATACTGTAGCGTATCTTTAAATTGTCCGACCTTTTGTTAGATACTACTCATAAAATGATAAAAGAAGTTGACGTAGTCCCGTCACCCATTGGTTTGTGGACTATGGCTTTTGTAGCTTCGAGTTTGGCATTTTGGCAGTCGCCATCTTCTGTTTTGGCCATCGTCATCTTGGTTTTTTGTAAACAGCACTATTGGCTGCCAGGAAATCCATTACCATTCCCTTTAACTTAACTCTACCATTTTGCCAACTCTAACACAATGCTGAAAAAAGATCACACATTACTTGCTGGTTGATTAGGCTTATTATGCACTAAGAGACGTTCCATCAGCTTTATAAAATGTAAAATTTTGACTGCCAACATTTTTTTTAGAGACATTTAATGAAGAAAAGATTTGATGTTAGTGGATTTTAATTTATTTTGTTGTGGTTGCATTCTCTTTCAGTGTTTTTTGAGGTTTTGGTGTCAGCCTTGGACATGTGCAATGATGTAGAATGATTAGCGCGATGATAAGTTTACTGTAGTGATGAGAGGTCATTAGGACCACATGTGGGAGATGTATGTGCTCCTGTTGTATTACACCATTATAGAACCAAGCTAAGTGAAACACACAATACTGCTGATACTATAATGCTGCTATTTGAATAACCCTGCTTCCCTCTTACCCTCTCTCTTTGTCTTTTCTCCTAGGTAAGCACTTTCTTTGCTCTCTGTTGGTATTGGTGAAGGAGGAGGGATTGGCCGAGCGTGCATCCTGTTGCTGTCAGCCCTGGTGAAGGCAACTGAAATGTGAGGCAAGAGTAATTAAGGTGATGCATTGAGCCCGTTTGCCCAAAACAAAGATGCTTCTAGTTCTGGTTCTGGCAAAGGCATTGCGAACACAATGGAGTGAGCCCTCCCCTCGATCCACACACTCAACTACTGTAACCGCGAAGCCATCAGCAGACAAAGAGGAGAGGGGAAGAGAAAAGAAGGTCTAAATCTGAAGGTTTTTTTCTGTTGGATTACTGGTGCAAAGTGCAGGCTGATCTGCAGAGTGTGCAGGTCAGACCGAGTACTGGGTTCATTTTTGTTCAATGATTGGTGGTTCAAAGACGTTTTAAATACTTTGATGGAGCTCGCTGAGCTACTTCCCAAATTTGTGTCCACAGAAAAAAGTATTCGACTTCATACATCACAGAATACATTTTTGATGATAGATTATGCCATAATTTGTAGCAGGAGTTATTGTGTTAAGGCATCATACCTGTGGTGATGATAATATATATATATATATATATACGAATAGTATTTTTTGCTTATAGATCTCTCAAAATGCTAATCACTTGCCCTTTAAATCCAGGCCCACTTATTTTTTTCTGGAGCCTTCTAATGCATCTCATGGTCATATTTAGTTGAGGGAATTATGATTAGTGGGTTACTACCTTTTATATCATATACCGCCACCAGTAATCGCATAACTGAAGTTTGACACTAAGGTCATGTGATGAAAACTAAAACTAAAACCATGACAACTGAGCAAACTCCATCTGCTAATGAGGACCATGAGATGCGAGGAAGCTAGTAAGTGTTAAGATTATTTTTGTTGAACTTTCATGCTCACTGTGCGAGTGATTTGACATTGCTTGGCTGCTTTATCTATCCATTTAGTGAGGTTAATGCAGACAGCCTTTGCTTTCTATGCATTTCAGTACAGTATGACCATAGATTAGTAGACAATTTAAACTATCTTAAAATGTTAATCACATGAGTATCATACGATTTTGCCCAAAGGCCCTATTCAATTTGAGTTTGAGTGGTCTCTGTGTCAGATGCCCCTGTCCTAGTGCATGTTGCCGGTATTGGTAGAAATGTGGGTCATCCTTTTACACTGTGCAACTTTGACTGACTCCTATCTTTATCACTTTATCTTTTTAACTTCAATCTGGCTCAGTCAAACTCTCAGCATGTCACCATAATACCAAACAGGCATGGGCGAGGCAAAGACAAAAATACAACTTGACTGGCACAGGGTCTCTTCCGTTCGCCATACGCTGCTACAAAAATAGGACGCTAAGCTTGTTTCTAGCAGTGTGTCAAAACTTGCAACTCCTTGCATTCTTGCAACATTTCAATCTTGGTGCTCCAAAGAACCACACAGGACAAATACAAAATGCAGGTCATAGTAGTCTTGCTCGTCTTGCTGCAGAAGTGGCAGTTACTTGTGTATTGAAAACCAAATACGTTATGAAGAAAGAGGAAAATGCAGTCGGGATTGATGTTTTTTGTTATTTTCCAAACTAGCATGAACGCCAAAGGAAGCACATGATGGCAAACAGCCCTGACACATCCATTATGCTTAACTCAAGTAACAGAATCTAGAATTTGATATGTTTTGACATTCTGCACTGCCAAAAATCTTTAATCTTCTGGGTTGACGGATTACCAAAACTCAAATAAATGAGCCACTTTAAAAAGGCTTATTCACAAACCCTAACCTGCCTGTAATTTAAGTGTGTGTACTTTTACTAAGGATACGTCTGCAAATTATTCTTTTTCTTATTCGACAAATCCCATCAAAAGACCAAAACCATCAATGATGTTGTCCTTTTCTCAAAACCTTTTTGACCTCAATACACCAAACCCGTGTGTCCCTACTGAAGACCATAAGTCACAAATTACAGGTCGAAAAAAAAAGCCAAGTGATTTCCTTAAACAGTTTGAGAATGTATATTATTAATAAACTTGTACTAACTGGTAACTTGGGGGCAATTTTCAACTGCAGATGAAGACAGATTTGTGCTCTAATGAGTATTTATGGCACCTTAAAGGTGTGCGCTGGATTGACTGCAATCATTGTCACGATGGAACATGTCACCCAGTTAAACAGTGTGGCTCATTGATATGTTTTTAGTAACAATTGAGCTCTGTGGCACAAAGCCATAGCAGGCTTTGGATAAACTTGTAAGTAGGATCTATTGACTTACGCTTTTTTTGTGGTTTGTTGAGTATATCTTGTTGAAAAATATATAATACCATCATCCTTATCCTTTAAAACACATATAATTGAACAAAGACAAACTATATGCTTTGCATGCATTCTGCTTCAAGTAGCAGCTATCATTTGCATGCTCACTTGCCGAAATATGCACAGTCACATTTGATGTATTCATTGGGGAGACAGTCAATGGAATGTAATTATCCTAAGTGCTCTGCATCATTGTGCCACAGAAAAGGAGGAGCATCTTTCCATTTCAAGCATTCCACTTTGCATTTGATGGAGGAAAAAAAAAACACAGCACATCTTTTAAAATAGCCACTTGCAATCTGTCATTTTAGAACTGACATTTAAGGAAATGAGGTTGGATGTGTGCTTTTCTACCTTGGCTTGACACATCTCTTTTAGAGACTATACCATTGATAACTTAATCAAACTAAATCAATCATTTAGGAGACACTCTTATAAAACGTTCACTGAGATATACAAGTAATTCTACTTAACAATGACTTCTGGTATAGAAGGCATTTAAAGTGGATGGGAAGGTGAAACAACAGGACAAGTGAGACAAAAGAAGACAGAAGTGTAAACACAACTTCTAGTCATTTAAGCAACATCACATTTTAATGTGTTAGCTTATACCCAGTTCAGAAAAAGCCAGGGAGAATGACTGACATATCTGCTGGGCCTCAGGTTAAGTACACTTGAACCCTTTGTTTCATCACTCATCCTGTGTTGAAATGACTAGTTCCCCTCTCCATGACATTTTAACAAGGTAATGGGGCAGCTCTACAGCTCACACTGAGTTATCTATATATTTGTCTAGGTTTTGTGTGTTTATTGTTAATGGAGGGAGTGCTCCATTTTAAAGAACTGACCCTCAGCTAGAGCTTTGGTGCAACGAATCCAACATAGGCTGTGTCCGAAATGTGTTACGGACATAATTCTGTCTTTCTGTCGCCATAGAAAATATGATAGAAATGTTTGAGTCTGAAAGTTATTGTTGAAACCGGGAACAAGCTCAGTCTTAAGGCCTTTACACAACTGGGACTTTCCTTTTTCGTGCAATTAATGTCAATATATTTTTTTCTGTTGTTTTTGTCATACATACAGTACTTTCACACCGAACACAAATATGATGTGTCTAAAAAGCAACATCATTTTAATCCAGCAGTTCGTCCTCATACTACACAAATCTTTTCAAACCTGTTAATGAAAGGCTGCTGCAACTATTTTGTGGTTTATAAGTCAATGTCCATATATATATATGCATACATACATACTTAGGAATTAAGTCTACTAGTGACAGTGTGTGTCCAGTTTCTCACTCTCACTTGTTCTCTCTCACTCATATATTTATATATAAACATTACTTGAGGAATTTGAAATTGAAATGTTAAATCTTTTATACTCCAGACACTTGATGTAAAAATCGCCTTGTTTAAATCTTAACAAAGCATGAAATTACAAATGTCCCACAGTTGAAGAAAGGCCAAAAATGGCATTGTAGGCAATTTCAAAAAGCATAAAAAAGTGAGATGGCCATGCTGGCTGAGCCACATGCCACACAACCCCTATAAATAAGGTTTCATTATTATTTCATTTAGCACTTAGTGGTGAAAGTAGTTGGCCTCGAAATGCCCAGGGAGGACATCAATGTATCATTTAACGCAACTGTTTAGCTGTGTATCTTAATGGCAGTTGTAAACACTTTAAATGCAGACAGTGAAAGTAAATGACCCATCTGTTAGTCAGTCAGACGGTCAATTAGTTATTCAGACTGACACACAAATGGAATGAAAGAATGCTATTATACCAGAATGTCAAGATTCTCTAGTAATTGTTTTCTAATTTTGATATCTGTCAGGAAATAAACTTGGACCAAACTTTTTCATAGAAACTAATGAAATGATGTGGTGCACCTTTTCTAAACAGCACACAAGGTTTCTAATTTGTATGGTTCCTTAAACTCACAAACCAGACATGGGTTTTAGGAATAAGGCCTCTGTATGAAACGGGTTTATGAAACACCTTCACAGATGCCATGTCATCAGGGAGTCTCGTGATCTTTTGATTTCATCCTGATTTATTAGGATGAAATCCAGGACACGCTGGAGTAGTTCTCATCGGCCACTTTGGCAGTGGCAGTCTGACCAGCTGATGGCCAGCTGATGAGACTACCAAAACTATGACAGCTGATTTTGCTCTCAGATTAGATGGTTTGAACCTTTCTGCATCGGCAAAACTCCACTGTAGCCTCACCTCTGTATTCCTGACTTATCTCAGGGCTCAAGCTGTCAACATGTAACTTTACTTGTCCATAAATAAAGATTACTGATTCCCCTGAATTTGACCATAACCGTACAAATTTTAGGGCAAAAACTAATTCCAAACCAAAATCCATTAGTTAATCCATAACCAAATCCATTAAAACAGTGGTATTTTTATGTATGCCAAAACTTTCAAAGTTATTGCTTTGCTCAGATCCAAAGTGCATACAAATCTCTGCTATGAGTCCAGTGAGTATAGCTCTTTAGAAGCAGAAATAAGGGCTGACAGCCGGGTAAAACGCTGCTCAGCATCAGTTGCATTTCTGTGGGGATTCTCACTCTATGGCATGCTGTTTTGAGATACAGAGGCGATGGAAAAATACAGAAATGTCAAGATAGCCACTTGTCTCCCACTTCACCAAATCCAAGAGAGGTTCAGAAGTGTTGTGCAACAGCCACTCTCTGACCTTTCTATACATTTCTCCAGTACATCCAGCAACAGACTCACAGGATTTCTCACAGATCACACAATGGGGACATACATTTGAAGAGTATTTTATATATATATATATAATATATATATATATATATATATAGGGGTTATTTTTCCATAGCAAGAGGAAATGTTATGTTGAAAAGGTCAACAAAACAAGTTCTTAGGGTTAATCAGCATCAGTTAAATTACTTTATCGTGTTAAATGACTACGCAGTCGTGCGACGGCGGCATTTTGAGGCCGTTATTACTAAAGGCACAGTGTTGCCAACATTATTACAGTTCATCCCATGAATGACTGTGCCTGATCTCATGGCAATACATTCAATATTTGTCAAAATACTTCAGTCTGGACTAGGGCTGGGTATCTTTGCTGAATTACTTTATGTTCTAACTTGCTACTGGACTCTATTGGTAATACACTCTTCACAAGCAAGCATTTACCCACTTAAAATTGGCATTAGCGTAGCTGGCCAATCAGGACAAGCCTACCAACGGCAATGTTTTTTTTTCTTTTTTTTCTGAAGTTTCGATGTCCTGCTTCCTTGCGATAAGAGCAGCCAGAGCTCAATATTGACGCTGTCTTAGCAGTCAGTGGCAGTAAGCCTGACGCTCTACATACCCCTCTGCTAGCATCAGTTTTATGGAAGCTGTGGTAGATGTTATTCTTATTCTAGAAACACATGCACACCCATCACAGTCTAACCAAGCTCCAAAGCACATGTCGACCTTGGGAGCACAGCTGTACTGGCACTACTACTTTGTACACTCTTGATGATTTTGATGACCCTCTAACCTTAATTCCAGTGCCAACATTAGGCCACAGATCATAATTGAGAAATCTGTAAAGTACAGCCGATAGCAATATCAGAAA
The DNA here is from genome assembly GCF_910591455.1 of Pholis gunnellus. Taxonomy (NCBI): domain Eukaryota; kingdom Metazoa; phylum Chordata; class Actinopteri; order Perciformes; family Pholidae; genus Pholis; species Pholis gunnellus. The sequence continues at coordinate 14,372,024 of NC_136540.1, forward strand.
TACAAAGAATGGTTTCACTGTTTGAGTCTCTCCTCTCAGACTCTCGTCTGGGTGTACAGTCTTGCAGTCAGTGTGAAGTTCTTGGAGCAGTGAAGTGTTAAGGGTCCTCTTTAAACATGTTTAATAATGGGGGAACAAATCCAGGCCCTCTGGTCAGTGCCAGGCCATCCACTGACCCTATTCATTATCGAGAACATAGGTCCTTTTCCTCTAATTGGTTAAGGCTGACACCTTTTAGTGCTCAGCGTTCATAATAAAGTTGACGATCCTGTTGCCATGACAGCTAAAGTGAAGGGAAAAATCAAGTCATTCAGTTTTTAGTCCTTTCATGGATGTCATTAGAATTTAAATTTTTGTCTTTGTTTTCTTATTTGGTTATTGGTTAAATTCAAACAAAACATACTCCTCTACTCTTAAGTTATAAGTATTCCCTATAAAAAGGATCTAAATGCGCATTTTACACCGAGCTTTCAACTAACTCCAATGTAAAACCACAATTAGACACTAAGGTAGCTGACGTAGCATAAAGTGAGCGATAGTCCAGCGGTGGGAAAGCGGCGGATGGGTTGACCGTTGTCCATATCCCGTGTCAACAAGTCAACGTTGACTTTGTCGCGTCAGTCGTTAGTCATGCTACTTGTGAAAACAGAAGTTGATTTTGCGTATATTAACACACCGTCCCTGACACGTCCAAGAGTGCAGCTAGAGCGTCGCAGTTTGAAGCTAAGTGGCCTCAGTTTTTTACGAGATGCGAGTGAAACTGTGTTGGTTGCTACTGCTTCGTGGTTGCATCGTGGTTTGAGATGGCTATCCGATACACCTAAAAATGCATGAAGTAAGGTTAAAAGGGGTGTTTAATCCACAGAGGCATGATCTTTGCTATATCCTGAGAGGTTATACAGTTGGTGTGGATGAGTGGATAGTTTTAAAACTCAACATGAGGGCCCAATTCACTCCCACTTGAGCAGATGGACTAGTACTTTGACTAATTAGCTTTTTTGTCCAAGAACATGGATTGTTGAGCTTATTCTGAAAAACATTTTTTGATGAAAGCTAAACGTGTCTCTCAATTAAAGCCATATTCATGTTTTTTATTGCTATGACAACCACTTGAATGCTTGGATTTTTCCCATCGTTATTGTACGAAGTGTTTGTGAACACAAATGTTCCCACTGTCTATTGTATGCTGTTCCAAAGTGCAAGTTTCTTAGTCTATTTCAACATGATTGTTGTATGACGTCATATAAAAAACAGCATTGCCATTGAGGGTTTTTGATTCTTCCATGCTCTTTCATGCATGGCTTTGATGCGTTTTTCAGAAAGTTTACTGGGAAATCCTACTTTATTCACAGTGCGCCGTAGTTTCAGGGCATTCGTCTTGATTTTAAGTTCTAATTTTAACATTTCAGTGAAGACTTTTCTCTTTTTACATTTCATTGCAGTTTGTCTGAGCATATTAAGGCTTTCAGAAACTGTATGAAGATTTTACTGAAGTGGCTTTTAAGCCCGCACCCTTGAGACAACATTGCAGTAGACCAAAGATGAGTATTCAAATCGTTGCAGCTGCACCACATCTGGTCTTGCCACAAAACAAAATTAAAACAGTATTTTACCTTTTTCATTTGTGCATTTCAGTTCCAATGTTATAGATGTTGTTCTATTCAGGTCTTAATGTTTTTTGATGTTATTTATTGTCTGCATCTGTGCTCAGGAACATTCCCTCTGAGTGTCGTATACCCACCAGTTCAGTCCTGTCGTGTTACATTTTCATTTGGAACTCGAAACCAAGTTGTGTCTGCTTTTATTGTCCTCTCTGGAGATAGTGTTTGTGTGTGTGTGTGTGTGTGTGTGTGTGTATGTGTGTGTGTGTGTGTGGGTGTGTTCAAGGAATGCAGAGAAAATGAGTGAGTGCAGTAACACCAGCCTGGGACCAAATATTCCTTCTCTTCTAATCAGATCCCAAGCTGGGGAATCAGTTTGAGGATACCAATTAGCATCTGGGCTCGGGCACATCTCCGCACCTCTGGGTCTTTCTGAGCTCTCAGGTTACCCCTTTTGTGGCAGTGTAGCCTGCGGTCGTGTCTTCATTTGAAAGTCTGAACAGGCAATTATGAATTACTCACACAAGGCGTACTTTTATTTATTTATTTTTCATTTTTTCAACAATGTAGAAAAAAATCCCCCCCCCCCCTCCAAAAAAACCAAAAAATGAAAACGTAGTATTTTAGGTGGAAAATGAAGCTTATAACTTGAGCTCATCACGACTACATTAAGGAATGGGGAGTTGATGTGTTGGTGTTGCAAGTTGTTGCAAGGTCCTTGGTGAGCTCAGATGCTCGGTGCAGCTGGCGGGATCTTAGAAGAGATGAAATGCCATCGGAGATACAGTACGTAGGAGTCTTAATTAAGTCAGTCTTCTCTGATTGTGAGCTTTTAAAGCATGCCTATCTCAAGCTTGCCTGCTTAATTGGATGTGTGTGTGTGTGTGTGTGTGTGTGTGTGTGTGTGTGTGTTAGTGCGTGGGTGAGCCTCTTTAGAAATGTGCATGTCCATATCTCAGTCATTATATGTGTAAACAGGAGCACAGCAGGGAACATGTTTCATAGCACAAACCGTTGGCATGTTTACTCAGTCTCCTTTCTCAGCTTTTCCCTCATTCTTTCCCTTTCAGCACTGGCTGTCTGCTTCACAACTTCAGTGAGTTTAGATGACTCTGGTGTGTAGGTGGCGGCTCACTTCACATACTTCACACGCAAACACACACTCTTTAATCTCCCCTTTACCCATTCCTTGTTAGGCAGATCAGCCATGACGTGCTGCTCTTTTCAATCAATGAGCGCCAAAGGCAGTAAATCAGGGATTAAGGTGCGGCATGGCACTCCATTCTGCATGCTCACGGCCCTTCATCTCATCAGGGTGCAAACAGAAAACCCAAGAAGTTGTGCAGCTATGATGGGCCCCCTACACTTTAATCATCGCCGGTGAACCCACTCATCACCGCCAGATTACAAAACAATTGTGCCTTCGCCGCGCTCCCTGCCACAGCTCCCTGCTAGTTTTATTTATTGGCTCTCGTCTCTCTGGTTAGATTATTTTTATCAATCAAACAAGCACATCAAGAAAAGTGGCAGCCATTTAGATAGCTCCCCACCACCACACCACACCGTCCTCCCGATTGCTGGTCGGGGATACTAAGCCAATAACGAGGCTCGTAAAAGCAGATGAAGTAGTACAGTGCAACTCTCCAGGGAGCCAACAACTGATTTGGGTATGAAGCTCTCACAGAGTTAGAAAGGATTTCACCATCGGTTTTGTCCCAAGGGAAATTCAAAAGATTGCCTGATGGATCCAGTCTGTATAATGGGCGTTACTTCTTGAGAGGGTTGCATCATGTTGTCCTGCTATAAGCCTGCTGTATGGCTCAAACGCTCTGAAACACACAGCTCTGGTAAGCAACTGCCTTGCGTTTCTAGGCCATTTCAGACTTTGATGGTGTACTGTATTTTCTGATTCAGCTGATATCTGACTAAGAATAGATGACAAGAAGACAGTCATAGTGCAGCTTGAAATATCTTGAAGCAGAAAAACTGTAGAAATTGCACAACCATTGCAGAATTAGCTGGAAGCTGAAGTTGTTGTCGCTCAGATTCAAAAAGTAAAAGTTTAGTCTGAGAATATCGCAGCGTAAAACGTTCAAACTCCCAACACGCCAAATCCCCCAGCATGGAGAGTGGCCCTATGCCTCTGCGCATGGGTATCTAACTAAGCTGAGGTAGTTGACGAGTCGGGAATGAGAACAGGATGTGCACTGATATTCAGCAATCGTACAGACTGAGAGAGACAATCTAACTCTCCTACAGACGGCAGCCTTAATATCCCACAATGCAAAGCAGCAGATGACATATACCCCTACTACACTTTTCATTCTAGTTGGAATTAAGTTAAATGAGATGTACCTATTGTCTGCACCATGCCTTCAAGATCCAACTGTCTTTTTGAGCTTTAACTTATAATCTGTCTAAATGTGTGTACAAACCACCAATTGTAACCCATTGCATGAATTATCTGTCACTATTTTATTACATAATCTATACCTAAGAATATATATCTTCTGGGTTAGGCTCATGGTGTACATATGGCATTGTCAGAATGCAACATTTACACTAAACACTTTAATATGAATGCTAATCTAGCAACAGTCAAAACTCGACTGTAAACTTTGTTTTTCCCCTGTTGCGGTCATTCAAAGATGACACAACATCAACTATAAACTGAAAGAGATGAAATACATTTGGGCTGGGGAATGAAAATGTACTGAATATGACACATTAACTAGATGAAGAAGAATGTAAATATACAGTACCAGAGGGGGGGGGCCTTGCCAGGTAGCATGAAGCATTACCCTACTCAACAAGCAATGTTTCAATTTAACCTCTGGAGACAATTATTTGACCAAAGGGCCTTTAGATTCTGCCAAGGGGTCCGAGTCGAAATTGGAGTTGAAGTAGCTGCAGGCTAGAGGTTTTGGAATTCTTCCACTGTTAGCCGATTTGAGAAGGTTGTGGGAGATGAAGCAGAGCAAGATGCTTTTTAAAGCCGATCGGATTTATTATGTGTCCTGTGCCTATAGCAGACTGGATTTAGCCAATCCCTAGACATCTCTTTTCCCTCTCTGTACCCACAGCTGTCATGCAGAATATCTTATCACCTCGCCTGAATGTGGGTGGGTTAGTCTGTCGCCTTTCTCTGCGTGCATGCATACGTGTGTGTGTGTGTGTGTGTGTGTGTGTGTGTGTGTGTGTGTGTGTGTGTGTGTGTGTGTGTGTGTGTGTGTGTGTGTGTGTGTGTGTGTGTGTGTGTGTGTGTGTGTGTGTGTGTGTGTGTGTGTGTGTGTTTTAACATGAGAAATGTGGCTTGTGGTTAAAAGGGCAGTGGAATAATCGCTCAGGCACCTGCTCAGGCTCCCATGCGTTGTTAAACATCCAGCTACTCACAAAGTCAAAAACAAGACAAGCCTAATGGCTCCCAAATGCTTGTCTTTGTAAATGATGGTGTTAACTACAACTCTCTTAACACTTGAGCACTTTTGTGGATCAAATATAATACATATTCCTGCGTTTTGTGCCTCCCAATAAAGGCGGCAACTTCAATTATGCAGTGCTTTAAGTATGAAGGTATCTGTTCACTTTTTGTTTGTTTCACAACCAGCTTTTACTTCCATTTTCCATTACTGTGAGGTTACACCCCTCTTCATCAATGTGTTTTTTTGTCAGAGAAATACATTGTCGAGGTAAGTGTCCTGGTTTCCTATAAAAGTAGGTGCCACGAGTCAATGTGGTGTGCAAGTCGGCACCATGAAGAGAACAGCTTATGAAGATAGTTTCATATGTTATACCAGCTATGCTAGCAAGGTTTCATTTGTAACAGTTTAATTGGTTTTAATGAAGCAACAAAGTTCTTTTGACTTACAGATCTCCCATTTTTATACTTGTATTAACATGCAGATACTCTTATTTAAATAAATACAACTTTTTGTAGAATGTCAAAAGATTTCTGAAGGACCTGTGGATTTCTGTGCCGTTCTTTTGCTCACATTAGCCACACAATATGTCCATGTCACATAGTACCCAAGTATTTTTGTTTTGATGTAGGTGTCCAGTATATATGAGCACCTCGCATCGCACCCTGGCCGGAGGACCGTGATACTATTGGTGAAAGCTCCACTCCACGTGAGCAGAGATGAATGAACTCTGTCATCATTATGATTTCAGGGGATGTTGTAGAGAAAAGATTGAAGAGATTGGTTCCATAGCAGAACATAATTGATTTATAATGCATCAGCTAGTAAAGCAGTGCGTGGCTCCTCGCATGTATTAACAATGGTGGAGGGCGTTTGGAGGTTAACCAAAGCAAGGTTGGAGGGCTTCATGGGATTGGTGAGGCTCCGAGGCGGAGTGTGTCAACATTGGTCAGTGTTTCTCCTCCTGACGGCAGGGGAGCAGAAAATCAGGCCAGATGAAAGCTCAAGCTGCCAATGAAAAGAGCAAAGGCTGATGCATCTTCTAGGCTATTAATGTATATCAGCATGTGGCCCTGGGAGTGTGCGGGCTTCCATTCCAAGTACCACAGCAGCTGATTGGCACAAAGATATATTCTCCAGATGAAATCAAATTTGGCATTTTATCACAGAGAAATAAAGGTTTCATGGTGTTTTTGGATGACTTCCGGATAATCTGGGTTTTTCCAGTGGTTTTTTTCTGACTATAGCTGTCTTGAATTGACTGATAACAGATATTTGAGCCTGCGCCGGTGTTTGCTATTATGACAACATGTACAGTGAGACAATAAAACACAAAAACGCGCTCCTTAAAAATTCAGATTTTGCTCAATGGTCAACATGAAGATGCTTTCTTCAAGTTGTTACATTCAAAATGGTGAGCATTAATATAGCAGCAAACAACTATTTGCTATTTAAAGATTAAGTGCGCCAGAGTCACTGTGTATGTGCACCACCGGTTAGCTAATTGCAGCCGCTCTGCACTGACTCATACGGCAGATGTTAAGGCCGTCCCGAGCTAAAGAGTTGTTGCGGAAGTGTGGCACCCAGCCTTAAGTTCCCCCCCAAGTAAAAACTTTAAGCTCTGTCAGCACTGTTGCCATAGTTTGCACCGCTAGTGCCATTAGCACTGTTAGCTCCTAGCCGCCGGCTCAGCAGTTGCTATGTTGAGAGCCGTGTAAAGTTAACCCCTTTAATCATAGATATGCTCTGAATTTGGATTCAGCACATGGAAGTATTACAAAAATGCTTGTTTTCAGTGCAGACATGACCTTCTAGTAGCTTATACAGCAATTTCTATAATTTACCAATATGTAAAGAATCATGCAGGTTTTCTTAGCAGCATTTTACAGTAGTTTTGTAGGTATGTGATGGAATGCAAACATCTGTCTCATTTGTCCGTGCCTATTCGTGCCTTCATCCATTCAAGCTTGAAAAATAATGGGGACGCTGCTTCCTTCAGTTGTGAGTAAATTGTAGGCTGAAAAATTGTACAAATATATGAACATAATACCTTGTGAAATTCCTAGGGAGATTGATCTGAGTCGAGATGACTCATGACACATATAGCATGGCGACATTATGTTATGCTTGTATTTTGTGTTCGGTTTTTCTTGACACCAGACGATGCAGCATCTTATTTTTTTCTCAGCGTATCCAGTAGCATTTTACACATTGGGTATATGTTAGTCACCCACAGACACTCCATGTCCATACCCAGTCGTGTTGCTGGAGCAATGCATAGGATTGTGAAATGATCAGCACGTCCTTTTTCCTGTGAGTGCCAAGATTGAATGTATTCATAGAACGGCATTCAATGAGTAAAACGCTGGTCAGTCAACATTATCTGAGTTCTTTCTGCCAACCTTCAGTGACACTGAATAGGTTTGTTTGATGATAAAAAAAAGCATCAGATTTGTGATCCACAGTCAATTCTCACCAATTACCTAAAAGCCTTTTTTTCAGATTTCTCTCAATGTTCCTTCACAAACATGATTTTAGATATTTACCAATAGTTTGTGTCAATCTCAGAGCAGCTCTCTGGATTTTTCTGAAGTCTCACACAGTGACAGCAGAAGATTGGTGCATGACGCCTGTGTGTTGGGTTGATATCTCATTCCCAAACCCGCTGCACTACTTTTAATAGCGGCGCTCCGAGCAAAGGAATCACGTTTATTAGGATTCAGCACACTTTCCTACGTGCTGCGAAGGAATAGATAAGAGCGGTGGGAATGTGGCTTGAGTTAAATAAATAAACAGATCATGTACCAAATAATTAACCTCTCAGGGTCTTTGACATGCTCTGAAAATGCTGGAGGCGTTGGAGGACGGGAGGGTGGAGTAAATGGAGGAAGAACTCTCACACTGAGCCGGCCTCCCTTCCCCATGCAGCTGCTAAATATGCATCTCCAAGGTTAGCCTGGCCACTCAGATGGTCCTTTACTGTGCTCCGTTTTCTTGTGGTGATTTGAGTGTTTCATCTTAATGAAGCAAATATAAGTTGACTCGAGCAAAGTTTTGACCTCATGAGGAATATGTATCTGTAATTATTAAAACTGAGATTTGCAATTCATCATTTCATAAATCAATGTATTTATTATACATCACAGAAATAGTATTTGGTATCTTCAAATGACTCTTTTATTCCGATCAACAGTCCTAAATCAATGTTTTAAATTTTAATAGAAAGACTTTTTTTCTTCTTTCTTTCGTAATGATTTTGGCATTAATATGTTGATGAGAACTTTATTATTTAATTTCCTATCGCCAATTAAGGACACTTTTATATTGAAAAGTGAATGTGACTACTTTAGTTCAGGGTCAGGTCATCGACATTATATTTCAGCCAAAATTAGAGAATATAGACGGAGAGAGGAGTGCTAGGTTTCTTAATTTTAATTCTGAGGTTATGCATAGAAGCTTCTCAAAAAATAGTTTCAAGACCTGGGGCAGTGATGTATTTCATCACTGTGTTACATCAATAAAAAACAAACATTTAGCTGAGGGAGTGAGTTTTGGTGGAGTTTTCTCATGGAGAACTAACGCAATAATGAAAATCAGCAGAGTTCTAAGCCTCTTATATCTCCCTTTCATTCTGAGTCCTCCTTCAGCCTTTAAATTACCATCAGTTGACAAAGTAATCAACATTGTTTTAATTAAGTTGTCTAACTTGTCCAGATGCATTTTTCTCTCCCCATTGCCACTCTCCCATCACACATCACTTCCTCACTCCTGCTTACACACTCGCTGTCTACGCAAGTGGGTTCGAAAAGGACAAGAAGTTGCTTTTAATGGAAACTCTTTTTAAAGGGTCTCTCGCAAGCTCAATGTAATTATGGATTTCGTACACAGGAACAGTTGTCACAATACTGTCACTAGTTGTTCAACATTAATTTAAAAATAACAAATACGTGTTTTAAAAACGACAGTTTCTCCCGTTAAATAATCTTTAAAAATGTGACTTCTGCTGCGATTTAAAATATTTCTTTCCTGTTGTGTAAGATAGCAGGTCTCTGACAGTAAAGCTGCTGTTGTGTGTTTTTATGTGTTTTTATGGTACATCACATTTCATTTCATCAGTTGCAGTGTGGGATAAAATTATAAAAATGAATTCAATGGCAACTAATTTCCTCTTTTTTTTTTTTTTTTTTTGCAGAATTGTTGTCGCTGTCCATGGTGCTGTATTTCAGTTCCTATGACAGTACAGACTGCCAAAATAGCTAAATTTACACGTTTCCATTCATAAAAATAAAAAATATGCACATAATATCATGGTCTATAATTCATAGCCGACAAGTTGCAATAAATATTGTAATCTATTATTCTCTAAACTATTATTCATGAATCCTTTGTTTCAGCTATGCAGAGAATGTTTTATGCATTAGTTTGGCCAGTTTTCGTCATTGGGGTATACACTGAGGAATCATGACATGCCGATATTTAATGTCTTCTGTGCATCTGTTAATACTTGAAAACTCAAGAGTATCACATGAGGGAATCTTCGTATTTACCACAGAGCACAGACTCATTTGGATTTGTGAATGCCTTTCTGAATGCATTTGCATATTTTTCAAGACAAATGGTCGACACTTGTGGACTCCATGAGGCACTTTATGTAGTTTGTGTTTTGGACACTTTAATTCTCATAGTAATGCCTCTTCCAAAAATCCACCCGCACTGACTCAAATGTTGGCTTACGGGCTTGATAAGTCTGCAGGTGCTCAGGGTTGTCTCACTGCCAAATTGGCTGGAAGGCCTTCTGATGTGCTTCTTGTGCACTGTACACACACTTTGCATGAATCTAAAATCCTATAGACTTCTGTTGAGGGAATAACGACGACTCCTTATTGTTGTATTGATCGAGTGGTAGGCGTTGGGGAAACAAACAAGTGGATCAACAAGAATATGAAATCTTCTTTCATGGAGTCCATTTGACTTGGACTTTGTTTTGGCAGACATTTTTGATGGAAAAATACAATCTAACCGCTCCTTTTTGCACTCTCCAGTACCTGTAATGCACTTACTAGTGACCACTGAGAATAATGTATGCGCATACATGCATGTTTACTCCCGACGATAGATCGAGTGGCACACAGGGTTTGTGTTAACCAGAAAGTTGGGGGGGGGGAAATTGATCAGTAATATAGGAATGTGGCCTTTCTTCCTCCTTGGGGAAATCACCAACGAAACAGAGCATGCTCCCTCACACACCACAGAGAATTAAATGCTGGCCTGTTCCGTGTTATAGGAAACACAATTAGTAAATACTCAGAGAGGGATTGGCAATGCCTACAGAATCTGTTTTCCCCCACAGGTAAACACTGTTATTTCTGTCAGCACTTTGGCCGTAGTTTGCACTGTTAGCACCATTAGCTATGAGCCGCCGGCTCGCCGGCGACATTTTGAGAGCTGTTGAGAGGCAACCGAAATTCTCCCAATCTGCGATCTTGCACCTGTAAATGAAGCTTTCTTGTTGTCCACATTTTGGACTTCTAAGTTTCCTACTAACTAACTAACTTGCATCCTTGACCCCATCCTTTGTATCTGCAGCAAGGTCATTCCATCTCTAAAAAGAAAACACTTTTAACGACGGGCTCCAAAGTCTGAGTCGACCTCCCACACATAATTAGACTACTGACCTTGCAATTGGTGGCAACTTTTTGTACTTCTACTAATAAAAAAAAGTGGAGCAATAGAATAAATACTCCAAAAGCTGTGATCTGTTTTTAGAATGATCTTGATTTAGGAGTAAGTACAGTTGATTGAAGTTCAATTTGAGTTATTGTTCTATAACCATGGCCATTTAGAAAGATGGGCAGTAGATATGCTAAAATGGAGGAGTCGGAGCCAGAAATAAAAATAGTAGTTCAAGGATAAAGGGTGCCTAAATGTAATAATCAAGATTGGAACCATGCTTTAAATGCAAAACAAATTTCTTGCAGATACAGTCCACATGAATATTTTGCAACTGAAAAAACACAACATTGATCACCTTATATAAGGTTCATACAGAATTTAGAGCTCCCATCATCTGCCTTTGATTTATATTAACATATTAACAGAAGTACAGCCAACAAGAATGTACAAAAGAATCTGCAATGCTGGAAAATAGAAATCTGGTTAGAAAGGGTGTCCCAGTCCAATTCCTCACTGGATTTACTCCATGACTTTTAGATCTCTGTTTTGGATATCCCCCTAATGTTGAGATCAGGGAATAAAGATGACATGCCTCCTCCCACACAGCCCGCATCACCACATTCAGACTTGCATTTCATTCAGGAATAGAGTCAAATCCCTGATTCTTCTGCTCCGCTCCTATCACTCTTGTCGTTCCAAGTAATGCTCGGTGCGTGCATGTATGCAATTTCAATTATTTATGAGTTCAATCCCATAATATATGCTGCTGTAGTGAAATGCCACCTAGGCACAATGTGCCTGCTCGCATAAGGCAAACAAGTTAATGAGAAGCTTTGTGGACGAGGAATATTGAGCTGCACTCTGTAATAAGTTAATTGCATTTATTTTCCTTAGTTTTCCGTTTACCTGCTTCTGTGACATTAACGGTGCTTCGATTAATTATAGTAACATTGAATGACTGTTGCTTTGCCACCAACAATGAAAGAAATTCATCTTCTGTTGGGGAAACAACTGAATATGCTTTGGTTATAGTGCTAATAATTTCATAAAGGATTCTGAAATATGTATGTACATTTCAGAGACTGATACTAAATAATTGAAAATAAAACTATATATATATATATATATAATTATCCATTAATTGGGTAGATTAGGTGGGTTAGGTCACACCCAGCCAGCTTCAAAGTCCTGATCAAAACAGACATTTTAAACCTATTTAGTTTAAAACCACTCCAGTCGAACTATCCATTCTGTTCCTGGTAGTGCCTGAGTGTTGTGATTTCCTCTACGGTTGGCTTGCGTACATAGTGCAGCCCAGGGGAACAGCACTGACGGCTCCATTTTCACTGTGTTCCTCTGCCTGCTCCTTCCTAAACACCTTGATTAGTAAAGACAACATTAGTCCTCTCATGGGACGGTGAAGCTGTGAAGCAAGAGCATGTTGGTTCTTGTGCATGTTTCCTTCGGATCAGTGACCGATTAAAGACAAGTGCACGGACACTTAAGAGGACGACACACCTGCTACTTTGTTTTTTCCGATTTATGTTATGCTTGGATTAGGAAATTACCACAAACCAAATAAAACAACTGGGAAAGGGTAAGTAATGATCTATGACCTTTATAGGCAACCAGTAAATCACCATCAGAGCTTATCTCCTTCTACACGCTGCCTTTGTAGATCTCTATCAACATCTTATCAAACGCTTGCAGACATTACGGTCATGTGTGCTGTGAGCCAGTAAAGACCTTGCTCGTTTTCCCTTAAAGCTGATGCTTTGCTGTGGACAGAGCCAAGTGCAGACTGTGGTGAGTGATAGGCTAATCACAGCCTCTGTGCGTGTTGGATCATGGTCAAAATGACTGGAGATCAAACGGAAGCACAAAACACAACCCTGAAAAGGCTTCCGTTTTCTGTTTTATTGAGATATATAAGTTTCTAAAATGTTTAGTTTAAACTTAACCACATACTGCGTATGCGTCCCCAAAAGCCAGATCAAAAAACGAGAGGCTAGATCTGTGAAAATAATGTTGTGATCTTGGAAAAACCTTTGTGCTAAGACCAAAGTTTAATTATAAACTCCACAAAGCATGGTCAAAGAGACAGGCTCTGGGTTTCAAGTTGCAAAAATCTGTGTCAGTAATATTAGCAGAGTATGTTAGCATCATAAACTAGCTTTGGCGCTTCTATGCTACGCTATTTACTGATGGTACTGAACGTTTACTCATGTTGCTTTTTAATGATTGTCACAGTGAAGAAAGTCCTACCTAGCTTTACAGGAACAGTGTTTTTCTTTAATTTCATTGACTTCTGTCTCGATCACCAGGTGATCTGGTGCTTCATTTTACACTGTGATCTGTAGGCTTTAGCTTCTATATTTATATACTTCTTTTTTTATTTATTTATACTTCTATACTTGTTTGATGTTGCACCAGTTTGACATCCTGGATATATCCTTTCAAACCCAAATTGTAGACCCTTCTTTTTTCGTTCTCTGAAATTGCCTTTTCATTTTCCCAGAAATAAGATTATATTTATGCAGGTAGTGCAGACAGTGACAGTGTAGACTCCATGGTTGCTCTGACAGCTTGACAGAGTAGCAGCATGGGGCATGACTTAGCAAAGGGTCAATTACCACCACCCTCTGGACTGGAGTAGGGCTGTTATGATTTGCATGAAGACAGGAGACACCATGACGAATTGCAATCATGTTTTCGATCTGGCTTTTGGAGACGCATACACAGTATGTGGTTAAGTTTAAACGGGTGTAATATCTTCCGTCTGGATTTTATCCAGACATATATAGTAGCATAAACAGGGACAATGCATATCAAGTATGTGTGTAAGGCGTTCAGTTTTCAAATACTAATAGTTGAAAGCTTTGTAAATCTGCTACAGTTAAACCCGAGCACATGGATGCTTGCTGGGAAATTAGCGAGATGAGAACTAATGTTCCCAGAGTTTTGGCTATTCTGAATCAATGTTTCTCAGCGACACAACCCCCCCCCCCCCCTCCATAGCTCAACTGCTGATCTGTCAAAATTGCTTCACAAAGCTAGGGCCTCAAGTGACTCCCCACTGTCAAGCCAATACCTTCACCTTTACAAAGTGCAAATGGGAATGTAGTGTAAGAGCTCAAGGCTCTACAGCTTTGTTACCAAGGAAACTTCGGTGGAAATTCTGCTCTCAGCTGTCCACAGGGACACAGAGCCTTACTTCACAATCCTCCCATTGACAGAGGTATGGAGAAATAGATGGAGACGACCAACAATGTCCCCTGAATGCTTGTGTCCAATTGGAAATGGATTTCCTGTTGAGTGTGGCAGCAATGGACCAGGGGCAATAAAACGGTCTGCCTTACTGGTTTATCACTCACTCCTAGAATACAGTGGATATGCTGTATCTTCCAACTCAGAGTAATATAATATTAGCTGACAATACAGCAGTAGGACACCAGCAATTACACTTGAGTTCACCTTAGAGCTCTGGAAGTAAAGTTAGCTTTTTTTTTTCTGATGTTGAATAGTTCCTGAGCGACATTTTAACTTCAAAAGCATATAAAAGCCATGGTTGCCAGTTGTTTTTAGGATATTATCTCAATATCTTGCCAATTGTCGTATTATCTAGCAATATCAAGTTGTAATCTTTTAATTATCTCATTAAGGTCGTTACTTGTAGATTGTATGGCCCGTTATCATAAGATAAGGGTTTAGTTATAGTGTTCTTTTTTTTTTTCATTATCATGGCATACATGTTGTATTGTATCGTATCGGGATTACATCGGGGTCCAAACTTGGTCTCTATTTATCAAGGAGACCTTTCATGGTTTGAGAGGACTAGTCAACCAAGAAGATAGCAATAGGACAACACTTAATATCATTGTGGCTACCTTTTTGTTTTTTTAGCTACGGATAAAATGGTGGTTGTGATGACTCGAGATGACCAAGGAATTAAATCACTATAGTAGCAGTCAGCTGATCTGTGACACTCATTTTGGGTGTCTCTGCTAATCAACTTCATGTTTTTCAGTATTCCATATTTTTGTATTTGCATTCTTTGCAGAGTCTTTTTTAGTTTTCATGTGAGATAAGTGGAAAGACTATACAAGTTGGATTGTAAATGTATACTTTATGTCCGTGGATAAAGTACAGGAAGAGGAATTTTGAAATTTCACTTGTGTTTTAACAATCAAAGAGAAATTAAACTGTTGCTATTATGGCTAACTTGTTTTTAGTCTATTAAATGAAGCTTACACATCATTAAAGTGCTCTCAGATTTCCCTCACACCAGGGATGCCAGTCTGTGTTTTCAAAGATTTCCAGCTGGAATGACAATTGAATAATGCAGTACTTGAAAACTTCTCTTTTCCTTTTTTTCTGACCCCATTGGGCTCTGTAAACATGTCGAAAAAGTGGTCCAGCAGAAAACCAAGAAACAGATGACACATTATTATCCCAACTTGATATCTTGAATGAAGCCGTTATCTTCAAATACAGGCTTAGCATTAGCAACCCCGGCCGCTCTCAGCTTCTGTATTTACGTCTTTGGACAGTTACTAGCCTGTATTTTTACACAGTGAAAAAACATCCTCTGTTCTCCGAACCAAAGTCTTCCCAGCCACTAGTCCTATTGATACTCTGTGCCCCCTCCCCAAAAAAAAAACAGGTCTAAAAGACTTCCTCTGAGACGAGACAAACAGGAAATCTGATTATGAATGGTTAACGCCATTAACAACTCGTGCTGCTCTGTGCTCCACTGTGGAGTTGCTGCAGGGCTTTTCTTGACACGACTGCATATATTTTATGAGGCAATGCAGCATATATAGTGGAAGACATTTGGAATGAACCGACGATGTCCAGGAATCAGATCAATTTTCTCCTTCAAATGTCAAAAAAGGTTTGAAGGAGCCAGTGTGAATGTAAAACCGGCTCGTGGGGCCTATAACGAAGAGAGCTGTTTGGATTTTCTCTCAACTCTCTCATTAGCCAGGGCTTCACCTCCTTCTAGCTGAGTGACAGTGTCTTGCACCCCTTATTCTGACAAGGGTTCAGCATCACTTGATGTGATGGAGCCGCCAGGCAAGCCAGTTGATTGCCTCGTCTGCCTACAGTCATTAAGAATCCCAGAAGAATAGGCAGATTAAGGTAGCCTTAACTGGAGCAACTTTTACCCCCACGCTTTATGTGAAGCGCTAACCTTTTCAGCTGAAACAAACAAATCACTGAGTGCAAGTGCTAACAGGGATATTCGCCCGCTGGAGAGTGTGTCTGCATGTGCTGTTTGGTAAGTGCAAGGAAAAAGGGGAGGTAGAGGGTTGCTGGGGAAGGGACGACTGGGAAGAAGTTGACATAACTGAAGACAAGCACTTATAGCTAACTTTGTTATCTTTGGTGAGGCAGTGTATCAGGCTGTCTCCTCTCTGCTTCCCAGAGATGGAGTGCTCAGGGGAAAATAACAGAAGGATTTCTAAAAGTAGCGAGGATTTCACCGCGCAGGTAAAAAGGTGAAGGTAATGTTTGAGTTTATAGGACAGTTTTCCCCCGTCTTAGCTCGGCTGTAACAGTCTGTGTGGGAAGTTAATCAGTCGTTTTTAAGTGGCTGTGGCAGGAACAGATGACGAGAGCTGCGTTCGTTTACAGATGCTGAGAGGGAGACAGAATCCTCTGATTCCGTCCAATTTGGCTCGTCAGTCTGCAAAAAAAACCCATCAAAAAGCGCCCACTTCCGTGAATCTCTCTCTTTCTCTGGATAAAGAAAGAGGCTAGCTTACATAAGAGTTGTGAATGTTGCCTCAGAAGTTTGCAAAAAGGATTTATTTTGGAGTTGCAAAGTGAACATGCCAGATGTCCTCCTAAGGTCTGTTTGTGTGTTTGTGAAAGAACATCAAATGAGAAGATGCTTTTTGGAGTGGGGTGGCAATCCAGTTGAGTCGTACAACAAATACTAAGATATACTGCATGCACTCTTTTTGTTCCGTTTCTGAGAGCAGATCTATCTTTACAAACTGTTTTATTGTCATGGGAATGAAAACAGTCAGATACACTCAACACCCAAGAATATAAAAACACTGAATATAATTAACCTTTGACTAATGTTTTGACCATTCTTTGAGTAGTGAGGCTAAAAATATGAAGTTTGTCCTGAGGGTGACTCTAGGGGCAAACACAGGGTTTATCTTCTGGCAGATGGATGGGAAAGTCAATTTGCACATAATGCTCCACAAATACAGTCTGATAGTGCTTGGGGAACTTTTGGCCTGTTGGTGTCATGACTGAAGATCAGGTAAACACAGTAGCTCTAACAAAAGTCTTGCTCTGGCAGATGGACAGTGTTTACATTTTCCCAACAAGCGACCTCTCGTTGGCATGTACATCCTGACTTGTGTGTCTTGTGTGTCAGAAGCAGCTGAAGAGGAATCAGCTTGACTTACTATGAAGTGCCACACAAACTCTGGGAGAGGAGATCGTGATGACTGGTTTGGTCATCAAATTGTGTCAATTTGAGATGGGGCATCTCGCTTTGGATAATGTAATACAATAATTCCCATAGGATTTAGTGAGACTGTAGTGAGTGGACCTGAGACCCTCGGGGGCATGCTACCCTGGAAGAAACATTTGTAAATATTAAAGTTAGGACGATCGCCGAGAGGGACCCTCACGAACCGGCGAGCAATGGTTTGACTATGATTGGATAAAGTTCCAACATGTTGGGTGCAACAGGAGTAGACGTTACTACTTTATTACCGTGACACCTGAAAGTGGGGGGACAAAAAGTCTCGTTGTTGCTTCTATCTGGTGTCAGTGGCTCCAACCCCTCTTAACTCATAGGGCTGATGAAGTTAGCCTTAGTAGGAAGCCAGCTCACACTAGACTTTAATGTTACTTGTCCTGAGAATTCCCCCAGTGCCTTCATTCATTTGACGGTTTATTTGTGCATTCCCTGTAATGGCTCTCTTGCCTTATCACTGTGCTTTGCTGTGATCTTGTTCTTGGCCAGGTCTTTAGACCTAATAATGATACAAAAGCTGCAACATCTCAATGATTAAAATGTATTCTAAAAATGATTTTGCAACAAATGTGCTCATCGATTAATTGGGTCTATGTTATGATGCTCAACATGCATTATACAAGAACATGTTTGAAACATTTACAAAAATAAATAAAACCCTGAAAAACCAACTTCATTTGTTTCTAGTCTACATCTGTTTATCCGATTAATCTATTATATAAAGAAATAATCAACTGATTCATGGATTTTTACAATAGGCAGCCCTAATACAGTTGCACACCTTCACCGGCCAGCAACTGTTTTGCAAGACTGATTCAGATTGCACATTATAGGGTGGCCCCCTTTCCAATTATGGTTTCTATTTACAGTATAATTACAGTAATATTTTGCCGCTGTAATGCAATAAACTGGGAGCTTAGCCTGCGGATATCAAGCTGTAGAAGGGATCACTAGTTCACCATTTGGAAAACCTAATTGTGTTTTGTGCAATGGAGGCTTTTTAAACAACATTTAAAAGCTAATCAAATCAAGGATTTGCCCAAAAAGGCATCTGGCGAGACAGCTTTTTATAGAGGCCTTTGCACAGCTTGTCTCTAATCTGAAAATGAAATTTTACTTTCAACAGTCTGTTATCTTCTCTCACTGTTGTGCATCAATGGTCTTGTCCTCGCTCCAAATGAAATTGTTTTCTCATGCCTGTAATATCAGTAATCTTGTGTATTAAATTGCAAGTGAAAACAAACAGACAAAGAGAATCACTCAGTTTAAAGAACATCCTGCCAGACGCTAGTGAAGGGACAAGGATATCGTGTGAGTAGTGCTACCAATCCCAGACCCTGACACTGACCACTTTGGTGCCCGAAGCAGGATTCTAGATGGTGACCCGTCCATCACAGCCAATTTAACCACCAATCATTGTTGTCATACACTCACTCAGAGACTGCATAGCTTCATGTCTTTGAGGTCAGGCTACGCAGATCACACCTGAAGGAAAAACAGTTTCTCAAAATGATGTTGTAGTAAAGTCTTCGATTTTCCTATCATGGATTTAAGACAAGAGTAGCTGACGTCAACTAGCTATGTGTTACTCTGTTCCAAAGTAAGCTAAACTAGGCTGCTCCACTCGGCAACTATTTATTCATCTTTTATGCCAGCTCTGACCAAACCTCTTCTACTTAATGGTTAGTGCAAGAGGCCATGAGCTACTTGAAAACTACATTTTAGACGTAAGATGTCAGAACCACAAACCAGGGCCGCTGTCTTAAAAGTCACTTCTGGATCGACAGTTGATTCAAGGACAGTTCCGCTGAACAAGTGTCTCTTGTTTAGAGGGGACTTCTGCAGTCTGCATTTGGAAGACTTTAAGAACACAATATACATATTAATGATAGTAATAATAATGATAGTTTATTCACAGAGCACTTTTATACAAGATATGTATGAAGTGTTTTGTAAAAAATGAAATGAAATCATTTGAATAAGAGCAGATGGAAAATACAATGTTACAATAAAAAGACAGTAGATGCAAAAAAATAAAAAGGTAGACTATTAAGAATTATGAAAATAAAAGAGTAAAAAAAAAGAAATATATTTATATATATTATATTTATAATATTTATAATATATAATAAATACAGGCCAATAAATAGGTTTAAGCTGCTGATTAAAAAACTCTTATAGTTCTAGTAGGATATTCCATAATTCTTTTGCAGTTTTTTCACGTCCACAAACTACACCATTCATACTTAATCAGTCCATGATCAAAAGCATATAGCATCATGCTGAATATTGGTTTTCGGATTGACTTGGGGTGTTACATTTGTCCCTCATGACACTGCCTTGGAATCTGACTTTGTCCTATGTGGTTTCATTAATTGTCCTCAGTGGAAATTTGGTCAGCATTTCTTGCCCGCAGTGCAATATACTAATGAGGTTTGTCCCACTGAGATACCACTGTTTACCTTCCTCTGAGTAGTGCATATACTGAGGGCTATATGACCATGCTTTTCCCTTCAGGGTTACTTTGATTGTATTAATTAGTGCACATATACTGAGGGGTTGCTTCTATGCCTATGTATATGTAAAAAATGAATAGCTTTTGATAAACACTACCTAAAAAGACGATTTTCAACCTTTTTTGATATTTTTCCCGGGTGTTTTTGACTTAAAAAGTTGTAGCTTTCAGCTTATATTTACTGCTGTGAACTGAGTCCAGTGGAGCAAACAGACTGACGGGGTAAATTGATTGCGCCTCTTACTTAACACACGTGTTGGCATATAAGCGTGTTTACTCAACTTCATGGACGAAAAAGATAAAAGGGAACCCCTGCTACACTGATTAGCCCTCTGATAAACAAATTAAATCAAGTGAAACACCTTTGGAGTCACCAGTTAATCAGCCCCAGATCAAAACTGACTCATAGGAGGCACAGACAGCTCAGGTTAGATCTACTGTATGAAGCAAATGCTCTTTTGTGAGAAAAGAAATAAAAGATAAATATATTTCTTGCACTTTAAAATAAACGAGAATCTGTAAACGTTGTCCCTTGCAGCTTTGCATATTGCAGCCTATATACAGTCCACTCAAAGTTGTGACCACCACTATCCACAGGTAAGAACAGTTCAGTGAAAATTCTTTCATTGCCCCTTTTGTTTATTAATTTGATCGATCAGATGTCACAAAAACACCTGCAAAAGAGGATTTTCTGCTTAATTAAATGTTTTAACAGTCTTGGGTTACACATTGCTAGTTTTCCGATCCCCAGCTCTGTAGATCATATTATTTTTTATATTATATTTTACAATAATCTAATGATACTAACTTAATGAAAAACCACTGTGTTCTACTGATGTGGTTCCCAAAGGAGCTCTGTAGGGAGTCAAATTCAGCTTAAAGTTGGATCAGCCAGTCCCTGTCTCGCTACACGGATAATCAATATGGCATAAAAAAGGGGGGGGGGGGGCAGTTTAAAGAAAATATGTAAGTATTTCTGGAAGATAATAAGGAGATCATAAAACAGACCGGTGTTTCTGACTCACCGCAGAGCTTGAAATGCGAAAGATCTTCTTTCAGCCACAAGAACACAAGTCAAGGTTGGGGATTGTAGCCTATAGCTCCGAACCTTGCCTTGATTAACATATAAACCCAAGTGTAGATCTTGTTCAAGGCTGCATATGTGGATTGGAATGATTTGAAACTTGTGCACGCCTGGAAGTCCCTTTTGTGTCCAAGTGTGCAACACATATTCAGATGTGTAATTTCAAGGTTGGTCTGTCTGGAATGGCACGTGCCATAAAAGTCAATTAAGCGCCACTAGACAATGTTTCAGTGAAGGATTAAATATCATATGATGTGAGGAACACTAACGAACAATGAACTATAGAGCCTGCTATTAAATACTTGAACACATTTTTAACTATCTCCATTTTTAACTATGCACCATTTGTGGTTTTTGAGTGGTGAGGAGCCAGTGACGCGGCTCTGTTTGTGATGGTGCAGGGTGGATTTTGGAGACGTATGGATGTCAGGGAGCAGCTGGCCCCTCATAACAAACATTGTTGTAAGAGATTTTCATCCAACTGATATACTTCGAAAAAGAAACACAAATATGCACATAACATAACCAGTCAACATAATTCTATTTAAAGATACTCTGAGTTAGTGATGATTATTTTAAGGCAATAAGTAGGATGTGAAACAAACAGGCTGCGTCGTGCCTTGATCACATTTGTATCTGTTTTTATAAACAGGGGGGGGGGGGGGTTCTTTTGGATTAATCAGTCAATATTTTTTTCTGTTCAATTGTTGTTTTTGTCATGAATGCTTTCATACAGAATATGCAAATATTATGCCGACAAAATGCGACATATTGTTTCAGAACGGGGTTTACTTTTCAAAGAAGGCATCAACCAATCACGATGTGCGGAACAGAGTTGCGCCGACATTTACAAAACAACATCTTTGAGGCTCTTACCGTTCACAATAGAAGCCCTGAACGTATAATATTCACAGGAAAGTATTTGGTGAATTGTTGTCCAATACATACTTGTCTGCAGTTACTCGCTGCATGTTCCAGTCTCTTCACCAGCCTTTAGCTGTCTGCCATTTGGCAAACTGAATCTGAAAAGTCAGGAAAAGGCACTAATGAGAATGATAAATTAAAATACGGAGCCTTGTTCTTCAGCTAAGTTTTATTGCTACTTGTGCCCCCAAGTATTAACAGCAGCACTGACCTTTGGTTCAATGCATACAGATTGGGCTGGAGGGCACGCTGAGACTCTAAATCCATCCAAAATAATGTGAAGTCAGTGTCGCTCTTCCTCTGGAAATTGCTTGTTTTCATTAGGTACTGAGCAATTTTCATAAAGTGTTTTTTCTTCTTGTGAGATAAAACCCACTTGTTCACAGAATCAAGACGGTTACGCTGTTTTTAACACAATTCCCAAGTGAATTAAATGACATTGAACAGGGAAAGAAATTTAAGAATTAAGGAAATTACTAGATGAGAGGTGTTGCTGACATTTTGCTAGCTCTGGCCAACGCTACACTCTCAACAATGATGAGAAAAAAAGAGAATAGAGAAGAAAAGAAAGATTGAAGTTCATAACTCGTATGATAATCTTAATACTAAATAAATATATATATATATATATATATTTTAGATGGCTGATATATGCTTTTTTTCCCCATAAAAATCCCATGTTAGTATTTACGGTGTACTTTCATCATCGAGTTCAGATGCGGCATTTTCTTTTCTTTTTTCGGGAGCTCTTGAAGGAAGTAGCTAACGAGTCAGCCTCCTCGCTTGTTTCTCACCTGTGTTAAGTGTTGCACATGAGCAGCATCGAACCGGCGGGATATATGGAGCGAGTGATGTAAATGTTCCCGGGTAGCATGAATGAGCTGATAAATGATATGATAATGTGGTATCGGATCGGTGCATAGACTGGAGTGCTAGTACCCAATGCAGCATTTTTGGCTTTATCAGAGGCATTTAACAACTCAAGACTAAATAACTGCCAAACACATCTGAGAGGGGACTGGAGAACTCGCGCTTCTATTTAGAGCAAAAAAAAAAAATCAAAGCTAGACTCTTGAATGAATGAGAAAATGTAGGGAGGTGGATTTAGTCAGTGAGTCAAAGCACTGTTGAGTTGTCTGCCCATCTTTGTAATGAAGTAAGCAAGGTGGCCTTGATTGAAATAGGAGCTCAGGAAATGACAGCTTCAGCGGATCACACGGCACCAGCCCTGTGACAATTTACCCGAAAGGAAAATTGACAGTTGCCAAAGTGGCCATTATTCTCAAGCAATCAGGCTTTGTAAAAGTGCTGACAGCAGGTGAAAATTACCTACTATTCGGAGCAATGGTTCTGGAGTTATACGGGACATTGCCATCACACTGATAATGCCTCATCCATCTCAATAGTGTGATTAAAACACAGATGTGGGCATAAGTTAATTTAGGTTTTTATCAGTTGTAATGGTGGCATGGCCTCACAATTCATCACATAAATGGAAGATGATCATTTTTTTGATCAGTCCCTTGTGGCTTGAAAAGCTTGGCATAGATTGACTAG
Source organism: Pholis gunnellus (assembly GCF_910591455.1). Classification (NCBI taxonomy): domain Eukaryota; kingdom Metazoa; phylum Chordata; class Actinopteri; order Perciformes; family Pholidae; genus Pholis; species Pholis gunnellus. The sequence continues at coordinate 14,395,302 of NC_136540.1, forward strand.
GTGCAGGATCAGTACTTAGGCTATGCATTTTCTTCTTGGGTATCTGGGGCGTGCATCCTCAAACTGTTAAGCTGTCATGTTAGAGAGGATAAATGCCAAGAGTCTATATTGGGCTTTGGAAATGAGGCTGGGGTGTTGTGGTGAGTCCTTTGATATAGAATGGGGCTGTAATTATTTAATATCTTTGGACAATTGTAAAAAAAAAAAAAACTAAGCGACAACATAACTTTAATGAATTGGTATGATTAATGACAGCATATTGGCATTTCAGTCATTTCATTTAGCGAGTCTGATGACATAGCTACATTAACTGACAATTTGAATTCCTCCATGTTAGAAATAAACTCCACAAACTGCGAGCTCTTTGATGCCCCTATGTTAGCTAAAACATGATTGAGTTCCCTCCAGGGTGCCCTTTAAGGGAGAAAACATGACAGTGTCCTCTAGGGTGCACTTCGGGTAAATAAAATGTCATGAAGCATCCTTTAGGATGCCCTTTAAAGTAGAGAAAATGTGATGAAGTGCCCTCCAGGGCGCCTTTCCAGTGGAGAAAACGTGATGAAGCGTCCTCTAGGGTGTCCTTCCAGTCGAGACAACTTGATAAAATGCCCTCTCGGGTGCCCTTCCAGTGAATAAAACATCATGAAGCTTCCTCTTGGGTTCCCCATGAATGTAGAAAACATGATAAAGTGCCCTCTAGAGTGGCCTTACAATTGAAAGATGCCATGCAGTTCCTCAAAGGATGCTCTACATGCGAGAACACTGTCTATGCTCTGGTGCCCCACCGCATGCATCTGGTTCCCTTTTTATTTTTTTGGCGCCCCTGCCCCTTGAACAGCCCGAGTCCGCCATCAGTAACAAGACTCTGAACAGGTAAGCATGCAGTAGTACTGGTGTAGACAATGTTGTATGGGATGGTAGCAGGCAGGTGAATGTAATTGACACTAAAGAGTCAGCTCATGTAAAGAAAGTTAATATAGCTTCACTCAAGTAAGGTCTGAGGCCCCCAGGGCCTGTGCATTTGATCCATTTATTTTCTCTCAGGAACTGTAGACCTGCCGGATATTCTCTAAACTTTAGGGCACACCAAACCCACAGTTTGCTGCTGGTCATTATTCGGTCATGGGACACTGACCATCGGCTGTATTGTCGCCTGCACCATTTACCCTAGTTTGTTCATCGCAGCTGGTTAGCGCACTCGGTGAGAGAGGTCTCTAAATGGCTGATCAACCTTGTGGACCACTGATTCCACTGATACTGTTGGCCTTGTCTGAGAGAGTTTCTGCCCACACTGACCGAAACAGTTGTCTATTTATCAGTTAAACGTAGCCATACTCAATTGTAAGGCTATTCAACAAACAGGCGAGGCTGTGTGTTTTCTTGGCAGGACAGCCCTGCTGACTCACACACCTGGTGGGCATTAAATCGGGAGGAAGCTTATGGATTGGGTTTCCTCCGCACACCTTGTGTATGTCTAACTAAAAAAAAACATTACAGACACTGGGAGCTTATTTCACATTTGTACATGCCTTATTAATATGTTGCAAACATGATATGTCAGTGAGATATTAATATATGATAACGTATGTTTCTGGAATTATGACTACAAACCATAGTAAAATTAGATTACAGATAAGAATGTCATCACATTGTTCGTTTCAACTCCCTGTCAACACATTTCCGACACATCAGCCTACTAATGTTTTCTCTGACAGTCCTCTTGCTGTTCTCTCAGCCATGCATCCATTGAGGAGGTCCTCTGATCCCTGCGTGCTTTCATTGTTATTGTCTGCCACTAAGTCAGTGAAGGCTGTTAACAATACCTCAGTCTTTTTCGTCCCAATTTTCAGACAGGTTACCACCACATGCACTGTGGTATGGCGATCTCCTAGGAGCGATTTGAAACCTGCTTTCATTAAGTTATCCATCACAGTAAACATCACAATTGCTTTTATTGTGAAGGTTATCTATAGTTGTATGGTTAGACAATTGTAGACCAAAGACTGCTTGGAAAAAATAGAATAAATGAAATAAAAATACCAATCCCTCTGGAATGTTTTTTTTTTTTTTTTTTTTATTGATGCATTGATGTGTATACGTGTACATTTTACTGAATACATTTGTAATACTACACAACACGAAGGGAAAGAAAAAAACGTTTGTCCGAACTGTCCCCGTTTGTTAGGATTTCTTAGGCAGTATGATGAGGTCAAATCTTTAAAATCACTGGCTTGGTCCGCAGTAGCTGAAGTCAGTCAGCATATGTACAGGAGGATCAAATACTCACTAAAGTGTATCTCAAGGTGATCTTATACATTTTTGATAGCACGGTCAGTTGCATGTCCTCGTCCTCTATCCCATCCCAGCTGGATGTACTGTCAGCTGCAGAGAGACGGTGACTTCACTGTGAGTCTTGTACAGTGGCCTTCCTGGGTATTTTTAGCGGTGTTGACTGAAAGCCGGGGCCATTGCACTTTATCCCCCGATGTGCCCTTGGGGAGGCCGCGGCTCCTGTTTTCTCCGGCAGCTGTCATGCACCTTCCCACCACAGAGGAAAACTAGCTGTGCGTGTGTGTGTGTGTGTGTGTGTGTGTGGGCGGTGACAGGATGACAGCGCTCCAGAGACGGACAGTGGGAACTGTGTGGCCCGTTGGCTCGGCCAGCCAATTAGCACACAGCGATTGACCTATGAAGCATGCTCAGAAAAATATGAAACACAAAAAAGAAACAACACAAAATTCTCTACAGAGGGTGGGTGGCAACCTGGAGGGGCCTGTCAATTAGCACTAAAAGCCTGGACGTTAGCGTGTGTCCGTGTGCTTTCTGGAGTCTCTTTTTAAGTACTCTGTTTCCCACGGGGAGTTGCTGCATCATTTATCTTACGATTGATCTCATATTTTTCCACTCACCCTCGTCTCGTTGCCCCATGGTGCCCTCTTTGCCATTCGTCTGTTGCCTTCTTCTCCTCATATTTATTTAGCCCGGACACATCTCCTCCTACTTATAGATTTGCTGTGTCTCCTGCGTGCTCTCTTTGTCAATCCAAGTAGCTCTCCTCACTCCTTCCTCCCTCCCTCGGCCCAGCGTGAAGGGGCCAGCCTTCGCCATGTGGGGCTTCATTAGGTCTGCCTGGACAGCTCTCACTTTGGTAATGAGATTCCATTATTGGACCAAAGTGAGAGATCCCAGCAGCATGCATCTCTCTCCTCCATCTTATCTGTGCTTGGACTCCTTGTCTGTTCCCACGCTTGGCACATATGCTGCGACTCACAGCAGCTGGATTTGCCACTGCATGACAACTGGTAGTCATTTTATTAAAAGCCTATAGGGTGCATGAATTTCCTCCAGCCTTTGTTGGCATAACACCAGTGTTTTCAGCCTCAGCTACTAACTCACTTTATTTTATTTCCTATTCTATCTAACCATTATTGAGCCAGGAAAAATCCATTGAGATTTAGCAGTCAAAACAAAAGTAAAACAAAAATAAATTCAAATCAGAGACAAATCGTAACGCAGCATGGTATCCTGTTAATAGCGTTATTTGTTTCTTTAGGATAAACCTAACATCACATCATGTTTTTGTATGATGCTTGGTATGATGTTTAATAGACAGATGGTCTTCTAGGAAAAAGACCTGTGCGTATAAGTTGAGGCAACCCCCCTCCCGTTACCACTGGACGTAAATGTGCAAAAGCAAGCACTATAGCTGGAGGCCTTTTAGCATTACCAATGCATTGGTTGAGAGTTGTATTTTAGTTTTTTTGATGCTTAATGATGCTTAATGTATTATAAACCATGTCACTCCTTTGAGCAAAGCACTCTGAATCGAGAAAGGGTTTTTAAAATGTTACTTTTCTCCAGCACTCACCTCACCTCAGAGGGGAAAATAATCAGAGGATAGCACCTTTTATTAGGAATCTACAGCCAGCATATGGGTGTGGACCTATTGAGTGGACTTACTTGTCGATGGTGGCATGGACTCACAATGACTTTTTAAAGTCCTCATAACTGAAATACCTCGCAGTGCCTTCCAAAACATCTTCCACAGGACCATAGCTTCAGGGAGCTAAAACTGCTTATTTAAGATTAGGTATTGGTTCAAAGAAACAAGACAGTTTTGGTTATCTTTTCTTCCAAGAGTGGACAGTCATTCGCTTGATCTCAAGAACTCAGTTGTCCAACCAATGAGGCTGTTTTTACTGGGGAAGACAGTCTGTCTCGGTCAGGTGCCCCTTCACTCCACTGGCCACTCGTGCTTTTACTTTGGAGTCACAGAGCTCTCCTGATTAATCACTTAAGAAAACTCCCTTCTTGCTGATAAACTAATTACATTGTGCATACTGACCGGCCAATGTGATCCCGACTTAAGGCGTAAGTCAAATCAATGCTCCCACTGTTAATTTGTCTCCCTCCTGACAACCCAATAGGCTCCAAATAGTGAGCTGGCTAATGAGGATTTCCTAAAGGTTAAGTAAACACAGAGGATTTGTGGGGTGGGGGGGAGGGGGCACACCAGTAGCCGGTCCACCCTATCTGATCCAAGATGGCAGAATGATAGGAAGTTGTGTTTGAGGGTTGGCCGCCAGATATCTGGTTGACTGAATTACAACGTGAAACCGTCAGTGCTACGTGCTAAGAATGAAAAGATAAGGCTACCATCCTTATTCGCCTCTTATTTTTCTGTTTTGCTACAAGTTAGGCCTGATTTTTCTTCTAATGTTGGTTATTATTCCTGTCAGAAATTATAAAATCAAATGAGATAAACTAGCTAAACTATTGGCTTTTTCACAACCTATGTGATTGCTCTTTTGTCTTTCCCTTAGACACTTTGTGTAGAATTGTCGCAGTGTTCCCAGATATAAGCATTACTTTGGTTGTAATTTTTCTACTACTACTACTAAAAAAAAGAAAATCCCTGACCTGGTAAAATGTTCCCTTTCTTTGTCATTTAACCAAGCTATCATCAATAAAAAGTCATGTTTTGACATAGGCTCAGCATCCTCACTTTATAACAGCTTGGTATCACTGGTGCAATAACGTATTTTGGTTCCGTTTCAGCTTTGGTTCAGGTTTGTTGCAATGGGGGGGGAAAGGCTTTAAAAGCTGAACATTTCCTGCACATTCCTGGGCAAAATGGCTGCTCAGTGTGTGATCAAAGGGTGAAATGTAAAGACTGAAAAAGACTGACAGTTGAAGCCATTTAGTGTGATTACAGTATATTCACACGACTGCGAGGAATTCTCGTTAATGTAGCGTCTGATTAATTCCTCTCTCGCTTGGCCTTGTCAGGTATTTGCTTCGCTTTGCAGTGAAAATAATTCTCTCTTGTTTCGTTGACTTACGAGTTTCAATGAAGTTTTGTCTCGAGAACAAGGGGAGACAAGTTTTCAACTGAGATTATATTATAGAGGAATTTGACTAGCAGGAGTGAGGGAATGACATAAACTGTAATAAGCTGGGCACCCCGCTTACTTTCTCATGAATAAATAACAAATGAGCGCCAATCGGTGGATGGAGACATCAACTCTATTACCATTCGGTTGGCCCCGTCCAATATGTGGGGAGCAGAAATGAGAAGTGAATTGCTGCATTGTGCACCCAATTTTCTATGAGGATCCTGGCCTTCTTGCTAGATAGTTGGTGAGTGGATTGTATGACAATTTAATTTTTTTCATATAAGAAAGTAGAAAACACACTCTTAAGTATTGCTGTTATTTAAAAAATAAAAAATACTACAGTTGTTTAAATGTGTACATTTCAGAATCATCCAGTCACCGTCAAGTAATAAACCTTTCGTCTAAGTCTTTCAAAATCATTTCAGCTGTCTCTGCTGTCACCTTCTATATAACCCCGACGAACCAGTGCTAGAGTTCAACAAAACAATGTCATCGCCATGCTGTCTTTTGTTTCCCCTCTCGCTGTTGCTTTCATTGTTTATTTAGTCATTTTCAGACATTTTTCCAGCTAATCCCCGGCAGGAAATTCTGAGAGGCAGCCAGGCCTACATCACACTCCAAACCCAACACATAGCTGGAGCCTGCAGGGTTACAGGTGGAACTCTTGCTCCTTGATGTTTGTGTCAATGCTCCCCCAGCCAGAATCCCGATGCATTCTTTCTCACATTCAGAAAAAAATGAAAGCAAAGCTGCTGGTGCCTGATATTTCTCCACCAGAACAAAAAAGCAAACATAGAAGATTCTGTGTTTGTGTGCCTCTGTGAAAGTATGCAGTTTTTAATGCAGGTTCTTTTTAAACTCGCTCATACATAAAAACAATGACAACAATGTTGACTGTTGTCAAGACATGAGCTTTCAGTCACAGTCTCTCAAGAGTCACACTCCCTTTGACCTCTTTCCTGAGGTTCCTTCCACACCACTTGCTTATCAGACCAAAACCAATGAATCAATTCTCGAATGGTAACCCATGGTTAAATCTAGCACCAAATCTGCTTAACAAATGGTATCAACACAAAATGTGTGGCAAAAACTTAAGTGTGCATGTGGATGGCCATCGGATACTTCCTTTATAATGTTCTAAGCCTTTTTACCGTATCACAATGTATTTACTGGGTTCATTGTTTTAATTTTGTATTTCTAAAGTATGACAACCTAATATTCATGTTCCCAGGGTAAGGGTTAAGGAGTTGGGGTATTATATGGCATACTGTTGACCTGCTATTTCCCCATAAAGATCCCCTGTCCCCCCAAAAAAAATATAATAAAGGGTCTGTGGTTAAGAGGGGTGGAGTGGAAGAGGTTGAGCATTTTAACAACAAAAACAAATCAACGCTGTTCTGCTCACTGTCTACAGTGATGATTTGCAATAACAGACGTCTACATGATATCATCTTTTAAATCAATAAGTGTATTGATCGCTGTAAAAAAGAACCACTGTTATCCAGAGCACATGTCTGTATAATAGCTGCTGTCCGGAGATGCTGTACCAGTTTAGTAGTTTAGTTTGACGGTGCTAGTTAAAAAAGCAAAAGTGTTTGTTGTGCTTTGTGTCCTCAAAGTCTACTATAAAATGAGAGATGGCTGTGTGTGTGTGTGTGTGTGTGTGTGGGGGGGTGTGTGTGTGTGTGCGTGCGCTTGCCTTGCACATGTGCCACGATGGATGAAGGTAGGCTTCATTCATACACTTCTTGACACCGTCCCATCTGCTCTCTTTCTTCTCTCCATACCCTGTGTTTAGCCTTTGTGCCCCCTGCTTGGCTCGACAAATAGTTGTTGTCGCTTTTGCCCAACTGTAACAAATGAGAGATAGCCAAACACAGACATTAACGAGGAAGCGACACAGACATTAACGAGGAAGCATGGATTCCCTGGAAAAGAAGATCACATATGTTAATTCATACGTTCAATCACACAAATGATTTGTTTAGCTTTTTGATTCCTATCCAGGGTTAAATAGAGCTTAATTAAACCTAATCTATTATGCCAAAGGGCAGAAAGCAGGGTAACACTCACCAGTCCATCACAGAGCAGACTACATATGAGCCAATTAGAGGTGTAATTTCATATGACAAGCAACCATAGGTAGCACAGCCAGGGGTAAGACATTGACACAGAAAGTAGGCCTAAGTGTATTGTGTATAGTGTGTTTTGGTTGAGAGGCTACTGACATTTTTCTTTTTGTGAAAAGGCTTTGAAAAATTGATTGATTTTAGTCAAACAGTGAGGCTTTTGTCCCGCTGTTGAAGTGACGCAAACCTAGACACTGATTATAGAACTCTGTCTTCTTCAAAATGATGTTCCCATTACACTAAACTGCACTCTCAATTATTTTTCGAGGGAAACTTATTTTCCCCCCAGAGCATGGTAGCAGTTTTATGCAGTTTGAATGACGTGGTGAGCATTGTGAATTGAAACAAATCCAAACTAAAAAAACCTCAAAACCAAAATATGGTTTAGCTTAAAATGAAATAAAATTGAAACAAAACAAAAACACAACAAAAGTACTTGGTTAGGCAACATAAGACATTTTTCCAAAAAGCAGTCACCTATGTAAGCCCTGTGCTTTAAGACCCATCCACCACACTGGCCTCCTCCCAGGTCAGACTTGTAAATGTAATCCTCAACAAAGTATATTTTCCTCCAAAATATAATTTACAATGCTAAATGGCAATTTGTTTCTATAATTCAGCTGCAGATCTGGAGGGGGTCACAATGCTGTCTGTGTAGTTAGATGCTCAAGCAGCCAGTGTGTGACAACTTGTAAACCCTTTTCCTAAGAAGAAAAAATAAACAAATGAAGAATTGAATAATGTAAAAATCTCTCATCACCTTCTAATTTATCATAGAAAAACACCAGTGTAGTTGATCGGGTTCAAAGGCAGATTGTGAGATTATTAGCACATTATAGTAAAGTACCTTTGTGCTCTGGTTATGTTGCCCTCACCGACCCACAGTGAGTGATGCTCCATCCTGCTGCGATCCTTCTCAGTCAGCATGGAAGCTGCAGTATTGGATGTTTGCAGTTAATGTAACATTTTTCACATCGAACAAAGAAATTAAGTAAATGTACAGAATCACAGGCAGGTTGATCTCATTAAAATAGTTGTTGTTTTTCGTACTATTTTTCTGGCTCTGGCACAGCAACATTTTCTAATCCTGCTCAGCTCCGATTGAGTCGTTTTTTTGTTGTTTTTTTTGGAAGCAGGAGCACAACACCAGATCTGAACTGCTGAAAAAAATCGGAGATGTGAACAGCAATTCACAGGTCTGAAACAGGGCAGTGAGCCTCCCACGCTCCTTGGGCCCGAGGCCTGTTTTGCATCCATCCCCAGATAATTGTGCAACAAAACCAAATAATTTATCAAGTCATAAATTATTAGGTTTAATGGGTTTGAAATAAATAGTAGCATGTGCAATAGCACAGTCCTGCACTACTTTTTCGTACAGTAAGTATCAATAAAGCTTTAGGTCTTTTGCTTCAATTTTCACCATTTCACCTGTTTATTACTTCCTATAAAATGCCTTGACATCACTACTATTTCACACAAGTGTGCTTCAAATTCATTTGAGTGAGACAGTTTACAGTTTTGCGAGGTTCAATTTGTCAAGTTTATTTTTGGTCTACTGGCTCCTTAAGAAAGATGATGCGTATAGCAAATGGAATATTTATCAACATACATCTGCCTTGTCAGAATTTATTTTGCCAGTCCTAAGAGGTGCAAATCTGCAAAGATGTGTCAGAGAAAATTTCAGCAACTGAGAAGTTATTTCACGGGTTTGCGGTTGCATCTGCACCCAAGTTTGTCCCAGTATGAGAATCACTATTTTTGCTAATGATGGTTACTCCCATTCAACAAAGAAACTGCTGTTTGGGAACGCACCACAGGTCACCGGCTTAGAACTGAGTTTCTACTTTGTTTACTTCAAATTGCATGTCTTCCTTTGGGGGACAATATAATTTGCCTGCATTATGACTTTATTAAATCTTTGGGCCACCAACAAATATGCAGTCAGCGCTTTGAAAAACAGGACCAGGGCAGAGAGCAAGTGTTTTTGTGGTCGACTTCTTTGTTGATGTCACTGACTTAATGATGACTTCTTCCCAGCTGCCTCCCACACAAATGTGCACATGGAACCGTTGCTGGTGTATATTTTATCATCTCCCGGAGATACAGGACCGCACCAGACTGACTGCGCTGTGGAAAGTAGCTGAGTTTCCTTTCTGCTTTCAGCCATGTGCCAACTGTACTCTACTGTAGTATCTTATTCCTTAAATCTGCAATATGCAACATTTTCAAAACAGAATAACAATAAATAAATATGATATGGGTTCAGCTCCTGGCAGCGGGGCAAGCTGCTTAATTTGCCAGCTGCTCCAATGAATACAATAATGTAGTGAAGTGCGAGGCATCCAGGGTTCAGGAAGTAAAAGTCCTGCTAGTTATATGCATAGATAACGTCATTTTTTTTTTGCATTTGGAGCACTCCCAAAGCTCGAGTGGGCATGAAAGACTCTCGCTTAAATAATAAATAAAGGGAAAGGTACAAACATGACTGCGCACATCTTTAGAAGTCAACTTTGATTTCCAGGGAGCATTGTGGTGAAAAGCATCCAGTCATCGAGTCTGAAGTTCTGTTCTAACGGCAAACAGACTCCATATATTGTACTGTTTACTCTTCTCCCAGCAGGAAGTTATTTATAGTAGGCAGATTGAGTTACTTCTTATCATGCACATTAACACTAAAATGACACTATGGAGATTTTTAAGTTGGTCTTATCCCGTTTTCTCTCCATGTTGTAATGGCATTTTGTCCATGAGCATCATGATACTTAGTTTTGGAGGAAATACAGCATTAAATGCAAAATTGTATTGACACATATAGTCACTGCTTCTACACAGCAAACTGTATGAGAAAAATAGCTAAATGTTTATGAAAACAGTATGGGGTGTGTTTAGCAGTATGTCTTTCTTTTGGACACAGTATACGTATACATCCATGTGGTCAAACGGAAGTGAAATCCTCCTAAAAATCGATTCAAGAAAGAATATGTGTTGAGAGGGTTATAGCTGCTAAGACGACCCAGCTGAGCCAGAGAGAGTACAGCCACCCGCCGCACACCCCCACCTGCACATTCCTCCACGCTTGGTTGGCTCAGCTAAGAGTAGTCAAGTGAAATGGAAACCCCAGTCGATGCCGAGGCTCCATTCGCACCTCACCGCACTCGCCGCACTTCCAATTCCCAGCTGGTCCCCGACCAACCTCCTGGCCTCCCCGCTCCTCCTCTTCCTCTCTCTAACACCTCAGCAGCCTCATCCCACCAAGACGGCCGCCTATGCTGCCTTTATTACTGCACAGGTTGTGGGAGGAAAGGGAGCTTGCCCACTGGCCCATGTCAGGTTCTACTCTAACATATGGGAAACAAGAAGAGCTCAGTGTAGCGTGAGTCGGCAGCGAAATTACCTGAAAGGGTTGCTGATACAGAGCTATACATGCTCTCAAAAGCCAATATTAAATGATTCAAGTGGCAATATGCTACATAATATGTCTTTGCTTGTAGACACTTTTGGTCAGCAGCTGGACGCTGTTCTAAATCCTTAGAGCCCTGTCAGAGGCCCTGCCTGGGATCACAATGTAGAACTTGAATTATAAGACACAAGCATTATAAATATTATTTCGGCCTCAAGAGAAATTAATTATGTATAAGAAATATTGTTCATTTTTCAGAGCTGGTACTCTTGAATGTTGTTTTGTTGCAAGTTGAATTTGGAAATGCTTTTTTTTTTTTACATATTTCATGGGACAGTGGAGAATCCTGCTGTTCATTTAGCTTTTTGATGTCAGAAGTCTAGTCAAGCATTGCCTGTACTGGTGAATCACTGAGGCATGTATGACTGTCAATCCAGTTATCTCGGATAAAAAGAAACATGATATTAATTTAGCAATCGTATCTAGAAGTTGGCAGCGGTCATGTCAGACACGTCCTGTGGAGGAGTGAGTGGCGTCCCCGTAGAGCACTGTTTTTTGGAAATCCTGTAGTACATTTCATTAGCTGTTTGCCTAAAAGTGTGTTTATGTGTGTGCTTAAATGTATCTCAGTGGGCGTATAAAAAAAAGCACCCGGAGACAAAGCAAGCAGTTACTCAGGCGGAAAAAACAAAACAAAACTATGCATTTGGGAGAAAAACAATTCCCACTTGCCGTTGAGGGAGGGGATAATTCCTGGATGCCAGGCAGCAACAAGAACAAAAAAAACAAACATATTTAGCAAATTATTTCACAAGACCAAGGGAAAATAAAGAAATTAGCTCAGGCAATAAACAGATGACATATGTGATCTACACAGATCTTTCATCTCAGTCCGGTAATCATGTACATCTCAGGGGACTCTGCATGACCATTAGTTATTTAGCAGTGGTACACACAAACAATTAAACACACTGAGTATAAAGTGCTGCAGAGATGAATGCTAAAACCCGGAATGGCACTTTTGCACTTCCTGTTCCCTGATGCAAATATAAAGGTCTTTGGTTAACACTAGTTTAAAATATTTTAACCTTTTGTTCTACAACATAAAACATGTCAGTTAATACCCGTCTCGTGAACTTTGACGCTTTTACGCGTCTTAAAAAGGGTGGTTGTGAACAAGTGGATACATGAGACCAAAAACAAAGACTTCACGTCACCACCAGCGGACGACGTGGTGGCGACATGAAGTCATGTGACCGTGGTGTAGTTTGTCTACAGCCAATGTTATGTTTAAAAATCATAAAACTGGTGTTTCTTGGTGAAGATTATCTTGTTGAACAAAATGTGTAAGTAAGATAAACGTCTGTTTGCCACAGAGCCGATTATCCAATATCCAATGGTGAAATCCCATTGTCATTTTGTCGAGGGAACCAGTGGGATGCTAACTTCTGTGTTGGCCTCCAAAAATATCTCATGCCTGCAGCACTCTTTAGCAGAGAGAAACTGCTTGCAGTCCTCTGGTTCATTAACATGGAGTCATAGAATGGTGTAGTTTCCTCTGTCTCTCAAAACTCTTTCAAATATATAAAAGACACAGAAAAGTCCATGAGACGAATGCATAAACCTCAGCGTCAATTCATTATTAATCTGAAACAGAGCATACAATTACAGTTAATGTATTTCCATTTTTTCCGTTGGATTTATAAATCCATGTGTACGTATGGTTCGGCTCACACATGCAGAAGCCTGACATCAAGTCCCACATTTAGTCATAAACACCGTAGATTTCTGTCTGTAGTAAATTACACAGATTGTTTGTGTTGCGTCATAATTATTACTGCGTGGCTATGTCTATTTATAGCACTTGCATTCATTAATACTTTAAATGGAAACATCATCAAACCATTACTTTCACCTTGCATTATCACATCCAGATAGCAACAACTATGTTGTGATAAAGTAAAAAAATACATTATTGTAAATTTGTCACAGGAATAATAGTTATGCCAAGACTCACCTAATCACTAGACTGTTAAGTAAAGTTTTTTGGAAGTAATTTAAAACATGAGAGAGAGAAAAAAAACGTGTTTGCTCCCCCTATCTCTTATTATACATCAAAAAGACAGTATTATTCTTTCTTTAAATAATTAATGTAGACTGAGTGCGTCACAGTAAAGGATAAGATACAAATAACATAAACACAAGGGAATACAATAATGCCTCCAATGTAGGGAAGAAATATTGAGCACACACAAAAGTAATTATTCAAAATAAAATGTAACAATCAATGTGCCTTTGACTGGAATTTTGCAGATCCACGCTAAGACAATGTGAAATTGTGAAATTAGCATACAACCAATATTTTTTCACCTTATGTTTCACCCAATATTGCAATGGGCCGGCTCTAGAAAACCAAGTGTAAATACCAGTGTATGTGTGGGAAAGGCTGTCATTGATATTATTTATATATCTGGCTCCAGATGTTCTGAATAGCAGTAACTGCCTGTGGCTCTGTGAGGAAGAGTGTTTTCTCTTTGTGTCCCTCTCCTCACATAATAAAGATAAGGGTCTTCTCAATAATGCACCGGATTTGATAGATTAGCTGCAAAAGCAATAGCCAGGAGTTCAGCCTTCAGTGTTTTCCTGCCACAAACTGTGGCACTGCAACCAAGTTCCACCCAATGGAACAGCTCTCCTGGGCTTCCACATAAAAGACCACAGCAGCTGTTCCATCATTTTGTAGCTTTCCAGCTCGCAATGTTCTCCATCACAACTCCACCTCCCTCCTATACTCCCAATCTCTCATCCCTCTCCGACTCTCTCTCGTTCTCTCTCCGACTCTCTCTCTCTCTCTCTCTCACCTGAGGGTGTGATTAGCAGAGTCGATTAGCGCGCACTAATCAGGCTAAAACACAGACTGACAGATGTAGAATGCCAAAAATGACTTTTATTCTGCTAACTTTTTCTTTCCCCAAGTGATTTCCTTAAATTAGTGAAAGGCGTCTTGCCACAATTCATCATCAGAGTAATTGTTGGTGTGTGTTGCATGTAGTACATCGTGGACAGTTTCGTGTCAGTACAAGCTTCTCTTGAAATAACTTCATCCTGTTGCCTACCCTCTGTAGCTTCTAATGATATTTATTTCAGTAGCATGCCAAAGCCATTTGTGTGCTCTGACGTTGTTACTCACTCTGGTCCTTTTCTTTAGAGTTTGGCACAGTGAGAGAGCTCACAAAGTAACACTTGTAATCTGTATTCCAAGTAAAAATGGCATTTGGTGGTTCTTGAGAAAGTTACATCAAATAGTATAGAAGCAAAGGTAATTTGCTAGATGGCACGGCAGCAGTGCTGCCACCATTTTGGACTGAAAATGCAATTTTTTTTTTTCTGTGGCCATGGATGTATAAAGACACCTCTGTAAATCAGCGAATGCATTTTTTTTGCCCTTATGATAGTAAGCATATTTCCCAACATGTTCAGATGTTATGTTATTTTTGTTTTCCACTGCACGTAATATGGTTTAGAGTATATGTTACCCTCAGTTACTGTTTTAGTTCACACACCCAGTGATGTTGGTGTCCGTTGTTGTTGTATATGGTCATGGGAGGCAGAAATATGCAATTGCAGAGCACATCGGTGGGCACAAGTCTCGACCAACAACACAACCAACACGGACAGACATGATTTATTTCCCAGTAGCTGAAATCCACTGACACAGTTTTAACGTGGGAAGCCAGTGAGGTTCCATGTTGGTGGGACGAGTGCATCAGGATCTTTTCTGCAGAAAAGGGTGAACCTCCCATATGTTACACCCTCCAGTTGTATCCCTTGCTGGCAGAAAGAAAGTAGCCGGGGCCACTGTGTGATACCATGTGTCACAGAGCTAGCACTGTCTCCTATTTGTCCAGCCTGTTCTTTAGCCAACAGTGGAATTCACAATGACAAGCAGTGCAGATACAACTGAACATTCTGGAAAGAAAAGAAGAAAACTAAAATAACAGTGCATACATCTGAACTCAGACTCTAAAGCAAGAACAAGAAGAAGCAAAATCAGGTGGAGACCTGCTTGTATTGTCTTCCACTGCTGTTGCCCTTCATACTATCTTGTCATTACTGATATGATGGCAAGAAGAAGGAGCAAAAAGCCCCTTCTGATGTCTTTTGTTTGAAAAGTCTCTTTCTGACACCCTTAGCAATTTCGGCACACCATTAACATGCCGCCTTTTCTTGTGAAAGCTTTCATGTTCATTTCATTTATTATGTGCAAATTTAAAATGTGCATACAAATCGGCGGATGGAAATCAACTTAATGTGAGCAGCAAGATGTGTTATTGTAAGAGACTGAGTTGGACATGAGAGCTTGAATAGACTGCTCTGTAAAATGGGACTCGGGGAATGTAGATTGTGTCAGTTTGTCCGAGTGTGGTTGTCTGCTTGAGCCACGGTACCCACAGCAAGGTTGGCTTCATATTTGTTTGCTCGTCCCTCCATTCATGAAGTGGAATGGAGACCTGAGCTTCGATGGTCTCGCAGGATGTTCCTTGTTGATTAACACTGTTACAAAATCCCAGTGTCCATACACACACACGGTGTTTCTCACTGGGGACTGGGGGGGGATTTGATATCCATCCTAATCATGACCTTCCTGTCGTAGCAAAAAGCCTCGGGGTGTCCAATCATGTGTCTAAATAAAGACAAACTTGGCAAAATAGCTCATTGGCTATTTTAAAAGAAACAATTTGGAAATTGTCAAATATATTGCAGCTAAGAACTTTGTAACTTCAAAGTTGAAGAGGCAGATGTTTAATTTGGCCTTGAGAGTTTTGTGCGTTGTGGGGAGTTAATGCTTAAATGTGTTCTTGCAAAGCCTTGTAATCCTTTATGTGATCAGGAAAGCATGAGGTTTGAGGGCTGGGGGAAATGATGTGGATTGGGTAATCCTCCAGGGTCTTAACGCACTTGGAAAACTGGAGACATTGTCTTTGCATGTGGTTAAATAATGATGTCTCTCCTGCACACCGCTCTGCTTTTCCCCTCGTGCATTAATAAATATATGAAAACTATGTTTCGTATGAAAAGTTAGCGTCAGCTAAGAGCCTCAAAAAGAGCATATTTTGAACACGAGGCAGGAGTCCAATAGGAAATTTCCCAAAACGGCAGTACAGCATTTGTTAAACTGTAATACTTGTAACATGTATTTAACTGAAACTGTGGAAATCCAGCACAGTGTCTGATGGTTACTCAATCAAGAGACCTTATTTTACAGCATGCATTGCTTTAGCAGCTGCACTGACCAACGGAATAAATCATTTTAAATGAGACAGCTATGGTAATTTTTGACCAACATGACTTTATAATGTATCAAAAGCGGTGAGTTTGAGCTGAATTTGAAAACTTTTATTATGCATGTGTATCTGGACTTCCCCATCTGCCTTGTTCTTCATAACAACCACAAGTAAAAGTGATAAGCAATGGCAAAAGTGCTCTTAGCAACCCCTAGAGGCTGATATGTTTGTTCTAACCCCAGGACCGGCAGATGCATCCCTGCCACACCAGGCGGAAAACAAAGATTTTTATGTTTCCCTTCATTTGCAACCTACCATACGAACACACAACACACACAGGCCGGTGTTCCATACACATAACGCAAATAACACTGCAAGTCTGCAAACAATGTCAACAATATTGAAGTATGTGTGCATTCTGTTGATCCATATACACATAACCCACCAGACAGGTCTGCATAATAACTCCAATAACCTGTTAGCAAATAGTCATGACAGCATTATGTAACTTATAGCTGTTTTCCACATTATCCAATTTCCGCTCTGCAAAGGGAATAACACCATGCAAATCTCTCTTAAACAGCACATTCTCATGTGCATCAAAAGCACACAAAATGTTCGTAAGCAACCACAACAACGTCTAGAGAGCAAATAAAACTTACATTTTACATCTGACATGTGAGTGCTGGCACCTGCCTCCTCTTCTCTTTTGGAGCAACATCGGTAACATTAGTTCAACCGGTGGCACTAGAGGTCTCTTGGTTCGGTGGTACCGGATCTTAACAACGAAGCCCTTTAGTTTTCCGGCTTAAAGAAGACTCTAAATGTAAAGTCAGGGTGTCATCATTAGGGAGTAGTCCATTGGGTGCAATGCATATTTAAATGTCATGCCAATTTGACGCGTAGTTCTAGAGATATGTTCGTATTTTCTTTGAAAATGACAGATTGTGTACGTCACTGCAACAGCATGTCTTTGATCTGTTTCTTCTTGGATTTGATTAGATTTTTTTCACAAACAATGGCTGTCCGTGACTTCCCCGGCGGTAGGAAAACCTGCAGTAGAACCAAGCTTATTGGCTTCTTACTGTGGCAAGCGCATTAGTAGGTTCACTTCAAAGACATTAATAATGACACAAAGAAACTAAGCTGCACTGCTGTTATCCTTTAAGCAAGGTGTATAATGCCCAGTCTACTGGATTGTTTGAGCCTGGCTGACTTGTTACTGTGATAAAGGGGAAGTCCACATGACTGACCAGTCTGCCAAGCTGTGCTTCACTCCACCCAGACAGATAAAGACTTTAGTCTCGCCTTGTCACCGTGTCGCACTGCAACAAAACAATTTGCCTTGGCTTAAGGTCTGTAGCTTTTGTCATTTTATAACACATGGGCGGGAAAGATGGGAGTAGCTGTCTGACAGCTGTAGACTTTCTGCTAACAGTGGGGCTCCCATTCAACAAGTGTCTTTTAAGATGAAAGCCCTGCATGCTTTTATCCCACTTCCATATTTGATATAAAGGCAAGGGTTGTGGCTGTGTTCTTGTCTCAAAGTGATATTGTGTCATTTGATCTTGGCAGATGGGAAGACATGAGAGGCCTGATTGGGTTAGAAAAAACAGTGACGAGCGCAGTTTGACACTGCGCTAAAATATGTGCCATCCGGCTTTGAAGAGACAATTAACATGGGAGCCAATTGCTGTTGCCTTTTTGTCTTCTCGGTCCTGTCACAACATTGGCCTGACATCTTTTTGTAGTGTAGGGCTCAATTAGCATTTCCCTGACTTGAGAAATGGTGTAAATGATCCAGATCCTGTACCAGTCTGTTAGACACCTCCGAGTATGCTAGGTCGCTAGATATAGTGTAACTTGGAGGCAATGTGACATTCCTTGGCAACCCTTCTGCCAAATCTACTCTTTTCTCATCCAAGACATACAATTAACCTCATGACTTACTGATAACTTGCTGCTAAATTGGTCCAAAGCAGAACTCATTTGGCTGAAACTATTTGTCCCTGAAGCCAGAGGTGGCTTCCATGACATGAGAGGAAAGTAGGGTAAAGTTTAGAACATGAAATCTAAAAAGGAGGACATTTTCTATTCTCCCCCTTAATTAGCTCCCACATATCCACCCTCACCTAAAAGTTTCTAAATCTGTGGATTGGCCTCATTACACGAGTAGAGCGCTGCAGTGTGGGATGTGTGATCAATGGCCTAAACTGAGAGTAGGCCCATGCTGATCACTTGCTAAATCCCACTTCTGATAGGAGTTGTTGTTCGGCACCAGAAGAGCTAACTCAGTTGATTAAATATGCACCTCCCTTCCCTCCTTTTTCCTCCCATCTCTGCAGACCTGAGTGATTGCCTGGGATGGGAAGGGGAGTTTGTGGAGGGAGAGAGAGTGAGAGAGAGGCTGATGGAGGAATGAATGGAGGGCAGAAAAGAGGAAAGATCAATTGTGGATTTAGCTGAGAGCACAACCTTGGCAAGTGCATGCAACCCACAGCAGATAATATGATTATCTTGGGAGAAAAAAAACAAAACACAACAAAGAACCCGACCTCGCCGCATTATACAAAGGAAGATGTAAGAGGAGTCGTGTCTTCCATGCAGGCTTTAATTCAACAATATTTACTGGATGTCATGCTCATTTTTTTTTTTTATCTATGCCTCCAGCTTAAGAAATAATAATAAATAAATCATAAAGTAATACCATGGTCCAGGGTGTATTATATTGTGGCGGATGACAAGAAGCCCACTAATGCAGTGGAATTGTGCATTATTTGTCAGTGGGAGAGAAACATGTGAGGATCTGGCACATCAATCAAGGTTGCCATTTCGACATGGCAGTATTGAATAGTGTGGATTAGCCACCCACTGTGAGGAATCTGTGAGGGACAAATAAATGCATGATGCTTTTTTTTTTTTGTTATCCACTGTCCCTCTTTTGTCCATACTGTCAGTGTGTGCCTCAAATTAATTATCAGCTGATGAATTGTAGATTATTTGTGCAGCTCCCTGTCTGCATTGTTTCTGTTGTCCTCTGGTAGATGCTGAAAAAGGAACTGTGTTACAGAAATAACACGTCTTAAGTTTTATGTTCGGGAATCTCAAATCAAAAGCAGACAGTAATGATATGTGCTGTTCTACGATTGTATTCCTTCTCAGACTCCCATTGTGATCAAATTCATTGGACTTGGATGAACTGTATTTAAAAGAAGAACCACAGTTTGCTACAGCTTTTATAGTTATGATAAAAAACACAGTCAGTTTGTCTGACAAGGCAAGAACAGTCACATGATTAGACAGCTTATACAAACAGATGACTTTCGTCAGATTGTGTAAACCGCTTTATTTAGAGGTAAAACTGAAGGTGATCTCTAAACTTTCATCCATCTGATCTACTCCCTTTTTGTTAACCTGAATCAAAATTATTCCGCCTTTGATAGTGAGAGTGGACAGTCATTATATGCCTGACTACAAGAGGTCTGTAGTCAGGAAAACATCAACCCTAGTTGTTCTAAGCATTCGACCAAATGACCTATGATGTTGTTTTTCCGAGTGAGTACAGCCTCCATCTGGAACTATGACCCACATTCATCTGGAAATGCCATCTCTTCGAGATTGAGCTTTAGTGAGGATTTGTTTTTTTTAAGTTATTAATCCTTCCTAATGGATTTTCTTTTGTTTTGTTTTGTTTTTACAATTTTGGCCATCATTCTTATGATCACTTTTATTCAATTGGCAACTTCCGGTTCTGAAAAGTTATACCAATACGGCAGTGTCTTGAACCTGTGTTATTTCTAAAGGCTAGCAGGGGGTGACTCCTCCTCCTTTCTTGTGATCTACATCTATAACTTCCACAGCATTGTCTGGTTTAAGTGTTTTGTTTTACTCTTTCCTACTAAGTTGTCAGTTAATTTTCGGATTTTGGTTGCCTAAAAGGTTTTTCAGCTGTTTTGTTACTTCTGGTTACAAAAAAACCAAGGTGGTGACGGACAAAATGCTGAACTTAAGGCTTTAAAACAGTTGTCCACAAAGCAATTAGTTTTAATCTTCACATATTTGAAGGCACTGACAGACGGTGTCGTACTGCTGAGCTGATTGAGCATCAGATCAGATTGGGCTGTTTGGGCAGGCAGTTAAAAACTTTGGATTTTGTTATTTAGTTTGGAGGACTTATAAGTAGAAGTGGTTGGACTTTTTTTTTACCAATGTCTGAGGCTGGTGCTTTTTGGTGTATAACTCTGTTTGTACTTACTGCATTCTGTGACTTTCCCTGTGACATTGTTGCATAAAATGTTGGAAGGTCCACATGTAAACCTTCCAAAATCAAAGTTTGATCCGATCTGTGCCTTCTTTGGCCTTTTTCTTTGACAACTCTTGCCCCTTGCTGCCAAAGGAGACATTTGGAGTCATCAAACATTATGCTCTTGCTGAGGGTGAGTAAAGGTGAGAACAGAATATAGACTTCTGTCTGGACACGTTGTCTCCAGCTCAGTCTCTGGCTGTCTCCCTTTCTCTCACGTAGAGGAAATGGAAGCTGCTCGCTGGAGATAAGCCTCCCCTTGCCTGTGAATTGCAGCTGCCACTGTCAATATGCAGCGGCGTTTCGGTATCCATTTCTGCGTGTCTTGTCATTGGCAGAAGTGACAGGTAGATTGGATGGAGGAACTGCGAGCTGGGACGGGTCACCGGCTTGGGCATCTGATGCCTGGAAATCTGGTGTCAGCCCGCTGGCCATTGGCATTCAGACATACAGCTCAATGTGCATTTAAAATGAGGCTGTGAAGTGAGACAAGGCTGAATTCATGCATTCCCTCCCAGAATGCATTTTAATGGGGGGGGATGATGTATGAATGTGCTGGAGGTTTGAATGGAAAACATTAGCCACACTTGTTTCTTTGAGCCTCCACTGTGTCACATAAGCTCAGCCTGCAACATTTCACCTGATCAACACTTGACAATGATACACAGCAGATGTGTTAATATTAGAGTTCATATCAAATATTGATGATGGAAAGTATTGAAGTGTTCCATCATAATTCCAGGAACCTCCCTGAGGCCTATTGTGAAATCTGTCAAAATCAAAACTTAAATTGTTTTGAACATTATGAAAATTATATTCAAAATGCAGTTTACATTTTATTTTCAACAGCAACAAGCTAAAATCAGGACACGAGTCAAATTAAAATGCAAAAGCCCTTTGAAATTATATTTTCAGGTTTGGGTGTCAATTTTTGTCTGCCAATTTGAGTCCATTTCAACATAATTATTGATATAATTATGTCATTGTTATACTTAAAAGTATACGCAAAACATTTTTGAATTATCAATTGAGCAGAAATGTTTGCTATTTTCATTTTGGCCAGGCATCTCTCTATTCAGGCATGGAAAGGAAAGTTGGATTTTGAAACTATAATTTAAATTTAGTCATTAATAATGCTCACACACATCAATTTATCTTACATTCAATTTCAATTACATCAAATTATATTATTAGCAGACATATAATATACCTCCATATATAATGAATTAAAACAAAATATCAATAAATCATTCACTCAAGCTTAATGTGTCCCAAGATAACGTTAAATGTGAAGTGTAAATGACTTTGTTGCATATTAACACTGCTTTATGTTAAAATATGGCAGATTGGTTGTATGGTTTGACAAATGAGCCCCATTTTATTTAAACAGCACACCTACTAGGTGACAGACAATTACCCTTGCGGGCCAGCATGCAGGATTTTGGTCCTCAATACGCTTTGACAGCGTGGTGCTATATCATAGTTAGCCCCGCAGACACACTCGTCAGCCTCATACTTGATCCTGAACACAAAAGCTGTCAGCCAGGTCAGAGGCTCCGGGGGGGGGGGGGCTGACGACGTCTGCAAAAGACAGCCATATCTTCCAACAAATGGGATAAGAGTTTGACGTTGTGGTGGTTTATGTGCGGTTGTGAGGTGGGTGTGGCGGGGTACCCAGAAAGGCACCCAGCCTGTGTTGTGCAGTGACATTATAAGACACACACACACACACAGGCAGGGTGACGGAATCCAGGCCACTAAAGGAAGCAAGGGCCCTGATAAAAAAAAAACACTGCGTAGATAGCTCAATGCCTGTTATTTTAGCAAAAAGAAAAAGCTGAAATTGCATTCTTAAATAAATAGTTCAATATTTAATTTGTTTAATTTAATTTTCAATCAAACCAAAAATGTCATCCCATGTACCCAGCAGCTCCCGGACATGGTGACCCAATTTCCACCAGGTATAACCATGTGATGTGTGTCTGGATATCTTATCTGGAGAGATAAAAAGCTAATGTAAATACACGCCGATCCATTGGGATTAGAATGGGATCAGATCCAGCAAACCTCATCTGTAGGTAGTCACACACTGTGATCGGATGTGATCACAATATAGGGATTCAGAATGTATCCAACAAGATTGGTTGCCATGTGTAAATGCGAAGACGTTAATATTGAGATAATGGATCACATGTTGATACCAGTAAACAGGGTTGCCAGATCAAGCTTGGAACAAAGCAAACAACCTACACATGTAGCACAAGCACACCTACCTCGTTTACATTTGCTATTACATAGTTACGTTCGTCAAATGTTGCTGCATCTCTGGCTGTACAGCAAGGTACAGTTGATGATCCTGGCACATACGTTCTGAGAACAAGGCCCTTGATTAAATCATATAAAGTAATATAAGCTTAACTGATCCTTGCAAAAAGAGTATGTCTAGAGTAATCATGTATGATATGGATTGTTTCTAAAGGCAATGTGAAACAACCTAGTTTGAGTTTTCTTTGGGATGAATTGTTGGTCCAAAGCAGCAGAACTTCAAGAAGAAATGTAATCAGAAATATTTTGAGTTTTTGTAAGACATATATTTAATATACTCTTGGTAAAGGCTAGCAATTTGCTATTCCTCTAAGATGCCAAATAAAATTGGAATGTCCCTTTTAAGGACAAAAACACATCAGGAATGTTCACATACCTCGTAGGTTTTAAGGTCTCACTTCATGTATATGTTTAAGCATTAACTCCCAACGCTCAAATATAATAGTAATATTTATGCCATTATTCATGGTAAACCTTAAAATGAGAATGGTCTTATCTTGATAATGTACCTGTAATGATGCAGTATATGGGAGCTTTTATTGCTTCATAGAAATATGTCATCCCTTAATGATCTTTATACTTGCCTCCCCTCCTCTCCTCCGCATTGTACCTTTACTCTATTGGAGCTATAAACTGGTCTGCTCCATAAGATATATGATGCAAACTAGCTGCGGCAGTCCAGCTTAAGGTCAGCCAAGGATACCTTCTGCCTGAGGGCAGGAGGAAGGGAACAACTGTTCACGTGGAAAACAAGTAACTGTGTGTTTATGTGCACAATCACCTGCGGTGAAGTAGGACACCACCGTGCACGTTCAGGCTTAAGTCAAAGCGACAGGTGCATCATTTGCACCACAAACCCCCTGTTTAGTCCTTCATACACAAATACAGCTGTCATTGCATTTGTTTGTGTTCAATTCTAGTAAACCTGTATCTGGAGGTAGTTGGAAACTGATATGGCAAATAGCAAGACAAGGTTTATTGAGTGTTATTCGGTGTGTAAATGCAGCCCAGTCGCCAGGAATAAATGTAGGTATTGTACGTTTCTGCAAACAACGGACACAACAAAATACATTGTATATGAAGGGGCAGTTATGGAAAGTTACATGGTTTAATAACGTGTTAAACTAAGGAGAAAGTCCGCTATGGATAGGTGAGAGTGGTGGTGGTGGATGGGACAAACAAACACACGACTTCCACCCACGGAGACCGCTTTTTGTGTACTGTTTGAAACCAAAAGTAAATGTTGACTATTTGCGTGTTGCAAAAACGTTTTACGCTTGTTATGTTAGGTAAGTGAGTTTGCTAAGGATTCTTTTTATTTATCTATGCTAAGTTACGTTATAACGGCATAAACCGTAAGTTCTTACTTTAACACAAACCATGATCTTTTTTTCTAACCTTTACCAAATACTTTTGTTGGCTTAACCTAACCAATCGTCTGATAACATTAACCACATGGCATTGTAACGCATTTCTGGTTCAGAAATCTCAGCATTTAATATATCTGTAGTTTGCAGAAATATACAACACTGACTTTTTTTTTTTGCCGACGGGATTGGTAAATGTGTTATTAAAACAGTGACTATTAATGTGTTTGCTTTTTTGCTAATAATCTAAATCATGAGATCATATTTTCTTAAAATAAGCAAACACAAAACAATAAAAACAAGACTAAGAGTCTACAGCCATGCTGTAGACTCTTAGTAAGAGAATGTTAATGCTAACATCAGTATCCTAACATGCTCACAATGATAATGGTACATTTGCTTTTGTTAGCAAGTATGTTTCCCCATCAACATCTTAGGTTAGCGTATCAGCTTTTCTAATTTAACGACACACAAAGTGCTTTTAGAGCAATGGGGAATGGTATGCATTTCTCAGATTTGGTCATAAACCAAAGTACTAAGCAAACTGAAATTTTGACTTGATTATGGCCATAAATGTTAATATTAGTTCATCCTGTAGGGAACATTAATGTCTCTACAACATTTCACGATAATCCATCAAATAATTTCACTCTGAACCAAAGAATGTCAACCTCCTGGCGGCGCCGGAAAAACAGGTCATTGGATCACCAAAGTCAGTACAGTAAATTAACTGGGAAGCATCAATATCTCTGCCAGTTTAGTAGATATGGAAATATTTCGATGTATAAAATGTCCGAGTATAAATAAAAGCATTAGGAGTTATCCTTGACTTGAATACCTTGAATATACCCTGAACATCTGTGGCAGATTCCATGGCACTCCATCCAACAGTTGTCCAGATGTCACTTTTCAAATCCAGAACGGATTCATTTTTTTAAATCTTAGCTACATATACCTTTGTCAAGGCACCGCAGGTTTTCTGCAAATTTCGCTGTCTTAAACCCCCTTTTTCCATATTTGCATTTGACATTTCTTTAATCAGCAGATTTAAACCACAAATCACCTACCATACTGTACATGAATCAGAAGTCTGTAACATAGGTTTAATTATTTTTCTTCAATCTTCTTGTGTTTCCTTTTATGGGTTTATAACAATGAACACTACGGTGAAAATTATGAGAGCTCTCACTGAGTTTTGGGTGTAAATCCAGCAAGTTCAGTCAAGCTTATAGCCTGCTCAGCATGGAGAGCCATTTGGAAAAGGTGAAACCTCAAATCGGTGGTACATTTTTAGTGATGCAGAGACTTTTTGTATTCAGTGCCAAAAGAAAAAAAGGTATATCTGAATCACTTGACCAAAAATGAATTGCCCTGGTACTAGTCCACTATGTGAGTTTGGGCAATAAAATCCCCACCAGTATAAATATCAACTTTATTCCAGCAGTGTGTTAATAAGGTTTGGAAGTCTGGTTAGATTGAACACGGATCATGTCACTTGTTTTTGCCATGAAGGCATTCAATTCATGATGTGGTCACTAACTTCACCGTAGCACTATAACCGTATACATTTCTGCCAGAAACTTTGCAATATGGCTCACACACTTTCTTGTTTACTTTTTTTGGCAGCTGGTTTTGTGTTGTGTTCAAGTGATATTGGAAGAATTCCAAAAAATGCATTATGTTGCTTCAATCTCATTCTGCATTGAAAATGACTGGGTTTAAAAATATCAACCTTGAAAAGCCAAACATTTACTTATTTCGTATACTAAACAGTTTTTTTGTAATGACTCATTTGCTTTTAAAATTACCTTGGACTGCTGACATTTGTGGATTTCCTGTTATGTTTACTGGCTTATCTTGGCACATATTAGTAATTCCTGACTCCAGGTGGGCGATATCAAAGCCTGCTCAAAAAATATCAACAACAAAAGAAAAAGAAGGAAATTGGATGAAGGCAGGTTCCATCGCAGTGTAGCTGTTTCTGTTCAAAGGATGCTTTTTAATCAAGTTTTGGGTTCAACTGTTGGAAATGATGTTGGCCTTGTGTCTGTTTTTTCAAAAACAGCAGTGCTGGAAAACCTACGCACAGCTGTACTGATGACAATAGACAGGAGTAATTGTCAGAAAAGAAGGAACCAGGAAGATGATCCCGGAGGAAATTAAACTGAAGTTAACTAAATGCAGTGTGATGCATTTCACATCGACTTCACATAGAACATAAACTACATGAACAAATGCAAGACACACAGACAACGGCACATGGATACTTTAGTGGCTTTGTAATATGAGGCAGAACAACTGCATGACATTCCAGCTGAAGAGTAACAACAGAACCTAAAGTGACATTTCACCCCAAAATCAAGAATACATGCTTTCAGTTTCATGAAACTGCTCACAACAAGGTCTGTGGATTACCTGGAGTAACCAGGTCATGATTTCTGGGATGAGACAATGCTGCTGAGTTCAAATGTATTTTTTGGCTGTTTGAGCAACACAAGCCAAGAGCCATATATTCCCATTATCTATTAGAGAGAAGGCAGACATCTCAACGGCCAATATCTCCAAATCTAGGCAACTCACAGCAAAACTGTGAGATAAAACAAGATTAATAAATAGCACTATATATCAAATGATCGATTTTACAGTGAACTGTCCCTTTAAATAGCCTCAATGGGAAAAGTAACTGAAGAAGTTACTAACTTTATATACTTTAAAATTGGCAACTGACATTTTATTATTTTGAAAACATTATATCTCCTTCTTTTGAACCCCTAGCTCATTATTAAAAAAAAAAGCCACAGGCCTGTGAGTGTGTCAGGAAATAAAATGAAATCTGGGTCACATTGTGAGACATTTGACATTTGTCATTTCACTTCTTTTTTTATTTTTTATTCCAAAACTCAGTAGCAGTCCTTTCAACCGATAAAAGGTTTGCCTTACAACATAGCACAATTACAACATGCAATGTAGATTTAACAAGATTATTTTGAGTTCATTTCAATAGTGATTATGATTTGAATTGTTAGCACAGTGTACATTTAACAAAAAGCAGATTTGTTAACTGCTGAAAGGCTCCATTTCCCCTTCGTAATCTGGTCCATTTTGAGGTGGAGCCCACCAATCATATTTATTTTAACCTTGAATGCACACAGTTTAATAATGTGTTTGTACAAGATACACGGATACACATTGCTTTTGCATCGGCACAAATCACATGTGCCAACCTTTTAATAATGGTTTGGATACGAGTATGGACTTATCAATTACTCTGACATTGATGGGCAACTGTCAGCTCATATACAGAGATGGTCCGCAGATGAAAAAGTCCGGAATCCAAAGCAGGGTGTAAATTTGTTGAGAGCTCAGGCCAGAATACGTAGTGTACAGGAAGAAGACATCTTAATCCTAACTGGGTTTTCCATCCTTACTCCCACATCTGCTGTGAGGGATCACAGGCATGGTCGCAGCATGCTGCCAACATGGATTTAAGGCTACCTTCTAAAGCCGCTGGCAGAATCTCAAGGCAGCTAATTAATATCTACATTAGTATGCATGTGACTATGTTAGTAAAAAGAAGGAGGGGGGGAGTTATGACACATTCCATTTAGGTGCTTATGAAGTCACATGTTTTTTCCTGAGCGCTGAAAGTAGAAATTGGACCATATCGTATATGAAACTGTTCATATACCACATCTCTACCATGGTGATTAAGTCTCTAATCTAACAGCAAACGGAAATTTGAGTTGGTAAATTAGTATATGCGACTAAAATAGTGACACCAGTGTATTACTTGGTGAAGGAGAGGTTCAAAGCATGCTGGGTGAAGGGGAACACAGGAGAGGCGGGATTAATGATGGGTTTACCATCATCCTGGGATAATTCTTTATACATAGCCATTAATTGCACAGGATTTCTGTTTGGAAGAAGTTATGATGTAACATGAGAATTGGAAGATTGTTTGTATTGTAAGTGATTTGCAGCCCTGTCTCCTAAACATTACGTTCACATTTAACGAAACTGCATTGTGAATTGTGTTTAGAGGGAAATGTATTTTGCCGTGGATTATGTTGCCTTTTGACATATCACAACTTAAGTTTCAAATGTAAATCGGCATAGGGAGGTGGTCAGGGTGGTGGATCAGTCAGAAAACACAGGGCCTTCACCCCCATGCATGTCCATGTGCTTGTGCTACTGGTTACAAAACCAAGCTTTTCATTTTCATTCCTATCAATTTAAAAAAATTGTTTACTGAGGTTCATATGATATTCATAGCCTGATTTATAGCATTTTATTCCTAAAAACATGGCAACAGTTTGTTCACGGCTGTTGACAGTATTTGATGATTTATGGAGTGATAAAAAGAGGTATCCAAATTCCCTCTGTTACAAGAATTGTTAACCTGGCTTCATCCAGTTGTTCAGATCTCTCTTCTGTACTCTACAAATTAGCACATATTTGAACATACATTTTCAGATGTAAGTAATCTACTCGGGAAGTTCATGCCAATATTGATAAGTTACATTTCCTACGTGTCTCCCTTTAATGTATGCACCTTTATGGACCTGAAGACCTTTGGTGGGAACTACAAGGCATACTTAAAAGGTTACCAGGGGATGAAAATCACCTGAAATGATCCCATGTAGAGGATGCATATAAATGAAAACCAGTTTAGGATTATTTTTTTAAATATCTGCTCCATTTTTGGGCTGTTCCATTAAAAGAAATGTCACCCAAGAGTAAAAAGAAGGACATCTCATAGTCGAGCCTTAATCTCCGCTGTTTCAGCTCCTTAGATGTAAACATAGAACTACAGTAAGAGTCTCCACGACCACATTTTGCCATGATGACACACACACAGACAGACAAGGTAAAAATATTACCCGCCTGGTAAATTGTTCTTCATCTTTATTTAACCAGGCTGTCTTATTGAGACTAAGATCTCTTTTCCGACAGAGACCTGAGAACATGAAACATTTACAAGAACACTTTCTAACAGAAATGACACAATAAACAGGAATTATAACAACAAGAATCATGAAACAACTGATAATAAAGCTGTAACATATCCAAAGGCAATGCAAGACTCTAGTTTGAGGACAGATGCCAGTTCATTCCATTTAAAAGGTGCAGATTTCATGAAACCAGTTCAGCCAACACAAGTGCATACATGAGGGATATCTAATTAAGTATTCACTGAATCGTCTACTGTAGTTTCCAGATTTGAACGAGCGAAGAGAGATGTGAGCGAGTTTGGTAGCTTCTACAGCAGAGCTTAATAAATGCATAACATGAGATGGCTATTTCTTCTTGACTGTCAGGAGGTACATCCAACAGATGATAGTTGAGAGATGATACAGAGAACAATATATGTCCAAAAATGTGTAATTTGTGATAAAGCGTAAAGCGGAATGATACGCAGGGTTTAACAGCTGAAGTGTTGATTGGACTGCATGACTATGCAGAATAACTCCATAGTGAAGGACAGGCATGATTGTTGACTGCGGAATAGTTTTACCGCTGGAAGAAGATAGAAATCCTTTAATTCTATACGACGGCGAGTTTGAATTCAAATTTCTGAGTCAAATGTTGATTATGAATCTTGAATGACAGTCTGCTGTCAAGCCAAATTCCAGTGAGAGCTCCGTGAGTGCCATATCAAGTTTTATAAATACATGGTGCCGGATCACTGAAAACTGTGGTTTGCATAAAACTGCATGAAATAAAATCATAATCTTTTTCAATTTGGTTCCTCGTTCCCTGCCGAGTCTCACTCCTTTCAAAAATTCAGTTTTCTAACAAAAACACTAGAAACTCAACAAATTTACCCCCCACTTTGTTTCCCCTGCACAGTCTTTACTTCCGAGTCCTGCCAAGACATGGAGTGATGCCATTTTCGTCTTGTGTGTCTATGAAAGCACGCTTTCAGGAAGCCGGCACATGCAGACACATGCATGTCATTTGGAAGGTGTTCGGCAGAGTTTGCACCACCCCCCCCCCCCCCCCCCCCCCCCTTCTATCTTGTCACATACTCCTCTCGAAATACAGCTCTCTCTGGCTCTGTCTGTCTCCACCTCCCCACTCTCCTTCCCACCGCCCAGTAGAAATAAAGACACAACACCAAACCTGGCAAGTGGCGATGGCAACTCAGCGGCCTGGCAAAGGACATGAATCAGGAGAGGTTTCCAAGAAAGCCTAGAGCTGTCAGAGAATCGACGCAGTCAAGCTGCTGAATGAGCTGGGAAATATTTAACTGTGCGGAAGCAGGTCCGATAGCATTGCTGCTGCACTGTTGTCTGTTCTTGTCTTTCTGTCTTACTATTTTTTTTATATGCTTTTCATTTGGTTGAAAACCCCCCACAGTGTTGTCTTCATTTTGAGTAGACGCGTTTTCCTTATCGCGTATCGCTGGATGGTCTGCTGCTTCACACTCTGTTGTAGGTAAATTAGATTTAATAAAATTTGAGGCGATGTTTGATTGCGATTGATATAGCATGGTGTTAGATGGAATGAAGTGTTTTAGCAGCTTAATGTACCACAGGGTTCACCGTTAGCGTACCGTGTCAGATTAGAAAATAAATGGAGCCAGCTTGAAGCTTGACACACACCTGTTCCCAGCTGTAGTCACACTGGAGCATTTGTTTGCCTGTCACCTACAATGAGTTTCAAAGCTGATATTCCAGCAGTGTCACAATCCTGTCAGGATGTGATTCTCCCACTTTTTTTTTTTTTTTTTTAAAGGTTGACATGTGACCCTGTCAAGCGGAAAACATTTTCTCCTCCGCTTCTCTTTGACTTTGAGGTCTTTGTTCTTCTTTCTTGTTTTTTTTTTTCACGCTCTTCGTAACTCTTAGCCTACTCGCATGGTGACGCATTATATGAGGGAATTGACAAATGTGACAGCACAGAGAGAACCAGTCTGCTTAATGTTTCTGTAGAGCACACAAGGTTGCTGCTTTGTTTTAAAAAAAGAAAAAAAGCCTTCCTCTCTGCTTCCGCTCACCTCACATGTCCTTCTCTTTACTGATTCCCGTTGATGGTTACAAGTGTCGCTCAGCTAATAGGTTGCCTGGTCCCATTCAAGGTTGCTGGCTGAGTGAGCAACCATACTGCTGCTGCATGTGTTGCCCTTTCAGTAACTTGTGTCACTGGGATCAAAAGCAGACAGGCCTGTCCAGCTGATCTAATTCCCAGGGCGTCATATACCGAGGCTTTGTCAAGCCGTCTCTATGAGACGCACCAGGGTTTCAAGTAACTACAATGTACACACATCCCCATCCTTATTATGGTCAGAGAAAGTGATGCGGGAGTGTGTTGACGTAATATAAAGACTACGAAGGAGGGCAACTGGATGGGTCAAACAAACACAGGATTTTTAATCGGAGACCAGTGTTTGTGTCCCAATGTGCTGTTGAGTTATTTTGAAGTTACGTGTTTTCTGTATGTTACGTTGCTTGCATTTTACTTAGTTTATGTACTTATTTTAAGCCCAACCATGACGTTTTTCCTAATTATTCTGCCTAAAGTAGTAGTCCACTTACAGTAACATTTGGCAAAACAATCTCATAAATTTACCACTTTAATCTCAGAGAATATCCAAGGTGTTTTGTTGTAAATACAGAGTTTTTTTCTCTCAAATTGCCCAATACACTGTCTTGTGTGAGATGGATGAATCAAAAAACGTGTCTGAATGGCATCTAGGTCTGTAGGGCTGCAAGATGATTTGAATCGCTTCAACCCCCACATGAAACATGAGTCTAAATGACAAATGGGATCTTTTTATTCTCCCGCATCCCTCATCCACAGAGCGATACAAACGTAATCATCAACATTCAGTCATTCCGTCTGATGAGGTGATATGTAAAAACTTCCTGTACAGGCTGAGCTATTGTTCCCTTCAGACCATTTAGCGAGTTATCAGAATCCTGGCAAAGTGTTCGATGTCTTGTCTTTTTCTCAAGAATGGCTAAATATCTCAAAAAGTCATAAAGTTTGGATGCACTCCAAGCATCTTAAAGACGACCATTTTCCCAAGCAGAGCATTGGTTTTCAGATTGATGAATGTGCTTGTCTTACTTCATTTCATTACGATATAAAAATCTACTTGCAGAGACAAGAACTTGCTTGAAATAGGTAATCCATCACAGTAAACAGCATGTCTTCTTTTGTTTTTGTCAACTTTGGGTTGTAGTTGTATGGTAATGCAGTTGAGAGCAGATAGGGTTGTAAAAAGAAGACATAGTTGTTGGTGTGAAGGTAAGAAACAACCGGCCACCCTTCATACCTAAAATTGAGCTTACCAGACATAACTGTACCTTACTAGCTATAATTTGGGTGTAGCTAACTGTGCTTTGTAGGACTACCTAACTGTAAGAAACAAACACCTTAAAGGGCAGCTGTTTTCCAAGTACACTTTGTGTCTGTACCTGTAGCAGTAGGCACAGTCCAGACTTCTTCAAGTAACACAGTGGTCTGTTGAGCAGTTGGAACTATCGTCCTTACTTTGCCTTTTAATGCCTACTCTCAGAAGTCATTTGTCCTAGTCAACAGGCCGATATTCTAATTGTGGGGTGTTTGGATGGAGCATGTCTATGTTCCCTAAACCCTATATTCCCACAACGCTTTGTTCCCTCAGCGTTATTTTCCCTCAGAGCTGTGCCTCCGTTGGTCCCATGCCATTGTTTTGATGGTCAATTATCCCCGAAACCCCAATAGAAAAACGTCCCATTGGACAGGTGAGCAAACGTTCTGTTCCGACGGCCACTGCTCCAAACAGAAACACATTGCTTATTGTTATGCAGAATGACGTCACCACATCTTCCCGGTCACAAATAATATTTTGCTATTACGGCATATTAAGCATGAATTTGCTTGCTGATATTCTGGCCCAAACCCTAACCTATCTCACTCATCATCCCTCAATCTAACCGACCTAACCCGACACATTTAACATGTGCCACGCATGATGCTGAGGGAACAAAAGGCTGACGAAATAAAGAGCCTATTTTGGATAGACAAAAAAAAACGTTCTTTTGTGGTCTTTATACTTCCTTGTTGATGATTACGTGGAAAACGTACAAAATGATTTGTGGGATACCTACAAATTATGGCGCATTGTTTTTCGTTGGTATAGCTACAAATGCTGGATTAGACCTGCCTGAGTACATTATAAACACATATATGTATTTGTTCCAACATAAAGTCGTTCTAATGACTCCCAGAATACAAAGCAAGTTTTTAGAATGTTTCACCTCACGTTACATTGGATACTCAATGAATAAAGCAAACCTTATGCCTTAGAGGAACATTAAGGTTCATTACAACTTATGTATTTAACTCTGGTCATCAGTTCTTTTGGATGTGATAGCATTGTACTCAGTATTATAATTTCTGAGATCTTGGAACAAGGTGACATCGGTGCAACAATGTTCAGAGCATCAGTGAGGCAATAAACAAGCTGACATGTTAGTCAAACTTATTGGGAAAATATGGGGATTGTAAAAGCAAACTCTGGTGGCAAATCGGTTGCACCTGTGCAAGAGATAATCTTGAATACTAATGCAAAATCACGGCTTTAATTGCACACTTACCAGTAAGGTCCCTTCATTCTGTTCGGTCTGAGTCAGGCTAGCGAGCAGTGTGCACATGCTGAAAGAAAGTCTGCCTTCCTCACATGAACCAATTGTGCTGTGAAACTTTCACTGATTCCGTTCTTTTGATTTTTTTCTTTTCCTTTGTGATTCTTGTCTTGTCAATATTGCAGCTGAAATCCATTATTTAATATCGTCTGTTCTCTTTTTTTCTCCTCTCCTTTAGGTGAGTGTCAGTCAACAACATGTGGATTATTCCAGTCAGCTGTGAACTCCTGCTGAGTCCCCCTGCGTTGCCTTTTCCTTGCACATCGTTGTATGATTCTGCCATCAGGTTTGAAGAGATTGCCCCTTTGCACCCTGATTCGCTGTGATTTTGATCAAAGAGAAAAGGCAGTAGGCCCAGAGAGACGGGCTTCATGCAGTAGAGCACCGTGGTGGTCTTTCCTCGTCAGCTCAGACTTACGGGCATAAAAGTAAATGTCACTGGCGACTGAGGGCTTTGGTCTTTGTCCGGTGTTCATGGTGTTCATTGTCTCGACTTGACTTGATCTCTGTTGACTCTGTTAGCTTCCAGGGAAACAAATGGTTACAGTATTAAGGAAACCTTTATTTTTCTCCTTTTTTTGGGGAGTACTTGTTATTCAGTGGTGTGCTCTTGTCGTGTTTACTGCTGAATGTGGGCTGTTTACTGATTACTGCTGACTGGAAATGGAAAGCAATCACTCGCTGAATATTTTTGTTTTGCTGGTTTTGGCAGCTTTCTTGAGTGCGTTTGCACTAAAATCTCTGACCTTCTTCAAAATATTTCAATAAAACAATGACAAATTGTATGTGTTCAGATTGAGCAGCTTTTACTCTATCTATGGGGGGGGGTTAAGGTTAAATCAACATATTGTATTGCAAAACACATATTGGCTCCTGCCTCACCCTGCATTTAGCATGCACGCGCCAACACTGAGATAAGCAACAGCCCTACGATCCAACAGAGATTAAACACAAAGCAGTGTTGCAGAATGCAATCAATGCAGCCGGTAGGGATTTTATACACATATACAACTTGTATTTTAATCGCTGGATCAACCCCATCTGCTGATAGAACCTTGATATTGCCGGATCCTGCGATCAACAATGTATTTCTATGATATTTGGCCCTGGCAAATATGTTTCATGGTTAGGGTTAGAGTAGCGATTGCTAGCACAACCAGACCTACTTCCAAGGTGCATGAAAAGGAGTATTACAATTATTGTAGTGGTCAAAACTCCAGCAACACTATATTGTTACACCAACACTGCTTTCTAACTCTTCTAGTGACTAGTAATAGGCTTATTTAAGTGACTTGGGGTGATTTGAAAGAAGTGTCAGGTCAGAAATAAGTACTCTCTTTTTTTCCTATTGTGAAAGTTTTCAGATCTTCATCCTGATTTAAAGTAATAAAGTCAAGAACTGGATCAGATGATAACCAATGGTGCAGTATGGTGCATGATGTCTAAATTGTCTTTTTATGATGAACTCCCATGCTACATTTCATTAATGGGATCTGCTGTGTGTGTAGACATATTTGTGTGACCAAATAGTAATTAGTACGACACAGAGATGCATACTTCCCCTACAGTTGTACGATCCGTGTTTACACTACACGTCCCCCTACGTGTAATACAAGATGCTTGATTACATGTTGGATCACCTTGCTACATAAATTAGCTTATTAGTGAGGAACATGGCAGGAGATTAGCAGCTTAACTGCTCCTTGTCGGAAGTGTGACATGATTACATTAATATTACATGATTTTGATGGTAAATTAAGATTAAAGTGATTGTATTTAGAATAGCATAAAAGTAAACCAGGCAGACAGTACACTGACACACAGCATGTGGTAATAGGGTCATTGTTCTCTAAAAAGTTGTTTTTCACGTTTCTGTCAAAACCTTATGTGGATTGCCATCGGGTTAGCTGAAAGTTAGCTGTAAGCTAACCCCTTGGTGTCGTTATGATTTACAGAATAAACCCTGTAAATCATCATGACTCCTCAATGTTTTCTTATCGTGCCAGTTCCCGGGCAAACTTAACATCTTTAAACAGATGCTGGTGTAGGTCTATGAGTGACAGAAATCATAGTGAATATATCAACACTTTTATATTGCGGGGTTTACGTTGATTGCAGCCTCTGGGAGCTACTGGAGCCTTAAACTTGTAGTCTAATTGCTTTTAAATCCCTCAAACATTTGCCATCAACGGATGTCATTTAGTCGAGGGAGCTTTTGTAAGAAGCCACTGTGAAATATCGATAGCAGGATTTGCAGACCCAATTCAGTAACAATAAAATTGTGATGCATTGGTATAATATGTTTTTTTTACTCTTCCCCGGTGGTTAAGACCAGTCTCTCCAGCAACACTTACGCACATGCGCATATGCACACATATGCACACACCCCAGCGGTCATTATAAGCCCACGTCACCAGGGGCATATCCCTGGCAGCGCCTGCCAAGGCCATTATCAGCCACCCTGTCCTAGACGAACACTTTGGCATACATCTGAGCAATTAGGCCAGATTATTGGCAACCTTCCTTGGCCTTGCCCCATTATCAAGACCACTAATTACTAGCAGTGTTCAGCGCTGTCTCGCTCACTGTGGTACAGGCAGGTGAGGCAGAGCGGGAAAAGATAGGAAAATAAAAAGTCAGAAGAATGGACGGGAGGGAAAAATGAACGGAGGTGGATGACCAAAAGGTGTGGGGTTTCATTAGAGGCTGCCACTGGAGGGGATATGGCAGCTTGGGTACGCCATCCATTTGAGACATGTATACCATAAGTGTGTGAATATGTGTGAGGTCCCCATTGGAAATGGTTTGTCAGAAGATGCAGTGTCCCCATGTCACCAGCAGAGTGACTGGAGTGTTTTTGAGGCGTAATGATAGCTGTGGACTCGTGTCGGTGAGTTGCTGGCTTGTCTGTCGGTTTCGGCACTGTGGCGAATCATGCCTGCTGGGCAATTGCAGCTTTAATGGAGAATGGCACACAAACAAGGCACATATACACTAGCATGCACACTCAAATGGACTCACACCCCCATATGTGCACACAGAGACACACATGGCCACAATGTATAAGCATCCATAACTCCAACTGTTTTGGCCCACAGTGCATTAGGGCAGGATTTAACACTGATGAGCAAAATAACTCTTTTAGAGAAAATAAAAAAGAATCATTAGTCAGTAACTACAGACTAGTGATGTTTGTTCTCATAAAACACAGTTTATATGAAGGACTTCATAAAAGTTCTCTCCAAAAGCACTACGGTAGCTGGGGACCTTATTCATTTTATAATGTATATTTAATTCTGCCAAACTGCAAACTAAAGCCTCCCATTGAAATATTGAAATGATATATAAAGTCTATTAAGCTTTATCAAACTCACATTGATTTTAATTGTTGGGAGACACGTTCCAAAAGCTCCAAGTGATACAAGTGTATTGGTTCAGTGTGATGGATTGTCAAATATAGAGGCTTGCAAATATATGTGATATTTTTAGACTTAGGACTCACCAAAAACTGTAGTAATATGCTTCCTGTCCATGCATTTAGTTTGCGGTTATATTTAATTTATATTATTTTGAATCTCCATTGTTTGTCTCTGTTTGGATCAGTAACAGTACAAAAGGGAAATGGACCAAAGAGCATCTTCAACTCTCGTGGCACACTGCCTGATTTTTGAACAACTGATTTCACCCAAAAAAAACTATAAATTTCCTCTCAGCTCTTGGTCAGTGTTTTAAAATGACATCATCCAACAATGCTTATTGGCTCTATAATAAAGTCAGGGAGTTTATCTTTAATAAAAACTGGATCCTGACAAATGAGATTCAATCAAGAATATTGGCTTGATTATTTACCCATGTCCTGTTTATTGCCTAATACTCCCACAGCCCTTGTCCTTTCCTTCCAAACCAAGACACACACATACACACACAGGTTTGCTTTTATCCACTCCATACATCTGTCTAGTTTTGCTGGAAAACTAGAGGTCAGTAAAGGTCTGGGAGATGTTTTAGAAGTGGAGAAACCTGCATGTTAAGAGGAGATATCGCCTCAGACCTCAGCTCCAGCTGACATTACCATCACCAAAGGTCAGATGTCAGAGATAGCTTTTTCTTAGCTGCAGAAGGGCAGAACTCCACACAAATATATATATATATATATATACAAAGAAGCAGCAGTTGTTATGTGGATACTGTGGGGATTTTTATTTTTTTCCCCAAGAGCATCAGGAAGTCAGTGGATTATAAACTTCATTTGGAAGCGTGCTACGTCCTCGCTACCAATCTCTTTGTCTCCTCCACCATCGGCCTCTTTTTTTCACCCTTCCTATTTTCCCTCCATGAAGTCTGTCCCTCCTCTGCAACAGGCCAAGCACAGTGTGAAGCCTGGAAGGAGTGGAAATGAAGGCTTATTAATTCTCCCTGGTGGCTAAAGGACCTGGCCATGTCAGAGGACTTTGGAAATCAGAGTGAGAGAAAGTGAGCGCTTGTCTTCTTCACGTGATTTTATAGCAGGCAAATTTGAAGAGGTTTATTTGAGCTCTGGAGGGTTTTCCTCTAATTTGTTTCATTTGGGCAGGAGAGAGCAATGCCATTTGAAACAAATGACCACACAGAGACTGCTGAAAACGCAGCCCTCAGTTCTCCTCCAGGCAAACTGCGGCTTGGTTTATTAGAAGGGAGAATGTAATCGGTTCAGCAACAGGAAAGAGCCCCAAACACATGCTTTTATTGGTAAAGGGGGGCCGATGGAGTCAAAGGAGCCAAAATAAAACCACTGCTGCAAAGCAAATCTTTCCACTATGGGTTAGACTCAAAAAATTGAACTAGACTTGGGAATGAAGCCATGGTGAGGGTTAGATGAGAAAAAACAAAGGAGGCGGGGAGTTAAATGGTGTCTTTGTCAAGTGGGACATATAAACCTGTGAATTGTTTGTATATAAGTCGAGTATGGGTCTGGTCCATGGATTAATGGATAGAGATGGTGGTGGGTGGTCTGCATGGTCTACAGAAAGCGTCTTGTACTCGCATCTGGCTGTAAATTGCAGTTATAATGGTAGCAAGGATGGGAGCAAAGCAGACCATTTGAAACAACATATTTCCATCACTGCAATATATTATGTTGTTGTAGTTTTCTTTAATTAAAGTGAAGGAGTAAATAACTTTGCTGTGAATATATAACCAAGTTTATTTATATTGTGAAAAACCAAGTAACAGTCTTGATTTGCCTTGTGACGTTCAAACAATTGAGTATGATGTGCATTGGGACATTTTAATCCAAAATACAAAGAAAATGTTTTTGTTTTAGTTTTTTTCTGCTACAACCAAATTACAAATACGATACACGTATCTGCCCTGTCAGAAACGTAATCACATGCCTGTGATTAAGTTGTCCATCATGTATTTGAAGGCATGGCTCATGTTATTTGGTTGAGTTTTTGTCATCAGGGGAGATGTCATGTTAACATTATGTTAACATCTTAATTACTGTTTTCTCAATCTTGAGTGTTGCTAATGGTTACATCATTTCACACATGCAGTCCTCAATGGTGTATATGCACAGCAATGCAGTCGGATGAATGCCTTCATGTTGTCAGTCTTTCACCTGAGGCAGGTCCCAAAGGTGTACTTTCATGTAAAATGCCCACGCGGGATCTCCTTTGCATGTCTTGTGGCTCGACGTGAAATCAAATGTGACCACGTGGATGTTCATTTGTATCTTTGTCACGCACCTTCATTTGCTTTTTTCTAACAATAAAAGGATTGCTGATGAAGAGCTCCTCTTCATAAGGGCAGAAACACTTGAGACACTCGAGGAAAGTTGGGGGCTCAAAGGTTCAAGAAACACTGAGCCTTTCATCTTCACTGAGAGCCATGTGTCAAATTGGGAGCCCCCACTGTGGTTTGAAATCTTTCGTCCGTCAGAGGAGATTGAAAAAATGACCAGGCAGGCTGCGTCCGACACCGAGTTTGCATCTGCTATTCTCTTTAAAAACGACCACATGGTGCAGCGACAAAAAAGGCATTTTTATAGGCCTCAGATGAATTATCTATAAGTATGACTGAATAAATCTTTAATCGCTGTAATGAACTTTAGAGTATGGATTTAAAAAGCTATTTAGCTGATAAATGACCCATGGAGGGCTCTGATACTAGCATAAATCAAAAGAGGCTGGGGTCTTCACATTTCCAGTTTTTCTTTTCACCAAACACCAGCTGCTTAGAATAACCAAGCTCAGAACACGACTACTGATAAGTAAGAAGAGAAAGTTCACTAAACAACACCGAGTCAAATTCTCCTCTCGGAATCGAGCACTACAACAGAGGGGCCTTTGCATCTCATCAGAAAATGTCTGTTTTTGGCATACAGTTTTGAATGCAGGCTGCCCAAATCGGATCGATAGAAAATATGACTCTGCAATGACCCTCCTTTATTACAGACTCACACTATGCTCATTCTGCTTAGCTTTCCAAAATGACAGCCTAAGGTCAAGCACTTACTCCAGTTTGTTTTTGTTAGCCAGGCCCACACCAGCACATGTCATGTTTAATACCTCCTGCCATTAATTGCTAGCATTCGTCACAATGCCATCAATGTACCCAAGAAAATATGAGACCCTCTTATATCTGTCCATGTCAGCAGTTTTATTGCGTGTGTGTGTGCCACGTTTAGAGCCGTGCTCATATTTCAGCGGGGAAGTGAGATTGTCTTTTTTACCTGTATGTATTGTGTTTGTCATTTTGATTTATGGGTTGACGAAGGCTGCATCTATCCATAGGTAGGCATAGCTGCTCTTGCAGTGAATGGGAGCTGGCCAGTGACCCTGCTTCCCCCAGCTGGATTAGTTGGTGTGATCTTGATTTCGCTGAGCTGCAATATGCCAGCAAATGAGCCACAAAATGAGAGCAGGACTACATGAGTATTAGAGCCAGTGGGGCCAATTTTGGCTGCCTCACACCATCAGCTGTACTCGCTTTTGTCGCATGTGTTTCATTCACGGCCACACAACCTGAGATATATAATGGCACACAGCAAATGTCAGTCACATAATTCTGACCCTATGGAGTATTGCACCTAGACGTAGGTGATACAAAGCTACTTGTGCTGGCCTGTTTACCTGAAAGCGCCTCATTGCTTATTTACTCCGTGCTGAATATCTGCGAACATCTCTGGTGCTGTAAACAAACAACAAAGTACGAAATATGAAGTGCCTTTAGACAAACTAACATATTTTGCCCTCGCTCAGAAACACTATACATACATCACTATCAATTACGTTCTTTTTTTTTTTTTCATGAAGATGAATCCCTTTCATATAGTTTCTCCACAGAAGCTCTTCTTTTATGTAGAAGTCTGAAGCATTGATGCAAAGGCGGTGCACCGACCTCATTTGAGCTTTGCTCTGCTGAGCATTAGTTTAAGATGAGATCACAAGGCCCTGAAATGCAACATGTAATGCTTCTCACACTTTTGCTTTTTTTTCCCTGTGAGATGGTCGCTTTGTAGATTACCGGCCGCTAGTCTGCAGAAAATCACAAACATCTTTTTCTCTTTCTTGCTTTTTTCTTTGCCAAGCCTCATACAGGAGGGTTAGTTGGAACAATCAGCTTGCTGCTAATCAGCTGCTGAAGTGCAATCAGGGTCAGCCTCAGCACCTGTATGTATTTTTATTTTTTGTACTTCAGGTTGTAGCTTCTCTCAGCCCAATGTTCCCTCATGATTTTATTGTATATCCTGAATTAGGCCCTTTTTTCCCTCAACATCATCCTTGACCCATGTTTAAATCTACACATAATGTTTTGAGGTGTCGCTCTAACAATATGCGATAACAGACGGACAGTTTAGAACTAGTTGCCTTCGTTGGGTGGTTTGGTTAGGTTAAGGCGTGAGATTAGTTCGGTTTAGGGTAAGAATATTAGGGGTAGCCAATCAAAAGCACAATAGGGCGGGTCATACCCTTTGATTCATTGTAGGAAAGAAAAGCGCAACAAGGAAGGTACGGTGTCATTCTGCATAATACTTGGCATGCTGATTTGAGAGACGTAGAGATGCTCCCCAGAAATCTCAAAAAACTGTAAAAATCTGGAGAGTTAAGTGTGGAGTGTTTTGAAATGAGCAATTTCTTCTACATTTGGACCTGCATTTGTTTTATTTATTGCTGCCACCCACTATCAGTGGCG
Organism: Pholis gunnellus; assembly: GCF_910591455.1. Taxonomy (NCBI): domain Eukaryota; kingdom Metazoa; phylum Chordata; class Actinopteri; order Perciformes; family Pholidae; genus Pholis; species Pholis gunnellus. Next base: position 14,437,317 of record NC_136540.1, read on the forward strand.
CTCCCTTTATATTGAGGAAGGGGACATTAGATATTCAAAGTACACTGCTGTTTACCGACAAGGCGGTGCAACCTGCTCTGCAGGGGCTGGAAGGTGCTCAGCTTTGACAATTACTTGGCTCAAAGTGACTGAGAACAACAATGACTGAGATGAAGCATAGGCAATAACATTCGGCGGGGAACCTGCTAAAACAGCGGTGCCAATTCCCTTTACTAAGGAGCTGTCATCTTGCCAAATGATGCGCGTCACTGGGTTTAGCTTCCCTTTTTTTTTCCTCTGCCGTTGCTTTGCGGAGTCGTTTCTGCATCTGAAAGCCTACTTATTACAATCTTTGAACTGAGATGGCTGACAGCTTGCTCCACACTCGGGGATGTAGTGTGTTGTGTAAAAGAGATATTCATGTGGAATACAGTGTCAATTCCGCTTTGGTGTCGCATGGTAGTCATGGAAAATCTGGGCTGTATCAAGAGAGCTTTGTAGAACTCACTTGTCTGAATTGAAATGCCTGAATAGTTGAACTGTGACTGATGGCATTATAATGTACACCAACAAAAACCTGAGAAGATGTGTAAGTTACAAATACCTGAACTCGGTACAGACCCCACCCGCTGTGTTTAAAACTCTGTGCGACAAACACAATGTTGCAGGTTTTCTGTAAATCTTTTGTGATTCTTTCAACTGCCTTTGTATGTAAATATATTCAAGTGGATTTTACGCCGTGAATAAAGGCATCAACCAATCCCTATTGTGTATAACAACATGGAGGCTCCGCAGTCCGATTCAAGATGACAAACTTGATAACAGAGCATACCAGATCCACTCTTACTGTTCTTACCTTTCATAATAAAAGCCCTAGACATATACACTGCAAAACTGTTTACCAGAGGGAACTCAAATTCACTCAGAGCATTTCGCTTAAAGGGAACTCAATAGAAAAGATAACAGTATCTTTGGCGATACAGCAATATACCTCCCAAAGACTGCCAGACTCTGCTCTGGGTCAATGGGATCCCGGTAATTGGTCTTCTGCCTGCAAATGTATTGGAACCTTCTCTTGAAAAAGTGTTGTTGCACCTGTTGCAAATTTGGATCGCTGCAGGTATGAATAGTTTTGATTCTCCTTTATTTGTCACACCCAAGGTGTGTAAAGGCCTTAACTCGGACATATTATGGCCTTTTATTAATTCATTATTAGTCTCTTATAATCTTCTTGTCCCGTCACCGTGGGAATCAATCGTACCTAATATGAAAATGCTGTAAGTGATCAATAAAAATCCTTTCTTAGTAAGAATGTTTAAAGTGGGCTGTGGCAATGAAGGGTCTGTAATTTGGCTTGTGTCTTACTATCTTTCTCACCTACTTATAAGTGAGCAGTATTTAGAGTGTTTACACCGCCTCAGTGTAACCTCCCTCACTACAAACATTTTGTTATCGTTGGACACCTTTTTTGGCAACACCTGATGCTTTCTATTTCCATACAGCCAGAGCTCCATTAATCCCTTTAGCAAATGCTTTCTTCAATGCCTTTTCTTATCTGGGGCTATAACAACACCGCTACATATTTCTCTTCTTACTGCCATCTTACAACCATGATCAGAGATTATAAAAGTAATATTCCCCTTAAAAGTGCAGTGCCTAACCATCTGCCCGTCAGCCTTGAGGAACACACTGGCTATGTGATAAAACCCAGGCTATCAAAAAGTACCTGAACATTAAATAACATTGTACTTCCACATTCGTATGGGGTTGGCTGGCATATTCCCTGGCTGTGTGTTGAAGGTTGTGCTTGATGCTGTATTAATTATAGGGCATCGGTGTCCTTTATTATTTCAGCAGCGGTATTGAATAGTGTTTGTGGGAGCCCCTTTATTCATATTCCTTGTCCTTTGCCAGTGTGATATTCACTCAGACTAGTGAATGGGAAATTAGCACAGGGTACTACTTACGGATCCAATAAACATTTAGTACAAATTGCTCTCATTACATAAGATGGCTTTGGGTCCCCAATCTGCCACACACGCTCTGTTAAATTAAAAAGAAGGAATACAAAATCCAGTCAAGGTTCTGAATGACGCCTTTCTGCTCACCTTTTTATTAGTCAACCTATCTACACATAACAGATACTGATAAAGCCATTGCTCTTTCACACGCTTTAGTATGTGATTGCGGCATCGGGCTTCATCATAATGCAACAACGTTAGCCGTCGGCACAGCCAGCCATTATCAGTCCCCTGAGCAGGCTGGTTAGCCGGGTGGCTGGCAGACTGCGTGGAGGTGTATTAACAAGGCCGCTCTCTTTTTCTATTTCTCCAAACGCTGCCACGTTGCCTCTGCATGGACGGACATTTATTATTTATAGGCCTGCTTTAGAGGTGTGTCCAAGGCAGACACACATTCATCCATCAACGTGTGTGGGCACAGGCTACTGTGCTAATGGATGTACCCATTTGCAAACACACCTGAACACATGGAGACACACACTTGCACATGCGGTGCTGATGATTTAGTCTACATTCACATTGAAAATGACACACTCTCACACACACACACACACACACGGATCTCACCACATTCTACATGCTGCTGACATGGCTTTAGCAAAGATTAGTCAGGATTTGATTGGATCTGCTGCAGAACTGAATAAATATTTGAAATTGTATTCTGCTCGCAGCAATTATGAGCTTTAGTCATGATTTTAACAGACTTAGCAACACTTTTGGTACCTGAACACTGAAAAAAGCATGTGCTGTTTTTCTTTAGTTACAGAAGTAAACAAAAGCTTTGCATTTTCACAGACAACCTCTCAACCTAGACTTTCAAAAACAATGCAGATATTTTTGGACTGGAATTGACAATAGTCATTTATATCTTGTTCTTCAATTTGTATAATTGAGTTTTCAGAAAATGTTTCTCTTATCAATGGTTCATTATTTGGCACTCCTCTCTAGGTTAAACACAAGTTTGACCCATTGTTTAGAACATAACCCTGGAAAATACTCCTGTTTTGATCGGAATGTGTACATCATTCAATCGTCATCAGCATGTTATTTCATTTACCTTCTCCTGGGAGGTTGCTCTCTTCGACTGTCATTAGAATACAGCTTCACCTCATTGGTGGAACAAGTTTTAAAAAAAGAAGAGTTATCCATCCATACATCCATTTTCCTCCACTTATCCGGGGTCGGGTCGCGGTGGCAGCAGGCCAAGCCGGCTGACCCAGACTTCCCTCTCGCCCGCAACATTTTCCAGCTCATACTAGGGGATCCCGAGGCGTTCCCAGGCCAGCTGGGAGATATAATCCCTCCAGCGTGTTCTGGGTCTTCCCCGGGGTCTCCTCCCAGTTGGACGTGCCCGGAAAACCTCCAGTGGGAGGCGTCCAGGAAGGAGCCTAATTAGATGCCCGAACCACCTCAGCTGACTCCTTTCGACGCGAAGGAGTAGCGGCTCGACTCCAAGTTCCCTCCTGATGTCCGAGCTCCTTACCCTATCTCTAAGGCTGAGCCCGGCCACCCTACGGAGGAAACTCATTTCGGCCGCTTGTACCCACAACCTTGTCCTTTTGGTCACGACCCAGAGTTCGTGACCATAGGTGAGGGTAGGAACGTAGACCGACCAGTAAATTGAGAGCTTTGCCTTCCGGCTCAGCTCTTTCTTCACCAAGACGGTCCGGTGCAGCGCCTGCTTTACTGCTGCGGCCGTACCGATCCGCCTGTCGATCTCCCGTTCCATCTTACAACTCCTTCGTTTGAGGTAGGCAATCCGTCCCCACCTGGAGGGAGCAATCCACCGGTTTCCGGCAGAGCACCATGGCCTCAGATTTGGAGGTGCTAACTCTCATCCCCGCCACTTCACACTCGGCTGCAAACCGCCCCAGTGAATGCTGGAGGTCACGATCCGAGGAGGCCAACAGGACCACATCATCTGCAAACAGCAGAGAGGTGATCCCGAGACCCCCGAACCTGACGTTCTCCACCCCCCTGGCTGCGCCTAGAAATCTTGTCCATGAAAGTCACGAACAGGACCGGTGACAAAGGGCAGCCCTGGCGGAGGCCAACACCCACCGGGAACGTGTCTGACTTATTGCCGGGAATGCGGACACAGCTCCTACTGCAGTCGTACAGAGACCGGATCGCCCGTTGTAACGGGTCCGGCACCCCATACTCCCGCAGCACCCCCCACAAGAACAACCCGAGGGACCCGGTCGAAAGCCTTCTCCAAGTCCACAAAACACATGTAGACTGGTTGGGAAAACTCCCAGAACCCCTCCAGTAGTCTTGCGAGGGTGAAGAGCTGGTCCACTGTTCCACGGCCGGGACAGAATCCGCACTGCTCCTCTTGAATCCGAGGTTCGACAAACGGTCGGAGCCTCCTTTCCAGCACCCTGGCATAAGCTTTCCCCGGGAGGCTGAGTAGTGTGATACCCCCATAATTCGAGCACACTCTCCCTTTTTGAAAATGGGAACCACCACCCCGGTCTGCCAGTCCATGGGCACTGATCCCGACCCCCATGCGACACTGAAGAGGCGTGTGAAGAAGAGTTAATGGCGAGTTAAAGAGTTAAAAAAAACTGTGGAAGGTTTTGAAAGAATAAAATTACTTGTAAATGTCGTTCATACAATTGGAATGATAAACGACGCTCTGTTCAGTTATAGGAAAAAAAAATTCACAACAAAAAGGCTAATTAACCACTGATGTGAAAATTCATCAAGTCTACAAAAATGTAGTATTAAGCAATGGGTATTAACCTGGTCCTTAGAGAATATAACAATCCAGAAACGCCATGACCTCGTATGAATGAAAAAAGCAATTTATGTTACATGTCAAGGGAACAAATTGAGTGGGTTTTGTGTGTGTGTGTGTGTGTGCGTGTGTTTGCGTGTCTCTGTATACAGCACAACGTTACAAACCATGGGCCTTGAGTATTCCTTGCATTACAGTGTTGTAATAAATAACATCTAACTTAATGGTCTAACTCCAAACTGTGTTTAAAATCAATGACAAACATGGGTTACTAAAGTAGGGTGTAGAAGAAAAAGAAAGGGGAAAAAAAACAATCACGTACATTTGTGGAGATAAATGAGGATGTTTGTTGGCTGCGGCAGTGAGATGGAGATGCCGTCATTGTGGGGGCGTTGATTAGTTGCTGTCTCTCACAGTCGGCTCCCCCCCGCGGAATTCACCACATGCTATGTTTCTCAGTACATACGCTGCAAATAAACACGGCAATCACAGTGTAGAGAAAGTGTTAAATATTATACATCCTCTATGTGGAAAAGGCATATAGGAGATATTCCATCTTGTGAACACGCACGCAGCCCTGTCTGCCTACAGATGTACGAACACACAACCCACAGACACACACACACACAAAGTTAGTGAACCCAATTCCCCAGACTTGCTCACTGGCCTGTGGTTGATGTGACACATCCTCAGCTCCTGTAGTGATGCCCAGCGATGGGCCACAATGGTGGGAGTGACACACACATATACACACACACACACACACACACACACACATTAAACATGGATCAGGTGACCTGTGCCTTGCAGACTTCAACCATGCTCGCTGGCCCTTGGATGATGAGTGGCAGGCAGCTCCTCTCTCACTCTCTTGTCCTTCCTTTCCTCCTCTTCCTTTCCATTCCCAGACATGTAGGAATGTCAATTTGTGTCCACCCTGTGGAGGGGGAATTTGTCAAGATTGTACTTGTTTTTAGCACAAAATGGCAATAGGGTGAAGCTACATTTTTTGGTCAGTAAAATGGACTCAACCATTACTCTCTCAGGTGCTGAAATTGCCTTTCTGGTATGTTATTTGTTTGGCGTCCAGAAAACTTTTGCATCAAGGAATATTACAATATTCATCTCACAAATGAAAAATTCTAGTCCTACACACCTTTGCTCAATCCAGTTCCCTTCGATGTGTTGTTGCCAGAGTTGGGTGCTAATACTTTGTGGATTAGTGCCTTTGAGCCACTCTTTCCACATTACACAGAGTAGTTGTATCTTATTTTAACATAAACATACTGATTAGTGCAACCTTAGGCCTTTGGATTTTGTATGTAATGAAATGATCCGTTGCATTTAGAGATCTGTTTTTTTTTGACTGAAGAACATTTATTCATGCATTCCCGTTTGTCAGCAACCTAACTTGTACTTCTAAATCAGGGCTTCACCGTACTCTCTACCGCTATGTTCTATGGTTGCATCAGTGCAATGGCAATCGAAAACAGTTCTATGAATGTGGTGCCATTATATGTGATAGAAAGGTAGAGAAAACAATTATAAAGGCCTTGTTTTGGAGGCAGTGTGGCAAATGTATGCATACATAACGTATTATAATTTCCATTGTTATAATACGTTATAATCTTTTTTTATATAGACTAAAGAAATTTGTATTTGTTTAACACTCTTTTACACTTTTGTCGACTAATCGATTAGTTGATTTATTCGACAAATATATTTAAGAATTACCCAAAAGCACCACTTTAATTATTGTGTTTACCAGATATATGCTCATAAGTTTACTGGAAACTAACAAAGCATGAATAAATGACTAATCGATGAAAGGAATCTTAATGGACTAAGATCAAAACGACCAATTAGTAGACTAATCAACTAAGACAGGGCAGCCTTAATTATAATGCATCATGCAAATGCATTATAGATATGGCCCTCATAGAAAGTCTCACTGTGACTTCTTCGGGCGCCAACAAGGTAGAGAATCTAATGTCCTGAAATGTTGTTTCTTATTTTAATGTTTACTTGGTTAATGGTGGGAATAACACACATTCCAGGATGTACGAGTCAAAAGTTCATCCCGGAATGTGTGCTTTTCACCTTCGGGGCATAATGTGAATCTTAACCCAGGGCTAAGTGCTGTGTAGAAAAGGCTTATTGATACTTCAATGTCTCAAAGTTCATTAAAATCATTAACCTAATCAATGGCTGTATTCGAGTTCACTGAAGGCTGAACTTAGTCACTACCACTTTGAGGCAAACGATAGAGCTGCCTATAATATATTAAGGAGTCAGTACCATGACACAAGGGAGTCAGATTGTACAAGTAGTGATGTTGTCAGTCTGCAATTTAATGGTTCTTTCTTGCAGTTGTACTTCCAATGCAAAGGATGAGCTATTAGATATGTTTTGGATTTGCTATCATTACAAATGAACCATGATTTAGGAGCAGACACTGTATGGGAGCATTTCTTTTCCTTCACTGGTTGGAAATGTGGGCCAAAAAAGCAAGCAAACGAAAGCTGCATTTGTGGATTATCAAATATATATATATATATATATATATATATATATATATTTACTCCTTAATGTACAATGCATAGTAAGAGTAAGAATACTAAGGAAGCCTTGAGGCCTCCTGTATACAGTGCAGTCTTGGCTTTCTCAAAACTCTAGTGCGATGACTTATTGATTTTGAAAAGTTAGATCTGCAACAAGTCATCAATGGGGTTTGGACACTTGTGCCATGCCATGAACAATTGCTAACAGATTGTGTGATGCGTGGTCATAGTTCAGAGAGTGAAGCATGTAGGGGGAAAAATGAAAGAACTACTTTTTCAGATACAGCCCAGATACAAAAGTGTTACAGACAAGGGCAGTCCGTGTTCCCATCACATTTGTTTACTGTTAATGCCCCTGGTCCTTCCTAAATAGACATATCCTTGCTCCATGGTCCTTTTGAAAAATGACTCCATTATGAAGAAGTCAAGCAGCCAAAATAGCCTTTGGTAAGAGTGAAACCACTGATTTATCATTATCCAATTATAGTATTCAGAAGGTGCAGCACTCTCCATAAAGAGTATTATATATGTCCGTACTTGAAGAGGCATACAGTGTACATGTCACATGCTATAAAGGCCACCTGTGTCGGTTTCTCCATTGTACAAACATTTATTATCAACTAAACAGGACCAAATCCTTGAAATTTGACTGCTCAATAGTACATTTATATTGAAAGGTCATGCATTAAACGTCGTATGACATTATTGCTTTACAACAACCCCCTTATCACTACAGTCTCACTTGATCTACAGTGTACTGGTTTGCTTTAACCCTCAACAAAGTGAGATATATTCAGTTTCCGCCCAGCACTTCTATTTGTGAACTGATTTAACATATGTCGGCATTTCTTCACATTGGATAGAGCCAGGCTACCTGTCTCCCCTCTGCCACCTGTCTTTGTGCTAAGCTAGGCTAACCTCCTCCAACGCACAGACATGTCGTCTCACTCCTGCAAGGAAAGTGTACAAGTGTAATTCCCAAAATGCCGACCTATTACAATTCTGTACAGCTTCTACCTGCCCAGTACTTAAAAAGCTTTGGTTTGCATAAAACATACACCGGTGATGTGATGTCAGTTTTTTTTTTTGACATCCCACTCCTCATTTCTCGGAAATGTAAATATCACGTGTAAACATGAGCAGAATCCAAAGCAGGGATTCCAAAAAATAAGTATCCGTTCATGTCAAGAGTTTACATTAAATAATAACTTCTAACATGATATGTTTACACTTTCAAATGCAGATGCTATTTCACAGTGTGAAAACATGTCAGTGTTTGCACACAATCAGTCTCCCTTTCTTTATGTCTCTCACCTGCCACCCCAAATGCATTGGTAATGTTGTTGTCGTGTAAGTGTGTGTGTGTGTTTCTGTGTGATTGCTTTTCACTTTCCTTTCTCAATATAGATGGTGAATGAGTTAGGGTACGTTATTGTTCATTATACATGTAACACACACATACACAGAGCACCGACTCTCCTGTGAGTCACGATTGCTGAGGCAGAGGAGGCTTTTTGCTTCTCCAATTAATCTCTATTTTTGTTCTGTCATAACGCAACACACGCAGACGCACACATGATACTCCTTTGCATTTCTTTCCCTCCTCATCACTTCTTCAACTGCTTCAAAATCTCTCCGTATTCCTGCCATCCTTGCATTCTCACGTCAATGCTTTTTTTTTTCTCTCAACTTATCATATACCCCCCTCTGTTTCCATGTGTTTCTCCACCAGGCATGCCTGCTCTCTTCTTCTCTCACAGCAGGCTTCTCATTGGGAAGCCTGCAACCCTTGCAGACCCTGTCACAAAAACATTCCTGGCCGTGTGTATGATTAGACCCTTGGTGACATTTCACATGGAACCAGATCCGTTTTGGCTCTTTGGAACGAAGTCTTAAGACGTGAAAATTGCAAGAGCACAATGGTCAAGCTCACACCAAATATCTATTTTTTTTTTTTTTAATGGGAACAACATGTAAAGTCCAGTTGCAAGTATTTGTATCAAATACATCACAGCACAGCAACAGAGTCATACCCTACTCAACAAATATGCTGCTCTCTTTTTAAGCAAAATTATATTTTCATTCGCTAATTAATTGAAGTAGCAATTAAATATACCTGTTAAGGCCCTCACACACTGGGGAGCGTGGAGAATTAGAAGACAACAAAATGCGAAATACCCAACTGCGAATATTAAGTGAATGGCTTTCACTGTGGAAGGTAAGAACGGTAAGAGTGGACCTGGTCTGCGCTGCCTTTGTCGAGGTTGAAAAGAATAATAAAGTTTGCTTTAAATCGTTTAGTGTAACACGTCTGCACAGTGAGTTTCATTAAAGGAGGCTGAACAGAGAATGGAAGTAATTAGAGGATGAAAACTATATTTTTGTTCGAGAAGAGAAACAAAGAGCAACACAGCGGCGAGCACTGATGGAATTAGTTTGAGGGTAATGTGCATTACCGTACATGTATCAAGACAGCAGCTGAACATGGTTGCATTGAGAAAAGACTCCATCGACAGCAAATTAAAATGGTAGCAGATGAGAAAACAGGAGGGTCTTTTACTAAAATATAATATGGTATACTCCTAAAACACGGGACATAAGCAATGTAGTCCAGTCTTCTAATCTAAGCCTGATGGTTGCACTCTGCGGCTGAAGTACTTGAGAATTCACAGTATCTTAAAGTGTGTGCGCGTTTCTTTGTGTGTGTACTAGCACATCTATCCCTGTTAGGACCAATTTAAGTTCTGAACATTTGAGGAAAGTGAAGACGCCCTCACTTTGGGACAGACCTTCAAAGGTTTGTTTGAGGGTTCAGTCTTGGTTTTAAGTAGGAGAGCACATTGCTATCGCCAGAGGAGTGACAACTTTGTTCGCCTCCTTTTCTGCAACTATTGTAGCTCGACGGAATTAAAAGCCTTTATGCTCGTCAGATGACCGCGGAAAAGACAGTTCAGTGTCCGTTCTACTCTTATTTAATTTTTACCCTTTAGATGCAAACGTGTCTTTTGATACCTGGCTTCCCTCCATTAGCTGGATGGCTGCCTCACTCTGCAGGTTCTCTGAAACCACCCGAGCCATTCTTATCTCTCTCTCTCTCTGTCTATGTCACTCTCTCTCTTTCTCTATCCCTCTCTCTTTCTGTGTGTGTCTCTTACTGTGTCTCTCTCTCATCTGTCCCAGATTAAAGGCTCGTCTCCACTCCAGAAACCTGCCAGCCTACAGCCTGTTGATAGGCTTGGAACAGGGTCACAGCACTGATCTTGTCCAAGAGGCTGCCTTTGAAGCGGGCTAGGACACATACATAGGCACACTCGCGCACACACACACACACACAGACTCACACTTACTTACACAAGCATGCCTCTTCCTCTCTCTGAGCTGTGATGAAGTGGCCAGGGTGCGACTCTTTCTTGCTCTCTTCTAACGGCTTTTAAATTAATGAAGTTGGCTAATACAGAGGCATGGATAGTAGAATTGAGAAATGGAGTCCAGGGATGCTCTTCAGCCAATACGTTGGAAGTGTAACTCCCTTCTGGAAGTTAATCAACTCATCTTTGTGCCGCAGCAAGGTTTCACTCTAGCAGAAGGAGGCTATACATTACATATAGAACACTGCACATTAAGAAACAATATATTTTGTGAAGTAGTAGCTTTTTAAAGAAGTCCAAACCTGATAATTATGATGACACACTTGCTATTTCCATCTAATTTGATCACAGCGCTGTGGATTTGTTTGATCTGCTTGTTAACTCTGGAATTCGGGGGAAAAAAGTCCTTCTCTTCGTCCAACTTCATGAGCATCAAAAAGTTCTTCAGAGCACCTTGAAAACTCGGGGCGGTGGTCGACCGCGTCCCTGCCACATTATCCACCGATAATTAATTCCAGGAAGTGTGAAGTGTGTCACGCTAAAAAGCAGGGTGCCATTTGATATTCATGAGGTGTCATCCTGTTTCAAATGTCCCCTCCGGTCTTAGCGTGACAAAATGCAGTTCTGTTCAATCCCGGGCCTCCCGCGGATCTTAACTGGAGACTCATCACTCATTTCCGGTGTGCGGTCGGAGGATGGGAGGGTTCGGCCTGGTGTGCAGGGCCATTTGTGCATCAAGGTGAGGGATTGCAATCTGGCTGGCGTTTTCTTCTCCAGGGCCAAGCCTCACTGACCATTAATGTCCCGTGATGCTTTGTCTCGCATCGGCCATCGAGGACTATGTGCACAGATAAGACTACAGGGAAGGCTTTTCTGTTTCAACGCCATATTACATTACATTACAGTCATTTAGCAGTCGCTTTTATCCAAAGCGACTTACAATAAGTGTATTCAACATCGGTATTCAAGAGAACTACTAGTCACCAGAAGTCATAAGTGCATCTCCTTTGCTAAACAAGTATCTAAGAGCATAAACCAGAGCAAACGTACAGTGCAGAAACAAACATACAATAAGTGCAACGAGCTAACACGCAGTACAATAAGTGCAACGAAGTAATACGATTACAATAAGTGCAATAAGCTAATACGAATAAAATAAGTGCTAAGTGGAAGGCTCAGGGTAGTAAATGGCCATATGTGTTTATAACCATTTTATTGCATGGAACTGCTGATATGAAGTAACAAATTCAACTCTATTGTAATTTTTGGGGAGTTTTTAGTGACAGACCGAGAAATACTATATGTTTGAAAGTGATTTTATAATAAAGTTTGAGTCATAGCACCCTAGGGTAAGAGTAACACAACACAATATGTCAAACTCTGCAATGTGAGTCTCTTGTAAACCCCCCTTGAAGCTCAAAATCCATGCGCTTTTCTTACGAGCACAGCATGTCATGGAAAAAGCAAACTTCAATCATGAAGCAGAATTACAATATTATCAACACACATTCTATGAAACTCCTGTTGTATCAAAAATACACACATGTTGAATATAAAATGTACAGTTCAGTAACATACAAGTATAAATTAAAATGTTTCTTTTTAATGTCTAAATAATGCATCTGGCAGTTGCATATTGAAGTCTTTAAACAATTTTATCTTTTTATTCATAATTGATTTTCTCTGGATACAGAAAGCTGCCGGTTCACGAAGCTAAAACGGAACTAAAAGTATAACATAACATACAGTTTAATAGCCTACATCTAGTTTCTTACTGAATATTAAAGTTCCAATAAATACGTCGTCATGCACATCCATAGGGTCCGGAGCCTAATGGGTTTCCTACAGCCCAAGTATCACAGAGGAAACCTACCCAAAAAAATCACCTCCCGATACCACCAGATTCAGAGGAGTAGCTCTTTTGAATCAGCATCAGGTGAAGTTAGGTTTCGTTTTTCCCCCAATGTGCTTTTCATCCTCTTCAAGTTGGAAATTGCCGAGGCAGCAGAGGAAATTTGAGTTCTGGTCACAGATTGGGTGTAAATTCAGGAGCTACTTGGCACGGAGAGCCATTGAGAGGAGGAGCGGGCTCAAATCCATCAATGGCATCTCCAAAGTTAATGCGCTGGATGACATGCATGGCAACCGTTTCATATTATTTTTTAAAACTCAACGGCGCTGCCCCTGCCTTGGGGCTCGTTGGGGTGAATTTACTTCTCATGAGGTCTCTGATCAGGAGTCCAGTGAGAATATGGTGGATCAGGGGAATTCTAGTCCATCACCACTTGATTCTTATTTTTGAGGTATTGACCATTAGTACCTTTTGGTAATAATTGCTAACAATTTCTGCCCTTTCAGTGCTTCGGGTGTTCTGGCATAACTCTGGCCTTGTTTGCTCTTGCTTCTTGCTTGGAAAAACTTTGTTGTAGTGCTGTTTTCTATGTTCCCGGATCTCAGCAATGACTTTGTTGAGTATGTGTATCATATCTGATAGAAATGATGCCCAAAATTGCCAAAATAAGACCCATGTTATAATAAACCAGAGCTATCCTTGAACAAAACTCTGGCTCCAGTTCTTAGAAACCACTGATGTTACACTCGAGAAGAGAAGCTCTTCCTCTCCATCTTCTTTTCATTTGTTTCCAAAAATCTTTCGTTTCAAAGTGGATGGAATAACATAACCAAAACAATTAAGCAAGTTTGGACCATACAAAACAGAAAGACAAGTGTCTGTTTGCAGCCATAAAGGCTCAGTTCTATATTTTGTATTGAGTGATCGTGGAAGCCTGCAAACACAAATGTCTTGGCTCCAGCTGCACAATAAGTAAGACATTTCATTTTATCATTTCCTTTCCTCTGGATAAGATCCGTCGAAGCTGGCAGGGATTATTGTTTATGAATGAGACCAAATCCCTCCATCACAAATGTACTGACAATAATGCTCAAATATTGTTTGTTTGGTGTCTGCTACAGAGGCAGCAGTGGCATCAAATGAAATATTGATGCTCGGCCTTTCTTTGATAATCTGTGAGAAATGAGAAACTGTGTAGAAAGTCTTCTGTCACTGCTAAAATGTTGCACGTTGCTCATTTTGAAGAAAGCTGCACCAGATGACCTGAAGCAAAAAGGAATTTAGTGCGACTTTTTGAAATCTTTGTGCTTTGGAGATGTTGAAATTTAGGACAGAAGGAATGGAGACAAAAACAAACACAAATCATCAGAAAACAAACGCAATAAATCTCTCACAGCAGATTTTAAACTACTTCAGTACTACACTCAAGTGAAGATAGTTTACCAAACATAGGATTTTTTATCTGTACGTATGTATGTGTGTGTGTGTGTGTGTGTGCGCGCGGCCACACAAATGCGTCCACCTCTGCAGTGTGTAAATGCCCTTGACAGCAAAGGCTGTTTAGGAATGCTGAGCAGTGATGCTTGTTACCCACCATTCTCGCCCTGCAATCATTTCATGATTGCCAGTGATGGAACACAAATCACACACATACAGTAGGTAGTGGGTAATTTGCGTATGTATGTGTGGGTGTGTGTGTATGTGTATGTGTCTGAGTATGCCTGGAGGAATGAAGAATGAAGCCTTGTAACTAAGACTGAGCGTTATGTATTTATGTCTGATGTTAAGTAATATTTTCATGAAAGCTTCATTTTTTTCACAGAAAAGAATTTGCAATTCTGAGAGATCATTAGGGCTGTATTCACAAACATCCTGAGATTACTCGCGGAGAGCTCCCAATTTAAGATTTCTAGCAAGGAATCCTAGTTTAGGAGTGATTTGGCAAACTTCTTAGGCCAACTCTGAGCAAGGAAGGCTAAGTGTGATGCATTCTTTTAAAGATGTATGATTGGTTTATCACCCAAAAAAACAAAGAAATGATGCACTCTTAGTGATGATGGGCATATCATTTTGTATCCATTCAGACATGGTTTAATTAAGAATACTTTTTTATGTAGTGGACATCTCTGTTGAATAAATTGTACGCCGTAGGCCTACTTTAAAGTAGCCTACAGAATGGTTGAAAACACAGAGCTTTTTGCTCAGTAGTCTATTCATATGCTGATAGTTTATATTTATTTACTTAAGTTTATTTACCATTGTGGGGATTTAAGTCCTTAATCTATTTGATATTAACGGGGGGGGATGGCTCAACTTTCAACGGTTTTATATGAGTAGCAGTCTGCATGTAAATCTATTAACAAGCAAACACTGTTGCATTCATCCAGCTGCCAAATATCTTAGTATTGTGATCACTTTCATTTCTGATGTTTCAGTTAGAGATATTGCGTTGGATGGGAGATGTGAGTGCACATCTAATGAGATTGACCACAACCATTATCCCTGCACAATCCAATCTATAGCATTTCATTAACTCACAGTCATTCAGTGTTTGGAGAATATTTCTCATATGTCTTTGTCTTCCCAAAATGTTTTCCTCTGCTTAAGAAACTCTTAAGCCTTTTAAAAATCCTCTTTTACTAGTAACAGTTGTTCACCTTAGGAGCTCTCTCGAGGGGCTAAGATGCTTTGTGAATAACTCTTACCTTTACTATCTTCTTGAACTGTAGTGGGGAAATGCTTAAAGAATGTCATTATTCAAAGAATTGTCTTAGAATTTCCTCACTTGGAGCAACTCTTTGTACTAGGAAGCTTCAAGAATACTGTCCCAGTATTTTACCCCTGAATTTTGACCCCATTTCCATTTGGTATGAACTTGCAGAATGTATCAATGTCACCTAATCTCTGACTTTGCATTTACACCTGGTATCCATAAGCGTCTTTGCTATTCTGCTCTATTCTAGTGGTTCTCAATCACAGCGGTCATGGTCGGTACCATTGGTATAATTTGCCTAAGAATACATGTTATTGAGTTGATTTGTGATAGTCTTAGTAAGTGAGCACACAAGTTTCTGACAGAGATTTCTAGCAGGTCAGAGGGAGAGAGAGAGAAATGGAACCCGTCAAAAATCCACAATGCCTTTGGACGAAGCCTAGGGATCACAAACATTAACCTGATTATTATGGGGGGTCGCGACTCGAAAAGGTTTTAACACCACTGCTCTCTCCTGCCCCCCGGATGCTGGAGACTCTCAAGACGTCACTATGATACCGTTGAAATGGGTAGCCTTGCTAACTCTGCTTTCGTTACTTGTACTGTAAGAGAGAGGGTATTCAGCGCGAGTTAATAAACGTGACCCTGGTCTTGTGTTCAGTCTACAGAGGTGATTGTTCTGAATGGGCCGTACTTAACTCGGGTTGTCTGCTTTTTGATAGGAAGCTTGAAACAGCAGGCTGGTGTGTATGTATGTACATACGTACATACAAACACACCAGCTGTATGTATATACAGAGCAGGACTATTCTTCATGTAACAATGCAGGACCCGCCGTACTTGCTATTGATATTGAGTTGTTGGAACCCTGGGACTTTTGGAAGCTTGGCGGATTGGGTAGTCGCCTGCTCTGCCTTGTTGGTAAACCAGCTTAATAGTACTCTTCCAGAGACAGTTCAGCGCTTAACATTGAATAATTAATTCAAATGATGAAGCAAGGAAAATAACAAAAGCACACCGAATAAAAAGACTGAGTCTAAATGAATATATTTGCGTATTTAATTTGGTCACCCACCTTCTTTTTCCATTTGAACTTTATCATATGATAATAATAATAATAATTGTAATAACCTTTATGTGTAATTGACATGTGGAGGAATTTAAGTGGGAGATTAACTCTAATAATTCGAGCATTGAAATTTGCTTAAAGCAAGACATACTTGCAGAGGGTTCAGTACAGATTAGAAGATCTTTGGTCACAGGTGTGATTTGGAGCTTAATGTCATCTATTTTATTAAAAAAATGGTGGAGAAACTGCTCGACTGTCTCAGTGGATGCTTCCATATGCTGGCTAGGAGAAGGGTTAATCACTGAATTGATTGCCTGAAATAAAACCCTGGGGTTGTGGCAGCGACTAGCCATTAAATTGGAGGAATTGGAATACCCTGTTTCTTTAACTGTGCACTGATAGGCCAGCATCAAGATACCTTGAGTTTATCTTTATTACATTTTGTCCTCAGTTTTCCGACATGGCCTCTATAAATCCTTTGTATGCTCATTTAGCCAGGGAAGGGCATTGTGTTTTGCTCCTTTCATCTCGATAGGGGCAATGTCATCAAGGATTGTCTGACATGTTCTATTAAAATTATCTGATACATCATTGACAGAGACAGTCTTTAACAGTCTTCTGATTGAAGATATCATGGGCAGAGGCAGCTAAGAACTTTTTGCAGAAACAGCAAGCTGACTTGGAATTAAAAGACCCAATACAGGTAGATGGCTTATAGGCGCTGTAGCTGTAGCATGCTATGTAAGATCACAGCCTCATCAGAGACATTCCAATCTAGCAATTCAATGTTATTCAGAGGAACAGCATAAGACGACTCAAGGACAAGGGTATGCCCCTTATTAGGAGTAGAATTTTTCACAAACTTTTCAAGATTGAAAGAATCAAAGAGGTTAAAAAAATTGTCAGTAAAAGCAGGCATGGAGAGACGACAGACATTAAATGTATTAAATTCACCAAGAATAAGAACTCAACCATTTTTAATCATAATAAGTGATGGAAGCTCAGAAAATTCTTGAATAAACCCAGTGTTAGCCTTGGGCAGCCTATATTGTAGATCAAAACACACAGTGCCTGATGCTGGGCATTTGAAAGAAAACCCACACACTCAAAAGAAGAAAATATACTAAGAGGAACCGGTTGAACATGTGTAGTCCTGGCATATAAAAGACTTGTTCGCAAGGGACCTCAGCTTCAGTAATTTTCCATATTTAGCTAATTACGACAATGTGGATGCTACACAGGATTTCAGAACAAGACTTCTCCAAGGGAGACACCCAACAACAAAAAAAGTAAACTAAGATGTTTGCGTTATCTCTCAATACTGGACCAGTTAAAAACATGTTGCCATTAGTCAATTAAACACAATAACGTGGGAAAATAGGGTTGAGTTTGAAGAATACCAAAGTTACCGTTGACTTAACACAGGTGAAACGCAGTAGAAGGAATCAGTGGTCGATACAGTTGAAAGGGTTTTAGGGTTGATGATGTTTTTGACTTTGCTGTTGATGTGGGTGGAATGGGATTTTGCTCTTGTTTGAGAATTAGCAGAGCAGCTGGGTCTATAGGTAGCACCGTTTTTAGAGGTTTGGTGTTGGTGGAGAATGTTTTTTTTTTGAGGGAGGGTATTTAATAAATGCCATGAAGAAGTGACGCAATGGAGACAAAAGGGTAGAGGTAAGGCACATAGGGGCAATGATTGGATGACTGCTCAAAACAGCACAGAAAGATCCAGTTTAAAGTCTGACAGCAACAAGGCGATTGGTTGGTCGGGGTCATGCCAAAATCCCATTGGTTTCGGAGAATCGTGGGAACCCTCAAAGTCAGCTGACATATTGAATCAACACAGAAAACGTGCATTAATAGGAAATGAGCACATTTCCCTGATTAAAACACTAAGCTCCATTTGTCATTTTCATACGGCCATAAATATGCATAAGTGGTATTAAAAATGCATTAAAAGATTTAACTCGATGCAACTTGACGACACCTTGTTATCTAGGCTGTGTGTTTCTTTTAAAATATGTGCTCATTACATGTGCAACGCAAATTCTCTTGGGAGTAATAAGACGTTGCACTCCAGCTGTTTCATTCGCTCCAAATCCATGTTTAATACAGAACAAGTATATCACCCTCTGCCGCTAACGAGACCCCTCAGCCTCCGACCTGTGAATCTATGGAGAAAATGTCTCTGGCTCAGCAGTAGTCAAGAGCAACGGCAGTTTTCCCAGCACAGCTGACAATGTCGCGGCTTTCTGTGCCTGCTGCTGAGGGGCGGGCCGACGCAGTCAGCGGCGCCATAAATGTCACTCTTTCTTTGATGGGCCCTCCTGTGGATCGATGCCAATATGTAGCCTACCTCCCTCCAGCTACCTAACCCCCATCTGTCCATCCATACATTCATTCATTCGACCGTCTATCCATCCTCCCCCTCTCTGTCCCTCCCTCCCTCCTCCTGCTTTACTTTCATCTTTGTCCATTTATGTACATTCTTACTGCTACTTCTTGCCCCCAGCAGCCGCTCTGAACTCCTTGCTCCTTTGCTCCCCTCACCGTTCACCATACACATATGTGTCATTTATTTATCATGTGCATGTCTAGCCATTTGTAAGCATACCCCATTAAAGATTATATCACCATGAGTTACAAATTCTGTGCAATCTGCATACATGTATAATCATAATGTTATGGTCATGTTCAAAGCAAGGAGTTAGCAAAGTTAGACATTTCCAAAGTGGCTTTAAGCACAAATCACCTCTTTGGTAACCCCTTGTTGACTTCCTTATTATCAGGCAAAATCCTGATAATTACATGATGACCCAACATGTGTGACAGCAGCCTTTGATTAGAGGTGCATATTTGATATGGCCCTAAAATGGGGAAAAGAAAGAATCTTTACTAAAGGGTTACTTTTGTATAAGGATGTACTAAGTGTCTGTCCAATGGTACATTCAGTGTGCAGGATTTACAGCCGTCCACAGTGTCAACTCTGTCTCTCTGAACATTTTTGAGAGCCAGGAGGGTTGACCTCCCAACACGAGTGGTGAGAGGCTGCACATCTTTGTTTTGTGCTATCCAAAGCAGAAAAAGCACAGGAGGTCTGGTGGTGAAAGAAAAAAAGGAGACTAAAGCAGACCAGAATAGACCCACTACTGGCACAAAATCAATTGGGTCCAATGCTTTATCACAGTAGCTACTGTGACGCAAATGCTAAGTAAGCACTCTGAGAGTCAGAGGCTGGTTGAATAGCTGAGCAGTTGAGTCTGGGAACTCTTGGGCAATGTTATTATTCTTTGGTCAAGGGATGAGTGACCAGTGGAAGAACTTGCTGATGCACAGGGCTTGGTTTGGTAAAAGCTGTTGCTCCCAGGGTCTTCGTCTGATTATACTCACATTGTGTGTTGAAAGCTTCAGTATTTGAGGTGATGGACTATCTTGCAACAGAATCCACTGCATTGAACATGACTGTTGTTTTGCTATTAATAAATGTGTGGATTAGGATGTAACCAAGGGTTGTCAGATGTGATAAGCAGTTCAGCAATTCCTGGTTAATCAATGTTCTCAAGAGCATCCAGAATAGTAGAGGTTTCTTTGAGAACTTGGATCGATTACGATGCTGTTTTTCATGATATTAAACGATGCAACAGAATGAAAATGAGCAGTAGTATGTGGTTAAATTAAAGATGGATTTGGTTGAATGTTTGGAAAAGAGTAATCTTACATTAGGATATTTCTATTACAAAAATACACTTAAATAATTTGAGGATCTACAAACACAATATGATTTCCACAAAACTCTGTTCTAGAGATATTTTTATATTCATGGTTACATTTACAATACACAAAGTCACCAGTTAAGTAACATGTAGTTCTCCAGGTCTTTGAATTAAATTAGTCTGAGAAAGAGATTTGGGTGTGTCATTTGATGAACATGAATAGGATGAGATTAGCAGCAATTTCTGAAAACTGAAGTGCTGATGAGGGTACGTCTGTACATGTGCTGAGGACATGCAATTCCATCAATTCTGGACAAAGATTCAATGTTACATCGCAAATATCCTAAAACTGCCAGTTGTTGTCTGTCCAAAGCTTCATATATTAGAAACTGTAAGGTGTTTGTATTTACTTCACTTCAAATTTGTATTTCTTCACTATTTATTGCTTCATAATAGTACTGTCCTTTTGGCAATAGCTTTATGTATATTGTAACATAAAAATTGCAAGTCATAAAAACAAAAAAATCCTAGTTTTCTTAACCTCAATTCTGGAATTACAACAGATTTGATTAACCGAAGCCGGAATTAAATTACCATATCTTTATCATTTTTGTATTCCTGTGTCAGAATCAACTCAGTACGTAACGAACACATTCACTGATGTATCTTGCAGTGGGTGTTATTACAATGGCTGTGCAAGAAAATAAATGTAGATGTATAAAGCGCTTTTTTTCATCTCACAGAAGTAGTATGTAACTGAGCACTTCTGTCCTTTTCAGCTGTGCTATATCTAGAATGCATAGAGGGGATCTCATGAGAGTAGCCAACACTGCTGGATTATGACCAAAGGTGGAAAAACAATGTTATCTATTGTGTCTTTTTTGCAGCAGAAGAGAGTTCTCTCTTATCTCAGAGCCATCTCATGATTCGTTGTCTGGCATATCTTTCAGAGCTTACAAAGAAAACATTGATGACCTCTCGACCATTGCACACATCTAAAGACTGTGCCAGTGAAAGATAATGTTCAGGTTTCAACGCTCGAGGAACTTTCACAAAGAATTGACCTGTTTTAAAGAAATGGCAAGCCTGATGTCTCTGCACATACACCCATTGCACGCTTTGTTGTATCTTAGGGAATTCTTGAGATAACATGCAGATTTCTTGGTTGGCGAATGATCACATTATAGTTGAGTCCAAATCTGCAGCAGACCTGAATGAAGAAGAACATCAGCTTTATTCTGTGTTACTAAAGGGATCCTTTGGCCCTTCTGGTTGCCAAAATTAGTTGCTCTTTTATTCACAAATCAATGGTATTTGGCCTCCCTCCTTTGAGGTCTTGCTGTCTATAAAATCCTTCACTATTGTATCTGCTGTTGGCTGGCTGTTGAAGCTAGATAAGAGCAAAGGCCTGATTTCTCATCCTCAGTCATCAGCGATGCCGTGCTCTATCTCACACCCGTACTTTTAATTCAGTGTGACTTTTTTAAATTATTGTAATCAATGCAGTTTAATTCATCGTGTGTAGAATACTGCAATCCTACTCACCCTGGTATAACCACTGTGAGGTTGTTACATCCACGAGAACAAGATAGTTGGGCCGTCTTGAGATTTTTCTGTTGGACTGACTTCAAGAATTTACATATAAAATGAAAACCAGCCGCACCATGAATGCACACAATAGATCTTTCAGGCTGCTC
Organism: Pholis gunnellus; assembly: GCF_910591455.1. NCBI lineage: Eukaryota > Metazoa > Chordata > Actinopteri > Perciformes > Pholidae > Pholis > Pholis gunnellus. Next base: position 14,459,030 of record NC_136540.1, read on the forward strand.
TCTAAAAAGATGGCATTGCTTTTCTCTCTTTTTTAGCTTGTACTATTATAACCATTAGGTACTGTAGAGGAATTTGGTAATGAGTCATTGTGTTCATTGTTTTAGCATATGTTTAGTGAGTAAAATAACAACTATGGATATGATAAAGTTCGATGTTCATTGTTTTTTAATATAAAACCACAGAGGTTACATGAGGTATAACACAATATGCATGAAAAATTCAGCTATGATAGGAAAAGCAACAAGCCAAATAAAAGAATCTCCCTTTAAATACAATGTCATTGGCTTTTTCTGTCATTTTATTTCAGTGGCAGACAGTTGAATATGTACTGCAGCTGCACGACAAACGGATCAATACTTATTATAACGTGTTGCCTTCGTATTGAAGGAAAAATACAGATTCTCTATTTAGAGAGAGACATCAGTGCCTAAGCAAGATTGCTGCTTCTATCTCGAAAATAATATGTGATGTATGTTTATATGTGACACCTGAAATAGGTAAGATTAGCTTTGCCTCAGAACACTCTGTGACACTGAAAGTAAAAACCTGCTCAGCCTTGTAACTGACTTTAACGATTGATGTTTCTTGACAGCAATAGCGGCCCCAGAGTTCTGATCAATCTCACTTGTGCAGACGCCTGGTGACCCAATACTCGCTCTTTCGAATCCCAGTTATTCACCCAATGCAGCATCACCTTGCTGTGTTCCAAACTCTCTGCTTCCCAAGCACTTTTGTACCACCAAAGCTGAAAGCACTGCCTCTCTACCCCAAACATTTCTTTGTTAGAAATTGTGGCATTCCACATTTAGAATTGGCCAGCCAAAGTGCTCATGCTGTATCATTATCACGTCAGAACCGCTCCCACTTGATCACAGCGGCCAGCAACAGGGCCAAGTATCCACCCACACCTGCAGCCGACATTCTTCATTATCCTCACTGGCTTTTTCTTTCCTCACCAAGCCAAGGTGGCTTGGCTTTTGTCAAGTACCACGGAACACAAACAACTCACTAAAGTCAGCTGTGACAGGTGCAATTGCACATGACATTCATGTGTGCTAATAATTGTATTTTTGTGTAAAATGAAGATCTTTGTATTAAGAAAATTGTTGCCAGGCTTAAGTGGTCAAAAAAGAAATGGCAATATTAGTATTATGTTAGTGTTAAGGGCTAGGTAACTAACTCCATGAACTGGAAGGTCCTCTCAAATAACAACAGTATAGGAATGTGTTTGTGTAGGCGGGTGTGCTGGCAGATCTTTACTGCGTGACGATGGTCAGATGTGTGGATGGAGGGAGGTCATGCTGACTGCTGATTGCCCAGATGGCATCTTCCCCATAGGTGTGTACGATTGACAAACGCCACAATCATCACAGCGTCTTTCCTTTAGTTCCAGATATCCCTTTGGATGCCATTATGGTTTATTTTACTTGGTTTTATTGGCTCATGTCTATTAGGTCGGTCTCCTAATGTAGTGCATTTTCATTGTGGGATACGAAGGGACTGTCCATGTTTTTGCAGTGGCAGGCACCGGTCTGTCTTATTGCTGTCTCAATTATCTGCTGCCATGATGGCAATCTACCTATTAGATCACAAGATGCAATGTTTTGTTTGTGCCTTTCTGATTTAAGGTTGGTGCTAGCAAAAAAAAGCTCATGGACTGTCCGAAGTAAAAAAGGGTTCATCATCCGGGGACCATAAAATATCCACAGTAAATATGTTGCAGATCTTTAGAAATGCCAAATGTCATGAATATGGTCCAACAGCCCCAGTGCATCCAAAGTAGTTTGAAAATGGGGAAATGCATGCTCATGCACGCTGTTTACACCTTCCTTGCTATCATCAAAGAGGAGCATGCTGTGTTCACTGCTTTGATATTCAACAGTGTTACAGATAGTTATCTGGGTGTCAGGGAGGTCACATTGCGTGCTGACTCACTCATCCACTAAGTGGTAAGATCAAGGGTCTTTTTAATAATAGAGCCTCATAGGAAAAAGTTTGATGATGTGAAGTTGTTCCACCTCAGCACTAAGCAGTGTGAATATGAGCGATGTGAAAGAACTTTTGATGGAGGCAAAAGACCTACTTTGATACCACTCAAGGTTTTTTTTGCCATTAGGTGGGATATGGAAACGCCTTTGCTCAATAATTCGGATTTAGCAAACACTTAACTCACATGACTCATCAGATGTATCCACTGTCAGCGTCACCCCATTTGTAGTGTCGTCTTCTCCCGACAGCTTGAAACGTGGCCAATTTCGGCTGACATAAAAGCCTAGTTGATACTAATTCAACCACTCCCCATTTTTCTCTTGTAGGTTTGCAAAAGCAACTTGTTTTGTTTCCACTTTGCATCCTCTTCTTCTACTCTTGTTAGTGGCGGATTATATCCACTAAAACATGACCGGCATCTTTTGACGCTCCAAACCAGTCAAAAGTTATCTTAGAATTTGTTTCACAATTGAATGGAAACACAGCTTTTGTAACTGTAGAGTCAGTTCAAGTCAAGAAAACATGCCGATGTGAAAAGTATCTAAATATCTTGTCATCAAATTTATTATGACACACACATTTTGAAATGCAATTTTTTGGAAAATATATTATTATATATATATATATATATATATATATATATATATATATATATATATTGTAGTACCATAGCAACTTTCAGTAATGGCCCACTTGAAACATTACTTAAAAATAATTTTTCCCATTTGACATGTACTGATTTGCGCTAACTAGTAAAACATGTCTAGATGTTAAGTGTCTAGTCAAAATTGAAAATGTGTCTCAGAAGGCTTTACAATCTCTACAGCGTATAATGTTTTATATTATTATATCATTAATTTATGGTGAATATGCCCTGTTTCTTTAAATTGGGTGTGGCTAGCCAAGACTGTATCTCAGGAGCAATAATGTCTAAGATCAAGTTTATTCTGGAGGTTATCATGGTAGTGTTAAGATGGATGATAAAGAATCCCATCTCTTTCAAATGTTTCAAGCATATTTATGGGCAGACATATGTTGTTCTGTCTTTTTTGCTTTACTCAAAGTTAGACGACTGTGTCAGCCTGATGGGGGCCAGACCAAAGCCAAATGGAGTACATCAGCCCTTAGTGGATCTGACTGAATACCTTCATTCAAACACATTGACTTAATATATAATTAGTGTTGAGGCAGTTTCAGTTAATTAACTTGCCATGCAAGAATATGTAGAAGTAACTTAACAGTCCTAATCTTAAACATACTCTTTCTTTCTCACTGCTGGAAGGAGGTCGATGCACTGCACATCAGCTTCTAGGGGCGTTCTCTTAACATGCATGGCATCATGTATTAGCTATATTCCTTATGTAAAAGCATGTAATGTGGAAGTGTGTGTGTGTGTGTGTGTGTGTGTGTGTGTGTCAGTGTATGTGTTTGCATGAAGGATGTGACATGACACATTGATTTACAATTGATTTCACCGTAATCTATGAAGGATTGTAATATCAGATCCAGACATAACGCTATCCATCGATCATGTGACATATCTGTGCATTATGTGGTCACATGATTTATAATACATCTCAACAAAAACATCCAGTGGAGGATGGTTCACTACCAGCTTCCCCCAGGCAGTTTAGCATGGTAGAGGGCCCAGATGGCAGCGAGAGCTGGCAGTATATGTTTCAAGTTCTTGTTTTGAATCATATGTGATTGCTGCAAATGAGAGCAAAGAGACTCCTGATTCCAAATAGAATATACTCTTAAAGATGTTGAGTATAAAGAATGTTTGGTGTTGAATGCATGCCGGTAGTAAGTTTGTATTGATGGATGAGTTACTCTGTGGTGTAAAAACACACTTGGCTTGCTTTTCTTCTTCTCTTTTGAACATATGGAGGTATATGTCCATGATCACAAGGTGAGGTGAAGCACTGTTACAAGATGTCAAGACAAAATGTGACCTAAACCCCTTTCACTGGGTTTGTCTTTATCTTGATCCACACCATTTTCTAAAGCTGATCTTGTAAAAGACAAGAAAGCTGAAGTAGAACTTGTATCAAAAGGCGGAAACATGGAAGAAAACATTTTATTTTACTGAACTTTTGCAAGGAACTGAATTCCCGACCCCCCCTACCTCCGTTGCCTTGCACCTCTAAGTGCAGACCATGATCTCTTGCTGAGCTCTTTTATATATTTACTCTAGTGAGTTACGAGGTGAACACTGTGAATTTCCTCTTTTCTTCCTGTAACGTGCTCTCTCCACGAGCAAGCTAATTTCCACCGTGATAAGCTCCGAGGTCAGCAGCATCTTTGCAGAACAGCCTTATCTATCCTACGGCCATTGCACAGCAGGTAGGAAAAAATGTAACGCAACTTAAGAAGACTTTGGCGTGCATAGCTTGTCAGTTAACACAATGCTGCCTGAAAATGTTTTCCATCGGCTCTTTCTGCTAATGCAACTTGTTTAGTAGCTGAATACAGAGTTCTCTACTGTCTCTAAACCATGAAGAAGCCCTGCTATGTAAATGCTCTGAATATAAAATGTAGCACCTTTAATGGGCCAAATGTGAAATGATCACTTGATGGAGTTTACATGTGAAAAAACCAACATGAAGAACACATGTGGACTCTTCAAATGTTAGACGTTCACATGTGACTGTCCTGTAAGGGTGAATACAGTCTTGTTTGTTCAATTTAATATATTTTCAGATTCATAATCATGTTTCACCCTAGAAGCGGATTTCTGTTTCCCATTTGTTAGTCAAACCCCAGAGCAAATAAGCTGTAGTCTGCTGAAAGCCAAATCCTGTTGCTGCCATTGAATATTTGAAAAGCATAAAAAATTTAAAAAAACAGTGTGGCCCTATGTATGAAATAGAATCATCACTGTATTCACCATCATATGTCACTTTAAACTGTGTGTCAGTGATACGATCATTGTCATCGCTCAGTTTTTCTTCATATGCCTGTTCATCTGTCCAAACTGTGCTTTAGTATATCCGTGCAGTGCACGCTGCCAGCGAGTCATGACTAATATGAGCTAGGAGCCACCCTAGAGTCCAGCTTGTGGCCCATATTTGCATATTTTTTCACCATCTGGTGTCTGTCTTCGCACGGTGATGTTTGTCATTGGAGAGTAAACCCCCTGATATTTCTGCGGCCTTTTCCTAATCTTCAGAGTCATGTGGGGGGCCTCAGAAGCTTTAGAAATGACAGGTTGAGGATTCTCACATTTCTTTTTCTCTCATCTAATGTGTCTCACTTTATGCGTGCCTATCTTAAAAGCCATGTTGTCACACATTCAACCTTAAAGACGGATCGTTCCCAAAGCCAAGAGAAAATTTTCCGGATGGGGTGAGATGCTGCAGTTCACAAAGCCCCCTAAGTCCCAAACATTGTACATTTTTCGCACAACTTAATACCTTCTTTGCACAAGATCCGTATTGTGCGCATGCTAGTCATTATATTGTGTGCTCAAGATAATAATTTGTGTGTACACGTTTATATCTTGTGTACAGGATCATTTCTCCACACTTGTCAAGATTGGGATCTGGATCACTTGTGCCCACAAGATAATAGTTTGTGGACACAAAATGTAATTGCGGGATATTGTGGGCTCTGTAGTAACTGCCCTTTTGAGGATTTTTCAAAAAATGTCATTAGGGTGGGGAAACAATACAATGACGAAGAAAATGCGGAATTGTATTGAAAATTCTCTCGTCATTTGCAGTTTTTCCCTGTTTCAAGAATGTTAAAGTATGACGAGCGTTCCCTTCCAATACTACAGCAAAATATGTGAAAACAGCACTGGATGTGATTATACATGCATTGGGTCACCACAGCAAGCAGAAAGCGAGCCCTGCCTCTGAATTTTGTTTTGTTTGGCGGAGGAATGACGAAAAGCAGACACGGAGCTGGAGAAAGATGTGGCACCAAATACGAGTGTTGCCCTCCATCACCAGTGGGACCTGGCTGCTAGATTGGCGTGCCACCCAGGCTCTGCCGAGTACTCAGTCATCCGCCATCTCCAAATAGTGCGACAACGCCGCCTCGCTCTAGAATCTGCTTTTGATGGATAAACACAATGTCATCATGTAAACACATCCTTCTCCTCCTTTGCATTTCAAAGCCTCTAGCAATACATCTCCCCAGCCTGCTCATGTAAGAGGGGCTCCCCGTTCACCTTTGATTTGTGGCCATGTTGTTCTCTTTGGCCTGTCACTAGGAAGCGGTTGGAATGACTGATTGAACTTTGAAAGACTAACGTTCATGTCAGGCCGGGCGAATCAGGGCCACAGCAGAGAAGGTATTAAGGCTAACAGGGAACAGAGCGGAAAGTATGCTTCGTGTTCACTGAATTCTTATTCTGCAGACAAATGTCTGGCGGCATGCCAATTTCTATGCACTGAGGAATCATTTTATTTTGCAGACACTAAAGAAACTGCAACAGAATAAATAGCACATTTTGCTCGCACTCTTCTGCATCCTTTTCTGTAATTTACTCTCAAATTACAGCATTGGTTTGGTGCCAGCCAAGGCTTAGACGGAGAATTCTCCTCTCAAGAGTGTTGCCCTGAGAGCGAATGTTTCTCTTTTTTCCTTCTTCCATTAGGGAGCATATCTGAATGGAGATACGGGCCTTGCCATTTGTGCATTAATAAGCAGGTTTTATAAACCCAGAGTGGTTTGCCTGGTGGAGAACTTTCTCCCCCTCTATTCCACCATCAAAAGCTCTTCCACCCTACTTTCCCTTTCTATCTTGTCATTTATCAAGCAGCACCATAGGCCTGTTTGACTTAATAAGTCTGTTTGTCTTTGCACTAGCAGGGTTTGCTCCCCCTCAGCAGTCCTCCACAGCAAAAGTAGGAAAGAATACATCGGGGGTCGTAGCTTTAATTAGACCCCACTACATGGCAGACCTGTGTGAGGCAGCAATGCTGTGTTTCTACATTTGATTGCATTTGATTACATGTTGTGAGCTTTCTCCAGCAGCCTTCAATATCAAATCTGAAGTCCTTTCCAAATGCAATCAAATTTAGGTAATTTCAGCTCCGAAGCAGCAATCTGAGGACTTAAATTTAGCCAATTATTAGACATCATCCCATTTGTTGATCACTTTTCAAAACAAAAAGTTGTATTTGGTAACCTAAAAGACTTTATCTTCGGCAACATAAACTTCAAAGAAAAGAGCATTATGTTCTTTTTCAAAATATCCAGTGGTGGAAATCCATCGCTCCACCTACCCATTACCTTTTGATTAGATACATCTTCTACTTTGTAAATATGGTAAGTAATCATCCACTAGTATTAAGAAGACATAGTGACCATTGTTTTGCATACGCTGATGTTCTGACCTTTACCATCCCAGACTGACAAACTCCATTTTTCAATGTCCCCATTGAAATGTGTTTTATTGTTGCATAGAAACATAATAAATAAAGTTTTGGGGAAAAAAATCCTGTGGTTTCAGGTCATTTGAGAAACATGACCTTGGATACACATTACCATCTCTTTGCGTTTTGTAAAAGCAACGTGTGACAATATTCTTTTGTATGCTTTACTCAAAAGATATATTCAGATTTGTCATATTGCTGGTTAAAATATTTTAAAATAGACGTCATACTACCAGCCTCAGTGCTCCATTGTATTTTGTTCTATTTCAGAATGCAATAGTCTACCAAAAGTTGTGTGTGCAATGGTGTTCTTATCTATCCTGTATTTTTTCCCTTTGGTGGGATTTGATCAATAGTCTCCTTGTCAAGTGTCCATGTGTGGATGTAACAGATCCAAGCCTATTTATGTTTACTAAGATCAGTATTGACTCAGGCCAGGGGGTGGCTTCACTCTCATCTTCCTCTCTCTCACACAAACTGTGGCTCATATTTACTCTTTCTCCCACAATTTACCCACAAGGAGTCTCTCTCTATTATTTCTCTTCTTAGTTAAGATGGAAGCAACTTTGAAGTCCAGCCAGAATTTGTGTCAAGCAGTCATTTTTTGTCTTTTTTTCTGGAGAACATGAATGATACTCGTGAATATGATAAGCACAGCACACATATTGGCAAAATGAAGGTAGAGTAGATTACGTCTCATATCTTGAAGAGATGCACTTTCATCTGTCATTGGAGAATCACGCAAAAAAAGTACTCCAGAGTCATTAAACTTAAGCACATGTGTATTATTGTAACCAATGCCCGTCCCAAGATGGGCCTTTTAAAATACATAAATCTCAATACAACAATAAATATGGACAAAGCACAGACCATACAATAAAACACCATGAAACAAGAAGCATCAAATTATTCATAACTACATGACTGAACCCTCTTCAAAAATGTTCTGTTTGAGTTTGAAATTGCCCTAGTTTAAAGCTCAAAGTCTGATTAAACCTTAAATCACAATGTTTCCCTAACCTTAGCAAAATGGGCCCTAACCAAACCATAACCAAACCATCATGGCATCATAAAATTTATTAATTTTTCAATAGTGACTTGTCACGATTTGGAATGCACTGCCAAATGCATGTGCAGGTACAGACAAACAATGTGTTTTGCCAATTATTTGGAGAACTTATTGACCGTTTGAGCTCTAAAGTTTCCTGCTGACATTCAGTCTCTATTCAGCTCACTCTAGAGAGGGTCGAAACACTGACCCAGAGATTGGCTGAGGAATATTCAAACGTAGGGCCCCAGAAAGGCTTAGTCAGGCCCTGCAGCACCCATATCTTCACCAGTGTTTAATTTAAGACAGCAGGTTAAATCTCTGGCATCACAGCTGAGGGGCTGGTCTGCCCTTATCTGTTTGTTGTCTCTCTTATTATGTTTTTATAATGACATGTCTCTTACTGCTGCTTTAAAATACAAAGCCGGGTTGATACCATAAAATTAAAATCTGTATATAATGTGGTGCATGCAGTGCAAAGGTTGTACTTATTGCTGTACTGTCTGAATACCCTGTACGTTGGTGAAGTATCTTCCAAGTCTCACACCTCCACATGTTCTCCATCACTCGGCCTGAGTATTACTAACATCGATATGAGAGGAGACGGAGGTCGAAAAGGGCAGCTGAATTTGAAAACTGATATGAAGCTTTACTTGGACTGAAGAGCAGAGAATAACCTTCTCCTGGCGGAGCAAGTGGAGAACTCTCGATGGAACCTGGAACTAAGACACAGAAAACATTCTTAGTTGTCATTTAACACTTGAAACGGGTTTGAACCCAAAAGCACGACTTGGAGACCGGGCCGGTAAAATTATATCTTTACTCAAGGTCTAAAACAGGCCAAAGTCAAAACCAGGCGGGCAAGGAAGAAGAGGCAAACTTATCCAATAGGGCATCAGGCTGAAGAGCAGGAGTCCAAAAGGTGGGTTGGGTGTCATAACAGGCAGAGAGAATGGCTGAAGGCTTAAGCAGAAGCACAGTTGACGGTCTGTGGGGAATGATTGGAAGTGGACCGGTATGTGGGAACAGGCGTGCAGGTGGGCGGGGGCAGCCTGGTCTCACCAAATGGCCTATCAATAACACGCCAATTTAATTTTGTGAGTCAAGTAGTTTTGTTTGAATTCACAATGTTAAAACTGCGACCGTGAGCCTGTATGTGATGAGCTGGTAATGGGAATGGGGCATTAAAAAAAAACACAGACATGACACACTACCGGTAAGTCTATATGACTTTTTTTTTTTTCACAGATATAGACCAGAACGATAGTATCGTGGAATATACTGTATGTGGCGTTATCTATGTGATTTCCCATATGATCTCAGGCAGTAGTCTTCTGTATTGTGTGGTTTGACACTTGAACTGTAATTATCCTAATTGGCTGCATTTTTCAATTCACAATTACATTTATTAGTTCTGAAACCTGTCACTTAATTCTGGGCCCTTCCGAGCCACTTTACTCAATTGTCTAATGGGTCATCTGACATAGCTTTAGCTGCCATTAAAGCAAAAAGTTATTTTCACCATGCCACACACATGACAATCATGGGTGAGCTAAATTACAGGTTTCAGGAAGAAAAAAATGTCTGCACAAGTCTCGTTTTCTCCTCTGCTTCTGGCACATGTTGGCTTGTGAGACAGGATGTTGTTACTGCATTTCAAGGACAGTGCTGCATGAGGGGACATCTGTGGCAAAGGGAGCGAAGGGATCGCTGGCAGGTAGCTCTCCAAGCGGGAAGCACTGGATGACGCAACTCTGGCAAATAAGCCCCCCTCAGCCTGGAAGAGTTGAGGACGAAGCAGCCTTTGAGATCTCACGTTTACATTTCTTCAAGCTTTTGACACATGTTGGTGGAAAACAAATGGGGCAATGGAGAGAAAAAGAGGAGGCATACATCTTCAGGGTAGTTGGTTATTATACTGTCATCCTTCATGGCCCTGGTCAATGAGTCAGATGTTCAGTGAAACATGAAGCCTAGCCTCAACGCACGTGCAAGTGCCTGCTGATATTGTTGACAGGTTTAGAAGAAAAGTGTTGAAAAAAACAGATGTTAAAAACGCCCATTATTTGAAGAGCCATGCTTATAATGTTCATGGAAGTGTGCCATAATAACATTGAGGTTAACAATAAGTTTAATCATGACACCACAGCATTTTTTTTCTCCAACGGATCTTAAATATAGGTATAGGTATTTTTTTTTTTCCATAATCAGGACATTGCAATTATATATGAGAGCCCTGTACAAGAAGGCTGCCGTCCCAATAAAAGTATCCACATCTGAGTTGAAGTCACCAACCTTCCAACAATCTTGTTCATCAGCAATAAACTTTAAAAATTCCTTCAAAGAAAGCAACGAGTATAAGCTGATCAATCAAACTACTAATTAAAAAGGCACAGCATCTACTAATGGCTGTGACAGGGGACATTTGGCATGCAGATGAGTGAGTGGTTAAATATTTCCATAAAAACTCTCTCGCACACTTATTGCCAGTGTGCCAATGGTGGTTGACTACCCCTGATTTATAACTATTGTGTGAGAGCAAAATCTGCATAAACCTCTTATAAGATACAATCGTGGTTTTGGTTCAAATAAACCAACATGGACTCTCGGTAGAAAATGGGAAATGAACCACGTTCTACCGTGTTACACTCCAAGGTTGTTGACCCATCAATTCACCCTGACTTCCTGCCTCTGTGGACTTTGTGGCTCTGTCATAGAGTGCTGCAGGAATATCTGGTTAAGTTAGCATTTTTGCACTTCCAGTTTCCTCCTCTCAAAGTCAATGCATTTTTTGATTTGGTTTTCATTAAATGCCTGAAATAAAGTCTGGATTTATTTTATTTTTTTGCCAAACCAGCTATCATCCTCCAGTAATGTCGAATTACTCCTACTCCATAAAAAGACAAACCATAAAGTTCATATAAGATCCTTACAGTGAGTACATCATCTCTGATATGTATTCATAATTCAGTAATTATGACATTTAAACAAAACAGTGTTGAACATTCTATAGCTGTGGTCGGGTAGGAGCAGTCGTATTGTCAACGGGTGTGTGATACAATACATAGGCACACCATCCTATTTGTTGTGCCTTTAGCTCGTTATGAGTGGGTACGAGTTCAGTATACTCAGATATACACAAAGCCACCTATCAGCTCTCCACTGATAAAAATGGGAAACATCTAAAAGGACAAATGGAGTGGTCTCTTATCTCTGATGAAATCCAGACCAGCATTATTTGTGCGTGGCGGCGCTTTCAGACTGCCGCTGACTCGGCGCGTCTGCAAACAGAGGGCTTCCCAAACGGCCTAGACTGTTATTTCATGCTTTGCTAGTTGAATGGGAATGGATGGGACAATGTGTTTGCACACCAAACTGGCTTTCCAAAGCTGCCAAACAAATTGAACTGGGGATGTGGCAAAGGTATCCATCAGAACAGCTCCATATTTTTAGCCTCGAGCCATGGCTGATTTGACAGCTTTGATAGCTGCAAAAGCAGGTTGTTTTTTTTCTTCCTTCTTGTGTGTGAGTTATTTTTCCTTACCAAGAGATGGGTGGGCGATGGACATTAAAACAGAAAAAAGATAGTGGGTGAAAATGTGAAATGACAATTGTAATGCCTGCTTCTTATCACCACAGCAGGGAGGCTTGGAAACAGACGGGACAGGTGCTGGATTGAGGCTTATAGGAAGCCATTGAAATGGCCACCAAATTGAGATCAGTTTGTGTGTGTGTGTTTTACACAACCTGTTCAAGGCGGGACTGTTGTGCTATTGTTCCTCATCGCTGTTATAAAAAGTTATGGACACAGAATGCTGGACATTGTTGCTCTGCAGCTAAGTCAGCTGCTGAGGTGGTCACATTAGCCCCTTTCACACTGCCTGTTCAAGACTGCGCCATCATTCTACCTTGGCTTTCTGTAGAAACGGTATGAGCACAGCATGGGGCGACAGAGTAGTTCCGCCATTGAGCCGGCAGCGGGGATAGTAACAGACAACATACTCCCCCCCCTGAGAAATATCGCCAAAGTAAAGCCATTTAAAAAAAAGCAGGATGCCTAGAATCTAGTTCATGCGTGCATTACCAGCAAATTGGACTATTGTAATACCTTCTTTACTGGCCTATACCAAAAAAGCTTGTGGGAAAACTTCAGCTAATTCAAAACTTGGCCTAGAGACTTTTAAACTAGAAGAAGAAGGCACATTACTCTTGCTTTAGCTCACCTGCAATGGCTCCCCATTTCTTTTAGAATTGATTTGAAGGTTATTCTACTCACATACAAAGCTCTTAATGGCTTAGAACCAACAAGAACCCTTAGGTCATATGATGCTAGTATTTTAACTGTTCCTAATGTAGCCCACAAAACGAGAGGGGAAACTGCTGGTAATACTTTCTATGATACTGTTGTCTATAATGCATTATGAACATACCTATAATGCATTACAATCTACTCATAACACTATTATTATAGCTGTAGTCATTTGTAAATGTATACGCTTGTTAACCTTAGAGCCACTTATTTGCTGCTCATTCTTTATAGCAATATGTAGCATAAATCATGAAATAATATAAAGCTTTCATAACTACTTATAAGGTCTACTATCAAAATACTTCATAACTGATGGTCACTCACTGAGTTCTTTTGCAAGGATCATAGTGCATTATAATTCCTAGTTGTAATACATTGTAATCTTTTCAGAATGCATAATTACTTTTATAAAGCATTATAATGTGATTATAAGTTACTCTAAGTAGTTATGTTTGCCTTAACTAAAGAAAAAGTAAATATCATCAAATCGGTGCAAGAACAAAACGTAAAATCAGTTTTCACTACGTCAGTGAGTGACCAGCAGAATTATTTGACTGTAAATCCATAGTAAAAACTGGTATTGCATAATTTTCACAGTAAATGATTGTGAAATGACATTCGCATACTGTGACTTCAAAGTAGCTGTGCCAGTATATAACTGGGATTTAGCATTATGTTGATGTAGAATTGCTGTAATTAACTGTAACTTCCCAGTAAATGTCTACCAGATTACTTTGATTCAGCAGTTTGCTAAATGATTCATTACAAAATGCTTTCTACCAAACTGCTGCTACTCTGGAACATTCCACCCAGCTACATCAGATATGCAAGCTCTGTTGACACTTTTAAAAAACAACTGAAGGCCTATTAATTCAGGCAGGCACATTTTTTTTTTACATACTGTATATGTCTCTACTATGATTTGTACTACTTTGTTTCTTCGCCTTTTTATTGGATTTTTTATCTTATTTTTATTAGCTAATTTATTCTTTGTATTTTACTTTTGTGTGCTGTTTTCAATGACATACTGTAGAGCGCTTTGAGCTGCATTTCATGTATGAAAGGTGCTTTACAAATGGTTATTACCATACCGTTACTTGTCACTCGTCTTTTGCTTCTGGAATGCCATCACGCTAAAATGGCACACTGGGGCAGCGTTGTTTGGTACAATGTAAAGCAAATCTGGCCCAGTGGCGGATCTTCTTTATGGCACTACAGAATCTCTATGTAAAATGGGCTTATTATGTGTGTGTTTCACCTTTGGGAATGAAGGTTATCTATTGATCAATTGCCAGGTAACAGGTAGCCAGAAAATGAAAGACTGTTAAGCAGAAACCACTAAGCTCACATTCTCGTGGTTCAAAGCACATTTGTGATGTTAAACCAACCTACATTATTCAGCGGGGGTTGTACTCAAAAGGCCATAATGGTTGTTCATTATAGCTTTTCTATGAATAAAAAACCTACCTTCACAGTGTCTAACAGGATTATTTGTGCAGAGACTCTTTCATGATATGGCTAAATGAAATTTGGATTTGTTGCTTGTCATTTTCTGAGACTGAGCTATGGCTCTACAAGTTGGACAGCAATCAATCAGAGATATTGATTTTGGAGAGTTTCCCGCTGTCATGTCGGATTAATATGGATTAGTCACTGTGTGCATCTGAACACTGTAGTTAGTCAGTCGGCTGGTTCTGTATGCTGAATTTAAAAAAAAAGAGGGTTTGATAAGCTTGTTGTGCCTCCAACATCAGCGTTCTGAAATTGCTTTGATGTTTTCATCCGGCTTTGCAGTTCAGATTTAATGCTCGTGATGCTTGTTACATGCGCGGTAATATAATTAATCAATCACCGATAATTTACCAAACATGTCAGTGTTTGCTCTTCCGGATTGTCTTAATGACAGAAGTTGTCATTTTGATACTTTTCACACCACAAAATAAAATGTATGTGATTAATATTGGCTGTGATGTGTTGTTAGGATTAAATAAAAATGCACTCACACAACATATTGAATTGTGTCATTTTGAATGCTGTAAAATCCCCTGGAGACCAGTGGGTTCGCATCACCCTGTAAGCATACTGTCAATTTACATTTGCATCTTCTCTGAATGTGCGATGTCAGTGATGAGGCAGATGTTGGTGTTCCTTCATATTTGTCTCAATGCACTGACTCGTCTGTCTCTCTGGCACTCCCCCTCACACACAACGTTTCCCTGATATTTTGGTTGTTTGAATTGGGTGTGTGTGTGTTAAAGGAGTGGCGTAGATTAGGCTATAGCTGACCTTCACAGTGATAAATAGCCTGTCCCTGAACCCCTTTTTGATTATATATTTGACTTGCTTTGAAAATGTAGTTTTATGCATCTTCTTAAATTGTTGGGTGCAAGAAAAGAGAGGTATAATGCTAGTGTGTTTTGTGCTTTGATTAACTGATTTTATTTCCCTTTGTCTGCCTGTCAACTGCTCCCCCCATTATGTGCTTGCAACCCCAACCCTCCTGTAACCCCCTTATCACAGAGGGCCACAATGAAAATACGCCTTCAGACATTGCTGTGCTTTTATTTTCGATAATCTGTTTTAAATGTGTGCAAAGCCCAAGGCTGTCTTGTACATGATGTTTTATTAGATTTTCTATTAAACCAAATCGCTCAATAAGGACAACCAGAATAGTACCGTGAAATAAACAAACATCTTTACAAAAATCAACTGTAAGCTGATTGCGGTGACTTCAGAAATCCCACAGAGGTCCTGTCTCAATACAGGAGTCAGCTCTTCTTTTTTTTACTGCTGAAAAAAAAGAAGCAGGATTGATATGTTTTTTTATCACTTCCTGTAATCTTAACGCCTTTGTAAGTAGGGCTTTAAATCCAAAAGCTGTTGGATATTGACTTCCACCCCTTATCTGTTTTCTAATGAAACCAAGGCCTTTTTCGGTAGATTCACCCGAAATATACGGGCTTTGTCTTACTCGCACACATACACATGCCTCGTGGGGTCCAGTATCTACCAACACCCTTCAGGCTTTCTTGATGCGAATGCCTCTCGGCTGGGAAAAAATGCGTGACAGGCTCTGAAATGGGTTTGAGTGGTAAATTGAATTAGAGTAGGATGCAGAATATGCCAGAATGGCAGGTGTACAGCAGTCTCTGTGTGGACAGCCACGATTGGCAGCATCTGTGACAGCCAGTGTTGCTCATTCTGGCTTCTCCACACTAAGTGCCTACAGTCAACATCTCTCTGACCGGTGTAGATCAGCATGACTGAAAAATAAATTACTGCACAGCCAGATTAACTGAGCCAGATGCACACTTACAATTATAATTGACTTTTCAAAAAGGTATACTGACTAACAGCCCAACATAAGCACTTCAAGCTACACAGTCAACAAGTTAGCAGAAGTCCACTCATTTCAAATAAGGGTGAAACTCAGCCAGTCAACTGCCTTGTCAGCAGAGAGCAGGACGACGGCATAACTTAACTTTTTCAGTGGTTGTATAGTGCAAATTAAGTTGAAACCACTCAAAGTGTGTTAGATCGCTGTCACGTTCATTTGGAAGAGGACTGATCGTGCAACACTTGTGCTTACCATTAGCATGGTTCCAAATATTTTCAGTGATTCAAACAGGCCTGGTGTTGTGCTCTGCCTGAGCGAGTCAGAGCCGCAGAAATAGCAACAACCATGAAAAATAGTGAGAGCAAATGTGCCAATGGCTAAAAATGGCTACAAGCAGGGATGAGATTGACACAGCTGTACAGGTTTGTTGTAAGTCGACTTACAGAAATAACAACTCTCACTTGTCATACTGAGTACTCAAACCCGATTGAGTGACAGGCTAACATAACACGATAAGACTGGAAAGCGCATTCCCTCACTCTCCCTCATGTGCTCCAGTTCCCCCAGCAAGCTGTTAAAACATCTTACTACCCAATTAAAACTCCATAAAAACCCATTAAAATATATTGAAACCCTTTAACATGGCATGCCATGCCCTTAAGACCATTGCTCCACTTCCTGCTTGCTTATATTTTAAAACCCTGATCTGTTCATTTTCACTAGCCAACTCGTTACCTCAACCAATATCAAATAGCAAAAACATGGTATATTTCAAAATTAGACATCTGCGTATATGCAATAAAAAAGATCTTAGCATTACTTGCAGCACATTCCAAACTGAGATCCATCAACAAAGCTCATGTCCGTGTGAACATCTGTTACAACAATGTGGATTCGGGCTGACACCATTTGTGTTTGAGCATATCTCTATCTTGGATGACAAAAGAAAGTGAGAAACAATGTGTGAGAGCTTTGTGAAGAAAAGACAGATGTCTGTCGTAAAGGCTGAGTCAACTGCAGGAACCGTTAAAGAAATTAATTTGTTCGGTTGTCTGTGAGCTTGTCTTTTTTCGGCTTTGATGATTCAGCGCCAAAGGAATCATTGGGCTGTAGTTTGAAATCTTTTGTGGTTTATTGTTTTTTTTTGTTAAGTATTGACAGTTGACCTGTCATTCCAGACGACAGCAAGCGTCTTGTATCTGACTAACAGAATATGTGTCTTGGGGATCAAAAGGCCCAGTTGTGAGATTTCAGATCAGGGGTCAGAATGCCGGCTTCGGATAAGGAAGAGGAATTAAATGAACGCATGTCTAATCCAATACAATCACTTGTAATTTACGAAAGTAGATAAGGCCGCGGATGATCCAGTCTGGGGTGAACGAGGACATCCACAATTCAATTTTGCCAAGGGACCATGTACAATTGAGAACACAGGCTGCAGCGCTGAAGTAAATTGATCCCACAACTGAGAGCAGAACAGTCAAAGATAGACCTACCAGTAATGGACAGTTTGTTTAGTATCCGACCAGAGCAACAAAAGTTGGCCTTGTGTTGTGTTTTGTCCTTCCCTTTGAAATGCCCTGTGCATTCAAGTGCCTGTTTGCAGTTGTTTTTCAGGGCTTGTGGAAAACATGGAGCTGGGATGTCTTTACACGGAACAAAATCTTCTTGTGCTCTCTCAGCCTTAGAAAAAAAAAAGCAACAAAAAACTGCAAAATCTCCCATTTTGACACCAAGTAGTTAGATGCCTAATAGTATTGCCATTTCAAACAGCCTAAGACAAATTAGATCTTTGCAACATCATGGGAAGTACAGTCAAAGGATGAAGCATATCCCATCAAGTCATACTCGCTGTCCGCTCCCTTGATCTGCTACAAGTTATTGCACCATAGATCCCCAACTAATTTATTACAGACCATCATGTTGGCTCAACATTGCAGTCCAAGCATACCCTCACCATATTGTACGAAGTAGGCCGTATATGCCTGGGGAATTCTCTCAATCCGCTTACCAGAGGTCTGTACCAGTTAAGTTATCCTCAGCGTGGAGCATATGCTGACTTTTTTTTTTTCTTCCCTGTGATGCTGCAGTGTGAGAGGCACATCTGGCAGTTCAGTCATCTCAACAGTAATTTGCCTCGCAATATGGTGTTCAAGGGTTGGTTAGGACCGTGTCATATTTTTTTTATTCTGACATTCTCATTGTTATCTGGCCTCATTTTCATTTGGATGGCAGTTTGTAAAATGCAAGGAAGTCAGTCATGTTGCCAGAACAAGATGTGAAAATGTTCTTTTTCTATCTGTTCTGTTGCTAGACCAAGGGGCACTGAAACTTAAAAGTGTTTTTTTAAGTAATGCTTTAAAGTTATATACTCTTTGCGCTTAATGCCAGGAGGTGCCACAAGGCAAAATGCCAGTGATCTAATCAGCCTCATTCAAAGTAGGGATACTGATATCCTCTCTTCAAAGAGCCATTGGGTTCTGAAGACCTAACTATTTAACTGTCCTCTTTTTGGCCATTCTAACCATAAGTCTGGTTTGAAGAGATATCACAGTGACCACCATCCCTACATTTTAAAGCAGAGAGATCAGGTTTCTGAGTTAAAATTGCAGAATTAAGGTCTCTGTGGAAGCAAGTGAGGGCACTATTTGTGTTGGTGTTAAGTTGAAATTATATTGTCGCCATTCCTGCCTGCCTTCTGTGGAGGAAGCGAGCTGTCTCACATTCAAGCTCTTTAATTAGCTCACGCAAATAATAAATATTGTGTGCTCCTCAGCTGCAGATGAATCCCTGTCTCATTTAGTGGGACCAGCCGGTGTAATATCTGCTAACCTTTTCTCCATAATCACTGCTTTGTAGCTAAATGCCATGAGCTTAATTTTTACATGGGGCAGGCAACTTCCAGCATGAGCTGACAATTAAAGAATCAACTTTGGAGAAGCTCCAACTCCCTCTTATCACGATACTATGTCTCAGGTACAACTTGAACAAGGGTTGGGCCACTGGATGAATAATTTATGGATCGATGGTGGACTGTATCTGTATATAATGTCCCCACTGAATTTAAATGACTTGAGTGAGAAACACATTCCGGTCAGTCAAGCAGAATTTTTTATTCTCAAAATCGCTACCAAGACACTTTTAAGAACATCTGGCTAATACGATTAAAACCAAAACTCCTTGGAAACTGCATTGGTTTCAGCATCCAAGTGTGTTGCGTCTTGCTTGAATGTATTTCATTTCTTATAGTAGCGAAGCAAGAAATATGCTCAAATAGCTTCATGATTTATTTAGACCGTTTCCCAGAGCTTTGGTAAATGTGTGCTTGTTTTGTTCTTTTTCAGTGCCTACTGTACCACTGCTGTTTTCTACTGGGAATGCACCACATACTCTTACTTTTTCAGCAGTTTTTGTCTAGATTGTGAGGACTTGTACTGTCATTTAAAAAATTCATAATGGCTCTTCTGGGATGGTGGTTGCGATGTCCCAAGTTTGGTAAGACTTTTGTTGAATGCCACCCACCTTCCTCTCTCCGAGGTTCATCGTGTTCTTTTGTAGATGCATAAAAATGTCAATTGCAATTAGGATGGCAGACCTAGGACATACTGTAAAGTGACGCTGAAACCTAGTCGGGGCCATAAGTTTGCACCGGTAGAAGGAGGAGCTCTGGATAGTGCCTCAGCTGAACTTGTTAAAGCGGTCGGCTTTTTGCGGGGTGGCTTTGCACTGCTCCCTCCCCCTGCAGTCTAGGGAATTGCTGCCACCTTCAAGTGCAGCAAATCCTCAGACGTAAGTGTGTTAAGCCCCGTGTGCTTTGCCGAGGGTGGAAATGAAGACAGGCTACCCCTATGAAGAATGATGACTCCTTCAAGAGGCAGCTGTCCTATTTTAAGCAGGCGGCACACACTACAATGTGCTGTCTGACTCTGCCTTTCCCTCCTTCTGTTTTCTTTTGTTCTTCTTTCTCTTTCCCTCCATCTCCATCTCTGCCACGGCGAGGAAGGACCTTCGAGATTGGGGTAAATAAAAGTCACAGGATGTGAGCAGAGCCTCAAAGTCAGCGAGAAGATAATGTGTAGTCCCCCCTCAAACATCTTCAAGGATGGAAATGTTATTGATGCATGTTAAGTCCTTTGGGGGTTTCACTCAAAGGACATTTGGGGCCTTTCATCCCTGACATGAAGGTGGAGGGAAACATTATTTAGGCTCCGCAACATGATAGAGGTTTCTCCTTTCAGTGAGAAGCTTGAAAGGGAAAAGTCATCTTTCTCCACCCTTTGAGAGAGAAGCCTCATAATTGGCTGAAATGGCTGATTTTTTTTCATGCCTACTTCTTGAGGTAATTGGTATTTATGAAGTATTTATGGTCCATCTTTGCCGATGTCAGCTGCACACAGAGCAGGATGTATATTTTCTAGACAGAAGAGAAACTTTTTTCCCCTTCTTTCCCTTCCCCTGGAAGAAAGGTGGTGCTTTTTTTTGTTTTGCCATTCAGATTCATAAATTCAGCAGAGTCATGCTTTGTTGCACTTATATAACAGCCCGACCAGGACCAAGGGGCTGTTATTAATGTGTGGTTTCACACCAGGCTGCGGTCCCATCTGTGATGGCGACTTGAGGGATGTAGACACCACTTCTGCTGATAAGTAAATTGTTATCATGCAAATAAACCATAGAAACAATAAAAATGAAGAAACTCATGGGATGGCATTGTCGGTCAGTTGGATGGTCAGTCATTCAATCAGTTTGTTCCAGATTGAAATGTCTCAACATCTATTGGATTGGAGGAAACCTCATACAGATGTGTATGGCCAACAGTGGATGGGATTGATTGACCTTGGTGTAATTTTTTGTTCAGTGACCATGACGTTGATATTTTTCTCTGTTAATTTGGTCCAGGTATCCAACCATCCCAGGTTCCTATAAGCTGTGTTCATCCACTGATGTTTCATTTAGCTTTGCCAGCAGGTTTTTGTCTTTTTTTTTCTTTTCCAGTGAACTATCTCAAAATAGTCCAAGAGTTTCTAAAGAATTTGGCTCCGACATTTTTGGTTCCCGGAGTTAACCTAATGAATTTTATAATCTGACTTGTCATCTAGTGCCATCAGCAGACTGAAATGTCTGAACAATGTGTGGATGGAATTCCATTTAATTTTTACTTCACAGTTACCCTCTCAGATGTAAATAATTGTCCCACAATAGAATCCTCCACTTGTCATACCAGTGAAAAACACATTAAGGTTGTTGGGATCGCCAGTGTTTTTGGCAAGCTGGACAATGTAATAGCAACGCATAACAGGAGTATCCCATCTCTGTCAGGGGTTGGTGGGAACAAAATTGTGTGTACTTTGTGAGCTGTGTGTTTCCCTTTGTTATGGTGCCCATATAGTTCAGGCTTATCTTCCTGCTTTTTCTTATTATTCTGTTTATCCTACTGTACAGCTATATCCACATTCTGAGTGACTGAGCTAATTGTTCATGCTCATGCACTCTCTGCAGATTCAATTATACGCCACTCTGGGCATCCTGAAAAAAAATGAGGGTGGGAAAAAAGGGATGTGTGCTGAAAGTGTGGGAGAGTGAAAAAAGTGAAAAAGGTAAAAAGCGAGAAGGGGCTTGAGAAGGTCGTGGAAAAGAGAGGGTAAAGTTTAGAGAGGAGAAAAAGAGGAGGACAAGAGCTAAGAAGCAGGAGGGATAAATTAGAGAGGAGAGTAAGAGCAGTCCCTTGAGTCATATATTTATGTAAGGGGGAAATATGCTCACTGGAGTGTGCACTGTAATGGCACCCCTCTGTATAATGATCAGTGCTGACCTCCCAAATAAGAGGATTAGTTTGTGCCTGAGCTGGCCAGAAATAATGGACCTCACCTTAGCTTAGCTGAAGTTTGACACAGCAGAAAATAGATAGGGAAATAACAATACCTCAGCAACTGGAGGTTTGCCTGAACCCTCATTCATCTGCATCACCATTGTGTCAAATTGGACATGCATTCCTGCATATCTGCCGGGTTCATGAACAGATGGCATAAACGCACTGGACCCATGTGGATAAAATACTGTAGTAGAACCATTGAAATAAGCTGCTGCCAACTGTAACATGTTGCAGAGGTTTTCTTTCCCTTTTCCCCTATAACAAGCAGTGCAATGAGTTGCTGTTTCCGTTATTTATATGCAATGTTGTCCACAGGAAATGAGCTCTCGTTATTGGAGCTTTCAGGCAGGCAGTGAGAGGGCATGTCGGAAGAATATTGTGGCTCAGCAGTGAATGTTGTGGCTAATGTCTTACTGCAGGGCACGCTCTCCTTTTGTGTGCTCTGAACCAGCAGGATTAAAGCATCCATCTTGCTTTCCCGCTTCCCCTAATGGTATTAGGAAAAGGGTGGATAGGTTTCAGTATTCCGTTAAGGAATATCTGATATGGGGACTGGCTGATTCCATTAAGTCAAAAGCAAGGTGGGGGGGAATGAGTAGCCCTACTGGTGTAATAGCCTCTGAGCTGCATAGCTCAAAGTGGGGCATTTCAATCTGGAAAACTCCTGCATTACCACCCCCACCCACATAAAAACATATATTACACACTCATTACCAAAGGACTCTACAGGGTCAGCGTGCAATTTCTGCCTCAGTGCAGATCTCGGTCATCCTGCGTTGTGAATAACAACAACAAAACACACGACATCCGTCTTTCACGCGATGCATGCTGGGGATGGGCTCCGCCTCCATGTGATCTAGAGCAGGATAAAGAGGTAGGGATAATGGACGGATCGATGGACTTTAAAGTCCCAGTGAAACAGAAGCATGAGCCGTCTTTAGCTTCTGTATTTTGACATGTTTCACAGTGAAACATGAATATTTGAGCAGTGTATGGTTACAAGAGGGATTTAAATCAAATACTTTCCTTTTGATTGGACCACTAAGAAGTGGGGGGCAAAGAGTTTAGTGTGATACAGAGCTATACCCGTCGGATCCCCCCCCACACACACACACAAACAACTCCCTCACCTGTCGTCAGATCAGAAGGACTGATTCTACTTCTTAGCTCCTGGGTAGTACTCGCAGATGAACGGCGCCCGGCCTCCCTCAATGCCACTAGTGCCAGAGCTCCCCGCTCACCTGCCGGCAAAACTCAGCAGGATGTTCGTCTTTGTGTACCGCCCGCACTGCAGGAACAAAGAGCTGGTTGAAACGTTTCCCTCGAATGAAGTAGACATCTTAAAGTCTCATTTGATTTGATTTGATTTGACGCCCCTGAGTGCAGGATGAGTCATCAAGTATTTGAAACCCTAACAGGAGCTAAATATGCTCTAACTTCCATTTCACTGGGACTTTTAAACTATAGTCTACAAGGTTTAACATTGAAAGTTATCTCGTAGATTATTAATTATTTGAATTATTGGCGCTATAAAGAACATACGCAAAACATTTGAGTTTCCTGTCCTGAGTTACAAAAGCCATATACTAAGGGCAATTTCAGTGCAAATTCAATTGCTGCTTTATTTGGAAAATGTTAACACCATAGCATTTCATATAAAGAGTTGTGGTCGCATTCATTTTAAAAAGCCTAATCTGTTCCTCTCTTCTACAAAATGGAAAGTTAAACTACAACTTGTTGGTTGGACATCAGAACAATGCCTCAAAAATGTATCAGATAATGGCCTGCCTTACGGTGGCATATGGGGAATATGTGACGCTGTGAAGATATTTTTCAGTTTGTTTTTCACATTCACAGTTTGCAGGGTGTGAGCAAGCTACATGTGAAGGGAAAACAGCCATTACTGTTGTATTGTATTATTTTGTGTCACATAATAATAGAGAGAGCAGAACATTTATTTGTTCACAGAGTGGACAGTGACAGAAGCATTTATGAAGTCCACACTACAACACCAATGTTATGTTTGGGAATACTCTGTCACACCTTGTCTAAGCACATAAATGTGATCAGTTTAACACCAAAAATGTGCTTTTCTTCGACCCACGGGTATCAGAGGTCTTGTTTTCCATTCTAAAACTCCTGAACTTTACAGTTTAAGATTCATAATTGCCAAAATTGCAGTTGCTCTTTCTCTCTTTTTGTTTTACGGGCTTGACTAGTTGTCGTTGAATGATGAGCAAAATCAGACAAGTCTTAAATTAGATGGGTATTATTTCGACCAAAAGAGTAGTCTTGAGTTATGTTACACTCGAACGACTCCAAATGGATTTCTAATGCATTACGCTTAAGGCTTTCATATCGTGTGGGTGGGGGTGGCAGAAAACCCGAATCAGTTTCTTGACTTCTTCCACTTCATACAGTTGAGTGGTCAGGTTATCACGCCGTCATTTGGTGTCTTCGCGCCACCAAGGCCCAACGCTGTCTGGAGCCATTGGGTTTCCATTACCTCAAATCCATTCCTCTCATTTAAAATTAATGGCATTGGACCTTCCCTGACCCCAGAGGTAAGCCTGGCCAAGTTTTTTTTTCTCTTCTAGAACACCTTGGGGATTAAGTTGTCCTCTCCTTATCAGTTCTATCAATGAAGATGGTATGGTAATCTTTGGGGGATCACTGGATCATTCTACTTTTCTCTAAAGAATTATTGTTTTTTTTATATATATACAGTATGTATATGCAATCCATCAGTACAAATCTTTACAATTCCAATCTCCAATTCAGAGCAATACATTAATTTTCTAGTGATGATGTTCGAGGATAAGGCTGGTGCTGTTTGGTATTTCTAATTGTATCAGCAAATCTGTTGAAAAGACCATAACCAACAACGTTTAAGTCCCAACTTCCCCCCGAGTCTGTAGCACTCAGCCCAAGCGTAATGGTTTGTTGACAATGAGAAAAATACAAAAAATCACCAGCCTTATCCTTGAAATCCAATTCTAGGTGCACTGACATGGAAAAGCTAGGGTTAACATAGCTGGAGGAAATGATGGAAAGCAACAGTTTTTCAACTGTGTTATAATTATATCAAATTACTCTCTGTGTGAATAACCTGTTCTATGTCATTTTCCCTTTTATGGCAGCTGGATAGACATTTAGACAATAGAGGCTCTCATGAAATGAAGCTTATCCACATTTGAGCACCGGCATTTGTCCTCTACATTTCTAGTGATAAGTGTACACAATCTACCAGATGGTACTGTAAACACACACTCCAGAATGTAGAATTCCACTCGTGTAAAGGGCCCCGATGCATAATGTCACACTGTTAAATGCTGAGCTGTATTACTTTTGCTAATTTCTCTTGCTGCTCTTATCCAGCATGATAAATGCAGGCCTATCGGTTCAAAGTCATGGAATGCGCAAGGCCGTGTATTCAGCCACCACCCATGACATGGTGAATGGTTAGGAGGGGTGAGGATTGGCGGTTTTGGAGACATTATCCTGGGCTCCCTGTACCCCGAGGACACAGCCATTGGTGGTGGAGGGAGGGTTCCCGGCCTTATTAGCAGGACAGCTACCAGCTCTCTAATCACCGGGTCTCAGAGACAGCCGGAGGTAAAGGGAGAGTGGATGGGTGATCAACATCCAAGTAGGAAGGAGAGAAGGAGAATAGGCAAGGTTTATACCCCAAAGATTACATCAAATGACAGCTGCTTTACAGAAGCAAATCCTTTTGGTGAGAAGAGACGAGTGCAGATGCTGTCCCACGGCACATTGTTGGTGATGAAATGTAGCGGCTTTGTGGTTGCATCTAAGCAACCACAGCTGGTGCCATGTTGAAAGCATAGAGGCTATATGCAAAAAAGACCTGCACAGATAGAGGTGGGTCAGTTGCTGAAGTCCTCCTCCGCATACGTTGTCTCTAACAATGCTACCAGACGTTGTGCTTTGCTCATATCTCCAACGTTTAATTGAATCTGTAAAATCCCAGAGAGTCAGACAGAATGACGGGAAGGTAGATTGATAGTGTACTTTTCTAATTGCTCATGCAGGCATGAGGAGATTACAAGGCCATATTCATTCAAAGAAAAAAGTAACACTTTCAGTCACAGTCTTACAACAGTGTTTTGGAGAAGGCAAATAATGATACTGTTTTTCGTTTTTTCTTCCATTTTGCCTTTTGAAATTGTGAAATATTACAGGTAAAGCAGCTTTATTCCCGTCTGGCAGCATATTTTGTAAACGCCTCGAGTTTGCGATACAATAAGGAAGTGCTACAGGCGGTAAATAATAGATTCATATTTCATCAAAAAGCTTTGATGCAGCCAGAATCCAGGTATGGTTGTAACCCCAGAGCTCATTGTGATAGAGCACATTGTGTTCCCTTCTCCACACTTGATTTACTGCTGTGACTGGTTTAAAAGAAAAACAATAGGATTGGTGCTATTGATAATTAGTTTTTAATGTGCCACACTCATCATGTCCAATTTCATGCCCCTTAGGCTGCTGATCACAGATTTAATCAACACATTATTGCTTGCTATACTTAAACTGACTAAAGGCAGGCTTCTTTCTCTGTGTGTGTGTTATGGTGTGTGTGTAGGTGTGTAGGTGTGTGTGTGTGTGTGCAGGTGTAGGTGTATGCTGGGAGTGTAAAGAAGACCGAGTGTTAGCGCGTGTTTGTGTGACCGTGGAGCGAGCGAGGGAAGTTGTCAGCATGTGCATCCATCCCAGCGACGTCCTTCTTTGATAGACATTGAATGTGTGTTCCAAGCCATTAACCAAGAGCTACGTTTGAAGATGACGCGCTTGGAAGCGCGTTGTGTTGTGTCGAAGGAAGCCATTGTTATTATTGTGTTTCTATGTAGCGGAGAAGAGAGTGTCCAGGCCTCCCTCACCTGATGAATACAGATGAAAGCAGGGCTGTTATGTCCATTTTTTTTTTTTTGATATACCACTCTTATAACACCTGAGAGTTTTTTAGTTTTTGTTGTTGTGACTATGTGAGGTGTGTCTTTGGTTTTATTATTATACAAATGCAAAAAGTCTTTCAGTAGAGGGACCAAATACAATGAAACATGGTTTTAAATTCATAAGGGGTAAAGGTCATGTCCATTGCAGCATATCAATGTATTTAGATGCACTGGTAGTGCTATGACATTTAATTATTTATTTTTGCATTTATTAAAAACAACATAGGTTAAGTGATTCATTATATAATACATTTATTTATTTATGTATTTATTAATTCACGTATGAAACCATTATTTTTTATTTGTATTGTTTACCTATTTGTATTTATTTTATTCTACATTCTTTCTTGTATATCCTTTTTTTACAAATCTTTATGCATTTCTGCTTCATTATACAAATGTGGTGGCTGTCATTCAAAGTGTTTCTTTATGTGAACGTTTCGCCCACTGGCTTATACAGTATATATATATATATATCTTTTATACTTTGGTTTTGTTTATAAAAAATATCTTTCTTGTTTAATTTTTGCTGACGATGATGATTTTTAACTCTAACTCACTTCCATTTTTTGTTCTTGGCTGCTGCTGGTGTTGGGCTTGACAACGACTTAACGAGTTGATTTCACAACAAAGGGACTGTAATAAGTTGTCAGGCTTGTGAATGAGTATAGATGAAGAGAAAGAAGAGACAGAAAATCGGGAGCCAGTTCATCTCGAACGGCTCAGCTCCCTGGCTGTGAGTCGAATGTAGAGAGAGACATCGTGAGGTGGTGGAGGCCTTCATTATATGCAGCTCGGGCCCTGGTGAAACCCTGGTTAATGTCCCTATCATCTCTGGAGTGGTCCAACGTCTAGCTCTCTGTCCAAATGACTCATGTTTAATGCATCTCTGCAGTCCTTGTCATTTAACCTCACCTCTGGAGGTTGTAGGTCGGGGTGGAATAGCGAAGGATCCCACAAGACCCACAAGGGGCAAAGCGACCGTGCAGTTATTCTTCACCCGCTCTCCATTTACTTAACATGGGGAGAGCTGCTCCATGGCTCATCTGTTGCTGAGTAATCTCCCCAAAGCAAACCCCCCTCTCCACATCACACTGCATGAACCTGAACTCGCGGGTGGTCTGGGTTGACTGTGTGGCTCTCTGAGGCACTTTGTTACACTGCTTCCCGTGTGCTACGGCTGAATGCTTAAGCAGGAGACAACTGATGCTATCCTGGGAGACTTTATGACTTAC
Organism: Pholis gunnellus; assembly: GCF_910591455.1. NCBI lineage: Eukaryota > Metazoa > Chordata > Actinopteri > Perciformes > Pholidae > Pholis > Pholis gunnellus. The sequence goes on from NC_136540.1 coordinate 14,487,181, forward strand.
TCCTTAGTCTTCAGATGAGCACTCCAGTTTATAGCTTTGGTAAAAGCCTTTCAGGTGTGATCGAAGGCTGCCAAACTCCATCAACCTTATTCTTTTTGGTTTTCTATGATTTTTTATATTCTATATATATACATATATATATATATATGTGTATATATATAAATATAAAAGGCCTGAAGGGATGGGCTATCAGTCTTGCTGGCTTGGCAGATTTCTCGCTAAATTTAGCGACCTTTGAAACTAGTGCTGTTTTTCGTTTGGTGCATTTTTAATAACTAGCTTGCTCTTGTTGGTTTCCCCAATGTTACCGGACCCGAGCTTTAAGCTTGCAGAGGTACATGTCCAAGCAAATAGGGAACAATTCAACAGGATACATCTTCATCATTGCTGTGTAACGGGATGTAAAAGAGCTTGATCTTCACGCTGCATTTTCCTCCGATTTTCACAGCTTACATGCAAAGACTACCTCCCTTTCACTCCTCGTCCTCCCCCCCCCCCCCCCCCCCCCACACACACACACACACACACACACACACACACACACACACACACACACACTCTCACACACACACACTCACACACACCCACTCAATCCCTGCCTCTCAGTCTTGCTTTGGATAATGGTAATTAGAACATCACCATGATTGAAATTTGGCAAAAGTTGAAGAGGAAATAGGTTTTCTAATCAAAAGCCGCCTCGTAGCTGGAATCCATGCTCACTTGGCTGAACATTATTCTTCAACGATGGGGGCCTAAACGGATGCCAGATTGTATACTGAGGGTATGTTGGATTTCATACACATGCCCCAGTTGAGCCTGATTTAGCCACTTATTTATTTAAGTGTGTGCTTTGGTGTGATTTTTATGATGTTAAGATGAGCAGATTGATAACACTGCCAAGTCTGTCACTTAATCTAAAGTCTACAGTCAGCAGCTTGCTCAGAATAAAGACTGGAAGCAAGAAAGACTAAATGAATTCCACCTACAGTACGAGCGCCGCTAAAGCTCACTGGTTAACATCTTTTATCTATTTTGTTTATCCCATACAAAAACCCATTTATAAAAGCGGAAAGTTGCGCTTGTATGGGGGTTCATGTGCTCGGCTGTCTCTTGGCTCGGAGCAGTGGCTTCCTGCTGGTTGCGTGGCAACCTCTCGCTGTTGCCTATGGTGTCACTTCCCACACATTTACTAACTTGAGCTGACTCTTTTCCTCTTTCATTCCGCCGATGCTTGAAAGACAATGGCAATGTTGTCGTTAATGTGTGCTACAGTTGAGAGTCTTGGTGTGTCACGATGCTAACTCAGTAGACGTGTGGCATGAAGCCAAATATAGATACTAGCACAAGATGACATCTTCGCAGGACTTGTAATCTGCCACATTTTGGTATTACCTCATAAAAAACAGTTGGATCAAAGCCCATTTGTAAATGAATGTGCCTTTTGGAGTTAAAACCTGACACTTAAACTTCAAAAACTGTCCGTTTCTCAACTCACTTGTGGTGTTATAATGATTTTCCTTTTGCAGCGGGAAACGGCATGAATGACTTTTCTTTGCTTCTTATCTGACCATGAACCTTGATGCAATGGCAAATGTCAGGCAATTCAATTTAGGTGGGGCTTTGAATGCTAACCTCCCTTTCTGTTTTTTCCCCCCTCCCTTCTGCCCTTCCCCATCTATCCTTCTCTTCCAACACAGGAGCTGCCCAGGACCCAGGTAAGCCTAAGTCGCTTCTTCTGTCCTTTCCCTCACCACATCCTCTCACCATGTTCAAGCCTCCCAGCTTCTGTCTATTTTTAAAACGTGTTCCACTCCGCATCCAGCGCCGGTGTATTGCGTACGACCAATCCACAAGCTTCCACTTTCCGTTTCTCTCATTCTCTCACACATTTAGTTTTCCATCAGCCTCTCTCGCATTTTTTCCACAAATATATTTTTCCAAATATCATGTCGCTGCCATTGCCGGGGACTGATGCATCCGCAGTTGCTTACCCTTGTTCTAAATAACGCTGTAGTGTCCTAGTGTGCACTGCAGTCAACCACACAGTGCTGAGACAGAAGTCTGATTCCAAAACAAAACAGCGTTTTGTCAAAATGACGAACACTTTCAAAGACACTCCTTGTAAGTAAGTCTTTTAAAGTTGTAGTCTTTGTACAGACACTGTGCATTTATGTAGAAGACTTTTTTTTTTAGGCCAATTGCTGTATCTGCTTTTGTGTTGCTTTTCATTGCTGTGTCATTTTGATTAGCCATTAATTACTAATTATCTCACAGGTTTCATTCCTGAGATGAATGTTGCCGTTTCTGATAAACCGTATTCATTTTTAACACAAGTCCTTTTTGGTAGCTGTAGCTAAGTTTTGTCTGTCGACAGCCAATGATGAAGTTCATGTTGACATTCTGCTCTGTTTGTTTGGACTTGCAGCAATCTGTTCATTGTGTTGCTCACAGCGTCAATGCACTTATACATGTTGACATTGTCCTGTCCTGAGAGAAATATCTGAGAACCACACGTTCTAAGAGGTGTTATAGAAATGCAATATAGGAGTGTGCACCTCTTTTGTCTGTTGCCATCAGTAGCTTTATTAACAAAAAACACATTCATACGTCCCTCTCAGCTCCTCTGTCCATATGAATCACTGCATGTACTGCATTGACACAAAGCAGCACATTTTCATTGATTAAAAATGACCAGTTTAAAATGTAATCTGTAATTCTAAATTCTAAATGCTGTTTTTATACACTAATTAATTCCAGTGCCTTTTACTTCTACGTCTGTTATTTTTGCTGTTAAGCTGCTATCAGTTAAACTCCTGCGTATGTTTGGTATTGGCATGTATTGGTTTGATGATCAGAACAAATATTGGAAGCAAGTGAAATTGACCATGAGTAACACACTGTTCTCCTAAACAATATGTTCCCATACGTCCCAATACTTTTTTTAGAGAAACATATTTTTACCCGATTATGTTTGTTTTAGACGTATCACAAACACGATTCTAGTCAGTCCACGGAAGTCAAACAAACACAGGACTTGCACCAAGCAGGCTGCTATTCGCATGCAACCAAAAATTAAAGTTACCTTATCTGTAACTTCAAAAAAATAACAAACGTACTTATTTTAAGCCTAAACATCAGGTGTCACTAAAAAGGTAATTGTGTTGCCGGAACTTTGTTGCATTATTGTTTTGTTTCAATTTACAATGTTAACAATTTGTTTAAAACTGTGACCATAATCTGGGAGAAAATGCATTTCCCCTGTAACATATATGAGAATGCAGACTAAGTGTATAGTAATGTAATGTTGTAGGAGACAGCGTTGTGAGTAGCAACACATTAAAAGGAGCAACTTGGGAAACAGGAAGACATCTAGGATCTAATATGATCAAATATAAAACTGTGAAAATGAGTAATGAAGCCCTGTCTCTAATACAAGCCTGTTTCACACAAAGGCCTGCTTCTTTCTGCAGTTGAGGTAAATAAAAGCCATTACTGTGTTTTGGGAATTTACGGTAGATTACGTTTTGAATGATAAAAATTAACAATTAATCATAAAAACAAACATTATTTCCCTAGTCATAATTTGCTCCCGTCGCTGCCCTCACAAGAAGATAATTGTATGCTGTAAATCAAGTCATGCTGCCTTCACTTCCCCTCTCCCCTGTCTCCCGTCTACCTAGCCTTTTAATCCAATTAGCAGGGCCAGGGACAGTTATTTATATGTACATGAATTAGAATTGAACAGTAAGACATCCTCCCCTGAGGCGGCTTGGACGGAGCCCAGTCCTTCACAGGCCGGCCTTCGGTCACAAACCTGCGCTGCTGCCGACGAGCAGTGGTGCTCTCTGCAGCTGATTGCCAACAAAGCAGCAACGGAAACTCACACCAACACGCGCTGCCAATGACAATCATCATCTCGTTTGACTTCAATGTGAAAACCCACATCAGTGCACACGTTTCATCCTCTGCGATGAAATACTTGGAAACATATTGTTTCATCTTTTCAATGTTATCTTTTCTAAAAATGTCAAGACTAAAAAAATATTGAACTCGTTCAAATTGACACACTCCAATAAGCCGTCTTCTCAGTGTTCAGGTTCGTCTTAGATGTATCTTTCTATTGCATTCCATTGCGTTGGACTGAAACTGTAGATGTGCCAAATGAGTATATAAGCTGCCAAATACGTCTCTCTTACCCTTTTGAACTATTTCCCAATGATTGCAGTACTTCAAAGTGTTGTGAATGTCACACTATTGGCAGCATAACCATTTCAAAAGGTTTTAAATACAATATGTTCGCAATCAACATTAACATTTAAAAACATGGATTTATTATTGATGCCCCTTTTAGTCCGGTCACGCAGATGTTGATGTTTACAGTTGTTTGTCTGCGGAGTTACTTAGCAAAATTCCACACGTAAAATGTATAATGGGGGATTTAAAGAACTTAATAAAAGTCCCAGACGGCTGCTTTTGGCTTAAATCGAAATCAAACAAGTATTATTAGCTTTTGAATAATCTTTATTTATTGTCACTTTAGAATAAAAGTCCTAATTGTGTGTTCTCTAAGTCTACAATAAATAAAACTGAAATAGAAAGTAATAAACAACACGATAGAGATCAATTGAGACAAAACCCAAAGATAAAAACGCAACATTTCCAAGGCACTTTATGAATGTGAAGCCAAAGTCAGACTTGCATCTCACATGTGATGAGAGTAAAATAATTGTGTTTTTCACAATTATTATTCTCATAATTCTCATGCTTATCTACCCATTCAGTGAGCCCTTGTGACCTGTGTGTAAGCATCTACATTCACTTTGTATCCCCACTCATTTATTCAGTCACCCTTTATATTCTCTCTGTATTGTCATTTTTTTCACAAGTGTGATTTAATGTCATTTTACATGAACTGTGAATACTACAGGCTCCACAAACGAGTCCTAGAGGTGCCTCCAGCTGTTCATTTTGTGTATGATAATTGTTAAATCATCTTCAAGCAATCGAGTCAACACATGGAAACTACACTGACCAGCTGATCATTCTCTAGAAACAAGGTCCAAAACTGTTCAAGTTTACCTCAAAATCTAAAATGCACACTTCCCTCCGACCTGTTCTGCCATGTATCAGTCTAGATTGTTTTGGTGTGGGTTGCCAGGTGTTGGAGATACTGGCTGTACAGATGTCTGCCTTCTCTCGAATATTATAGAACCAGATGGCACTCGGCAAACTTCGGTTCTGAAAAGTGAAGCAAATGCTTTCATCTTAGAACTTTAAAACATTTCACTGTGTGTTTACACTTCATGAAAGTCAATTGTTGCATTTTAGATGCATAACATTGTCTTATTAAGCATTTGGTTGTATTTAGCTTCACCATCTCTTGTTAATTCTAGTTGCAGAAAAACAGGATGGTGATGGATTATTTTAATGATTATTATTATTATTATTATTATTATAGTGGTGGCAGTTATAGTAGTAGTAGGATCACCTGAGCATTAAATATATATATTAGCCAGATTTAGAAACGGGTTATGTCCTTTACACTAACCCTTCCTGTCGGATGGATTGTTACACAACCATCTGAAAAGCAGTGATTGGAAACTATTTGGAAAAGGGCAGGAGCTTTCAAAAAATACATGGCAGGTGATTGGATGAACCATCTGTCAATCGAACTCTTTTCAAAGCAGTCGGGAGAAGAGCGAAAAAGATCTTTTCCATCCAGATAAGCCTTCAGTGCCGTCTTTTGCTCTTCTTTCATTGAATAAATCCTCTCCAGTTCTGGTATAACTGATGCCATTGCAGCATCTACATCTTAGAAGCCGCCGTTGTTGTTTTTAACACCCATTCGCCACATTTTGTTGTTTCGCACACACCTAGGCCACGCCCATAGGTGGCATTAGCGCCTCACAGGATGCTGATTAGTCACTGGCTTGCCAGACAAGATACGCATTACTTGAAGCCTGACACGATGGATTTTGGTGCGGTGTGTGTGATCGCGTGACGTCGTGAGAATCCAGCTCATGTGCAAGGTTATAACTTCACTTGAGTAAACCAGTTCCAAAAATGGACCATACTTGGAAGGAAAAAGAAAATGGAGACAGTGCTTCCTTCGTGTGACCTGCCATAACAGACAAGACGTCTCTCCTTCTGCGTGGGTGACTTGTGTGCTTGCTGTGTATGCCAATCAATAGAATGGAAGACGTGAGATGATGGAGGTTGGCTGAGGGACGCAGCAGTTAAACACAAGGAGTCTTATCCATGTGTGCACAGAGAGAGGCGCGCGCGCACACACACAAACACACACACACACACAAGCAAACGCACGCAGAGTACAGCTCAGATTAATGACTAAATCAATCACACGGATACAGTGTTTGCTTGTCATCCTGTATGCTTTTCTTTTATAACACAGGTTCAATTTCCCAGGCTACTGAAGCTCTATCAGCCTTTCCTTCGAATATGTATTCAGCAAGGTCATCTCTCACTGCACCAAGAAAATGTGCCAACCGCAGGATGTGTCTTTGCTATTGCAATGTCAATAGTCCCCAGTCCAATGCATTGCAATCTACATTTGTCAATACATGTGCCACTTAGAGCCACACCGTGAGCTGAGGATGCAGCTCGTTTATTAGCGAGACCTTGTTTTGACTCCTGCTCACTCGTAGATTTATGCAGGTAACGACAGATTCTTTTTTTAAAATCCTATTGAAGCTCTCCAGTAATGAAATAGATAAATAAATAATAATAATAAAGTGCTACGTGATTTTTTACTACTAAAACTGGTCGGGGTCAATATTTTGCTGTTTGTCAGTTTCTAATTTAGCAATGCAAAAATGTGTCAATCAAAAGCTCCAATAGATTCTACAATCAATAAAATCCAGAAGATGAGAAAGCTGCAAGCTATAAAATGATATGATTGTAATTACACTTTACTGGGAGCAGAGAGGTTGGACTCCCTGCTCTTGTCAGTGATGAGGGTATACGCTCTGTCTGCTGAACTATAAAGACAAAGTTGGAGGATATTATGAGAGTGCAAAAGGGCAAGTGTTTAGATGTAGAGTTTTCATTAATATAAATAAGGCTTTTCTCAGTGTCAACAAATTCCATAAAAAGACCAAAACCAACATCTGTCTGAGAGCCAACATCTCTCAATACTTTCCAAGTAATGCAGACAAGGTATAATGATTGGATGTTGAAAGCAATTTCCGTGAGTACCTGCGACTTCAGTGTGTTACGCAATTATGTTATGGCGTGTTGCTCGGGACCCAACGAAGTGCAGCGTTGACAGTGAAGTTCTTTGTATAAGCGGTTCTCATGAAAGCTGCAAGCAGCAACACCACAGGCCAAGCATGGGCCCCGGGCACTAATGCTTCTGAAGAGAGGAAGTAAATAAGAGAAAGTGTACAGATTTCTCCTCAAGGCTGTCTGAGGCGATGCTTGTGTCAAGTGAAAAAGGAAGATGATTAATTATGCTTGAATTAAATCAGGTTATAGGGGTTGTTAATCATAGTTTTGGATAATTTAACATCGAGCTTGATACATACAGTATGGGGTAGTATTAAATATTCATTCTTTGATTAGCAAACGTAATAATATGTAATTTCTCAATAGAGGGTCGCACGCAGTCATTTTTATAATGATGGAATTATTTGTCCTAATTAAATCGTCAGGAAATAATAAACGACTGTGTGCAGCCTTCACTTCGCCGGTATCCAGCAGCCAATCGGAGTGCAGCAGTCATTCATATGAAGTCATCTCTGTCTGACAAGAGAGTCCGAAGAACTTTTTGTTATCTTAAGTAAGTCGATAAAAATGTCAGGGACGCTATTAGAATGTTCCTACCTTTTTCCAAAAGAAGTCAAAGTTCACCAGCAATAGAATCAGGCTGAAATATGTTCACTACAGTACACTGTAATTATACACTGATAATATTACTATATCACTGACATTTGCACAGTATTCTACCACTGACTTGTAGAGTGTTTTTCGGCACCTAACTAAGAAATGAGTGTTCATATATATGTGAGATTCCTATTTTAGCAGAACGGTAACATTATGGCCACTGTGTTTCCAGGAGAAGTGGAACTAGAGCAAAGAAAGGCCCCAAGAGAAACACAAGTTTAAGTAAATGTGCTGTACCAACACATTCTCACTTACAACTTATCAAATACCGAGGCTTCGTCAGTGGACGTGTCAGGATACGCCCGTCACTTGTCTCTTCGAGATAAACTTCTGTCTTCACAGGGCTAGGGTTAGGAAAGGATCAGTTCTTGACATTTACTTGACTGACTTAACGACGGTGACTGGGTGATACTACGTCAGTTGCTCTGAGCATCTAATAATGACACGGGTGGGTTTACAGTTAGTTGAGAGCCCAGTGTGTCACATAAAGACGCTAAAGGGCGCCTCCGTGCGTCAGTATCAGACACCGAGGGCCACTGACCAAAGTGGCGGTATTTTACGAGTCGGGAGTGAGAACGGGTTGACTGTTCATAGAAAAGGGCAGCGAACCAAACCGTTATTGATGGAGTATTGACTGTTTCTCACAGCTGCCTGCCAGGAACTATGGACAAAATCAGAAAACCCAACAGACTTCATCCCGATGTGTCTCAAACTGCAGCTTTTTAGAGCTGCTGAATCACCATTGCTTCAAATGGACGTGAATACAATTATTATAATATTTACATTTAATGTGAATGGGGTCCATCATTGTGCTGACCCTGCAAAGAATTATCACAGATATTTGCAGCTCTACGGTACTTTTAAGCCTCTTTTAGGTCAATGTTTTAGTAACATCCCATAGTAAGTTCTTAGTGCACTAATGTTGGTAGATTTTGATGGCACTGTTCCGGACCTCTGGCTTTATTGTTTATTCCTAAGTGGACCTTTAATAAATAATAGCCCAGAGCCTATTATGTTGCAGATGTTTATCCACATGTTGGATTCTGAATACCACAGTTCCTTTGATTTGCATATCAAAAGTCTTACGATAGCCGAAAACCTCTGTAACTGCAGTTACAGCTGGCGGTGTACTTATTTTAGTCAACAGGCATAACAGCGTCTAGATAAGTGTTTCAAGAGGGCATGTTTTCAACGAGCAGCACGCCCACTGACATTCTTCCCTCCATCATTAACATTGTCTCCTGAGACTGCCAAATGTCATTTTTTAAAGTTCATATTTTGCCAATCTGTAGTAGTACTAGAAGTGTATTATAGAGTTTGCATTTATCCTGGTTAAAAGTTTCATATTTATTGATATATACAAACGCAACTGCCATGTGGTCTCTTGCCAACATGAGTGTTTAATCTGTAATAATGCTCTACTGTTGTATTATTAACCCTTAACTACATGTTTAAGTATTGACACCAAAACTAGAGAAACAACACGCTATGCTGCTTCTCTTTATAGTACTGTATGGTCAGAGCCATGAAGCATGCACGGCATAAGGGGGCTAGATGAGCTGAAGGTTTGCTAGTCAAGTACATTTTTATATATACAGTATTTGTGCTTTTTCAATATCACAAATCACAAATTTGCCTCAAGGGGCTTAACATTCTGAGAGCAGACTTGTCAAACTTTTTGCTTTCACTTCAATTTCTCGGTCTTAGTCCATCACAGTCACTCGTTATCCATGTTAGATTAAATTATAAATGATCGTGAACCAATGTTTAATCCCTAGATTATACTTCTCATTTTAGTTATGAATTGTTAAGTACAGTGTGTTCATTTGTGACAAGTAACCCAAGCAGCGGGTAAGTTGTCACACCATGCATGCTAAATTGTTACGTTATATTTTTCAATAAATAGGAACATGTAAAGTAGAGGCTTTCCATACGCATTATGCATTTAAAAGTCTGAATCATTTAGACAGATGTTCGAATACCAAAAAAAAACCTTTGTAAGTTAAAAAATAAACAAATAGGCTACCATGGGCAAGACAGAATAAGATACACGCAGACCAAACCACACTCTTTCTAGAAAAAGTGTAAATGAATAACAAATGACATGTTTCCGTTCCAATTCAAAACGTAATGCAACATGAATGAACCAAACTGACCAGCTCACCATTGTTTAAATGTTGCCCCACTGACATTTGCTACATTGCCTAATCTGAGTCATCAGCAGAGAAAACATTCTGACACAAATGAACTGCGAAGTCTGGAGCACGAGCCTCATGTGGCCATTTCTTGCATCTGATATACTTTCAACCAAATTATCACATGTGACGAGTTGCCCTGAACGCACTGAGACAACTTGCCCCCGAGTGACGTGTGTGCTACCGCTAGCTATACCACAAGATAGCTTCAGTACAGGACTTCTTCTTCTCTATTCTGTGCAAAATTAATATAATTAAACTTGAATACTTATCAAAGTTTTATCACATAAATAATGCAGTTTTTTAAAAAAGAAAATGAAAATTGCTCTCACGTCAGCTTACAGTGATCTATACTGCGTGTCAAGAGCAAAATGAACAAACTTCAGGATGGTGAATGAGCACATGCAACTGATTTATTGTAGATTGCGCCCTCAGGTGTACAGCATCCAACACCCTCTGTCCTTTGAGACACGTTTCAGATGTGGAAAAAACAACTCCCAATAGCCCTGTAATGGGGATGAATGGAAAGAACCTCACCAAGAGCAACAGAAGAGGGATTCCCCACTCATGATGGATAGATGTAAAATAAAATGACAGTATAGATACTCCATATGACGAAAATGACGTAGAATTTGGAATGGATCCGGAAGGATGTGGGCAGCTTCAAGGTGTCGAGCCATGTGACTTCCTCTCCTCTCCACCCCCTCATGCAGAATTGCACCGAATCATGTTTCTATCATGTCGCACACAGCGAATTAGTATCCGAGTGCACAGAGGAAAAAAAGACCACGTCATTTGCTGTAGCTTCTACACCAAAAAGAAAAAAAAGTCCTTACTGTGCTTGACCGGGGAAAAGCTTTACATTTGTAGCAGCAGCAGGGAAATGTGCAGTTGGCACAAGCAGTATCCAAAATACAGCTGTCGGAGAGCGGATCAGTAAAGAGAGAGGCTGCACTGTGCTGTGTTAGATGAAATGTACTGTAAGAAAAAGTGCGTGGGCGTTACACAGGAGCTACAGAAGAGTGCAAGCTGGGAATGAAGAAAAAATGTCTGTGGACTTTTGACTAAGGCCAACCTCAAAATCCCTCCTCTTATATACCACGGCTTTTTCATGGCTGTGTCCCAAATTGTGGGCAGCCTCTAAAGCGTAATCCACACTGGCACGGAGTCTACTTTTTGTCCGTTGCATTTCTAATATTCGTCAGTTTGGTAAAGTCAGTTTGTCAGCCTTGCTCTAAGCTTCGGATCAGTGCTTCATTAGTGTTGAAACGCTTCTGACATCTCCAGTCTGGTGTGAATGCGAGGTACAGTCTATACAAGTGTGCCTCCTCCCCAAAGGAGATGGTCGAACCTCACAGATGTTACACACAGTGCACTCCTCATCGACTCATGGAGTCAAAAATGTCCAATTATATCACCAAGTGGATGCCTGCAAACTGTCAACACCGCGTTGATACAAATAGTAAACTCAGTGTCCATGTACAGTACGAAGTTAATGGTAAAAGCATCCATATAACTTCCATTTATCTCCAATAAACTGATTGATTAGTGACATATCTGCAGCTACCAAGCTAAAAAGATGTTAACATATGTATGTATATACAGTGTGTATATATATATATAAATAAATACATGCATAATTACAAATATTCAAGTGACTGAAAGGACAGAACAAATATCACACATTTCTTTTTTTTTCAACCCATTTGAATTATACAACTGAACTGAATTTCTTCAATAGCATTTTCAAGTAATCACACATCTTATTAGTCATATCTTTGCGTCACAAGATGGATGTCAGGTGCTGTTTGTTTCACAGATATATTGCACTGCTGGGCTAACTCTCAGACAGACACCTTCGTCATCAGTTGTTTGTCACCTGTCGTTGCCCCAGAGGAGTAAACCTGCTTCGCCCCGCATGTGTCAGGAGATGATGGTGAGATTACCCCCTCACTGCCTTTGTCACGCTGTTCTGCAGCTGCCTGACTCAACATAATATCCACACGACTCGCTACACTTTTAAAAGGGTCGAGTCGGGATGCACAGTACCCCCTACAAGAGTTTTCCCACCTGCGCTCCTTGTTTTTCTTCAGTCGGAGCATTGTGTGCACTTATCAAAGAGGTGAATGCCTCACGTGCTACTGTGAAGAATACTTCCATGACTTCATTTCAGTTCCGTACGTTGGAGCCGGACTTTTCTCACCTGTGAAATGAGCCCCGTTCTTAAGGAAAAGAATTAAAGTGCCCGGATCCATTACAGATTTTATAATCTGCCCGAAACATACCAAGCAGTTGGGCTAAATGATCTTGCTGAAATTCATATACCATTTGATGTGCCATTAAAAGTATTGATAAATGACTCATAAACCTTTAAGAAGTCTTACATAAAACATCTATAAACATTACTGTAGATAGATGAACAGATATATGTAACACTTTATTTGGTTTGTAAACTGTAAATTGCTTGGATAGCTTTCATAAAGTTGGATCTGATGTTTGTAATACCTCATTAAATAAAGAAAGTAAAGCACATATACACATTGTTGAGATAGATAGTTGATGCTTTGTCAATGATTAATGATTGGTTTCTGGTCCATCTGTCTCTGTCATGTTTATAGATGTTTTACCAACAATTTCTTAAAGGTTTACAAATCATATCAGTCTATACAAGTGTGCCTCCTCCCCAAAGGAGATGGTCGAACCTCACAGATGTTACACACAGTGCACTCCTCATCGACTCATGGAGTCAAAAATGTCCAATTATATCACCAAGTGGATGCCTGCAAACTGTCAACACCGTGTTGATACAAATAGTAAACTCAGTGTCCATGTACAGTACGAAGTTAATGGTAAAAGCATCCATATAACTTCCATTTATATCCAATAAACCGATTGATTAGTGACATATCTGCAGCTACCAAGCTAAAAAGATGTTAACATATGTATGTATATACAGTGTAAACACTTAATATGGTACAACAGATGTCATAATGTATGGAACAATACACTGTTATACTGTGATCGGAATGTGATTATCATCTCTTATCAGCTGATAAAATATATAATTTATAAACTAATTACTTTCATATTAAACTATTGATAAAATAACAACTAATTATAGCATTATCAATGATAAGTAAACATTATTGATTCTGATTTCATTTTTGGTTAACAGAGAAATAACAATTAAAGTTTAATTAACTACCTATTTATTGAGGATGGTTATTGTGAAGTGCTTTCCTCTCTGAACTTGTTTGATATTTGTGAGTTGAAGACAGGTTGATGCTCAAAGGAGACACTAATGAATCTTGATATGGTAGAGGACAGAAGGATGCTGCAGTGCCCTCTACCTCCCTCCCCTGTTCTCTAATTCTCTCCCTCTCCCTCTCTCTCCCTCCTTCACTGCCCCATTCGACCCGGGTAAAAGCTCTCAGCTCACTTTTGTTTATCTGGCAAGTGATGTAGAAGCACCCCCCCCCCCCCCCCCCCACCCCTCTTCTCAAAGCTCTCCCGCTCTCTCTTTCTTCCCTGAAAGATATTTCCAAATGAGTGAGCCCAGACCACAGCTGCCTCTCTGACGCATTAATCACTTGGCGGCCGCCCCCTCCACTCTTACGTACACACACTGCGCTCACAGACACACTAACTCATGGATAACCTGGTTTGACTCGCACAAGTAAAGGCGTGCACCGCCACTGTGTAGTCTAAGCACATGTCAAAGCACACAATTTGAGCAGGTAGAGAGAGAGAGAGAGTGAGAGAACTCCGCAGGATGATACACGCTCACACGAAGCATCCGCCCACCGCTCAAGTGATCTTGACTCTTTATGCTACACCAACTCCCCTTCTCTCCATCCAGCCAAGGCTCCCACATGACCCTCCATTTTCCTCATCATTAGCGACACCAGCCAGCAGCCGCATTCCATCCGTCCCTCCCTCCTACCCTTCCTGCCTCCCTCGCCGCTCCTCTGTTTACTTCTCGATCTCTTTATTTGAATCCGGGCACAATACCTCCCCCCCTCTGTCTCCTCCTGAGCAAAGAGGCGGGAGGACAGTGAGGTGGAGAGAGGAAGAGAAGGGAGGAAAGCCTGCTTTAGATGTTAATTTGTAGGAGATCATATGTAAAGTGATGCACCTGGTTTATGTAACTGCCCTGTTGAGTGGAGATGAGTGGAGGACGTTATACATCCTGACGGCGAAACATAGCTTGATAAGGTCAAGTCATCATATCAGGACTAATGACATTAACTTTCTGAAACACTTATATACACTAATATATATATATACACATTATTGCAGCTGTAAGTGTTTCTGGAGAGAGAGAGAGAGAAAGAGAGAGAGAGAGAGAGAGAGAGAGAGAGACTTCCCTTCCCTGTGCACAAAATCTGATATTCAAATATACCCCAGGCGAGCTAGATTTGGTGAATCGCTGTCTAATACGTAAATGCCGACACACAGACGGGGGACGGAGTTCGACACAACATAGGATCGTCGGTGTTCTAACCCCCAAAAAGGGTGACGTTTTGCATGCCGGTCTGATGTGTGCAGATTTTGATGCCCAACAGACTCCTCATGTATGGCTGAGTCTCTCCGAAAGTTTCCTCTAGCAGAGAAAACGGAACAAATGCCGAAACTATAGCTGCAGATTGCGAGCCATTCGCGGAGCCCCCTGCTGCCATCTTGATGCGCACTGCTCTTTCAACGGTCAACCTAGCGCAAGCAGCAGGAAAACCATGTTAAACTAAAATATGAATCACAGCAGAGTATTTTTACATATAAAACGTGTCTGAAGGGGAACTGAAAACTTCACTTTAAACTATTTTGACCAGTCAAAATGGTCAGAATTTTACAAAAGAATTGTAGTGGATGAAATAAAATAACCCATCAAGGTTTTCTGACCGGCTTTTTAGGATTAACTTGAAGATTGCTGTGTGCCGTGAGTGGACAGAGATGACAGCTGACTTACTTTCCGGAGTGGTGTATATATGGAGCTGTTCCTAGAGGACCACTGTATTCGGTATCATCTAGCGGTGACATTGCGGATTGACACCAACCTCTCCGCTCATGGGTATTGGAGTAATTCGGTGGCCTTCATGTAACGTAAAAACGTGAAAGGGCTCACGCTAAATTCCAGTGTTTGGTTTGTCCGTTCTGGGCTACTGTAAAAACATAGCGGTGCAACATGGTGGACTCTGTGAAGAGGACCCGCTCCCTAAGTAGATAGGTTCATCCTAAACTAATGAAAAAACACAACACATTTTTGTTTCAGGTGCTTATGCACTCATGAAAACATATTTATTTTCTTCCAATAGATCCCGGAAATCATAAACACTGTCCCTTTAAAGTGCAGCTAATTTATGTTTAGAGTCACCAGTGAAATGATCGTGACATTTACCCACTGTATCAGGAGACTTCATGCAAAGCTTTCTGAGCTGCAGTTGTGCTTTCTGTATTTCAAACAGCATGTGCTCTAGATGTTAAGTGGCTTTTGGTGAGCCAGAGAGCATGTAAACGAATCTCAAGCTTAAGCAGCATCAGCTGACATTTCATGGGAAATATAACGCACTAAAATACATTAGTTTGTTGCAAAAGAGATCACATTGATTTGTCTGAATATTTGTGGATCCCAGTGGTTGAATCTCAAATGTATTCTGGGACCCCTGACCTCTCATCAGAATCTGAATCAGAACCATGTATTACCAAGGTATGTTGCACATACAAGGACTTTGACTAGTGCTACTAGGATGTAATTTCTTCTTTCAAAAATATAAGTGGCAGTTTGTTGTGAACCGAGCACATTCAAGTTCCCAAGGGAATGAACCGTATTAACCTGGTTCTAAACATCTGAATCCCCTCCCTCATCTCCAATTCGCTCCTTGAATCAAGTGAGTCCAGCATTTTTCATCAAAGCTTTGTATGCAAGATTAAGAACAGGGACATCTTATGAGAGGAAAATGGCCAGATCGGTACAGCTTCACTTAGTCCACTGACGGAAATAATAACTCTTCAATCAAGATTTATTCTTATTTCTCGGGTTACAAAATGTTAACTGCTGCTATTAAAGGCTATATGTAGACTGAAAATGACTGTGGCAGGACAGATGTAGGTCACTCACTTCTAGTTGGCTAGGGTGAAAGAAAACAACGACCTGAAATGCAGAATTTGGCTACCTGAGACGTTACCTCTTTAGAGCCCTAGTTTGCTGTTGAATGCATCCCAATAGTTGAGAATTGTCAGTTGTAGTGAACACTGCAGCCTCCAGGGAACGCTAGCGAGGCGCTTTAACTTTAGTTTAGATGTAATCTGTGTTGAATTCCTCCTAGCATCCATTCAGTTACATGTTTGGAACAACACTGAAATAAATTTTGGAACAGCTGTCGCATACTTATCAATAATTACTCTATAATTGCCATTTTTTTTTCTCCAAAGACTCATTCACATTATAGTAACACTGGACTTGACTGACATGCATATTTTGACTCCAGGCATTGCAGCTTCCCTCATCTAATGAGATTATTTCCATGACGCAGCAATGCTTGAAATACATTTTTGTACAACTTGCAGGTCCTGCTCTTAAATAGCTGCAGAATTGTGTGGAGAGAACACAAAACAAACATGCGGCATGAAGTGGTTAGACATATGGTTTAACATTCCTTTTTTTATTTCATATTATCATAAACAAACCAAAACATTGCAGCACACAGAAAGCCGTGAAATCCTCCTCCTTTTATATTTACTGGCATTGTCAAAATTAGCTTTGCACCCATTAGGCCCAGCGAGAGATAAAGGCTTTTTGTGCAGCATACAGCAGCAGTGGTAGCACAAAAGCCACTTACATGCTCGCTGCAAGCATGTAACACCCTATAAAGCTCTTCACACCCCGTTCTTACATAATGTGTCACAAATCCACAGAGTGTGTGTGTGTGTGTGTGTGTGTGTGTGTGTGTGTCTAGGGGTGGGGTTTCTGGAATATAGCTGTGGGAAGTATTTATTATCATTGCTGATGCTTTAAATAAATGTTAGTTACAACAGTGCAAAGTTATTATATTCAAAGTCAAACAATTTGCAGGACTTTAGGTGTGGCAATGTCGGTTAGCTGCCCCACCGCTTCGGTCCAGACTGTAATATCTCCACAACTATGATGCTGCATTTCCACGCGCACGGCACGGTACGGCACTGCTCTACTCAACTTGACAAGCTCTTTTTCTGGTTTTCCATTCAGCAAAAGTTGTGAACAGTTCGTTGTACCTGGTACTTTTTTCAGCACCACCTCGGTCAAGATTGAAAGGGAACTCACTCGATACTAGAAGGTGGAGTTAAAACTCAAGACAGCTGATTGGTCAGAGAGAATAGTCACTAGAAAACGAGACAGGCCGGGCCGAACCGTGCGGTGGAAATGAGACATTGGATGGATTGTCATGAAATGTTATCCAAACATTCATGCAATAACTTTATTGATCCCCTGGATTTCTGATCATCATCATCCTCTGGTCTCTCTAATACTTTGCTTTTTGCTTTGTAGTTTGTGCTCAGAAAATCTATGGATTTGTACTATTGTTTTTGAAGGTATTAGGTCTTAAGTTATATTTGTGGCAGAGAGAATATACTTTTCGAGCTGTATATACAACGGTGTTCCATCTGGATCTCTAGGCGCTGTGTATTTCTATGACACTTTTAAGCTAGGCAGTTTATTAGCAATTCAGTCAGATGCATTATCTTACATTTGAAGGAATCTCAGAGGGGGGTTTCTGCAACCACCAGCTTTAGCTTTGGTCTATTATGGATTATGTGGTTGAATAATGCAATGTCAGACTAGAAAGGAGGATATTGGCACTAAAAAAGAATGTTCATTACAACTTTAGAGCAACAAACATTGGCAGATGTATGAATAAGGCCCCTGTTGATGGATGTGTAGCGTATTTTAAAAGATGTCTCTTTGAAGGTGCTTCACATGTATTATTAAATATAGTGGAAAGATTAATTTGTTAATTCACTCCCTTGAAGTCTCAATTTCTTCATGTCAGAGGGTTACAGAAGCACACTGCTGCCACCACGGCAACAGATGTATTCACAATTGTACATAGTTAATCATTATAAGTTAAACATGTTTTCATACAAAAAACTTTTTATAAAGACACTTTTTTTTCTAACTATAGAAAAAAAGCTTGGATTGTGTATTGGTCTATATTTAACTAAGGGAACACCAATATGTTTAACTGGGCATTGAAAATCAAAACACGATGTAACACATCAAACAAACTTCAAGGCCACGCCAATGTGAAAATGTTCAATCACCTCTGTAATGGCTTCATTGTTGTTAGCATTAATTTACTCCGCTCAGGATTATGAATTTGAAAAAAAAAAAAAAATGCAGCTGTTTATTTTCAGTTAATGACTAAATGCTAAACAGTCATTGTATGATGCATTGTAATGTGCCACCCACCAGGGCTCTAAAAAAACCATTCACTGCTCAGCAAAACTCCTAAAACACATTATAAAATCCACAAAACATCAATAGTGGAACAATAAAAATTTGTGACCACCTCTGTACTTACTCAACAAAACGTATAAATCGTTAACAGGTATAAGCTGCAACGAAAAAAAAAGTGATGGAAAACAGATAAAATGCTTTGTTGATTTCTGCAGTCATGCGCACCATTTGCACACACAAGTGTAAGCTGCAATGTCTTATCTTTAGACTCTGATTGAATCTTTTTTTATTTTTATAGCAACACATAAAACATGCGAGTTTCGTTTAAGACGCACATAGCTATTCATCTGGTTATAATCTCATTTTGGAGAACACCCTAGGCAGAGCTGGGTAGCCTTTGACAGTACTAGCATGCTATGTCTCTGCTGTATGTTACAACAAGCCACTAGAGACACAGTTCAGAAACGTATTGTGGAGTCTGGTCACGAAACTGACCAATGGGATCCTATACCACAAATGATGTGTGTCATGTGTCTGAGCTTCCTTCTGAACAGTCCACACACAGTTGAAATTATCTGTCTCCTTCAAATCCTCAACAAGAGGGATTCTGCTGTTTGAAGTGGTCAGGCCATACAAGGATCTTGACCTTTTCTCGGCTGCCTCGAGCTGTCACAGCGTTCACATGGCAAGCAGCTTGTAGTTGCTGTTCTGTTCTCAGAGACCGTGGTTAACGTTGACAGGTTCCAGTCATCTAAGGAATCAAACTCATTTTAAAAAGCAAGTCATGGAATCCCGCTTTGGTTTACACATAGGATAATTGTTGTGCATTTCGTCTTGGGTCTGCTAGTGCTAGGTCTGGCCATCGGTTCTCTCAGTTATAATATTAGCAGTGCTGAGATCTGAGAACACGGCAACCAAACTACGACAAGCTCGGGTTGGTCAAAGATCAACCAGGAAGTTGTTCTGTGAACCGTCTCGCATGCAAGTCTCACTCTCAACTTGTCAAATGCAGCAGCTTGGTCACTGGCCCCTCGACGTTTGATTCCGATGCACGGATGCACCCTTTAGCCGCGGTCTAGTTGTGTGTGTGTGTGTGTAAGCATGTCTCCTCGTGTTTAGACACAACTATAACTGTATAATTAAAAAAAAAATCAATCACAAGCAGCAGTCACGTGCTGGCTGCGAAGCTCCGTCAAGCACGATCCTTTTCTAACCCCTGAGAATGTGTTTAAAGGATGATGGATGTTTTACAAGCGATAATTTTACCGCTCACCTTTTTTCCTCCTGGTATTTAATAACGCTGTACTTGCAGACTTGTCCAGAAAGATCACTCAGGAATCAACTATTTGCAGTCAACACAGAGACACACAATCAGACTTGCTCAAACACATCCGTGAAATCATGCAATCAGACCGAACTGACGGCAATCAGACATTGGTAAAACCACAGTCACTCTCACACACACAACCCGTACACACACAAACACTCTGGCAAAGATTTGTTTTTATGTCAGCAGGAGCCATACCATCAAAACAGGAGAAAATGATTGTATGCTGTTCAAGGCACTCCTTGAAATGTCAAAATGAAATGAATGTCTCTCGATTGGTTGTGAAGATCACAAGCGGTGCACGCAAATGTTAAGTACAACAATTAAAGAAACACTATAATATATAAGATTACGGAATGTTGCGTCATGTTTTTGATTGAGACAGTATGAATAAATGTATGTCTACCAGTAGAACTTATAAAAAATGCAATACTAGTGCTATTACGACTAATAACACCACAGGGAGACACATTGACAGACTGATGCCCGGATTAATATTTTATATTTTCAGCAACCCTTTTATCCTTCAACCCTGTGAGCGAGTGATTTGTTATCAACAAAACAAAATCTACAAATGAAATTGATGTCAGTTCGACAGTCTGTTTGATTTCCTGATGGAAATCTTTGTCACTGTCATGGTGGCCATCTGTGTGACCTAACTTAGTATGCATACATTTTTTATTGAATCAAATGGGAACATGCCGCTGTTAGCCGAGGCAAATGGAACATGGCGTTTCTTTCCTTCCATTTCAGCCTTAGTGAATTTGGGCCTCAGGCTAGCTTTGTACGGTGCGGTGTAGAGTGTCATTGTCTGACAACTTTAATCTGGGATTGGCTGCTTCGACTTTTTCACATGGATGGCCAAAGGCTGAAATCCCCCCCCCCCCCGCCCTCTCTAAGTGCCATAGGACAAATATGTTACTGGCCATTGATAAAAAAAAGTTGGAAATACCAAAGGGGCATGACACCGGCTAAAACTTAAAAAGTAGACTTTGTCAATTTTAACCGTATCTATTTGTTTTTGTCAAGAAATACCTTTCAAGACCCAAAGCATTAAGTTGCTCAATATTTGCCTCATTTGAAAACTACATTTACAACCACGAATCCAGCACTTGGGAAAATTGCTTGCAAGAAACGCATGATTCTGTTAACAGACTAACAGTTCCTTCATATTTACTCTCTCATGTTATTCCGAAACGAACAATGGGCAGACGAGTCTGGATGTG
Source organism: Pholis gunnellus (assembly GCF_910591455.1). Classification (NCBI taxonomy): domain Eukaryota; kingdom Metazoa; phylum Chordata; class Actinopteri; order Perciformes; family Pholidae; genus Pholis; species Pholis gunnellus. The sequence continues at coordinate 14,508,262 of NC_136540.1, forward strand.
AAAACTCATGTAAAGTGTGCTTCGGAAAAAGGTTTTGTCATTGTCAGTGAACAATAACTCTGCAGCAATTAGGTTATCCTATAATCAAGTCATATTTCCCCGCAGTTGCTCTGGTTTTGTCTGTTTGAAGTGGAGGCCAATAAGACATCGACATATTCCTGTTCTTGACCGTACAGTTTAGAGTTTCCTGGTCTAGATTGATGCAGAGTATAGTAACATGTCCACCCTCGAGGTAGTATATTGCTTGGGAGATTGGAAAGATGTGCACTTCAAAGCTCTGCTGAATGAGTGACAGCGCTCTTCCATGGGGACCCTGACTTATTGGCATTGAAATACTGTACACCAGATGTTCTACTTTCCTCAACCGTTTCCTCAGACTAATGTTCAACTGTCAGTCGCCTCATCTGTCCAGTGGACAAATGGGCGGCGATAGTTCCTTTGTGTGAATGCAGAAGCTCATTTTTTGACGAGAAAAAGGCAAATTGAACATTTGGAGAAAATGCACTAAGACTAGCAATTGTATAATACTCCCACCAACATCTCTGATGTGTCATTATCATAATGTCTATTTCAGTAATATGAGTTTATCTTCTACTGTTCTCATACCGATGTGCAGCACTGTCAGCTGCGACTAAATGTGTCTCAGTGAGAGCTTCAATGTGAGTGTTTTGTTTGAAGGGAGTGTATTGTTAGTTTTGTCCCCCTGCCCCTCAGTTGGTAAACTTGATGCACCAACACTTGTCACACGTCTCGATGGGCTGTCTCTCACGAAAAGGCTTATAAGCAGCTTCCATAAAGCCCTCGCAGGTTTTTCGAAGAAGCACACAGGGAATGCCGCCATTTGCATTTAAAAACGTTGACACAGAGCTTCACCTTGTATTTGTCAGTTTTTCTGGCGCTCATGAAATATTCATTCTGTGATCACAAAGAACTATTTTGACATTATTTTGAATCGAGGACTATATTTCTGTGATCGTGGCTGTGACAGTTTGCTATGTCGAGAACATGTCAATAGCATGTCGGATCATTGAAGGTACCCGGTGTAGTTTACTTGTTTCTCAGCGAAACATAATGTTCGTCTTCGTGCACACGCTAGCAGAAGATTGGGCACAGAACAAGAACCCGTTGAACATTTCTCCACAGCGCTGTTAGTCTTCCTAAACTCAAAGGGTTACCTTTTAGGATAAGTTTCCCTCTTTCTTTAACCGCTCTTTTACTCCACCCGGCTTAACAGCACGTCATGTTCCATGCATCACGGTCACAATGTATCAAATACATTGAACAAACATTTTAAATATTACATTTGTTTATCAGTCCTTTTAAATGATAACAGCTACAATAATATATTAAGGCAAGATAACTTTTTATTCCCAAATAGCGAACTATACTTTCAATAGGAGGAAACACCTGACCAAGTTAGGGCTTCAGAAGTACAAATAATGACCATAAACAGCACAAATGAGTTGATCACGATCATTATCCACAAGTTCAATTACCCTTATAATGTTCAGTCTACATTATGAAGTATAATTTGATGAAACAAAATTGCATAATTACCAATACTTGTTTATATTCTTACCTAATAATTATGTACAGCTTTAATTCTGCAGTGATTTTATTTTATTATGGTTTACACTACCATAATAAAAGAAGTAAGAAATGTACTAAAACATGTGAAAGCAGTGGTTCGGCCCTTTAAGGCAAAACTTGTTTGTGATGAAAGGTTGCCTGATAACAAACTGTCCAATTACAAGCTTTGGCCCTTGTTTAGTTTTTTTAATTTGTTTTTCAAAGTGACGTTCCAAACTCACCTCCAGCTCAAGACTTTCATGCCAAAAATAATGTTAAAAAAAGCTTTTGGTTGCAGCTTCAAACAGCACAATGTAAGAAGTGCTTTTCCTGCAGCACCTTTGACAGTGTCCTAGCTGACCGCGACAGCACATGGTTGTTGTTGTTGGCCATTAATTAGTGTAAAGCCCATCGCCTCCCCGTGCCATCTTTCAGCGTGTCACAGTTGTTTATTTAGCACAACAGGAACAATTAGGCAGCTGACATGGCAGCCGCCACTTGAAGTCCGTCGGACTACCTCCCCTGACTTAAAACACAACTTAGCAGACACATTGCAGCACCCTGCTGCTGCCTTGTAACCTTCAGAGGATGCCTTGAAAACGCATTCTCCAGTATGTTAGCGTATTATCATAACCAGATGCCCACCTTACCGCCCACCTCGGCACATGTTTGAAAAATGAGGCTCGGTCTTGAATATTAAAGATGAGGAGGTTCATTTATTTAGGGCTGTGTTCGGGCCACCAAGGGATGCTCATTTGAATCTCGTTTGTAAAGCTGTCTATCCTTATCTGTCAGCATCAGAGGATGCAATTTCTCTCTTCCCACCTCATCCTCCTTGTCTACTAAATGGCAGGGATATTTAGAGGTGCTTGACAACTGAGGCATGCAAATTAGCAGTTGATGTTTCCTGCATTCTTTTTTAGTTTCTTTCACTTCTCACCCCCCCTACCGCCCCTGAGTCGGTCCTTTTAGCCTCTCTGAGAAGATGTTATTTGTGATGCTATTTTTGTAGCTATGTAGGTGGAGAGTGTTAGGGGGGGGATTACAAAGACTTTATCCATAAGTTTTCTCTTAACCTCAATTGCAAGCTTGGCAGTGTTTATATGATCTAGTGTAACATTGGCAGTCCACAGTTACATTTTTGTAACCCTTTATCTCAAAATGAATGAAAAGTAATTCACGAGAACACCCAACTCCATTAGTAAGTCGTAGCCTCGTATTGAACCACCAGTTTGTAATAGCTGTAATATGTATGAGGTAGAATGCTGGTACAATGTAGTGCTTTTCCAAATTAACACTGATAAAAAGCAGTGGAGGGAAAGCAGTGAATGTATTTACTAGGGCTGCAACTAACGATTATTTTAATAATCGATTAATCTGTCGATTATTTGTTCGACTAATCGGATAAAAAAAACAAAAAACAAAAAAGCAGTAATTTCCAACCCTTTATTCAAAAACAGAACTGACAAATTCACAGTGCAAAGAATCTTCAGAAAGTGCACAAACAGGTTGCTCGAACATCCCTGAGCTGTTAAAGTAATAATAAAAAAAAAAAATGGACTAATATCAGGAGTGGGGTTCAGCGGGTTACCCACGCCTCTCGGCGAAGGGTAGACACGCTGATCCACTCAGCGTGGCGCGCGTGCAGCCTCGGACATCTAAGGGCATCACAGACCTAGTTGCTCAATCTCGTGTGGCTGAACGCCACTTGTCCCTCTAAGAAGCTGGACGCCGACCGCACGGGGCCGCGTAACTAGTTAGCATGCCGGAGTCTCGTTCGTTATCGCAATTAACCAGAAAAATCGCTCCACCGACTAAGAACGGCCATGCACCACCACCCACAGAATCTGCTTTGAACACTCAAACATCTCCGCGACTTATTGAGTGGCGTAATAATCGCGCGACACAACGAATCGATAATGAAATTCGTTGCCAACTCTTTTAATAATCGATTTTTATCGATTTTATCGATTCGTTGTTGCAGCCCTAGTATTTACCTTTTACTGAGAGCATCAAATGCCAGGACTGGGTCACAGATTACACAATATCAGGCTGGAAATGTTTCAATCTGGCATGCGTGTTGCCTCGCACGGCAGCTGGGTTGCTGCTATATCATGTGAGAATCGCGGGATCACAAATCGCACGGAAATCCATCTTGTCAAGCTGTAAGTGATGCGCTTGTGCCTGAACCAACGGCGTTCGCGTAGCTGCTGCAATAGCATCAGTCATATCAGAAGTGAGTATTTTTTCATTGAAAGAAGAGGAAAAACGACACTGAAGGCTTTTCTAGATGCAAGAGACGATTTCGCTCTTCTTCGATCATATGGTTCGTGGATCTGATGGGTTGAATGTGACCCATGATTAACGGTGATCGACAGATGGTTCATCCAATCACATGCCAAGACGTTTTCCAATGACATCTTCTGGCATGGTTCTGTGTAACAAACCATCTGACGTGTCAGGTTAGCATACGTGGGGTGTCAGAAACAGATTTGTCATTCTATCTTATATAATGTGTCAGAGTGGAAATCAAGCCAAGCTGTGTCCGGGACGCCTCACGAGGCCCTAATGGTTATCTTTTATTTTGCCTTCTTTTGGCTACGGTAGTTTGATAACATCTACGACAAGCTTGCTGACAGACTTAATCCTTTGGACATCATGAAAAAGCCAAGCAGGTGCTCAGTTTAATTGGTTCCCCTTTTAGTCTGATGTGTGTCTCAGAGGACACGTAAAGACCACGGAAAATCACAAATGTCTCTTAGTCTGTTCTTGGCAATTTGTCAGTTTGTTCAATACAAGGCTAGTTAAAAGTAATATAAGTTAATGTGTTAATATGTATTCTATAAGCGATTCTGTGTTTCTAATGGTCTGCTCTGTCAGTCGGATGTCATTTTGGTGCTGAGTGTGTTTCTTTTAATAAGATGTGGACAAGCTGCTGGACAGGACAGTCTTATTAGTACACCTGCAGTGTGTTCTCCTGCATGACCACCTGCACCTCTTTCCAGTATTGTTGTCGAATGTGTTCTACAGTATTGTTTCTGTTACTGAGTAGCATTAACGTTTCAAATGCACTTATTTGGTATCCAAAATTGTTGATTTGACTTTTCACTTTGACTGCCTGCTTGCGTTTCTCCATGGTGCCATGTAGCCTAAAGCGTGTCTGTGTGCATGTGTGCTGCATCTCACCATGAAATATATTGGGCTGGGGACTGATAACTAGCAGCCACCACTGACAACTTGCCAGGTGTTTGTTTTGTAGGAATCATTTAAAATAAACCAAAGCCACTCAAGGCTTGCCATCAACGGCAACAATGGATGCAACCCCAAAGCAAAGTCTGAGATGTTATTACTGTAGTTTTTCAAATGAAAGTAGCACAGAGCTAGAAAGAATCCATTTTTCATTCTACAGGTAGAGATACTGTTTGTGAAACAACAAAGTGTAGCAATCTCAGTTGCAGCTGATGACCGACGAAGGACCGTGAACGATTTTTCTCAGCCCACAGGCTTGTTGACTTTCTCTGGTCACTCGGTTCTATTTATTTCCCGTGGACATGCATTAAAGGCTTTTGGTCCACCACTTGCTGCAGGTTGCCAATGCCAATTAAATGGTATAATAAACCAAAACACTTACTAAAGAAAGGAGAATATAAGGCACATATATACAACAAAATGTTCTAGAGCATTGTCTGCAGTGCTTGTGTTCTATTGCTGCATAGTAGCACATGACGGCGTTTCTTATTTTTAATCATTTTTTATGTCCAGCTCAGGTAAAATAGATAGACTATAGGCCTTTCTCACAGCATAGATGTTGACTAGTGTTACTGATAACACCAACTATAGCTCTGTTCATTTCAACTTTTGAAATTGAACTTGAGCCAACATGCAGATTCCAGGAACCTGCAAGCAAGCTAGGTTTAGCAGCAGCTAAATGGAATGTGGCAACAATTAGTTTCATTACTTACACCTGTGCTTTTCCTACTGTGGCAAGTCAAAATGTCTCATGTTAAAAAGGTCTGTTCTTACTCGATAGGTTTTCACTCTAATCCCATGTGTGCTAATCATTTCTGTTTCACGCCTCCCTCCTGGTTTCCATTAACACACCTGAAAGTCACTGTAACGATGTGCCTTGTAGGAATTTAAACCTTTAAAAGGACTTGTCCTTTGGGTTTCCCTAACTTTTTTTTTTTTGCATTTGTCAATACACCTGTGTTCCTGTCTTTTTCTTTTCCAGATGGGTTTCAGAACCTGGTGACAGACAATGTGTCGGTGGTGGAGGGCGAGATGGCCATCATCAGCTGTCGAGTGAAGAACAATGATGAGTCCGTCATCCAGCTGCTCAACCCCAACAGGCAGACAATTTACTTCAGAAACATGAGACGTGAGTGTTATGCAATCTTTACTTAAGGGGTGCTGTTGTGTACTGTTGTTGGGAACAATCATTTTGTTTTGACAGGATGAAGACAGCCATTAATGTGCATGTTTCATTCAAAGCCTTCACTAATGCAGCCAATTTCAATTTTAATTATTTCCTCCTTCATGTTGCGACTGAGAGACTGGAACAAAATGAGATCCCAACATGAACAGGCTGATGGGACTATTGCTGTTATGCCGTTTTGTTTGGCACTGTTTCCCATGTGTGGTTTTGCAATGTACATATATATGTAGGCTTAATTAGCTATCAGGTGTGGCTAAACGGCTAGCTAATCATCTTGTAGTGTCTGAATGCTCCCAAGTCATTCTCAAGTCAAGAGGGGTTCTCATTTCAACTGTTTTTCTGACATTGCAGGCATGCACCATAAGAGCTAAGAAAGCTTTTACAACGAAACACCACAATAAAAGTCACAGGGATTGTTTAATTTAGAATTTGCATCACACTATCAGGATGACTTCTACCATGTGACTGACAGGTTGCGATCATGCCTTTGACCAGGCTGGGAGTTGTCCGCGTTTTCAAGCCAAACACAGGTGACGTCCCCTTGACGACTCACTTCTTTTATACAGTCGATGCTGCCTACGCTAGTCTCCTCCGCAAACATTTCCATCACAATGTTAACATCAGAGCTCGATTTGATAAACAGGTCGGACTACACTGTCCCAGGAGGGGATCCTCCCACACCAAGGGGCCACCCCTCAGCCGCCGAGTTGAATCCCTCAGTCTGACTGCTGTTGAGAAGTGTAACAAATGTTGTTGGTTCATTACAAAAGTGTGACGGGCCATTGTGAAACTAAGAGAAACACTGCCTCAGACGAAGTCAGACAAAATCCCTTGTTTACCATTTTGTAGATTCAATGGAGTTACGAGATTTAGTCCCAGGTTCATTTTTTAATACTTTTAATTGGTTAAATTTCCCTCGTATTTGACAATATATGGCAAAAAGACAACACAGTTGCAGTCTTAATAGACTTAACATTGCCTATAATGTATGCCCAGGTTTCACTAAACATTCCAGATTATCCTCCTGCACTTGGTATACAGTACAGTTGTATCGGTTTAGGAAAACGTCATAGATGATCTACGGGGTTATTATGAGGCTGTCAGAGGATAAAGTTGGCTGTAACGGGTAGTAGACACTGTCCGCTGCAAGTGAGAAATCATTCAGCGCTGCCATGTCTTCATGTGATTGATATGGAATGTGTTTAATTATAGTCTGAAGCAGTTTGATGTGATCAGATGACATGGAAATCAATCCCAGTGAGGCATTTATTTATGTCAGTTCCACTGGTTCATTTTGCAGGCAGTCATAAAATTAGACAGACATTTGACATATCATTTGCATTTGGTAAAAATGTTGTCAAGCCGCAGTTTGACGACAAAGCTGATGAATTAGGAAAAACATGATAAACTGTGTTGTTTTAACCAAATCATGTGAATGGAGCCGGCAGTAAAGCTGTAAAACATTGATTAATATTCTCTTACATTACTTGCACTTCTTCCAGGGAGCTGCATTAAGTTTGACCCACATGTCTGCTGTAGGATTAATACAGAATGAGGTTAATATAATCTACCAAACATGGTTCGCTTTCAGCATGTCTGCTTTAATAAAAGCAGCTCATATCCCTAAACATTTAATGACCTGTTGTGTTTATTCTTATCCTGCCCAATTATAATGTCACAGCTCTAATTAGCTGCATTCAGTTGGACATACTCTGTGCCCTGTCTTGCCAGGTTTCGGGTTTTTTAATTATGTTTTTTGAGCCCCTGAGTTTAGAATGTATAAAATATAGTCGACCTCTGTAACTATATACCAGTCGTATTATGTTGTAAGTTCAAAATGTACAAAGATCAGCGCCTATGATTAATTATTGGCTTTTACAGTGGATTTTATAGTGCTCTTAGCAGCTTGTATCCCAGCACTGTTAATATACAAGTAATTATCAAATATGGTTTTGAAGAAAACGTCTTTGCTAATAACAAGGTCATGTTTATATGTGTGCACATATTTGAAGTCGGTGTATTTCATTGCAACTACAGCACGATATATGTTTTTGTTCAGTCTCTTTAAGAGCTTGCATGGTTTGAAAAATATTGTGGTTCCAAGGTGATGGTTAACCCTAATCCCACAATAATTCCCTCACCTTTAAGAAGTATTTCACCACTAGAAATATGGTCTTTTCATAAAATGAGGCTCTCTCTACAGTAGAAAGGCACAGATATGTTTGAAAGAAAACCGTCACTCCGAGGCTGCACCCTAAAGCCACCGCTATTGGATAGTTTGAAATACTTTTCTTTGACAAAGTCGGTTTGTTAACATTTTATCCGCAATGCTGTTGACTTGCATTGATCCCGGGTGTAAGGAGTCGGTGATAAAACAACATGGTGCTGGAATGAGTTATTTTTGGTTGCCAGTAAAGGATTCAGAGAGTTGTGTCGCTAAGAGCTGTAAATAATCCTAAATATGGAGAGAACACCGAAAAGTCTGCAAAACCTCAGTTTGTATGCATTTTAAACCGGAGGACTGCAAACACAATATTTTGTGCCAAACTGAGGACGTAAAGGAGAAAAAAAATGACAACGTTTTTAGTAGACGAAACCGAACAACACATGGTACGCAGGACGTGAACCACATACTCTGTGCCAAACCATCCACCCTGAAATCCAACCCAATTTTGGAGCAGGGTGGGTTTTTGGAAAAATGGACAATAATCATGCAATCAATTCAAGAAAAACTCAAACAGTGCTTGTTGGCTGGTTAAACACAGCTACAAGGTAAACGTGTCAAGTGATGAATATGGTTTCATTTTTCATTGCGTGAAAAACAAAGTGGCTTCACCACTAACGTGGAGTTTATTTGTTATTTTAGCTATTTATAGCTACACTTACACAGACTCGCAAGTTGAAAACAATTCCATCCGCATGCTGTCATGGATGGTAACGAGTTTGTGAACATTGTGGAACGTTTAGCAGGCTGATATTTTACTCCGGGGATGGTGGAGACCAAAAGCGAAAAGGAGAGTGAATATTGAACTAATAGATAGACGATAGACGCACAACTTCAAATACATTAACATTTCATTAACATTTTAGCCATAAGAACTTAATAAGCTGAAGGGATATGAGGACTTTTGTATCCCTGAAATTGTTTCAAAGTGTGCAGTTTTAAGTTCACGGATGGATACAACTGAAATAAAAATGAATTCAAAGCATCAAAACAATAGAAGTAGTAGTCCAAGTGTAATTTGAAAATCCCCTTTCCAAAATGTTTTGTAGTGTTTAATGTATATACTTCCTTTTGACATCATTATGCAGACACAGTTTGCAGTAAAGCCCCTCACTGCTACTTTTAAATGGCGTATTTTTAAATGACGTATGTTCATAAGCTGCACGATCAATCATTTTAGCTGCATCTTTCCCAGATGTTATGGTATATCTTAAATGGCTGCCTGTTGTCTGTATTTTTTTATATTTTGACTTGTTTATTGAGCTAAGACTTCAGCTGTGTGCACAAACACAACGTACATAGACTCATGACATAGTTCTTTCAACATTCGGATCCATAAGAGACTTCCTGGCCCCCTGTGAGCCGGGTGTCAGGCCCTCCTCCACACTCACCACCCCTCCTTAGTCATGTTCACTGCCTAACAAACACACCCTCTACATATTATACAAGGGCACACTCGCAGAAAGGCTTCGTGCGTATGCTAAACCAAGCTCTGTATTTATCCGCTGTTGTGCAGAGCCGCAGTGAGCCGACTCCCACAAGCTGGCTGTCAAGGGCAAGGTGTTTTTTCTTTGATGGGGGGGCTCCTTGATCTCCTGTGATCCCTCCCAGGCATCTTCGCCGCAGCTGCACTGCTTCATTATGACATGGCATCCACCAGGCAGCCTCCAAACAACATTGCCCCTTTCAAAATATCACATCTGCCATCTCCGTCTGAATCCACAGTGGTGGATTATATTGGTGAGCGTGAGGTGGAGAGCAAGAGAGGGTAAAGAGACAGAAAGGAAGGAGTGCTTTGAAAACCAGCTGCAGTTACATTCACAGAATAAACCTTACTATTGGTCACCATACTGGTACGCTTCATGTCCACTCAGAGTGGTCGGGATTTCACCCCAGTTGCGTAAAAAGCCTTAAGAGAGTATTTATACACGGTGGTAGTGCTACCTTTACTTTAGTAAAAGATGCGAGTACTTCTTCAACAACTAAAAATAAGGTATGAGAACAGTGGGTCACATCGTTCACCTCACAGTAAGCAGCAGCAGCTAACGTCTTTGACAAGAAAAACTAATGATGCTTTAATATGTATTGTTGTTACCTCTATTTTTAGTAAGCAGAGCATGCACAGATGGTGAAGTTTCCAAGACACAATGACATGTGAAGACTGTTGCTAGAGGTAGTACACACCCAGCTGGAATGTTGCAGCTCTAGCTGCCATATGGTTTTTCTTACCCAATGTAAGACACAATCCTTCAGCAGCTAATGTTATGTCCCTGAGATGACCTATTTGAGTTCATTTGCATGACTTTCGTTATTAATTTCAACACTATAAGCAGGGAGTGCTGTGACACAACACACTTTCCTAATCACCACCAAAGGTTTTTGAAATGCACAAAGACAATATTTAGATTAGTTCCTAAATGTTAATAACCTGATGGCTTCTCAATAGCATTATCAAACATCTGTACCTTGAAATTGAAGCTAATATTCAAAATCCTCCCATAAGTTTGACCAAATCTCCACCACGTCTTCAGCTAACCAACCAGTATCACTCCTCCAACACTTACTTCACATATGCGCAACTGTTGTGGCTTTGTAGCGTGAATAAGGTTGATGCCCAAGCATATAGTAATACCACAGCATTTCTACAGACTGCTAATTTCTATTTACTAAATACACATGCGAAAACCTCTGACCCCACTCGCTGAAGCAAAATATCTTCTTCTTGATAATACATGGTTGCTTGTATAAAAAAAAAGGCGACTAGAAGCACTTGAGCAGTGACACACACACACTGCCCTTGTTCTCCTGTGGAGGAGGGAAAGATCACAGCTTCTGTAGCAGTGGGTGATCTGTCCACAGAAGGCCAGCGTGGATCAGAATGAAAGGCTTTGTGTGAAAACAACTTAATAAGGCAGCTTAGAAGGAAAAAGTGTTTATTATATAACATATTTCTACATGAAGGACACGATAGGACCTACAGAAGCAAAGACTGAATTATTATTATGTTAATGAATAGATTTCATAGCAATTGAGCTAACTGTGATTAATGGCATTGCTTAAAAATATATATGTAAATATTGAAGTTTATATATTTAATATATATTTCCTGATGGGTACAAAGACTGCCCCGTTGAAAATGATTAGTGACCTAGGAGTGATTGAAGTGCCGTGGTGGTTTTGTTACACAATCAGGATGTGCATGTTGAATCAGGAGGAGGCAGCAGTTTTTCACTGCGTATCCTTGACAATCAAATACGGTGTTCTACATCCAAGCCAAGTGAAAAGTACCACACATTGGCCTTAATGTCATGTCATCACTCATACCAATTGCATGTTGCTCCTTCTGGGTCGGCGACCACAATTTCTATCAAGAAGTAACTGTTGGGTCATCTTCACACTTGAAAGGGTTCTGGAATGTTAATGTCAAGTGGAAACGGCAGCAGGGAACCGGAACAAGATGGCTGAGATAGACAAGTCTTTCAACTCACTCTTGGCTTCGAGTGTTTCAAGTAGCTTGTTGTGCATCATGTCTTTAAATATCAGAACACTTTTGTGGGATTTATAGCTGGGTTAAAAGGATAGTTCTGGTGTTTTGAAGTGGGGTGTATAAGTACCTGGGTCGCGTTTCTGGTCACCCGAAAAATGTCCAATATTCACACCCATAGTTGCTCTGGTCTGAATAGAGCAGTGTATTACCTACAGTAGAGGATGTTCAACACGCCTCTAGCTTGGAGAACCAGCCACTATCAATACTCCCCGCCACTTTAGTTAGTTCTGGTTCACGGAATTCACAAAATAACTCAAACAAACTAACCGATCGAGGCAGAAGTAGACTAATTGCTGTGTTCTGAGGGATAGAATTACTTTTACTCTATCGAATCTTGTGCCTTTGGCGAAAGCATAGACAAAGGTTTTAGTTCTCTGCCTGAAATAGCTTTCTCATGGAAAGGTAAACCAGCAATTGTTTTTGTAAACATAGCTAAGGTTAATCTGATATAGATTTTTTTTTTTAGGCGGGCCTTTCTTTTGGGTGGCTAAAACACAATTAACGATTGTGCAACATGTTTTTGCCCATGTGAGGGTTCAGAGTGGAAAGTCTGACATTTAAGTTGGGCATTTTGAATAGCAGGGCATTTCATGTGAACACAAGAGATTTTATACTTGAAGATTGTGCCAAATGTAAAAGCATTGCGTGTAGTCTTTTGAAAAAAGTGTGGTTTAGAACTGCAATCTGAATCTGAAGCGGGACATTTGCTTGCGTTTCAGCAGAATTGTTTCAGGGATTTGGTGCAAGATCACTGTAGTGGGCATTGTGTCTCAAGTACCAGTATTAGTGTGTAAACAATTGAGAAACACTGTGATAGGATGCATCTCAAGGATATAAAACTGAACCAAATGGAGCTGATTTAAATATACACAATACCAACATAATGCTTTAGCAATATTTTAATGAAAGTGTAGAAGAAGGACTGATTAAATAAAAAAGATAACGTGACTGATAAATGTGAGACAGATCTTGTGGGATTCTAAAAACTCGAACAATGCAAATTACTGCAACATAAGAACAGGGAATACTTTGATTACAGTCAGCTGTGCCAAAGAGAGAAAAGCTCCTGAGTCCTAACAACTGCTGAAGCAATGCTAAATGGTCCCATACTTTGGGTTTAGGTGGTGACTACACAGTGATTTGGAAGCCTGGACTTCACCTAGAGTGGGGAGGAGGGTTTTTTGTACGAATGTAATTACCCCTGGCCCACCTCGTCTCACCCATTGTGACACCCAGTGAAAAAACTTTGATGTGCTCCTCTCAAAACCTAGCAGCAGCCACTAATCACAATTGATTGCAGACACTTAGGCGAGGCACACTTATCATCGCCTGCTCTCTCTGGATGGGAGCCACCCTCGGCTGAAGCCGGGGGAAGAAATGATTCAAATGAAAATGCAGAGAATGAAAGAAAGAATGAAGAGGAATCAAGAGAGGCGGGAAGAACAAGCAAGATGAGTATAAAGTCATACAGTCAGCACAGGTGAAATAGGGGCGAAAGAGCCATTAGAGGATGTATTGATCCCAATTCTCTTTATTTTCACCAGAAAACTCATCCACTCTAATTTTATCTTCACTGCTACATTTCAATGATGAGATCATGGCAGCTTGATGGATTTTATTCATGATAACTTCAAAACATGAAATATGTATTTATCTCCATTCAAGGTGACCATGTAGGCCATGCCAGAACTGAGAAAGTAGTAGATTAAATGTTGAACAGGTTCTAATGCAGAACATCATCTAGTTGTATTAGCCAGAGGACGATTCTAGTGATCAGACAACTTTGCCCTTTAATGTAAATGGTCTGGCAATGGAAAATTACCATGTTATATGGTTAATAATCAATAAATGGTAAATTTAGTTTTGACTTTTTAGTAAAAGAATCCTCATCAGAAAATCCTGTTTTACACACGATAGTTACCCATGCTGAGAGGAGACTCGTCAGAAAAACTCAATACTGATGCCATTTGTTATTCGATCAAACACTTAAAAAGCTTCTTTTTATTTTGAAAAATGACCTCCCTTCTTTGTGTCAGTTATGTCTGTGAGATATTATGAATCCCAGCTCCTCCTGTAAACATGTGAAAGTGTCCTTGAGTAAGACACTGAAACAAACTCAAATTGTCAGTGATGAGCTGGCCAGTGCTTTGCACGCCAGCCAGCTCTGCTGCCATCGGAGTGTGTTTGTGTGTGTGTGTGTGTGTGTACTTGCGTGGGTGAACAAGAGGCTTTGGAAAGCACTTTGTCCTTCTCGGGTTGGGAAGTGCTATCTATACGCATCCCATTTAGTATTTAAGTGCTGACTGGTAATATGAGACGGGACGTGATTCCATGACCACAGGGTCTAATGCAAACATTAAAGGATTGGGTTTCATTTTTTCATATGTATCCTAATACAATGATCACATGCCACACGCATGCTGAAAGAGTTATTGGTCGCTGATGTCATTCCTCCTCTCCGTACCGGCAGCAAAGCTATAAGTGCCAACAATGTAAAAGATAAGTTAAAAGTTAAACCAAAGCTAATGTGAAGTTGTATTAGTCTGAGTTCGGCCTGGCAGTCACGTTAAAGTTTGTTGCCACTTTGTTTTGTCCCAGCAACAAACCTACATGCAACTGCCAGAACGAACCCCTCCCATTAAGAAACACACTGTTTGCAGAAACTCAACGCTGGAATTTTGCAGTAAAAAGACTGCAACTTTTGCAGATACCAACCTCATTGGCTCAGACAGTCCAGGCATATCTTTTAAGACACATGGCCCATCCACTCATGCATGCACACGTTCAGTTTACACTGCACTAATGTAACACTATTCACTACTCTGGCATTCAATGTTTACTCAACTCAAAATATCTTTTTTTTATAGTTTCCTCTATTTCTTCCAGAGAGTGAGACATACACAGCATTACAAACAAAACATGCATAGAGGGCTAACAGAATACAGAACAACAGGGTTCATTAAAGCTGCCATACTGTTTATCTGCAGTAATCTGCATGGCAAGTGACACTGCACTCGATAACTTGAATAAGAAGAGGAGAAATTAACTTTCACATTGTCACCTACCTCACAAAGTCTCCTTCTACTGTCCGGTCTTATCGCTGCTTTTAAATTAGCTTCATCACCATCAGCTGTAAAAAGTGACAGATCAGATCATTTGCAGCCTTTCAGATTTTCAACGGACTCTTCCAAAGACCTGACTATCATTTACCTTTGTCAGACATCTGTGATGTCCTTCTCGCGCTATCAGATATGATAGAACAAGAGAAGAAGAAGAACGGGGCAAAAAGGAGCATGAAGCTAAAGGTCACCCTCTATTTCTGTCCAAAGTACGCAGAGAGGATATATATTCTAGTGTGCTCTGACGTAGCAATAAAAGAACTGTCGGCTGTGTTGTTCACCTTCTGTTTGCCGGGACATTTCTGAAGAATACCACTGTGTTCAACCCTGCTGTGTGAACCAAACTGTTCTCCGTCGTCTGTCCTTGTATCTCTTTGAGCCTACAGTATTGTTGCCCCAAGCCCTAAGCATGTGGAACCGTGTCCTTGCCACAGTGTCTCAGTGTTTCTTGTCAATGTGTATTAGGAGGCATTTATTCATTCAGCTCATGCTTATACCACAATGCCTTATTTAGAAGTGATACATAAGAGGATTATGAGATCCCTGAGAAATGTTTTTTTGCGAAATGGATTATCTCTGATTGGCATGGATTTTGTCGAGTTGATGGAAGGAAGGCCATTGGCAAAGGAACAAGCTATTTGATCTTTGTGCTGTTCAGAATCCAGATCGAGGACTGTTATTTGTAACACCGCAGGATATTTTAAAATTGGTGTTATTGTCTTATGAAATATTTGGGCTTCAGAGCTCCGAATCACCACCAACATCTCTGATTTGGTAAACAACTCAGCTGTTGTGACTGACAGCTGTTCCCACTGGTTGATTCCCACATTTTTCAGACCAATTTCCAACTGCAGACTGTTACTCCTCGTCATTGCATTTAAGGGTTTGTCCGACTCTGGCAGGGCCAGCGTTGTCACCTTGTCTCTTGGAACTCATCCGACTCATTGATATAAACAATCGACCAATCGGTGCTTTGTAGCCTGAAGTGAGGAAAGGAACATCATCGTGATTTTTGAGTTTAGTACGATAGCGGCTGGAGAGATATTTACAAACCAAGTCATTTTCCTTCAAAGCAAGACCAGGCAGATGTAAGTTGATTACATTACATTACAGTCATTTAGCAGACGCTTTTATCCAAAGCGACTTACAGTAAGTGTATTCAAGAGAACTACTAGTCACCAGAAGTCATAAGTACATCTCCTTTTTTAAACAAGCATCCAAGAGCATAAACCAGAGCAAAAGTACAGTGCAGAAACAAACAAATACAATAAGTGCAACAAACTAGTATGAGTACAATAAGTGCTAAGTGGAAGGCTCAGGGTAGTACTTCTTGAAGAGGTGAGTTTTCAGCCTGATGAAAGATGGGCAGCGACTCCGCTGTCCTGACGTCAGTGGGGAGTTCATTCCACCACTGTGGGGCCAGGACAGAGAAAAGCCGTGACCGGGTCGACCGGCCGCAGGGACCTCTGAGCGACGGGGCAACCAATCGCCCCGAGGCAGCCGAGAGAAGTGGTCGGGCGTGGGTGTAGGGCTGGTCGATCACATCATCTGTAGGACAGCGTATCTAGCTGATGTATTTGAGACAGAAAAACATCTTTATCAAAGTTACTGAGCCAAACAAACAAAGCATCTCTACTCTAGTTGAACGTACAGGCAAAAGGTTAGTGGCTAACAGCAGCCTTAATGGAAGAGTTGTGGTTTTCAAAGTACTTCCTTGGTTGAATGTTAGTTGCTTTCCATCTCTTTTTTTAAAGTTGTGCTGGCTCGCGTGGCTGGCTTTCCATGTGGACCCAGCAGACCTCAGCTCACTCAACATCTTGTGGAATATTTGTAAAGAAAAAAGGTGAAACGCAGTGGAACATAACAGGAAATGTCAACTCTAAAGGAGAGATGAAATTATTCAATTCTTCTAAATCCGGATCAAATCTTTTTGATAACTGTTGTTAAGTGTCCAACTTATTAATATCTGGCCTGCTTGCTCATTATTCTAAACATAAATATTAGTTTTCCATCTATGTTGGTGACAACATTTTGTATGTCCTCTTCCTGCAAACCAGGTTGTCTCATGGTTATATTGTGCTTTTGGTGACATATTTGGGTGTCTGGAGTGCCTACCAATGCACGTACCGTGAAATAAGACAACTCAGTCATTTTTTTTTTGTGGGCTTCCTAGGTCGGAAAACATGGGATTCAAAACAACATTCAGATTTGCCATTCAGACTGGGCTTTCTGGGGAAGGGGGGCTTAAAGAGGCCGACACTAAAACGGTGAATACAGGTATATTCAGACAGACAGTTTGAGAAAAATGTGTTTGTGAACATTAAACGATACATCTAGAAGAAACCTAAAATACAAGCATGTACCTGAAAATGACAGTTATGGGCCCCCTTAAAGCTTGTTCTAGACAATATGATGTCCTACAAAGCTCTTATTAGTCACGTTGCTTAAAATCTAAGGATTCAACTTGGATCCTTATACTGTTTCTCAGTTCATAACAGAGCTACCAATATTGAGATGCTTACACTGCTGCCAGTAACCTTTACCACAATGCCCTCGATTCATCCATTGTATATCTCCATATATCTTCATCATACCAGTAGCAAAAACGTATGAGTAGTTTTCCCTCCGGAGCAGCTCTGCCTCTATAAAACAGGTAGTACGCTTTCTTCAGTGCATCTGTATACTGCAGCATCAGTATGTTTTAATCTGGCAGTATTTAATTCAATTAAATCATTAGGATTATAGTCTGACCCCTAATTTTAATGAGGGCTAACCAGGCTTTTGAATGAGCTACACTAATTAGGGGCGTATTATTCATGTGCCACAATAAGGGCTTCATTGTGCTTGGATAAAAGAATCTAATAGCTTCACTAATGGAAACCAACCATTTAAGTTTTTTTTTTAGCGAATGTGAAGAACGACGTGTGTAGGGAAAGAATAAGCATTTGCATGAAAAATAACCTCCTTGTATGCTGCGTTGTCAGATGGCTTGGTTCAAGTTTTTTTTCTTGTGTCTTTGTACTGTGAAGTATTGTCAGCAGGCCTTTCTGGCAGGATAATCACAGGCAGAGAGAAGTGGGAAGGTGGCAGCAGCACATTATGTCATGTGCAAAGCAGCCAACAGCATGACCAAGTCTTTTTTTTCTTCTATTAGGCCAAACAGAGCATACATTTATGTTGAGATTCAATGCTTTACATTTTGGATGCAGATTTTCCCCATTCCCAGAGCTGTAATACAATTTAAGTGAGTGATCAGCAGTTCTGAAATAAGGATACTTGACCTTATAAGTCATTTCACTCCGTGTTTAGGACATGGTATACATAAGGATTGCACGACTAGTGAGCTACTTCTCATTTACAATGCCCGTACCAACAAGGGCCTTTAAAGCAACAAATTACAGATTTCAACGAGAAAGGTTCACTCAATAGAGCGCAGATCTCAGCCAGGTGTGTCTGCAACTACCACAGCTATATTGTCGGTTGAATGAATACAACCCATAATTTTCCAACCCCTCCATCTAGACCGCAAGTGTATCAGACGTGTATCAAACGGATACGCTCTCACTTTGCAGATGTCTGCGCTGGCACGCGTCTCAAGAGTGTAACCGTGACTTGAAGTGTTTATTTTGGCTTGAAGTCTATTTTTTTTCAACAATACACATGTAAATGCGAGGTTGTTAAAGAGGCACGGAAATAACTGTGTCTGCAGAGCAACAGATATACAGTCTATGGTTTTGCTCACACACACCCGTGCAGTAGTATTCCTTGTGGACGATCCAAAGGCCTGTAATGGTCGCATCATGTCGCAGAGAGCCTGAGGAGCCTCGCCATTGGTAATACTTGCATTGTTTATTGTAATAAAGCATTATGGATTTTTGAGTGCTTTATACCTATAATTCTAGTGCTATGAGCTGATTATCACACCTTATAAGTATGTGTATAATGCATTATATACAAGGGCATTGTAAAAAGTATTTTTTTTTCCTTAATGTGGTGACAAAAGAAAGTTTCATCTCCAGTCAGCACTTAATATGTGCCTGATGTTGTTGTTTAATGATGCACAAAATCAATTGCGGTGATTAGTTTTCTTATTTCTCCCTCCCTCCTTTTTCAATCACTCTCCCCGTGTCAATCTCCTGACGTTGAAGGCAAATACACTCTGGCAATACAGCAGCATCACCGTCCTTCTGTGAAATCATCTGTGAAATCATAATGTAGACCGGCATTAAAAAAATAAATAAATAAAAATCTATTTATGTCTGTTTTGAGGTCTTGTGTGTCAGAAGTTTCCATGTTTAATGCTTTATGCTTTAAGAAATAAAAAAAAAACAGAACCAGAGTACACAGATCTATACAAGGAGAGTGCAGGGTGTAAAGAGCCTGGAGTTGCTGTCAATCAGACCAGAATTTATCAGCACATGAAAGGGGGATGGAGACGGGTAGGCTTTCATCTTACCACATGTTGTCATTCTACATTACAGCTGATAGACTGCGCTTGGGTAGATGAGCAAACAAGGTAAGGCAAGATGAAAGTGGCTGCAGATGAGCAAGAGATAGGATTTGTGGATTTGTCCTCAATTGCACTGGAGGCCAACTAAATGTCAGCCTCTGTTTACACTAATCATGTTGTTAGCATGTTCTGTATGACTGCACATGCCAAACAGAATTAAACAGGACGGAGTTATTCAAGTGTAAATTGTGTCTTTCTTTCTGTGATTTTCTTTCATTGCTTTCTCTGGAAAGTTCTTCGAAGCAGACTTGAAGCTAAAATGACTTGTGGCATCTTTGTGCACATGCAAACTATTAAATATGCATTTTTACACAAACACGCCTTCTCAGAGAGAGGAAGAGGAAAACAGAAAACAACCTCTTGTCATTGTTGACTCCATGATACAACTCTCATATTTCTTTCAACGTCATGAAAAACGTTAACTCCCTCTCGCAGCATATGTGTTGACTGGAAATCATATATGCAGAACAGATACGTCACTTGCTACTCATTACTCAGGGGAAAAATGGAGACGACCCACCCCTCAAAGAACAGATCACAACAGGCGGATTGAAGGAAAGTGTAATGAAATGGCAATTCAGTCTGATTGCCAAGCTGTAGTGGATGACAGAAGAAACGGTAACAGTGAGGTATTCTGACCTCAATCCACTGAGCAAAAAAGCAAACAAACAGAAAACAAAAAGCTAGAAGTGGAGATGGCACAGCATCTCAGGAAAGATGTCGGCTATGATGGGGTCTTCTTCCGGTCGTAGACCTCAAACAGTCAATCACTGCAAAGGATTTGACAGCAAATATTGATATATGATGAGGTTTGGTTTGTCCATTTATGTTTGGCTCACTAAAATCGAGAGATCGCACATAAAAAGGGCTCCAAATCCTACACAGTTCATCTGATTCTATAGAAAATGTGTCCAAATACTTCAACGGTATGAATAACAAGTAAAGAGTAAAGTTTACTGTTGTATATTCTTTTATTGCAGCATTTGACTTGTGGTATTTACTGGTATTTTACCGTGCATATGTGTATGTGTATATACAGTATGCCATATGAATTGACAAAAGTATACCCTGTGTTTTTCTCCTGCAGCACTGAAAGACGCTCGCTTTCAGCTGGTGAACTTCTCCGACAACGAGCTGCGGGTGTCGCTGTCTAATGTCTCGCTGTCAGACGAGGGTCGATATGTTTGCCAGCTCTACACAGACCCCCCGCAGGAAGCCTACGCTGACATCACCGTCCTAAGTACAACCACAAAACACACACGCACATAAAGATATACACAAACACGCAATGTTGTTAGTAGCAGCGAGGCAAAAGCCTTTTTAATTAGCATTTAGACTGCGGAAGACAGCATACATTCACATCCTGAGCATCATGGTTGACAGCTTACTAGGAAAACTGCAAGAGGCTTTGACAGCAGTTTGGATCAGGAAAAGCATGTATCTCATAACGTGGCTGCTTATTAAGTCTTGTCACAATGTTGTAGTGTTTTAGCTAGCTAATATACAGTTAACGGGTTGCAAGAATGTGAGACCGTATTTCACAAGTGAACTGTAATAATGAAACAATTCTACTGAAAGGACACACACACACTCCTGTGGAATGAACTGTAATTGTGTGCATAGTTTCACTGTAATGTAGTGTGAATGTTTTATGTAATATGCATGCAAATATTGTGTATTTGAATATATATGTATTTTTTGGATTCACTACTGAGCAGAAGTGATATCTGAAATCCATATCAAGATATGAATGTGAATACAACACTTAATGTGTCAGACATATTTATAATGCGTTATATTTTTAATTATAGTTATACACACTCATAAATATCAATAATGCTTTATAACAATAAGCATAACACATTATATAGCATTTTAAAATGACTTATAATAATTGCTGATGGCGAGTATACACAACGAGGCCGTTAAGGCGGACTAGTTGGCGTGATGGCGTTTTGTGTTCTCATTTAGCCACTTGTTAGGAACCGTCTTTTATAAGCTTAAACAATTCTGTAGTGTGGTATCTACGAAGGTATTTTATGCCGTAGAACGAAACGTTAAAATATCTTAAGCTGGTTTTAACCACGTACCTTATTTCAGGAATCTAAAATCAGGCAACAGCAAAAACCCATTAAAAAAAACATAGACTTCAAGACAAGGAAACCAGAAGTGCAGAAATGTTAACTCATTTCTGTGTTTTAGGATACATTCCTGTTGCACTCTAGCTGGGTATCAATCAGTAGAGGGCAGTTGCTTCGCATATTTATACCACAAAATGCAGAATTCAAATACTTTGGACATCTCTACATACCCATATACATTGTTTTCAGCTAAAAAAGTGGTCTGGGCTTTTAATTACTCTTTAAAAAAAAAGAAGTCGTCTCTCTCTGTCAGCTCTGTTGTCTTCTCAACATGTAGTGCCCCAATGTTTACAGAGATTTATTTGTGTGTCCTGTCGTAGTTCCTCCAGGTAACCCCATCATCGAGGCCCGGGATGAGGTCCTGAGCGAGGGCAACGAGACAGAGATGACCTGCACTGCCATGAGCAGTAAGCCTGCTGCCACCATCAAATGGATGAAGGGAGATAAAGAGCTTCCAGGTAGGTCGACTCCGCACATAAAGAGACGCTCACGATCATCTATCATGACATTTCCTGTGTTAACACAATAAAGCTGGTATGTAATACTGCAGATAAAGATTTAAAAAACAAAAATATTTACTCATCTCTCTACTTTTTTGATTGCTTATCTGAGCAAAGAATACTTCTGTGTTAAAGAACACACTGTGTTCCATGAACCAGAGAAAAAGGGCTGAATGATGTCACCTCTAAAAAGAAAGAAAACTCCTGCTTCCACTGTTACCCTGGCTTTAGAAAAAACATGGTACCATAGATAAATTCCACATAAAAGCAAAGACAGGAAGAAGACCATGAACTGTAGGTTTTCAAGTGCAATTGCAATTCAATGCAATTTTCTCTTAAGAAGTCACAATAACCCTGAAATGTGAATGAACCTGAATCTTCACCTATTACCTCAACCACTGTGAGCATAATAATCAGCTGCTTTTTTAAGGTGAAGTCAGTCCACAAACACTAAAAGAGGACGTTTTACATCTTTGACATCAAAGCAGACACCCCTTCTGGAATTCTGAAAAGTCTTAAAGACCACAACCAGTGAGTTTCTAAAAGTCTCAAATAAGCTTTTCTTGAGTAAACTAGACTTAATCTCCCTCAGAAGGCTAAACTATTAGAGATATGGAGAGAAAATGTTGCAAATAGTTTCCCCTTCTGCTAATCGCTGCTGTGAACTACCTGTAGCTGTGAGCCTTTGGCTACTGTTAGCAAAATGCTGAAATATTAGCAACATCTCCGTCTGTGAAACACTGAAACACACCAATATTACAAGACTGTCTTTTTGCTTTTTGGGTTGCTTTGCTGTGTCGGCAGTTGTTGCCAATGCTGGAATAATCACTTTTTCTGCAGGATATTCCGCCATTAAATTAGGCTTTTATGGTCTGAAACGTCGTTTATACAACAGCCAACAGGGACACCTTTTGTCTGAAATTACCTGTGTTTCCGTCACAGGGTAGATTCCAAGAGGAGTCTAGTTTTCTCTCTGACCACTTGAATTACAACATACTGAAAGGTTATTTTGGATACTTTGCCAAATGAAAATATACTGCCTTCCCAGTTTTTGTGATGGAAGAAATCTGATCATGACTTAAACCAACATGGACTTTGAATCTCACGACTAAACTTAAAAATAGCTGGCAATATTAAAACCATTGTTGAGACCAGGTTGACTGCTCCGTTTGCTGATCGAGTAATGGCTAAACCAAAAGGACAAAATGTCTTGAGGGGCAGTATGTCACAGCAGGTTGCAAGCTCAGAGAGCCAAACCATTTCAGAAATCAAGAAGTGGTCGAGATAGATCCCAAAGTCGATGCCAAATAGTGTGTTGTTACACACCAGTCAAGCACAGGCCCCACCGGTGGGCATCGGGGGACACTGGAGCTCGATGCCCTTTCTGAGCATTTCCTTAATAGAGCAGTCTGCAATCCGTTGTGTTGTTCCGCGGAGGGCAGACCATGGAAATAGATGAAACCGCTATAGGTGAAAGCAATTTTGGTATGCACAAAATGACACACCTGCTGCTTATCATTTCATACACGGTTTGTTGCACAAACCACCAGGAAAAAAAACATTGTTTTAGGCTTAAAAGGTCATCATGAGTTATTGTATGGGCTGTGTTTGCCATGGAATAAACTAAATCTGTGAAAACAATCTTTTATTTAACTACTTTGCCACTGGTGATCCTATTGAATCCAGAATGCACCTGCACACACGTTTCTGTAGGTTTGCACATTCTACTTTTAAGTGTTGCAAAATTCTTTTTTAACAACTTTTGCATGCACGTGTGCATTTTTTAAGCCCTTGTGCCATGTGTATAAATGAACCATTTTTAGGGACAGTTTCTTTCCTCCCTTGCTGGCGTCCCATATTTACTGCTTGCATCAATGCTGTTGCTTTTTCAAATGGAGCTCTGCTGTGACTTTGAATAGTTTCCATTAAGGCAATGTGGATGTGCAGTGGTGGCCAGAGTCTGTTGGCACCGCGACAACTTTCATGACTTCATCAAAGGTAGCTGAGCTTTAGAAGTCAGAGCGGGGCTCAGGGGTGAACAGGCCTCCTGCCAGGCAGCTCCACCTTAGAGCCCAGACAGCAAGCTTTGTAAAGACTTTGAAACAAAAGGTCCTAATCTGAAGTTGTGTAGAAGGCCCTGAGCAGCTTCACCTTTACACTGCAGCACATTACACCCTCAGTGGTCTGCTCAAATCCGAGAATGCTCCAATGTGCCAAGGTCAGGGATAGTCTTAAAACCAGCTTTTAACACCACAAAAAATGACTGTTGACATTCAGTCAAATCCTCTTACATTGCTACGTTTCTGCTGACCACTAAACACTTAGGTATTGGCAATACCTAAGTATTGAATAGCCAAAGGTAGTGCTCCTGTGGTCACTGTTCAGTGAAGCTCCTAAATATAGTATCTTAATTGTGCAAATGCTCTTGTGTCCGATTATAGAAACGGACTCATTTTAGACTTAAAACATGAAGATGAATATTCTTGAATTTGACTGTCAGTTTCAGATTCAGTAATCTTGTATTTCAATATTTAGTACACCAGGATTTACAATCCTGTCACAGGATGGTCACAGTGATAATTTCCCTTACTTTTTGTTTAAAAAAAAAACGGAAAACATTTTTACTTGACATTAAGTTAAATGAATAAATGACCAACAGAAATCATACCAACTTAATTAATCTAATCCGTTATGATGATTACTTATTGATGAAGAAATCTGCTGCAGAAAGCTGACAGTAACACTGTAAACATGGTGCTTGGATGCAGGCTAAGTGGAAGCGGTGACCACTGAAATACCAATCCATTATTCAAGGTTGCACAGCATCTCTGTTTAATGGGATCTCGCCACAGTGCCTCCATACCGAACACTCTCCATCCAGCATGTTCTTGTTTTTCGGTGTGCGATGACTTTACTTGCTTTGAGTAATATTTCCCTCCTTCACTGAGTATTCGCCGGCTCTTTGACTGAGCTTTCAAACAATGGTCATTTGCTTGTTATGAAAAATGATTTGTATAACGCTGAATGCCACTCGACCCCACGCGTATGCTGTTTTCCCACACTTGTTGGGAATGGAATCACATTTACAGAATAGGCTCAGCACTCTTTGAAGTTCTACAATTGACAGATGCAATTTTTTTCTTTTTTTTACCATAACACTACACTCAGTGGTACTTAAAGGCTCACCTGTTACAAGACTGCATTTGGAGCATGCCATTTGCTTTTATCCATTTCCGCCGCAGGTGAAAAGGTGGTAATAGCTGAAGCAGCCTAACACAATAACGGGCACATTTATAAAATCCGTCAGTCTTTTGTAAGCAAAACTTCCCTGATATTCCAGCCGTTTTAATACTAGCTCTTTATATGTCAAATAACTCCACGGTGTGTTTACACTGCAGCCACGTTGTGCAAAAGAATCTTGGTGTTCCTCTGCTGAAAATGAAAGACTGAAAGAAAAGGAATGGCTGATGGTGCCAGAGTTCTGACACCTGGACAGAATGACTTAAACTATCTTTGGCTGTGGCTTATTGCCTGGAAGACTTATTTCTAATTAAACCTCCCCAGAGTGTAACTTAATTACCTGGAGAGATAATCAGGCTCGCTTACTGTAAATATCATTTAAAGGTTGCAATCGTCATGCTTGCCAATGTAAATCCAACCATCTCTCCTCATATGCACAGGCCCATAATCTCACTATTATCACCTTTTCTTTTCTTTCACATTTTGTTGGATTCATTAACACATTGGAAGTCATGCAAAGAGTGAGTCATAGCAGCGTAGGATGTCGCTATGGAGGTCATTCTCTTCTTTTTAAGACGGAAGGAAGAAAAAAGAAGAGCCAGTGTAGGTAGAGCAAATCATTGACTGACAGGAACCAGAACAGCCACTGGCCTCAAGTCCTATGGGACAACCACAGTGTGATTTCAATTACCCAGCAGGAAGACTCTACAAGTGGATGACAGAATATTTTGGGCAAAGAGAAGCGTAGAGAAGCGTAGAGACTTATTTGTTTAACTAGACACAACTCCCTTACTGCGCCACAAGAATGTGGTTCAATAATAACCGTCAAAGAAGTGAGAGGAGGGCCACCTGAGATTGTATGTTAAGGTCGACAGAACACTTAAAGTGTCACTTGACCTTCCACTGCCTTTCGGTGACGTTCATCTCTACTGGCCTCGCTCCGAAGTTAGTCTCTTAGTCCTTGACACAGATTGAGGAGAGCTTTCACTAATTCATTATTAATACTCACTAAGGGCTTTTCTGCTTGTGTTCTACTGAAGTCACATAATTCTATCAACTCCTTAAATAGTTTTACAGAATTCAAGATAAAAAACAAAAGGCACCAGAATGATTTCTGAGCGGTGTATTAAGTGTATAAATCCATTGTTATTTTTCTTTTTCTGGTCAGTGCTGGCCTTTGAAGGAACTCTGTCCAAAACAGAGGAAGTCTATCAGCTGCTCTGTCAGAGTATTGATGCTTGAAAATTGGACTTAGAACTATTCATTTTCACTTTGTTGTTACTAGGCTGTAGATAATGCCCTAAAAGCTTACAGCCAACATTTACTATAAATAAGTTATTGCCCCCTTAAAATAACATTCTATAAATTAAAAGAGCTGATTCAGAAAAAAATGTAAACAATGTTTCATTAATTATATTTTTTCACAAATAAAAAAAAGAATATCACAAACATTGCACTTATTATTTTACAAAAAGGACATGAACGTTGAATTGATCAATCTGATCCCCCCCCCCCCCCCCCCCCCAGTGCAGGGCTGTGCGGTGGCTCGTCCAGGTGCGCTCCACATTGCTTTTATGTTCATACGGCTTATGAGGCGCGGCGCAAAAATGCTGGCCGTTTGATGAATCGCAAAGATAAGCTGATATGGAGAGTGCAGAAACAAGTACCGACAGCTTGTGAGAAGTGCTGATGCGCAAGAAAAAAGTCGAGGAGTAAACTGATGAAGTGCCGGCCCGAATCTAGAAAAAAGAGCCACGGTGTGTAGACAGTTACGAGACAAGCGTTGATGATAAATGCATCTCTATAATGACGCTACTGTGACGCTACTGTGTATTAGCCTAGCAGGTAAATTGTCTCACCAACAGTCACTATGTTGCCAAGTCAGCGTTCCCTTTCTTTTGAGGATTCATGGATATGCCGCTTTGCACATTTCTGTGCCTAAAACTGCAAAGAGAATTAGCTGTACATCAGGGCTAAAGGGCAATTCACACTGATCCTATCACGTTCTGTAGTGTCATGTGATTTGACCTGTATTATTTGATTCCCGTTAGTAGCACAAACTGGATGAGCTAACACAGAAAAAAAGTAGTCAAGGAGCATTAGCTGGGATGTGCCAGCCCAGGGAGACAATGTGATCGAATTGCTTTTGTGGAGTGTTGCCACCATGTTGACTCTGGGGCCCATCCTAAAGCAGCAATGTGCATAAGCCTCGTATGATGCCTCCAGTGAGTGGGCTTCAGTAGAAAACAATTGGCAAATCTGTATCGATGCATCCAGTGTGTTTCCCTCAAGAGCGACATTGTTTCTATTTGAACACATTAATATTTGATGCAGACACATTTGGAGTTCTCTCAAATGTCCCTCTTACTAAATCACTCCTCTGCCTCGAGGAATGGGCAACTTCTTGTGGTGTCCAGCGTGCAGCAGGGTTCGCTTGTGTTATCTCTACCTAGCACACATGGATAGTGAGCTAGAGGCTGCTCTGTGGTCATGTGAAGATACCTCAATCCAGGCCAAGAGAAAACGAGAACCAGACAAATTCACCTCACAAACTGTAGTTCCGATTTGTGACCCCTTCATAGTTTCAGGATA
Organism: Pholis gunnellus; assembly: GCF_910591455.1. Classification (NCBI taxonomy): domain Eukaryota; kingdom Metazoa; phylum Chordata; class Actinopteri; order Perciformes; family Pholidae; genus Pholis; species Pholis gunnellus. Next base: position 14,536,139 of record NC_136540.1, read on the forward strand.
GCACTGAGCAGTGTAATGTGTTATATATTATCACTGGGTGATATGCAACCTGTGCAAATGGGGCCACAAGTTTGAAATGTAAAAGTTTAATGGAAAAGCGTTGACTGAGAGGAGGGGCCAGAATTAAGACTTAGGCTCATGATTATCTCAACCACATTACCATTTATGATACCATTTATTATAGCTATTATACTTTACATGTCTTCCATAGTAACCTGCCTTTGTACAGGTTCCAAACCCCACAGACACTTAGCTTCTGTAGGTGAGTATTATGATTTCACAATGAATTCCTGAGCTGTAAAAAGAAAGAGATCCAGAGACCGGACTTGAATAAAGACGTCTCCTCACCACTGTTTCATGGATCTCAAAAGACATTTTGATTTGAGCAGGCCCTTCAGGTTCCCGTTTCAGGTGCTTTCATAAATCTGAAGCCTCTAGTGGTATTTATTCATGACAACCTGTTCCTTTACACCAGGCACATCACACAGGTTTGCTTTCCCCGCACCCAAAGAGACAGCTGTCACCACGGTGACGGCATCACCACAGTGGCAGAGCTGCAGCACAGGAGTGGATAGGATGTGCACTTAGTGCATATTTTACAGCTAAAATACAAACTGATTGATGCAACTATACTCGCATTAAAACCGATTTTCTCTCTGTACCAGCATGTCTCTTGGCAGCCTCTTTTTTTTTCCTTTCTTTTGCTTGTTTTATTGATGTGACACAAACACACATGTGCAACAGACTGTTAGGAAGTAGGACAAAGGGGTAAAAATAATCAATCTGTGTTTGTGACTCCGCCGTGCAGCGCTGTCTCCAGCGATCCCTCTTATTTTGTATGACCGTGATGAGGTATCCTCTTCATTGCTATTGAGAACATGCTGTCTGTGTGATATTACAGAGCGGCCACTAATCAGAGGAGGGTTACTTTGCAGGCTTCAGATCTGGCAGGGCTGCGCCAAAGGTGGCCACACAATAAATCTGGCTTCTTAAAGCCTAATGAGTGATTCACAGTCACACAGTAGCCCCTGACAGCAGGCAATTGTTAGCTGATTCACCTTCTCTGACCATTCTCAAGGACACCCTCCTCATTTCCACTCTACATATTTTGTAAGGTCAATGAAAGGGAGACATTCTGCTCACAGCCACACAATGGCTGTGTTTATCAGCATTTTCCCTTGCAGCCTTGAGAACAAAGGTTTCAGCTTTGTTATTTTTTTTTTTGGCCTGACCCTTCAGGAAAACAAGTTGCTCATAAAGTACTCCCAGAGGAACCAAGGGTGCATCAAAAAAATGTTTCAGCAAGTTAGTAAGAAATCCACAATATGAGCTTTTGGTAATGTTTTCAAAGATTTATACAATAAAAGCATGCCAACTGTATTCATATTTTCTTTGTTAAGCCAGCCTAAACCCTCGGGAGCTCAGTTTTCTTGATATGACTGTAGTGTGGAAAGCACACTGAAAATCAATGGAGCCCTGAAGGAGGAAGACAACCAACCAGCAAACTATGGGCAGTCGTTCAAGTGATTACGGCAACAAGCAGTGCTGTGTTTATTGTTTGAGTTTGAATTAGACATTAAAAATAAAAAAAAATCAGGCACTGCAAGGAAATTGGAAGAATGATGGGGCAGTGGTGATCACTGTTGCCTCACAGCAAGGAGGGTCCTTGGTTCAAAACCCTCCGGATAGATGGTGACTTATGTGCAGGTTTTCTCCACTCTATTCCAACAAACCAAACACATAAAGGTTATATAATTGGAGCCTCTGAATTGCCTGTAGGTGTTAATGGTAGTATGTTCATATTTGTGAACCTTTTATAGACTGACAACCTGTCCAGGGTGTACGCTACCTGTCACCCATTGTGAGCTGGGATAGGCGCCAAACCCCTGCAACCTTGCAAAGGATAAGTGGCTATGGATGGATAGAGATGAGTGTAATTTTTCCAGAACAGCCTCCATGTTTTTCAACCTTCAGTTACTGAAAATCACTGCAACGCCGTTCGCCTTGCTCAGAGTCCATCTTTACTACAATGATGGTGGCTGGCTGTACGATGATTTAGCAGCTCGCGTTACGGCAGCTTCACAAGCTTGTCGGAGAACTACGGTGGCTCTTTAAGATAACGTAAAAAACGCGAAAGGTTCCTGCTAGAGCTATGGGTTTGACCGTTCAGGCCTACTGTAGAAACATGCCTTTACAACACGACGGACTTGGTGAAGAGGACCTGCTCCCTATGTAGATATGAAGGGCTCATTCTAAGCTAAATGAAAACATGTTTTTTTGCTAATAGATCATCGCATTAAAGTGGACTGTCAAACAAAAATCAGTTGGTTGTTTGGGTAAAAGCTAATTAGCTAATATGCTCTCTCGGGAATTTTGTTCTTTACCTAACTGTGTCCAGGAGGGAAGTACATTTTATGGACTTTCTATGTGATTCTCATTCTTATTTTAACTGGAATCCAAAATGCACCTGTATTGCTGTGTTTAAGTCTGCTTGTGTTTTGGCGTTTCCAATAGGCAAGCCCAAGGTTGAGCTGACCTTCGACAAGATGTACACAGTAACCAGCCGGCTGACGTTCACTGTGAGTAAGGAGGACGATGGCGTACCAGTGGCTTGCATCGTAGACCACCCTGCAGTCAAGGACTTCCAGGCACAGTTATACCTGGAGGTGCAGTGTAAGTACTTTTGGTCAGTAATACATATAAAATCTGCATGGATATTTAAGCTGTTAACTTGGATAATATAGAGAAGAGTGTTCCGTTCCCACTAATTAAATGGCATAAACTTGCTACTTCTTCCCGAACTAAAACTTGGTGTCGTGACATGTATGACGGTGTTAGTGAAGGAAATGATCTCCTTGCATAGGTTATGATGAATACAAAGGAAAAATTGGACTGCAATGGAATAGATTCTTCCACCTCTACTAATTAAATGACATCAATTTCACACATTTTCCACCCACTGAAACTTCTTCAATGTCATTAGAGGGAAACTATCTCATTGTATGATGAATAGAAAGTGCAAATAGATTCAAATTCATGTTTACGAACATCTTCCAGAGAAATGTACGAATGTACGGCATCAGTTTACCTTTGCACTCAACCTACTACATCCTCTGAAAAAGTAAATTCGGGCCAAGGACAACGGCGTCCACGAGGAGTGCAAGAGGTTAATTGAGGTCAGAGGTCATGTTTTTATTGCTACAATGGATTTATTTGAAATGAGAAAAGCATCACACATGAGTATTTTTGCAACACTTTACCACTTATAGTGGTTCATATAAAAGGTGTGTGATTCAGGCCTGACTATGACATTGGAAATGAATCTAAACTGACTACTCAGCCATGTGACAAGTAATTAAAATGCTCGGCCTTTGTAATGTGGAGTTTTAGATCTTTTCATTGATGCAAAATGATAGAATTTATGTATTTTATGCTTCTCTAACCTTATGTCTTTGGCCTCTGGCATGTCCTAGCATTCTATTTAAAAAATAAAAGTCTTCTGTAGCTATCTGACCTTTCCCTGGGGGAGCGAGAAGAGGAGATCAGCTCATCTACGGAGGCAGCATGGCATTTTGTTTGCCTCGGATAACAGGGAGCGCACATGGACCACCTAGCTCAGCACCTCACACTGCTTCAGGCTCTGTGCGTACTGCAATGGACAGTTGTGCACTGCACCTTCTCTTTTGATAATATACAGTTGAATATAAAATGTAGAGTGAGAGAATGATACTGTAGGTGGGGATTTCACAATTCTCTTCTTTGACTTCTCTTCTATGTCATATTTATCATATTTATGAATCTGTCATTTATGACGTCTTTAGAGCAGTTTCTTGATTTCCAAAATAATTTCCTTTTTATGTGCACCAACTAAAATTGATGAATTAATTAAATGGAAGTGTCTCACTCCCAAAACTGTCCAGGTGAGACGCTCACACTCAAGTATTTATGTTATGCACTAAGACATAGACCTAATTACAATGTACTAATTCAGATTAGATTAGGGATTATTTGGTTCATATGTCATACCAAATGTAGTGTCATGTTCTAAATAGTTCCAGATGTCTAAAGATTCTCGGTCTCCATTTCCCCTATAATTAGTCCCAAATTGCATCGTCCTTTCTACAAACCTTTAAGAATCTAGTTCCGTATCATTTCCTTTCTGTGAAACTATAAACAACAGGATCCGTAAATTGAAGCTCACTTTTGCTGTCATACTGTGTTTGTTTACTGATTATATATTATACTGATAGACAGAGTGATTTACATTACAATCACTCACTGTGTGGGCAATGTGTGAGTGGAATGGAGTGCATTGTGTGGTAGGAAACAACAAAAAGGCCATTGTCAGGGGAAAGCATAATTAAATAAGCCTGTAATGTTTATGTGTATAAGCAAAGCAAGCTGTTTTGCTCCGTTGCCTGGTTGGTTTTCCCTTAAGGTCAGTCGGCTGCGAAAAGATGGATAGTGTCGTCTTGAGTGCTTATGAGGTGAGGCACACAATAAAGCAAATAATTCAGTTAGCATAATGATAACGGCCTCCTTGCATACTGTAGATGTAATTTCATTTCCACTGAAGTGGCAGTATCCAGATCTGGCGGTGCAGTGTGTGTGTGTGTGTGTGTTCTTTTTCCATCAAGCAGAGACAAGAAAGCTCCGACATAACTACTTGAGGCTATCAAAACAACTTACAGATGCCTAGCGTCCTTCATGTTTATGGCTCCGTGATGACAAGGTCAGATGACGTTGTGAGCGAAGAAAAAGTTGCAGGATGCCATGTTGCGCCTGGAGTGGAAACAAAACCAAAGGATTGCTGTCTAAAACCGTGCATGCCCACTGAGCAGAAGACTTGGCTTTTCGCCCATCTGCTGTCCATCACCGAGACTGAGAGCCGGCCACTGACAGGGTGTGATTTAGACAGATGGATGGCCAGACACGTGTTGTTTGTTGCAGAGAAGGTCGGACAGCAGTGTGAAACTTAACAACCGGCTTTGAAATCATAACTCAGGCCCTCTGTCTACAGGCTGATTAAAAATGCAAGTGCCGAATGGTGCATTTAGACAATAAAATGGGGGAAAAGAACAATCAGAAAGCTGTAATTACACCATTGTGACTCAGCAGTCTGTAGTGAGATGACTCGGGTATTTATCGAGATAATCTGATGTAGGAGCAACAGAATAACATTGTGTTGCAAACAAGATAGAGCTGAAAGCATTCAAGTGTGATCTTGAGGTTAATTAAGCTATTGATGTTTTGCCAAAAAAATGATGGCCATTATTTTAGATGGCACTGCTGGTGAAACAACCTTTGCCTTTGATGAGTGTAGTGATTGTTTGAGCAACAGATTCTCTGACAATATACATACACACATGCACATTAAAAGGCATCTTAACATTTCAACGAAGGATATCACAATTGACCCTTTACTAAGCCCCGCCCTCCGTTGCTAATCCGTCAAGCTGTAAGAGCTACCATAGATCCCACTCTGTCACCAACTGCACTCTCGCAAAGATAAAGATAGAAGTCAAAGCCTACAGATCACAGTGTAAAAGTGAACCGCCCCAGAACCTGGAGATGGAGCCAGAAGACATTCACTCTTACAATCATTAAAAAAACAAAAACAAACTCATGTACTTGTAGTGGGATACCTTTAAAGCTGTAAGTTTGAGCAGGACCTTTGTTGTCCTTGTTTTGTCTTACTTTCAGTGCATGGTTACACTGAACTCAATCCCTTAGCCAGATGCTAGCTTGAATAACACATTTCATTTTTGTCCAGAATAAAAGGATCATCTCTCACACCAAGACGAGAAAAAAAGCTTTGATAACACCAGCAACAGTCAAGGGAGTGGGAACAATAGAAAGTCCGTGGTAGCAAAGAATAGCACAGCAGCGACTGTCAAAGCACCCCACTGATTGTCAAAACAACACTCTTACATTTTCTTTTCAGCTACCTCAGCTCGTCGACAGTGTCTTCGGTTTTATGGAGCGACTTTATCGGGCAATGTCTTTGGACACACTCAGGGCTATGTGTGGTTCTGCACTGCACCGCATCGATCATTCCCCAAAGCTTTGGCTTGTGTTTCGGTGTAAGGGTTGATTTAAAATACCATCAATACTATGCCCAAGGTAGACCCAACAAGAGTGATTTGATGCAAGGGAAGAGCGGGAAAGGCAGTCGTAGTAGGTGAATGTATTGGATTGGTCATGTCAAGTCAAATCTTCCCAGACCAAGCAAAGCTTTTGTAGCATGTAGCTCATTCTTAATAAAAGTAAAGTTCTCTTTCAGCAACTTCACAACCGCAAGAAAAGTAGTGAAAGCACTGGTGGATCAGTATATTCATGTAAATATCGACATAGATTCTGTATTTTTCTTCCTACAATGCTCAGGTCTATAATGTATTATGAAAATACTAATATCAATGGATAATCATTGTTAAAAGCACTCAAACATATTCAGAATGCTTAATAACAATAATAATAACACATTGTAAAGCATTGTAAAGGCTGTGGCAGCAAAACTGGACTAACCGCCAGAGCTGATACGACGTTATCAGCTGAGTAATAATGTGAGGAGTCAGGTAAGAATGTCTGTGCTGTTCACCTCCATGAATATGATTGGATGCTATTAGTCAGCAGGTAGCCTGATGGAGAGTGTGAAGCCAATCAGCTAATGATTCACTCAACTGTGGTGCTCTGTGCCTGAACAACAGTGCCTAATGTCTCTCCTGATGTGACATGAATCCTGACTGTTTGCTGCAGCTCCTCTTTGGAAGAATCAAGCCAAACACTTTGGGAAAGTTTGATAATTTGACACTCTACCAGAAAACATAGATCACGTCGTTGCACATGGACATCATTTGTAGGATACTGGGTTGTGTTATATATTTAAATCATATTTTTCAGTTTACTGTATGCAGTGAGAAAATCTTCTCACTCATGTGGTAGCTGTGCATGTTTATGAATGCTACAAACAACATAACTGCAAATAGGAATCAATCAGAAAGAACAATATAGATGCAGAGCGAAGATAATGCATTGTGTGTTGTGTTGTCCCAGTAATTCATTCTCTGTCTCTCTCTCCCTTTCCTTTCAGACAAACCAGAGGTGAAGATCATGGTAGAATTTCCTCAGGGTCTTACCAGGGAAGGAGAGAACCTGGAACTGACGTGTCAGGCCAAAGGCAAACCCCAGTACGACACACACCCACTCTCACACTCACACTCACACAATTAAAAATGTGCCATGGGTAGAGAAAACACATTTATTGATTCATGCATGTGTACATGTGTGTCTTGTTGCAGTTGCATGCAGAACTATCTTGCTGTTTTTTCTTAGCATCGGTATATCGGTTAGGTTTTTCAAAATTCAATAGTTCAGTTCAGTTCATTTTTCCCTTTAACTCACTTACATAAAGCATATTTTCTCTTCCACTTGCACCGTATTGTTGGGTATGCTTGGTTTCATTACCTTGCTGGTTAAACTATAAAAGTCTTTCCACCTTTCTCTGTTTAGTTTTCACCCATTTTCCTTTTCGGTATGCCGAATAAGCACGGACGGGATGGGTTTTAACAGAATAAAGAGAGTGTTGTGTCAGTATGCCAGGTGCCGTAAACCCTCAGGTGCCATAAATTGTCTCGGAGCTAGATCAAAGGAATGATTCGTAATTAATATTTACTTATTTGATAGCATCATTTGTATACATGTATCATTCAAGCTAGTTTAGATAAACAATGTCTTTGCTGAGCAAGAGTTTTGTACAAATGGAATTCATTACCTGCATCATATATATGCCGGTTGAGTTTAGCAATTAAGTTCCACGGTATATGAATATGAACACAAAATATTGTATCAATGGATCTTTTTGGTCATTTAATTTTTGAAAAAATGCAAAATGCTAATTGTCTCCGAACAGGGAGGGGAGATGTCTTTTAATACGGAGCTCTGATGGATAAGAGGGTTACCTTGATAGAAGTACATTTTGCAGAGAGGAGAACTATACCAGGACAGTCTTATTGTTACCGACAGACCTGAGGCCACACAATTCTATATAAATGTCCATTCTTGGATACATAATCACCTATTGAATGGCAGCTTTATTCTTTTTCAGGAATTTCAAGGGGCCTGTAGTTATGAATCACTCTGATATTTTGAGCAGATGTTTAACTACCACTCTTTTAAAGGTGAAGGACAGAGCAGAAAGGGTAATTACTGATAGTGAATGGACTGGGTCCTAATATCTCGAAGGACGAACTTTAGCAGAAAAAGGGTTGAAAAGGAAGGGGGCTGAGTGCTAATATGAAGGTATTTAGGGAGACTGAGTATGTTGATGGACTCAAGGCCCTGGATGTGCACAGATGTGCACAGATGATTCAAGTTAAAAGATTGTTTGGACACAGAGCTGAGGACAAATAATAAGTATCATTTTGCCCCAATGTCAAAAATGAACTCTCAGTGGCCTTTATCAGTTCTGTGATATTTCTGGCACTGGCATCATAAAGCTCCTGTTTGACACTCATTAGGTTATTATCCCACATGTATCATCTGTGAACCAAGGTGCTGGTTTGTTTAGATGACAGGTCTTTGTGATATGTGACGTAATGGAGTGCAAATGAAGCCATTAGGGCACTCAGGGTTGAGTAAAGGAGTGAGAGCTCTGTGTCTCAGGCAGGAGGCCTGCCGAACTATCCAAACATCAGTGCAGTTGTGCTGTTGGTATCAATCATATTAGTTTGTTGACAAGGTAGTTCAAATTTGAACGGGACAAAATAATCATCTGTTTAGGCTGGACCCATGAATATTACATCGGAAACGATGAGGTGACCAACTTGCAGCTGTGGCATTGCAGTGGGTGTTTTCATGTTCAAGTAAATTCAAATGTGGAGATATATGACAAAGAAATAGGCTTACTCAAAGAAATAGAGCAGAAGTAGAACAGACTTTCCTTTCCAATCCACGCAGCAGGATGGTCAGAGCGGTCAGCATCTTTATGTGTACCCTTGCCATTGCAACCATTGTAGCCGGTTAACTTGTGTAAGTCTCGGACTTTCTCATGGCGGCGTGTCTTCTCAAACAACAGCGCTGTCATGGCGGCTGTGCCTTTTATAAGTAAGAAAGAAAGTACGAATGGGACTTAAACACACTTCGGCTCTGTGGTCTACCTGCGCTTCCAGCTTAGCGGCACATATCTTTAGAAATGTGATTGTCTGCAGCACGTTAAGCATATGGACAGCATATGAGCATGGACAGAAGTATTTTAATGTACATTGTGATATATTTTGGGCCTTTAAACCGGGTTGCTGTTGGAATCCATTTGAACTCTTGTGAATGCAAGTTGATTACCGCTAGTGTCCTCTACGAAGGAGTTTTTTAGAACCCGCCTTCAATGTTTAAAAGGTGTGTGAAATTCACAACATAGGTTTTTTGGTGATGTTTTACATTAAGGAAATGAGTGGCAGAGGCATGATGATTGAGGTTAAGATTGAACAACAAGAAAATGCAAAATACTCGCCTGCGAATATGTCGGATTAAAACTATTCATACCGCCAGTCGTGCGAATTTGCGACAGTTGCAACACTTTTTCAATAAATGATTTGATTATATTTGCCCAACTACCGGCAGTCTGTCTGAGCTAAATTGTTGAATAGGCTTTGTGAGTACAGGGGGATTATGGGTTTGCAAAACAGGACCAATGCAGGACTTTCATTTGGTCTTAAGCTTGCACAAAATTAAACTGAATCTGAAAAGTATACCCAAAACCAAAGTTAAGATCATTGCAACTGTTCTCCCTTTGCAAAAAAGTTTCTCATTCTGAATGTCTGTATGATTCTCTGAAAAGTCGAAGCACAAGAACACGCAAACACACACACATCGAACCAAACACCGTGTAACTCAGACTGCCTCCATCCACCAGCACCCCCGAAGTTTTCATACTTGGCATAGAGACAAGCTAACTACCCGTATTCATTTTATAAAGATGAAAACACAATCAATACAGTGAGCCGGGAATTGGAAGTCATTTTCATTAGAGCTGCTGAGAGTTGTGCAGTCATTACCAGCCGATAGCACAGGGGGCCTCGGCTGCAGGCAGCCATTTGTATTCTAGACGCCTGCCCTTCCTCTCTCCTTGCAGCCCCATCTTACCTCTTTCGTCTATCTCTGTCTATCTTCCTTCTCTGGATTCACTCTCTCCCCATCTCACAACAGCCTATCCACCTTTTTCTAGGTCATGTCTCTCACTCCATCTTATTTATATATGTAATATTTATTTACATTTAATTTCATCTGGAGAGCACTTGTAATAGACAACGCGCTCTCTTCCAAGCCATCCACAACAAACAAAACCACAGCACATGTGGTTTGTTTGCTTTTGCTATTGAGCTCAAACAGTTATTTCATATTTTCTTTTCCACATTATCTTTTTTTCCCACTTTCCTATTTGCTTGCTCCCAATTCACCAAAATGTTTTCAAATGGAGGGAAACAAGTTAAAACACCACAACAAAATGCAACAAGAGAGCCCATCAGCACACGCTCATGGGAAATAACAGTAGCTGGCAGTGGCCATTGGAAGTTGCAGCAGCAAAATAGAGGTGTTTTGAGTTTTGTTTTTTTTCTGTTCACCCTCTGTCGCTCTGAGCTCATTGTCATAAAAATGGAATCTGTCACCCCACTCTAAACCTCAGTCAAGGTAGAGAAGAGAACAAATACAGACACTTGATAGGCGCCCACCTACACAGCAACACAAGTGTAGAAAGCCTGTAATTTGAGAACAAAGCTGCTTCACAGTTATTGTTGCTTTTAGCTGTACACAACAGGAGGAATGTCATTTTTGTTTTTTTTATATCTTAACTCTCTTTGATTAGCCTCTAGTAAACAGTTGCTTGAAAATACATTAAAACAATTAATACATTTGTGTATTTAAAGGAGCCAAATGCTAAATTGTGAGCATATCTAGTGCCTCAACATGGCTTAGGCGGGGGATCACAGCTAACGGTGCTAACAGAACTAACGGTGCAAACTACGACAACAGTGCTGACGGTGCTAATTGTTACGTTTTGGTGATCCTCTGACCTTTCGTTGCCAACCTAAGACCAACACTTCTGCTTGTTAGAATAAGTTAATTATTACAAAATTTAAGGTGGATGCATTAACATTTTTCATTTTCTTTCAAAGGTGTAAGAGAAAACATTTTAGGAACACTAACTCAAAGGATAAATGCTATTGATTTTGATCAATGGACTTTTCTTCAGGTCTACCCTTATGTTTCCTTGCACACAAGATATTAGATGATTGCCACAACACATGCTGACGAAGTCCATGTTTCCCAGAGGAAGAAAGCTCTCACATGTGGGAATACCATATATATTAAAATTGTATTTTTAGCCCTTATCATTAAAATGATCTATTTGTTTTACACTTTGGGTAGTTCAATACACATTTAATTGGTTACTAAAAGGATCACATCCTCTATCACGTACATTCTCAGTTTTGAATGTCTCTTATCCACGAAATCTCACTGGTGCCCTGGTTGTCATTTCAGGCCACAGCGGGTGAACTGGGTGAAAGTGGACGACGATGTGCCATCCCATGCCGTCATCACCGGAGCTGATCTTTACATCGAAAACCTGAACAAGTCCTACAACGGAACCTATCGCTGTGTGGCTTCCAACACAGTGGGGGAGTCTTTTGACGACTACATCCTCTACGTCTATGGTACGCAGGTCTCACATTAACCCTTCGTCACTTTACTATCTCTCTTTCTACCTGGAACTCTATAACTGCTTTTGTTCTGAGAGATTGTCCAATGAACATGTAGACACCAGAATCGTTGATATCTAAACTGTTGATAGTTACAGGATTTGTGAGTTGTTGGGACAAGAGGTGATTTGAGTGGGGATGAGGGGGTGTGCCATCGCCCTTGTTAGCAAAATGAAAAAAAGGCATGCCCTTTGTTAACCTGCAACCCGCTTCATCCCCAAGTTGTTCAGAGGGAGCAGAGGCAGAGGAGTTGTTTAATTGAATTTGTTAGCCTAGTCGGTCCGACTCATTGATCCTTTATCTGACTCAGGTTTGTGCAAGTTAAAATCTGTGGCCCCGACCATGACTCTAAAATGTCAGGAGCCTTCACCAAGTGCAGCTGTGCCGTGTTCCAACTGCGACATGTCCAGCAGAGCTGAACCCAACGAACCGGGTCCTCCCCCCCCCCCCCCCCCCCCCCCCCTGTAAAAAAATAAACAAATCGCTTACTGCCAAAGGCTGTAAACATTAGCATAATTCAAGGTATGCTGACTGACTTTTAAATAAGGACTGTGTTTTAAAACAGGTGCAGTATACTTTTAATCCCTCCTTGTTTGCAACTGCACTGGCCAGTTGGCCAATACCAAAAGATTGTCCCTTTGCTCTGTCAAACTTGGTTCCCTTGACTTCCCTTTCTGCCTTGCATCTGGACAGACAAATGGGCTCCTGAGGCTGCATTAAGATGCACACAATAGAAGGGAAAAAAAAATACAGGCAATCTGTTTTGGTCTCTGATAAGCAAACAAGCTTATTGTTTTGATTACTCAAAGTGGATTATGTTTCTTCTTCACACCAGTGTAGCAACACACCAACACCAAAGCAGCTCCTTGAGATGTTTTGAACACAGTGTTGTTTTTGCTGTAAAAGAGAAGGTCATGTCCTCAGCGGTGTTTCTCTCGCTCTCTCTGTATTGTTTTTCGTTATGTTTATGACCTGAAGAGGACTTTACATTCTTCATTGTCATACACATTTACAAACACATTTTACATTGTGGATTTTTGAATACGATTTTGATTAGTTTTAGCTAAAATTGCGAGAAGGGGATTTGTTTGCCATAGTTATATCGTTGCGGTGTGAAGAGCGCCTTAAAATGTATTCATTTAAACACTTATCAGGTGAGAACATAACATTTACGGAAATCTCATGATCTCAGCTTCACTAGCAGTCCCTGCTAGCGGCCCATTGAGGTGAAGCCAGGTTTTAAAACTACTTTTGCGGTTTCCAAAAGGTGAAGGTAGTTGGCAACGGGAGACTGTGGTTTAATTCTAAAAGTAAACCTGACCACACCCAGCTCCATTGAGTCATTGGAATTCATTTTCAATATACATCCACAGACCACCGAAAAATGACTGCAGCCAATCAACCGCAAGAGTTCTTCAATTGTATATGACATGTGGACACGGAGATGTATGAGCTGGCAGCTAGAAGCTATCAATACTAACAGCACTAACAATGGCAACAGTCCTGAAAGAGCTAACAGTTTTAACCTTGGGGGGGGGGGGGGGGGGGGGGGGGGGGGGGGGGGGGGGGACCGGAGGGAGAACATTACGCCTTGGTGGCAACGCGTTTCCCGCCACCGTGGGTCGGAAGACGCCTTTATCAGCAGTAAACCGCTGTATGAGTGCTGCATTGCCTGCTGTATTAGGGCTGTGCAGGGCAGGGGCAAATAGCTTCCATGTATATAAATTGCTCTGTTTATACCCCCCGTGGAAGTGGGGCAAAACGTTCAATATATAACTAAATAGTTATGATAGAATGCATGCTTAGGATAATCTTTTCACAATACAATTCAGGCCATTTTGGGAGAGGCATTACATATATGACAATAGAATAGAAATAGCTCTACAGGCGCTCACTGATGTTGCAAAAGTTATTTGGCATCACTTTAAGGGTACTGATATTGATACTGCCATCGTAAATCTACACGATACTCGGCCTTAAAGTCTAGTCAGTGTTATTTATATTGCCCAAAATTACAAATCATGAATTGCCCCAAAGAGCTTTACAACCTGTACAGCTTACAACATCTTCTATTGTTAGACCCTTGATTGGGATAACAAACATTTTAGTGCTAACCACTGTCCATCAGCATGGTGTAAACCAGTTTTGTAATTGCGTTGAGAACCACAGCCACAACCTAGCTGTGGATCAATAGAGGAGTGTGGCGTGTGTGTATGTGTTCTACTTCCCGCAAACCTGAGGGTAATCCTGAACCTGCCTCCACCTACTTCTGCCGGATTTATTCATTTAGCTTCCTGATGATGTAGCTTCCTCTGGTCTTTCTCTATGTTGTTTCTCTCATCCTCATAAGCATTATCTTAACATGCTTTTATACTGTTGATACCCGTCACATTTTCTCCCTGGGCAGGGCATTACACTCTAATGTGCTCATTTTCCCTGGCAAAAATGACTTCACTATTCACTTTTGGTAGACCCCGAGCCCGCAGAGAAGTTATTTGGCGGCTATTGTCAGAGGGAATTAGCAGAGTGAAAAGGCCTCTTTTTATGTAGGGGGGAAAAAGGACTCTCAATGCCTGACGGACACCAGCTGAATGGATGTTATTTACAGCAGAGCGAGTTGCTGTGCTAATGATGAGTGCAATGAAACAACAGAGGTACTGTTGAAAATCAGGAAACAGCTTACTGCCACCTGCTATATTACAGCTGTTAGTCAATACTAACAGTGCAGTGTAAGCCTCTTTGTGTGCGCGGGTGTCAGAATCAGTTCTCTCTCACCAATTGACGTATGAATGACGCAACAATTTGTAAGTCCTTTTGCGTGCAACAAAAACGCATTCCTTGCTCTTAGCGTGTCATTTGTGCAGTGTGTAGTCTGTACTGACAGAAATGGAAATGATAAATGTGATTACAACGCGCTCTGAACAAGTGACGGAGTGTAAAATGTGAGAGACTGCTCACGGGGGGCTGGGTGGGGACGTGGATCAGTCAAACAAACACAGGACTTGCGACCAGGTAACCGATGTTCGAGTCCGGTATCATAAAGTGTTTTTTTTCAAGTTGCGTTAGTGTTTGTAACGTGTTTTCCTGTTTCTGTTTACATACTTATTTTAAGCCCAACCATGACGTCGTTCCTAAACCTACCTAAGTTGTTTTGATGACTAAACCGAAGTTTTGCGGCCTGAACATAACCGTTTCACTGTAACGTGTTTTTAAATGACACAAGAAAAAATGACCTTTAATGCATAATAATGACACATGGAAATGTTGTATACACGTTTGTTTATAAGCCTGCTTGACACGTAGATCTTCGGATTGAAGACATTTTCCAGTGCTGAAAGAATTTGAACGATTTGGGTTGAACTTTAATACGTGTTTTCAACTTCATGATAGCTGAGGATTAAAATGGGGGTATTAAAATCAGAAGAGAGATAGTATGGTAAGACAAATGTGTGTTTTTTTTAATCAGATCAACTACAAGACACATCAAAGACCATCAATAAGAAGAACCATTTTACTTTGAGCCATATTGTTGCTCACCTCTGTACAATACAGTATCCACAACTTTGCATGAATTGTGAATCTTCTGGTAATTGTTGCAGCTTTTCTGTACGTCTCTCTCTCCCCGGGCCTAAACAACGAAATCCCATGGTGACGGACACAAGTCGCCCCTCTCAACTACCCACACATACCCCCGTGGTGAGAGAAAGACAAAGATAAACACGGTAATGCAACATGTGGGCAACTAAAAGCCTTGCGCCAAAAAAAAAAAAAAGAAAACAGCAGCCATTAAAACCACAGAAGGCCTCTATCCTTTTAGAGCTAGTCTTTTGATGACTTTGATGTGTCCGTGGCTCCCACACCACTAATGTTGACTGTAATTCAACAGCAAATAATGCCGAACCTTCGCCTTGCTAATGGGAAGACAGGATGTTGTGGCTGGGCTGTCAGAAGCTGATTCCCATATCCAGACCCCCCACTATCACACACACACACACACACACACCACGTCCTGCACTACCACCACCACGCAAACACCTCTGTAGTTGATCAAAACAGAAGCTGGGAGAAGGGCATGTATGTATCCACGAGGTCCCAAGTAAGAAATCATACAAGTAGCAGGGGTGTCAGCATGTACTAGCAGTGATATAAAGCCACCAGCTGATTGTGAACAAAGTTATCTCTGCATCTGCATCTAAGGAATCTACAGATATCACTCGTTTCATTTGTCGAGATTGGTGCTGAGTTACCAAAGCGATGTTACGGCGGTAAAAGCAGGAGATGCACTTGATAACTGTAGATGCCATGAGGCAGCAGAGCGCTTGACACCTGATGACAGTATATAACTGTAGACCCCCGTGGACCACATTGTGGGTTGCAATAGAAGAGTGGCCCTGTCCGTATTTCTGCTCATTGACTCCATGGAAAGTGAAGCAACTACATACTCTCTTTGATTAACCCCAACCCTTGGAACAAAAAACAAAGACACTCTTATTTTAACCCTAAAAAGTTATCCACCATACCTCCAGGCTATTTCAGAAAGCTACATCTAGTTAAAATGTGACAAGTAAGGAGGGGAAGACTAATAACGTTAAAGTCCCTCCAACAGACAGAAAGTTTTAGATTGATTGCACCACAATGCCCCAAAAGCTGTTTTGAAATGAGTGTTTTCCACGTCTCTTATGTTAAGATGAAATTTTCTTTATTAAAAGTTAAAAATGAGCCACAGCATCAGCCCAGGATCCCAAGCTGTGCATTACAGCTGTGTAATTTAATGATAAAGTCCGCATGGCGCCTCCACCGCCAACACTCGCCCTGCTTGACAGCCAGAACAAATGCAGCTATGGCCAGCATCTCTTCTAATGCATCTGGTTCCCGAGTATTGTGACCCTAAGTGATGGAGAGCACCGTGAGACTGGCTGACACTAACAATGTTAACAGCGAAAAGAATGCAGTCTGTACTGCTCTAACTCTCACTGCCGCTCTTACTTCACAGGGTAAGAAAACACAACCATCAGGGTTTTCCACTCGCAGTCGAGTGAGACCCAGCGCCGAGGGGTTTTAAGTTGTTTACAGGCTGCCGCTTACCCAATAACTGAGTTCTCCTTCTCCCTGCTCCTTTACCAGCACTGGCTTTATTGCACACCAGCCGCATGTTTAGTGACCCTGTTGCACTCAGTCGTCTTCCTACTTACTTTACACTTCTTCTCCATTAAAGCACATGGGAATTTCTCCACAAGTCGCTGTTAGCGCTTTAAGTGGCTTCCAACATTTCTTCCAGAGGTGCAAAGTGTCCCAAAGCATCTTATTCAAGCTGCAAGCGCTCTTAGTTTGCTGAAATTGCACTTGAGTGGAAGTGAAATTGCCGGTGTAAAATGCTCTGAGGAGAAAAAGTAATTCATCACCTCCAAAGCAAATTTGCAAGGAAGTTATGTTTTGAATTCTGTTTTTCTCTTATGAATTTTAAACACTTGGATTTCTCTGCCATGTATCAATTCATGGCATTATAGTTGTAATTTAAGATCCCAACATTTATCTCCCGATCACCATATCGCAGGATTATGTCAGGCCAAAAAAAAAATCGCCACCAAAAAAAAAAGGTCACACACTGTAATATTTCGTTGGACCGCCTTTGGCTTTGATTACGGCATGCATTCGCTGTGGCATTGTTTCGATAAGCTTCTGCAATATCACAAGATTTATTTCCATCCAGTGTTGCATTAATTTCTCACCAAGATCTTGTATTGTCTGACCGCTGCGCAAAGCCTTCTCCAGCACATCCCAAAGATTCTCAATGGGGTTACGGTCTGAACTCTGCGGTGGCCAATCCATGTGTGAAAATGATGTCTCATGCTCCCTGAACCACTCTTTCACAATTTGAGCCCGATGAATCCGGGCATTGTCATCTTGGAATATGCCCGTGTCATCAGGGAAGAAAAAATCCATTGATGGAATAACCTGGTCATTCAGTATATTCAGGTAGTCAGCTGACCTCATTCTTTGAGCACATACTGTTGCTGAACCTAGGCTCGTACCTATTTGCTTAGTTAAATCCAGGTGGCGACTTTTTCTTTGGCCAGGCAGTGTATGTTATGTTCAAATAATCCATACCATATTTTCTATAGACAATACTTGCTTCCAACATGTGAAGATTCCAAAATAACCCAGCTTGGAGAAAACTACCTTTGAGTTTTTTATCTGAAGCTGAAAGCCTGGCCACCTTTAAACCCTCAGCCTAGACTTTGTACAGTAAGGTGGCCTTCTTCAATCTCCCCTCGTAGGGCATTAAAAGATCTGAGATGTACATGAGGCCCAACATCAACTTACTTTGAAAGAACCTATACAGTAGACCCACATTCCTTTTGAACCAGGTAGCTAATTAAGAACTATCAGAATTTAAGTATTTGAATGATAAGTACTTTTGTTATAATTATTACTTCTTTAGGTCTTCGTAACTTCTCTCTGGAAAGGTAAAAGGCAAGACTTTTAATAGGCTCGTTCACAACATTGACACCCACGAATGTCACTTTGAGTCAATGTTGAGTTGATCTGTAAAGCCTCTAAACACAGCACTTGGTTTCACTAGTTGGGATTATACAGGGGCCGAGGACAGATACTGAAGGGGCCAAGGAAAAACTTGCCCAAACGAAATACCGGAAAATTGGAAGAAACCTTGTGAAGGATAAAATATAGATAACCCTTGCAGGGCTAAGAGGAAGTAAATGGGACACAAAGCAGCAAATCAATAATACAGTTAGATGGTGTAGCAGGTCACAAAACTGAATGAAGCAGGGAAACATGAAAGCAAAAGGGGTAGAAAAATACTTTCTTTTGAGGACAAAGCATTTCACAAGGTAACTTCTAGTTATACAGTTTGTTGGATCTCTAATGCTGTGGCCTTATTTTTTCTGTGTTTCAATTTATCAAATTATTACAAGCAAGATCTGAGTTATGATGGTGATCGGGATCAAATATCCATTTCTGCCAGTTTACCTCACTATGTGAAGCATGCAAAATGTCAAACTTTTATGGCGCCCAAGTTTAACCTAAAACAATGGCAGATGGTAATTTGCAGAGCAGCTTTGTCTCCCAAGCTTCAAGCAAGGCTGCAATCCTAATTTGAACACCTCAATGGACATTACATTGTAAGTAAAGGAGGTAATTCAGTTTGCCTTTGGTAAAAAAATTATAATAATACTAAATATAACTAGTTTTCTCTCTCACATTTACTCATGAATATTTCTTTGACATGGTTACATTAACGGCCATTTTTGTAACCTAAATCAAGTAGTATAATTTGGAATAACAGATAATAAAATCTCTGGCAGTTTTTCTCCTTAAAACTTAAAAGCTAACATATTTCTGACATTACTGTACAATTAAAATTGATGGACACTATCTGCTCTTACAGTGAGTGTCTCTGCTTATCCCATTTCCTCTGTCTGTAGACAAAAAAACCTGAAGCTTCATTTCAAAATACTTGATACTTAGGTCAAATACTTAATATTAGTATTCAACATTTTGGTTATTTTTAAGAAGTAAATACTATACAATAATATACTATACTATACTATATTGCAATACACTATACTATACTATACTCTCATTCCGAAAGACATTGTATTAGGGTTGCCAACTGAAATTGCAGAATTTCTTCCATAGTCTTATATTTAACATTTATATCTGCAGTACATTTTTGGGCCACATGAGAAAGCCTGAATGTTTGTGTTGATCTAATAATTGGAGTCTACTTCGGCTTAGAAAGGCTAGTTTACATTCTGTTTGTTTAACCTATGAGTGGAAATGAAACTAATGAAATGCATTTATTTGGTCTCATTTATTAAGTATGTAACGTGTATAATGTAAATTCCAGATAATATAAGGTGATGTGGAAACAGCATTAGAAATAGTCAGGAACATTTATGCACAAATTGACTCTTCTCACGATTTATAGATAAGGCTGCACCGTACTGCATTATACTATAATGTACTATAATTTACTATACTATACTATTCTGTACTATACTACACTGCGCTATTACTTTGACATACCTTACTTTACTCTACTACACCTCACTTCTTCCCATGTATCATCAATTCCTCTGTGCTGGAGGTATTCTTTCAGGCTTCATATTGTTTGGTGTGATTACTGGCAATGTGCAGATATGGAGTTCCTGTGCTCACATGGAGTTCTTTAACTCACCGGCTTTAACAGGAATGATTCCTGTCAGGCTACATCTCGGAGCTTCCTGCGGTCCTGCTCCATTCATTCAGACCAGAAACACAGATTCATAAGCCTCATCAGTAAACAAGGAACGGTGACTCAGCGGGAAGAAAAACACATTCTGCCTGTCATATTTGAAAGTCAATAAGCTCCGGTGTGCTTTGATACATTGCACCAGCTAGTCACCAATAGAGAAATATAGTGTACATTCAGACAGTCTTTCTTTTCATCTTTATTTATCTGTCTTTTTTTTTTTTTACTGCTAAGTTTTTAATGAGATGCTGACACTGATGATCCCAAACATCTGCTGGACCCTCACGGTTCATAATGGGATAAAAACCAATTAGACGGCACCACCCCAGAGCTGGAGTTGTGGCTCTCAAGCATGTGTGAAATTCATCAGCTCAAGCCTCATCTGCCAGCTGACTTCCCAATGGATCATTTCTACCCGCCTTTGTCTGCACATTGGTGTGTACAGCCCTTTGTATTACCAAGGTTTACTTAAAAAAATTGAATTGTTGGTAGATTAAAAATATACCGCACAGCAACAGAGTTTGAATACTGATCCAGATCACCTGAAGGCCTTCATTAGCATTTTAAAATGTGCTTCAGGCAGAGTTCTAAGGGACTACATGGACCTCTCTGCCTGTTATTTGAATTACTTAATACATTTTTCTTAAAGTGCATGAAATAAATGATTTTCTCAAATTGTGAAGGGATTTGTGAAGTAACAACTTCTGCCCTCAGGGAAGACTACTTTTCAATGATAAACAACCTCTGTAACCTTAGGGGAGACATCCTGCTCTACAAAGAGGTAAAAAGGTAACTTTTATTATCTCTTTAATGTGAGTTCGGGATGGTATTGCATTTTCAATTCAATGATGTCACAGTGAAAACACCTTTACTGGGAACATCTACTGGAACATCTGGTAACAATTACTGGTGTACATTCAGTTATGCAACAACAAAAAGAATTGCCATATGACCAATGGTGCAGAGAAATGAAGCCAACGTGGAAGAGCCAAAAACTGCAGTTCCGCAAAATGGCCTCTTGAGTCTGGCTCCAAAAGCGAGTCAGACCTCCACGTTAAAATGCCCAACATCACAGCAGAAATAAAATAAAATAAATAAAACTGTTTTGCTTTGGCTACACAGATGATACTTGTTGGTAAGATCAAGTCATTGTTGGCTGTTGGTCTCTTCATGAGTTTTCTTGACAATTACAAAAACATGGAACCCCACCAGCCATAATACTTAATAGTTAGCACTACTAACTTTCTATCGAATTTTGTCCAGCTAGTGATTGTGATTTGAATGTTGTAGCTTCTATGTACAATTGTTTAGAAATTAAAACAAACACAGGCATTTCATCTCATGTGACATACTGTCACCCAGCGGTAGGCAAAATAAGAGCCACCATTGGCACACAGTACCGATGGCAAACTAGCAACAAGTGTGGAAGAGAGTTTTGGGGACATTTTGAAGCGCCCTCTCAAATGAATGCCAAATTACCTCATTCACAGCCATTGGCAGTTGGCTTGCCTGTTATTGACGGTAGTGTGAATTAATTTTTTTTTTGTAAAGCAATAACACCTGCAGTTTTGTCATTTACAGCTTGTTCTGTTTTATAGCCACTGTCGTGTGCGTCCAATAAACTGCAACATAGCTGGCGCAACCTACCATGCACCATCACATAACAAAATGTGTCATTGCACAGTGCTTGTCCTGCTAAAAACAACATCTCTTCTTTCTCCCGGACATCAATCTCCTCCCAATTTTCGGTCCATACACCTTCAACCACCTTCTTTTATTTTATTATTTCATTAAAGTGCAGACTAGCCTTCATCCTTATCAACAGCCAGGAACATATTTTTTCAGCACATTTCAATAACCCTAAAACCTTGTTCAGTCCATTCCCAGGCAATCAGAGCAGCATGGGTGGTCTTTCACAAAGCAGCACTGCCAGCGGCTTCATATCAGTGCAGCACCACCACTTCAACAAGGAAAATGTCACTTTTGATATCTCCCCCTGGTCATTGTCAGGGTGGGGAGTCTAACCTGGATAATGAAGTAAAAAAGGAAAGGCTGTGGGAGGAAAAAAGCTCTCTGGTCAAAGTTTGTGTACTCAACAACCCTGCCTGATGCTATTCATTTATTTTCATGCCTCCGTCCAGGCGACAGCCGTGGCCGGAGGCATTATGTTTACGGGTTGTCCATACGGTCCATTTTTCTGAACATAATATCTCAGGGATGCCTGAAGGGAATTTCTTCAAATTTGGTACAAACATCCACGTGAACTCATGGATGAACTGGTTAGATTTTGGAGGTCAAAGGTCAAGGTTGCTGTGACCTCACGTCCGCTCTATTCTTGTGAATGCAATATCACAGGAACGCTGTGAGCGAATGTCTTCAAATTTGCCAAAACGTTGACTTGCCTTTAAGGTTGAACTGATTTCACTTTGGTGGTCAAAATGTCACTGTGACCTCACAAAACATGTTTTTGTCCATAACTCAAGAATGAATAAGCCAATTGTAGCAATTTCACGCAAATGTAGGATATAGGATAAAATGATGAAGGGATGGCATTTTGGACAGACGTGGATGTAAACTACTTGACCGGTTGGCAGAAGCATACAACCGCAAGGTGGTAAATCTATGTTTTTCATTTGTTTTGTGTGTGTATTATTTCCCTCCTCCTGTTGTTTTGTGCACTGCCATTTATTGTGTCATCATATTTGAGTTTTTACATTCAATTTTGCTTTTTTTGTTGCCAGTATCCTCTGCTTGCATCTCGTTGGAGATATTAAGAATGCACAGACACGTTTGTTTGTCAAGGCAGCTCGCTGCATAACAATGACAGCATAAGTACAACACCAGCATGTGTTACTCATTAGACATTTAATCACTTCTAACAACCATGTGCTCGCAAGCATTGTCAGTATTTCATGTCATGGTGTGTAGCCCGTAAGTAGACATAAAAGCGAGGAGCTCCCAACAAATCTTTGATCAGCTCAGTCGGTGTGAGACCTGATGATGCGTTGCAGTGTCATCGTTATGTTTACAGTATTTAATGCACTGCCATTACCAATCCATCAAAAGGTCTGCAGCCAGCCTTTAACTCACACACACACACACACACACACACACACAAATTGAGCTGTTGGTGATATATCAAACAACGATACCATCGCTTCACAGTGACTTTACTTTATCTTCATGGCTTTTATACTCATTTGTTTCCCCCCCCTGTGTTTGTCATGTATTTGTCCTCTCATCCAGATGCTCCCACCACTACCCCTATACCCACCACAGCCACAACCACTACCACCACCATCACCACCACCATCTCCTTCCCTGAAGCCAATCAAGGTACAGTATCACCCTCCCACGATCTGTTTGTCTTTGTGTGTATGTGTGTGTGCTTCGTTATTCCCCGCACAGCCTTGAATCACTCCATATACCTCCATCCTCATGCCGCAGTGTTAGTCCTATTCATGTGTTCCTTTAACGATGGGTTAAGGTCACCCAGTTTCTGTCATCATTCACCATTTTTTAAAGCTTTTACAGTTAATTCCGAATTCTATCTGTAATTTAACAGGTAAGAAGTAATGGCTCAGGCGGCAAAATTAACTTCTCTGTGGATCTTGTTATTTTGTCACACATACCAATCCCAAGGTCAAGAATTAAATTTCATGCTTGAGAATAGCTCAACAGCTTTTTTGCTTTTCTTTTTTCTTTTTAACGAGGAGAATATAAATATGATTCTCATGTTCACATTTGAGCTTTTGGCAAACAGGCCAGATGATTCCTCCTGTCTAATCTTTAATGAATGCTAAGCTAAGCTAGCCACGTCCTGACTCCAGATTCATCATTAAAGGTTTTCTAAACCATATTGAGAGCATTAGAGAATTTTTACCACATTTGTTTTTCAACAGCTCTTCAAAGATGACAGTATGTCCTTAAAGGTTCTCTTTCCAGCTGATAACACCATCATTGCCGGAATGTAGTGCCCGCCCTTCCGTTAGCCCTCATGTTTACCCCTTTCTCTGGATAGCGTTTACTTGCGTTTTTTCCGTGCTGTGACTGCCATTTGTGTAGCTTCCTCTTGAATGCATGCTTACAATCTGGCAGCTGCTACGTTTTTATTGAAGTCGATGCTCGGAAACGTCCCAAATAGAAGAAAAATACAGGCAGAGGGCGTGGTCAACGCCACACCCTTCTAGTGGGCAATAAGTGATGATTGAGAGGGATTCATTTTGTATGAGTCTACACATCGTTTCTGAAGGAAAATTCCAACCATTCACCATCGTAAGGATGCCAACATTGCCATTGGCAATGCTCATTATGATTCTCTATAACAGTTCTATAAAATATTGGTTAACATGGAAACATGACGGATAAAAATAGACTTTGATGGACTACATCTATTGCATATACATACATCTATTGCAGTCACGAATTATGAATAATAACAGTGCTACACTTCACAAAGTGATGTGCCCCCACATGTTTTCTTTTTCTTCTTTTCAAATAAGTGTGTGGGTGTGTTCGGGTGTTTTTGATTGAGAGGACAAATAATAGGCCAAGGCCCAGCTTGCGTTGCTTTGTTGTCAGTGTGCAACCCTCTCAGAGTAACGTGGTGGCTTTGTTCCCCAAATCCTTTCACATCAGGGTTTCACAACAGGTTTCTATTTTTCCCCCACCAAACCGCAAACCTCTCCATCACACAAGAAATGCATCCATTACGGTTGTAAATAGCAGTATGATACCCCCTGACATGGCATGATGGGAAAAGCTAAATCAAACAAATAGAAGGCTGTCAACTATGAAGCATGGATACTGGATTGGCTGTGGTAATTGTATGAGTTTGATAATTGTTCTATAACAATTAGTCCCTGCAAACACAAGAATTGCCTTTTTTTATGAAACACATCGCTCATTCATAAAGCAAATTATAGATCATACTCTAGGTGGGTTGTTGAAGGAAGGTAGCAGTGGGGATGAACAATAACCAAACATGAGCACTTGAAAATTAGGCCCTTTTGAAATTGGCAAATTTTATCTTGCTCTTTCAGAAACAGAACTCGGGGCTATTGTGAGTGTAAATCTCCAAAGGGTGTAGATAGAAAACATCACTTTATGCCTCAAGTCAGAAATCAGCCTGAGCCCCAAATGCAATCAAAGCCTCTCTGACAGACCGCTCAATTGGAACAAATCTCACGAGGCTGGCAGAAATCACAGGCATTGTGCTTGATTATGCCATCTGATTGGATTAAAGAGAATACCTATCTTTGCAGGCTGATTGATAGCTCCTTTGCCTCAGATCAAGAAGTCGGGAGTCCGCACAGCCCTGTTCTGATTATCTCCATTCTAACTGATTAACACTTGGATCTCTGCTGATCATTGCTAATGTGCCTGCTGAGGATAAAATTGTTACTTAATGGGTAAATAATAATACCAATATTTCCTTACGGTTACTAGCACAAAATGTCTGAATTAGGCAATGATGATTTTTTTCTTTAAAAAAATAACAGTCACAAATAAAATAGTATATATATATATATATATATATGTATAATAATATATACAGTATATAATGAATTGATAAGCAATAAAATGCACTTTTGCTCAATTCAACTGTTATTGGTTTTGCTGTTTGCTATGTAAAGATATGGTGAAGTAATGTCTTCCTGAGCAGAGAATGAGGTCACTCTCCCTCTGTGTGTGTTGTTATCCAAGCTTCTCCTTGCTTTGTTGAGATAACCAGGCCGGATGCACTTGTTTCTAGTGCATGTGAGCGTGCCGCACTGGCGAGCTTATGGCCGCAAGTCTGCTCTGCTCTCATACAGCGTTTACAGCTCATGAAACCGTCCAAACTGACGGCGTCGTCGCGGAAGCATAGCACCCACCCTCCGGTTCCCCCTCAGGTAAACACTGTTAGCTCTGTCAGCACTTTTGCGGTAGTATGCCAATTGAAATGCTCACAATCTTGGATCTTTCACCTTGGAGGAAATGATGGTCCCACTTGGATTTTTTTCCTTCATAATGTAAGTAACATTTGCGGGAATAGTGGCCATTGTTTATGAGAAGTTTCACTGTCTCATTTTAACTTTTTCAATTGGCAAAACCGATTAACAAAATATATTGGTGACACTTAATATGTCCATGTCAATATTGCATATAAACATACTTATGTGTTGAAATCTGCGTAAATCACTGTATATTTATAATTATAAACAAACAAATATTCATAATGCTTTACAACAAGAATCATAACCCCACTATAAAGCATGTCATAATGACTTATGAGGTCAAGTATCATATTACTTCACAATTTCACTGACAATCTTTTTTTGTAAGGATCATTGTGTATTAAATATCCTATTGTTAAAATATTATAAATCACTTTTATGATGCATTATAATGTGATGATAGGTTACTCTGACTGGTTATTGTTTGCTTTCAGTACAGTATAAATGAACGTTTAACAACTGTGTTAAAAACTATGTTTTCACTTTACTTAAGCAAACACTACTTGGATTAATTTATAATCATATTTTAATGCATTACTATGGGAATGATGGAGTATCATAATACTTCACCTTGTAAGTCATTAAAAAAGGCTTTTTATTGTATTTGTTATGAAGTATTATTTGTCTTTATGAGTGCTTTTATCTATAATTATACATTGCTATAAGCAGATTATAAAGCATTCTAACTATTCTTACAATGCATATGTGGGATGTAGGAAAGGGTTACCAATATCAATTCATATCAATTTTGTGCAAAAGTGCATGCAAATCAATTATTGCTAGCTCTGAATCTTCTTTCTCTACAACCTTCACACTTAATGACAGAGTAAGATAAGATGGAAAATACTGAAAATCACTGTGTACAGTATGTTGGCGAGTTATTTCAGTCCCCAGTGAACAGGGCTCGCGTTGAGATGTGTGGACTCCACCTGATAAAGCAAACCTCACGTCTTCAGTGCCAATATTTTCAGGTTAAAACAACCCACTTACAGTTTTCTTCCAGATGTCCTCTCTTTGCTTTCAACTATCAGAGGAATTCCATTATAACTGTGTATATAGATTGAAGGCAGACTCATATGGCCATAATTCGCTCTGCCAGTTGATTTCATTTACCCACAGCGTGCCGTCCACCGCCAAATGAATCTATCAGAGTGGAATTGAGATTTTTTTTTCTATCAGTTACCCATTAGAGGGAAAGAACAGAGCACTTCAAAAAATCTATTAGAGCCCCAACACATGGCTCTTAAGTGCTTGGCAGGGTTCTGCAAGTGACATGGGGAAATGACAATTGCTATTTTCACTACAACATGTTTTTTTTAACCGAGTTATCCTGCAGACCAACTCCTGCAATTAGGACATTTTAATAATTGCAATTTACAGTTTCCCTTTATTTTTTAACATCTTTCAGGGATTGCATGTTGTGTTTCTCCTTTCTTACTCCGTCTCTTTTCTTGTGTCCTTTGCTGCATAATTTTTTTTCCAGCCATTTCTGTGTCAGTGTGGAGGAAAGACTTTTGTGCTGCACACTCTCTTCAGGGGCAGCATTCTATTGCTTTAGTGGTAGTCAGGGCCAAACGGAGGTCTTTTGTGAAACACAAGCCCAAAAGTACAAATGCACTGCTGTCTTTTGTCAGGATTCAACATTCATCCTCCCATATATTCTAGCTATCTCATTACCTCAGCTCTCTCTCCCTCATCATCACAACATGACTAATGGTTCCCTAATTCAACACATCGCCGAATGAACAATGCCACTTTAACCCTGAATGAAGAAGAAAGATAATAGATGTGTACCTTGTGCAAATAACACAATCATCGCCAGGCTAGCATTACGTTTTATTGATGAAAGACCATAAGCGGTGCTGACAACTAATTCATTTAACCCGCAGAACAGGCAGGGAAGGGTAAAGAAACAAATATCTATTCATTTTGTCTGGGTCTTTAATCACATAAACACCATCTGGTGAAGTGACTTAAGAATTCTATGAATTTAGATGCGTCTCCACCTCATATTCTCAGGACTGACTCATGCACACAATGTGCCAGATAATGTGTGACAGTTTGATTCCTTGTCTTGTTTTAAAATTGGAGCAGCCAGCCTTAACTAATTTGATTAAGGTCAATAGTAACACAATAAGTGCCGTCATGTGACATGCAACCCTGAAAGAACATCAATGATATTACAGCATTCAGCATCAAGGAAAAAAACTAGTTTTGAGAGCCACAGGTCTTCTTAATGTGGAGGCATACTGTCATTTAGAGGTATAACTGCGATCCACAATGACCAAAATGAGATGAAAAAATGGCCAGGGGAGTTTGTTTCAATGTGTTAAAATAACTGCTATATTGTACATATATATCAAGCAGCGACCTCCTTTGCTGAAAAATAAAGCCAACACTGAAGTGCCAAAAAATGCAGTTCTTCAGATGGCCACTCGAGGCTGGCTCCTGATCAAACCCCATCGACCCCCATGTTAAAATACCCTTCTTTGAATACGTTTACAGCCTGGTACAAAAAAAAACAGCTCTAGCCAATATCCTGGTTCATTACTGCACAGGGGATGAATTTTTATATAACTCACCTATTAGAATGAAATATCTAGTTAGCTATCTCCTCTGCTGCGTCACAGGAGTCGCCTCAGCTCCACAAACGAGCCACCTCTTTGCCTATTTTTGGACAAGCAGGGAGTTAGGTTGTGTTGTAACTGCCAAGATGGTGACGGCTGGAGCCACCCATTTTGAGCTTCACCACAGCACTTTAGAAACCTATCGGTGACGTCACCGAGACTATACGTCCATATTTGATATAGTCTATGGTATGAATCCTGTATTTGACACTTTCTATTATTTCAATAATACAGGAGGTACTTAGGCATGAGGCTTTGAGTTAAATGCTAACATGCTGGTATGATTTTTGACGTATTCGCCATCTGAGTTTAACGTGTTACTGTACTAACATTTGCTTATTAGTACTGAACACTAAGTACAGCTGAGGCTGATGGGAATGTCTTTAGTTTTGCAGGTATTTCATCATAAACCGAAAAACATGACCTGATAAGGTTGCTCTGAAAGGTCAGAGAATCATCACGATTGTGAGGTGGACATGTACCAAAATGTACCAGAATGTCATCAACACTGATGCAGTATCTTGTTCGAGGATGTTAGTGTGCCTCAGTCCAAATTTTAAAGTGAAAACAAGTAAGGAACAGCGTACAGCAAAAGTGATTAGACAGTATATGCTGTTAGTTCCTCACGATTCAGAAATAGAGTTTCTCCCTGTTTTTTTTTTATAGCAACATTCAACAGTTGTTACAGGGAGAAATCTATTGTTGAAGAAAAGAGATAGGCTGCCCGCTTCTCTATCAACAGAGCTCGGTGGGAGACGGCAAAATTCTGCGATATGTAGGAAACCACAAACAAAAGCCAAAGTAGGGAAGGAAGGTTAGAGAAAGTGGATCCAACTAAAAAGTAATCTCGCTGCCAGCGGGGACACCCGGCAGCCTGTTGGCATTTTCAGCACCACAGGGTTCCACCTAATCCATTTCTGCCAATACAATTATGATCGGCATGCAGTTATCGCTGCACGTTGAGCTGGATGTCATGTCACAGTGAGTCACCAAAGGGCTCGTGGGAAGTGTGGCAACTAGTAATGGAGCTGATGTGCCCCCATCATATCTGTGAATGTTAGCGAGAACACTGCCGATGTCTCAGTTGACCTGTGAAGCTGGAGATGGTGGATGAGGAGGAGGCTGCCCAAAAGTGGACAGGCAATCACTCAGCAGCAGACATAGTGAATGGTCCCACATGGCTGCCACCCACAGTGTAATGAGGGTTACCAGGCCATGGCTGCCTTTCTGTTGACTGAGGCTTGCAGGGACATGAGGATTCATTTTACATGTTGAAGCCGATGAACTAGTGCAGCCATTACATGGCTTCTGGACTGTTGTGTTAAACAATCGTTCAAACCCATGAAAATAATATAAATAAATACAAATCTCCAGTCACTCATTTCCCCATTTTAATTTAATATATGGCCTTTCTTAAATCAGCATGTCTATAGTTGCATTCACGTGGACCCAAGCACTTACCTCCAGTCTTTATTTAGCCATGTATACGGTTTTATTTGTCTGAGAAAGCTTTTGGGGTTAACCCTTTAGATTTAGAGGCACAGTGTGTAGGATTTGGTGCCATCTAGCTGTGTGGTTGTCTAACAGATGTGGATAGGGCACGGAAGGAGAGGACTCAAGAGATTGTTTTCCAGCATTCATTTGCCACCTCAGAGGACAATACATAACCCATGAATTGCCCTCTGGTATCTCTTTCTGCATCGTTGCTCCCTCAACTATGCAAAGCGGCACCGTTTGATTCTTTTTCTTCAAATGCATGCATTATTTTGACATTACAGTATGCAGTCTACTCAGTGTAGTGTATTACATTACCGTGTAGTATATTACTAGTCAAGGGCTATTAAAATGTACGGGAAAACATCTAACCTTAATTATGACAACAAATCTCAAAACCATGAAAAACTATTTACAATAAGAAGAACACATGGTGGGCAAAGTAAAGAGGTGCGGTGGGTCGGGTGACTAAACAGAGGCAATAACATTATAACATTAAAACAAAGAAAAACGCATGTAAAAACATTAAATAATCCATTAACTGCCTTCTTGTGTTTCTTTCTGCACCTCTTTTCCTAAACGTGCTAAATTGACTTGGGAAAAGGATGCCAAAATCTTTGCAGCACAACTTTGGTAACTGGACACAGGGCGGCCTACAGTAATACAAATGGCCCCTAAAATTCTGAATGAAAAATAAACAAAACCTATATATTTTAACCATCAACCATTTGTTGCAAAACACCTGGATAAT
Organism: Pholis gunnellus; assembly: GCF_910591455.1. Lineage (NCBI taxonomy): Eukaryota > Metazoa > Chordata > Actinopteri > Perciformes > Pholidae > Pholis > Pholis gunnellus. The sequence goes on from NC_136540.1 coordinate 14,567,017, forward strand.
GTGATCGTAACCGTAAAAAAAGTCATGCTTTAAAGTTTACATCATGAACAATTCAATCTCCAAAGAAAACAACTAAATAGTGTGGCAGCATTTTTCTACACAACTTAACCTCGTATAAAATATAAACTTTTATATTTATATATGATACACAATGACGATACCTTCAACACAGATGTGAAAGAATCTTTAAATATAAAATTGCTCCTTGCTCCTCAGGGCTGCAATGATGTAGAACGAGTTCAAAGCAGGCTACAATAAACCAATACATGTCAAGAATATTGTTGTGTCTGAAAGAATGTCAATGCAATTAATATGCATCTGTAAATATCACCCATTACAGCTAGCTTCCTGTTTGTTACAGTAAATTGATATGCTACAAACATTTCGTACATCTCTTAATTACTGTGGAAAGTTAATTAGGTAGATGGGCTGTTTTACACACTTGTTTTATTGGTTAGCCTTGCCGCAAAGGCTACTCAGCTAATCTAATTAATTTAAAAGGGAGCTAGCCATGTGGTAGTCTAAAGCCGGGGTTAAGGTTTAAGGTCAAACTTAACCGGCTAACTCGCTTATCTGGCTTTGAGTTAGAAGCACTTTGAACTTTAAGCATGATTTCCCTTCAGTGTTTTTACTGGAGGTGTGATTCAACCAAATATGCTCATAAATTGTCAGTGTAATGACTGGCCTGTGGCATTATTTAGCACTGACATGTCTCAGCTACTCGAGGACCTAGTAGAGAAACGGGTCCTCGGAGGCCTCGGTAATTCTGAAACGGACTCAAAGCAGTCTCACCTTGTGAGATCGTTCCCTGTAACCTGAGCCTCTGGCGGCAGAGATGAGGTGTGGTATTGGCCTACTGCTCCCCGAACAATTACACATACGGAGCACCATTCTCTCTTACACAAACATCTGTCTGTGTCTTAATAGCTTTCCGGCACTTTCTTATGTCTCCGCTGAGACAGAAGGCCAAGGAAACCTAAGGCACGCTAATGTACATTTAGCCTCTTGAAACAACATTGCGGCTGTTGAAACTCTCCTATTTGAACATAATTTGTTTTGATGTATTCTTCATGCGTATACGCCTATGATTTAACCAAATGTTGCTTTTATCATTTTAAAGTCAATTTCAGCACTTTTACTGTGGTAGAAATTGGCACTAATGCAGGCACACTTTGTTAATCACTCGGAGAGCAATGTTTTTGGACAAGCCCCATTTGTCGGTGTGCAAGCATCTCCATCAGAGGGGTTTTTAAATGGCATTTGTTTCTCCAGCACAGATTTCAGTCTGGGCAAGGTGCGATCGCTGCTTCTGTTTCCCATAAGTAGTCTGTAGTCTCAATGTAAGTATTGCTTCAAGGGATAGGAAGATGCACAGGGGAAACAAACACTGGACTTTCACCAAGGAGACTGATGTTTTCTCCCATTTCAAATCAAGTCAATGTGGACTTAATTTACCATAGTAGCACTTTTGTTGAATGAGTAAACCTACCTTGGAAGCTTATTTTGAAAAAGCAACTGTATGTACGTAACGAGCAGAAACTGTATGTGTCCAGGGAACCCGGAGGTTTATTTTGAAAGGACACTATGCATGTCAAAGTGACATGCTGTCCCTGACTCATCCAAAACGAATGCTTGAGGGGTCCCTAGAGGGTCAGAGTTTGAAGCTTAGGGGCCACTGACCATACTGCTGTAATTGACGAGTTGGGAGTTGGAGTGTTGGGGTGTTGGAATATTTGTATCCATACCCAGCCATCGCAACAGTAAACACTTTTACTTTGTTAAAACTTCACTTGAGTCCTTGCCATACAAAACATTCCCGTTGCAAATAGATGGTGAAACGTTTCCAAGTCATACACTGATACATTAGGACAGCTGCACAATGATTTCCTCTTGATAGTTTGTCTTTTCTCCATAGCAAAGCTGCCTAAAGCACATGATAATAGTCTCTTCCATATCTCCTCAAGCAGCAGCCACCCTCCCCTCTGAGTGGAACGTCCAGTGTGTGCAATGGAAAGTGTATTTGTGTGTGTGTGTAAGCTTATGTTTATCTCTGCACTGCCTTTGGTTCCCTTTGATTTCCCTTAAGCCTTATGTCTTTTGTCATGTTCTGGTCTTCTGAATGCTTGCTTATGGGTGTCATTTGTTTTCTTCCCCTGCCCCGCTCCCTCCCTGCCTCCTCCCCCATTTCTCCTTTATTTGCATGCTGTTCCTCCTGTTCCACACCTCCCTCCTCAACTGCCATGTCCTCTCCCTGTGTGCTCAGACACTGCGCCCAGCACTGAACCTGCAGCTCATGGTTGGTATCTCTACTTTCCTCTTTATGTCTCTTTTTTGTTTTGTTTTTACTTGTATGCTTTCTCTGCAGCATGCTTACTTTTGCACAGTTGACAGTTGTGCCGGGCTGCCCAGCCTGGAGATGTCAGCTGTGTGCCTGGTTTCAGTCATTTATTGATCCTGCTGACCAGTCTTTTGAGGCCACGGAGCACCTGTCGAGTAACAGTCAGGCTGTTTTTTTTTGGTTTTTGTTGCATTAATTGTGCCACAAAGATGTTTATGTCACATACTGTCACTGCATAGAGCCATGCGTAGCATAGAAACACCTTCTTTTCTTTTAAAAGAAAAAGCTTCTCATACTCCTCGATGGAACTGTATTTATGAAATGGTTGTACCAACGAACCAATTACAGTGTTTCCCTGAAGGTGTCACAGAGGAATAAAACCCACTCTGAGGCCAGAACTGATTATATCAACAGCATGAAATGATTCTGTGTGGATGCAAAAATAGACCTCATTTACTCGTTTTCATTAATTTGAATGAAGATGATATGCATCATTTTCTCATTTTGCCTAATTTGCATCCCTTTTTTTCATTATTTTGTGGCAGCAGTTTCATAATTAGTGTGAACAAATTCATGAACGTTTGGTCACAAACTTTCTATTAAGCATGAGCTCAGTTTTGATCCATCAGGACATTTTATACTGACCTCTCTTTCTATAAACGTCAAATTATAGGGGCCATGCAGCTAAAAATTGAGCTATGGGCCCCTTGTGGTTATTAATACATCCAAACATTATCTCATGCTTATCTGGGGCGGGGAAAGCATGTTTAGCAGGGTAGTCAAGATGTCCCTCTCTAGCAATGCCTGGACAATCTTTAAAGAAAAGCATCCAGGAGGCATCTTGATCAGATGCCCAAACCACCTCAGCTTGCCCCTTTAGATGCAAAGGTACAGTGGCTCTACTCCGAGCTCCCTCTGGATGTCTGAGCTCCTCAACCCTATCTCTAAGACTGAACCCATGGTCACCCTACAGAGGAAGCTCAATTTGGCCGTTTGTATCCGCGATCTCATTCTTTTGGTTAATATCCAAAGCTCACGACCATAGGTGAGGGTTGGTACGTATAGATTGACTGGTAAATCGAGAGCTTTGCCTTCTGGCTCAGATTCCTCTTCACCATAGCATTTCGGTACAACGCCTGCATCACTGCTGATGCCACACCAAACCTCCTGTCCATCTCACTTCAGACTTGGAGGTACCGACTCTGATCCCGACCGCTTCACACTCAGCTGTGAACTGCCCCAATGCGTGCTGACGGTTACGGTCTGATGAAGCACATCAACCGAACCACCGGTTGACGAATCAAATCGAGTGCAAAGAACAGAAACGCAATTCTGAGGTCTCCAAACAACGATGCTATCCTCCCCCGGCTGTGCCTTGAGATCCCGTCTATGAAAATCACAAACACAATCGGTGAGAAGGGACAACCCTGAACAACCCTTAGGTTATTCAGTTAAACACAATTATATATTTGGAGTCAAAACATACACACCTGATAAAATAACCAACCGAGAAGAACATTTGAGGCCCAAACCCCTGAGGGCCTGAAACCCCACAGAAAATACCTATTTTGCCAGGATACTTATTTGTCATTCGCATGATTCCATTGTTTGGTTTCTTTTAGTTTATTTTCAATGGATGGTCAGATTTGATCAAAATGAAAGATAGGGCCAGATGGGGTCAGGGCTTTGTGAGGCATGTGAGGTGTAAACAACAAGTGTCTTCCAGGATCAATAGCAGCCACCGTATCTTTTTAAATGATAAAATGTGATAATTCACTCCTACAAGGGGATCAGTTTCAATGTAAAAGTGATTTTTGCTCTTCTAATGCAATTTAAATGGGTTTTTTTTACAATTTATGGCATGATTAATAGTGCCTCTTGTACTGAGGGTTTTACAATGAAATTAGCCTTGAGTGCATGAGTGAGGGATCCATTTAATTTGACAGACAATCCAATCTAAGGTGATGGTTTTAATACTATGTACCCAATACAATGTCAATGATCATTTCATCAAATAACTATAATGGTGATGAGCCTTACCTTTCCATTGCTCATGCAAGAGATTTTTTGCGATCTGTGGGTATCTACAGATCGTGAGTGTTAAATATGCTGGGACTGTAGGTTGGAACTGTTAGTGAAGAGCAATACAGTTCATTCATAGGAAATGACAATTACAGATATTTCTGTTTGAAGGTGCTTGTTGTGATAAAGCAGAAATATCCCTAAACTAGTTTTGCGTTGGATTCACATATAGGACCAACATATTCTCGCTCCCAACTCGTCAAATACAGACGCGAGTTCAGTGTCACTAAGCTCAAACTATGACACTCTATAAGCAAATCTCTTGCTTCAGTTGTGGTCGTGTCAGAGACGGCGTGTCAACATGTGCTTTATATACATGTATAGTGTCTCTTAAAAATAAAATTCATAAGAAGTTAGGTTTAGGCAACAAAACTACGTAGAGGGAGAGAGTGTGGTTGATGTTAACTTGCTCTTACCGTTCCGTTATCGTGCAATATCAGAGAGTAGATGATTTGATTTAACTTTAATGCAAAAGCAGATAAAAACACTTTTCTTATACGGTAATGCTTAAAGATAGTAAGTTCATCTCGATATCACACGTTTCAAACATATTTTCTAGTTTATGCATGAATGAATTGAATTAATGATGTAATCAGCATAAATTGGCATGCTTAATAAATCACACTGATGGTGTTGGGATGTGAGGCAGTTGAAGTGCCTCCTGACATGGTGTTGATTTCCTGTGTCAGACAGACACGCCTGCAGCAGTCGTGGGGCTCTCTCCCTGTAAATGATGTTGGCAGCTTGCATTGGCCAGGCCACAGATGCTTTAGTCTCCTATTTGTGAGATTTGTTGTCAACATTTATGAGTTTTTGAATGGTTTCCCCAGATGTTATACTGTATCTCAGCGGTTCGTAAGTGTTGAGCAGCGCCTTGAAAAAATGTTTTTCCCTCTCTGGTGCGGTAGGCAAGAGAAAAGGTGTTGCGCAGCAAGGTAGGACTCTCACGCAGAGAACAAAAGCGATTCAGACTGGAGTCTGGATTTTAAATGTTTTTATTTGATACATTACAGGGCTTCACAGATCAAATGTGCATAGAGTGCAAGAGTACAAAGGTTTCAGTCCAAGATGAGACATGCATGATGAGTCACACTGGGGGTTCTGGTGTGTTTGTAATGACTTGACCTGCTGGCAATTGGCTCCATGTGTGTTCAATTAAGCCCTAGATGATGCACCTGTAGAGAAACCCACTTATTGGGTGACCAATCATGCACAGGAAAGTCCAATATGGGCTGAAAGTTTCCACTTTTGCACATTTTGTCACTGTCCCCTAATGTATCAAATAGAAACATTGAAAGATTCTCGTCTGAACCTCAATTCTCTGCGTGTGAGTTCTCCCCTGATGCACAGCTCAGCTCATAATAATTTTCTTTAATTGTAACTATTAACTTCATCGATGCATCATGAATATATTTATAGTATATAAATTGGAAATTTTTACTAGAAATGTTGAACTAATTGCAATAAACGGAGGCTGTCTAGTATCAAGATTGTGGATATTTCAAGGCCAGTGTAAAGTTGCGTGACTTATCTTAATATTTTCCACAAACTTAAATAAATAAACTATTAAACTTACTTATTTATCTAACCATTTGTTATATCTTAAATACATCTCCAGTTCTCTCTGTCTAAAACTACCACCCAAGATCATCGGATGATTACGGATGGTGAATGACGTCCAATGCCATTGTTCAGTGCCAATGCAGAAAGTAGAGCTCTTTATGTAGCAAGGTTTTTCCCCGATTGAGCATTGCAGTTCAGAATCCATTAAAACCAAAAGACTTTTTGATGCTTCTTTTGACTTGTATCTTACGATAGCCCTGAGAGGTGAGTGAGAAAAAGAAAAGGTGAAAAATGTTTTGACAGAATATTCTTTCTAAGAAATATCTGCGAAAACCGGTTAGAAATAAAGTTTTGGCTGGTAGAAAGTGTTTGTTGTTGTAACACTAATTTTGGCAAGGTTATCCTGGCAAAATCTTTTTTTTAATTAATAAACACAGGAGAGAAAACACTTTAGATCAGACTCAGAAAATGGATCACCAGAATTGTATTTTCTTACCTGCCTCTCAGTATCTCTTTAAGTAAATACAAAATACATGATCAGCTATGTTAGCTGCTGTAATCCATGTAATACCAATACATCAAATAACAATGTGAAAACAATTTCATCTAAAATGTGAAAGAGCCCGCTCTCAGTGATGAACCTGCAGAGAATGATCAGCATGGTCTGCAGCTCCCCTCGGCGTTACAGACCAATGAAACGAGTTTCAGCTCATTGTTGCTAGTTCTAGCTGTCCATCCCAGAACTTCACTCTCCAGGTTCACGGTCACGTTTCATTTTCGGCCGTAGCGGGCAGCTCAGTGAAAAAGCTGTTATAAACCCACTGCACACTACCTGCGCAGCATCAAACAGCAAACATAGAGAGACTAGCTGGTGAACATAGTGAAGCATGTAGGAGCTAAAGAGCCAGATATCTCCCCCCCCACCCGGAGCAGGTAGAGATCAAAAACAGAGCGAGGAGAGAGTAAATATTAGACTTACATTAACCAGGTGGCCACAAACACGACTTCAAATGAATTCTAATGCTGCTCTGTGTCTGCTGGATGTGTGAATAAGTAAGTCTCAGCGAACAGGTCCGTCATATCAACTCAAATGGTGATGATAGGTGCTGTATGTTGTTTGGCTAATTAAATCCGTTATTGCAGGTTTCATTTCATTATTTAGTGAGAAAAAGAGGTGTTTGACGACCTGTCACTTGTTTGACTGTGTTTACAGTAGATGTAAAAGGAGTTCGATGTATCCTGTTTCATTACGGAGTGTTGATTTGTTAAAAAGAAGGGGAAAAAAAGGTTTTCAGTTACAGTATTTCCCTCATAAAATATTTGTAAAGGGCAAAAGAACATGGGCTTAAACCAGATGAATGGGTTTTCAAGGTGGATTGATGGAGATGGGATTACATTAATATGCATACACGATGTGGTGAATGAACATTAGTGAAGGGTTCAGGTGTTGTATCGAATATTTAAATATAATTAACTCTCAATTATTCCACAGGGCTTATGTTGATGTGAAACCGGGCTTTCGGTAGAAATATTAGGCAGTTTCTTTTTCAGCTGACTAATCATGTTTCGACCCTTGAAATGGCAAACAGCAGACACACACACATCAGAGCTTGAAACATGTCTAAATTCTCCTTAAATACAAGCTCACGACATATCGATCACATTTTATACGTCAAATTATTGTTGCTCATTTTTCATTGAAGGTTAAACCTGCTTTGTTCTGAAAATAGCACTGTGCTTTTTCCCCCTCCAGGAGATGAAACCATAAATCCAGCTGCTCTATAGCGGTTAACAACAATGATCTTACTGTGAGAATGAGAATAGGATGTTGACAAGACGCCTTTTACTTTAAATATATTCAAGGTCAGAATTTAGGCAACATTTCGTTCAAATACAGATATATTGTTAGTACCCTGTTCATTTTAACAGCCACAGAGGGGCCAAATGATTTTGAGTCAATCTCTCTCTGTTTGCAAAAGCGTGCTCTATGCATGCCACTGTTTCAAAACACTTGACCAAATTATAAATAATTTCAAAAAACATAAGTTTTCAAATTTCCCGTATTTGGTTGTACATGTGTCAAAGTTGTTTCACTTTAAAAAAAAAGCTATAATATTGATATTTCTATAATAACAATGTTTAAAATGACAAAGTGGCAATCTGGAAGGGGTCACCCGTGCTGCCTAAGAGTAAAAATAAAATATTTATTGCAAGTTTAACAAGTTTAAAACAAACAGCAGGGTCATAAATATCAATCAAGCACAGTCTGTACACACCAACACAGTCCTGAGGAGAGGTCTGATCAGACAGTCACACGTGTGGGTGTCCAGGACAAATACAATACAGACGGTTTTTTTCAGGAAGCAGTGAATCACTTTGTTATGACTCGGATTTCAAGCCCTGATTCAATGAATGTGGACAGTGATGAGTCAGTGACGGTCAGTGCAAGGATAAGAACATCAATAGTATCATCATGTCCCCAGGGATAGACTGGGCCAGCAGGTAGGCTAAGAGGAAGTTATGACAATGAAGATACAGAATCAACTCAACGAACTGTGTCTTGCCATATCTGTAACAATATCTTACAGCTGTTTATTTGTGCCTTTATAGGGACACATTTCACAAAGGTCTGATACCATGGAAACTCAGCTGCAGCTGATAATAATTACAGCAAATATGTTTGACTGAAGAAAGGTTAATAAGTTGCAATAACAATAATCAGTTTTGTTTCGATTTCTGACAAACTTGCCCACTTAATAAAAATAATCATGAATGGCTGTGGCTCTGGAGGTAATATATCGAAGCGCTTTTACATAAATAACCCTTTAATCATGTTTGCTGCACGTAGCTACAGAGGTGAACCCCTGCTTTAGCCAAGACTATGCTTACATGCAAACAAGAAACTGGGAGCATGGCAAGGAGAATGCATGTGCCAACGGTTTCGTACTGTAAAGACACCCTTTACATGCAGCTGGTCAGTACAAGTAAAAAACCATTACTTCTTCCTGAAGGTAGGACCTAATGCAGGACTGTTGTATTACACTGCATTAGTTTTCCCCACAGGAGTTAGTTTTATAGTGTAGTGCTCTAACTGCTGTAGTCTGAGGTTTTGTTCAATAAAGCTGAACCTTGCAAAAACTTTTGCTGCAACACAATTCATAATCATCTGGCCATGTCCTCTGTTGGCTAATCAAATACAATAGGACTGTATATAAACAGTAGACATGCCATCGCCGTGTGGTTTGTGGACTACGGTTTTGAAGCCTTGAATTCTGTATTTCGCCATCACCATCTTGGTTTTTGGAGCAAGAAGATGACATGAGAGAGTGGGGCTGGAGTACAACTGAAAGCTGAACAGATTTTTTTAGGTGACCAAAATGTTACGTTTGTTTTCACAAACTGAAAAGTTCTCAGACAAAAAACACAGACATCTCCCAGACCGTACAACGCCGTGGTAGCGACCTGTCAATCACAATCATTTGACCTCTTCTATACATTTAGACCATTGCTAATAATCACAGAGAACGTTCAAAATAAACGTTATCTGTGATTATGTTCCACGAAATGAATTAAAAAAACTAAGAGCATTTCATTCCTTTAAGTGTCATTTAAAATGATGATGAATAATTTGGGTGTCAACAGGGCAATCTCCCCAAAACGCCCGGTGCATTTGAAGAATGCCAATACATGTCTCGGATCCTGTGCCCGGCGTGTGACACCAAGTCAGAGCCTGTTAGAAAAGCATCAGTGCTGACCGCCTCGCTCCCCATATTCTCGCAAATGTTGTTGCCATGGCGATGCCCCCCCTTGTCATGACTAAAAGAGAGAGGAAGCCGAGACACCATTGAGCTCGAAGGCACTTCTCGAGATTGTCCATTTCCCTCTAAAATAGGCCAGGTACGGGGGAAGTGGCACGGAGGGCAGGCAGGAACAAATTAAACATGCGCCTGAGCGAAGAAGAGGCTCCGAGATGAGCTGCCAGTGGACTGGAGAAGTGGGTGTTGAAACGTTGTGTTCTTATAAATTAAGCTTTTGCTCTGATGCTGAAATATATGAGAGAGAGAGAGAGACCCAGAAACTGGAAAACTCCGACATAATGACTGCTTTTACTATGCATGTGGGTAAACACCACAGCTCTTGCGGTACAAAGTCATTTTCACTTGTGAGGCCCACAGAGTTAAAGGCGCTCATTTGAAACCAAAACTACAGAAAGAGTTACAGGGAACAAACAAGTTGATCACGAAGCCTTTCTCCCTTACTTACCAAAGCAGTGTTTATCAGAGCAATTGAACATTGCAAACCACACTTGAGCGCTTGTTATTTAGGAACGTCAAGTACATGAGGAGGATCCACAAGAAATCATCCACACAAATTTAAACAAGGTGAGGTTGGTAACTGAGACAAAATTGTTTTCATAAAGTCCCTCAAACCATTGTGAATTGAGATTTGATTTTATCGAAAATTTGAAGTAAAACGGTTGAATATTAAGAAGAGTTTACTTATTTTGGTAGCTTGTAAGAACATTCTCAGGACGGTGGGATTATGCATTGAGAGATTTGTTACTATACTGAACATCAGTATTTCTAATAATCTGTCAGTATATTAGTGTGTTTCAATTACATACCATATACTGCAAAGTAAAGACGGTTTAGTTGTGTTAATAGTGCATTACTTTAGCAGTGGCATAGTACAGTAAATAATGCTTTCACCAACATGAATCACCTAACTTTGCTACATTTCAAAGATAAAACTTCCAGAGAAGAAAGTGAAAATAGTTGCACAAGGATTTTTCTCTGTGTTTCTGAGCTCCATCGTCCACTACTTTTGTCAGTTTTCTCCTGTTGCATTGTGGGACAAGTGGCCACCAACACCACAGTCAATAATCGCGGCTTTGCTTTGTTGGAGGATTTTCTTTTGTGTTCATGGTACCTGCATGAGGTAAATCAACTCCCTGTACCTCCCTTTCTAAAAATACACGTGGTCCACGGTTCAGAGCCGGCGTTTCTGGTGTTGAATGTTCGAGCGGCGTTTGCTCGTCTCATCTCACTTCCTTCTCCTCACTCTTAATGAAAGGGCATGCTAGTCGAAGATGTCAGTTGCTTTAGCTGATGGCTAGCCGCACTGACTAATTTCCCATCCGGAGAGGTGAGAGCGTCTGGAAAGGACACACCTGCCAACACTGCTGTCAGCAAGCGTGTGGAAGTAGTCGGATAATTGAGCCGCGCTCAGAGATCTAATAGTGGAGAGGAATACAGCAGTATAATGGCCACTTTGCTCACAGCAGGATTGTGGCAGGTGAAGCACGGGACCTTTCTCTTTAATCCAAGGACTCAGCTGTCACATTTGGATGTCATTAAAGAGACAAGGCATTCATTAAATGACAAGGCCATACTGTGTCGGATTACCATCAGGTATTGATGTGCAACAAATGTAGTGATCGTTTCTTCAGACTCTTGATTACTGCGGCACGGGGCAGCTAACTTGGGGAAGTGTATGTCTGTTTTGTGTTTATTTGTGCGCGCGCCATGTGTATCTCAATGCATGGTTCCTATGCCGAGTATGGAAACGATCGGGGAAGACGCGTTTGAGGATTTGGCCAAATTCCAAATGCTGTCCTTTTGACTTGAAGACTGAGTCCTGGCAGACCTCAGAGACAGCAGTGCACAGGTGATCTTGGGCTGACTGGCTATCAAAGGGACAGATGGCATTGCCAACGTCATTGACTGCCTGACATATTGGTAGGTTAAAGGGACACAGTGGCAGTTTCTTTTCTTTTTTGTTGTTGTTGACAGCCAGGGCATTAGTATGATGATTGTGTGCATACAAAATGTTTTTATGTTTTTGACCTTTGTACGCGCTGAACCCGATTTGTGGAATTAGCATTAAAAAAAGCCTCCCCTCTTCTTAGACTCAGGGAGTACACACAGAACATAATGGTGAAATCAGAGGAACCTACTCCCTCCAGTGGTAAAGTAGTAGATTCTCTGATGTCGTGCGAGGATAAACATCCATAAGTCATAGCGTAGCATTGGCCAGCTCTGACCACTGGCCGACTACTATCCGGCTCTGCTCCATAGACTCGCATGCAGTCATTTCATTTTCTTCATTTACAGGCCGGTGTTGTAGATTTTGAGCTGGTTAAACGAGATGTTATAGTGATTTTCGTTACCAGGAGAGGTTGGAAGGAGATATATGTTAGACGTAAAAACCTGTGGCTAACATTAGCAGGGTACGCTAGCACATCATTAACAAGCGTTAGCTCTTCTATGGAAATGGAAAAAAGTATATATTATGTATTAAGGGAGTGCAGTTAGTGACAGTGTGGGCAGAGCCATAGAGGTAGCTCTGACAGCTTAAGGGAGTAGCAGCGGGGTGCGAAGCTTAGCAAATGGTCAATTCAGTGTGACTCTCCCTTCTGCATTCACCATTATGTAAAGTAATATAGGGTTAAAGCCAGGATGACTGACACTATTGACTTCCTGTTAACAGGAGCCAAAGCATGATGGGAACAAATGTTAATAAGAAAAAGACAAACAACCGGAGTGACAAAATCCAGGAAAATTAGCTTTTCATGTCTTTATTTCAGTTTTAGAACTTTATATTTTTGACAGTATCACTCTCCTATCCATTCATATTTACTTTAGTTTGTAGTGTGTTGAAAACCTGCTGAGAAATACCCGACCAATATACAGTGGCATAAAACATTTTCTTTTCATAAAAGGTGCTCTCAAACAAGTGCAGTACCAGTAAACATGACATTTCCGAGTAACCTATTCTGAAAATATCAATATATGACATTCCATGCTGAGACTATAGGCCATAAACCTGTGAATAAGAGAGTGAAAACTCAGCAAATACAGATGAGGGCTGAAAGGTTTTTTTGTTGAGTGCGTTGGCACAGACGCTTTATTTGCTGGGTCCACACTGGTCCACCAATATGTGGTATGGCTAAAAGGTGTGTTTCTGAAATGGATTCAGATTTTTTTTTGAATTCTCTTAGGAGGGCAGAGATGTCAATGGGGTGGTAACCTACTGCTGTGTCACTGCAGGAATATTGAAAAACCTTCAACTTGTTTTCCATATTTACTGCATCATGATTTTAAGTTAGTGGAAACCTGTCTCACCAGCCTTTAGAAACGAAAACAAGGTTTGCAGCTCATAAACATGCTGTCATTTAGTTGGGAGTCGCAGAGGGGTTCTTATTTTTGGTAACGCTGTAAAGTAACATTACCCAAAACTGATTATGAAAAGTCTATTATGCAATTCTACATCAGTGCCACTGTGGAATCCCTTTCTTTAAGATGCGTGTGCCTGTTTCATATGTGCACACAGAGATCGATGTGGTGGTATTTTGAGACTGGCGTCCCGTGGCTTGAAGCCGCCTTTGGGGCTCTCTTCAAATGAGGCACATATGCTCCATTAATTAGTTTTAGACTCGGTGTGGCAGGTGACAAAGTTAAGTGAACCTCTAAGGTTGTGTCTGGCTTTCACATGGTGAAACAGACATGGCTTGTGACATGAGATCTTTTTAATTAGTCTGTACAGCAAAGGTACACATTCTAAACATGAGGTCAACAAGTGGCAAACGTGTTTTATTTGCTTCATTTGTTACAGTCATACTTTTTCATGGTCCAAAGGTCAGCACTGGTGTTTTGCGATATACTGGTATTGATGGTACTTAAAAAGTACAATATTGATTTGATTTTAGTAATAGGATAATAATAATGTTTTGTAAATAATTCAGAGCCCCATAAATAATGTCCGTGTCTTTTGGTTCTTGCTTTTGTCAGTTCACCTGGTTGCCTTTTCACTAACTAATTGTTCTTTCTATATGCAGTTATTGTTGCAACCTCTCTCTACACTCGTAATTTGAGTTTAATTAATTTGCCAAAAAAATAAACAAAACACACAATGAATAAAGTTAAGGATACATTTGACTGATAACACTATTATTGCTTTTTTTTTATTATCATTATTTTTCTTAAAAGCCTTAACTGACTGTCACAAAGCATGTATATATTTCAGGCTCAACTGCCTGGGTTTTGATTCCCTAAGTCCATCCTCCATAGAAACGTCATGCAGCATGCCTATTTTACCTGCATTTCAGGTGACTCCAATCAAAATATTAAAATATTGCATCCATGCCAGTGTTTCCAATCAACATGGACTATCATACTTTTTTTGTTAGAAGATGTTCAAAATGACCTAATATTACTCTATCATTAGTAATGTCATGTCATTCTATTAAAATCTATATCATTTTCTAATGTCCTTGCTTTTATCAGACCACACAAACCATCTGTCAATCATCCAGCTCTGCCACCTGCTGAAATGTTAACACCTGCAGTCTTTCACCAACTGCTGCCACATTATCTCTCACATACCCTTTACAACCTTCCTGCTAACAATGTAGCATATTATGCTGTAATCATATACATACATAGAAAAAAACAACATGAAACATCAGTGTTATTGCTGGCAAAAAAAAAAAAATCACATTATGTTTATGTAATCTGTTCGTAATCTTCCCTTGAGGAGATTACCGCTCATGTCTGGGGACCATGACTGTCTGTGCAAAATGTCACTGCAGTCCATCCAATAGTTAGATATTTTAGTCCGGACTAAAGTGGTGAACCCACGGACTGACTGGGCAATTATTGTCTGCACGATGCGTCAGCCTCGCAATGTGTCGTCTTGGGTTAATGGCATACATATATTAAATGGTAAAACATTTCTCCGATACAATGCAGGTTGTATGTATTCATATTATATGTATTTCTTCCTTATTAATAATGATGATAATTAGGTTGGCACTCTGTGCTCCAAGCAGGCAGACGCAGCAGGTGGTGAGCTTGAGGCTGGCATTATTTCTCACAAGTCTTAGTTGCAAAATCCCAAGACATGTGACCTGCATGTTCCTTGCTTTTGGATGCTCTTACTATAATTTGCATTGAGGCTCAGTGTTGTCATGACAGCAGCAAGTCTTGCAACTTTCATCTGAGACAGTTGTACGGGTTTTTTTTATTTATTTATTTTTAAGCTTAGCTGGGCCATTGTTGGCCCGAAGGACAGCAGGGCAGAGAAAAGAAAACTACATTCTGGAGTTTGTAAGGAAACACCTTCACACATCTTCCAAAAGAATGAAAATCACATCTGAGAGGAAATTGAAATTGATTATTAATCGGCATTGCAAGAGTAGCCCCTTCTTCCCCATTTCCCTCTCAGCAAATGCTTCCTTCCGGGGCTGTGGTCACTCTCTTGTGCCATTCTAAAGTTCTGGGTGTTTTGCAGAAAATGTTGGAATAAATGTTTTTATTTATTTATGCCAAATCCAGGGCTTTGTCATTGCAAGGATATCTGTTTCAAAAAATATATATTAATAAACAATACCCTCTGCATTTAGTGTAAATAGGACAAACCCAGTCGCGGAGATCATCCATTCTCACTGGCTTCGCTCGCTGTTAGCAGCTCGGATTCAAAGTCTGGCGAGCTGTGTGTGGAAAACAGCAGATTTTCTTTTCTCTCTTTTTCTTTTTTTTCCTGACACCATCCATGCATGTAAACTGGCCTGAATTTCCTTTGAGGTGAGGCTTGGATTAGAGGCCGACACCCTGTACTCAGCCCTGTTATAGGATTTTATTATCACTGCAGGTTTTTTTTGTCAGCATTGCTACACCTGGCAGAGATTGTGCCACAACACTGCTCCTCAAAGACGGCTAAAATAGCATGACAAAGCCAGCATACAAGGACTAAGATAACAAAGAAAAATATCCCGCTCGGCCTCCATCTTTACATAATGGCTGAAATCCAGTATATTTTCTCTTGCCTCAGCAGCCAAAATGTGCGCAACAAAGGTCAAACCTCACAGAGTCCTTTGATGTACTTTTAAATAACCACACTGTGATGGTTCAGTAAAAATGAAGACCACGTCCACGTGGATTTGGAACAACCGCCTTTAACGCACATTGCAGTTGCTCTTATTTGAGTATGTGATGAAACAATCATATGAAACGTCAATTATAATCGCCCTTTTGAGACTTCCTGACATTGTTTCTATATATCCTTGTTTTCTGTGGTGGCAGCCCATCGTTATGTACAGTATGTGTGTGAGAGCACGCAGAGGCATCGTCTAGCACCGACTATGAAAAGAGCTGTGCCAAAGAAGTGTCAGAATATATCTGCTTGTCCTTGCAGAAGAAGTGGTGTTGGAACCTTAGGCTACGTTCAGATTGCAGGCAAAAGAGGCCCGAAGCGGTCACAAATTCCCTCGCTTCCACTGCACATCAACTTATAAATGAAATCGTAAACATGGAGAGTGCCTCCATGTTTACTTTATGCTCAAGCGGGCTGGGAGTGACACTATTCTTCTTTTTTCTAGTAATGTGTTATGGTGTGTCTGTGGAGCAGGGCTGCATATGCAACCGGGCAATAAAATCTCTCTCTCTCTCTCTAAACAGTAGCCAAGCTGGTCCCACCCAGCATTCGTAGCTAAACCTTTGAAAAATAATGAGCAGTAATTCGTAGATATCCCACAATATTGTTCAAGTAAAATATGATTTAATAGGGTTTAAAAATGAATCGTTATCGGTGCAACCAAGCCTTAGTTTTGTTTCAACCTTAAAGCAACTCAAGGGGAAAACCACTTGGTTAAGGCCTCAACAAAGTAGACTTGAAGTAGACTCGTATGAATCAAATGGGTTGTTTTAAAAAGGCAACAACTTATCTTATTTTGCCATTTAACCAAGAAGGGCTCCTGCTTAATACTCTCGGTCATGGTGTTCCCTGCGTTCAAACTAGAAACATACAAGTCTGAATCTGCAAATCATCGCAACATATTCTTTTGTTTGGGGATTTATTGAGTCAGTGAGGTGAGATATGAAACGTTTGTGTCGACAGATCATCTCTGGGTACGACCTTCACCAGAGAATGTACTACAGTCTGTTTACTGCATGTATGTAAATGTGGCCATTGTCTCGGGCTCTTTTTCCAGGATTAGCCCCTCATTTCCTTGGCACAGTTCCTTCACCCAGGGATGTCTCCGCTGAGTACACAGATCTACACAAAGCCCCCAATGTAATTTCACTGATACTATTCTGTCTCACAACACCGGGGTACACACACTCCTCTGTTATTGTTATCACTAAACCAAGAGCAGGGGAGGAGGCACAGGACTTGACTTAGGGAGTCAATTTAATCAATGCCTTCCATTTCTGTCACGTTGACCTTGACGAGATTGTTCTCTTCGCATCGCTCAAACACAGTTTAATGTTTCCGTGACGTGTAGCGTCCTGGCATTTTCTTTTATAATGAATACGTGACCAATTATCAGTCGTTCATTTTGACCTTATCTCTGTTAAAGTCAAAAGATTACATTTTCTAGCACAAGGGAATCCTCAGATGTCTGGTGTCAGGGGGAAAATCATTCAACATGAGCACACACAAAACGCAAACCAGGCTTCTGGCCACCTTTCACATCCACAGGCATAAATCCTGGGGAGTTTTTCAGCCGATGAAATGACCGGGGCTGGAGGCAGCTCAGTGACAGCGGGATGGGAGGAGAGCGTTGGTGGGTGTGGGGGTTGATAATCACGCTTGAGAGAAGAAAGGGCAGTCTGGTGGATGGAGAAAAACTCCACTGGGCTTCTTTTTTTTTCCCCAAACAGTGCCCCCATTAACAGGACTGATGTGCATCTCTGCAACAAGCTGCAAACTCATTTGGCCTTGGGAGCCATAGAGAGTCCTCAATGTGTTAGGATAAGTCACTCCTGAGACCACTAAAAGCCATTATTAGAAGGTGTTTATTGAGCTAGCCGTGGCCCAGATACGGCTTAATATCCTGAGAACAGTTATAGCCCATAATTATATTACATTTTGGATGAATACCGAACGTGATTAGATAAATGATGTATAGCTCCATCAGAAAAAAGGGGAAAAAACAAGGTGCAAAGTTTCTTAAGAGATAATGACCTGTTGGCTTTTGTTCTGCTTGGAGATGAAACATTTGCTTTCCTTCTCATGACTGCATTGTTTGTACCCAAAATAGAATTCATTACATCCACTAATCTATATATATCTATATATATATATATATATATATATATATATATATATATATATATATATATATATATATATATATAACATGGGGAATACCACAAAAGAAGAAATACCTGTAGTACATTTGGCAATATATATATAGTTTCATTTTCAGCTGTGTTTTAGCTTTCTATATGTAATGCGGGCCCACAAGTTTGTACCAGAAAGTGAAAATGAATACTGGTGACTTGTTATTTTCAGAAGAAGAACAATGTAACTGGTAATTATTACTGTCATTTTGCTGCAAAAGAAGAAATAATTATAGAATGAAAAATGATATGAATTCATATTGAAATGAAGTGTCACTGTCCTCTTTGCTTTGTCTAATTGAATTACAGCAAAGTTACAGCCCCCCTCCCAATTCGCAGAAGTGTAGAAAGCCTCATTATGAGCAGAAGTCCAACACAATTCTATCTCTAATAACTCAAAATTAAAGTATTTGTAGTTTTCCTCTCCAGTCAACATTGTGTTTCCAACATTATATCGACTTTTGTTTGTTTGACCAAAATAATTTGTCACATCTGCCTTGAAACCATTTTTGTATGATCACGATTTAAAGAAATTAGATTCTCATTGTTTTTCGCCGCAACAAATCTTTCATGAAACTGTCTAATGGTAAATGGACTTGTACTTTAACACTACATGTCATCTTTCGCATCATTTAGTCTTTCACACACTGATGTCAGGGGCTACCCTGATCATCATACCGTTCGACATGGTCTAATGGAGCCGGGATCGAACTGATTGAGACGCGACCCTGCTTTACCACTGAGCCACGGTCGCCAACACATGATGCAATCTGCGTCTTGTTACATCTATCCACATGCTACTTTATATTCCCTCCCCCACACCACCACTAATTGTACACATAGTCACATGAAGTGACACTAATGATCATGTGTCTTCTTATCTCGGAGTACATATGGAAATGCTGTCGGTTGCATTATGGGTAATGTAGGTTCCATCACTTTTGGAGCTCGACCGACACTAGGAACCTGTACTATACTATATGCCTCCCGAAAGCCCTCCAAATTTATACAAGTGTAGTTCTGAATCGCTGAAGTATTCTTTTAATATCGCACGTTATCAGGTTGGGATCCTCAAGCAAAGTGTTTTTTCAGGTTTTACCAGTCACTGCAACATATCAAAAGTAATGAGGCCTTTAAATAACAGACTTCACTATTCAGAACCAGGGATCAGGCTAGCAAAGCCAGAACTGTCTCTTGAATCACTACAAAAGTAAAAACTTTATGACGTTGGTTTTAATCATTTAATTTTCAACTTTGTTTGACCCTTTAGCTACTCTGTTTTTAATGGCGCTGCTGTCTTTTTAACACGAAACCCCTTTTGACAACTTTGAAAAAGACTCAATAAATCTTAGGCCAAGTCACTCTGTATGTGAGCAGTGTAGTGCGCTACCCGAGAGGCAAAAGATTTAACTGACATTTTTAAATAGGTTCAATGAATAGGTTCATTGGGACTTTAATTACATTCACTCTTTAACCGAGAGTGTTGTGGGCAATGGAAGTGGATCTTGACAAGCCAATGTGCTCTTATGACACCCCACCCACATAGCGCCGCTGTATTCCTGATTGCCCTTCTATCTGCAGGCAGCACGGGCACACCAGTAAAATCACGAATGCTTAATTAGCAGATTAGGAGATCCAATTAGGAGATCTCCTCTGTCTCAAATCAGGCCTCTGTCAATATGTCTTGTGAAAATGAGATACTCCCAATTAAGGTGAGCGCTTCTCCCACTGCAAAAATGACCACTCTTGATTGACTGTTGCATGCTTTGTTTAGCCCCGTGGATACCTTGTTTGATGCCCATCCGTGATTAATCATTTATATTTCGGCACATTTCAGAGGGAGACTGAGCTGTGGGTCAGCGTTAAGATAAGTCCAGACAGAAATGAACGTAATATGAACTGTTTGCGTCTGTGTTTACATCGGTTTTATGCTATACCTTGCCTTTAATGACAACCTGCAACTCAGTTTTATTTGGAAAGGCCTTTATATGGATTCAGAACAGAAAGCAGTGCTGTTGCTTGTGATATACAATAATAATAAGCTCCCCCATTGTGGTTATCATCTATCTTTTTACATCCCTACACCCGTGGGTTATTGCCCGTAGATCCATCATTAAATCTCGCTCTGAGCAGCCTCCAACACGCAACATAACACACAGCAGCTATTTATGTTAAAGCTTCATTTATTTGTATTCGGCCACTAGGGGGCAGAACAACTCCCAAACAAGCTCACTGACGCGCTGCCGTGATATACAGTATCACAGAGAGTTTCCGGGATGACCGGTGAACCAGAAGTGCAAAACTGCTGACTCAT
Organism: Pholis gunnellus; assembly: GCF_910591455.1. Taxonomy (NCBI): domain Eukaryota; kingdom Metazoa; phylum Chordata; class Actinopteri; order Perciformes; family Pholidae; genus Pholis; species Pholis gunnellus. The sequence continues at coordinate 14,587,439 of NC_136540.1, forward strand.
TTCCAGGTTTTAGGACTTATGCCTGCAGCACTCTATTACCTAATAAGTTACTTTGTTTTCTTTAAGAGGATCCCCACTAGCATGAGCATTGGCTATTTGTCACGGGGTCCACACACATACAAGCAAACATGCTAGCACACTATAGCCTCATAAATGCTGCAAACAAAACAAATCATGTCATTTAATTTTAACAAACATTAAGCTAATCAATCACAATTCCTTAAGAATTCAAAGGAAACTTGATTGTTCCCTTATCAACACAAATAAATAGTAATATTTAATAAACATAAATCCTCGTCTGGATGACCTTAAATTGTATATTTAACCATCCTGCACTTTCACAAATTTAAGTGCAAGAATCAGAATATATTTCCCATTCTTTCCTAAGAAAGACCCAGGTTTTCCCTTTCCTTTTGGCACTGGTTTGGTCTCTGCCAACTCTTAGAAAGAAACATATCTTGCTCTCTAGCTACTAGATGCTAGACTTTCTTCAGTTTGGTGATACGTGTCTGTTGATTTCACCCTCTGGGACAAGAAGGTGGAGGAACGGCTGTCAAACTTGGATGAAAATTCTAGAGTCGTGATCAAACAGCTACATGGTTCTTTCAAATATATATATAAATGGCACCAACCATTTTGGGACATTGGTTGTGTTTTTAGTCTCCACACATGCGTGAAAGCACTTAACTGAACACTGCAACAGAAGTGACTTTCAAGGAAAGGCAATAAATAAAATTGCCTTGAATGTGCACTTCTTTGATTGCTAAAACAATGACCCATGCAATGTTGACTCCCTATGTGAGATAATAACACAAATAAACTGTATTTCAAGAGGTGACAGTAATTGCCCATAATTGATACACATTGATATGACGTGCAAATTGTTTTATATGGGATCGTTGGGACTGAGTGCTTCCAGAAACTGACAGCACATGCTCTGCAGCTGTCATCCAGACAGTTCTTCTGGCTTATAAACAGGGCTCTTTAAAAATGGAACCCAGACAACCCTCTTTTATTTTTTGTTTGTTTGTTTGATTATGACAGAAATTGTTGGCTTTGTCATTTCATCAAGAACTTTTCATGTTAAGCTCTAGCCCTATTCCTAGGGAAAAAAATTCTAAAATAGCATACCAAAAATGATCAACAATAGCTCCTCTACTAAAAGGCTTATATGCATATTTCTGGTGTCCTTTGAAAGGTACGCTAATAAGGTATATAAATCCATGTAAGTAAACTATTTATACTACAATTTCCGAGTAAATAGAGATGCAATAAAAGAAAAAATGCAACTTTTATCATCGCCTAGTATGTAATTTGAATTTCAAAGGCAATATCACCATTAAAACCAAGATTTCATGGATAATGATGCAACTGAATGTCTTCTCCTACTCTTTACTACAGCTGTGACTGTATATTTGATGAAAATATACTAAAATATAGGCGGTCTCCATGTTTTGGCCAGGTTTACTGTTTTAATGATGGCTGTTTGCTGGGAGTTTTGATTCAAAACACAATTTATTTGCACATAGCCATGTTACAATTAACGTAAGTCCCCAAAAAACATTTTAAATAACAGTTAGCAAAGGAAGAGTCCCATGCTTTACAGGCAGATATGTGGAGACTGGAAGCTGCACAGTACTTTACGTGATATTCCTCAGATTTGTCTCAGCAAGCTGAAGAGAATGATAAAAGGCTTGTTGGTGTAATTGCTTCGATACAGCCAACCAGTGGTCAGCCAGAGTTCCCTTAGTGCAAGATGACTGCTGACTCCCGTTAGTCCCAACTTCACTGTAGAACCCTTGAGTAACTGAATCTGCCAATATTTTGGCAAGAACCTAGATGTAAATTGTGAATTGTGCCTGATTTGTTTGCCCATTTAAAAAGGTACTGTGTTTTTGAGACAAGGTGCATTTAGGTGCATTAGAAAGCTTGGATTTTCTAGTTCCCACCCTCATTCCAAACATGACAAGAAAATTATCCCACATCTTTTAATTAAACAACTCGCTCTTATATTTTGTACGACGTTACTGTTAAAATTTGACAACATACAGTTGAGTTACGGATACAGAGGAAGGTTATGTTTTCATAACAGTATACCATCCATATCTTCTATAGGAAGACCATCTTTCCTCACACATTTGTGTAACTCCGTCTGTTGGGTATAATGTTGCTGCGGCATGAAAGACCTGCAAAGGTCTAGATTCAGCAAAGAAGTTGAGCTTTGTGCTCACTTTGATTTTGGGAAAGAGACTGTGCATCCTGAATGATTAAATCATAAATCTTATTTTTTCATCTCATTTTAAAAGCATCAAATCCAACTTTAAAAAGACTTAATTGCAATCAAACTAAGAAGAGAAAACAGGTGCCAGTGCATCGTCAGTGATTAAAACACACACCACCAAAGCTAAATGTACTTTAGGAAACAGCACAAACACGCTACACGAACATTGTGGACACTATGAAATCCTCCTGTGACATCAACCAATATGAATGACTTTTCAGAGATGTTTGCATGAGAGCAAATATATTCTCTTTTTGTAGTTTTCTCTATTTTTCTGTCATGTTTGGAGAACAGAGAAAAAGGTGTTTGTTTTTCAATATGTCATGACATGATGAATATTCCTCAGTTGGGTACAAACTAAGTGCTTGGAATAAGTTGGCAATAACATACACGTATTAACAAGCTGTGTGCTCATTAAAGAGAAGACGAGAACTGCTGGATTCATTAACACCTACATTTTGAATTCAAGGTTTATTTCTGAAACTAAACTCAAATCTCACCCAGCAAATTAACAAACAGAAGAACAGTTAATACAGGAAGAAAGGCAACTGGATTAAATAAACATATTTACCAATTGTACCCGACAGTGGAGCTAAAGGATCATTTTGGTTTATCACAACTCTGGTCTTATATATTTTTAGTTTTCTAGATCATTATCAGAGATGACAACCAACCAAGTGAGTAATTCTCAGATCTCAACATTTAAGTACAGAGTTATTATTACCCAACTTGTATTAAACCATGAATTATCCTTTAAATTGCACTTTCCATTGACTACATCTGTGCCCACAGTGTGATCAATCATTTGGTCTGACAGTCCTTTACTGGCCTCCATGAAACCATGCAATGATTGATATTCACGGTCTCCAGAAGAGGATTCCTGTCAAATGTTTTCGTCCCTCTCTCATGTCTCTCGTCTTGAAAAACAAGACACCTTGCCAAGTATTTTGAAAATCAACCTCTTCAAAACACACAGAACTTTAGTTTCAATTCTAGCGAAGATCCCAAAGTTTCCAATGATAACAAATATGTCAGGCTGAATTTTGGTGAAATGGGTATGAAATGATGCATAGGACATCTACAATATTTCTTTTTGATGTAATGGTTATGAAAGAAAGATGTATTAGCTTTGAATATTTCTCTCAGTGTAAGCATCATACAACTTCAATGAAGAGCTGGAAGAAGCTGTCAGACTCAAGGATTTATTTATTTTTTAAAGAAATTTTTTTGGCGTTTCTGCTTTATTGGGTAGTGATAGCTTGAAGACAGATAGGAAAGGAGAGACAGAGGGGATGACACAGCAAAGGAATCGAACCTGGGCCGCTGCGGTTAGAACTCAGCCTTGATACAGCGCTCTACCAGCATCATATTGAATTGAGTGTCGCTTTAAAATGACAGCTCTTAAGCCAGAATGTCTCATTTTGTTAAATGCCCATTGCCTCGACTCCTCTCTCCTTGCGCCTCTTCCTCGCCTCAACTGCTGGCATCTCAGGCGCACAAGGGGCGAAGGAAGGAAGGAGGAGAGGAGGCGAGGAAAATAATCAAGGACGTACAAACTGAGAAATGAGAAGAGCCCCAGAGGTACTGGGGAGCCTCAAGGATTTCTAACCTTAAAGCAACCTGTGGGGGTGAAAGTGATTCCCATGTAGTTTATCGCGTACTTTCAAGCTCTTTCAAAGTAAGAGTGACCACAGAACCTTCCCTCTAGCACCACCAACAGGCCAGACTAGGGCCAGTCGTGTTCACGCAGGTTAATCCACAAGGCTCCAGTTTGTAAATTGGATGAAGCAACGTATGATGTGTTGTAGACTTGTGGACTCGTTGTGGAGACTTTCATGTTCTCTTCCCCCCCCCCTCCCCCTTATCAGAGTTTTAACCAGGAATATTTGATATAGACAACCAGGAATCATTTATTGCAACCGTCCAAGCTACCCCCACCACTCAGACCACACCGCACACACCAAACACACACACACACACACTCTCCTGCTTCCCCAAAAGCCACAGTCCACATTAACATCGTAATAGGAAAGTGTGTTAAAGCACAGCTTTAGCAGCCTGACAAGAGCGAATTGGATGTCAGAGGGATTCCTGCTCAGTTTAATTGAATCTGCCCAGCTCTAAAAAAGAAAATCTGAAGTCAAAATAACCTATTAGATCCGTCAGGTAATGTTTTGTTGAGTTTGACATGTGGCACTGCTCTGCCTCCCCCACCTCCCTCTGTTATCCCTGCAGGTTATAGCGCCGGTGTGTAGAGGTGGGTGGTAGCTGATGTTATCCATGATGTTTCTCTCTCTGTTTCTGTTATTCGTTAATAAATTGTGGCCTGCTGCTTCTTTTTCCTGGAGCTCACTCAGCAAATCCCTTGAGTGTAGAACTAGGCTGGAGAAGCGTGTGTCGGGGTTTTAGCGAGTTACTATAGCTAATGGATGGTGGGGGCTGATGGTTTCCTTCACGTGAGCTGACTGCTAAGAGCTGGCTGGTGTTCAGTCTTCTGTCTTTACTTTTTCTGGCATTCCCTATTTTCTTGTCTTTAAAAAAGACATTATCGAGGAAGTGAAGGTTAAGTGTATGGTGTAATGGTATCTTAATAAGCTGAAAGCACAAAAATGCATTAGTAATGTACACATTATATCATATACCAGAGTGCTAGGTGGATGGCGAATCAATTCCAGGTCACATCTCAATGCAACACTTGCGCCAAGTAAGTTATCTTCTCTCCACCACCTTCACCTCCACCTCCACCCCTCCCATTAATTTTACTACAACACATCGTGTGGGCTAGTGATGAAAAAATGTGCTCCTCCTTTGTGCTTAGAAGGGCCAATCACATCCACAAACGGATATTAACTTTGGGTTGTCATGGATCCCTACACTTGATCAATAGCTTTCACATAGCATTAAAGCCAAGAGCTTCAGGGGCTTGTTGTCCAGTCGCTGGCGTTTTTTTAATTCAATTCAAGACTTAAACACATTATAAAACATTCCCACTCAGTGAATAGTTTGTAAATGTGTTGTTGTCTGCACGGTTGACTTCAGGTTTCTTCTACAGCTTTCTTCAACAACGTTTTTTTTTTCTTTTTTTTAATTAAACTGACATTGGATGCAAGAAACATTGAATCGAATGTCAGGTGAATGTGCTGTTTTTATCAATCAGACATACCAGGCTTGAGTCACAGTGTGCATGTTGCATGTGCAATTAATGGAGGTTTGCACACATAATAAGAGGAGATGTGTTAACAGAGATAATGTGTTCCATTGAATGTACTGAGCAACATTCTCTCTGGTAGAACAGGAGGCATAGCTCAGTTGGGATTCACAAGAGCCACAAAGAGTCGTCCGTCCATTGGCTATACCGGTGGGTAAACACAGCGTTACTCGGGTCGACATGGAGATGGACAACCATTCAAACTTATGGGCAGGTGCATGTCAGAGATTACGTCACAAATTGACTTTAGCTTGTAATGCTTTTTTTTACGATTAAAGTTCCAGCTTTTAAAACTGCTGCCGTGGTTCGACTTTAATTTGGGCGGCTAAGACGGACACTTTGTGGGTTTCTGTGGGGTCGGGCCTGATTTCTGTTTTTTTACCCTGATCGTAGCTCTATACCTTTGTGAATGAAACATGCATTCTAGATAAAACTGCCTTCCTCTAATAACTGATTATTAGCTACAGATATGAAGAAATTAGGCTAAACAGAGTGAGATTATGAAATCATAATTTTACGAGCATTATTCTGCGTAATAGTAATGAGCTCTCCTTCAGAGTGTGTCTGGAGGGCAGTACCAGGAGCTGACTGCGTAATCAGCTGCTGCCTTAGTAAATCAGGCGCTGAATACACACAGATTGCGGCCGCAAACCGAATGAAAATCGCAGCGCTTATTTGCGCGACGCCATTTTCTCAGTAAATGTGTCCCCGAGTGATTTCACACAGCACATCAGGAACATCGTCATTCCTGTCCTGCTCAGTTTTAATCAATTCCTGATTGCAAACCAAACTGTTATCGTCATGGCAATTTTGTAGAGTAGTTATTAAAATGTTGGCTAGATTAAAAAAAAGGAGACAAACTTGTCCCAGGAGTATAACAGAAGATCCCAAAAGAAGACATATTGCCGTACAACACCTGTATTAATTCAAACCTTAAGCAGTGAACGCAACAATGGTTAACAAGCAGACCAGTCCAGTACGGTACAGTCCACCAAACCACACATTTAGGCTGAGGCAAATATCGTCTTGCAGACCGTCCACGAGGCAAGGGAAATAGTTATGTTAAGTTATGTGCTTTGAGATGGAAGTTTATGTACAACGTGTAAAATGAATGTGAAGAGATGGTTGGGGTTTGGTACAGATTTGTTGCGGATAAGTTAATTAGAGAATCCAAGAATTGGACTTCCGATGGGATCCATGTAAAAGATACTCTACTCTTTGTGATAAACAGCCATTGAGAACCTACATATTTTACCAACTATTTAGTCTTCTGTTCATGAGTATGGGCACTGCGGCTCCAAGGTCCCTACATTTAAAAGGGATTTGTTGATGTTTTGAAGTGGGTTTCTATAAGGTACTTATCCTTACTTAGTGTATTACCTACTACTAGACGGCGGTCGGCATGACCTGAGTTTGGAGAAAGTTTGGAGTTTTAATGGTCTACTATATTTAGAATATTTTCACGGCTCTATCTTGCCATCACACAGCCCTCTTCAACCAACTGAACCGTAAGTGAAACTTATCCATGCTCTCTTCAAAGCAAGCCGATTCCATGAAGAAATACAGTAGAGATAAGATTCATTTCAAACTGGTGGCCTGCCGACCACCATCTACTGTTTAATGCACTGGCTATAGATATGTACCTGATACAACCTCACTGAAAAATACCGAACTATCGTTTTAAAGTATCATCTAGAGGCCTATCAGCACAATTGACTGTCAGACACCCCAGCAGGGATGTGGTGGCTGATTGCTATTCCCACAATGTAACACTGAGAACTGTCGTCTATCCACACTGAGTTTCTTTTTCCTTTGCTTTCAGATTCCCGAGCTGGAGAAGGAGCACCCAGAACGGTGGACCATGCAGTGATTGGAGGAGTGGTGGCCGTGGTCGTCTTCGCCATGCTCTGTCTACTCATCGTCTTGGGGCGCTACTTCGCAAGACACAAAGGTACTGGACCTGAAAATACAGCTTTATACGCAGAGCTAACGCATTCACCTTTGCTTTCTAACTAAAGCTGCATTGGGACAGATTATTATATACAGCATGCATAAATGAAACTATGGACAGTAGCTGGAAATGTTTACCATCCACAGGCGGTGACAGAGTGAAACAGCAGCTCTGGACTCAATCAGCCAATAAAACACCACCCTATCGTCACACGTTACAGCCAAGTTACTGTAGTTGTAGAAATTGTGAGGTGGGTGGGTTATAAAGATACTGTTCGAGTTTGACTAATAACCACCTGGCAAATAAATCTCTTCCTCTTTATTTGGAGAACGTGGGACAGGATGTACAACCTGAGTTTGGAAAAGAAATACATGAAAGCCAGGAAGATACATCACTACCGTACAAACCAAACCGTCCTTGTTCATGCTGATAAAGTCAAATCAAATCAACAAACAGCATTACTTAAAAAATAGATACAGAAAAACTTGAGTAAACTTTGGAGGCAGTTTAAAGAAAATACAGTGTTTACAGACTACACTAAACACTAGCATATATGTTCTACTTACAGGGATATTATACCAAAGATTTTCTAGAAATAGCTTTGAAATGTATTCTATTTGTTTCGTGTACAGGGACACAAATTGTCAATTTTCTTCATGTCCTTCAGCATAAAAACAATGGCAATGGAAAGTCAATTAAGATCCTTTTTTGTGGCGAACACATAAATTAAACGCATCCATGTGACTATGCAGCAGTAAAAGTCACATAGAGACCACTTTGCCTAATGGCATTGTGTATGGTGCAAGTTGTAAGCTTTTAAAATTGCAGTGGATGCCAGATATGAATATTCATGAAAGAGCAATAATGATAGAGAAGAGATTTTATTTTGGTTGCCCCACCTATGCAGAGAAATGTTGAGATGAGAGACTGGAGCCAGGGGAAGTCATTTGGGAAAAACTTTTGATAATGATTACTCAACAAAACAATTAGGCTTCTTGAAGCGACCCTTAACCATGAGAACAAATGTGGGAGTAGGGTGTATTAACCGGCAACGGGGGCGGATCACAGCATAGATAGATAGATAGATGATATGACTGTTCAAACTAAGGTTGCATTTCCAAAAGTCATAGGGTCGGACACCTTAAAGTGCCAATTTTAAGCCATATAGGCAAACATTTTGTACCTATAACCAAGAGCACTAAACGGGAAGGCTGCCATCGGCATGTGAGTTTAACTCATTTACCTCACCAAATATACACCAATCTTCTTAATCAGCAATGAACTTAACCAATTATGCAAAGAAGGCAACGAATACTAGCCAATCAGAGGCTGAGTAGGGCCGGAGAACATAAATACGGGGAACAAAAAGGAAAAAAAGAAATAGGATTTGGCTTTTTATCACATCCTCAAGATATCCCAGGTAACCATCCTTGTGATGCAGCACCACCTTATTTCCATCTATTCAAGCAGAACCTGTGCTTTTATTTCCACATTTTAAGTGCCCATCCTCATTCGATCTCGAATGTCGCCTCCGTTATCAACCTCTGCTGTGATAGGATGTGAATAAATCTTTAAATAAATTCAGTTTTAAGGGGCTCGCGAGTTCCTTTTTTCTCCTCCTCCGAACTTGACAAGGTTAATTTGAAGGTGTGAGCCATGCTCCTCCACACACTCGAGATCATTTTAAAACCCTGATTTTCATGTGCCAATTTGAATGAAAAGAAGTGGAAATGATGTATAATCTGAATATTACAGCTTGCTGGTGTTAGGTTTGTGTAAATGGCCACATGCAGAAGGATTTACATAATTAGGTGCTGAGGGATGTAGAGGCACATTTTAATCTTTTGTATCATCTACGCAGCAGGCTATTACCCAGTCCGTGACTCTGTCCTCCATCCCCTCCACCTCAGGTACCTACTTCACACACGAAGCCAAAGGAGCAGACGACGCAGCGGACGCGGATACAGCCATCATCAACGCAGAGGGTGGCCACACCAACTCGGACGAAAAGAAAGAGTACTACATCTAATCAAAACAGGACCCCCTCACTCTAGTGTCCTCTTTGGGACAACGAGCTGTCTTTGGGGCCGGGGCAGAGGGGGGTTTGACGGAGGGATTTGAGTTGGTTCAGGGTCACTTTTAGTGAGAGTCGAGGGTTTAGGGAGTAGAAGAGAGAGGGGGTTTTAAAGAAAGGCCTGGTTTTAAGCCGTTGTTTAGTCTAGTCTGCAGATGTAGATGGAATGTTTTGTGTGTAAAAAAAATTTAAAATCAAAAAAGGACAAAAAATGGGAGGGTTCGGGTTTTCAGTAAACTGAGAAGGGGACGGGGTTGCGGGTGGGAAGGCTGCGCCATACGTTGCCAGAAATCACTGTAGAGAGCTTCACCATTTCAACACCTCCCTAACTGCTGGTACGAATTTCATTTAGTTCAACCATTTGCAGAAAATTCTGTGCCTTGTTCTATCCATCCTTTGGATTTGTGTTGATCCTCATTTGCATAACCTTGTTGCTCTCCTTTTTTCCCTGTTTCATCTTTCCCACTCGTAATCATCGATGTGCTGTTGGCTTTTTTGTATGAGGGTAAAATTACACAGCCACTTTATTCATTTCCCTGAATGTGTCTGCACACACGCTTCCTCTACTGCATAACAAAAACTCTTTCCAGTATACTGTGATTTGTCTCAAGCCATTACTTCCCTCTCCTTTGTTTTTTCCCCGAAGTTTTGACAGCTCCAAAAATGCATGGAATGCTTTACATATCATTGTACAAAGGACATAAATGAGAAACAGGTTTGATGTACTGTATATGCTCTCCCTGCCCCCCCACCCACCGCTGAACATAACCACATTCAAAACATAATCAAAAAGAAGGCAGCAGGGGATCATATTAAATGATTTCATTGGGCCAATTCACTTTTTAAATTCATGTTTCGCAACCTCAGTTTGTTCTTCAAAGCAGTTTTTACTACTGCCTCTTAAAAAATACCTTTCTTAGTAAAGAGAAGTAGTACATCATTTGTCTTCACGGTGGTGCCATTTCATTATTTTGATTTCTTTCTCTGTTGAGAACTATTTGTTTTTTTTATTATTAGTCTGGATGGAAGCTCTGTCTTCCCACCAGCTTTTATTGAGTTGTAATGATGTGATTCAATTGATTTCCATCTGCTTTCACTCCAGAATATTTTTCTTACAAATGGGAAAGTAAGAAAATGTAAATTGTTTTAAAATTGGTTTTGGTAGGCTCTCAGTCAAGCTGTCTCAGTAATAAAAGGCTGTTGAAAAAAATATTTGCTATTAATATTGGCCAACTAGCAGAAAAAAATGCTGGTGTATTGTACATAACTTTACCGATAAGAGAAACGGCCTCAACCAAACGCATTCAAATTGATTTAAGGAACACATAAGCTGCACAAAACGTCCTGCGTTCATGTTATCCCATAGACACCCAAGCCAATGGAATCACAGCTGTATTGTACACTAATCCTTACTAAGAAATATTTTTTACAACTTAATAGAATTGCAATGGAGTACCTTGGTGGATTTTATTCTGTTACACTCATTGTGAGTTTTGTCAATATGGAAGTAAATGTCTTCAAACTGAAATGCTCTGAAAGACAATCCAGTCTTTCCACTTTCCATCACCTTCTAATCATTTTTCTTTGATGCAGCAGCTTGAGTGCGTAGACAATTGCTAATATTTTTGCATGTATGTACGTGCTAAAACTCATTCTTTTTGCCTCTCTATCTTGCTTTATGTATCACCTGCCAAAACTGAATGAGGATCTGTTTTGCTGCGCCAGCTGGGGAGCACTGAGGAATGCCAAAAGTAATTAATTGTTAGTAACTGAACCTAATACACATGTTGTGCTCCGGGATGGTAATCCATGGGTTACATTAATGCCCTGGCTTCTTAACATGGCAATAAGGGTCTATTCATGGCATTGTTTGTCATCATTATGTGTTCACACAGCAAGCAGCTCGCCTAATGAGCCCTTACTCTGTTATGTCAGCTGTGGGTGGATTGAGGTGGAGGTCTAGGTGGCAGAGTACACCTTCAAAGTTTTGAACAGGCTCTGTGTGTCATGATATTTTGTCATTTTATACATTTATTCAACACAAATGATAAACTTAACATCAACCCCAAGAGTGTCTGCAGCTATTCCTAAAGTATTCATTTTTTAAGTCACTTATGCCTGCGTTTCTTTCAAAGCTGTTCTGAAGTATTTGTACCAGAATCAATTTGACAAACTTTAATCATATCAAATCATTAGAGAAAAAAAGTTAAATTATTTGCCTTGTAAAGTAACATCAGTGAAATTATACACGTTATTTAAGCACAAAATTAATATGTGCAATGTTTATGCCCTGTATGTGTTTAATTTTGTGTCCAAATTTGCTTGTTTTTTAGTTGATTGATGTATTTTTTTCTCATATGAGTTTTTAGCTAATACTGTGGCTTATCGCCACCGTACTCTTTACTCTACCGTTAACCTCGGATTTCACTGAAGTCTTTTGGTTTTCCATTGTTCTGAAATTACTTTATATACATGATGTATATCAATGATAATAATGAAATATACACAGTTTTGATTTATACGTAGCTAGACGCCATTGTCATAACGGTGTTGCTTGCTGTGTGGACACTCATATCCAAGATTCAATACTTTTTTGCCATGTTAACACGTTTGATTGGAATTTCTCAATGTGCAGCTCAGATTCCAACACATTGAACAATGTGATAGCTTTAATATATCATAGTCATGCATGAAGACAGCATTCAGTCTTTCCATATTGAGATTGTGGTTTTGGGTTTTATTTTCAACCTAAACCCCATGCATCCTAAAAATTCTGTTCCCATACAACAAAACTGCATTGTCAACTACGTGTTTGCTCCCGGATTACGTTTGCTTTTGACGTGTCACAAATACCTTCTTAATAGTAGTGTGCGGAACTCTTTGTTGGGAAGAAGTGGGTCCACACAGGACTCTCACCCAGGAGAACCCTGAAGTAAACTTTGACTCATTCAAATTTTAGTTCATGACTTCGAAAAACGTGACGAAGATACTTACTACAAATATATTATTTAAGGACAGATTCCAAAAAAAAATGATTATGATTATGAATTAAACGTTAATCAAAATTCATGTTTTGCTCTGTGGAAGATATCTGACGATTGGTTGCTAATTCAAATGAGGCTTGTGAGTTAATAGTCCAATGACACTGCCGTGGATAACGTTCCATAAATCTAGAAACACCACCACACATAATCACCTAATTATATAGTTAATGTTAGCCTACAGCCACATGTTGCAAAATGACTTCATTGCTCTTCCACAAACGATTCATCACTTGACATGACTGTCTGTCTGTCTGTCTCTCACTCCACATGACTATATAAGATGCAGGTTGTGCAAGAACTTCGCTGTCCTCTGTTTATCTCATTAAGTAACTGCAGAACATGAGGTGAGCCACATATAACATTTACTCGCCTGTTCTTTCTTCAAGTCTCTGTTTACTTCCTGAAACTCCTCCAATCCTGTGAAATCCCAGATATATTCCATAGCTGTACTGCAATGGAATGAGGGGGAGAAAGTGTGAAATCTAGTGGCTGAATGTTGTCAATGTTCTCAATAGCCCCTTTCAGCCAAACCATGATGTTTTGCAAAATGTAACCAAGAAGTCTTGTTGCGTTTTGTTTATTTCAATTTACAACGCTATCCATGTGTTTCAAACTGCGGCCATAATCCAGGAGAATATACGTTTCCTCGAAATATAATTCAGAATGCAGTTTAGTTCAACAGAAACATCATTTTGAAGGTGACAGGCTTGTCAAAAGGGAGTTGAGAAGGTTCTTGTGAGGTGCATTACGCAAATGTCGCTATCCTGAGCATAACGCTTCTGTGCATTTTAAAAGTTGTTTGATAATTTGTCTGCAGTTTTAGAAGACAGTCGGAGGGCTGGGTGGGAGCTGTGAACATGTCTTTTCCAGATGATATAGCAGTTGTAGTCGGGGGCTACAGGAGCGATGTTGCATACAACGATCAAAGATGACGTGTCCAACGGTCTCCAACTGTTAATTCTGATTTAAAAGTTCTGTACTCACATAGGAATTACCACTAAGTTAACACTGTATGCTGATGACACTGTTTTGTGTTTGTTACGTGGATGGGTGGGGGTGGGGAATGGGTCAAATTAGGTTCGATGTTTTACAGTCTGGTGTCTGATAAAACTATTAACTGACTTGTTATTGTTGCTTTATGAATCACAGAGCAGATGCCACTTCATCTGCAAGACAGAGTGTGTGATTTGTATTTTACAGTGAGCACTATTTCGCTTCAGTGACATGTGGCAGCTTCCATTTTAATCAGACTTCAAAATATGTACTTGCCAATAAAGGAATAGAACTAAGTATTATCTTTTCCGTTAAGGCTGATGCATTAATAATTTATTTGTGCATATTAAATCTGTTGTGCGTTGGAACGGCAGGAGTGTTTCTCCAAATGTTTTACCTACTATCATTTTGCTCTCCCAAAGTTCCAATATAAAATGTACCATGAGCAAAACAACATAAAAAATAACATTCAAGTAGGTTTAAATATTCAGAAATGATGAGGATTGAAAATCAATCTCAATTTGAAATAAATAGCAGAATGATATTTTAGGTTACTGTATGTATAATTGTATTTTCTAAATGCCCAGTAAAGTAAAAATGGTCTTACAGTGTAACTGGTGTAGTTTTCTCCACATTAAAATCTTTTGATAATGTCCTGTCTCTGGTTCATGCGTTGCTGACCGATGTGGCTGCATCTCAGGTAGAATGCAAAGTTTAGGCCCCCACCAATGACATAAAAGCAAGTACAATGCATCCTCATCGAATCAAGTGCAACTCATTATTTTAGATCCAAGAAGGCAAATTGGTGGTATTTTGCATATATGTTGTACATGTTTTCTGTATTTTTCTTAATATTTGGTGCACTGTAAAAGATGTGTTAAGTATTGCTTTGTGTTGACATAGATCATAAAGAGTACACTGTTAATTGGAATGAAGCAGGACCAGAAACTTGTTGTGGCTGTACTATTACTGTGGCTTTCAACGCACCACCGCCTTTGGAAGCACGTATGATTCCCGAACAGTTTTGATTGTGTCACCAGTCATTGTTTTTAGATTGATTCTTTTTGTCTCTCTGCTGTTCTTGGGAAATGTTAATGTGTATTAATGGAGAAAAGGAGTTCCACATTCCCATACACATTTTGTATTGGTTCATAAATAGACATTTTTACAAAACAATGAAGAGTTCTTGTCTTAATAAAAAAGAAAAGATATTAATGTCCAAAATAATCAGTGTTGGTATTATTTTTTACTCTAAATGTTAATATATTATGATCATGCACCACAGGTGGAGAACATTTTAACTAATATGGACACACAGCAACACATTATTTACTTTTCATTTACAGATAATGAAGCCTGAGTATATAACATTTTTATTCTGATGAAAGATTTCAGATTTTGTGAAGTCAACATTTTTACACCCGTTCCAATCAGTTATATCGCCGACAAATTTTTCGCGCAGAACGTGAATTTTGACTGGATAAAATGCAGCGCAATTTGTTTTTCCACTTGAAGGTTCATTTTCTGGGCTTCAACTAACCACGTTGTGTGGAACGGACATATTCAAAACACACACTGCAGTAGTGACACTCCTAAATTCAAACCAATGTCCACTGCAGTATAGTCTCCGTCGACTGTCCCCAGTTCAATGAACACTTTTTTACTAGAATAGAGTGCAATGTACAGTAAGAGATACAAAGTCCTCTGGGCGCTTTTAAGTTTTACCTGGTGATATTTGAAATAGTTTTTGTGGTCGCTTTAATTAGCGTTTTCTGAGCTTATGAAGATCTAAGCCTCATAAATTGAAGCTTAACTAATTAACTACTCTGACTTCAGTCAGCCCGCTCACTCAATGGATTATTATGTGAATACGTGCGGAGATGATTTTTGGCGTTCAGGCTCTGATTTCATCACTCCTCACAAGGAAACGCTGCACAGCAGGGATAACAACTTCCCCTCCCTGGGGAATATAAACTCAGGTTGTGCTTATGAAATGTTTTATGGACAGCAGCAGCAATAGCAGCAAGAGGTTGCACCTGTTGCAGCATAGAGCTTTCAGGTGGGCAGTGTGGTGGCAGCAAAAGAGCAAATCACTGACAACTCAGTCACCACCACCATCATGTCAAGGGGGCATTGGATATAGGTTGCAATGGGAGGAACAGTTACAAGAGAGCAGCAAGAGACTTGAGTTGAATGCCTGGAGTGGACATAAATTATCATAATGTTGCTCTATAAGGAATAACTGCCGTTATAAGGACTGCTGGATGGACTTTTCTCGTCTCAGAATGCCTCACAAATACACCATCATCTACACAGGTTCAGCTGAATGTTGCATTGCTGAATATCATGAGTGTATTTAGACAGAGACAGGTAGAGGTAAGTGGAGAAACAGGCTGTGTAGCATATATACTGTGTATATATGTCCACCACCTCTTTTTTTTTTCAACCTGAAGTGAACCTTGGCATGTGCCGATGTCATGAAATCTTTATCACATGCATAAACCAGTGTAAACAAGCAGTAAAAAAGGAGCGCTCCTAATTAACACAAGTACAGGGTGATACCTTCAGGAGCACCGTGAAAGCGTGAATAAATTCGACAGGGTTAATACTAAAAAAAAAAAATCAATCTCTGCTTCGGCTGCTTGGTGAGTGCAGTGAAACGTTTTAACGAACATCTTAAATAAATGGGTAAGGCGTTATTGATTCCAGCATAGTAGATTGGACTGAGGTGAGGCGAGCTATCAGTCATAGACAAATATATTTCTCCATTCATATTTCATGTTCATGAGTCAGGCTTTACACTAGACATTAATACATCTATAATATTCAGTATTCGGTTGATGACTTGGGTAGAGGAAGATATTATCTTTTTAATTACATTTTCACCTCAGGCTCCCATTATACCTCAAGTACTGTACATAATGAGCCAACACCTTAAATAAGTAAAGGTGATACTGCTATTGATTAGAACGTGAAGGCTCGAGGCACGCTATCAGTCAGAGAAAATGTACTTCTGAGTTCATGCGCAATGTACGTGCTAGTTGGTCTGTTATAGACTCATTTACTCAATATCCTTGAACAACTTACACAGAAAGAAATTCTATTAATTGCAAGCTATCCGACTCTATAACAGCAAATGGCTGCACTTAATAAAGCCCGAGTATCATCGTTGTGCTGTGTGTTTTGTCTACAGTAATGAAAAGGTCAGTGATGCAGTCTTGTCTTCATGTGTTAACCTTGCAAGCTCAAAAGGTTAAACCTGCAGTATCCTGAAATGCATAATATAGTATTTATCCATTACATGTGCACGACAACCACATTATTATTTGACTCCGTGCAGGCCAGCCAGTCATCAGATCCTGATCTAATGAACTCCTGTCCTTGTTACCACTCACATATTATTCTCGGATTGGCTGTTTAGCACCTACCCAGAGGCCGTTAAGATTAGAAGGCCATGAAGAGGCTTCTGCAAAGCAAACCACTATAGCCTGATATCAATAGGTGAACCAGAGGTGATTATGAATGATTTATTGATTGTGAGATTGTAAGGGGCAGGAAGGAGCAGACCCATAAGCTCTTGTGGTAATGGCAAACCTTAAGGGCACTCAGGAAATTAGGTCACCCGTAAGGGCTCACGACAATTAAGCTACTTGTCCTCGCGCTGCAATCAGACCTGGTCCCTGTTATGCAGGGAGCAGTGCTCTTTGCATAATGGGGACATTTTTTCATAAAATCATTAAAATACAAAAGGAACTAGTTAAGTTTTTGTAGTCTGTTTGAGTCAACACGTTCTCACACCTAACTCGTCGAATACCGCAGCTTGGTCAGTGTCCAGTGTCTGACCCTTTAGCATCTACTGTATATGCGACACACCGGGATTTCAACTAACTCCAATGTAAACCCACCCACATCATTGTTAGACAGTCAGAGCAACTGATGCAGTATAAAGAGCACAATAATATGATCGGGATTAGGGTGGGTGGTTCAAACAAAACACAGGACTTTCACCTAAGAGACCGCTGTTTGTGTCCCGTGTGCGACTAAGTCGACGTTGACTTATTGTGTCACGTCAGTCGTCGGTCACGTGACTCGTTAGTATCGTTAGTCCCATGAGTCATATGTGTCTCTTGTCACGTAACTCATTATTTAAGTCAACATCAACCACCAACTTATCCTGACCCCAAGTAAGTAGCTTTGTTGCCTAAAGCTAACTTCCTGTGAAGATTATTTTGAAAATTCATGCAACATGTGTATATGGACACGCCGTCCCTGACACGCTAGAGGGGTACCTAGAGCATAGTTTGTCATAGTCATAGTTTGAAGATTAAGGCCACTGAACAAGCCTTTGAGTATTTGACGAGTTGTGAGTGAGAATGTGCAGTCAGAGTCGTGGTGACCAATCACGTTTGAGCAGGCTTTGGTTGAATGCAGGTAAACAGTCCATGTGGAGAACAAAAAAGGCGGAACGCATTGGCCTGAATGCAATCTCGGAACTCACCGACCAATGTCTGACAATGATTTAGAATTTATTGGCTTAAAATTTTGCTTGGTACTCCAACTCCATTCTTGCAGCTAAATTTGCTAATCGGACTGTAAACAACGAGCAGCACATGGAAAAGAAAAGCATTGGCCTGGATATGTTGTGGCCACACAGGAACCCTAGAAATATAGCCCCTTGCCTCCATATGCTTATCAGAACAATAGCCGATGGGTTCCGAGATTGCATTCCTACACTACTAATTTGTCTGTCAATAATGCTTTCTGATAAATTGGAACTTTTACATGGGAGACCGAAGTTTGCGTCCTGATTTCAGCACCTATGTTAAGGGCAGGGAAAGATCCTGGTTTTGGTTAAATGTTAACAAAGTAAACAAATCCTCTCTCATGCTTCGTGTCACTTTTAACTATTGCAATATTGAACCAACACCATGATCTCAGCCTCACCGTAAATCCTTGATGCCTAAATAAAACAACAAAAAACGTTCCTGTCTATAGAAGAAAAGGTTCTATCTACCTGTTCATATCAGAGTGTAACGGCTTAGTCATTAAAACACAGACATACAAAAAAGTGAAGTAGTGCATTTCCCAAAAAAAACCTATTCCTTTAAAGAGAAAAAGGATATGAGATAATTTCCATAATCATGTAAATAAAACACTAATCCAAAACCATGTTTCGACCTGTTGTTCTTCCTGCTTCTTTGTTTTTGTTTGTTTCTAGTGTTATTTAAAATCAATAGGCCTAAAACGTTTTCCCCTTTTGTCACCATTACTTCACAAAAACTTTTTTTATGCAATACCTTCCTGTCACAAAGGCACTTGTTTTTTGTTGAAACATAACTTCCATCCAGCCATGACTCCCTTCTCTTTGAGTTGTAATTTGTGAAATCAGAGCTTCAGCCACTTACCGGTTACAACAGCACCTTTGTTTGTTTGACTCCAGCAGAAAATTGCTTTGTGCCATCCAGCATTTGTTATGATTGTTTTGTTTTCAACTGCAATTTGTGCTCAGTGGGTCATTTAGAATATTTTCCTGTTTATTTTATATTAATATACTTTGCAACGCGTGGGGGCCAACGTTTGGGCTTGTTCATAAATGTACTAAATCAGTTTTATTAATCAGAATGAAGAAAATGCGTGGCTATCTTGACCTTATTCACTTCACTTGACTTATAGTGGATGTACCCACTCGAGTCACCTAGTTAATGTATACTCTATTGTACTGTGCATCAAAGGTGGCACAGTTTGGTTTTATTATATCATAAACAAACCTACACATAGTTTATTTTTTAGTTAATTAGTTAGTTAATTCATCCTTAATTAGGCTTAACTAAGAGAATTGATGGCCAACCCTATGAAAGTGTGATCCAGGTAATGGTCCAAATAAGCCAGGGGGTTTCCTGTAAAAAAATAAAAATAAAAAAAAAACCTTGTCGCTAGATTTAGAAACGATCATAGATTCCTTTTTCAAAATAATGTGTTTGAGTGCGAGTGCAGCAGCAGAGACTAAATATGTATATACACCTCACAAATGAATGCAATTACTTTGTGTGTTGTGTACGGTTGCACGTGTGCTTCCCCCCTGAGGGTCTAAATTAAAAGGTCTTGGTCAGTAAGTCTGTGGTTGATCTTCTTCGTGTTTGAGCTGCCTCCATGTCATTCAAAGTTTCACCATGTGTACTCCATGGAGCTCTTTTGCCTGTGGGTTTTTTGTATCTATGTACTTGTCTATTG
This sequence comes from Pholis gunnellus, assembly GCF_910591455.1. Taxonomy (NCBI): domain Eukaryota; kingdom Metazoa; phylum Chordata; class Actinopteri; order Perciformes; family Pholidae; genus Pholis; species Pholis gunnellus. The sequence goes on from NC_136540.1 coordinate 14,607,221, forward strand.
AGCTCTACATGATGTGGTATCAGAGTCTGTGAAGAACCTCGTGCCTCCTTACAGGAAGTTTGTCCGTTTTGCCATAAACACCTTTACTAGGCAGTACGACCAGCCAGCCAGCCATGTTAAGAGGGAAGTTCTGTTGCTGTAGGGGTATGGAGAGGAAGCCCCAAGGCCATGCTTGTGAAGTTGGGGAAAGAGACCTGTAACCTCGGCTCAAACCTCGACTGCAGGAGCAAGTCAGTTGTCCAGAGGTGTTGATAGCTTGGCAAAGACTAGGATGATTACTGTAGCTCAGCTGTTGTCCACGATGATTTTATTTTAGCAGATGCAATTCTGCACATTAGCGTGATTAGCTAAATGGGTTCTGGACAACAGCAACGCTATGACAACAAGGTCAATAACTTACACTCATGTATCCCTCTAAAAAGAACACATATAAGCCATTAGACCAGACCATGTATTACTGCCCCTTAGTTGACCCACACAAGGATGCTGATTTCTTTGCTTTGTGCATTAATACTTATTTCCTATCATCTAGGATGTTCCCTTTACGCCTTAATTCTTGTTGTTCCCATGTATAAATCATTTTCTTTATTTTCTTTTAATTCACTGTTTTGTTTAGATTGTTTGCTCTCCAGAAATAATACCATTGTGCCAAACGGCTAAATATATAAATAATTGAAGTAATGATGAAATATATACTCTGCATTGTTGTAATTAAAAGGAAATGTTGAGCTGTTTATCTTCCCATAAGTGATTTTAAATAATACATTTCATTAATAATGGTAGCTCTCATTTTGATCTTTTTTTTTTGACACACTGTAGATCATTCCTGTCTTTGACTCGATTTCTGCTGCAGGTCAATATCCATGCGTGTACATCTAACATGAAATCATAAGTATTTCTGTTAACGTATGTCAGTAAAATGCTTTATATTCATCTTTCTGAGCTTATATTGACCCTTTTAATAATGGGGCTCGACAACCTCAAGAGATGGAGCTAACTGAATATGGTGTTAGTGCCTCTGCATGTCATTCTGTCTCTCTTCCAAAGAGAAAGGGGTTTTGGATTTTGGAAATTGAGTATAGAATTTGACTCTTTGTTTTGTAGGGCTACGGCCGTGTTATCTTTGAAAAATGCTAATTTTGTTAAAATGTTGCAACCCTAATTTGGCCTGCCAGACCCCCATCCTGTCCTTCATTGGCTCACTGCAGATGAGCTATGAAACAGGTGCTAGAGTGCCTTCTTGTGGTCACCTTAGGAATTGTACACTAAAGGCCTATCACACAGAAAATCTAGCATTTAAAAGGAGCAAGCTGACAAAAATAATGAATCATATGATGTGAGTGACAAATGCAGGGAGTATTATGACTGTTTTCAGTTCCCCCTTCAAAATACATTCAAACTCTGACTTCAATGAAACCTCCAACCAGGAAGTAGTGATTGTCATGTGTTCAAATGCTGCATTCAGTACTGAATGTTTCTTTTGTTCATTCATTTTGTGATTGATGGCTTTTACCAATACCACTCAAAAAGCAGAACTTCTGTGAGATAATTACCACTCTGCAAATGATTGTAATTTGAGTTGAACATTACTAATTGGTTTTATTAAATGTAAGAACTTTCAGTAGCCCTGGTATAATTAACCATTTTGAATGATCTCGCCTCTTTTTTATTGACATTTAGCACAATACATGACAATCCTGAATATCAACCTAATGGATCTTATTAGCCACGTCCTCTAGACCAAAGTGAATTAATCAAAGGAGACTTGCTTTATATACCCCGCCCCTCCCTCCCTCTCTCTCTCTCTCTCTCTCTCTCTCTCTCTCTCTCTCTCTCTCTCTCTCTCTCTCTCTCTCTCTCTCTCTCTCTCTCTCTCTCTCTCTCTCTCTCTCTCTCTCCTCTCTCTCTCTCTCTCTCTCTCTCTCTCTCCTCTCTCTCTCTCTCTCTCTCCTCTCTCTCTCTCTCTCTCTCTCTCTCTCTCTCTCTCTCTCTCTCTCTCTCTCTCCCTCTCTTGCGCTCTCTCACACCGAGGCAGCTGGGGATTCATTTGTCTTGCTGATTAATGATGAGAACCATATCCTCCACAACACCAGTAAATTAAAAGAGATTGGGGACGGAGAGAAAGAACATCCAGGTCCATTCATCCCAATCAAATTTCACAGTAGGTCCAATTCATCCTAAGCTGTATTTCTATTGTCTTCTATACAAACACAAAAAGCACTAGCCATTCACTTTCTCCTCCCAGACCCTCTCTGGCAACACGAGGATTTCAACTGGCAACTTTCCAGGCGCAAGCTCATTTTTCAAGCCTTCAGGATACAACCATACCCATTAATGTTTCAGGTGGTAATTGTCATCAGCAGCTGCTACGGCTCCCTGTTAGTGCTGCTGCCTGGCTCTATGTCTTCATGTTCTCCCTGTGTGGTGTCCTCCCAGTCTAAGGAAATACATTTAAGGTCATCTGTGGACATTGACAGCTCTAAATTAACAAAAGGTTAGTGTATAATATGTAGTGCTTAGTCTGTGACACAATGATGTGGTGTGTAAAGCTCTGACGCAGTATTTCTTAAATGGGGGTTACAAGTATCCTTTGGTGTACTTTGAAGTATTGCAGGGGTATGTATTTAAAAAATATCAGTCATGCAGAACGCCTTAAAATGATGATGCCATAACAAGTTCAATTTAAAAGAATGTCAGTGCAATCATAAACTGCTGTGAACTGTCTGTTTTTCTACCTAAATGTAGTAAAAAAAACATTTCAAAGGGGGTACATTATTGAAAAGGTTTGAGAACCACTGCTCTACAGGGTGTGTAATACTCTCTGACTCGAATACGATGGCCAGACGTCCCAGTTAGTCCAGGAATGTCATAGTTTCAAGCTGGGTGTCCCAAGACCTGACAAATATCTGTTAATATCTGTAAAACACTCAAATGTCCTCGTCAGTATATGCGAATGCTTAGCTGGCATGCTGAAGAGAAAGCCGGTCTTTTCTTAAGAGCTCCAGGAGGCTTACCCCTTCCTTCATAAAGTACCCGGCAACGAAAGTGCTGCGTACCGCACACACTGCTCGCCTACGTTTTTCTGTTGACCACAGAGGAAATGCCGATACAAAAGATCATGTTGAAACGACCAGATAGCGATTAATAACTGGCAGCGAATGTGTCACAGTCGGGCCATTTAGCCAGAAAGCCCGCGCAGTGACAAATGCCTTGTGTCTTGTTTAAAAAGGTATCTGCCAATCGATAATTATATTACACCTATTCAATCCTTGTCTAGACAGTTTTCAAATAAACTATGTTTTGGTGGATTTTGGGAGACAAAAAAGTAATTTTCTTGTCTGCTGTCCATAGTGTTGAAAGGTGTGCTTGGTAAGCGTGCTAAGCACTGAATCGTCCCCCATCCTGATGAAAACGCCTACGGTGTATGCATAAACACATACATATGCACAGGTATGGATGCTGGTACACTTAAAAAGGTCCCACTTTGAGTGTTTGAAAATATGGCCACCATAGACCAGGAGAATATGAATCAGTATACACGATGTAACAGACTTCAAAAACATATGTGAAGGCTGTAATTTAGCACAATGATGCTTTTAAGCTTAATTATGCAAACATGCTCAAAATGACTTTGCGGACATGCCAAAGTTGAGCAGGTAATGATTAGCCTAAACTGTTTTTCTTGCCATTTATTTGCGCAGTAATGTTTCCTTTAATACCCTGGCATATCACACTCTAGCTGTTGCAACAAACTATTCCTCACACGAGGAATCAATAACTCTTCATCTTATTGCATTTGTTGGACACACTGACCGCTCCACTCTCAGCGAGCCCTGCAGTGTGTGGATGGTATTTGTACATTGTTCAGGGACTAAAATCAGTCCCTAAATGTTTCATTTATCTTCACAGCGTTTGGCAGCTTCCCAAAAATGCACAAGACGTCTCAAGTGACTGGTGTCCGGAGGAAATAGATGGAAGCTCTGAGAAGCACACGTAACGTCCCTAATTAATGCTGCTTTCCTCTGCTGCTTTAAAATCAACTGTAGTTTCCATCTCGTTTTCTCTGTCACACTTTCTTCTTTCTGTGTTACCTGCTACTGCTTTTCAAAGTCACTAGAGACGATCATCTTGGATCAAAAGACAAGGAGTTACACAGAGGAGTTGACAGTATGAAAATGTGCACCTCTGCCAGGGCAGCAGCAGGAATGAGCATTAGATGGTCTGTGAGGTTTGTAACCCACTGACATTCACAGATTCATTGATCTCTGTAAGAAATATGCAATAATTAAAAGAGGCAGGGATGTGGAAACTATTAAATCAGTCAGCTCTTGTAGAAAATAGTTGTGTATACCTTGAGTATGTCAGTAAACAATACGAGACTGAAACCTAAATATTGCGTTTCTTAGCTCCATCTGCATGGGCGGAAGTTATCGGACATTGTTGATGATTTCGTTAGAGGGAATGCCAGAGGATCACCAAAGTCTGTCCTCTGGGGATAATGTGTGTCTGTACCAAATATATCCCCTGTGCAATATAAATAATCTGTGCAGACCACTGCAATATAAATATAAACGATTCTATCATATTTTAGTTTGTGTTTTTGACAATTTGTACTTATTTATTATACTTGTTTTGTTCTTTTTATTTTACTTCTGTCTCTTGTTCATTTGCACTGTCCACGCTGCTGCTGTAATCCTGCAAATGGAACAATTAAGGGTTATCTTAGTTATTAAATTTCAGTATGGACCAAACCAATGGACAGACTGGCACTGCCATCCATAGAGCACGGCTAAAACTGATGCGGATTCATTGTATTCCAAAAGTTCTAGACATTAATATTCGGTCTCAACATATCTCAACAGATTGATTTGCAAGTCCTCTACTTCATCTGTCTGCATTTGGCATATTATGATATCCATGACCCCTAAATCATTCACCTCAAAATGCAGTCAAAGGCTAATCAAAGTCTGCAAAACTATTCTTTTTACCAAATAAAGCTGCTTTGATACCAGGAATGTTGTTGCTGCTGCTTGAGTTTTGAACACATTTAGTTTCACTTCCTTATCAGTATGTTGTTACACATCTCAGTTCTACACTCCTCAATGCATTTGAAATCATTCAATGTGAATACTGGAACAGTTCATATTCATACATTTAATTCCCTTCTCATTCTTCGAATCATCCAGATTTTTATCTATTCAGCCAGTAAACAGCCCTTGAACTTTGCCGCCACCCTTTGAATTATTAAGCCAGCTCACTCGTGGGGTTCGCCGTTGAAGGATTTATCAACAAAACATGTAGCTGCCGAGCAAAGACACTTTTCACTCATTTTTTCTTTGGTGTTAGCCACGTTGTTGTCCTCGTCTTGCTACCTGTGGACCTTTTCACACCTCACCCTTTCATACATTCTCTCCCATCTCCTGCTTTTTTTATTTTTTTTTTAGTTTGGATGAAAGTAATGTACAAGATGTCACAGGGGAAGGAAACTTTTTTTTAACAGCTGTCGATAAGAAGGATGCCCTTTCAATTGTGAGGAAGTTCTTTGACTCTGAATGGCAACTCTGCTGCACTTCCTGCTAACCCAGGTTCTTTGAGAAAAATAAGTGCAAAGTCATAGTCCTATTCATATTTTACAAATATCCCAGTTGGGTCCTACAGGATGCTCTGATGCTTCCATTGACAGCCAAAATGGGAACACGTTACACTAAGAAATATATGTAGCAAAAAGTACAACTTCTAACCAGGAAGCGACCAACATCATGTAACAACATGTTATCCAAAGTAGTCGCCGTGTGATGTTTTGGGAATATTCGATATTGGCAGTTCTCTAAAGTTTTGCAGAAACATTAAACAGACGCTCTTAATTTACACCTTTTTAAAATGACATTCAGAATAACAAATTGTGTTGTAATCCTCCGCAGTCAAAGTGAACAGATCAGATCATGACCTACTAAAACCATCCGCCCCCTAATGGAATAGGCTGCATCTACTTCATATTAACTGTAGAATTTTAACATGTTTCTTTATCAAACATTCAGATTCAATATTTGAATTGACAACATTTGTGAATGATAACTGCCCTCTCCAGAAAAATGATACCCAACCTTGTACAGACATACATTACCCATTATTCCTGAATGTGTTGCCCATACAAAGCAACATAGAATTTAGCTCATCTGTGTTATATATATATATATATATGCAGTAAATACTAAACTCTCAAACTCTTCTGCAGTCACTACACTGTCTCTGTGCTATCATATATTTTCCTGGTGAAGTTACTTTTTGACAGCACTTTACTTTGGTTAGTAGAGCTTTGATTCACTTAAGGGGCAGTAACACTAAAGCAATGGCTAGCCAGGCTCACAATAGCATGCCAGTTGATTCTCCTAACCTTTGAGCCTCTGAAGGGTTTGGAAAAGGCAATGTTAGCTCATAGATCAATCATGACATATAGAGTCAAGACACTGTCAAGCTACTGTACACGGATGGTGACAAATTAAAACAATTGCTATGTTGGAAGGGGCTCACAGGACACATCCATCTCTCTTGTGCAGGGACTTTGCCTTTTCCATGAGGTAGTATTTATTACATCTGTTGCATGTCATGTCACACAGCACTCTCCTCTTCGGGCTGTACCCGCAGAGATCTTAAAGCATTCAACGCCTTCAGATTGCATGACTGATTGTGTTTCTTACTCTCCTGTGGCTTAGTTGAAGTGATGGTGCCGTGTTTCCCAGATGTCAACATGTAAGTACAGTTGTATCATCATTGATATAAAATAATGGCCTCAGCTCTCAAAGTAGGACTCAAGATGTGATAACCCAAAGTATCCTTTCAAATTGGATTAAATGGCGTTACTTTTCGCACTGCTTCCTCAGCGTCAAGCTGATCCTGGCCCCGTCGCCTGTACTTCCTTCAACGATGACACCGCAATCCTTTCATTACACTTCTTACATTTCTTGGACATATTCTCAGCTGAGCAACTGGTGCGAGCAACTGGTGTCTGGCTCATGTTGCCACAGCAATATACCATCAACTCATACCAAGAGCAGAAATGTAGTGAGTGAATCACTCGTTATCAGATGTGTTCTCATTTGGTATCTGCTTCAAGCTCACTATCGCAGCCAGAAACACTAATACCACAGATGATGGCGCAGCACTCAAAGCTCAGCAGTACAACAACAGGGTGTCAGGGTTGCAAGATCTACAAACATTGGCTTCTTTCTACCCGCGGAACACATACGTGGAAACACACGCACACAACCCTCCACCACTGGCAGCTGCCTCCAGCATGTGCTATTTTGCCAACTGCAACCCTGGGCAAGATAATAAGATGGCTAGCAGACATTTTGTCAATATTTCTGTCTTGGCTCAGAGTGCGCCTGGTTGGCTGCTTACTGATAGATGTGTTGACTGAGTTTTTTTTTTTTTTTTTGGGGGGTTGGTTGTTTTTTTTCTTTTTTCTTTCACAGGAGCTCTGCCCTTGTTTTGCCGGGGACTGCGAGAGAGCAAGTAGAGGCAAGTGTAGAGGGAGGAGAGAAGGGCTCACTAATGTAAAGTAGTTCATTAAAATCAGGCACAAAGCATATATCAGGGGGGAGGGATGCTGCTAATCAGAGCCTGTGGTTAGTCCGGCGATATGTAAAAAGGAGATGCTGCTCTCCTCAGCTGTGATCTTTTCTGGGAAGCAGCAGAATTTTCTGATGCTAAGGAGGCCGTGCAGATGATTGATTCTCCAGAAGCATGCTCGGAGACCCTGCTCTTGGTCTGCCATCTGATTAACATACACAGCATTATTCATGTCATGAATATACAAGGAGGCAATGAACAAATAAATACTGACATGCATCCAGGAGCTGATAAATATTAAATGGAGCACACATGGCTTCATATTTTACCATTTCACAATTTGAACATTCATGCTGTGAGGCCCCTAGCCAAGGTCTAATTTTCAGTTCAAACAGGTTGAGCAGCCATGTGGGGAGACGAGGATTCTTCACAAACATCATATTTGGGCTTCTGTTAGGTGTCATGAATACTGGAATTCTGATTCCTGTATAATCATTCAAAGTTTGCAATGTTTCAGACACTTCCTACGGTACCCTACGTAGAACCAAAAGGCAGCCTCTCATTTGATTCCAACTGATTAGAGAAATTGTTTTAATGCTAATCGACATAGCACTAGCCTTTGACAACGACACATGATTGATTGACACACACACACACACACACCGTCTAAGATTTTTGTCAGGACTCGGGACACCCAGCTTGAAACTGGGACAATCGTGGACAAACTGGGCAGTCTGGTTACCTTTGCATATTGTGTGACGAGCCATTAAACTAATCACATAAACTCATAATTGACATGATCATTTCTAAATGGGGAGCAGCAGCAATCCATGATAAATCCTGCGTTAATTCGCAGCGAGTCATGCTTTACGTAAGCATGTGTTCTGTATTATTATAATGTGTTAGGCTACCACATTTTCTTATATTAATACATTATATGCTATATGCCTCTACTCTAGATCAGATCTGGGATATTGCACCTTTAAGGGACCCTCAAAGTGATTGCAATTCATCCTAAGGGGGGCATGAATGTCTGGACCAGATGCCAAGACATTTCACTGAAAGCCAAACATTTCAACCAGCAGGTGTCACTAAAAAGAAAAAGGAGAATGTCAGGGGTTCACCAAAGTCAGTTGTATTCATCTTCTGGATGACTATGTGCAGTTTTCAAGTAAGAGGACATCATGTAGTATAAGCGGACCAGATAGCTTCAAAACGTCATCAGAGGTGCAAAAAGGGGATACTCCACACTGCCGGCTGGACAACAACACATGTAGCATGTGGCAAAGAATCCAATCTGTCACTCGCGACAGGAGAAGAACGAACAGGGCCGAGACCCAAGACACCCTACTGGACAACCTCTACAGTTTCTGTGCCAGATTCGACAGACTGAACTGAGACATCCCCTTGTACCCCTGAGGAGACTGCACTCCAGGTGAGACACACACACAGGTTCTCGGGGCTTTGAAGCAAGTAAACCCCCACAAAGCAGCAGGACCTGATGGAGTGTCCCTGAGAGTCCTGAGGGCCTTAGCTGAACTGCTGGGAGGTATGTTGACAGACATTTTTAACTCCTCTTTCACACCGTGATCTTTAAGTCCTCCGTTATAGTACCGGTGCATAAAGGGGTGCCTCAGCCCCAAACTTTATGCCCTGTACACTTGTGAGTGTGTTTCCACCCAGGACAACAACATCATTATTGAATATGCAGAAGACACGACCATCCTTGGTCTTTATACAGAGAACTGGTAAACATGGAGAGGACAAAGACCTGTTTGAAAAACAAAGAACTAATTATGGACTTCAGACCCTGATCATCAAGGACACCAAGGTGGAGCAGGGTGAAGGTTGCAAGTTCCTCGGCCTCTACGTGACGGAAAACCTGATCTGGGCCAGAAAACACTGTGGCAACACTGAAAAAAGCAAAGCGGCGCATTTACTTCATGAGGCTGCTGAAGGTCTGCTGAAGGTCTGCTGAGGCCGCGTTCATTGAGAACATTCTCACCAGTGGGTGAATGAGACCGTGTGTTTTGGAAACACCACCCAAGCTGAGAGGAAATCCCTTCAACGAGTCCTTAAAACTGCAGAGAGAATCATCGCCTCTGACCTCCCCTCCATGGACATACAGCTTTTTTTACAGCCGCAGTCAGAATAATTGTAAAGGACATTAAGGCTGGAAGAAAATAACACCCCCCCACACACACCTCACTCACAGCATGGACACTTGGCACTTCATGCTCACACCTTACAGACTGTGTTTGTACCTCTCCCTCCTCTCACTCCCCAGGACTACCTTCACCCCTGTAATACAGCGTCCATTGTTCTGTGCAATAATTCATTATTATTCAGTGTGAGTTATATATGTATCGAACAGCAGTGTCCCGGTAGAAAGTCCTGTGTTTGTTAGACCATCCAACCTCCTCTCCCGCTCAACCGATAATGACTTTCACAATATTTAAACTATGTCAGTCTCTCTGACCGTCTAATGATGACACAGATGGATTTAAATTGGAGTTAGTTAAAAGCCTGGAGCATCTCACACAGACACTAAAGGGTGCCTCTCTCTGTGCCTTGACTGCTTCCATCTATGAATATAATATTGTGTTTGGCAGCTCATGTAAACGGAAAACTTTACTGCATGCTGACCACATCTGTTACGGCTGCTATGTAACTCCGAAAATATTATGCAAAGGTTTGCAGTATACAGTTAGAAACCGTTCTGAAAATTACTTTGAAATTAATTAAACAGCCATGAATTTCAGTTAATATCCATGGAAACAGTCAAGGTCTTGACGCCTTTAAGTCCCATCTCTTGGCGCATTTCTGCAACCTCGCAGATTTGACATGATGACAGTGAACACATCATCGTACATTTGACAAGAGCTTGAAGGCCCAGTGTCAGAGTCCAGAAGGTGCACATTTGGATTCAGCTCTTCTCTCTTTATGGGGCATCCGCAGTGTGCTATGGGCATCAATTGACTTGTATCAAATGAGGTGAAGTGCTGTATGTGTGTTGTACTTATTAACTGAATAATCTGCAGTGTGGAGAACATACTTTAAAAGTAGAAAATGTATCATTTTAAGTTCACTGGAAAGTTGGAAAAGTTGAGTCAGCATTTAATTGAGGCCAAGACAAGTTTGAACCAAAGTAGGTTCGAAAACACGAAAGTTCTAAGACGCCAGAAAAGTTGCACCTAAGACCACAATCCAGGCTCTGATTCAAACTCCAGAGAGAAACTACAAGTAAAAGTATTTCTTACGCTTGCCTAGGTGTCTTGTGTATGCATCACAGAGGTTATTAGCCCACAGTCTGGGGTTGTTGCCTTTGAATCATTAAGTAAAGGGTGAGTGTTTGAAGCGCCTTGATATAATGATCCTTGGCAACTCAGAGAGTTCAAAGTAAATTGGCAAGGGTAAAAAAGGCTTTTCTGCCACTGAGCAAAATAGAGAAATCAGCCAGCTATGTTTAATAGAATTTTCCATCAGTGCTCAACCAGTCTCTCAAATGGGTTATCTAAGATAATGGCTGCACGGGTTCATTACCTCCTTGTCAAATTAAATTTCTTTTTCTCCTCAAGGGGGATTGGATAGTGATTACAGATCTAACCAAAAGAAGGCTCTAACTTTCCCTGTGTAAAGCTGGGGAAAGGCCACAATGACAGCAAAATTAGTCTATTTCATCTTAAGACCTTTGTTGTACGCTGAGCCGCTCACTTCACAAAGAGAGATGGTGTTTAATGTGGTTGCACCGAGGATCTTTGTTTGCCTTTTTTTTCCTTTCTTTGTGTGGCTCTTGTTCCTCTTAAGTGAAGGACTTTTGTGAAAAGGGGGTGATGTATAAGGCAACTATTGACATAAATTAAACAGAATCAGTGGATGAGACATTGTTGTGCTTAATGGATTCCTATTCATTGTTTTTGGAAAAAGGAAATTAAAATGTTAAATGGTACGTAGAGAATAACACTCTGCAGTCAACTGAAAATACATACTGAATATATACACTTACTGGTGGCAACAGTGAATTTGAATATGATGTTGTCCAGATGTGAGCAGCTTCTTTTCTTCATTTGTGCATTGCATTGTGGGAGAATACAGAGCATCTGTAACTGTATTGATATTGATTAAACGGCTGTTCTTGTGCCATGTTCATATGACAGTCATTAATAATTACAAGATTTTGAGTTGTAAATGACATTCAGGTCAACGTCCAAGTCATAATCAAAACAGGGAAACTCAGACTGCATCAGTCATTAGCAATAGCCCCTTCCCCATTTCCTTCCTTCCTTCCTTCCTATCCTTCTCTTTCAAATGATGTATAATACACCAAAGTTTAAACAAATATAACTTGGTTGGCGCACTGATCATCTCCGACCCCGGTTGTCTTCTGCCCAGATCTGATTGTCCTCTACCAAAATCTGGAACATGTTTTGGCCGAAGACTTGCCTTCAACATTTGGAATGTGCAAAGCGAAGTGAACAAAGCAGCTAGGAGCCACCTCCAAAAAGCATTTTCTTATGGCACTCTTTGAGGAAGACTTACATCAGACTGTACCTCTCAGGGTGTGCAGGATCTACAAATAGACAGCTTCAAAGCGTTGGAGGTGCCACCTGTGTGATGAGTGAACTTTAATCATCAAAGTGGAATGGGTGGAGCATGTTGTGTCCAGAAGGCAATTTGCATTTTAATATGTTATAAGTTGTTTGAGCCAAATCTAATCAACGCAAATCCATGGCTCACTGAAGAGTTCCCTAATAGTCTACAAAATATTAAAAACACACTGATGAAGGCTTATGATGCCTTCAAGTGGGTTTTTTTTTTAGGTTTAGTTTAGTGTTTGAATCCCTCCCGACACGCCTTAACTTCATTAAAAGATCATAAATAAATATCTTTGGATAAATACACTATTTTTACACACATGGTTAAAACTCCATCCATTCTTGTTGTATACAAAAAAAACTAGTATTACTGTTTCCATTTGCATTTCAGTGTCATGATTCATTTCACTTTTTTTTCGTCAGTAGGGAATGTGGAAGGTTAAATATATGAACAAGATAGGTCAGGATATAGGAAGAGTTTCATATCTCCTATCTCATTTCTAATATTTTGTGCATTTTCCTACAATTCCCATTAACACAAGCAATCTACACATTGTCCTCTAGCTTCCGTTTTGGACATGTTAGGGACTGTGTGTCAGGTTCCACTCGTTACATGAATAGTGTTTTTTCAAAATAAACTAATATATTCACAAGAAGTTAGGTTCAGGCAACAAAACAACTTAGTTAGGTTAATGAAAAGATCTTGGTTTGGGATAAAATAAATGATAATTTGTAATGTAAAATAACTATGTTTGTTACGCAACGTACGTAGGTGGCATTAGTTAACTGCTTGCGTAACAAAAGGTCAAATAAGTCAATGTTGACTTGGTTCCACACAGCACACTCACAGCAGTTTAGCGGGTGAATGTCCTGTGTTTGTTTGACCAACCATCAAAAGTTCAAAGTCAGTAGATTTAAGACTTGATTCTCACTGTCCAAGTCATGTGACGCTTGTTCAGAGCCAAGTACAAAGTGGTATAAGTCTTCAGTCTAAAATATTGTGAAATGACCACCTGCAATGTTTGAAGTGTGAAGGGAATGTGTTTTCTGACCAGAAAATGAGTAGTCACCTAGCAAGCCAACGAGCCTGATATATTCAGGCTGAGCCTGGGTTTGACAAAATGCTTGCTCTGGGTTTGGTAATCTTCATTTGATAGTCTTGGGTCCTCTAGTTCAGAGGTCCCCAACCTTTTTTGCGCCACTGACCGGCTTCATGTAAGACAATATTTTTCACGGACCGGCATTCAACGTGTGGCGGATAAAACACGACGAAATAAAATGATACGATCGGCATTAAAACAAATAAAAAAATGCATAAATAAATACTACTCACAATAACGCTGAATCAGTGGGCGCCCTGAGCTTGTTTCTCTGCAACGAGACGGTCCCATCTGGGGGTGATGGGAGACAATGACACCCGAAGTGTGTTCCTCGTGTCCAGGCTAGGCTACTTCATTTAGTTTTGATTGCTGTCACTGCAGAAAATCCCGCTTCACAAAGTAGGATGTTGGAAATGGAAGCAGGGTTTTCAGTGTTTTTGTGGCGACCTCAGGATATTCAGCCTTGATTTTAATCCAAAACACCAGCAGAGTTGTTGTCTCAAACATACTTTTAAGGCCACCGTCATTTACAATCTCCAGCAGCTGATCTTCATCTGTCGACACATATTCTGCAGAGCGGGTTTGGCTTGTCAGAAATACTCCTGGTATTTAATTAGAGTCCTGATATTGTCTGTTAAATGAAGCTTTCTTTTTTTTGGAAGTTGTAGACTCTTCTTCTGTCTCCTTAGTGGCCTTTTCCCCATTGCAAATAAGCTCTCCAAAAGTGTTTTACTCACTTTCGCTAGTTTGCGGGTTTAATTTTTGAGGTAACGTATCACGTGACCGAGACAAGCGTCTTGCCATGTGTCAAGAGGCATCGGCGGATGAAATTGCGAGAGAATCCGGTCATCTTTCAAAATAAAACTTTAAAAAAAAATCAATAAAACGGAAATAATATAATATTTATTCTTTCTGTGCGGCCCGGTACCAAACGACCCACGGCCCGGTGGTTGGGGACCAGCAAGAATGTACCTAAAATGTACTATTGTAAGCTGTTACCTGAACATCTGACAACAGAAAATGGGCCTCTAATTGATGCTTTGTGTCACATAAATCCATTCATGGTAGAGGAAAATTATGTTTGCAGTATTCATACAACATAATCTCATTTCAGAGTTAATTCTCATTTCATGAAATTTTATGAGACTGTGTTATTTATGAGCAGATGCAGCAGCCCCATCCCCAAACTGACTAAACAACAGCAGCTGTGGGCTGCACCATCCAAACCCAAAGAGGAGGTGAAGTGGTTCTCATGGCTGGCTGACTTCATATGCAGGATACTGTGATCCGGACGATCTTTTGCCCAGAATGAACACGAATCCGGGCCCAATTTCGTCAACGAACACAGGATTATGTTGTTTACAATTCTTGTGTGTCAGGTCTGAACGGTGAGCGGTGTGATGTGTGTGAGTTGGCCTGGATCTCATACTCAGTGGTGCTGCTGAGAAAGCACTCTAATGTGTCAATATGAAATATGTGGAAGTCAATGTGCACATCAGACACTATCAATATGAAGCTGGGAGCTGCTGAAAAAGTGTGCTTGATTAATCTTTCAAGGTAAAATGTAAGTAGTTTCTGTTTATTATTTACAGTCTTATTTTTCGTAACTTGGCCGTCATTTCTACCGGTTATGATAACACTGTAATGTAATTGCAAAGCTCTGGGAACAAGATGACATCACTGCAAAAACGTCCATGGGGCGAGATGAGCAGAAGGACGATCAGAGAGGTTGTGTAGACACACCAGCAGTTTAACAGGTTATCTGAGTCAATTTATTTTGAGGTAACTACTCATCTAATACCTAATAGGGTCATTGCCCCTCAGCGTCTGATACCCTCGCACCGCACTTTCAACTAACTCCAATGTAAACTCAACCGGGTCATAGACGCTCAAAGTGACTGATGTGGTATAAAGAGCGTGAGAGTCCACACAGGGTATGTGGGCCTGGTGGTGGATGGACAAACAAATACAAGACTTTCAGCCAGGAGACGCTGCTTGTGTCGAGCGCGAAACGAAAAGTAAATGTTGTCACGTGAGTCGTTAGTGTCGTTAGTCACTAGGTTCGCTAGTCATCTGGTCGTCACGTCAAGTTAACGTCAAACACTCTTTTCTTAAACCTAACTAAGTCGTTTTGTTGCCTAAACCTATCTTCCTATGAAGACCGAATTTTTTTTTTGGATGGAAAAAACGGAAAATGACACACCATCTCTGACATGTCCAAAACTGACGCTAGAGGGGTACCTGGAGCGTCCTGGTTTGAAGTGTAGGGCTACTAATCAAATTAATTTGACGAGTTGGGAGTGAGAATGTGCTGCATTTTATATATATATATATATAATTGTCATGAAGATCAAATTCATCTTAGTCCCATCAACCCAGTGACAAGATAATCAAATTGTTGATGGTGTCAAAAGTTGAGCAGTCACTGTGTCTCCAGTTGTGACAAGTTTCTCCACTTTTTGATTACATTTCCCAAAGTGACACATCCAATGTTGTTGCCTACTGAGGAGATGATGAGCAGCAGGTTATCTTGAGCTCAGCATGAGGGTTGCCTCGCTGCAGATATCCTGATTGGTTGGTGTGTGTCTGCACACTGAGAAGAAGATGCCTTCACAGCCTGTTAGACAGTTCAAGCTCTACTCGAAACACCAACTTTCTTCTGAAGTATAGAGACAGTTTGAGTCAAGCTTCCTCAAACGAATGCTCTGTTAAAAGTTTTTTTTTACATATAGAATATTTAAGAACTGCTGCATTCAGTGTGTGAATAACATGTTTGTATAATCAGCCAAAGCAGGTGATGCCTATCTGTAAAAAGAGTGAAAGTGTTTTAAACATTTACTATTTTGCCATATACATTTCCTCTAATTAACCCTGTCTCCTACAAAATTAGATTCCCACACAAACTACTCTGCACTCTCAATTACGGTTCGAGGGAAACTTTTTTTCTTCTGAATTACGGGCGTAAGTTTTAGGAGACAGGGCTGCCTTAATATGAATCATTGATGAACTTCTCGTATTTAATAATTGACAATTAATAAGGGTGAGAAGTTCAATCCTCCGGCTCCTCACATACCAAAGAGTCCTTGGGAAAGACACTAAACCCCAAATTGCCCCGGATGGTTTGGCAGCACCTTGCATGGTAGCTTGCTGCTGTCGGTGTGTGAGTGTGTGTGAATGGGTTGATGAGAAGAATATCGTAAAGCCCTTTGGATAAAAGCGCACTATCAATGCAGCTATTTATTCTTTATATGCAGGAACTGAGGAAGTCATATTTATGATACAAGACAGCCTACAGCTTTGTATCGATAAACCGAAGTGTGGCCATCTGCTGTCCTTACATCAGCATAAGTGGAGCCGTGGAGAAGAGCTTGATGCTTTAAAGGGCAGCACAGAAACATGTGAGCGTGATTAGTTGTCTGTCAATGCCCGTCAGCCCTGCGATAGTCTGGCGGCCTGTCCAGGGCGTACAGGGCCTTCACCCAATGTCAGCCGGGACTGACTCCAGCAAACTCCGCTCCGGCTGGCAGAGTGTAGCTAGATGACGTCAGTGTAATGCTTGGAACTGCACTAACTAATTTCCATTCTGTTTTATATTACTGTGGTGAAAGCACAATTTTAAAAGGTGAATTCCTCAATACTATGCACATTCAACTAAAGTGTAGCAAAGAAGGGAAAGGATGTGTTTTTTTGTGATTTGGATGAATTGACCTTTTAGAATTTAGAGCAATAATATGTTGTAAGAATGGTTGCACTGAGACAAAAGTTGAATCTACTTTGGATTTAAATGTTGGATCATTTCTTCAAGGTAAGACTCGAGATTGATGTGGCATCAACACTAGTAGTCCAAAGGGTAACGTATGTTTCATCGCCTATAGGCTGTGTCAACAAAGCAAGGAGAAGCTCGGATATATCGACTTCACTTCATGTCTTGTATCCTGCATTGCACTTACAAATGAAAGTTCATTTGGGGCAATTTAACTGCGTAGGGTGGAGTTTTATTTAAAATGTTTGGCAGTCCCTCCCCTGTGGTAATATGAACAAATAATTTAAAAGCTACTGATGGTGGTTCAACATAAAACAGACAGTTGCCTTCAGGGCAAAACGAAGAGTTCATTCTGGCTATGAACAAGTCATTATCCTGGCATTGGTACTGAGCTGATACATCATCATCAAATCAAATTTATAATACTTATAGAAATACAAATTGTGGGGTTTATGGAGGGCCATAACCTTTCCTCTGCTGTTATATCACCTTAGCATTACTGTTGCCTAATATAGGAGATTATAGTGTGTCTAATGTAGAATTAATGTACGTTTTTAATTAGCTCATCTCCAGTGGTATCACATTCAATATTCATGTTTGGCACAGTGGACAACTATTATACAGTACAGTGTATCTATGGCTAAGGTTACTCATTCTCCTATCTTAGAGCACTGGCGACACCTTGTGTCGGGATGGGTGTCCGTTTCATAGCAGAATGGAAGCAATTTGTCATCTCTGCAATTAAAACCAAACCGTTTAATTTTGTAGATGCAAATCACAGCACTGCACTTCATGTACCCGTGCTGTGTCTGTGTCCGTTCAAAGTCTAGTTACCTGTAGCCTAAATTTAATTCAGATATCTTGCAACAATAATTAAGCCGTGCTTGTTTTCCCTAAAATTCACAGAAATTAATTTAACGCTTCTCCTGTTAAGAAGCGAAATTCGGCGTCTTCGTGTTTGAATAGGAAGTTATAATAAAACATTACTTCGTCCTGCTTACAAGTTGCATAAAGCTAATTGAGAATGTAAGTAACACCAGAGCCAAGCCAATGTTAAATATATAAATATATATATATATATATATATATATATATATATATATATTGGGTTTATTGGAAGGTGCCAAATTAAAGAATGGCTCCCAACGCGTCCTGTGGCCTGTGGAGTTTATGCGTCTAAATTGAATACATTTGGGTAAAAATGAGACAACTTTAAATTCATACGAGCGAGAATGGAGTGCATCTGTGCCTGGCTGTAGCTGGTCCCACTGTAGAATGTGAATGTTTTAAAAAGAAACAGTTTGCTGTATTGTTAATAAAACATATATGAAGTTAGTATTATAATCTGGGGGCGTTTCTGCCCCTGCACCAGCTGCGGGAGGACCTTTAAGCGGCAGTAGAGTTGCTTCTGTAACACCATGAGCAGATCCTCCAATTGGCCAATCGGAAATCATAACAACCCTGCCGTGATGAGGATCTACGCGCTCATTGGATGCCCTTTGTATGACGCGCAGAGTCGAGCAGCGCGGATTGGTCGCTCGCTTTCCTTTTATTTCTGCAAGGCATCCCACCACTTTTGTACCGGAACACGAGCAACCTACACAAGGTACAGGAGCCGACTCTTTTAAATTGTAGATGTAACGTTATATTAACATGTGCTAATACCACCGTGTAATGGAGCGTTTTGTGTTGCATTTATCAGGGTAGTAATGTTTTGCTATCGGTGAAGTTGTCACACGTAACGTTCGGTCAGGAAGTTATATAAATGTGACATCTTGATTACAGAATGAACGTATCGTACACGAATGGTTATCATATATTTATTTATGTGAATTTGTGTCACTCTATGGTTCATGTGGCTTAGTGTTTATGCAAAAAATGAAATCCGTTGTAAAGTGGTGGATTCAGGATCCGGACACATCAGGGATCAGAGAGCCAAATCCAGGAGTCCAGTCAGAGTCCTTCGAGACAATAACTTAATTGTTCATTCATAACACTCGTTCACAGTGTTAATGATTTATTATCTGCATGCATTGTAGTTTGCTAAAAACATATACATTTGTATTTATTAATTTTTATTATTTTTATATCAGGCGGTTTGAAATTGCTAATAAATGTGTTTTATTCTAATTAAAACATGTAGCTTTTAAAAAAAAGTCTAACCTCAATGTCCACTTATTAGATTTCCTTTAGAGCTTTCAGCCTCATATTATGACTTTCATCAGCGGAAGGAGTTTATTTTTTAGTTCTAATATTTAGTAACTGTGTAATATTATGCTGTCAGTCATATCAATTTTACAGTTATGGATACCTAAAAGGCTTTAGTTGACAAGTAACAATAATCAACACTTATTAAACACTTGCCAGCTAATATACATTGTAGTGTGTTTTAAACCATGTATTAATTGTTAATACATGCATAAATAAACACGCAAAGTTTTACCATAAACATGTCTCAAAAGGTTCACACAAGAGATGACCCCAAACAACGGGGCTTCTGGGAAACGCTGTGCTCTTGGCATCTTTCTCATAACGTGTGCTCTCTCCATACTTCACAGATTCGACCATGGATCTTGTGCTGGATGTTGCCGACTATTACGTCCTGTCCCCGTATGTGTACCCTGCATCGTGGCCTGAGGGCGGGGCCCTGCGGCAGATTATCAGCCTGTTGGTGCTGACCAACCTCGGGGCTGCAGTCCTCTACCTGGGCCTGGGAGTCATCAACTACTTCCTCGTCTTTGACCACAGTCTAATGAAACACCCGCAATTCCTAGAGGTATGAACTTAAGCCTGTATCTTCATATTTTATGATCTGCGTGATAGCACTGCTAAACTCTGACATTATTGCCGGACAAACATGATTTGCGTTGGCGTGAAGATACACCCCAGCACTTTTTGCGCTTGTGCACACATTGCTTTGGTTGCTTTGGTGAAAAGCGTCAGCTAAATAAATGTAAAAGTGACAGAAATGGTTTCGTGAAGAATGAAAATAAAAAGCTTGAGAGAGAAGTTCAAACCCTGCCTCCTGGCACACCTCTGCACACCTGGCCAGACAATCTAAAAAGCACTTAGTTTGAATCACACCGAGGCCTTAAAGTTACTACAAGGAGTTTTCAAAGTGTCTCAAGTTAATACTGCCGCCTTTTAAATTACTTTCATAAGCAAACAAGATCATCAGTGAGAATATTGGCTATTTCTATATAGTTATTCTTATTGCCTGTCATGGGATCAGTTGGAAATCAGACAATATGATGCATCCAGCCGACCGCACACAGACCCAGATCTGGTTCTGACCTGCAGTCGGAGCTCCGGCGGGAGGTGGAGGGCTTTGCTCCCGGCAGCGGGGGCTCCTCCTCCAGACTGGAGCAGCTGCTCTGCTTGTACTACCTCTATTTTTCCTTTTTGCCAAATCCATTTTGTATTGTTTTTATCCTTCTTAGAATCAGGTTCAGAGGGAGATCAAATATGCGATGACCTCTCTTCCCTTGATCAGCATCCCCACAGTGGCCTTGTTTTTCGCTGAAGTCAGAGGATACAGCAAACTGTACGACACTGTCAATGAATCTCCGCTGGGTGAGTTGAAGAACGACCTCCCCAGCTTTCAGTTGTTCTGTTATCTTGTTGTTATCATGAACGTACCAAGTGTGGTGACGTGGTCTGTGTGCTTTCAGGTTGGCCGGGGCTCTTCCTGAGTATGATCTCCTTCCTGCTTTTCACTGACATGTGTATCTACTGGATTCATCGCTTCCTACATCATAAGCGTATTTACAAGGTGAGTACAATTGTAGTTTTCTTTTCTTTATTTGTCCAGGTTTCATTTCTGTTTGTCAATTTTTCTTTATTTAGTGGCAGATATATTCCCCAAATAACATCAGCAGATAATATTGGCCCAGCCAAAGGTGCATCGTTATACTTACACCAAATAAAGACATATTTCATGTTTTATTTCATGTTATTTTGTATGTGTGTATATATATATATATATATATATATATATATATATATATATATATATATATATATATATATATATATATATATATCCTTTTGTTCTCCAGAAAAGTCCTTTACAGACAAATACATGTACATTACTTGATTTATTTGGGATTTGCGAGCTCTAATGTTGTATAAAATGTATTGTCAACACAACACAAATAAAGAGAAGGACAGCAGCTATGACTTACTTATTGCCGAGAATGCGGACACAGCTCCTACTGCAGTCGTACAGAGACCGGATCGCCCGTTGTAACGGGTCCGGCACCCCATACTCCCGCAGCACCCCCCACAAGAACCCCCGAGGGACCCGGTCGAAAGCCTTCTCCAAGTCCACAAAACACATGTAGACTGGTTGGGCAAACTCCCAGAACCCCTCCAGTAGTCTTGCGAGGGTAAAGAGCTGGTCCACTGTTCCACGGCCGGGACGGAATCCGCACTGCTCCTCTTGAATCCGAGGTTCGACAAACGGTCGGAGCCTCCTTTCCAGCACCCTGGCATAAGCTTTCCCCGGGAGGCTGAGTAGTGTGATACCCCGATAATTCGAGCACACTCTCCGGTCCCCCTTTTTGAAAATGGGAACCACCACCCCGGTCTGCCAGTCCATGGGCACTGATCCCGACCCCCATGCGACACTGAAGAGGCGTGTCAGCCAAGACAGCCCAACAGTGTCCAGCGCCTTCAGCATCTCAGGGCGGATCTCATCCACCCCCGGTGCCTTGCCACCAAGGAGCTTTTTGACTACCTTAGCGACCTCTGCCAGGGATATGGGTGAGCCCCCCAGGTCTTCAGGCGCTGCCTCCTCTGCAGAGGACATGTTGGTCGGGCTGCCCTTTGTCACCGGTCCTGTTCGTGACTTTCATGGACAGGATTTCTAGGCGCAGCCGGGCGGTGGAGAACGTCAGGTTCGGGGGTCTCGGGATCACCTCTCTACTATATGCAGACGATGTGGTCCTGTTGGCCTCCTCGGATCGTGACCTCCAGCATTCATTGGGGCGGTTTGCAGCTGAGTGTGAAGCGGCGGGGATGAGAGTCAGCACCTCCAAATCCGAGGCCATGGTGCTCTGCCGGAAACCGGTGGATTGCTCCCTCCAGGTGGGGACGGAGTGCCTACCTCAAGTGAAGGAGTTTAAGTATCTCGGGGTCTTGTTCACGAGTGAGGGTAAGATGGAGCGGGAGATCGACAGGCGGATCGGTGCGGCTGCAGCAGTAAAACAGGCGCTGCACCGGACCGTCTTGGTGAAGAGAGAGCTGAGCCGGAAGGCAAAGCTCTCAATTTACTGGTCGGTCTACGTTCCTACCCTCACCTATGGTCACGAACTCTGGGTCGTGACCGAAAGGACAAGGTCGCGGGTACAAGCGGCCGAAATGAGTTTCCTCCGTAGGGTGGCCGGGCTCAGCCTTAGAGATAGGGTAAGGAGCTCGGACATCAGGAGGGAACTTGGAGTCGAGCCGCTACTCCTTCGCATCGAAAGGAGTCAGCTGAGGTGGTTCGGGCATCTGATTAGGATGCCTCCTGGACGCCTCCCACTGGAGGTTTTCCGGGCACGTCCAACTGGGAGGAGACCCCGGGGAAGACCCAGAACACGCTGGAGGGATTATATCTCCCAGCTGGCCTGGGAACGCCTCGGGATCCCCCAGTATGAGCTGGAAAATGTTGCGGGTGAGAGGGAAGTCTGGGTCAGCCTGCTTGGCCTGCTGCCACCGCGACCCGACCCCGGATAAGCGGAGGAAAATGGATGGATGGATGGACAGCAGCTATGAATTAGTATTTTGTCATTTAGTCCCTAACCAAAGTTATACAACACTATAGTAACCACATTCACTGCATCGCTTCTTATCTTCATTATTCATACAGCCTTCTGTAGTGTCTTCACTCATTTGACATGTTTGTACAATAACCATATATGAAAGGATATTATGTGAAATGATTTTTAGAGAAAGCAGTTACTTTCTCTCTCTCTGACCTCTTTGCCTTCTTCTCCTCGACAGCTGTTTCACAAACCACACCACTTGTGGAAGATCCCCTCTCCCTTCGCGAGCCACGCCTTTCATCCGGTAGACGGCTTCATGCAGGGACTCCCATACCACATCTACCCCTTCCTCTTCCCCCTCCACAAGGTGCTCTACTTGGCCCTGTACATTTTCGTCAACATCTGGACCATCTCCATCCACGACGGTGACTACCGCGTCCCCGGCGCACTGACGAGCGCCATTAACGGCTCGGCTCACCACACCGACCACCACCTCTTCTTCGACTACAACTACGGCCAGTACTTCACTCTGTGGGACCGCCTGGGAGGCTCCTACAGGCACCCGTCGGCTCTGCTGGGGAAGGGTCCCCATGATCTGATCCGCAAACTCCAAGCGGAGGGAAAGTTAGGCGACGGCGGAGCGAAGGCTAAAGGGCAAGTGAATGGAGATGCTCAGAGAAGAGTCACATTTAAAGAGGAGTAACAGAAGGGGAGGTTACATTTGAATGCTGAAAGTGATCAACATTTTTATAAAGACAATGTGCTCCACCCATACTCAGCTGGGAAACAAATCGCAGCATCATGTCAGTTCTTGTATTTGCCAAATATGCTGTTGTGAGATTTTAAACACTAGTGGATACATGTGAGATCCATAACATTAGAGGCAGGCTTTGATAGCAACACAGTTGCCAGAATAAAATGTTGGCATTTTACATTTCTGAACCAAAATCTGTTTCATATCAATATTTCTACATTAGTGCATATTAGAGATGCACCAATACTGATATCGGATATCGGTCCGATACTGACTCAAAGAGCTGGATCGAGCATCGGTGACAGAAGGCTGATGTGGTATAAGATACCATTATTTTAATAAATAACAATTATGTACATGAATATCTATGTTGTTGTTTTTTGTTACATTTGTTTAAAAAGGTTTTGACAGACTTTGATTAACTGTACTTGTGATACGTCAAAAACAAACAAACCATCCATCCATCCATCCATTATTCAAACGGCTTATCCTATTCAGAGCCGCGGGGGGGGGGGGCTCATCGCAGGGCCGACACCTAGAGACAGACCATTCACGCTCACATTCACACCTACGGGCAATTTAGAGTCAACCATTAACTAAAGCTGCATGTCTTTGGAGTGTAGCTAAACACACACGGGCCCAACCCGGGAATCGAACCTGGGCCTGGAGAAAATATGTTTCCCTCCAATTTTTAGGAGGCCAGGCTGTTGGGATCGCTACATTCTTTGACACTCTAACAATAGACAAGGAGCAGACTGTCATCGGGAGCCGTAAAATGGCCAAATTCAGAATTTTGTGTGAACAGCACAAATCACATGGAACCTGATCTTTTTCATTCTGATTTGGGCCACTTTCATATGTGGTCCTGAGTCCGTTTTCGTGCAGTGTGGATGTGTCTGAATAGTCGTATCGGAATTCATGCTTTTACATTGCTGTTAATGAACATTCGTTCATTGTGAGTTCAGACTGAACCTGAAAAACATGTCAAACTGCTTCGACAGAAAAGTTCCGTATTTTTCAACGATTTTCATAATTGTGGAGATTCAATTTTCATGTCGTCACTCTGTCTGATGAGGTGATTCCATCATCATTAGTAGGAGAATTACAGACCCTGTGTGTCAACCGATCCAACAGATCAGCTGATGACAAACGTGTGATGTGGTTGAAAGCTCGGGGGGGAAGAGCTAATTGGTCGACCCTGAGATTGGATTGTTTCATCAAACTAGAGAAATGCAGTTCACAAATTGATGGTTTGTTAGTTGTATGCAACCAAACAATGATTTTAGATCACCATTCACAATTATATTTGAATACATCAATTTATTTCCCACTACAGTTTTATCAAGCTATTCAGTGTAAAAATCCATGCAGCAGATTAAAGAAGAGTCAGATACAAAATCGACTTCCTGGCTTGTGCAAATGCTCATGAGTAGATTCAGTTTGATGTACAAGCAGGGGGAACATTAAATTACGTAGCATCCTCTTCAGCTTCTGAAATCTTATATGCAAAAGTGCACATAAGAAAAACAGATCAACCAGAAAAAGCAGCTTGTTACAGCAGACATGATTACTCCATCTTTGGGGCTTCCTACTCGTGCTGATGTCTGGCTCCCAGTCGCTGCGCGGTGTCGTCATGTCAGTGATGGAGATGATCTCAGCAGAAAAAGAAGGGCATCCAGAGGAAGGATCGCATGGCTGTCCCTGCTGCCATGCCTGCCAGCAATCCCAGAGCCAGATGCTCGAAGACTCCATCAAATGGGTCCCTCTGAACAACCACCTGGTGGGTTCCTTAGGAGGACAGACAAAGAGAAGACACATGTATGGTCAACTTCTTGGCTAATCCATGTATGGCAAATCAAAGTACGGGTGAATCTGAAGAGAAAGAAATATGATGCTTTCACCATTAAAGGGTAACTTCAGGACTCTATTTTCCTATGTTTTTTGTCCCTGGGTAACTAATGGGAACTATGCATTTTTTGGTCCAGTGTTGAAAGAGAAATCTGCAGACGGCAGCCCCTAAGCGGGCTGCAATGTTGTCATATTGGGCATTTCTGCACTGCACTGTCAATGTACGTCCACTAAAAGTGCTAATTTGTGCCACCGACTGGCTCAGATTGTTATAAATGTCTGACAACATTATGGAAGTAGTAGAAGTTCTACCGGTTTCCACTGGATTATGTTTAGTTTACATGATGGACAGGAAGGTAGAGAGGACAACGAAGCCGCCCCGGATCCTCAGACGGAGAGGCCAGGTTAGTGCATGCGCGTGTGTTTGTTAGCTGCACCCGTGTGTTTATACTGCTTAACCTCTAGGCCTACTTGATGCTGTCTGGGTTCCTCTGTTGATTGCATTTGATTAACTTTTTAAAGCATGCAGCACCTGCCGTGGTGCTCATTGTTGAGTGGCATGTGTTCTAAGTTTAAATACTTGCATTCAGATGACCAGAGATGTAGAAATACTGAGGTCATAAGGTTAAGTTCCTCCAATGCACCAAAAAAGAAACTGTTTGTTAAAATGTTTTGCAGTTACATAAAAGAAAATAAATATTGTGTTTTGATTAAAAACTAGGCTGTCTATGAAGTAGAAAGGTGCAAATATATAAATATATTTTATCTTTTGTGTGTCCTGCATCATTAAGGTGAAATACCTGGTCCTGCTCCAGGTGTGATGTAGACAGTATGGTAGCTGTTGATGGGGACGGCTTGGTAGAAGTCGTCATACGGGTCGTATGTGAACACCTACAGGCAGAAAACCGTTAGCAAACATCACTGAGAGTGAATTATGTCTCAGCTCTGACGGAGAACGATGGATCACTCACCGGGTTTCTCCTGGTGTCTAGCAGAGTCAGTTTCCACGCTCTGAAAAAGACATGAACGGGGAAGGAAGCACTGATGGATGGTTGTAAAGAGCAGTGGAGGAGGAAGTATTCATCATTTTCTTAAGGAAAAGAACTGTGAAAAAAACTCCTACAAGTAAAAGGTCTGCATTCAAAACCTTACTTAAGTAAAAGTACGTAAGTATTATCAGCAAAATGTACTTTAAGTATGAAAAGTAAAAGTACACATTGTGCAGTAAAATATTTTCCGTTGACACTAGGCCGGCATTCATTTCCAACAATGCAATGCGGTTGTGATGGCAAGGTTAACACAGACAATGGCGGACAGCTCTGTAGCATCAATATCGCTTCAATTTAAGTGTAAGTAGACCTATATGATTTAATTCATAGGCATACACACTAAAGTAAAGTAAGTCTGGTATTTGTCCTTTGTGTGTACTTTTATGTGTGAATCTTTTATGCAGCCATCTTGGTCAGGAGCCCCTTGGAAAAGAGATTTTAAATCTCAATGGGACCATGTTGACTAAATAAAGGTTAAATAAAATAAAAAAATACCTCAAGTACCTCAAATGTGTACTTAAGTAGGCCTAATACTTGAGTAAAAGTACTTAGTTACATGCCACTGCTGGTAAAAGGAGGCAGAGCAGACAAGACGAGAGTGAAGTGAGAGGACCTACATGGATTCATCCTCGCTGTTCGCACACAGGTTGACTGTTGAGCCGCTTGTGAGCTGAACCTCAATGAGATTCTCCCTGGGATTGCTCTCCGGTGGACTCACACCTGCAGTTAAAGAAGAGATTCACCCAAACATGAGCATGCTGTCATCATGTCTTCTGTCAGTCAAAACCTCAAAGGCAGATGGAAGATTATACATTAAGTGTAGTTGGGTACAATTAAATAGTACATTTTGGAAGATATCGACTATGTACCTGATTCAATTAAATCAGTGAAACACATGAGCTTTACAAGATTTACAAACTAGTAGTCTGCTGATACTCAAACTGATTGTAGTGTTTATATTGTCAATACTTTATGACTAGATGAAACAAAGTATTTACATGATATCTAGACTCTTTAAGGAGTAGTGCCATTTGTAAGCCTTAAGAACAGCTTTAGTCATGTTTTCACACTGGTACTGGATGTCCATATAAAGCTTTAGGGACGTCTGCATGGATCTGATATCTACACTACGAAAGACATTTGGTTAGCTCTTCTTTTTGTGAAACCTTTTTTTTATATTTTTCTTAAGATGTGCCTATTGTTATCCTCGCATGAAAATGTGTGGTGAAAGATCTGTGTTTGCGCTGATACGGGGCATCTGGTTCTGTGAAATGCTCTCGTACAGCTCGGCTGCTAAACGCCCCTGCAGAGCAATCCTCAAACAAAAGCAGTGTGTCCCAGTTCCATACTAAATACTTATTGTATGCAGTACATTAAACTTCTGCTGCCTCGCCTATTTTTCACTTCTGGATCAAACACAGTTGTGTTTATTCTTCCGGTTTAGCGCTAGTAGTGTAAACAACGATGAATAATTGGGACTACACTGTGCAATCGGATGGTTTTACAGTACAAATTCAATCAGCCATCAGTGACTGGAAGGCTCCATGAAGGCCTGAAATCACATATGAGGACATTTTGAGTGACTTTTTAGTGTCTCTTGATGGCTCCTCTATGAGGAACTTCAAAAGCACCATAGCATTATCAGTACACCTACCGATCGGACTCTTGAAATGTATAATATGAGTTCATCATAGAGAGCAAGTTAAATAAACCCGTCTGTCTGCTAACTAGCTGAACCACTTCAAAATATGGATAGGAATAAAAGTGTAAAGGTGTATGTTTAAATATGCAAATGAGCCATAATGTAAAGCGAAGTGTAGTGAATTCATGAGAAATCTTTGCAAAAGTAGTAAATTAAGCACTTTTAACGGGTATTGTGAATGTTTTCTTTCCACTAGTCGGAAGGAGACACGATGAAGCCCAAAATCTAAAAATGGATCAGTGCATGAAAAGAAGGTTTTGGCCTTGCCTGTCTTGCCCTGTGATGTATGTTTGTGGGTTTGAACAATGCTTAGTCATCCATCTTTATTTATTTTAAAAGATGGACTTGCCGAGAAGGCTAAATGCAGCTTGCTTTACCTCGACATTCCAGGCCCGACCGCACGTCCACGCATGCTGTCTTGAGGCTGACGCGGTGCTCCAGCTCTCGCCTGCTGTCAGTCTTATAGAAGCAAAGACTCCCATCTATCCAAAGGTCACACCAGTTCAGCTTCCAGCGTTTCAGGACAGAAGCTAGAGGGGAGACACACGTCACCGTAAGTGGACCATCTGTGTTTGTGCTGGGGTAGGATTAGTAAAAATTAAGAAATTGACCATTTATTGAGCTCAAATTAATGGTCAAGTAATTGTTGAGTCGGTGCTATATGGTCAATTTTATCAACTTGACTGATCGATTTCTCCTCTTTTGATTCAAGCTGTGTGAAAAGGGAATGACTTAAGTTACATTACCTCATCCTATTTCAATAACAAAAGCTAACAACAAGCTCAAGGAGTATTTATTGATTAGACAATAAGTATCTTACACGCTGTAAGATTTGTGTTTGTCTCCATTGACAGTCCTGGGAAAGCCACTGAGAGACATGGCCAGAGACAGTTAATGGGATTAGAAGTAATGAGAGTTGTAGTTTCATAACAGCTATAGCTTTCACTTATACGTACTGTGTGGAGCATTTAAGGGGATCTGATGGCAGAAATGGCTTATAATATCAATGTGTATGTTTTCTGGGTTGTATTCTCTCTCTCTCTCTCTCTCTCTCTCTCTCTCTCTCTCTCTCTCTCTCTCTGGTGTGTGCTGTCCCACGGCAATATGCTATTACAGCTATCCTGTGTGATGACAATAGCTGTTTTGGGATCGCTTGTCACAGGCCTAGTGTCCACCTCTTCAGTTGCACGTGTAAAATCAAATTGCGTGCACCGTTGACAGCGCCACCGCAAAACTCTGTGTAGACGGAGGGGGACAAATAGAAATGGTGACATCCGTGCAAGAAGATGAAGAGCTGCATTGTCTGTTGTACTTGTGCAATCACAGAAAAAAACAAAATGCAGAAAGCAGGAAAGTTGTGTGTGCAGTTTGTAATAAAAAAAATAAAGCTAATATTAAGAGAGAGAGAAAAAACAATGCTCATGTTATTGGAATTGTGCAATTATTATAAAAGCCAAAGTTTGAATCATCCAGTCTCGACTCACTTTGTCTCCACAGCCAGCCTGACCTCAGGAGCGCCATGTGTCGCTGTTGTCCCAGTTCTTATGGTAATAATGGAGATAATCCAGTAGAGGCAAAAGAAGAAGAAAAAATTAAGTTTTCGGTGTTTACACAAGACTAAAGGATCCAGCAGCTGGTTTGGGACTCCTCTGACTCTGTTTACATTCCCTCCGTGCTCCAGACATTGAGATTCTGGTAGATTATAGTGGACTAAGGCTGACTCACTGGATCATTCTGGATTAGGAGAGTGTTTGGCCCGTCCCCCTCTTCTCATCTTCCTCACTCTTTCTGGATTTATCTATCTTGTTGACTCTCACGCCGTGTGCCATACGTTGTTTATATTGATGAAATCTCTTGTTACATGCTCATAAACTAAACTCATGTGAACCGTGTCCCATTCATTTCTGTGCTCATATATAGCATGATTTCACAAGTTAATCCCTGCACTTGAATAACATGAGGATTAACCTAATTGTCAGCCGGTTCAGTTATGAGAGTCTTCCCAAGATGTCGGCAGGGCGGCCTGCGACACTCTGGTGACATAATTTCCTTTTTAGCTTCGAGAAAACACTAGGCTCCTCCAGCTGAGTCACCTGATTGTCTATTTAGAGTTATTTCTTAATTCAGTTTATGGTTATTGTCTGCAGTGAAATAACTGTCAAACTCATCTCAGAGACCTTCTGTTTTTTCCATGAAACCAACTCCTTATGTCACCATATTCCCCTGCAGTGACGAGTTAAAATCATTTAGTGTGTGAAATAGAGCATCCAGATATGCCACCTTGGCCACGCTTTGTCAGCACTTGGACAAACACATCCGTAACAAATCCTGACAATCTGGAGAGAAAGCAAGAAAACAATGTTTGAATTGACCATAACTGTGATCCGTGAGGTTTTTTAGGAACAGATTGGTGTCTGTTGACTCGGTTTGGAACATGGTGCTCTTGGAAATAATATTGAAACAATCTGTTTTTGTGCTGTTTCGATAGTACAACAATATATTCATTGTAGCTTTTCTCTTGGTGATATCAGATATTTTCTCCAAAAACAAACTTTGGATCTCCCCAAATGTCTATTAACTGTGTAAATGAACTAAGACATAGCAAATTTCCTAAAAGAGACGGAAATCTAATGTCTGGCGAGCTTTAACCTTCAGGACCTCAAATAAATGTATTTGATAATCATATACACAGACACAATGGTTCACTGTGGGTGCATTGGCCATATAATGGCCAAATGGTGTGTGTCCGTCCAGCATCCCATACAGCACCGCTCCAAACGGCCACACTGGGGTCTAAAGTATATTTAGCTGATGATTACATTTGCTTAATTGCAGGATTTTAATCAGGTTTTTTATTTCTACTGGTACTTTTACTTAAGAAATGGATCTTTGTACTTCTTCCACCATTGCTTTTTGGTGGATGGCTCTTCACATACACGGTGGTCTGCTACTTTGTTTCTCCCTCTAGTAGGAAAACAGGAAGATCAACTGATCCCTTTCCTTCGACACAACGCTGCCATCTGGTGGCAGCCGGTAGTAGATCTATTCCATTAAAGCCTCCGTCAAAATGTTCAGCTGCGAATCATAAATTATTAAGTCAAATGGATAAATGCATGTCAAACTTTCTGTATTTGGTGAAATTTTAACAGCCATTTTTCTTTCTTCTCTCTTAACTCTTTGTTTGACCATCAAAGATCAGTGTAATTACTTTCTATTTTATAAGTGACTTATGTGCCAAATGTAATCATTTTATCATTGTAACCCTTCCTTAACCTGGGTAATTACATCCTCTATCATACATCATGCACAATTCAGTCAATTTTATTTGATTTTAATTATAATATTGGTGAAATATGGGGGGGGGGTCCAAGCTCTAGGCTGTTATTTTATTGAAATTACACTATCACAAAGATGAACTTCATGTTGTCCTTGACCTACATTACTTGTTACGGTTACTATAAATTGCAGGATAAAATTTTCCGAAGCTGTCCCAAGTTGTTTTAGACAAAAGGACCCAACACTCTCCTGCTATATTTGCAGTGAACCCAGGAGCAAGATGGTAATATGCTTTATTGTAAGTGTAGCGAGGCCTTGGGGGGGGGGGGGGGGGGTTAAAGAGAACCAACAACGCCACCTGAGGACTTACACCCACGGAAATATAAACTTAATGACCCAAATATATGGTGTAAAAGGTATTAATAAGGGTACACAGACTCATTACTGATATTTGTAGAGAGACGTGTATAGTAAAAATGAACATAATATTTATTTATTTAAAGGAATGAATGAAAACGATCAAAACATACAGAACAGAAGCAAAACAAACGAACAAAATGGAGGCAGCAAAACAGCAGCAGGTGAACCTACAAATGATAAGCAGAGATTAAAAGTGCACACCATGCTGCAAAATAATACAAGTTAAAATTGTGACTACTTACCCCCTCTAACCATGGAGGAAGTAGTCAGACGGGAATAAGAGGGGGAATATATATGAAACTCACCACCACAACAACAAGAGGGGACAAAAGGGAGTGAGGCCACAACCACAGGTGCATTTTAAATGCTGGCACTAATTGGGGGCGGAGCCTGAGGGCTAAGTTCACAACCCTACACTTTCTGAGGAGCGTGCCCCACTACATAAGTAAAGTTTCAGAGCATTTCCATTCAGTCATTTATACTTTAACTATACATTTCAGCTGTGAAAAATATATTTGTGTTTTTACCAAATTTGTTGTGACAGTTGCAGTTCCTTTTACGATCCATCTATTTATTATTTGTATTATTTATTTACTTATTTTATAGTTTTTTTTATTTATGTGGATATATTATTTAAGTCCTAGAAAGGATCAGGGCCTTATTTTTTTAACATATGATATTTATTTATTTAATTTGAGAACTTGCTGTGTATGGTTACTGTCCATTTTATTAGTTATTCTTTTTTATTTTATTATTTGTTACATGTTGGAAAGTAATCCCTCTAATCTACAATATTTAAATACGAATAACGCATTGTGAGGTGTAACTAATGTTTAAGTTAACACTCTAAAAAGAGGAAGTCTACATTTGAATGAATATGTACAGTATCATGTAAACTACAGTTTGGAAAAAAAATACTGGATTTACGATAATTTTACTATTGTGACATTCCTAACCTAAATGTTAGTGTTAATTATTATTCTTTACAGTGTAACATTGCTGATTGTTTTCTGCAAATCGCTACATTACATGTTGTCTCTCTTTAATGCTTGAATTATAATCTCTGTATAGTCTTTGAAAAGAATAAAGTACAGCGAGGCAAACGGAAAAAAACAAGACATTTAAACAACGTCACTTCCGGAAAAGTGGGCGTGTCTTAAACCGTCAACTAACCGAAGAATAACAACAACAAACAGAACATCGAGGGGCTTCCGAGAACGGTGAGTGTAGTGCTCTCGAGCTAAACCGCATCAGTTACAAAATACAACATGGAGAGTTGCGTGTGACGTTGCTCATGTCTCAGTACCTTGGTGAAGGTAGCGATCACTGCTGCTACATTGCGCACCTTTTCGAGGTTGACTATGACGCACTGTCGCGAGCTTGTGTGTCTGTGCAATGGATACATGCGACAACCGTTACTTCTAAAACGTCAACGTTTAAATTCGTTATTTTGTACATTTGCTTTGTGCACCAGCGACATTGTGCAACCAAGGCCTCGGTCGTAAACGCCGTGTTCATGTTGCTTGAAGAATGTTTACCCAAACCAGGTGGAAGAACCTGTTAGTTTAAACTGTCCTCGCTTGCTGGTTAGTGTATATTGAAGGTACAATAATAATTCTGATATTTTTTTATCGTTAAAAGTCACCATTTAATTCGGCATCAGTTCGATAATAAAAAGCAATTTTTATCTTTATGTAAAACTGTAAATCTTTACATTTTTTTTAGCAGTGTTGCCACTACACTACACCGCGGAGGGCAGTAGCGAGTAATTTAAAAGTTGAACTCTTATCAGGAAAAATACCTTGCTGCTTGTTAGGCATGCCGACTTGAAGAACTTTTAAACAACGGTTTCTATGTAAAATACCCAGGAAGTGTAACTGGTGACCCTAGGAATGTAACATTATGTGGAGAGGTTATAAATAGATGGTTTTCTTTTAATAACGGAGAATATTAACCTAGTCTGGCATGTGATCATAAAACCTGTTTGGCCCTGCTAGGAACCCAGCTGGCACTCTAAAGTTATAATCCATATAATGCAAGTTTCATTCATTTTGATGTCTTCCTGTATTGTTTTTCTCCCATTATGCAGCTGTAGAAGACTCTTAATATTCACATGAATAAATGAGCTTTCTCTGGTTCCCAACCCCTCTTATAACTGCTTTTTTGTTGTTGTTGTTGTTCGCCTTCTCATTTCATCAAAGCTCTCATCATCATTTTCTCTCAGCGGCAGGGGAGACGTGATCTGATGTGAAGTTGGACAACAGGCTTCCCTTTGGTCCCTGCGACATCAGAGGTATGAATTAGGGAATCAGTGAAACAAGAAACTATCTATGACAGAAACATCAGACGCAGTCCGGACGTAACGCTCAGCCATTTTGCAAACACACCTCCTGAGGCCGGCTGAGTTTTTAAGATGATCAGACCCCGTTTGTCTGAAACCGATAGGGCTGATCGGGGTTGAAGGGAGTAGGGTGAGACCTGGGTGCACAAACCCACAGTAATATCCTCTGTCATGAGTGATGTCATCACAAAATCATATTAAAATATGAATAATGTCTTTGTGTACTAATAGATTAATGCAGCATGCATCAAATCAGGTAACATGGCGACTGCGAGGTAAAATGACTCAATGGAGTATTGTGGCTTTGAAGAGAGATGTAACCTTTTTTTGTTTCCCTGGTAAAGCAGTGAACATATTCTAAATACAGCGTGCACTTTAAGTGATATTTCATTTTTTGGGTGGGGACCTGCCGCTCCTGTCGACAGCCACTGTACCTCTCAGTCAGATGGTTCTTTCTGACAGGGAGCTGAAGCCGTAATATTGCTCTCGTCAAAGCCACAAGAGTCCATCGACGAAAACAGTGATTCTACCCAAAAATGTGGACCAACCCTTTAGGTTTTTCCAAAATGAGCACAGCTGACGTTGACTCAACTCGCGGTTCTGTTGACATTATTCTTAATCTTAATGATTTGCTTGCTTTGGTAACCTTCCTCACTGCTTTCTGCTAACTGCTGAGTGGGCGTTTCCATTCAACAACTCTGCGAAAAGATGGATTCAAGCTTTAATGGAAAAATATACCAAGAATAACACTTTTTACATTACAATAAGTATAGTGGGGTTTTCTCTGTTTCTGTGTTTACAACACATAGTTGGGGTTGTATTTGGCTGTTTAATGAGATAACTTCAGTTATTGATTAGTGGTTAGTTTATAATTGTCCAAAAAATCATAAAATGTGCATCACAACTTTCTGGAGCCCAAAGTCTTCTTTTATCCAACTGACACAGATTTTCTTGCCACGATGATGTGAAATGGAGAAAAGCAGTAAATCGACACATTGGAAAAGCTACTTTGAGTCCATTTTGCTTCATACATTATGAATGAGATCTTAACAACGTTCTGTTAATCCGCTGATCAGTTAGTCGGCTAATTGTTTCAGCACCACACTGAAATGACTTTCAGCAGGAACAGGTGGTGGAGCTGCATCGGTGTCAACTGTGCACCTGTTCCTGTCAGTGCTGCGTCGCCTCTCACGCCTCTGCTTCTGTGTCGGTCATTCTACGGCGTCGATGGGTTATTTTTAGACCTTTTTAATCCAACACATGCTCAGAAGAAAAGCATCTGCCAACGAGACCAAGTGAGATGGTGCAAATCCGGTTGACAGCCATGTCAATACCTGTACAGTACATATAGGCTATTAATAGTCATTGCATTTTTATTTCAACAGCCCACCCAGGCAGAGGGCTGCACACTAACTTTTTGTTATTTATGTGCTACAGCTACAGCATTAGTGTCTGCGTCTGTGTGTGGCTCTTTATGTCATAGAAGACTGAACATGTCCTGAGAGAGAAAACACCAAATATTTAACAAATGAAAGATGGCTGTGTTTTTATACAGCGTGCAAATACAACACAAAGTCTGTTTTTCTGCACGTCGTAGATGTGACTAAAATTATGAGTATTCTTCACGCTAATACAAGGACACATTTAGTTTACTGATGTCATCTTGATAGTAGAAGTAATAATCATTCACAATTCACAAGGTCACTACTTTGCGTTGGCTCCCGGAGGAGGCCTAAGCTGTATTGCCTGGTGGAGGGTAGGGAAGCACGGGAGAACCAGAACCAGGATGAAACGGGGCGGACTGTCGGACACCTGTAGCAATAAAACAAGGTTCTCTAAAGGGAATCTGGTGCTAGGAAACAGTACTGCTTTTGTCCGCTAAAATTAACACAACATCAAAGTTCCCTGTTGCAACTTAAAGATGATAAAAAAATAACTGGGAACATGGTTCATGACTTCATTGCAATACTAGAGCCTGAATCTCAAGAAAGCCACACGCTGCATTCAAATTAGCTCGTAAATGTGTCACACTGGACTGCAAATGCATCCTTCCTACAAGTGCAGCGATACGACTCAAAGACTGCAAGGCCGCCTGCCGGACTTGAACACATGAACACAAACTCTCGCGAACACAGACAAACTCTTTCGAAAGTCTGATTTATTCCAGCCATAACCCAGATATAGGATTATATGGCCGATCATAATAAAGATAGGTAACAATGAGTTGATCGCGGTGACTTTCCATTATCTGGATAATCGTGAATA
Organism: Pholis gunnellus; assembly: GCF_910591455.1. Taxonomy (NCBI): domain Eukaryota; kingdom Metazoa; phylum Chordata; class Actinopteri; order Perciformes; family Pholidae; genus Pholis; species Pholis gunnellus. Next base: position 14,643,653 of record NC_136540.1, read on the forward strand.
CTGTCGCAAGTGACTTGAAAACGCCGTCATGGTAGAGAAATGGAAATTAGAGCCTGATGAAATGAACTTGACTGTGTTGTTTGCGCCCTCTCTTTCTTCGTCTTCCCCTCTGATACCTGCTCAGGGCTGAGACCATGGAGTCGTCCTCTGATGAGGAGGAGGTGCGCACATTCATCCAAGTCCTCAGTGAGAAATACAGCCCAGAGAATTTCCCCTACGGCCAAGGAGTCGTGGTGATGCCCAGCCCGCCAGGATCCCCTGTGAAAGGTGAGAGATGAATGATGCAGAGATTAACGTCATGATTACGATCACCAGGACGTTGATTGGGCTACATCTTTACATTTTCGTATCGTCTGTTTGCAGATCGCCTGTTCTTGCCGAGCAGACTGGTTCTGAGTGACTCTGGAATCCGTAAAGCTGGAGACAGGTCCGACATTGCAGTTTTCTGTGCCCACGTGGTAGAGCTGGACCTTTCCCTCAATCAGCTTAACGACTGGACAGAGGTGGGTGTCCCTCAAAGACTTAGAAAGCCTACAGGGAGACACACACACAAGGTTTCTTCTTTTGCTCCATTTTTTTATTTCTGTTAATGCTTGTGGGTTTCCAGATCTGCGACATCGTCTCCAACATCCCCCACCTGGACTTCCTCAACCTGAGCATGAACCCTCTGAGCGGCGTAGAGCTGGAGCCCAGCATCGCCGAGGTGTTCCCCAGGGTCCGACAACTTGTCCTCATCAACACACAAATCAGCTGGGACACCGTGCACACACTCACACAACATACGCCGGAGTAAGTGATCGCCTGTGGTTGGTAATAGAATGACTGTACAGTGAAGTATTAAGACCAATATACACAACAGATAGTTGTCCTTATTTATTTGATTGTGTCTATTCTACCATGGTGATCATGTCAAAGGTAGTAATACAGCTGAAAGCGACACACGTTCACCTCTCTGCTGCTGTAAATACTCACCCGAGCACCAAATGTGTATCAACCAGCAGCTGAAAATGTCCTGCTGTTAAAGTTACCGTGAGGAACTTTTAACTGGTTATGAAAGTCTCAGTTTAATTATGACGCATCTACATCAGACCATCAGCCCTAAGAGTGTCATAATGTCGGTTTCTGGCGAAATCAGACAAAATCATGCAGATACAGCAGAAACTTCTTAAGCTCAGACTTCAGCGGGGGGGGGGGCTTCCGGCCGTGGACATACCCAGATCCGGCTTCGTTGCTGCCTTCAACCTTAAGTCGGCGCTCCGGTGGGAGGAGGAGAGCTCCATGCCCAGCAGCAGCAGCAGCAGCTGGAACCAGAACCATGACTGTCAGATCCTGCTGCAGTAAAATGAGAGGCTGTCTAAGGGACTCCGGTGCAGAGGAAACACACTTTGCTTTTGTCCATAGGGACCACCAAAACCAACACAAAATGAAAGTTCCTCAAAGTAACTTTTAAGTAATGTTTGTTGAAACCTGCAGAGCACAAGTGAAGTTGCTTTTGAAACTACAAACTTGCAACCTTTTTTTTTTTTCTTCTAATGATTAACATTTTCAGCAGGAATAAATGGGCCTGGGGTTAAGGTAGAAAAGTCAGAAAGTTAGTTTTGGTCTAGAATAACAGCAGCCTCAGCAGATACAAACACTTAATGCAGATTTGGTCAAACATTTTTGTATTTCTCAACTTTAACCAATTGACGTCATCATGCAGGCTGGAGGAGCTTTTCCTGTGCCTGAATGGCTACAACACTGTGTCCGAATCCCAGACGTCCTGTCCGTCTCTACGCCTGCTGCAGATTACAGACAACCAGCTGCAGGAATGGGCTGAAGTGCGGAAGTTTGGGCAGATGTACCCGAGTCTGAGAACACTGGTTCTGGCCAATAACAGTGTGGACTCTGTGGGTGACAATCCCGACACACTGCAGCGGCTCTTTCCCAACCTGCGCAGCATCAACCTCAACAACTCAGGTCTGAGAGGGACGTGGGAAGGCTGTGCACATTTTCATCCATACATTGTTCAGTATTCAGTGCATGGTGGGAATGTTTTATATTTTCTGTGGCCCTAAAACTCTGTGATGTTGCGTTATTCAGGGCTTAGCAAATGGGAGGACATTGAGAGGCTGAATTTCTTCCCCAAGCTGGAGGAGGTCAAAGCAAAGGGGATTCCTTTATTGCAGCCTTACGCCAGCCACGAAAGACGTAGCCTCCTTTTAGCACAGTGAGTCTGAACTTGCACACACACACACATCAAACCCGTATTACTCTACATGCAGGATGGCATGTTTTCTTATTTCCTGTCTAATCTTCGTACTTGCAAACGTCCCTGCCTGCAGGCTGCCATGTGTCGTGCTGCTGAACGGGAGTTCAGTGTCGAAGGGAGAGAGAGAGGATGCTGAGAGGCTTTTCATCCGTTACTACCAGGACCACCCAGAACAGGAACTTCCTCAGAGGTACTCAGACATACAGCGTGCTTGTACTATACACACTATACACTATGTTTATCACCGTACTCCTGATTTTAATTTTTTAGTGATTGCTGATGTGTTTTTCATGAGTTCTACACTCTTGAATGTTACTTCTTCCATCTCCATCACCAGTTAGTTACTCATGCTTCAATGCAATATTAAGGTGTGTGATATAGTGATATAGAATACTTGCATTTCCTCCTCCCTGGCATACAAGTTCAGATTAAAATACAAAACATATTTAAAATAACAATCAGTGTATGCACTTAACTCTTTATTTGACCTTTTAGGCTGAAATACTGACAGAAATGGGTTTTTATTGAACTAGTTGAAACTAACATAGCATGTTACAAATGAAAGAAGCTGGTCAGTGATGCCCCAAGTATTCATTTGTATTATTATTGGAATGATCAATCAATATCAAACTAGGCACACACATTGTGACCTGGTAACAGGCCTCCAAGTATGACATGGATGGTATTAAACTATTAATAATAATACTAGGTGAAATAATGGGAGTACAATTTAAAATGTGACCCTGCGAGGTGGAGCTTTGTGTGTATTTGTGTCTCCCAGGTATTTATCACAATGATAGTCCTTGTTTTCATAGCTCTTTATCATTCGGGAGCCTGAATATGTAGCACCAAGTGTCAACGCTTGCTTCCAAGTTCACTGTGAACAGCTGTGAAGTTGTAACAATAGCAACAACCCACTCCTTGTCCTCAATATATTAACAGTTTGTGATATAGTATTTGGAAAGCCCTCCTAGAAGGGGCGGGGGGGGGCTGGCTGACAGCGGTCAAATAATTGCCAGTGCTCTTCACCGACTGCATTCCACTTAACCTCAGCAGAATGTTGGAGAGGGATTTGTGAAGGAAGGTGTAGTCTCTGACTGGGGGAAACTAACCTTTGGGAGACAATGCCACCAGTCTCTCCCTGCTCAATGAGTCCATTGTGCAGGGAATTCTCTGATTGGAAAAGTGATACACAAGGTAGCAGCTTGATTTTTCTTCTTTTTTTTTTCATATATACACCTACTCTGTCAAGCTCAAACCTTAAGTTGAGAGATTGATTTGTTTTCTGATGTCACTGGAGCTGGAATGGATCTCCTCGCGATGAATCACTTTTTCTCGTGGCGAAGAAAAGTGCTCTTTGGCATGTGAAGATCCAAGATGTATTTGGTAATGACGCTGCACATATTTTAAACCATGTCACACATGGTATCATGTCCCGTTAGTGACTGCTACGTATTGGTGGTCTTGTTTTGGAGCTAGGTTCTCGGTGTAGGTCCGAGGTTAGGGATCACCGTGACTGCATGCGGGTGCTATGGGGGTGTCGGACACACTCGGTAAGCAGTGAACACACCGATATCCCCTTACCTTTCGGATGGGGCTGTGGCCTTGCTACCCAGAGAGATCAGAGCCCTGCAGGGTGGGTCACAGCCTCTCGAGTGAACAAATCTGCCACAGCCTGGCTTTGAGTAACTATAAACGCAGCTCAAACCATAAATCAGACAGGTAGAGACTGATACACCTCAATACTCTCTAAAGGATGTGCAGAGAATTGTGAATAATGTGGGTAAAGGTAAGGAAGAGGAGTTGTGGGAAAAACAAATGTGTTGGCTGGACAGGAAGGATTAGCTGCAAGGAATAAGTGAAAGAGAGGACTGGGTTGAAAACGAAATCTGAGTCCGAGTATCCAGTAGAATAAGTAGAGAGGGACTGAAAGGAACGCTGGACCTGGAACAGTGGATATTGAGGGCCAGCATGGGAGGGAAGAGAAGCAATGGACATTTTAACTTTTTAAGCAGGTTATCTTTCAGCCAGAGGACTGGAGAATGAGAGTGTGAGGATGAAACACCAAAAGAGATCATCTGCTCTAGATAGGTTATGGAGCCGATACTGACACTGTCGTCGGCTACTTTACTGTCCATTATCGAAGAATGCTTGAAAAGACAACTGGAATGCTGACTTGTTATCACCTGCAGCGTTATTTGCTCCATTATACCACGCTAACCACCCTTTAAATGAAGCCTTTTTTAGCTAAATGGCTTCTCTTAGAATGGCACTTTGTGCACTGTGGCCTTAGAGGAGAATTCCCAGGGTGGACCACAGGTTTTGGCCAGAAACCCCAGGCCAGGGGATCGGCTTTGTAGGGGAGTTTTGGGGAGGAGAGGGAAATTGCTTTGATTGGCCCAGCTGTTACAGTAGCTTTGAAAGCACAGGCCTTTTCTCCTGGATTTTATTTAATCGTTCCTGGGTCCTTATCTCAAAAAAGCATTCCCCCGAGGTGGCTGAGAGCTTTCTCACGGCAAGCAAGAGGCAGAGAACTCTGTTTCTCTGCCTCTAAACACACACACACACACACACACACACACACAAGGTACGCTTACATTTACCTGTTTTTATGCTTGTTTTTAAGTGGAAATGCCCGAAATTCAAGGAGAAATATGAAATATAGCACAAAACATTTTGGGCTGAGCTGGAGGAGTGGGCACAAAGAATAAGAGATTTCAACGTCCCTGGCTTGAGTCCAGAGGGGCCGCTTGTTGTATATCGCCCTCCTCTGCACAACCATAGCGGCTAATTAAACAACACAGCGTACATGTGGAAGAAAATAATAAGAGTGTTTAAAGACTAACGTGGTCATATGTTGCAGGTTACTTTTTCTAGTTCTATTCAGTAGTCTTTACAACGACAAAAAAAAAAGCAAAAACCCGTCAGTGATCTGACATGCTTCCTTCCAGGTACCACAGCCTTGTATCAAAGTATGGTCAGTTGGCCCCGCTGGCGGAGGTGGACCTGAGCCCCCGCTGCACCATGGTGGATGTTCGCCTGGGTGACAGGGTGGAGGCCATCAGCCTCCATCTGGAGCAGACGGTAGGCGACCTAAAGAAACACCTCCGAGCTCTGCTGCAGCTGCCCACCAGTGGGATCAGGCTCTTCTACATCAATCGGGAGATGTGTTCGGTCTTGGGACCAGAGGAGTTGAAGTGGGGCAGCCGGGCCCTGCATTCCTACAGCATCCGAGATGGGGATGAGATTCTCGTTGTGCCCAAAGTCAAAAGTCGCTGCAGCTCCTCCGATCTTTGAGTCTGGTTTTGGATGAATCGGTCAGACGAACACTTACTTAGACTTGAGCCTTTCGTAGATTGAATGAGAAGTTGAATTTGTTCAGCTTTGAATGTAGAGATGATTGCTGTCAACCACACTGAATAAATCTATACAATAGTGTATTTGCACATAGGAGTTCCACATTCACAAAGCTTGTATCGTTTGAGTGGCACATTTCTGTGTTGCTTGAGGTAAGACTGCAGTTTACAACTCAACTATGAAAAATGTCATGCAAATCTAGACATGGTACAAATAGTCCTCCTGAAAGGGAAAAAAACAGCTGCCATAATTACGTGTTTATCTGATTAGGTTTAAGATTTTAGGATGAAAAACTTCCTCTTGCTTGCGCCATGCATGGGACTTATTAGTAATTATTTGAGTATTCAAAAAAAAATGTAAAATATTTTTGTGCCTGGTAGAATTCAGCTAGGGTAAAAATCATTAAATCTACTCCTATAAAGCCAAAGCAATGGCAAACAATGAACCCTTATGCGGCAGCTAAGCTGGCTTGATGTACGTTTTATTTAGATTTTCATGATCGTGACGGGCTCAAAGAGGCTTCATTTCTCCTGACCTTTATCTAAGCAAACAAGGATGTTCTTTGCCAGGAACATGTGTGTATGAGTAACAAAAATCTTTCCCCGCTTCTTCCCGTCACTCAGATCACTCTCTTTCCACTTGCCTCTTGATAGCAGCGCAATACCCCTCGGATAACCCCGAGCTGAAATCGCAAATGCGGTGTGTCGGGGGGATAACGCAGAGCACATTGGAGCTGCTGCTCAGTCAAGACGCCCGGGCAGAAAGACGAGACAAGTCTGAGGTGAGCTTGGGTCTGTGAGTGAGAAAAGAAGGAGCGTCGATGCTCAAGTTACCGCAGGTCTTCTGGCCGTCCGGCCCATGAATGGAGTAGCTCTCTCCCTGCAGAGGCGGCTGAGAAGCGATGAGGCCCGGTCTGTATGGTAACCACACACCCGCCCGCTGTGTCACGGACACTTCCGCTGCATTTAGGTTAGAATGGGTTCTCGTCCCTCACCCATTCACCTCAGTCTCTCCTTCACATCCGTCTGACAAACCCGACACTTCCAGTGTCTGCTGTTTCACAGGATGCGGGGTTGTGGCAATTGACAGCCTCTTCCACTGCAGTAATTTAACAGCCCACGACCTGTGGTTTCTCAGAACCTGAAACTTCTCAGAACCTTGTAAGGCTTCGCTAAACTGCCGCATGGGAATAGTGTTACCTGTTGGCAATCCCTGAATGAACTTTAGGATCACCTCCTGCTGAGATGTTCTGATATTTTGTTAAGGTCTTGCAGTGGAAAGAGGATGTCTCCAATTAATTGGTCTGCATGTCTTTGGACAATGGGAGGAAAACGGAGCATTCAGAGACGTGGGGGGAACTTACAAACTCCACTCACAACCCAGGGTCTCCTTGCTGAGTGCTGCAGTCACATAGAATGCTCGGGACAACTTATGACTTAACTAACCTGCATCAAGACGAGACTTTAAATAAGGTTCTTCTTCAGCTGAATTCAGTGAATTTCCATTTTGCAAAACGAGTAAAATACAGTAGGTAGGCTAGTACAGTAGGATGCAGCCGCAATATTCATGAAAGTGTTTCACATGCTGCTGCTTTAGGGTGGGTGGGCCTGAGAGCTTATTTAATATGCAGCAGAGTTTTCTATGAGTGGAGCACGCATTTTAAACGTCACCGTCATCATCGGTCACGTTCATTTAATTCATTTTGGGAAGCCAAAATTGTGATCGTGCTTAATATTTGATTAATTCTGCAGCCCTACTGTGTGCAGATTGTTGTGATCGCCAAATCCTGAAAGAAGCTGAGTTTTGAGCGTGAGTACAGATGTTGCTCGCTGTGTAATCATAATCATAAACGGTGTATGGTGGCTAATAAATGTTAGATACTGACTTACCCAAACTCTTTTCAAGAGGTTTGTACAACATCATTTCAAATAATTACTTGGGTTTAATCTCGAGTGTCAATGTTTCCCTGCCTTTTGCTCAATGCATGCTGGGATATGTTCCAGTCTGCGCGACATTGAATAGTTCCAACCTTTCACCGCGTGTGTTGCATGTGTGCAGTGTAAATTGGGCCCAATGTCAAATGCAATTGTCAATGAAAGGATGAATAAAAAGCAGGAAAGTCTTGCACAAGCCATTTATTTTAAACTTTGGAGTGCAAAGGAGTTCATGTTTGAAATCACGTTGGGTGAAGTGAGCTGCAAATATACAATGTTTCACTTAAACACAGTTATAAGGGAAGGTTGGCTTTCTGTTACCAAAAGTGTGTGAACGTTTGTTGAGGCACCCTCTGGATCGCTGCTCTGACACAAACGTACTCGTAGCCTGTAGCTGATAACTGGAAGTCTCTTCTTGGTTTCTTTCTGTGTTGACTCGCATGCATTATACTATATTATGCGGAAATGTTCAGTCTATTGCCAAAAATGCTGGATTGGATATCGGCGAGTATGGCGGGCAGCACAGTCCTGCTTGGTTAAATAGCAGCGCTAACAACAAACATTAATGAAGGTTGCATTGGGTTCCCCTATAATCCGTTCATGCTCTATTCAGTGACAATGAGATGTGGTATCGGATCATCTCTCGTGCTTACATGGGAAGTAATGGGATGACAATAAAGCATTTTATTTCTAAACTAATATTTGATGTGTTGGTGGTTTGCATGTGTGGATATTTCTTGATTTAAAATGTGTACGCGATGTGTCATTCCAGGGAAACGGTGTTGTTTATGAGCATTTGTAATTTTGACACTTTTACCCTCACTTTTATCCTTCAGTAATACCAAATACAAAGAGTATATACGGATTTTAAAATCTAAAGATAGTAGCTTATCTATAATAGTTTGCCTTGTGTTGTTGTGTTAATTTATCACGTTTGCTTTCTGTCGTTTCTCAAATGTGTATCTAAATATTTGTAATGGTAAATTCTTGTTTTCTTTCTTGAGATCATCTTGCCATATCTACACCTGTACTGTGTATTGATGCTTTCACTTCTCTTTAACAAATAAATTATAATTATTTCAGCTTATTCCAGTGTTTCATTTTTACAACATCGCTGTTTATAGGTCCTGTATGTTTTCATGGACCATGACGTCTTCATCGGCTGTCGGTGCTAGATGAGAGTTAAGATTCACTAAATTCATTATAATTAATCTTCTGCCTGGCCAGTAGTTGTCAAGATGTATGTCTTGCTCTGGATCAAAGTTTTAGCCAGACTAATGCACCAACAGTCATCTTTATCCAAACTGTCACAGGAAAATAAACACTTAACAAACACACATCACTGCATTATTGCAATAAATATAAATATTCAGACTAAATTAGTACAATAATAAAGCATCTGGTCTAAAAGAACTTGCATGTTACCTACTGTTGACTATTTCAAGGTCTTCAATGAAAGACAAGAGCGTCACGTTACAGGCAGAATGTGCACGTGCTCAGCGTGCACAGCTCTGTTTAACAGGCTGAACACTTGGTCGTGGAGAAGATGGTATTCTGCAGATCTTCTGTCATTCTGGCAGGCGGGTTTTAGTCGAGCTGCAAAAAGTCCATTCCATACGTGTCAGGCGGTGTTGTGTTTCTGGGGCATTCCCTCTTATTTCCCCCCTCCTTCTCTTCCAAGCAGCATGGCTCTAATCCTGTGTGGGATATCTAAGCCAACCCCCCCACCCCTCAACACACCGTCACCAGCAGGAAACCCTTCTCAGAGTTCGGGAGTTAAGGTGCTCTCCACATATTATTGGATTGTAACAAGGACCTGAACGTAGACATTGATGCACCGCTCAGAAATACAGTAGAAGCTGTTTTACCTTGGTGACTGGTTTGGAATAATGAAAATCCAAAAATCACCTCCAAGTAACGACTGAAGTTCTTAAGGAGTTTATCTGATTTCTATCTCCAAATCTGTGTATTACTCATAAACTAAGATAAGATGGTGACCAAAGTAAACACACCTGCTCAGCATTGTCATACGGTTAGCATGCTGACATCAGCATTCAGCTCAAAGCACCATTGTGCCAAAGTACAGTCTCTCAGAGATGTTCACGAGGTCAAGTTTAGACTTCGGTTGAAAGATAGATACGGTTGTTTTGTATGGATCACACCTTGCTGCGTAAACAGGACCCGGCTGCACGGTTGGGACTCTGATCTGCCCTTGATCTGCCCCATTGCATTATGAAGTGGGATTGAGGGCAGGGGGGCTAAACAGGGCCTATTGTGTGCCGAGGTGAAGGAGTCGCTAGGGTAAGAAGGTTTGGGTTACTGGAAGGAGGTTCACCATTGTGAATGGAAAGGAAGGAGAGGAGGGCAGGGCAGAGCCAACCGCTGGGCATCAGGGTCGAATTAGAGTGGCCCACTCCACGGATTAGGTGTCTGCCGAATAGAGCCCAGCGGGTATCCAGTCCAGGACCTTCTTTGTGAAGGTCAGGCTTGATGGATTCTCCAAAACGCGTGATGCTGGATACTTTGACCCTGTTCCCACAAGGTGCCCTCCTACTGCAGTGAAACCTTTGATGTCATTTCTGTCTCTGTCTCTTGCAAACTATCTTAAAGGTGGTATGAGCCACTCACCGGCAGCCACACTGATACTCTGACACTCCCATGTTCAAAACCTTCGGGTATACTTACTGCAATGATGGTCTTACGGACATGAGCTGACGTGGAATCGACACCTTTGGATCTTTTGTACTCTGTGCGGGTTTCTGCCTGCGGCAAGCCGACATTCTCTAGGCTCCTCAAAGTTCTCAATTCTTCCCCGCCGCGTAGTTACAAAATGTTGGACGTGCACAGGCAGGCGAAAAACTGCCACACGGAGCCCCCGTAAAAGGCCGTATCTGATGGTGTGATCAACAGTCACTTTGGACGTGCGGGCGCACATGAGCCTCGCAGATGCGACAAGAATAAATCACACTTTGGGAGGGTAGTGCTATCACTGCAACACTTTGAATTCACCCACAAATGATTTATCCTTTTGACTATTTGGTTCTAACTGTTCCTGCTGTTGACACTTCTTCAGGGATCAAAACCCTTTGGCCAACTCTATTTGGAGTTGAGTTCTTGAACACTGCAGCATCATTGAAATCACTCTATCATCATTGAGGAGAGTTTCTTGATGTTGAACACGGTTATATACGCTGAGTGCAATGCCCTATGTCCTTCTCACTCACTGTCTAACTTAAGAGCTATTGCTTTTATCTCCCCTTTGGTCAATCTTTCAGCATCAAAGGTGACATTTACTACTTTTGTTAAGAGCTGTTTGCACCGTCCCATCCAACCACAAGACAAAGGTCACAGACTGAGTCATCGAAGTTGCAGTATTGCAAAAAGGATGGATGTGAGTGAATGATTGTGGGACTTGAATTCTTCAAATGAAATCAAGTTGTACGAGTCACCTGACACAAAGGTGTTTCTGCCTGTTCAGAATGGCCACACACACTGGTTGGGTGAGAAGTCTGTTTACGGGCCATAAAACCAAAACGGTGAGCTAAAAAGACACTTCAGGTCCTCAATGAATTGTCTGCTCGAACTTTGACTTTCACTCTGCTTTCACTTTCTGCTGCTTCATTCCTGAGTTTGTGTGGTGCAACGCAGGAGTTCTGCACTAAGCCTGAAACGCTCTGTTGACGCTGAAGAGTTGGGTGGCAATTCGTCACTACATGTACCCGTTCAACATTTACATAGTAATTTAATGCGTTGTTAACACAGACATATTGATTAGCTCAGCTTCAAGTTGACCGCCAAAGTATTGAGAAAAAAAAAAGAGCGTTATGATTTCCTTTCAATGTTTTCTGTTCCTAGTGAGCTGTTTTGAGGGTCACTGAATGGGAAAGCAAAAGCGCAAGCGCGAGAAACCAGATGTATCGGCCCATCTCGATCCATCCCACTTCTACATCCTCAACATTTCACAAAACACAAAACCCTACATCAGGAAGCTTCCCCCGCCCAGTGGGTCATCTGTACATTTTTTTTTTTTTTGGTCCCTCTTTGTGCGACGTTCTCTTTCAAAGGTTGGTTAAGAGTATGTGTCCATTTCCACAACAAGACGTGGGAGGTATAAAAGAAGCCTCCACAGAGAGCCTCGGTGCTGCTTAATGGGAGCCCAGGGCCTGCCCTCAGACCTGGAGCCTTTCACACATCTTGCTCCCTGCCTCTCCAATTACTTCCACTGTCCTCCTGCAACAAAGACCCAACTGACTGCCCTCTCCTTCCCAGACCCTATCAGTGTGGATCCACCTGAGATTTACCCTCGCTATCTCCCCAGCATCTATTGAAATGAAGTGTCTTGTATAACCTTGTAAATGAGGCTGTTCCTAATTAAAAAAAGGGGGTACACAGAGTATCCAAAGTGACTCATGTTAATTCTGTAACTCTACCTACCACTGAGCTTGAAAAGCAAGGTTTCAGACTGTGTGTGTGTTTCTGTTTTTTGTCCATAAATGCCCCAGAGTGAGACTGTACTACTAGTTTTTGTGCTCCGGTGCCCCGAAGCTGCCGTAACTGCACTGAATGAACTCTGGAATGAAGTCTTTGCCACAATTGAGGCCCAATCCAAAGGCAAAGCCTCTGTTGTATACTTGCTAAGGACTTCTCAAACAAAGAATTCAATAACACTGTCCACTGACTGAAATCGTCCCCAAATATTTTTTAAATGCTGCTTCAGGTGCTTTGTTTGAAACATTATAAAAAAAATGGTGGTCTTCAAATGTCATCGTTCCACAAATATAAAGGCTGCTGTGTTTCCTCAACATTTTTCCAGCAAAGACATATTTTATCATCATTTGGCACTTTGCAGGTGTTAATGACAGATCCTGCACAAAAGGCTTGACATTCATCCGTTATGAGAGCCTCTCTTTGTACTAAACATTCCTTTTATACTGCATTTAAAATATGTCCTCCAGCAGTAATTCTCTTTGGTTTTTCCACTTCCCTCCATCATTTCCACATGTCTGACATCTCCTCTCCTCTTCTTACATATTGCTCCGTTTCCACTCCCTCTCTTCCTCAGATTCCTATGCTGTCCCTCCCCTCAACTCCCTTCTCCTCCCCACCTACCCCCCTCCCCAAACACTGATCTCAGATTAAGTTGAACAGTATCCCAGGTAAAGTTTGCACCTGCTTTTTTAGGCAAAGCTCCTTCCACAGCTTCAACAGGTTATTTTCAATCTCCCCTTCTTTCGTGCAAGGAAATCATCGTTTTAGTGCTCAACACAAACCTTTTGGATTGTTGTTGCTTCTGCTGATAACCCTGTGGGGCCGGATTTGGTCAAGAAGTGCTCTTTTATCTGGACATCCAGCTCCTCTACAGACCCTCTTCTCTTTTCATCACTTCAGCAACTATCACCTCCACTGCCTCATTTTACTCCCTCCATCTCCACCACTCTGTGGATGGTCCCTTGCTGAATGGGACACATCCATAAGGAGGTTGCCAGGTTAGACGATTGAGGTGCTTGATGTCCCTCTTCTGAAGGCAGGTGAGAGCATAATTTCCTCTTCTATTCGTAAGTGGTTTCTTTATTCATGGCCTGACTGTGTGGCAAAAGAAACATCATTACACTTGTCACTTTTGGATGCTGCAATATTCTGTTTAGAACACGTTATCTGCTCTATAGGCCGCTGTTGGTGATATCACTTTTGCATCATGGTCTAATATAATTGCTGATATCTAAAACAACCCTCTTAAAACTTGGTGAAAGTCCCCCCTTCCCCATCATCACAGGTTATGATCAAAGCTCAACCAAATAGTGATTGTCTCTCCTTAGTATTTCAACAAAAAATGCAAACAAACAATTACAAATGTCATAGAAATACAAATTTGTGTAAAAAAAATAATCTAGTTTGTTTTCCTGGGACCCCTTGTGGGTCCCAAACCACAGGTTGGAAACCACTGATCTATTCTTACATTTACCCTAAAGTCAGTATTAAGACAGAAAAAGACAAAGACCTTTAACATAAACAGTAACGTAGCACAATTTTGAAGTCAAAATTCAGACTTAACCTTGTTTCCAACCTTCACTGCAAAAAAAGTACCTAAATTGAATTAATGAGCTTTGGAGAGTGAACTAACTTTTGTTAAAGCATGTGGCTTACCTGATACAATAAGAGTTGTCTCTCTTTGAGCTTGACCCCGGAGATAAACATGTTGGAGTGGCTTGCTCATCTTTTAAGTCCCAGAGGCTTTATCTTAATTGCCCCGCTAAAAGGCAACGTGTTAATACCAGCCAGATAAGATGGAGAGTCAAAAGAGCAATTGTGTTAATCTTCCTGTTGACAATGTATGATGAGAGGCTGATGACATTAGAGCAGACCTCGCTCAGCAGTGCTCACTAACATTGGCCCACCTGAACACAATTTACCATCAAGCTGAATAGAACTCACACATTAGAGAGACGATTTGAGAGAATTATCCTCACATACCTTACGTATCAACAGTAAACAACAATTTAGGACATTAAAAGGTAAGGCGGTGGGTATATAGTTTCCTAAATCATATCAAGGTTTCCTTTATTTCATTGGTTAGTATTTAAAACAAAGATGGCTGGTCCAGACTGAGCTCAGCCTGGTTTTGGGGATTACACTTCAACATTACTACACACCTGTTGTGTGACAAAATAATCTCAACTCAAAGGTCAATGAACTGCGACTTGAAGCCAACCGAACACCTGTTATCCTCACTGCAATGTTTGTGTATAATAAAACAAAAAAAATAACATCATGCACCACCAACCTTCGTTCATTTTCCTTTAGAATTATATATGTGTGTGGAATTATATGTATGCGTAAGACGCCTTATGACGTTCACTGGTAGCTAGCAGGCCAGCTTGCCAGTGATCATCATTAGTTATCATTTTGAAAAATCGACCATGCATAAGAAAGCTTAGCAGTTGCTTTCTCTTCTAAAAGTTGGCAGACTAAATCTGGTGACAGAAAAAACAGTGGTAGTACCGAAGTTATATCAGTTAAGGGTCTGGCTCATGTCCGCTGCCATTATCCGTATACTAGTGGGGACTTCAAATTGTGACTTTCTATTGTTATTTTGTGAAAGTCCAAAATAACACAATTACAGACACACTGAGAACTGGGGCAGAATGTCTCAGAAGGTCTATGATATCCAGCTTTATCTGTGTAAAGTTGGCTTTGATGTATAAGCTCATTAATGTTTAAATTCACTGAATGTACAGACAATAATTAAAGTTTCGTTCTATTTCATTAAAAAAAAAAAAGGTTAAAATGCTATATGGTGATTGAAAAATCTGCCAACTTGGCTGTACACTCTCCTTTGCCAATGGGAAGCTTGCCAAGCCCAGCCCTGAAGAGTCCCAAAGGGCCACTGCAAGGACCTCGGCAATTCAAACCTACTCACTTATAGCCATTAGTGCCCCAATGTTTACGCCTCTCTCCCTTTAGCCAACAAGGCATGGATGGATCCCAAACAGAAGTGGTAATGAGGTCCTAAGCAGCCTTGCGGCTTCAGACACAGAGACACTGGAGCAGAGCGGGCCAGTTCGGTCAGCTGCAGGGAATCGAGGCACAGAGAGGCCCGTAGTCCACTGTTGGCGGCTCACATGGGACTGTAAGGCGAATGTGATCCTGACACATTGTTCTGGCATGTATAATGGGGCCTTTTCAGGGCTCCTCAGGGGAGACCTGGGAGCCTGATCTTAAAGAAGTAATGTGACGTTGGTTTGATGGTTCTCCCTCCTCTCCACTTTTGTCTAAGTGCCTCGTTTATGAGAAGTTGTCCTATGACTCATGTCTGCCTGCATTTCCATTCACTTTAAGGAAAAGGCAAGACAGATAATGTGACAGTTGCATAGACATCTCATTCTGTTTCTCTGTTTTTTTTAAGAATGGTCAGGCCAGGCTGTCCAGTCATTCTGCTCCACCTCTTCAGCATCTTTGTACAGACGGGAGGTACGAGTCATCCTCCACATCAATTCCTTTATCTTCTAGAGTGGAGAAAAGTCCATTTAATGAGCTGTTTATTCTCCTTTTAGGTAGTAAGGATATCCTGTATCCGTATGGACCCGGCCATAGGGATCTAGAGACTCCAAAGATGGATGATGGGAGTTCTGCTGAAATTATTTTACTCATTCACTTCATTTTCTTCAATATCCCCTACCGTTCCATCTACGTAAGCCTTGATCAAAACTCTTATTACTGCACAGAAATGTAGCATCCATCCATCTTAACATGATTTATTGCAATGTATGAAGCATAAAATACAACCCTGTGTGTTCTGCCCACAGATCAACAACAACGGTGTGATCTCCTTCAACGTGCAGGTTAGCCAGTTCACACCAGAAGCTTTTCCCCTGAGTGACAGTCGATCGTTCATTGCTCCACTTTGGGCAGATGTGCACAACGGCATTCGCGGAGATGTGTTCTACCGAGAGTCCACCGAACCAGAAATACTGGAAAGGGCAACGCAAGATGTCCGGAAGTACTTCAAAACTATACCCACTTTCACAGCCACCTGGGTCTTTATTGTAACATGGCACCAAGTCACCTTCTATGGAGGAAGCCAGACAACCCCGGTAAAGTCCAAACACATTTCCACACAGTAGTGTTTAGCTTAGCGAGGTCTGCTAAGCTGTGGAAGCAGCAGTTATATCTAGAACATTTAGAAAAAAAGAAATTCACGACCACATATCCTTGTTTTAACTAGTAGACACCAAGACATGATTTGATATGTAAATCACCAAAACCATGGGGGACACAAATGAGATTAACTTGACATCACTTTGAATCGATGTATGATTTCATTTTCATCAAATGTTGACAATCGTAATTCCCAAAATGTTTTGACTTCTGTTTAAATTTTCCACATCGAGAACATTTTCCTTCAGTGACCATATAAACAGACTTTAATTTAGTCAGACATTGGCCGAGTGCCATTTTGAAACTTATCCACTCATTTATTTTTTTGTGTTCAGTGTTTCTGAAGAACTGGGTTCTCAAATGCAATTTTGTAAATCTGCTGTTTTTTCTGCAAGTGAAACATTTGTTGACTGTTGAAATGTTTCGTCTCTGTTGGGGCATTCTTCTTTTTAGTATGTTACGTCTGTTTTTTTTTCTCTTTTTAAAACTATTTTCATCCTCTTGTTTGATTAAAAGGTGAACACATTCCAAACTGTACTAATCACAGATAGCGTGACGTCCTTCACCATGTTCAACTACGGAGAAATCACATGGAGCACGGGAACAGCCAGCGGTGGAGATCCTTTAACAGGACTGGGTGGGACGACGGCTCAGGTATTCTCACTATGGCTGTAACCATTTCATACGTATGTTAATCCTTTCAATGATATTGACAAACATTTCACCTCACGACCTCACACCTTTCCCCTTTACAGTCAGGTTTTAATGGTGGAGACATTGGTCACTTCTTCAACCTGCCGGGATCGCGGTCAAATGATGTAGTGAACATTGAACAGACAACCAATGTAAATACCCCTGGGCGCTGGTTCTTCCGCGTAGACACTGAACTGATAGATCCTGCCAATGGCTGCAGCTTCAATGGCAAGTTCAAACGTCAAACACTGATATTTATGTCCACACAGGCTTCTCTTATGAAGAACTGCTTGTAAATATCTCCTCTGTCTTCCATACGTCCTGTCCAGGGCGTTTTTACCGACGAGGGGAAGTTTTCTGGCTGTCTGACCAGTGTTTACAGCGATGCCGCTGCCTTGACATTAACAATGAGGTGCAATGCCACGAGGCTCCATGCGGGCAGCTGGAGACCTGCGAGCAGCAAGAAGGGGCCTTTTACTGCCAGCCAACCCGCACCAGCACTTGCGTGGTATTTGGCGACCCTCATTACCACACCTTCGACGGCTTCCTTTATCACTTCCAGGGAACCTGCTCCTACCTGCTGGCTCGGCCCTGCTGGGAGGTGGCAGGGCTGCCTTTCTTCAGCATCGAGGCCAAAAATGAGAACCGTGGCGTCGCCTCTGTTTCTTGGCTTAGAGATGTCACAGTGGAGGTGTATGGTCACAGAGTCATGTTACCCAAAGGCAGTTTTGGAACAGTCCAGGTGAGAATCTGTGGACCACGTTGTTTTTGGTTGGAGTGTTAAGTGGGGTTATGTGGATGCATTTAGAGTAGTTTGGACAGTAAACCAATCACTAATTATCACTTGGATAAATCTACCTGGATGGGTACAAGCAGACAATGCAGGATTTAAGTTTTGAGAGTTTTGTCATGATAAAGGTAGAAGAAGAAAGTGACAGTATTGTAACTGCACCAAGGTGTCTACCATTATCCTTTGTTCCTTTTCTGATTATTCCTTTCTTCATCTCTCTAGGTGGACGGCTTGGTGAAGACCTTACCGGTCCAACTCCAGCTTGGTGCTATCAGGGTATACCAGTCTGGGGTTGCCATTGCTTTAGAAACAGACTTTGGACTCTTGGTAACTTACGACGGCCAACACTATGCATCCATCTCCCTACCCAGCTCCTACTTCAACAACACTTGTGGCCTTTGCGGTAACTACAACGATGACCCCGCCGATGATCCTGTGCTTCCTGACGGCTCGCTGGCAGAGAGCGTAGTGGAATTAGGGGGCAGCTGGCGAGCAGAGGACACAGACTGGAGGTGTACAGATGGCTGCGCCCAGAACTGCAGTGTGTGTGACGCTCTTACGGAAGCCTTCTACTTTCGCTCAGACTACTGTGGGCTCATCAACAAAACCGATGGACCTTTTAGGGACTGCAGAGCTGTGGTGGACCCTACGGCCTTTGTGTATAGCTGTGTATATGACATGTGCAGCAACAGGGATAACATCACCACGCTCTGCCAGGCCATCCAGGCCTATGCTTTGGCCTGTCAGGCCCTTGGTGTCACGATACGACCGTGGAGATCTCGCACATTTTGCGGTGAGATTCAGTTTGATTCAGTTCATGTAGATTCTTCATCTTACATGCATTCACTTGTGTTATCTGACATCATTTCTTCTCTCTTACTGGTTCTCAGCCTTGTCGTGTCCGGAGTTCAGCCTTTACCAAGTTTGCACGAGTGCCTGCCCGGCCTCCTGCTCGGACCTCACCGCTCCCCTGTATTGTGCTCACCCTTGCACTGAGGGCTGCCAGTGTGACCTGGGCTATGTTCTCAGCGGCAGCCGTTGTGTTCAGCTTGAGGACTGTGGCTGTGAGCACAACGGCCTCTATTACCCTCTTAATAACACTTTCTGGGCAGGCCCCAGTGGTGAGGAAGGTGAATGTACCCTCCGCTGCACCTGCGGGCCTGCCGGGGAAGTCTCCTGCTTCAACGAGTCCTGCAAGGAGGGTGAGGTGTGTGTGGTGGAGGTGGGCTTTCTGGGTTGCTACCCTCGGAGGGAGGGAGTGTGCTCAATCAACCAGAACTCAGTGACAACCTCCTTTGATGGCACCTTCCTGCTGATCCCAGACGACAGCTCCTACTACCTGCTGAAGCTGTGCAGTGCAGTGCCAGCTAATGGCTCGATGGTTGAGGTGAAGATGGGCAGGCGGCTGGTGAACAAAGGCCCCACTTGGAAAAGACCTGTGGTAGTTACAGTGGCTAACCTGGAAGCTCAGATGGGAGGGATAGATTTTGATATAGTAAAGGTTAGTATTGTCTCTACAGAGCAAAATCCTTTTAGTCATCTATGTTTAGCTGTTGCATACCTATGGCTGTGACACCTTTTGTGTTACAGGTGAATGGTGAACCAGTGGTGCTCCCATACGTCCATCCGATGGAGACAATGATGATCTACAGAGCACCAGGCAATGCTACAGTGGTGGAGTCCCGTGGTCTGCTCCGTGTCCAGTACACTCGCCAGGGATACCTCAACATCTCCCTCTCCACCCTCTTCTACAACGTTACTTGTGGTCTATGTGGCGTCTTCAATAGCAATGCCACTGATGACCTTCGTCTTCCAAATGGACGCCTGGCGGAGTCTGCTGAACAGTTCACAGAGGGTTGGCGGTCCATCGCTGATGACCTCACCTGTAATGGTGACTGCGATGCCCTGTATCGGATGTGCACAGACTTGCGCCTCTACCAGAATCCTTGGATGTGTGGCAACATCAATGACCCGGGAAATAGTTCATTTCTGGCATGTCATGCAGTGGTCAACCCCTCGCCATTCTTCAGGAACTGCTTGTATAACATGTGTGTAAAGCAAGGGAATCGCTCAGCCCTGTGTTCTTCACTGCAGGCGTATGCCACCGCCTGTCAGGACGCTCAAGTAGGCCTCGCTTCCTGGAGGAGCGTCACCAACTGCCGTGAGTTTATACATCTTCACTTCAAAGCACAGACACTTCCAAACCTGTCTTACTTTGTTGTAACTTGTTAGCAAGAAATCTTGTCGACACATCAAAAACTGAAACGTTTTTTTTTTAATTTGTATTAACATACGACATGACATTAAGTGAGGGTCATATTTATAAGCTAGCAGTTTCTTTCTGCTTCCTGTCACTGTGGTAGATACACAAATATACCAGTATTTTCATATTTAATTTCCTCTATAACTACCTATACTGTCGTTCCCTTTTTTGGAAGCCAAAAAGTTAGTATTTTCCCCATGTAAAAATATCAAATTTAACTTTACATGTCATTTCGCTTTCTGAAGAACCTGAATCTTGATCGTGTTGCTAGCATAAGAACACTGATGTTTCTTAATTGTGCCCAAATCAGATTCACAGGCCTGTTTCAGAGCAGTCCTTTTGACAAAGCTGGAAAAGCACAGGTGGAACTAATAACAATGACAGTGACTCTGTTCCAGCAATTATTGAAATGCATGTAGCAATTTATTCATTTATTAGTCACACCTGTTTGACAAGTGAAATTAAAAAGGCCTACCAGTATTCCTCATTAGATCCGATCCCCCGGTGCTCAATAGTGTTGCACTAATATTTACCTCTTCTTTAAAAGTACTACACCAAATTCTCAAGCCTTGTGGGCTTGAAAGGTGACTCTGTAAACTTGCTCCTTCGCCGACCATTGAAACTTTTCAAAATCACTTCTTCAGCATAATCCCCCTCTCAGCTCTCAGCAATCATATTTCTTTTGCCAAAATATGGCTCAATTCACTGCTTCCGTTTGTCGCTAGCAGCACAAAATATGATCGTAAAAACATACATATGGATGGATTATGCTGCAGCAGTGGTTTGAGAACACAAACATTTTGTTTTGCCGTAAACTTAACACATAAACCAGTGGATTCCATTGTAACTGTGGTGTCCAAGGTGTCTACATCTGCTACTGGGGAGAGATTAAAACTCCTCAAAGCCGCCATTCAATCCTACTTTGGGCGACTCAAATCAAAGGTTTTTGGAGGATTATTCTTGTAATATGGTTTTGATCGTCTTTGCTCCTCTCCTGCCTTCTCTTCCAATGCTCTTCTGTCTCAGCTCTTCCCTGTCCACAGAACAGTCATTTTGACGAGTGCACCGGTGCCTGCCCTCTGACCTGTGCCAACTTAGATGAACCTGAAGAGCCATGCCCTCTGCCATGCCAGGAAGGTTGTCAATGTGAGGAGGGCTTTGCACTTCGCGATGGCCTGTGTGTGGCACGCAGTGATTGTGGCTGCATGAGCCATGGGCGCCAGCTGGCCACTAATCAGACTTTCTGGACGGACTGGGAGTGCCAGGAGCGTTGCTACTGCAATGGTTCTGACAACAGTGTATACTGTCAGCTCGCAGCCTGTTACCCTGAGGACTACTGCAAGGAGAACGACGGCCTGTACTTTTGCCAGCCGCGCACTGAGGCCCTGTGTGTGGTGGCCGGTTATGGACATTTTCTGCCATTTGGCGGCGTCCCGTTTGAACTGCAGAGCTCTTGTACTCTAAGGATGGCCACCACCAGCTGTGGGAGAGAGAACGGGGACCACGCAACCACGAGCGAAACGTTTCCTCAATTTAAATTGGCAGCTCGTAATGAGGAAAGGGACACAGGCCAGGCTATTTGGGTGAGGGGCTTTGTACTGGAGGTCTACGAGTATGAGATTGAAGTGTCTCGAAGCTACAAAAACACTGTCACGGTGAGTGCATGAAGCATAAATTAAACAAGAGCTATGATTATATAGTGTGTTCATATCAGGGAATGCCTGTAATATGCATGACCCCTGAAAGTCACAGTTGTTGCATTTGTGAGGACATGTTATTTCTAATCAAGCCGATTGAATGACCAGGCAGAGGGTGAATTCCTCTTTGATTGGCTTAAGGTGGATCTGATTTCAATGGGCATCTATTATCAGGCTGGATTTGGCTCAGACAAAACCCCGACCCTGAGCGACATTTGGACTGGGTTCACAAACCGACTAAAAGATCTGAGGAGGAATAGAAATGACACACATAACCCAACGCCCACTCACACACACATACAGACACACACCAACCAGACTCTTTCTTTTTTATACAATTAGTTGGATTAGAAACTATGACTTGGTACAAAAAAATGCTTCTGTAAGAATGTGTGTGTGTGTGTGTGTGTGTGTGTGTGTGTGTGTGTGTGTGTGTGTGTGTGTGTGTGTGTGTGTGTGTGTGTGTGTGTGTGTGTGTCAGCAGGTGTGCATCCTGGAATAAGAGCTAAACCTGTTAGAGGTTTAAGTAGAACCAGTTTTATTGAATCCCTCTTCTCTCAGGTGAATAAGGAGCGTTTGTACCTTCCTCTGAAGCTGGGCCCGGGGAAGGTCAACATCTTCACCTCAGGCATGCAGCTCATTCTGGAGACAGATTTTGGCCTGAAGGTGGCCTTTGACTGGAACACTCTCCTCCTGTTGACTTTGCCCCGCGACCTGTACAACGCTTCCTGCGGCCTCTGCCAGGGCATGCCCTTGTCCCCTCCTACCCTTACCACCACTGACTGGGGCCTGGCCTGGGCAGAGAGGGACACCTTCTGCCAGGTGGGCTGTGGAGACTCCTGCCCACGCTGTGGCCTGGGAGAGACTAGCGCAGCGAATGACTCCCCTCTCATGGTGGCTGATGCCAACACGAACGGCGACACGGACAATGGGGAAAATGAAGTCGACACAGGCATACGCTTCCACATCGGGAATGGACTGTATGTGTTTGTGGAGCCGGAGGCGGTGAGGCTTTGTGGGCTAATTGTGGATCGAGGTGGTGCGTTTGCGCGTTGTCACAGCAAGGTGACGCCAGCGTTTTTTTATCAAAGCTGCCTGCAGGACACCTGTTTGGACCAGGGAGCTCAGGATACAGGCTGTAACTGGCTGCAGATGTATGCCAGCACCTGTCAGACCCAAGGGGTGCCCGTTACCGGCTGGAGGAGCGACACGCCGTGTGGTGAGTGCAAGTCTGGGCTCACCGTAGATTGTTTTATTTGTCCAGATTTTGATATAACTGTTTCTGAAAACTTGTCTTTCCAGAGACAATGTCTGTGTAACTGTAAATAAGTCCACACAACACACTGTTACAAGTTTTAACTGGAACTTTTCTTTGGTGGAAAGTAGTTCCAGTGAACACATTTCAACATTAATGTTTGTGTGGGTTAAGCAAATAAGATAAGAAGTATTAATTAGTGGGCTTTAGAGGTGTTGGTAGGATTATTCTTGAACTTTGGATGGAGCACGGCTGTTCCTTCTACTTCTTGTCCTTATGCTACGCTAGGCTAACCATGCACTGACTCATCTCAAAAAGAAAGGGAATAAGCATGTTTCCCAAAATGTTGAACTATTCCTTTAAAGAGCTGCCGTAGAGCCACATAAGCTCTATAGGTGGACTCTCCAGTAAAAATCACAAATATTAACCCTTGAAAAGTCATACCGTAAAATGTCCTATGTGCACGATGTCTTCAGTGCAGTCGTTCCCTAATATCTTTGCCAACCTGCCTGCCCCCAGTCCAGAGCTGTTCACCCAACAGCCATTACTCCAGTTGTGTGTCGGTTTGCCCGCCCCAGTGCGCCCCAGCCCGCGGCCAGAGGGACTGCAGCCAGGACTGTGTGGAGGGCTGCCAGTGTGACCAGGGCTTCGTGCTCAACGGCAAGGGCTGCATCCTGCCTCAAAACTGTGGCTGCTACACTGATGGCAAGTACTATGAGGTCAGTCTCACATCCAGCACTACACGGAATAAACTCACGTTAAATCAGGCAGGTATTACAATCTATAAAGGAAAACCTTCACACTAAACTTGTGAATTGTTTGAATAGGGCTGAAACTAAAGAATATTTTTTGTTGATTTTGTTATTGATTATTTGAATTATTATTAAATAGATCATAGGCTATAGAATGTGAGAAAATATATAAAAATACCCATCAAAATTTCTTATTGGGAATATGTCACGAAAAACTCACTTTGTTCAGTGCTAGTGCACGTACATTTGAGTATCTGGAGTGCCTTC
The DNA here is from genome assembly GCF_910591455.1 of Pholis gunnellus. Lineage (NCBI taxonomy): Eukaryota > Metazoa > Chordata > Actinopteri > Perciformes > Pholidae > Pholis > Pholis gunnellus. Next base: position 14,667,567 of record NC_136540.1, read on the forward strand.
CAACCCTAAAACTGTGAAATAAGACAACCCTGTCCTTTTTTTTATGGGCGTCCTAGATCAGATATGCAGGCTCATTAGAATATACCTCCATCAACATATTTTTCTCACAAGCCAAACTGGACTTTTTCATAAGGGGGGCTTAAAGAGACTGAAATGGAGCGTTTCAGATGGAGGGTCACAGGTATATTCAGACAGACAGTGTGAGAAAAATAATGTTGTTTTTTTTAGAACATTTAAGCATGTAAACATGTTCTAGTAAACCCATAATAGAAGTATGACCCTGATAATGAGCATATGTCCCCTTCAAAGGCCAAGATTAATTTTCTTTGTCTCTCAACTAATACATCAAATGTTTCAGCTCTGGTTTTAACGGAAATCTTAATTTTTTTCAGCCCAAACAGCTGTTTTGGAACAGCGACTGTACCAAACGCTGCCAGTGCATCGGACGAAACCTGGTCCAGTGCGACCCGAGGCGCTGTAAGGCAGAGGAAGAGTGCGCCCTGCGGTACGGAGTGCGGGGCTGCTTTGCGCGGCGCTCCCAGCACTGCGTGGCGTCTGGCGGTGGGGTTTTCAGGACCTTCGACGGGGCGTCGCTGCGGCTCCCGGCCTCCTGCTCCTTCGTCTTGTCCACCAACTGTCATAAGCTGCCCGACCTCTCCTTCCAGCTCATTGCTAACTTCGATAAATGGAGCACACCCAACCTCACCACCATCTCTCATGTCTACCTTTACATCAATGAGGAGAATATACTCATCTCTGGCAGCACTGTCAAGGTGAGAGAAGCGTCGGACCCTCGTGCATTTGTCAGTAGGCTACATCAGCCACATTTTGGAAATTCGGACTGATTTCCTGACTTTTGGTGTCTTTAAGGTCATTGTTTTGGTTTTATGGTCCACAGCTTCAATGATAAATGCTAAAACATAGTAAGAGTGCCACAAGTAAAGAAAAGTTCCAAGCAAACTGACTCAGTAATGTTTCAACCCGTTCTCATCCCAACTCGTCACATACTGATGCTCGTCTCCTAACGATGACGCTCCAATACGGTTGCAGTAAACACGTTAACATCGTGAATTCAGACAAAAACACTTGCTTAGGTTTAGAAAAAAAAGATTGTGGTTTGGGTTAAAAATGCTTTTGTCAATTGAAAGTGACACAAAGACAAACAACGTTGTTTGTTTCACGCAGGACACGAACAGCTGCCTCCTGGTTGAAAGTCCTGTGTTTGTTTTAGTGGCAAAAACCCCTTTTCTTTGTAAGAGGAAGTTTGTGATATTTCTTCTTTCAAATGCTACTTGGTCTTGCTTTGATGAAATTATTATCTCCATGGGGAGACTATTTGTTTATATCATCCACTTTCTTTTCTTCTGGCTATGTGCCGTCTGCTTTTATCAAACCTCTCCTCTGGAAACTAAACAAACGGTCCCAAGTCAAATCTCCCTTTTCTTGCCAGAGTACTTTTTACCAATTACCACTAATAGCCTGGTAAAGCTCCTCATGTTGAAGCTTTAGGCCATAACATTCCACTGAAAGTGCACTGACAGAGGAAGATAATGGGTTGCTGATTTTTTTTAATTTAGTCTTAATCCTGCTTGATCTGAGTGAGCTATTTACAGCATGTTTTTCTCAACTGCCTTAAGAACTATGTAGGTATTAGCGATAATGGGCCAGGGTCATATTTACCAGAACAGTAATTACAACACTGTCATAATCTTTGCTTTGGGCTTTCATCTTTTCCTTTCTTCTCTGTTATATGCTACACCTCAGTGACATCCTTTACGAAAATTAAATCAGTTTATGCAGATGACACCCTAATCTACATCCCTGCCTCAGGTAATCACGCTTGCATGTCTGAGCTCAAACACCACTTCTCTGTTTTCATATCTCTCAGGCAGGAGGAAAAAACTGCAATATGTGTTGTCTCTATGATATCACCGTGGTACATTATTTGCAGAAGATTGCACCCATGGTTTCATCTTCGATTCCCTCCTCATGTTCAACAATTAAGGACATGACTAAAATTATGATATTTCCTTATGAGAATAAGGACATGTCTCAGAGGTCTGACCCCAGCTGTAAAACATGGTTGAAAACGACCAAAATGAACTAAAACTAACCCACCATAATCAGTTTATTTTGATTTCTGCTACTAGAGTTTTTGATTCTAGTAAGTTATGTATTAAGGAGTAACATAAGTAACGTCACCGTCATCAAATCTGCAATCCTGCTTGTGTCAAAGCGAAGGCTTATTATTACTTAGGTGACAGTGCAGAATTTGGCATGTAAGGGCGTGTTATGCTGGCCACTGAAAATAAATGAAATAAAGTGACTTGTGACTTATGTCTTATCTCAGATATGTAAAGACGTCCATCTCCTGTGTCTTCACAGGTCAATGGTACACCAGTATCAGTACCGTTTCTAACTGGGCTGATGACACGTCTGTCGACGTCCGAAGGTTTCATTGTCATCGACACACCCCAGGACATCCAGGTCCGGTACAACCACTTTAACACCCTGAGCATCACGATGGGCCAGCGGCTTCAGAACAAGGTGTGTGGCCTCTGCGGGAATTTCAACGGAGACCCCAGTGACGACTACATCACCTCCAGGGGGAAGCCGGCTGTCAGCGCCCTGGAGCTGGCCCAGAGCTGGAAGACCAACGGTATGCAGAACAGGTGGGTGAGGGAGGCTTACGAACATGGTGGAATATATTGTACACCATTTACATTTATGTAATCCTACAACTCTTGTGAAATCTTTCAGACATCAAAATGCAACATTGAAGCTGTACTAATCAACATAGTTACAATGACTACATGTATTGTGAAAGGGGTCTGTCATAGTGACGAACTCTCAGAGATTTATCACAAAACTCTGCTGTTCTTTCAGCCTCTTCAGTTTATTGTTTTGGCTTTGCAGCCTACAAACTCCGATCTCATCCCTCTCCGTAGTTGGCTGCATGCTGGTTTAGAAAGTGAACCATCTCGCAGCACCAGATACTGTTGCCCACTAGCTTAGAGAGTGCTGCTTTAAATAATTCTCCCATCACTCAAATGGCTGGTAACTTTTTCTGCCATTGTGTGTCTTTTAACCAGTCCTTGCTCAGCGTACATACACTATTTACAGATCGGAGAAAGTGGCACAAGCAAATAAGAATAATGATAAAATAATAACTCTGATAGTTGGCCGTTGGTCTTCCTCCTCCAGTTGTGATGAAACCCAGTTTGTGGCTCTGGCTCAGTCCTGTGACAACACGGCGGTGCTGGCGCTGCAAAGTGAAGACGCCTGTCAGAAGCTCACCCAGCTGAAGGGTTTCTTCCAGCCGTGCCACGGCCTGCTGGATCCCCGGCCCTTCTACCAGTCCTGCTACCTGGACGGCTGCTACAATCACCGCAAGGCTCAGGTCTGCGGCTCTCTGGCGGCCTACGCGGAAGCCTGCCGCTCCATGGGCACCCTCACCACCAAGTGGATCACCCAGGAGAACTGCTGTAAGGGCACCGCGAGGCACCAGCCTCTCTCAACACACACACACACACACACACACACACACACACACACACACACACACACACGACTCTGCATGTCTCTTCAACCCAATTCACAGTAGGCCTTATTTATAAATCGTGAGAGGAGTGAATTTCTGCGTGAATGGACCTTCTTGACCATTTTTACTGACATTTCTGTATCACAGTATCTTATCTTGAAAAGGTAAACCAGCAATTTCGAAGAGATATACGTTTGATGAATTCCAATTTTGTTTTATGCATGTGTTATTGAAAACATACATTATAAATGAGACCAAATGAATGCATTTAGGTGGAGTTAACAGGCTCTTGTTTTTTCCTCTCATTACCCAAACAAACAGAATATTCACTAGCCTTTGATATTATATTAATATAATAAGTAGGCTGTAATAATCAGAACAATAGCGGCATTCAGGCTCCCTCATGTGGCTCAAAGGTGTACTGCAGAAGTAAACATTAAATAAGAGACTATGGAAGAAATTCTACAAATGTATTTCTCCTGCATCTTTGTGGATGACTGCCAAAACTGATGAATATGCGTGTGAACTTCTTGAGCTAACAGTGTGTGTGACAGCTAACATTGTGTGTGGACCTGTCTTTAGCAGAATGGATCTACGACCCCTGTGCAGGAGAGATCTGCACAAACTTCACCTGTGAGCTGGAGAGCGATGGTGACCTGTGTGGCTGCCCGGAGTTGCCTACCAGCACTGGAGGTGAGCGCTTCACAAGGCAACGAGGTATCAAATCATCTTTCCCCTGTTTTAATCCTGACCAAGTAGTTTGCTGTAAATTAGGGGTGGCCAGACTTTTTTTTGATTCTGGTCCATATACAGACAAATCTAAGGAGTCACAGGCCACACAATAGCGAATGGGTAGTTTTCAACCAGTTACACTGCAAAAACAAAATCCGTCTCACGCTGCCATGTGCAGTACTTGATGTCTGTCTGTGTGTCTGGCAGGTGATGAGGACATCATCCAGGCGGAGGTGAACTGTAAGCATGCTCAGATGGAGGTCTCCATCTCCAAGTGTAAGCTCTTCCAGCTGGGCTTTGAACGAGAGGACGTCAGGGTCAACGACGAGCACTGTGCCGGTATTGAGGGAGAAGACTTCATCTCCTTCCACATCAACAACACCAAGGGACACTGTGGCTCCATCGTACAGGTCAGCGTTCTACCTATAGATCAGTTTTATTTATAAGCGTTTATTTTTCTAAAACCTCTATTCTTTTTACTTTTCTTTGACTTAAGTTTGACTTTATGTCACAAACTTGTACTCAGGCACCTTGAAGCCAATGTAGAAGTGCCTTAAACTTGCATTCTTTCTAATAGCCATCAGGGGCGGCTCCTCTGGTGGCACAAAGCAGTCTGATTGTGTTAAAGTCAAAGAGAAAATGACCCTACTTCAGTTAACATTGCAAACATAAGTTTATCGTCTCAATCACTACTTTCAGGTCTTCTTCAATACAGCATGATGTTCATTTTGTGAATTATGGTTACATTTAGAATAAAATAGACGATTAAACAGGATATGCTTTAGGACGTGACTAAATGCAAAAGTAGTGTCCGGTCTGCGAGCTGGCCGTCTTTTCATAGTGTGTTTACAGGTCATGAAAAAATGTCTTATTCGGAGTCCGGTTGTCTTTAGTTCCATCCTCTCCTCTCACTTCTGGTTGAAAAAAAACAAAATGGCGGTGGCCCAATACTGAAATCAAGGCTTCAAATACGTAATCCACAAACCATTGAGTGACGTCATGGTGACTAGATCCACTTCTTATTTACAGTCTATGCTTTTAAATGATTAAATAGGGATAGAAGGAATAGTTAGTAAGAGAGTCAGATGAGAAGATTAATAGCAGTCTCATGTCTGTGTTGACTGTGTGGTTAGCCTAGCTTAGCATAATGGCTGTAATTGGAAGGAGCTGCTAGCCTGGTTCTGTCTAAAATAATAAAAAGGAGGCCTTCACACGTGCTACTCTTAACGCTGTATCTCAAGCTTTTTGTCCAATCTGGCAACCTGTGCTCGATCCAGAAATGTTTGAGCCGAAGCACTGGTCAGATGAATATACTGTAGTTCACCAAGAAATACTTCCAGCATGTAACTCCACATTAAATACATGAAATACATGTGGTAATGAGTATGTTTCCGAGGTGCATGCTAAGGCCGGCTTACCAGATTGATAGTGATCTTCTCATCTCACTTGCTTCCCTGTTTTCCTGACAGTCGAATGGCACACACATCCTGTATAAGAACACCGTGTGGATAGAGAGCGTGAACAACACCGGGAACGTCATCACCAGAGACAAGACCATCAACGTGGAGTTCTCCTGCGCCTACGAACTGGACCTGAGGATCTCGCTGGAGACTGTCCTCAAGCCCATGCTCAGGTCAGATAGAGCACATGTAGAATAATAGGTGTACCTCCAGTGAAAACAAAATGTGCATGGCTAGCCATAACAAGCAGCTCCGTCTTCTCCTCCAGTGTGATAAACCTCACCATACCGACCCAGGAAGGAAACTTCATCACCAAGATGGCTCTGTATAAGAACTCCTCGTACCGAAACCCGTACAGGGAGGGCGAGGTGGTGCTGAGCACGCGGGACATCCTCTTCGTGGGCGTCTTTGTGGAAGGGGCAGATGAAAACCAGCTCATCCTCATAGTTAACATGTGCTGGGCCACGCCGTCCCGCTACAGCAGCGACCGACTCCGCTACGTCATCATAGAGAGAGGGTAGGCGTCACACGCACGCAACTAATGATTTTTCTCATTGCTGATTAAACTGGGGGACGTTTTTAAATGAATGGTTTAGCCAATAAAATATCTGAAAATTGTGAAAATTGCCCATTGAAATGTATTGTTTTGTCCAAAACAGTTAAAAAGCCAAAGATATTTGATTTACAAGGATAAAAAGCAGCAAATCCCAACACCACAACCAGTGAATGTTTGGAATATTTGCTTGATAGAAGCTGAAACATTGAATCTCTTATCAGATTCAAGCATCGTTTCAGCTTTGTATTTTTCATAATGCTACTTACTATGCTAAGACTGTAGGGACCTGGTGAAATATTTGAATCAGTTCTCTTTTTAAATTAGAAATATTGCTTTCTCTGTAGCACTTTCAATGTCTATAATGCATTATAAATGCACTTATAATGAGTTAGAATCTCCTTATAGCACTGTGCAAAATGTTTATTCATCACACCCCCGGTGTGTAAAGGCCTTAAATCTGCAGGACTTGAAGCATGAGACAGTTAGTCGAGGGAGTTTGGAAGGGTCCAGTCTAGCATCTGTGTTATATAAGGTGATGAATGTCCAATAAGGAATTTACGGATGAAAAGAACTGATAGAAAGCCACATTTGAAAGTAGCAGTGACTATTTTTCGCAGTATGAAGTGCAGATGGTGGCTGATGCTGTGGATAAAGGCCAATGGACACTCCACACAGTCTATTCCTTTAATACCTGTCTCTCTGTAGGTGTCCAAACATTAAGGACAACACCATCGGCATGGCAGAGAACGGCGTCTCACTCACCTGTCGCTTCCACGTCACCGTCTTCAAGTTCATTGGGGATTACGATGAGGTCCACCTCCACTGTGACGTCACCCTGTGTGACTCTGAAACAAACGCCTGCAAAGTGGTGAGAAATCCTGAAACACTTCTCAACAGTGAACAGTGGTGATGAAACGATGTCTGCTGTACTGATGTATGTGTGTCCTGTGTATCCAGAACTGTCCACACAAGAGACGCATGTACTCGGAGGACAGTGATCATAAAGAGCACATATTGTCTGTGGGACCCATAAGAAGGAGAGGTAAGTAAGCTGACCTACTAGTTGTCGTAACTCTCTTTGGTATTCCCTCAGTGGGAATCGGCACGGGATTCAAATCAAAACAACTCATAATTGAATTTCTCATATCCTCAAGAAACGTTTTAAACACAGGAACGATGTTGTCCAAGTTCACTTTACAGAGATGATTCATTTCCAAATCTAATTCCAGCACTTTCCACAGCTATTTAGTGAAATTCCAAAGCGTTTCTGGGATTTTCATGACTCCCCTGTGACGTCTACCTTTAGAATCAGACTGGTGCGAGGAGGAAAACGGAGGCTGTGAGCAGATCTGCTCCAGTAAGACGAGCGGACCGGTCTGCAGCTGTGTGACTGGGATGCTGCAACGAGATAGGAAAAGCTGCCGGAGTAAGCACCAGACACACAAGTACTCACGACAACACACATAGTACTGCAAAGCTGTTTAGTGTCACGTTGCGTCTTGGCACACGAGTTAGAATTCACATTCATACCAGACTTGAACTCAAGATGAAGGGATTATAAAGCAGAGCGCTGTGATGAAATGCTGAATTCATATCTACGTCTGTACAACTTCACAAGTAACACAAGCTGGACAGTTGATGCAACTTTGATACCGATTTGATAAAGAAATGTTGGTTTATCTCATTTACCTAATGTACCACATGTATTTATTTATTTAAATATATAACAAACACAACTATATACGTATATACATATGTACATACACAGCACATTTGGGATGTAACACGAGAAAAAGTGCCAGCGAGCATCCTATATAATTAATGTTTTCTTCTTTTCCCAGCTGTGAGCGCGAGCTGTAACCTCACACCTGCGGTCTCTCTGCTGAGCATCAGCGCTGTGATCTCCATGTTCCCGGCTCGTATTCACACTCTCCTCTCCTAACGCCCTGCGAGCCAAAGGGGACGTATGACAAAGAATAAAACACAGAGAAGACTTGAAGATGCACAAAGTTTATCAGCATTAATTAGCCAGTAGATCAGCTCTGTTCCAGTCAAAATATCCAAACAGGACACTGTGCATCCACAAATGTTTGAGTCCACTTATTACTGATGAGCGCCGAAGGTAGGTCAGCATCTTCACCTCCTCCATTATTTCCATATATCAGGACACCTCACTGTGTATTATCATCTACTTAAAGCCAGTATGTGTAGAGATCCTTTTTATACTACCACCAGATGGCGCCAACGTCTGACATGTTCTTCTCCCTGTTATGTTGTGTTTAAGGCAGTCATTCCAAAAGACTTGTTCAGGACCCATAGGTGGGTTAATTAGGGTCGCCAAATAAATGTGCAGAACTTCCTCTGTAGTCTTTTATTCAACATTTAAATCTGCAGTACACCTTTGAGCCTTCATGTTTGTTCTGATAAGTGTAGCCTACTTATGCTATTTAAACTAATATGACAGGCTGTCGTACATTCTGTTCTTTTTAACCGATGAGATAAAACAAACTAGAGCCTGTGAACTATTATGAGGCCTATTGTTTGGGTCGGGCCAAGAATTGATACCTCAGGAAAATGAACAGCAGATTAATCAATAATGAAAATAATGATTACATTCAGCCCTAAAAGCAGCGGACCTGCATGTCTCCTGCATTAATTACCATGGTCAATACCTGTAGCGATGTTTGTTTTTTTTCCTCATCCAGGTGTGTCATAAGTTATCCAGGTGTGTCTGAAATTAAAAGTGTATGGATACAAATTCTTGTATCAGTAGACAGTAGATCTACTGGCTAGCTTTAACCAGAGCAGAGCTGATCTATTAACTTCCTATTTGAACTACTCTAAAGCAAAGAGGAAAGGATGATGTATTTCACAATGTAAAATGAAGTGAGTATTTATGTGTGAGAAGGGCACCTTGTGAAATGAATACTCTTATTTTTAACTCAACTTTTGGTTTCACAGATTAGTGCCCAGGTTGTAAGATAATGCAATCAGTTTGTATTCATTGTTATCACTTCTATCCTAATCAGTTGTAGTGTTGTAACACTTCTGCCATAAATACTGACTGTTGGCTGTGACTTGTTGATTCATTGAGCATGTTGCCTGTGAAGATGTGAGGGCTTATTATAATACTGTCACTAGAGTAAGGTTCTCCAAGCATGGTCCCTCGTCAATGTTTCCTATTTGGCACGTTATGAGTTCTCCTTGTCAATCTGTGTCACCACACGTCTGATGTAACCCTTCAGTGTTCTTTACTGAAGTTTTGTATTAGTTAGATGGCAGTTTTTCATAGGTTGGCCTGTTTTGCTACCTTCTATGTACAAATGTACAGTCATTTCCTGTCACTTTGGTAGTTTATGTCATGACCTTTTTTTTTTTTTTTTTTTTTAATAACACAGTATCTTTGTTTGATGCTTAAAAAACATGACCAAAGGATGTTTTGTTCTTTGAGAGCAGTGCCACCCGACTTTTAATAAATGAATAAGTTCTCAAAGTCAGTGCGAGTCGAGTTTATTTGATGCATCGCATGCAGCTATGGCCATGCGGGGCTACAAGAGTGTTGGAAGAAGTATTCATCTTTTTCTTAAAGGGCCAGTGTATGGCATTTTTGGGAAGTATGGGCAGAAATTAAATATTATATTCATAACTATGTTTTCATTAGTTTATGATCACCTGAAACTAAGAATTGTTGCGTTTTTGTTAGCTCAGTAGTAGCCCTTCATATATAGGGAGCGGGTCCTCTTCAGCAAGAACATTTAGCATTTTTCAGAACAATGTATATTATATTATTGGATTATAATTACCGATGCAATAATGTGTTCATCATATTAATGTTGTAGTTGGTAAAGATGGGGATCATCTTTATTACTTTACAGGCTGCTGGGTAGTTAATATATGATATTACGTAGTCATTTATTAGATGATTACATTTATCAACATAAGCAAAGAAACTAAAGCTTATAAAATATATGTAGTCGAGTAAAAAGTACAATATTTACTTCTGAAATGTAGTTAAGTAAAAGAAACCTATAAAGTAGCAGTAAATACAATTACTCAAGTAAACTACAAGTACCTCAAACTTGTGCTTCAGCACAGTACTTGAGTAAACATACATATATATATTTATATATATATATATATATGCTTTAAACATTTGCCTGCACAGCATGGCATTGTGCTCGATTGTTTCTTTTCAACTTTTGCTTGCCTTGCCTGCTCGAGGAGTTTGTCCACAGACGAGCTGCCTGTACGAGTTCTTCTTGTTGCTCTTTGTAAATCCAGTATTTAAAAAGTGACATGGACAAAATAAAGCTTATCATTATTATGATTAGGCCGTTATACAATGGGGACTCATTGAAATGTGATCAGTCCAAACCCTCCTTCTCTCGGTTGGTATTTGCATGGGGCTATTTGTGCTGTCTAGCCTGCAGATGACAGAAACGAAAAGGCGATGATAACAATATGTGAAGGAGTTTTAACAAAAGTAGGCCTATGAATAGAAATATGTCAATCGGGCAAACAGACATATCACTGCGTTTGGTCATGTTATCCTACAACTCAGAGGCTGAAATAAAGTCTATTTGAGATAATCCGATCCAGGGCTGATGATTTATTACTAAGGCTATATATATATTTTTAAGTCAACACATTTTATGCAGCCTAATTAACAAGTATTTCAAAATCCACTAACATAAACCTAAATTCTGCCTTTGTAATCAGATCATACTCACGTTTTTTCACACTAGATGTAGCCTATGAATGCGATGTGTTTTCGATTCCGTTTGAGGTCATGTTTTTACCGGAGGGATAATTTTCATATTGAATTACAACAGTAGTCTTGATTGCCTTATTATCACTCAGTTAAGCCCCAAAGAATAGAAAATTCGGTGTACTAAATTCAACTAAGCAACATTTTCGTTTGTATTGCTCTATAAGTTATGAGGTAAGGAAGATGTTCTGTGAGACACTGGTTATAGAATAGGTTAACATGTAAACACGTGTTTCCAGTCTGATATCTGTCTATCTGTTTGATAAAGGCCTTTTCTTAAACCCTGCTGCCTGCCGGATTTAGGCCTAGCCTACTTATATTTTTATTTATTTTGGCCAAAGTTTAAGTTTGATTGGAAAGCTAGATTAGATTAGCCCACCACATATTTTTGAGTGGTTTAAACATCAACTCACAACTGTGTGTAGGTTATTTGTTTTATATTATAATCAGTTCAATTCTGAAAAAAAATATTTTTAAAAGAAAAAGTTAATCAAAACTTGGGCTAGTTCGATTTTTTGTTATTTTTGTTTAACCATTGGTTAACCTTTAAGCGTCCAAGATATGCCTAATCATAAAATGCCTAATGTGACGATGAGCGTTACTTGACAATGAAAATCACACTGAATTTCAGCTCAGGAAGATACAATAATAAATTGTTGCCTCGTAAAGAAATTAAACAAAGTCCATCATTTTAACTTCCCATTAAAACCGCTGCACTACTCATGTGATAAATCATTAATACAAAACAAAAAAGGCTTCAATCGTCATTGAATGTATTCAGAAACATGATTGGATCACGCGCCAGACCTCCTCTTAGCTGCTCATAGCTGGCCTCCTTAACCGAGTTATCTACATCACTGCTGATTCACAAAGACATCTGGCGCTTTGCACCTTCTGCCCATTTGAATTATTCTTTTATTTGGTTGCTGTTAATGCAAAACACCAGACTGACTGGTGATCTTTCACCAGACACAAAAAAAAATTGTTCTTCAGTAAGTGTAAAATGTTTTATTTAGATGTTTTATACTGTGCAACAGTAACAATACAATAGGTTGTCCATACAATCGAGCGATACAAATACGGAAAACACGGGAGACATCAAAACATTTCTTTGAGCATGACATGGAGCTGAACAGGAGCCCACGTCATTCCCTCAGAACAAAGGGGAATAAGAGAATAACACCATCGCTGATTAAATATGCATTTTGTTTATATGTACACGTGGATTCTCTAAAACTTACTATTAGTTAGTTTCCACCACTGAGGAAAGTGTCAGTATAGTTACACCAACCAAAGTACACCTTTACAATCTTTACAGTTTATTTATTTCGCTTGGAAAAAATATTGAATTACCATACATTTTAAAGAGTACATGTTCAGTTTCATTTCATTTTTTGTATGAGCGTTTAATAAAGCCTGAACATAAGTCGTTCTGCAATGTTTTGAACTTGGGTCAATGCAACTGTCTCCTAGCAACATAATTCCAAGGAAGTTATATGCCTCATTCAGTCCACACCTTGAGATTATGTCCACAATGAAACATGCCTTCAAGGCAGTTATGTACACTTTAATCGTCCGTCAGCTATCAGTGACATCGGACAGCAGCTGAATGTGGAATGAAAGGAAGTAGATTGGGCTGTACTGTTCAAAGAAGGCTGAAAGAAAATGCATAATTAACTATAGTTGCCATGTTATTTATAACCTTTGTTATTTTGTAGGTGTTGCAGTCTTCTGCCCACACAATGCAGCTATGCAGCGAGCTAAACACACGAGATGGCCTCTCTACTCAAAGCAATTGTGAAAAGTTGAAAACAATATTGCTCAACAATCAGAAATCTGAAACCGCTAGATTCCATAAACAAGAGTTAAATTGTAAATATTAGTTAGTAAAGTAGCGAGAAAACTGGATTTAGATTAGCTGTCAAATTTGTTGTATTGTACTTCACGTCAGGAATCCACAAAGTATCACCAGTGAAAGATCAACATGAAGTTGAAGTGCAACAAAGTATTTGATTTAGTAAACATACACAAGAGTTTAAGTAAAAAGGAGTAAAACTATGTTTTTCATAATCAAACTGAAACAAAGGTATTAGCGGTTTACATAAAGTATTACTTTCATTTGCTGTTCGGCTCATACCATACTCAAAAAAGCAGTTTCCATGCATCTATTACTTATTGTGTCTTCGTGCTTGTATTTGACAACGCATGATTCACTGCTCTTTGTAAAGGCAGCTATAAGGACGTGACTCACTGTCAAGTTTAGGTAAGGTGACGTTTATAGAAAAGGGTTCCCTTAGTTTGCTCAGGCGTGATTACTGCTCAAGGTATTCCCTCGCTGATGTGCATGTGTACAGGATGCAGGCCTCGCCTGGGGGTGGAGGAGCAAAGTGGAAGTACATATGAAAGGAGTGGCTTCGTTATAATAAAAAAGGTGTGTTTGAAGATGTAATTGCAGTAATTGTTTGAGAGAGTGCTTTAACAGCCATTTTCCCTCTTGCTGAAAGCAGTAGCAACTTCATACCTGTATGTCAGAGGTGATTATTAACACTAGTTAGCAGTACATGGCTGTTATCTTGATCATATCTCTCTTATCAAGTTTAATCCCCCCTAAATGTCACATTGGATTAATATCACATATTAATGATTAACGATGCAGTAAAGTTCTGTTTTCAGAGAGGTGTGAAAACAAAATGCCATGGGGGGTCATTAAAAAAATCAAGTGGGTTCATATGCCTTGAAATATTAGCATGCTCAGCAACTTTCTTGACAATCTGTGGCCATTTTTAGTGTCCAAATTGTCAGGGGTTCAACCTTTGGGAGCATGAATATGTTTAGTAATTCCCTAAATTAAAGCCCAATGTGGAGAATTTCCAATGTAATTATTGCATCATTCAAATTATTCTAATGATCTAAGGTTTTATTTTGCTGTTTTCCGTTCAGCCTTTCATTCTCAGTAAAAGGCAGCAGTCTTGCATTGCTGTCTACCATTCCTATTCCCCTCAGGTTGAAGTTCAATAACCTAGTAGGCGGTTCCCCTGACTTTTCCTCTAGTGTCATGACGTTGACATTTGTGGTGTATGATTGAAAAATCGTAATGATTGGAAGAACTCGTGTAAAATCTGGTACCAACATTCATGTCCCCCTTAGGATGAATTGTATGAAATGTTGTGATCTCTTAACTTACCTGCAAGTCAAAAATGTCTTTGTCCAAGGCTTTGGTCTATGACCAAATACCTACAGCACTGATTACATTCGTATCAGCCTCAGCTGTACTCTGTGTTTAGCGCTAATCTGCAAATGTTAGCATGCTAACACAATAAACAAAGATGGTTACTTTGGTAAACATGACACCAAACGTGATTACTGCTCACGGTATTCCCTCGCTGACGTGCATGTGTGCAGGATGCAGCGCTCGCCTGAGGGTGGAGGAGCAATGTTGAAGTACATGTTTGCATGTTACAATAAAGGGAGCAACTGTTACGATGGAAAAGGTGTGTTTGAAATTGAAATTGTTGTAATTATTTGGGAGTGTCCTTTCAGGGCGATTTTTTTAAATCTCACTGCAAACAGTATCACCTTCATACCTGTATGTCTGTAAGATAATATATCGTGCATGTACCCTAATCTTGTAACATAACATGGCATTCAGTAGTTAGCAGCACATTGCTGTTATCTTGATGATATCTCTCATATCAAGTCCCCCCCCCCCTAAATGTCGGTTTTGCCACATTTTATAGATTCACATTTTAATGGTTAATGATTTAGTAAAGTTTGTTTTCAGAGAGGTGTTTAAACAAAAGAAAAGAAATCAAGTGAGTTCATCTGCCTTGAAATATGAATGTGCTCTGTTACTGATGAACCTGGAATGTGATCAAAAAATGTGTGTGTGCTTTTGAATGTGCGGTGAAAGTCTGCTATGACTGGAATGTGTCTAAGTTAGCTGGTCACATTCTTCTTCAATGCGTTTGGGTGGTTAATTATTGCGTTTGTAGAAAGGATTCGTACTTGTACATCTGTTTGAGGTGTTCCCTCACTGACGCACTGTGTTCACTGTACACTGTGTATTCACGGTGTGGAAGTTGAATGTGAATGGAATTCCATGTTTTAGTGTTTTTTTCCTACAAGTCTACTGGTCAGATTAACGTACAATGTTATTTTGATATTCACAATCTCCAGAGGATAGATCCTAATATTATTTGTGACCCCGTTACCTTTCTTCTAGTGCTACAATCAAGCCAACATGTCCCATTTTACATAAAGAAATATCTGAATGTAACCAATACATTGTTTTGAGTTTTCCTGAGCATATTCGTGCTCCCAAGGGGGTAAACCCTTCTGTTACTCACTCCATTCAAGAGACTCAAAGATCTTTAGTTCTGCTCAATTAAGAGACATGTGTGGTTTCACTGCTCCCCAAATGCAATAATACAGGTATAAAACCTGATTCATCACTAAGTATCGCATGTTATGTGACTCTAAAAGCACTGGACTTAGTGATTTGTAAGGACATGTAAAGGTTTACGAGGCCAGCTATCAAGTTTCTTATCAGACTCCCAGCTGTTTCTGTGTAAAGTCAGACCCACAATCGAAAGATCAAAGTCAAGGACAGCAAGTCTTTCTGCTGAGGTTTTTGGGCGGTGGAATAAAGTTGATGAGAGCTTTTATTTTCTGCCAACACACATATTTGGTTTTAGCTACACAATAAGCAAACTTACTTATGGTATCTTGTTCTAAACCCCATAGTTATTTTAAAGAAAGGGATTTTACATTAATAATATATAGATATATGATTGTATAAAGAAAATGAAGAAACCAAAGGTTCCCAACCAGTCAAAAAAGAGTCTCAGGTTGATGCCCCTTGTCAAATTTCAGATGTTTATGTGTTGACAGCAGTTCTACTAAAAACACATGGTTTCATTTAAATAAATCTTAACATATATTTTACAACAAAAAAAGAAATGAGTAGTTAAAAAAGTAAAGAATTTCTCTATCACACCTTCTTCTGTCCTCATTTAACTTAATAATGACCCTTTGGAGGGACCTGACTTCCTAGGTCAGGAACCTCTGGACTAAATTATAATGTTATAAAATAGTTGTTAAAACTATCTCTACCTCAACCAGCTACAACAGTAAAAATGCTGCTGACACAATAAACCTAATATTGTCCCATATTAAAACAAAAGTACAGGACATTTTACTGCAGCATGAGTTCTTTTACTTACTATTTTGTAGTCTAGAGGTCTATTTTGCTGATAATACTTACATAAATAATACTTTTATCAATACAGAACCTTTACTTCTAACGTGGTATTTTTTACATTGTAGTGTTTTTACTTATAAGTGAATAATCCGAGTACTTTTCTCCATCTAGCTCTTTCTCAGCTACTTTGTTACCATCACTGTCACACGTTGGCGGTTTCGATATTTCCTACGGCACGTGAAGGCAGCGCCTCGCTGGGTGGGAGGGGATGTTTAAAGCACGCAGTAAAAACTCCAACACACGCCACCTCTCTGTTATTCTCCAGCACGAGCGGGTTGTGTAACTTACGAGTGCGGGACAGAAGAGACCGACAGCCCGCAGACACGAGCAGGACGACAAGCCGACCCGACCGCCTAGCCTGTCGATTGACTATTCATTGATTAGTATCTCTGCACTGCCACCACCATCAAAACACCGCTACCGAGCATGCCGTCTCTGCGACACTCGTACACGGTGACTGTGCCGGAGGAGCCGGCCGCTTTCCCCGTAGACAAACCCGACCTGCGACGGAAGAGTCCGTCGTTGTCCCGGTCCAAGCTGGTGTCCACGTTCATGGGTCTGATCATCAACCAGGCCAAGGTGAGTCCGCCACCGCTGCTGCTGCTGCTGCACCTCTGCTTCTGTCTCACCTGTCTGCAAGCATCAGCCTCTTGCTTATACATTCTCATTTTTGTCACATTTTTCCTCTTTTTTTTTTTTGGAATTATGCACATTGTTTTACCAGCACTATATAAAACAATGGGGGCTGAGCCTTGAGCATGGTGGGGTCTGGCTGGGCCTTCAGATTGTTTAGATTTGATGATTTTTCACAATTATGTACAGTAAGTTTATTAACATAAACAATGAGGTTGGGTGTATTAATTTCAGGAATGGGGAGACAACTTGTTTTCTTCAATGTGTTTTAAATGCAATTGCGTTAATATGTTTAACCCAGATGTTTTGCTGAACCTGGGTGAAGACCATGAAAGTTTGTTCAGTGTCCATGGAAGTTTTCTTTAAGGCCTGTAGATCATAAAGTAGATAAAGTATGCTGACATGGCAGTATTTTCCACACAAATAGCGCAGTCAAATTACTCGTATCCAGTGAAAAAATATCATGGCTATGCTTATCTAGAGAATAAATAGACACCATGAAATATGGCCCTTGTGTGCAGCTTTTAAAAATGAAAAAAAAACACATTTAAAATCACATCCATCTATAGATCCCTTCTCATTCCACTTTGACACCATATGGGAAGCCACAGAGAGCTTTGTGGAGGTCCAACTCTGACCTTTAGGCCGTTATCTGCCCTTAAATGGAGAAGGAGGGGAGAGGGAGGCGTAAGCACACAGGCATGAGCACAATGCAGGGGAGTAGAGAACAGTGGCTGCCTGCATCAAAGTGAGAATTCGAGTGGGACGTTTGCGTAGTAGGAAGGAGCTCAGCTGATAAGGAGCCCATGGCTGACACCTTATCATCTGCTTGGTACATTTTGTTAACACACAGCCTGCATATACTTGTGCGTCTGATGTGTTTACACAGCAGTGCGAAGGATTTTGGTCACAGGCTGCACTTAAAGGCTATGTCCTCTCTGAAGGGGATATTATTGGCCTGTCTACTGATCATCTGTGCGCTCATTGGAATGCATGCTTGTGTTTACACGGGACATACAGCAGACATTTCTTGGTGTAGTGGTTTAATATAGTTTTTAGTGCTTCTAGATTGAGTAATTGCGATTGGTCACCTTGCTCTGGACTTGAATATCTCCACAACCATGGGATGGATTGCCATGAATTCTAAATATAGACATTCATGATTCCTAGAAGAATAATCCCAATGACTTTGGTCATCGTCTGACTTTTTGTCTAGCACCATCATCAGCACTTCATTATCTATTAATCTGGCTATAATCAGTGGATCTTTTGGTTTATCAAATTTTAAAAACAATTTCCCGAAGATCAAGGTGATGATGGCAGTCCTCCATCCACAGATATTCAGTTTAATGTTGCATAAGACTAAGAAAAGCAGCAAATCCTCCCATTTGTAACCAGGAAACTTTGGCATTTTTGCTTGTAAAATGACTTTAACAATTTATCAAAATAGTTGCAGAATCATGATCGACTACTCCACACACACAAAAAAGTCCAATACTTTAGTTTTTTGCCCAAATACCTGCAAAACTAATGAGATTCCCATCTTTGTGTTTAATGTGAAGTGACCTTTCGCTAAGTCCCGCCCAAACGGACGCAGACTGGCCAATCATAATGTTGCATCGCGCCCTTCAGCATACCGCTCTGCTCCAAAGACTCTCATGCAATCGTTTCAGATGTTCTTCATGTTCAGGCTGGTTTTGTTGATTTACGAGCTCGTCATTGTTAAACTTTGTGCAATAGTGATACTCGTTACGCTGTGATATGCAGGCGGCTTTATAGCTTCTATCTTTATCTTTATCTTTATTACGTGTTTTCACTGCTGAATCAGTTTGAAGTCCTGGATGTATCCTTCAAGCTCATATTGTAGACCCTTGTCTGCTTCTCTCTGACATCGCTTTTTATTAATTCATTTTCTAAAGTAAGATAATATATATTCAGGAAGTGCAGTTAGTGACCGTGTGGGCTCCATGGTAGCTCTGGCAGCTTGACGGAGCAGCGGTGGCGGGCAAAACTATCAATTGACGAATGTTAGCATGCTAGCAAGCTAAACTAAGACGGTGAACAAGATAACCACCTTCATGAGAATCTTAGCATTTCGATTTTTAATATCTTAGCTTGCTTACGTTAGCGTTATGCCTCACAGAGCTCTTAAGTTGAGTGCATCACATGCCTCAGGAGGCAGCGTTTGAATGTACTTTTCTTTTTTTTTTTTATGCTAGGAGGTATTTTTCATCGCTTTCTCTTGTAAGAACGGTTTTAGAAGCGTGCCAGAACTTATGTAACATTTTGGACGTCTCCAAGCCCTACTGTTATGTAACAGAGACGCATGCTTATACTCTCTCCAAGGGACTGTCATAGCTGGCACCGTGTGTGCGGGAGTGTTGCTTCCTCCGTCACATGTTCTGCGGCCTTGACCAGGCACGCATAGCTGGTTAAGGACACAGTGTTCTCTATCGCCCTCTCTTTCCTTTCTGAAGTCATCCCGACCAGTGGAGTCTTGCTCAGAGATTACCTGAATGCAATCACCTCCTCGGGTTTTTGGATGGGTCCTTTTTTTTTTTTTTTTTTTAAGATCACAAGCCGCCTGCTGAGCGTGCCAAGCCCCGCTAGTCCGTACTCACCAGTGCAGTGCAGCACGTTGGGACTCAACACCATATGGTCACCTTCAAATGCTGCAGAGAAGAGGGGAGACATAAAGGGAGGGAAAATATTTGAGATTTCACAGTTCTATTTTCAGCTTTCGGAGCAACATGACGACCACCACAAGGCACTAAAGCCTCTCCACTAACACAACAGAGGATGTACTAACTAGGGCTGAACAATGAATACACATTTTTTATCAAAAATCGCAATATGGCCTACTGCAATGTTCAAATCACAGGAGGCGCAACATTTCTTAATAAGACTGGTACAGATCCCTGCAAATATCCCCATGTAATCATTCCTGCATCTGTTTCAGTGAAGAAGAAGCGCACTGTAGGCAAACAGACAGGAGAACTCAAGAGTACAGTGAAGAATGAACCACAACATGTTTACATTAAATACAGGTCGCTGACGTCGCTGCGCAGTTTGCTGTTTGTGTGCATACAGTACATGTCTGCGCCTTCACGTGTGCTTCCGTCATTGCGTCGCTCACCTCGGGCTGTCAGCGGAGGCGTTGAAGCGTGACGGTGCGTAATTGCTCCGTGTCATCAAGTTACACTGTTACTATGTTCCCTCATTCAGGATGAGCCACAGGTCACAAGCCCATACGTCACCTGTTAATATTTATCTTTTCATAACAATTATTTGTCTCGGTGTTCAAGGAGGAACTTGTTTAGACCAGTGAGACACAATATTTGTACTGCATGTTACACAATTAAATTAACAGAGCACTGTTTTCTCTTCACTGTTAATGTACGATACGTCATCATCAAGATAAGACTGGTCCTTACTCGCGGTGCATCTCCAGCTGAAACATTATGCTACATTCCTGCTCATTAACAAATCTCTGCATTACAAATAAGACTTGAATAAAGGTTCTTCTTCACCTGAGCAGATGGGCCAAACAAGTAATAGTGTAGTACACTACATTTGATGGGTGCACGCAACGGCATGAAAGTTCCCCAAAATGGAAGCCACAACATCTCCATCGCCCCCTGGTGGCTGGCTGTTAGGAAGCGCTTGATTTAATATGCAGCGGCGTTTTCAATTTTAAAAGTCAAAAGTGAAGTCGATCGTGTTCATTTAATTGCAGGAAGCCAAATTTGTGATTGATATTCTATTAATTATGTAGCCCCGAGGATGACGCTGGTTATTTTTGCTTAAAGTCATACATTGGTAACTGAATATTCTATCAGGGAGCATTAAAAACTCTGTGAAGAGCATGAAACAGTTTCCCTCCATTTTATGAAGCGTTTTAAATGGAACATTGGTTGCAGTGAGTCCCTGCCAGAGCTTTCAGAGCCTTGCATCAGTCTGCCCAACAGATGAGCAACGCTACAGGTGGCACGCGATATATCGCATAAACATGTTGATCCTGGTCACGGGCAGCAATTTGAAACTCTCCACACAAACAACTTGACACCGCGTTGCGTTCTACGGTTTCCCAGCAGAGCTCTTCTCCCTCCGGGGCCGCGTCACGCGCTCGTGTGACGTCACTGCGGTGTGAGTGGCGTCCGGAAGGTTCCTCGGCGCTGCTATTTCATCCAAGCGTGTGGAACAGTCGCCGGTATCCACAGCCCACTGCCGGCCGCCATCCTGGTGCCGACAATGTGTCAGATGGTGCGCTTTGAATAAAGGCCAGACCGGCCTTTCAGGCTTACTCACACTTGAGGAATGTAACAGGGCTGCTGTCATGCAGTAGTTACATCATACTGACACCGCGTGCAAGCTGATCTGTTGCGGCTACAGCAGGCAACACAGACGAGAGGGAAAGAACAACTAATATCTGCACGGGACGCTTTTAGAGCATGGCTGCGTGGGTCTCTTTAGCATCAATACATCATTACATATTCATTTGACGAGACACACAAGACAATAGCTCAGTTGTCAGCCTCTATTTATGGTTTTAAATTTGAACTGTAATCTTCAATGACCATGATAACTAAACGCATCCCTTTTACGGTCCAGCTTAGTGCCATATATTCAAAGTGGACCAAACAAGGAGGCCCAGTACTTCCATGGTCCCAACGTTGACCCCGGTCATGAGCCTGCTAGGTCTTCCTCGTGCCGTTTTTAAAAGCTTTGTGTGTTTTCTGTTCAGTTTACAATTCTCCAGTATAAAAGCATGAACACACCAAACAT
Organism: Pholis gunnellus; assembly: GCF_910591455.1. Classification (NCBI taxonomy): domain Eukaryota; kingdom Metazoa; phylum Chordata; class Actinopteri; order Perciformes; family Pholidae; genus Pholis; species Pholis gunnellus. Next base: position 14,689,302 of record NC_136540.1, read on the forward strand.
CTCCTTGCTTTTCTATTTGAATAGAACAAGAGTCCTCAAGGCCTGGTGGGACTGAGGAACCTGGGCAACACAGTAAGTGCTTTAACTTCACGATGTACAACGCGCTGCACTTTGACCTGCTGGGTCTGGAACCTCATTAAATCCATCTTTGTGTTTATGGCTGTTTTTCCAGTGTTTCATGAACTCCATCCTTCAGTGTCTGAGTAACACCCCCGAGCTGAGGGACTACTGCCTGAGAAACGTCCATCGCACAGACCTCAACAACTGCACGACGAACGCCGCTCTCATGGAAGGTAGGACGAGAGCGCTGAGCTGTTAAAAGCGCAACTTAGCAGCATAATGAGGAACATTTGCAGGCGTGAGCGGTGCCTCGTCCATGTTGAGTCACTTTATGGCTCAGCAGAAGGTCACATATTGTCCGTTTTTATGTACTCAGTATAATCTGCATGTTGCTGTGCTCCACTGGCTCGCTGCTAAAGACCTGACAACCATTTAGTTTTGTAGTTTTAAAATGTTTTGCCATATGTGGTCATGTGTGAAAAGAGCCCAAATGAACACTGTAAGCGGACTGACTGATTGCTGTAAGTGGTTTAGTTAAACTGCATTTCAATCGGAATGAGTCTGTCCCAAGCTTTTTGATCCATTCAAGCAGTTTCATCTGTACTCGGCACAAAATGAAAGGGACTGTTTCACTCCTACGGGGCTTTTTAAGAGGGTGTGTTGGCACAGAATGTTCTCACAGGTCACAGTATGTGCATCACGATGTTGCCAAGTATGTTTGCACCGACAAGGAATTTGGCATGGTGATTGGTGCATCGCGCAGTGCAATATAAGACAGTTAATAATAGAGATATGATAAACGAACGACATAAGAGAACGTTAAAGTCAGTAATCCGACAAATAAAATGTATTTTCCCAGTGCTAAGTATGAAAGGCCATTATTTTGTGTCACGACTGTATCAGTCTTCGGTTTAGTTTTTTTAAGAATTCATTTATGTGACAAAATATTCAACTCGAGGTCCCACTTCGTAGCTGTTCAGAGCTTTCAGCCGCGTGTCACAGCGGTGAGTCGGCTCTTCGTCATTTCATGGAACTGGCTCAGGTGTCTTCAGTGACCGGCTTAAAGTCACATCACCGCCGCGACACCTGAGCCAGGTCCATTCGCTGACGAAGACCTTGACATGCAGTTGAAAGTAAGTGGATTGTATAAAATCCGCCCTGGTTGAGTCCATGCTGTCCGCTTGTTTTTATACACGTCAAGTTCAAAACCTAATATTCATTTTCATACAAATATATGTACAAATGTCCCAGATGTTCAGACTCGTTGGTGTCACAGCTTGATTTACAGAAATGTCTTCGTCACGGTCAAAAATCTTTAAGACTCTTTAGCTAAAGAATGCCGATGTCTCTCCAAACATTGAGTTGAATATGTTGAATTTTCATGATTGTGATCGTTATTTCTTTCCTTCGCCTTAGAGTTTGCAAAGCTGACTCAGAGCCTGTGGACCTCTGTGAACAACGAGGCCATCAGTCCCTCTGATTTCAGGAGCCAGATCCAGAGATTCGCTCCCAAATTTGTGGGCTGCAAGTAAGTCTTCCCTCCTCCTCTGCTCGTAGGCCTTCTTCCTTTTGATTCAGTTGAAGAATAATTGCTGATTTCAGGGTGAAGAAAGTAACAATTCTCCCTTTTTTGTCTCCTTGCAGTCAGCAGGACGCCCAGGAGTTTCTACGTTTCTTATTAGACGGTCTGCATAATGAGGTGAACAGAGTGACAGTCCGCCCGAAGGTGTCCGTCGAGGACTTTGACCACCTCTCGTAAGTCACACACACGCACACGTCTCACCTCTGCTCCCAATAAGTCACTCATAACCTGCCCTGTCACTGACACCTCTCACTGCCAAAAAACGCTGCTGCATACCTGAAAGGTGGAAGTAAACTGTAATTATTTATAATTACACTGTAATTATTACCTTCAAGATGTAGCAGTTATGTGGCCATTTTCTGAGCTAACATTATGTTAAATGACAGTAGTCGTATGTACTATACTACCATTATACCTGCAATTCCAGGCGTAAGAAAGAAACTTGCATAATTGGACACAGGCGGCAGCTTTTTCATGTGATTTATTTCGCGTTGGCATTATATTTTTTTTGATCTGATGTTTTTGTCATGAGTACTTTCACGCAGAACGCAACATATTACGCAGCGGAAAAGCGTAATTCTTCTCCAGAACGAGGTCAATATTTATCGTAGCTTTTGCGCCCGCCAATAAAGGCATCAACCAATCACGTTGACTGAAACGGACATATTGAACACTATAGTGTACAACAACACGGAGGCAACAGTCTGGCTTAGGCAGACGGCCAGACGACCGCTCTGGTATGAATAGTTTTGAGCGAGTATTTTGACCTGACTGTCTGGTTTCATTCACAGGGATGATGAAAAAGGCAAGCGGATGTGGAACATGTACTTGGAGAGAGAGGACAGCAAAGTCGTGGGTACGGGATTAACCTTGATGGGCTGCATAATGACCTTCAAACCGTCCTTGAATTGAGATGCATATTAAATGTGATTCTATGCCTTTTTTTTTTTTTTTAGATCTGTTTGTTGGACAGCTGAAGAGCTCTGTGACTTGCACCGTCTGTGGCTTCCGTTCCACGGTGTTTGATCCATTCTGGGACCTATCCATACCTGTTGCACAGGTTAGAACACACACACACACACACACACACACACACACACACACACACACACACACACACACACACACACACACACACACACACACACACACACACACACACACACACACACACACACACACACACACACACACACACACACACACACACACACACACACACACACACACACACACACACACACACACACACACACACACACACACACACACACACACACACACACACACACACACACACACACACACACACACACACACACACACACACACACACAAACTTTGGAAAGGTTTCGCCAATCTGTATTTTGTGAAATAGTGTTTACAAAGCTGTAAAGACTTTTGTATTGCAGTGGAAAACAAGTCATTTCGTGTCTGTAATTATCAAATTCTGATGATAAACACACAAAGTGGCCAGTTTTGTCATGCTGTATCATGTATACCATAAATTCATATACTTTGCTGTTTCCTGACTGGACGTGCTTTGTACTCTGTTTCCGCAGAAGAGCTCAGGTGAAGTGACTCTCAGAGACTGCTTGAGGCTTTTTACAAAAGAGGACGTGTTGGACGGGGAAGAGAGACCGGTAAGGAGCCTCCACACTCCGCCATCCTTCCTAAACATGGATTATACAGCAGCAATATCTCACTGCCCTCTCCGTCTTTGTCTGTCTCCCTCTCTCAGACGTGCAACCGATGCAAGACCAGAAGGAAATGCACCAAAAGATTCAGCATCCAGAAGTTCCCCCAGATACTCGTGCTTCGTATCCTTTCCTCACATTTTTTTCCTCTCAAATGCTGTGGAGCAGAAGTACTCACAATTGCACTGAAAACACAATCATGTCATTTTTGGACCGGTGTGTGTGTGTGTGTGTGTGTGTGTGCGTGCTCCTTGACTCGATGTTCCTCTCAGACCTGAAGCGCTTCTCAGACTCCAACATCCGAACCAGCAAACTCTCCACTTATGTCAACTTCCCCCTCAAAGAGCTGGACCTGCGGGAGTTCGCCTCGGAGAGCAGCGGTGAGTTGTTGTTGTTTTTTTGCCGAAGGTGACACACACGCCGTCACCAGAGGAGAGGTGAGGGAGGACAATCCGTGCACTTTCCGAGCTCGGCTGGATTTGATGAGTACGGTCTGTCTTTGTCTCCCTGCAGAGCGCGCCGTGTATAACCTGTACGCGGTATCGAACCACTCGGGAAACGCTCTGGGAGGCCATTACACGGCCTACTGCAAGAACCCGGCGCTGGGGGAGTGGTACAGCTACAACGACTCCAGGTATGGACTCTCAGCTCTACTCTTGTGTCGTCGCACAACCTCACACATCGTCTTATCAAGCTGTCTAATTATAATGTGCAGCTGCTGTCGAATGAAAAACTGTACTGTGTGTGTCTGTTCTGTGCAGGGTGAGCCCAGTGTCCTCCAGCCAGGTCCGCAGCAGCAACGCCTACGTCCTCTTCTACGAGCTGGCTCCCCCCCCACACAGCAAATATCAGACGTGTCGGCTTTAGACGCCAGCGGAGGAGTTGATAAGCCGCGCCACACTGGTGGAGCCGGACGGACGCCGCCTGCTGGGAGAGAGCTCCGCCTAGTGGAGAGAGTCCTGCCATTACAGACTGTGAATGTGGAGCACAAAGACGTGTCGCAGGGAAGGAATAAAACCGAACCTCTGACCTTCCTCTCGACGTGTTTTGGAGAGGAAAGGTGCGACGGAGCATTCAAACTTCAGGATGTCAAGCTGGGCCCATACGTATACGTTGGATGGAACTGATGTAACACAGAGAAAACACAATTTACATTTAAAAAAAAACAACAAAGGTGTAGAATTCGGCTCAAGGCACAGCTGTGAGTCCAACTCAAAACACCCTTTTGGACTGTTTTCATGGTGCACATGCAAAAGTGGAGTCACTCGACAGCAAAGAAAAGACACTTAACAGCTGTGCCTGAACCTGAATCTGCACCCAGTCAAGTGGATTTTCTTTGACTTTTTCATGCACTTTGGACACGGACTATTAACCATAAGGACATTAAAATGTGACAACATTGCAGAGACTTGGAAAATGCCTCACACAGCAAGTGCAAGATATAATTTATTCTATTTAACAGGATGCCAGCAAATGAAAGAGCATACTGTATACACGTCATTGAACAAAGCCTTATAGTTTCCTCTTAGAACAGTGGGAGTCTGCTAATGTAGAGAGGATGTTTTTTTGTTTTTTTGTCAAAGCACATATTATTTTTGTACAGTATTTATGGACAGCGCAGTGAATGTAACTGTTCTGTGGGAAAGCCAGACATACCAAAGCAGCTGTATAAAAATGCATCAACAACACTTCTTGCAGCAATAATGTTTGCCGACTTCACACCTAAGTCAGTTCAGAGTCTATAAATGATTAAACTTCAATGTTAACTTACATTGCATTGTGTGTAGTTTTTTACTTTGTTCAACCCCTTTTTTTTTTTTTTTTTTTATCCAGCCAGCCAAATGGAAGTCGAGGAGGGCAAAAATATTCTAGGTTTTATGCATCGTTCACCGTTCAGCTAATCCAGTGACGCTGCTGAAACCGGACAAATGGAAAACACAACATATGAGATATTATCGCCTCATAAAGTTGTGACGACCCTCTCTGAGCCGGCCTAAGACCATGAACTGGTGTCAGTCAGTCTTTCTCTCCCCTGGATTCCACTCTGTTTGGTTTTGTTACAATTAGTTTATCATTACATTTTAGTTCCGTAAAATTAACTTGTTTTTTAGTAACGACCCTCGTGTAGTCTCCCCTCCTCCGTCCAGCCTTGAGCCAGGTTGTGACAACATGGGGGCTCGTCAGGATCAAATTGACCATTTTGGTTCGGTGAAGTGCTTTGTGGTTTGTGGTGCTGCCACCTTCTGTGACAATGGGGGTTTGTTAACTTGTATTTGGTGAAAGTTGCAGGCTGTGCCTGCTTGTTTAAATGCAAATTTGGGGAGTACAATGCATGAGTGCTGTTCTTATGGGGGAGATCAATATTCTAGTCCTTTTTGTTTTTGGTCTCCCCAGTTTTCTATCGTATAGTTTGTTAACAATCTCTGACAGTGAGGTTGTTGCAGCTTGGCTTTTTTTTTCTCCAGTTGTAGAGTTTCCTGTTTTTATACCCACAGTGGCATTTGTTTAAAGTGTCTGGCCTCGTGATGGACTTGATGCCTCGCTCTCCTTTTAGCTCCGTCTTTGGTCTCGACCAACTCCCGAGGGAAATATCCACCATGTTCACCAGGTAGTTTCTAACTGTGTCTGTTTGGTATTTGGTGCTGAGCAGGTAGTGTGCATTGTGACTATACAGAGCTGACTGCTGCGGCTGGAAATGAGGTACATTGGAGCAAAGTTGTGGACCGCAAAACCAAAAGCCCCACAGAGCTAAAGGGGAACTGTTGGGTGATAATTCTCTGTGGGTTCATCCCAACAAGCGACACCTTTTACATTACACACAGTAATTTCATCCATCGTTAATATAAAAAAATATTAGTGCAGCTTTTAGTTGTAGTGCTTGTGATGAAACCTGCTATATAATAAAGATAAATGTATGCAGCTTCATAAAGGGAGGTAACTTTGTGTAATAATGATAGTATTGACTAGTACTCTAAAGGTATGCCATAACTGATTGTTTTGTGCAGTATTAGTACATCAGAAGGTCAGTGAGCTTGCTGTGGACTTTAGGCTAAATGAGCAGAGTATGAGCCGATCGGATCTGTGTCAGAAACACCTTTAACTCACTTAAAACAAGGCCGTCTGACAGCGGTCACCATTTCACACTGCGCCCACTAGGAGGAGCTGTGTGAAGTGCTCATGAGCCAGGCTGGGTCACATTACTGTGAAATGTAATGTCATGTTTACTGAATATGAATTATATGGCAATTTTTGTATTTAGTAATAAAATCCATTTATTACAGAAAAAGTTATCTAATCTGAATACTTTTGAATCATTTAAAAAATCAAACAATGAAAATGTTGCACCTTTATAATAAGAATGGACAAAAGTTTAAGTTACACAAATATATATTTTTAAACATTTCAAAACATTTTCCATGTAAATAAAATGCATCTTGCTCTTGTTAAGCAAGAGGAACATTTTCAATGTAAATAAAAAGGCATGAAAACTCAATTTACCATGAAGCATCTTCAAACAACAAAACAAACTAGTTTATTAAATTAACAAAACAACCTGAGAGGAGTAACTTACTTTAATAAACAGTTGAACATATTTGTCATTTAGAACTAGTCAAATCAAATTACCCTCACAAAACGTGCCGGCATTAACATAAAGCCTATTTTTGATAAGTAATCCTTGACAATGTAACTATAATGTGGTGGCACATTTTTTCAAATGTAATCTGGGTTGATTAGTTATTGTTGTAATCACGTGTACATAATCTCAAATACATGTTATCCATTACTACCTGACCCTGATCATGACGTTTGTGTGAAACCCGATGCTGATATTTATTATATATTATGTAGGCAGTACCTTGACATGAGTATCTTTTGGTTATCTGACAAATTGACTCTCAGATATATATTCTGTTAAATGTGAAGAAAACTGAGGCCAGAAAGGAACCGTTGCCACATCAGGTAGAAAACAACAACCTGATGTTTAGAAAGCGGCTCCGTACATATATCATCAACCGGCTACCAGTCTGACCTGGAACCAAAGGTTTACTGTGGGACACCACCTCCGTCTGGCCCCTCTGTTATCCGTGAGCCACTGAGCTTGTTAAAGCCGTAGGGAAAAAGAAATGTGTGTTTGTGTGTGTTGTGTGATTAGGTTTCTGTGGCTTAGACAGATGATCTGTTAGTGAGGGAGCCAATTTGTGTGGAGAAAAGATAAAGTTATCGGAGCAGGGCCGAGAGCCTCTCCCACCACACTGGGGACAGTTCGGATACACACAGCTAGCGGGATCAATGACATGATGTGAACCTGGCATACAAGGGTTGTGGGAAAATAGGGCTTGTATTAATATAAATCAGACGTAGTCCACTAAATTAAAATTGACATAAAAATATGACCCAGTTTGATTGATTGCTTGCTGGTATACTGAGACATCATATCTCATAATGATCTATTGGAGGGATTGCGATGACATCGTGTGCAGACGTTCATGGCTCCCAGAGGAGGAAGCCGACTGACTTTGGTGATCACCTGACTTTTCCTCTACCTCCATGACATTTTAGGTTTTTAGTGAAATGTCTCAATCAATATGTCAATTGCAAATACATTCACCCAATATACACGTGTACACTCACTCGTTTTATTAATGAAAAATCATTGTTTATTCATGCAATTTTGAGAACGTCACGCTGGTAGCATTAGATAATGCCTCATTTGCATATTTAAGGGGTATCCCCTTAAAAAAACAGCCCTTATTAGTTTGTTTTTATTGAAATGTATCTTTACAGATACACAGATAGGACACTACCCTCCCCCAACATGCATGCACAAGCAGTCCCTCTGGCTCCGCATGCACACCATATGGGCTGATCACACAGCTCAGGGTATTAACAGTGTTTTGCCTCTTGCATGGGAGCAGTGCTGTTTTCGTTGTCGTAACCAAGCGCTCCCTATGTTGACACTTCCACAGCTAATGACCATAAAACCGTGAAGGCCTCATGAAGACTAAAGTCCACTTTAAAGTGCAGTTGTGTTATCATAGGAGGGTTTTTCTTTGGTAGATGTTATGTAATGTAATTTGTATGGTCTATGTTTATTTACCGGTAAATAATCTGAAATAAAATATAGGCCCTAGTTTAGCCTATATGTAGCTGTAACGAGGTCAAAGCTAAATTATAACTGATCTGCTTTATGGACTCTGAGTAGTCAGACAAGAGGAAAGTATCACATTCATGGGTCCCAGCACAACAGTATTAGGATAACGCAACAACAAAAAGACGACCTCTTCACTCAGTCCAAAATAACGTAAGAAGTAGGGGAACTGACAGGAAAGAACAAGTAACAATAATCAGATTGCTACACTTACACTTTTCACTATGGGAAAACATCCAACAGTGTCATGAAAATGAGACAGTTGAGCATATTAAATAAATGTAACTCTATTACAGACACATATAAAAACACACGTAAACATAATATGTATATAACAATATACAATCATGTAAAATATGCATATATATGTGTATATTTAACAATATTGTATATTGAGGAACAGTAGATCCAGAGGGAGGCGCTAACGGGCAGTAATTCAAAGTACCAACTGCCGTAAAACCTCGAAGAAGAACTCTGACGGTCGTGACGCAACTTCCTGTGAGATCCGCAACTGCCGTCTACTGTTCTTTTCGTCCCTGCTTGTTTCTCTGTTTATCTAGTTATGTATTAACTCTTATACTTATCTATTCTCTTACTCTATCTATGATAAACCCATGTCAAAATCGACTTGCTCCCTTTTATCTTTTAATCTTAGCATTAGGGGGTAAACAGCGTACGCTTGTTGTGTTAGATAAGCTTCACTCGCCACAGTTTACGGTCCACCGGGAGCCAGATTTTCCCAATACAGGCCAATCTATGGGTGCAACTATCACAGGATAAAGGAGTCACATATCACAAAACAAAGCCTAGGCTAACATGTGGGAGTATGCCAGAAACCTGAGTCAGCTTTGATGTATTTCCTCTGGTCCCGTACCCTCAGCGAGTTACATCACTCCCCAAGAAACGTTCCCTCCCTTCACGTGTGAATTTCATCAATCTAGTTCTCATCTCCACCTCTGTCACTGTCGGTGATGAAGTGTTCCACTAAGCACCTCGTCAAATCAAGGCCACCAACATGTTCTAATAATACAACATATCAACAACCAGAAATGCTGTTTTATAAATTGAACAGAAGCTTTACTGGTTAATGATTTGATTCTTCAGCATATCGGTTTGTGAAACACAGCTGAACCATTAAATGAAGCTTCCCCACCTGACTTAACGAATGCCCTTTGCTTGGCTTATTCAACCAATTTTTTTGTATTAAATTCTAATAATTAGAAGGACTTTTGTTGGTGGTTTACTAAAGAAACATGAATCAAAACTGGAAGTTTTCTCCCTCAAAGGGAGTGTGTATTCAATTACAAGCAAGTCCCATCCGCTGCTGAAGCAGCCTATTTCTTTCGCTTAATCAATAATATTCCTAGATTGCTTTTTGGCACTGTAGCCAAACATAATCACAAGCAACTGGCTGTTAGCTCCCCGTCCTTTACAGCTCATCATTTCTTTTCTTTTATGTAGAAAATTTGATTAAATGCAAAATTATCCTTTTATCTCCTGCTATGAGACAATGAGTAGTGCAATATTAATTTGTTGAATTCTATATAATCTCTGTTCTTACACATCTTGAGAACATTGTCCAACTACCTGCCTCCTCGATCCCCTACCAGCTAAATTCACGTCTTTGATACGTCTTTCACAAATGGCTCTGAATGCTAAACTTAGAGAGAATTTGACCATATTACACCAGTTTGAGCTTCGCTTCATTGACTCCCTATCCATGTCAGATCGCTCTTTAAGGTGCTTTTAATGACCTATAAAAACTGTAAATCCCTTCAAACCTGATGATCTCCTTAAAACTTCGTCACGCTGAGAATACAGGGCTGCTGTCAGTCCCCAGAGTTAAAAAGAAGTCAGCAGGCCCTCTTCCTATTGAGCCCCCTTCCTCTGGAATAACCTCCCTGCTGACGTCAGACAGTCTGACTCTGTGGAGGCCAAAATGCAAGTTGCTTATTCTTTGATTTCTTAAGGCTTTGCACCTGTTACATCGTCCTTCCAGCGGGTTGTTCTGAGGCTCAATGAATTTATTAAGCCGTCGACTTGTAGTCAGTGTTTGTTCTGCGAACGAGAATACTTTAAACTTTATTAAAACCTCTACCCTCCCTCGTTTCTCCCCTTTGTCCTGTCTGAGCAGGGCTGTTGGCTGTCCTGGGACCTCTCTCTCTCTGTCTCTCCTGGGTGTCAGTGCCTCATTCCAGATGTTTGGCTGTGGATCTTCGTCCTCCAGGAGGTCCAGCCTCTCCTCTTGTCTCTCTCTCTCTCTCTCTCCCTTGAGTGCATGTTGTCCTTGTCTCTCTCGCTCTCTCCCTCTCTGTGCTTGTTTTCTGTCTCTTATCTGTGTGAATGGTGTGCTTGAGCTTTGCCTCCTGTGTTTGTTTAGTCTGTCCTCTTTATAGGTCTCCATGGTGGAGCACGGGTCATGTGGATCAGGTCCTATCTGTTTGCCGGCACCTGGAAGCTGCTTGACGTGTTCCCGGATCGTTTCGTCGTATGTTTACGATCGATCATTTTGTCATCCTGACAGTCTCTACATTAAGATTATTATGTCGGTCAGTTCTGTACACAAAATCTATCGCATTTCTGTTCTTCCTTAGCCTATAAATAAAATACTCACAATGACCTATCACAATAGCAACTGAATCAATGACATTGTGCTTTGTACCAGCACATTACACCCGGAATTATATTACAAGTTAAATTGTATCTAGCCCTTCCCCTTGGTTTATATCAGCTGTCACAAATTATACCCTTGTCTCGAACTTATTGTTTATTTTGTTATAATTGTATATGATAAAGTTTTTTTATCATATGCTGCAAACACTAATTAAAGACGTCACAGATAAGAGACCGTATCCTCATTACACTCATAAAATGAACAAACTTATACATAATCAGCACCGAGACGTTACCCAGACAGCTTTGGTCATTGTTACAGAACAACGATGTGATATTATGTCACAGAAATCAATTAAGAGAACAATAAGAAACAGTTATTTATTAAATGTATAGATTGATTACAAAGCATTTTCTTTAGAAAACAGTCAATGAAAAATACTCAGCCAAAGAGAACTTCTAAAATAATTTGTATTTTCTGTATCACGGTGGCACCGAGGCGACAATTTATTTTTCCCTCCCATGCGTCACACACCATAGACTGCTATTGTAAAAGAAACTGGCTCATTATTTAACTACCCTGCATGTTGAAATACAAAAGACCAAAGTTATTAGATGTAAAGGATATTAGAGGAAATATATTTTATAAATTAAACTCTCCTGACAATTACATTTAATCCATTGGAAAGGGAATTTCCATTTCAAACTAAAGGTCCCTTTTCTGCCAAAGAAGAGAAAACATGACAAAAATACAAAATAATTTGTCTATAAAATACAGTTTTCATCCCAACGGATTGTTTTTTGATCAACCAAAGATTATTTCAAAGTAGTAAAAATGACTTTAATGTCGTCCTCTTGGCCCAAATCATTATTATCACGTCATATTGTTTTATTCTGATTTGAGCCTTTCAGACATTAAGATCTTTTCATTGTCCTGTTGAGTGGGTCAGGATTGGACTGGCCTCAGAACCTCCCAGTGTACTTCAGCGCGCCGAAGATGCCACCACCTGAAAATAGAAAAAAATATATTTTTAATGTTCAGTCTAAACCTGCGAGTTCTCTTTTTAATTATTTGTCTGTGTGCTGAATACTCAACATATTGCATGTTTGCTTGCAATTTAAGAGCAATGTCCATTGCTCAGGTGGACAGGGGATTTATATGGTTCGGAATAATAAAGTAAAAATAGTTAAATCCTTCAAATTAATAAACAAAATCCAAAATAATCAGATAGTCTTGAGTTTTGATAGTTATAAGATAATAAGTAAATGTTATAAGACACAGTTTTTACTAATGTCCCAAAATTATGATTTATTATCTGATCATTTTTGATCTAGAAAGGCAAATGTTTGACTTCGTATCTCATAATCTTGATTTAGGCTACGACCACTAAATTTGGATTTAGTGTCTCGGTTAGTGTCTCGGTTGATTTGAAAGGTGAGGTTTGCATTCATTCAGATGCTCAGGATCAGCAGGAGGGGGAGTCGTGCCAAGGAAACATTTCTTATCTTTGCGTCGTTCAATTTAAAAATTGCCAAATCCTTGTCAATGGATAACAGGATGATGTGTCATTGAGGAAGCAGAAATGAGGTGCTACGTGAAGAGAGTGCTTGTATTGTACTCACCAACAGCAGCCACCCCAGCGATGGAGCCGATGGCAATACCGGCTATAGCTCCAGATGAGAGTCCTTCTGATGAACCTTCGTTCAAAGGGATAGTTGTTGCAATTGAAGGTGTTCCCGTAGGAGGTTGCGTTGGTGACGTTTCGGCAGTGTTGGATGGACCAGGGTTGGTTGGACCAGTGTTGGTTGGACCAGTGTTGGTTGGACCAGTGTTGGTTGGACCAGTGTTGGTTGGACCAGTGTTGGTTGGACCAGTGTTAGATGGACTAGGATTGGATGGACTGATAGAAGTTGGGTTTACAGTGCTTGACTGCGCTCCACACATGGTGACTGTGTCAGTAAAAGCAAAAAGACAGAAAAGGGTTGAAGGAGAATCATTAAAATGTTCCCTATATGATAGCGCATTAAAAATGCATGTTAACAATATTTCCACAAATGCAGGTAGCAACTACACACAAGTACTGACTTCATCTCAACTTTTATTTTGTAAAATCTCGCCACACATTTTTAGAGCTGCCCATTTGATCAACATCTATAAAATGTCAAAATGTTTGTCGACTAGTCTTTTAGTTAGTCATAATCAACTGGATTCATGGAGGAATTTAATGTTTGACAGTAAAGATAGTGGCCTCTATTATATGTAAGAACTACACATGTTTTATTAATTATAGGGGCAATGTCAAAGATAATAAACCTAATCATTGACCAAATTGTGCCACAGCTTGAGTAACCCCTTTAAACAAACACAACATTTATGGCCCTGAAGCTATGACCTCTATCTATTAACCTTAGCCACAGTTTTGTATTTCTTACCCCAATAAGAAGGATAGAGTTTCAGCTTTTAATAAATCGCTAAAATGTCATGCTCAGTAAAGAGAGTTCTTTGTCATAAAGTAGGAATTTAAACTGATTTGAGGAAAGTAAAGGTACACATGTCCAGTGTTCCTTAACCCAATTTCATACATTATCCTTTTCCTCCTCGCTGTTTTTTGTATATTTTCACTTTGGGATGTCATGCAGATTTTTTATGACATTTGATGACAAAGATACAATTTGTCACTGGAACAGTTTTGTAAATCAGTGAAAAGCATTAATAAGAACAACTTTTGGATTGCCAGGTTGCGAAATATCCCTTTGACTGATATGACCACTTAGCTTCTAAAAATCTGGACCAAAATCCGTTTAACTTATTAACGTACAAATGCAGACTTAATGAGTACATGTCTTAGAATAATTAATGTTGTATTAACATCTGTTCCCTGAACCATGAACATGTATTAATGGGTTGCAAACATTAAAACTGTATAACAACCATGCAACAAATGTCTTCTTGTTAATAATCAATAAAGCATTGGTAAATTATGAATTAACCATCAGTAAAGCCATTAGTTACAACTTAAAAACTCTGGGAAGCTTATAAGATGGTGTTACCAAGAAAAGTCTGTATAGTGAATGTGGATATTATTTAGTTTTTTACCTGTGCCAAGAAGGCAGAAAATAAGGACAGGAAGATTCCTCTGCATTGTCTCAGAGTGTCGGTGCCACAAAAACAGGGAATAGATGTGTCTTGAAAGATGTTCTTTGGATTATGAGCAGGGCTGCTGGGAACACAAAAGCACAAACACACTTAATTTCTGTGCAAACACACATGTAGCATGTCCTCGTTCCTATCTGCGAAATTAGACCATATCTTGGTCATAAACAGGAAAACTTATTCTTAAAAAACACATTAATTATACCTATTTCTGCGCTGCAAAAAATAAACTTGATAAAATCAACCTAAACTCACTTTGTCCACTATTTTACTTGCTGAACAGAGTTTCAAACAAAACATGTTTTAAGAGAACAATGAATACTGAAATAAAGTCTAAATGTTGTTCATATCAGCTGCTGTTTGATGATCCTGTACTATTTTCCTGATAAAAGAAACCAGACACGTACAATTACAAAAACATCGATCACTTTCAAGCTTACATTTTTTTTGGTCGTATCTGAGAACTTGTAATTACCTGCCCACTGGTTTTCAGGGAAAATCAATAAAAAAAACTGGTACAAAGAAGTTTGTTTTTGACAGACAGCTTTATCTGTGCTGCATGCTAATTTCTATGAACAACTCCAGATTTCTTTCTAGCACATCTCTTTGAGGAAAGCTGTGTTACTCACCTGAGAGGCTGTCAATGATGATTTTCTTTTCCCGTAAGACCAGAGGATATTCTGCTTTTATGACCCCTTTATCACACCATCCCATTATCTCTAGCCCTCCCATCTTTATGTGTGTGGGTGGGTGGGTGGGTGTGTGTGTGTGTGCGTTTGTTCTATTATATATCACCACAGCTCAGCCATGGGGACAGGGCATGTATTGATTTAATAGGCTTATTATTGCTTACCAAAGGGCTATTTTGGGTTTTTATGGTTCAATTGCTGCGGCGCATTCAGGAGGCATCGTTCAGGAAGTACTTATCATCTCCCCATAATGCATAAAGGCAAAAGTGGAGCTTGGAGTTGGGTGGACAAAGCACGAGTAGCAGCCTGATGTCAAGCTAACTGCTAGTGAATGTGTGTCATGTGCAGGATTTGGCTACTCCACTTTTTCAATTTTAACAGCATGTCTTTAATAGGAAGAGAAGTAATCAATACTGTACCAAAAAGTCTGTCGAAGCTCTTTGTATCCTGGAGGCAGCCAATCAAGAACATGTCAGATGTAGCAATAGAGCTAAAGCTCAAAGCTGAGACTGTCCTCACAAGAAAAATGACAACATTGGTCGCGACTTGACCCTAAACAATCGGTGTTTCCCTGACAGGCACGTCTTGAATGAATTATGACTTTTGTTGTGTCAGATGCAAAAGCAGAAGTATGAAATTGTTAAATGTAAGCCCCTTGTGAATAAAGTTGGGGTGGATAGTCTTGTCATCACAGATTATGATTGTGACACTGTTTGCATCCTGTTTCCTATCAACGGTCAACATTGGTTTCATTTAACAATGGCCATCTTTAGCCAACCTTTTCTGCCTAAACCAAATCAGATCTTTACCAACAGATCAGAAAACAAATGTGCTTGCCAGAAAAAAAAGTATAACAATACACCCAATACAAGGCCGTAGGTGGTAGAAACACTTACAGAGTGAATTGCCCTCCTTTTGCAGTTGTTGCACTGGTTTCCTTTAGCTTGTCCTTGAGTCAGCAGCACTGCCTAAACTAGGCCGTTTGCATCGGTAGCTGGAGCAATAAAGATTGATCCAACAGCCAACAGAGCCTTGCAGGACAAGGTTGCTGTCGAAACGTCCTTCAGTTTGCTCTGCTTTGGTGAGCTGCTCAGCAGACTATGGTTGAAAACACACCGTCACCACAGCACAACTGCATGTCATTTACATGGAAACGGTGTGGAAGACTCACAGCTGCCAATTTTTCCCAGTGACCAACCTGTAACCAAAAACAATCCCCTGCAGCCCAGTAAGCATTTTCCCCATTGCTGGCCAGTATGAAATGCATTTAGTTATCTTGATGTACAAACGTGTACTGGTACATGCCCAGTACATGTGTTGGCATCATGCCGAGGTTGTGCAATTGGCCTCATCATGTGGAAACCAAAGAAAAGAAACTTTAGCGCTTGGTGAGCAGGTTGCATTTGAGTTGCTGATTGTTAGATGAGAGGATTTATCTCAAAGACTATGAGGGGATAACAGCTGGCCTTGCCCTGTCCAAAGGTAACAAAATCCTACTAATATTACTGTAAAATCACAAGTGGAAAAAAAGAAAAATTACTGTTTTATTGTAGCGAGAGGGAGTATGTTGCTTCTCTGACGTGCCAATGCTGGAGAATAGGACAACTGTGTTGTTAAAGTAATGCTTTTACATTCAAATGTATCCAAACAACCAAAATGTCGATAGAAAATTCAAAAAACAAATAAAATACAAGAAAACAAAACTAATACACCGGAGACACAAATGTGATGGAAGTCAGTTTGTTCCGGAGAGTAGGACCAAAGTACCAAAAAAGATCTCTCACAAGATCTGGATCTCCCTTTTGGTTCAGTTGGCAAAAACCACTGCATGATGATCCGTCATGATTGGATTGGGTGGTAATCAGTGAGCAGGTCAGAAATGTACTGGGAAAGCCAAACCATTAAGTGCTTCATAGACTATTAGTAGAATTTAAATTGTTTCTGTATTGTACTGGGAGCCACTAAAGTGGTTTAAGTATTAGAGTAATGCAGTGTGTTTTGACTTGAGCTGAAGCTTTTGTGATTTTTTTTCCCCAACAAACAATCCAGTAAAAGAACATTACAGCCGTCTAACCGTCTATGAGATAAATGCAAGACTTTCTTTCCAGAATCATTTTGATATATGAATCTTCTTTGGTTGTATACTTTCCAATTGATAAAACAGTGTTTGTGGTTATCAAATTCAATTCAATTCAATATAGTTTACAAGCTTGTTTATCGAACCGAGATAACCTAATGAGGAAGTTATGTGTTGTTATCAGAATATAAATTATACACTTTAATCTCTACTTATATATAATGTTGTTAAGCAGAGGCATGTTTAGATAAAAAACTAAAATCCATGGATTGACCCTTGTGGAACCCCTTTAGTAGATCTAAAGCTATACCAAACAAACACAGATTCTCCTATCGTTCATTTAGGGAATACAACCTGTTATGACCAGCGTTACGAACAGTCTGGTCTTGTTTTCTCATATGCTGTTATGAAAATAATCGTGCTATACTGCCAGTGTGTTTTGGAACAGAATACCAAGACACATCACCCTCAATGACAATAGGTACCTTCCACAGACAACATGACATTCTGCACTCATGGGACAAGTTGTACTTTATACAACCGACATTAGGACAAACAGCAACAAGAGCACCCCCACCACTTCAATCAAAGTAGCAATAGTTTACTGGCATCGGGGAGTTTATATGGCTAATAACTGAAATCAAACTGAATATTTATAGATTCATTATTGGTTATCACATGGCAGTTAGGTGGCTTTTATGGTGTTACACTTTGGTCTTTGTAGTACAAAGCCATCGACTATAAGATGAGATAAGATACATTTAGATAAAATTCACTTTTACGAACAAAGACTGCTCAAAAATTAGAACATCATAATTGCAAATACATTTACCTTGGCCAGTTTGATGAAATGTCTTAAAATTGTCCTCTAAAATGGCTTTAGTGTCTGGCCTGATGTAGTATTGGTACAGACCAAAATCCTGAATGATTGACACATGTACACTATGATTACCTTTTGTGAATCTGTTAGTTTTTGAATATTTAACTCCGGTCTGAAGGTGTGATGACCCAAAATAACACGTGATATTCTGAGATTATACAGGATAGAAAGAGCGTTATAGTTGTAGTTTGATTGGAGAATCCACCTTAAAAACCTGTAAAAGCACTGCGGACAATTTACGACAACAATCGAACAGACCATGACGTAAAGTTCGAAATGATCTTTCTCAGACTGGAGATCTGGCAGATACATGACTACGAGTGCACTACATATCACATAAAGGATTGATTTTCTTATTACAATCCCGGTGGTGTGGCAGCTGAAGTGCTCATTTCAAGAACTAAAGAACGCATACATCTTTGATGGTCAATCAAATTCTCGACGTAAGATGATTGTTTTGTCATGAGATGTAAAGAGAAACAATATCAGATCTTCTTATTATAATTGTATTATTAATTATAAAAGTGGAGTAAAAAACATCCAAAATACACATTAAGGTGTTTATTTTACTACACTTCATTTTTGCATCTGTAGATTTCACCTAAATTCACTAGAAGTTAGCATTCGATAATGTGCCATCTGGATATTTAAGCAAAACATTTCTATTAACACAAAAAAAGAATTGTCTTATAATTTTTTTTAATGGCTAGTATTTTCTGATTTATAATGTGATAAAAAGAGGTATACAGAATTCCCTCTGTAAAACCGTTGACTCTAATGTCAACAAAAATAAACTTTTATTCAATGTTCAGATCTGTGTTCTGGAAATGTTTGCAAACTAGCACATCTTTAATAAGAGCATGCTCAATTTGCAATTTCATCAACTGGGGAAGTTTTGATGCAAAATCTTGTAGTTACATTTTAACATTTTCACCTGGGGTGTCTCCTCTTTATCAGCCGACGTCTCAAGCCTTGATCTTGCACCAGCACACCCTGCAACAATAAACTGTGAAAGAAGAAGGTGTTCTCTGTTTTCTGATGACCTCTGGATTTGCAAACACAGACTTCACTGCTCTCTACATTTTCAGAGGAAATGAAACTCAACTACGCTCCCACAAAGGGTCACAGTGGCAATAACGAAACACAAGGAACATTCCGGTTACACCTTATCTGGAGACACGGATGCTCTGGTCCTTAAATTTATTGTGATCTGTGAGTCATAAGACTTTAACACTGACTGCCCGAAGACTTAACTTGGTCACACCCCTAGATGCAGGCCATTGTAAAGATTTGGCAGTTGCAGTTTATAACTGCACAATTTAGTTATTTGGATTATATTTACCTTAATTTGACTTTACAGTTTTACCTGCTCTGGGACTTTACTGTTGGAGATAAGGGTATGACGTTAGAGTTTTGGACTATTGGTGAGACAGAGCAATCAATTTGAAAGAATGGAATTTGTGACAGGTATTTACTGACATGGTAAAGCAATTAAAGCTACAGTTTGTGGGATTTGGTGACATGTAGTGGTGTGGTTGCAAATTGCAACTAAATAGCCCTCCGCTCACTCCTCCCTTTCCGAGACTGCTGTGTCATGAGTAGCCGAATGCAAAACCATGGTACTCGTTCAGTATCCATCCTTACCATTATATAACTACTAGGAACAACAGAAGTCAGCTGGCGATACCACGGTTTGACACTCTGTGGTTCATGTTATCACATTTTTCTAAGCACATGTAAAAATCTGTGCGGCCCTTGCTAGAGCCAGTGTTTAGTTTGTCCGTTCTGGGCTACCGTAGAAACATGGCGATGCAACATGTTGGACTCCGTGAAGAGAAACTGCTCACTATGTAGGTATGAAGCTAACAAAAACACAACAATTTGTATTTTTGCACACTTAAATCATAATTAATTGTTGCTAATGGATTCCCCGAAATGCTATACACTGTACCTTTAATTGATTAACCATTGATAAAGTGAGGTCATCGTTAGATGGGTTTTTGAAGAAAAAAAAATACGAAACGTATGGATGATAATATCTGCTGGATGTAATTAAGTAATTGTGTGTTACCATGTAAGCTCTAAAAACTTTGTAAGGCAATAATACAGCACTGCAACTGTGTTGGAAATGATGCGTACAAAATATCTTATTTCCACAAAACTAAAACATTCCACTTTAACTAAAACTGTAAACAAAATGTCTCTGCGTTAGAGGTGCTGATTCAACTGTGTCTTTTAGCTTTATGGCACTGTTTAGCCTCTTTTATCTCATTGTTTGGGTTTTACGGCACATGCACAGTCTCACCACTCCCATAAGACTCACCTATAGTACCAAATAACTGACAATGTGTCTATTGGAGCTGTCTAAGGGCAACTTGCTGACACCTTAGCCATAAGACCTGTATAAGGTGACATTATTTTATTAATAACATGATTAAAATAAGCTGGACTGACCCCTAATGGCCAAAACATGACTTTATGCAAATTTGAATGCAGGACTTTAACTTGTAACAGTACGTGGACATTGTGGCAAGAGGCTACTTCTTTTACTAACATATACAATCCTGCATCGACTTTTAAAATGGTAATTTTTCCGGAAAATATAAATTTAGGAAAACATTCAACCTTCAAGTTCCTCTCTAAGTGAACTGGGTGGTAGAAAGACATCCTAAAAAAAACTGATGTGAAACTGATGTTCATTGTTTATTAATTTATATATAAACAATGAATGTTCACGTTTATATTTAAAAGAAGACAATAAAATAATCCATCACTTAGTGTTCGAATAACAGTTCTTATTTCAAGTGCATCTGTCGTGTGAGGGAACAGACCTTCAAAATAAAAGCGTGAATTGCGTAACACGTCTCAACCGTCATGTGAACCTTCTCACCGGAAGCACCTTTAATTTCGGCGCCGGGTCAAGACTCTTATTTTGACAGCAGCTCTGGAAAAGCTCCGTTTTTGTTGCCTTTGCCTTTTAGCTCGACAGTGGTGCTGCTGCTGAGCCTCTCGGCAGTTGTGTGTATATGCGTGGATGGTGGACTGTTCCCGGTGGAGAAAAAAAAAGCACACCGACCCCCGGGGCCCGCATTAAAATGCCTCATCGCCGCGTGTAAACGGGCGAAACTTCGCGGAGGGGAGAGAGTTTAGAGGCAGGTTTTAGAGGAAAAATAGAGGCAGGATGTTGCAAGTTTTAGCTTGTGGCGCCGTAGTTTTCCCCGGTCTCTTCTTCGCCTTTAGGAAAATCCTGCCGTGTGTGTTCAAACACTGGAGCGATGCCGACGTGGTGCTGGTCAGCGAGAGGTAAACTAGCTAAATTCATCCTTTTGTACGACATTTCCTGCCGAAATACGACCTAACACTGCGAGCTAATGTATAGCATTTGACCTTGTTTGGTGGCTAGTAACGTCCCCCCCCCCACCACACACACACACACACGCACACATTCAGTTAGCTAGCTAATCTTGTTATATTATTTTATGTAACGTGAGCAAATTACGATTCCTGTTGTCTCTATTGGATTACTACCATATGTATTTTGTGTAGTTGAATTTCCTATTTTGATGTGTATTAATCGCTATTGCCTTTGTGCTAAATTGGCCGAGTAATCCCCCCCAAAAATAATCTTTTACAAGGATGATTTGCACATATCACAGCTAAACTATGGGTCCCTGTATGAGTATTTATACATGTGGTCATACCATAGAAGACTGTGCTGTTAGCAGTTGTATCTGTGTTGAAGTGTATTCAATTGGTCTGTTTTTTTTACAGAGAATATCATGCATCAAGTCCGACTAACATGCATGTTTTTTATGGTTACATATCACATGCAATAATAAGCAGTCTGGAACATTATTAAAACCGTGCATCCCCTAGGGGCTTTGGAAGCGACATTATTTTGTTACACATGAACAAACCTCGAGCTTGATCCATGTGTCATCATAAAATCTGGGAACAACACGAGATGTCACATCCGCAGCCTCCTCACTAACTTTGAGATCAGCTGGCATGGATATGGCAAAAGTATAATAATTAACAGTGTGTCAGTGTGACTTGCTCACATGTGCACAGCTCAGTTCAATGCTCATTTGTACGCTGTCACTCTGGCTAATCCTCTGAGCTCCGGTCAGGGTCGAATGCTGAGTTAGCTAGGCTCTGGAAAACACTGAACCCTGCTCCTGAATAATGCTTCTACTAATTTACTAATGCTCATCTAACGGAAAATCTTCCTTACACGCCTCAGAGGATATAACACTGCTTGTTTCGAGACTCAACCGGTCTCTGAAGTGGACTGTATCTGCTCTGCCACAAAGGTCCCCGAGCTCGGATCGTGCTAGTGTCTTTGGTTGTGGTGGAACAGTTTCAGTAGATTTCACCTGTACTAAAATACTATGTGATTTTCTATTAATATCCCTGTGTGTGGTTACTTGTGCAAACCTAATGTAGTTAAATAGATGTGTATGTGTGCTCTGCCTTCAATTAAATACATGTGGTGAAACATAACCGGCAGCACATGTCAGTTAACTGTAACTTGCCGCTCATGTACGCAATATAATGTATAGTGGTTCCAACTGGACACAGATGTTAGATAACACTTACATGATACTGTGGGACTTGTGAGAGACGGTTTGAAAGAAGAATGATCACAATCAAAATACAGAGTTAAGGTCCTAAAACAATGGATGCTACAATTCCAGCAATGCAACGTGATCGCATCCCCCACGCAACTCTCTCTGCATACGACCACGTCTTTTAAACTCCACATCTGCTAAACGTTTATCTGAAGTTTACTATCGGATGAAATAGAAGCACATATGAGAAGATATTGGAGAAAAAAAAAAATATTCAAAATAGTTAGGGCTGTACCGAATAGTTCAAAGCTTCATTCAGAACATTGACTTTCAAATTCTAAATCAACATTCAAATGCTGTGCAGCTTCTTTTTCTTCTTGTATCTAAACCTGAATCTAGACATTCATTGTGTCTAAACCTGTTTTTCCTACGCGTTTAACAGATAAAGATAAGGCCACACTAATATTAGTGTTACACTATTTGTAGGATGAGACGGCTAAAGATTGTTTCAGACTTATGTGATCCCAAAAATGTCCAATAACTCAAGCGCATTGTAAAAAACAGACAGATGTTATCATTTCCAGAATTCATACATGCTTTTATCTAATTAAATATTTTTGCTTGGTGAAATAACTGTTTTCTCTTCTACTTGCCATACACAAAGGGAGGCATTCACCGGTATTAACGGGGCGGTCTAGCATCAATCTAACGGCACCATAAATTCACAAAAGCATTCATGTGACAGTTTGACAACAGACATTCAAAGCTTCATTCAAAATCCTTAATAAAAGCTAAGAATGTACACAGATTACATTCTGTACAGCCCCAACAGAAGAGTTGTTTTTTTAACTTTCTAGTAATTAACTGACATCTCAAGCTATCATCAACCCGAGCTGTACTATGGACGTCTGCCACACAGGGAGGACTTCCCTTAGTGTGTCTGGAAAAGGGAGAAGTGGGTAAAGAGTCGGCAATGGTAATGTCTGAGCGGACAAACGGATGTAATGGTACTTACCACAATACTGGATCTACATGTGATCTCAAAGAGTGCTGACACACAACATTCAGCGCTTAGTAAAACTAAAAACCTGCATTGATGACTGCTCAACACCAAATATATCAAATCAACTAAAAGGATCTCGTATAGACCATGGATATAAAGCGGTAGACATTACACTACGTCATAACGTCCGCCATCTTTCCTGTGTACTGTTTACAATCGCCACGAATGGTCGTCAGTTGTTCAACACCACATTGCTTTACTAAAAGAGACCAGGGAGGCTGGCATCACTCTCCACATGTCAGTATAGAGTACATAAGAGATTTTGTTTACATATGGATCAACTAAAAATACAAAAAAGTTAGTGAACTAGGTAACTTTGTTGTTACTTGGTACAGACCAGCTGAGTTCTAAGTTATTGCTGATTGCTAGCTCTCACCGGTATTGATCTGTTAGCTAAACAGATAAGGTATAGCAAGCAAACCATGTTAACTACGCTGACGTGGCTCAAAGGTAACGTTTAGTAACGTTAACGTTCTAAAAATATGTATTACATTTTCCTGTTGAGCAGCTGATTCCAAGCCAAAAGTGCTCGCCTTAACTCCTAAATCCCATTTCATATTATCTCAAGACAAAACCGACAAGCCAGCTACGTCTACATAAAGAGTGAAGCCCAGGCAGATCAACCCAATAGCAACGTTGACAACATCCTCGACAGCAACCTTGTAACAACCAATCAGCCACTGTATTAGAGGCCGAAGGGTGGCACTTACATGTTCACCACATCTAAGTAACCCGAAACTGACAGCAAAACTGCAGTCAGTCATCATATGTTAACATCACTTGTTGTAAGCTTACCTCATGCCATAACAAGATTTTCTCCTTTCATTTAAGTAATCCAGTTGGAGAAAAGGACATTTGTTCTTCATCAGTCCGGGTAATGCTTGCAATTTAGCAAAATTCCCTTTGATTTTGCCGCCTTATCGGGAAGTTAATGTCCATAACGTTACCTTCCCGATGAGAATAAAAGGCAATGGCGACTAGTCCATCAGGAGTCCAAAACAACTCCTCATTTACAGTTAGCAAGGCCTGTACCTCTCTTCTCATCATCAACCTCTCTTCTCATCATCAAAACAAACCCCGTCCGGGTCGACTGGTAGAAACGGCAAAACAGGAAGTGACTAAATTTACACTTTCTCTCTCGTGTGTGATTGTAATTGCCAACCTATAGTCCTATAAGTCTATCAGCCATTCAGATTACCAAAGACAGTTCTTACATATATTCATTTTCGCTAACCAATCAGTTATTACTCCTCGGTCCCAGCGCACAGCTGACGATGCTTGATAACGGCTTGACAGCAACTGGCTCCTGATTGGCTAATTGTTAGTCCACTCGCTGCGCTTATTCGCTGATTACTTTTAAATCGAAAAGCCGCTGTTTCATGTCACAATGACAGACGAATCATTCGACCCGAACTCGGTGGAGTGGGTGGATTCAGAGGTGTGGACCCAGGCACGTCAGTTGACAAATCTATATTACTTCAACAGCACAGTAAATACGATGTCAACTCAAAGAAGATATGTGACCCCCCCTCGTGAATATAATGGGGTTAATAAAGTATTCGGTGCACCTGACACTATGGTGGAGTTCAGTGCAATGACACCACGATTGTTAAAAGCCTAAAAAATGACCCCATAGTGGAATCAATGGCGATAAAATGGCAGAAAATTGTGATTATTTTAGCAATTAGCAGCAGAATCAAGATAATTCTGTTGATTGTCTACTTGAAGTGTTTATTTACTCTTACTGAAGTGGTTAAGGAACAATGCAGTTAGTGATATAGCTGCGTCCAGAGACAGGGTCCCTACTTGCCATGAAATGCACCCTGTTAGCTTCTTCTTCTTTTTTGCCTCTGTCGCTTTTTCTTTCGCTCTGCTGCAGCACCAATGCAACTCCAGATTACGCAGCCCGTTTACTTGAGGAGCTAAAGAAACACCACTCATGACCGTCGGACACCGAGCGTGTGACAGGACATGAAAGAGCAACTCGTCCGTGTATAACGGGACAGTCGAGAGGGAAGATTTTTGGGTTGTGGTGAAATGGGAAGCCGAGTTTGTCACCGGCCTGACACAGCGGGAAAAGAAAAGACAACATTGCCGAACAAGGCCGCATAGCATTCTTCCTTTTTTCCCCCCCCTCTACACGCTACTCACCCCGTCAACCTCAACCTTTCATCAGTGGAGAGAGCGGGGGTTATTGGCGGACACACAATGAATGAGTTGTGTAAAATCTGGGTCTTGTGATAGAGTATGTGACCATGCAGCCTTAGAGGGCAGCAAGGCGTGGGGATAAAGTGCGTGTGTGTGTGTGTGTGTGTGTGTGTGTGTGTGTGTGTGTGTGTGTGTGTGTGTGTGTGTGTGTGTGTGTGTGTGTGTGTGTGTGTGTGTGTGTGTGTGTGTGTGTGTGTGTGTGTGTGTGTGTGTGTGTGTGTGTTTCTAGGGGTAGACTTCGTGGGGGATGTAGAGAGAGAGAGTCCAGTTAGCCATTTCCAGCTCAGGCCTGTGGTTTTGTAGTTGCCGGTCACGTGGCATTTGTTGCCTTGCCGGTGTCATGGTCGCATTCCCATGGAGATTGGTGCGAGTTAACGGCAGGTTCAAGCAGGAAACACAAACACACCCTTTGTTTTCTCACTCTTGCCATTTGCAACACACAAGTTACTTGTGAAAAAAGAGAAAGAAAGCACCTTTTATTGGCCCTGTAAAACTGGTCCTTACTTACAGCAGGACTAAAAGTCTTTTTTTGCGCTTAGGGGATTTCACAGGTCCTCTTGGTTCTTAACCACGAGACCTGAGTCGTGCTGGGTCCAAATGATATTCACTCTAATCAGATCTCAGTAGGGTCCCAGTTATACTGACCAGGGTCTTGGGCTTTGTGACAATATGTGCAATACTCGAGTGGACTACGACTGTCATGGATTCAAACTATTTGTGCATTATTTCCATGACGGTGTGTCGTAGCCACGAGGGCCGTCTTGAGCTGAACGTTTGTCAGATTGTCCCATTTCTATTTATTGCTGTCGCTCACTTTAAAAGTGGACGAATGGACGAGGAACTGCTTTTTTGTGAAGTTGAAATGAGGCGATATCTTTGCGATGCGCCCTCATTTCACTACAAAAAGCTAGATAAGGTGGCAGCTGGCTGGAGGCAGATTGCCTGACAAAGTCTTCTACTTGCTGTTGGTCCCATTTCTAGTAAATATCACAACACAAAACGTTGTTTTTTTTTTTGGTACGTCTCCAGTATGACCGTATGTGGTTTGTTTACATGGCGTAACTTAGCGCTTGCTGTCAGGACACGGCATCTCTCTCTCGCTCTGTTGCCAAGTTTTCTGCCATCATTACGGTTGTTGTTTAATTATCCCTCGTTCAGCTCGACCAAACGCTTACAATTAATTTTCAATTAATAGAAAGTGACGTGTGACTCTTATCTGGCGGTGCGAGATAAACAGCTGTAGTAGTGCTGCCTTTTTTTTCTTCACAATCGAATATTAATTATCATAATCGGATGTGTTTTTTTAATTATTTTACAATTCGTATATATACACCAAACTTTTCACGAGGTAACCCGTGTTTGTCTCCAGTCGTTGCTGTAGGTGGGGATGAGTAGGTGTCGGATGTAAACCCGGACACACAAAGCAGTGAAACGCTGGAAACATTTAGACGGTGGCGTGTTAAAGGGCCGACTGTCTATTATGGCCGCAGCGCGTGTTGGGGAATGAATTACATGTTTTCTGATTTCAAAGCGGCTTACTGTCAGTGCTGCCAAGTTGGAGAAGAGCCAGGGAGAAAGCTTGTCTGAGCAAAAGCGGCCATTCATAGTTTGAACAAATTGGTGATATAATCCAACGTCCTGTTTAAAATGGCTAGAATTCTCTTTTTTCTCTTGTGTTGCCACAGAACATTACAGTCAGTTACTATTTAACACATCTCATAAGTGAATGACTTGTGAGTATACTTTTAAGATAGGTGCGACGCCTATGAGTGTGTGTGTGTCTTGAGGCCACCTCACACAGTGACACTTCAACTAGAGATGTACCAAGTTCTCCTATGTCACAGGTCTGTTTATAGACGAGGAAAGTGGAGGCCAAGCGCTGCTAATCCCATGATGTTACACTGAACTTGTAGGTCTGACTGCTTGTGTTGTTCACCTGAAGGGGACACTTTCTCTAAACTTGACCCACATTCATCAGGTTTTACCCAGGCGGCAAACCTCCGGTTCTGAAAAGTGAAGTCAACGCGGAAGCACCTTACACGTGAATTCTTATTAATGGCCAGCAGGAAGTGACTCCTCTGGTTGCAAATATAATTCAAATTCTATTAGAAGTCTATGGGAAAATGATCCAACCTCTCACTTTATTTATTATCTCTGTAAACGGGAGTTCATTAAGGAGTAAAAGAGACGATTAAGCAGCGTGGCTGCTTTGTGATTGACAGGTTGCTACCACAGCGTGGTCTGGTGTCCGTGTTATTGTTTTTAGAATTTTAAACTCTCTCCCACTGTGTTTTCAGGTCATGAAAGTAAATTGTAACATTTTGGGTGCCAAAAAATGTCATTCAGAGTTTGGTTGTACTTGGCTCCACCCTCTTGTGTCACTTCTGTTGGCAAAAAAAAACAAGATGGAAATGGACAAAATACTGAACTCAAGGCTTTAAAAACAGTCCAAACCAAACCAGTGGGTGACGTCATGTTGACCACGTCTTATATACAGTTTTTGAGGCTGTATTTGGGGTTAGCTGTGCTATGAGCTACATGCTAATGTCAGCTTGCTAACCGGCTCAAAAAGACTAACGTGTTGATGTTTAGCAGGCATAATGTGGACCATCTTATTGTGTTAGCATGCTAACACAGGACCGACAGACCCACATTGCTATCATGGCTAAAAACAAAATATGCTTTCATGTTATGCTTGCAGCTGTGGTGTGATTTAATAACTGGTGTATTTGACCCGTTCTCTCCTGTGTCTCTTTCTCAGACTGGTGTCCTCCATCCATGCCGTCATGGCCACCACGGTAGGAGTCATCGTTGTGTCATCATGCCGGGAGAGCGTCATCAACGACAGGTCAGACGTCACGCCGTTAATCCCCTTCATGAAATACGTGCTTACCTATACACTTCTGAATCCCGCTGACTTCCCAACCTCTACTCAATCATTCCACATAGCCCCTCCGCACACCCAAGGAGCGTTGCAGAGTAGAGGAAAGACGGGTGAAGTGAAGAAGAAGTTGTCTGTATCGGTTACAGACAGGCTCAGCAGTGAACGACGTGCTAACATGCTAGCAGATTTGATGTTTTGTGTTTTTTAGCTGCGCTAGACCCGTTTGCAGGAGGTGATGTAATGTAGCCCCGCTCACTGTCTGTTTAAATATTAGCTTTTGTAATTGCTGCTACATTGTTTGTCAGAAACCGGTCAAATGTATTTACCTTAGGAGGCAACTTGTCCTTGTGTGCTCTAGGCGTTCTTCACTACTATTTTGGAAAAAGACAATAACAGGACGAACCAGCTTTAAAAGTGACATTTACTTAGTAAACAAGTGCAATGAGGCGGATCCAATTCATGCGGATGTGAAGAGTGGTTCGTGTGGATTTTTAAAAAGTAAATGCGTAGTTTGAAAAGTAACTATGTCGTTGTCTTTTTTTGTCCAAGCTCCACCTACACGTCAGCACCCTGGTATCAAGTTAGCACAGCGTTAGCCTCCCAACGCATAACTTTGGGGGGGGGGGTGACGCTAAGCTAATGCTAGCGTAATAATCCTACTGAGTGCAACGGCCGTACTCGGGCAGGCCCAGTTTCAGGCCGCTAATCCACCCCCCCCCACCCCCCCCACCCCCCACCCCCCCTCGCACCCACAGGGCTTAATTCGTCCACAGCGCTGCTCAGTTCTGCCGTCCTGTGACGTGCACACGGCCCGGAGCTTAAGAGACACATGCTCCAGAGTCAGACCCATGAATACTCACAATCTGTCACTTTATTTAGCCTTCGTTGCCTCTGTGGCAGTAACGTCCAATACCGAGGTTTGGATTTTTATACAGCTGAATAATTAATTAGGGTCCATGTCCATATGTTGAATGTGTTAATGTGGAGCATATTCTGTCCCATGCTAACACGAGGGTGATTTTGGTATCCATCCTTGTGTTAGCATGGGTACTGAGAGGCTAAATTGACCAGTACCCAGTGTCACCAAAAGTTGGAATAAACGTTTAAAGGGAAATTCACTATTGTAATTCATTCGGTTGTTTATAACAACTTGGGCCCTTGTTTTGTCCATCATTCTTGTCAGTTATCGGTTGAACCCGAGCCACAACTATAGCTTTTACCCCCAAATAAAGTGGTTGGAATGATGCAGCGAAATTTTGATTGTCTGACTGCTCATGTTTCTTGCCCCGCCGGCTCCATTTGTGCTATGTTGCCATGTTTCCATACAGTGCATTGTCATTCTAGCCAATGGAAATGAGGCCTAAAGTAAAGGTCCTGAAGTTTAGTGCTTCATTTTGATCAGGTTACGGATGCTCTGATCAATTGGCCACCAATTGTTATCAATTCATATTGTCTCAAGAATATTTTGATCGGATCAGAGGTACAGATCAGATGACTCATGGATTCTGAATTTCATTTTCAATATTAATTTGCCTGCTTTTCAGCCCACTTTTTGTATTTAGCTGTTTCTCATACATACCAGGCCCAACGGCGTGGAACTCTCCAGGGTGCGTCCTGTCTGAACAGTTCAATTGGTTAACGCCTTTGAATTTGAATTAAAATATTGGCCCTTAATTGACCTATATAACTGGTTAAACATGTTCTCGTTGGTTAACCAATTAACTTTCATCCATTGCCATCCGTAGCTGGTATGCACATATATTTATATTTATAAGAATGTTTTGTTTTTAGTGTGCTCATAAAAAAACAGAATCGACTGATGTGGCCCTGCGTCTCCACTCAGTGGTTTGTTGTGCCTTACTGCTCTTAATCTCCATTCACTGGCCTTAAGAGCGGAAAAGCCCAGTGAGAGGTCAGAGGTCAGTAGCTC
The DNA here is from genome assembly GCF_910591455.1 of Pholis gunnellus. Lineage (NCBI taxonomy): Eukaryota > Metazoa > Chordata > Actinopteri > Perciformes > Pholidae > Pholis > Pholis gunnellus. The sequence goes on from NC_136540.1 coordinate 14,719,859, forward strand.
AGCGCTGCCCTGCAGCTTTACTCCGTGCTGTCCACATAATTAACCATCACGGTAACCGGTGCTCATTAGAGGGCCGCAGCCATCCGAGCTGTTTATTATACTGTACTTGCATAAGACTGCTTTAAAGCCTTTGCTATGCTTATGCGAGAGAGACGAGGCAGAAAGGTTAAATGAGTTTCTGTGTTTACCTTTATTGATACTAAAGGTTGTTCAGTGTGTGCACTCTGCTCTAATACTGCTGAATCATTAACTCGTCAATGACTGGGATTGGGAGATTTGGCCTGTTAACCTTTTTTGTAAGACGGTTTTGGTCACAATAGAAAATCATCGTTTGGTTTGATTCAACGGATCTCCCGCTATTGCAAACATGGCGAATACATAGAAAACTGAGACGGAAGCATGAATTAAGATAGAAATCTTACATGTGTTTTTTGTGTTTTTTTTTTCTTCCTCAGTCACTGGCTGGCCACCTACTTTATCATCTGGTACGGTGGGCCCTACATGACGTACGACATCTTCGCCATGTACCTCAGTCACTACCACCGCTTCCGCGTCAAAGGGCACGAGGACTACAAGCAGCATTCACTGAAGACCGTGAACTCCTTCGTCCAAAGAGAGTTCCTGCTGGTGTTGCATCACATCGCCCTGCTCACTATCCTGCTGCCTGTCACACTGGTGAGGAGGGGAGGAGGGGAGGAAGGGAGGGGTGGTGAGGAGGCAGCATTGATGAGGCCTTGTTGTCAGTAGTCTAGGCCAATAATGTAGATCAAACCGAATGTAATGCAGGCAGTGCTGGTGGTGACGGATCACTGTGCTGCACTGCTGCTGGTGAAACGATTAGCAGCACAGATTATCTCCTGTTTACTACGACTCTCGTTGATCTCATGGCTGCACAATATTGAGAAAAACTAACGTTGCAAAAAAGAAATTCTGCAATATATATTGCGATATGAAAAAATACAGGAAGTTTCACCCTAAATTTAGTGCATTTTAAAGTGAAATGCTTCAATCTAGTGCACTTTAATCATGAACACATTGATCGTATTGATATAAATGGTGATGATACAGTCACGCCGACATCGCTGCAGACTCCTTGCACTCAGGACAGTCCGACCCAGCTGCCTTTCCAAGCATGGAAATAGACCAAAACATAAGTCTAGTCCTATGCCAAACCTCTTCAACTGGTTTTGTGGGTTAGTGTGCTGATGATACAGCTACAGCAACCGTCTAAAGTTTAAGACTTTGAAAAAGTCTTAACAAGTCATTCATGTTGGCACTGTGTAACTTTCACCTACTGCAAATTCACACTAAATCTATCTCAAATGTTCAAAAATACTCAGTTGTATCTCAAAAACTGAATTTTTGACACTATTTTGAATTCTATCCTCATCGAGCATCTTTAAACATAATTTTTTAACTCTTATGGATCTTAATGCAAAATAAATTGCAGATATATCTCTTTTCTAGATGAATTACTCAACTCTTCTCCGACTTCTGTCTTGATGACTGAATTTGTCTCCTACTGGTGCCGATGACATTCGACATAGCATCAAAGAGAGTTGTGAGAAGTCACGTGTTCTCTCAGTACCGTCCACTGCCGGTAATGCGTCATTAGTTGGTGCTGTAATGCAGTGCGTTGTTTTCAAATCAATCCTGGCTTCGAGCTGCATTATCTCCTAATGATTGCTTAAGTGGCAACAATAAAACAGACTTGATGCTCACTGTTATGGATCACCAATCAAGTCATTTTCAAGTACATTAGTGTGCAAACATGCTAATCCAAGTTCAGAAAACATCTATTATCTCACTGTGTAGATCATCTCAACAACATTTAGTACACAGGGTTTGACGCTGCTTGTAGCTTTTATATTCTTGTTCTTTTTAAAAAGAAATTTAGACAATCAAGTGACACTAAAACGGTTCAAATTAAATTACCTTGTGGTTGAGGGTAAAGGCCTCTGTGTACGTATGAACCAAAGTACTTGTACTGTTTGTACTTGTTGGATTGGCAAACAGCCTCTCTAACTTTCTAAAACTAGTTTTACATATTTACCTAAACAACAATTCCACACTCTCATCATGCGGTAGTTTGCCAGGTATTCAGAGGCGTGGAAGTAGGCGGGGTTTGAACTTCTCCCTCTCTTTTCATTCATCACAACCTTATTTTCATATCTACATCAACACTGTGAATGCTTTTAAGGAAAGATTGTCTGAAAGCACGCACCGTTATCCCCGTTTGAACAGTTAATCGTGGATTACACTAACGAGCCAGTGTCCATTTTATGACTAAATCTAAAGTGTTGGTCTAATTCTAACCATGGAGTTGCAGTGGAGTGGAGTACTTGACTGATTTACTGTGTGGTCTATTTACAGTACAACTCGGTTTAAAGGAATATCTGCTGTTCAGGCTTCAAGGTGGTAAATGGCAGGAAAGGGAAGAGAATGCACCAGTAATTACTTTCCTAAAACAATTAGCAACAAATAACTATTGTTTCCTTTTACATCCTTGAATTGTAAGTGTTGCAAAGAGACCGAGGCATTAAGAACAGACAGGAAGTGAGAATGAAAGGTGCAGGTTCTTTTTTTTTTTTTTGCTGTGATACAAGTGTTGGTGGAATGTCGGAGGAAAAAAACGGGCGCCAGGCAAAGATCTCGATGTCTGATAAATGCTTTGAATGGATGAACATAGTTTGAATGGTTGTTAAGCGTGGGCGAAGGAGGAAGCAGGTAACAGAGAAGGAGAGGCACTGTGGACCGGGATGACTTGTAGGGCAAGTTTTAAACGGCAAATTGGAAACTCGCTGAACTGTTTAACCCGCGTGCACTGTGAGCACAGTTTGAGCAGTAACGCATGCAAATGGAGCTCATAATAGAGCTCCATTTTCTGATGATTTCAGCGTTGGCCGGAAGAGAAACCAATTAATACCGCACCACACACTTGAATACGTTCATACAGGACCATTCGACTGTCGACAGAGTGTTTATTTATATGCCAAAGAGGCCCCCCCCTCCTCTCCAAGTAGTACCCAGAGCCCCCCCCTCCTCTCCAAGTAGTACCCAGAGCCCCCCCCCCCCTCTCCAAGTAGTACCCAGGTTAGCAGGCCAGGTGCAGTGGAAACCCGGCTCTCTTGTTTGCAGTGGCACAATATGAGATCAAGTTACCCTCCATTATTCATCCTCTTTTCTCTAAACTCACCCCCCCCCTCCCTCTGATCCTCCTCCTGTTCCCTCGCCCGTCAGCTTTATGGTAGAGTCATGCAGCAAGCCCGTTACAGGACACTTCAGTGCGTTATATTTGGAGAACTTATGCGGTTCATTTCACAAATACTGTGTCGCTCTGATGTTAGAAGTTATCGTAATAGTTTGAATTAGCAATTGGCCTTTTTTCTTTCTTTTTTTTACAGCAGACATTTGGACACAGCTTTAGTTAACATTAAATGATGGCTGCGTTCCATTTAGGTGTGCCAGTTTAAGGGTCCAGGTATTGTGCATGCTCACCTGTAGCCTGGCCTACTGGGATACCTAAATGGAACACAGCCATTATTAACGTTTACCGTCGGGCATCAGATCAGGAGGACGCCTTGTGAAGGTTTTCTGTGAACGTCCAATAGGAGGAGACCTGTAGGCAGACGTACCAACCTGCTCGTTATATTTTAGACGTACACTCACACGGGGGTTTAATGATGGTTACATCAACATCTAGTCGAGACTGCTGGGTTTTTACAGGTGGACGGCGTGCAGCGATGCATGAGATGGATTTGATGTTCCTGTCAACCTCTTAGCTCGTGGCTAACCGTGATTCTCGTGTTTGTAAACGCAATCCTAATTCACACACAGGCAAATGTATGGAGTAGACAGTTTAAATACATTCTTGTGACAGACGGAAACCATCAGACGCTAGCGACCACAAATACTACTTTTGTTCTCGGTGGCTGTATGCGAACTAGTTGAGGGGACCGGTACATAAGTAGACTGAGTTTAGAGTTTAGAAGTGGTTTACTTCAGTAAATGGTAAGAGTACTGTATTTAAAACTCTATGTGAATAAAGTATTATCAATTTCAATTCAATTTATAGCCCCAAATCACAAATTTGCCTACGACATCCTCTGTCAACAAGGACAACAAAATGTGCTTAAAGTATCAAAAGTGTTATTGTTGACTCAGTTTTTAGCCCATTCAGACACGTCTCACATTAAAATTATAGGATTAAGACTGAAACTATCGTTTCAGAAGCCTTACGTAGCCCTTGATTGTTCTTGTTTATGGTAAAGTTTAAAATGATGCCTTTCGCAGCATCTCCGACATCCATAGACAAAAGGTAACGCACGCCCACGGCAGGTGGAGCTGGACGGAGGTATAGCCAGTTAGCTTGTTCGTGGTGGTGTAAAGTTTCCCTCTGCGGTCGCAGTCATTCTTTGGTGGGCAGATGGCAAGGCCACTCATGCTTTATTCATCATCACCACACAGCGAGCTAGGCTCTTTATCCATCTAGACCGACTCACCTATTTTAGGATGGCCACTCTAACTATTCAGCACCGTGCCGCTGGTCAATATTTGAAAGCTTTATTCATTACCTATGCACAGGACAGCACCGCCTCCGTTGAAGTTGTGGTAGAATCCGACATCTGCCTTGTGGCATTGGACAAAAAAAAAATTGGATTTGACTCTGGGTGTGTGTGAATCCACCTAAATCTAATTAAGGATTAAAACATGCTCGTATGTGGAGTAGAGTACAGGACACACTTGTACTTTCATTCTTGCTTGAGAGACTACCAAACCTTGGTTGACTTTTGGAAGTACTGATTGGAAAATGTTTACTTTTAGAGTTTCTAGCATGGAGCTCATCCGACTACTAGACACTCCAAAGTCTGCATTTCTGCACCACAAACATTAAAGGCTCCTTTACATTTTAAGAGATGTGGTCCTGTTTGAGTTCTCCATTGTGGACCGGCCTTGTGTTTATTGTCCGGTGATCCTCGTCACCTCGTAAAGTTGGGAAATGTCACACAGCCACGTGAAGTTTACAAGGTGTTTGTGTTTTAGTGGTTACCAGTGACTTGAATTAGACCAATAACAAAAGTCGTCCCAGCAACACTTTGGCTCTTGTTATCAGCCTGAATATGTTGCAAGTAACTAGAATTTATAATATTACATTTATAGACATTTACCATTTAAAGGGTAGCTTTTGTATTTTTCTACCTGGACCCTTTTTTTGTATGTCTAACTGACTAATGGGGTAAACAATTTTTGAAACTGGTTTGCTGAGTAAAACACAAACTCTCTGTACAGCGCTGGACAGTGTGTTGTGTTGGAGTACATAAAGAACATTATGTTCTATTTTCACTGTGGATGAGACTTCTCCTTGAGCGAGACTTGGTTAGACGCAACAACAACAAAAAACAGATCAAGCGAAAGGTAAAGAATTATTTTTGTTATTTTTCAGTCAGACACTGAAAAAAAACAACCTGAGCCAAAAACACGCACATTATGTGGCTGCACAAAAGGAACGGCCTGATTACATTGCTGCCGGCTGCAGCGCCGTTGCGCAATACTGGACCAATTTCAAAAAATGGTTGTCCTCATTAGTCACTTAGACACCAAAACATGGGGAAATAGGGTTGAAATAGGGTTACCTTTTTAAATCTGGAACATTATTGTGCACCGCTCCATTGTCATTTTCGATTAAAGATACCCAAACAAACAAGCGGCGAGAGAGGCAAGCAGAGCCCTTTTTGATTTAGCTTTGTTCCAGTGACGTCTGTCAAGGTGCTGCCGTCTACTGATAATTAAAGCGAGGCTCGTCCAACCCGTCCCGCTATAACAGACACACTGACATCCTCTCTCAACATTATTTAGAATGTTATATTCATAACTATCAGTCCAAATCTTTCACAATCAACCTTGAGGAACACGTGTGTTGAGCCTGGTAATGTCTTTTGAAGCCTCTCTCAGCACATTTCCACTGGGACTGTTCCAGAAATTGTCCTTGAATGTCAGCTGTGTGTTTTGTTTTTTTCCATGCTCATGTTTGTTTGCTCACTGTGTGTGTGTATGTGTGTGTGTGTGTGTGTGTGCGCTCTTGTTTGTCTGTTCCTCAGTTCTGCAGAATGGACCAGGGGGATTTCTTCGTCGGCTGCTTGTTTCTAACGGAGCTCAGCACACCCTTCGTCTCCCTGGGGAAGATATTTATTCAGGTGAGACGGCGCGTACACGTTGTGCACTCAACAGGCTGGGAAGTCCCACACCTGTCGTGTAAAGCCAAAGGTTTTTGAGAAAGTGGAGAGTAAACATTTTTGAGATTGGCCACCATGACTTTGTCAGACAGGTCAACTAGCACACGGCCAAATTGGGCAATCATTCGTTAATAAGCAGCGATTATACAACCACACATCAGGCCTCAAGCGTTGCATTTTTCTACAATAAGAGTGAGTTTCCAAAAACCAAAACACAAGTAAAAGTAGAAGAAATAGAATTAAAAGTTGTCAACAAGCTGTCAGCGATACTGTTGTCCGTCACCTCAGATTTAGTTATGGCCAAAATGCAAATTCTAGAGATGCAACAGTGGCATTTCAAACCGTCGACCACAAAGATATGAACTAAGCGGAATCTAAAATCAATGCCTCTGCCCGAGCAAAAGAAAGTCGTTCATGCTCGTTTCTTCTTTAGTCCCCGCTCAGGTGATGTGCAGTGTCTTGCATCATCAAAAAACCTGAGTGTCTCCATTTCAGTTGGGATGTAGCTTGTCACTGTACCATCAATAATTAAGGTGCACGGCTCACCAAAAGAAAAAAAAAAGAAAACCACTTCAGTCAGTGGCATTCAGCTGAGGAGCCACGACACTGTTTACTCTCCCGGCCTCTCAAAGCATCAGCAGCAGTTAAAGCCGTCACTGGTTCCACCCTTACAGTGAGCATTACATCCTGCTCGCTGACGAGCACATGTGTACCGTACACGGTCAGCGGCCGCGTGTTTTGGTAATCTAAGAATAGAGGAGCCCGACTGTGTTTGGTTCCCAGTGGGATCAGTGGACCGCTGGCTTTCAGGTCTTTGCTGACATCTGGTGTCAGCAGAGTAAAAGAGCAAAGCAAAGCTCCACTGCTCGTCTGCGTCTTTATAACCGCGGCCCTCTTTCACTGCTCTCAACACCAGCGTTGATTCCTATTGATCTCTGTTGTGTAGACCATGGGCTCCTGCAGTCCTTCACATCAAAGATAAGAAGGAGATTAAAATGCAATCTAGTTGGTATGAACTAACGAAAAACAATAACAATTTAGTAAACGATTTTATGATATCATCAGGCCGTACTTCCTGTCAGCGTTAGCTAGGGCTTGGTGTTTAAAACAGGAACATAGAGCACCGGTTTTGGTAATGACTCAATAACGGTACTCTTAAAGTGATACCGATACTAGATGGAGTTCTTAATTTCATTCCTTTTCTTTCCAACTCAATTAGATATCCATCATGTGAATGAAAGCAAAATGCCACAACCTCAGCATTTATTTTTACTAGACACCACAAGGGTGTGTTATAGCCATACCATCGGCACGCTGAACTGCCAACTCGGGTCAAGGACGTCACGCTTGAGTTGACAGTAAGAGTTGACGCTGCTGTGGCAGTGGGCCAATCAGATATCGCGTTAAATCTAAGAACGCTTACGGTGATTGGCTGGCGAGTAAAACCAGACAAACAGCCTTTTTGTTTTTTCTAGATCTCCATACAAAAAATTATCAGATGCAGGTATCCCTTTGAAGTTTTGATACTACATTGTTACTGGGTTATATTGGTCAATACCTTAAATGTATCGAGGGCCGATACCCGGTCCTAACTCTAGCCAATGGTCATGCCCACTTTGATATTACCATGCTATCATGCTAAAGGCTACGTGCATGTCTAGTTCAGGCTTTGTCAAACCAGAAAGTGCCAAATCTCCGTGACTCAAAGACCAGTGTGGTCAAAACAGCTTGCGATTGGTCAACGGCGCAAATTTGCATGTCACGTGGAAATTTTGTCCTTCCGATGGTGGCAGAATGAAAAGTCAGGTGACCTCCAAAGTTACTAGTATTCATCCTCTGGGGACAGGGACCGTCTTTCCCCAACTCTTTGGTGTAGATATTTTGGCCGAGTGGACTTCCTCGCCCTCTGTTCTTAAATCACGGGAAGGAGGGCGATAGCAAAATGAATAAATTAATAGAATATCCATAATTGATGAAAGATCCAAACGCACACCTCCGACCCGTAAAGCTGTTCTACTGGCTACTATGACCCACGAGCTAACAGTCAAAAGGCTTTATGTGATGGGAAAGTTAGCTAGTCTCCCCAAATCACAGCTGATTGGATAAAGCCATTCGTAAGCCCCCGAGTTCAGGATGAGTCATCAAAAATATTTTTACAAGAAGACGTTTTAACACATATTTGACAGAAACCAAGCGATAACTGAACAATTAACACAGGGGAAACATAGCTTAGCATAACTTCAAATGCCACGTTAACGTGTTCTCATCCTCCACAACCTCTTTCCGTCCCTCCCCTCTTTTGTTTTCTATCTCCCCCCTACCAGCTCAGCCTCCAGGAATGCTGGCTGCACAAGGCCAATGGCGGTATGGTACTTCTCACCTTCTTTCTGTTCCGCATCGCCCTCTTCCCCTACATGTACTGGGTGTACGGCCGCCACTACGGCATCCCGCTCTACAGCGTGCCCTTCCACCTGCCGCTGTCCACCAACCTGGGCAACCTGTGCATCCTGGCGCCGCAGGTCTACTGGTTCGTCCTTCTTTGCCGAAAGGGCTACCGTCTCTACCGGCGCAGCCGCATGCCAGACTCGCCTCCCGCGGCCACCGTCACTGACAATTCTAAGGATGATTGATATCCGGTTCACGTTTCGCCCGCTCAAGCCGCACACTCAGCTACTAACGCAACTACTTCTGCAAAAGGCACTAGTTTGACTTAACACATTTCAAACCCCACCATTGTACTGTAGTACACCAGGACTGCCTGCTCTTGTCCCACAACTCCTGGGCATTTTTTTTTTTTCTCGCACACTTTAAAATCCTCTGTTACAAAAATCTGCTGCCTAAAGTGGACCTCTCCACCGATACAGCTCTACTACTGAAGTTTGATGATTTGCTTTTTTTCCGTCTTTTGTTTTTTGGGTGGGGGGGGGGGGGTTGCGGGGTTTTTTTGGCTCTTGCCTGGATCTTGTTGAAGTGCTACACACTGCGTCTGTCAACATTTACAACACTGAAGAAAGGGTAATTTTTGCTTCACTGAGAGAGAATCCATGGAGTTAAAAAAAAAAAAAAAAGCGCCAGAAAGCGAAGAAGAAGCTTCCATGAGAGAGAAAGAGAGAGAGAGAGAGAGAGACATTATCTTTTCCCTTACTCCTACTGTGTTTACAGCCTCTGCTGACTTTGAGGGTCTGTTATAGTGTTTGTGTGAGTGGCTGCTACGACAGGTTGTATTTATTGGAATGATTTTTTTTTTTTTTTTGCTGTAAAGTGTCGGGGACAGTTGCGTTTCCTTTGCCCATCCGTTCACCGATCACACTGACGGGAAGGGTTAGGAATGACTGCGGGTGGGGATGTTCATATTCAGGCAGTATTAGCAGGCAAATACATGTCACCTCATTCACTTTAGAGAGCTAGAAACAGCTAACACCCCCGTTAATGTGACTTTTCACTTATCATTTTTCTTTGTAGCGTCCCATAGAACATGTTACAGTGGCATCGATCCCATTTCCCCCACCGTGACATCACTTTTACGTCCGTGGCTCACTTATTTTCCAGAAGCCATCCCCCCCTCCCCCAACACAGCAGGGCGCTAGCTCTGTATGCATGGTGTACCCCCCCCCCCCCCCCCCCCTGGGTTTAATGCTGCACTCATGTTCTTGGGAATACCTCCACTTCCATTTTAGGAAAGCTTTTCAGGAATTCGGTTTGGCAATAATCTCCGACGTCGGAGTTGGAGAATGGTGGCACCAACAAAGGGATTACCTCAGTTGTGGAAACCATTCTTCACTTTTCACAGTCTCATTTTTCATGATATGCATGGCATTACGTTTTTTTTTTAGGATGATACTACAAAGTTCGGTCAAGACCTCAAATGAATCACCTTTGGAAGAAAAAATAAGAAATAGTGACGAGGCTGCTCTCGATGTCTAAAAAAAAAAAGAAAATAACAATGTAACGCGATGATGGGATGAGATTAAAAAAATATCAATTGCAAGGATTTTAATTTCTGCCAGGTTTATATCATTTGCATGTGTGAAGGTTTTTTCAAAGAGCAGAGGGTTAGTTGGGTTTTTGCTCGTGAGAGATTCATCTTTTGAATCCACGATCTCTATCTGACACTGAAACGCTGGCAGCCAGAGCCGATGTAGGGCAGCATCACTCATGGTCAGATGTTGGGAGATTGGGGGGGGGGGGGGGGGGGGGGGGGGGGGGGGGGGGGGGGGCGTGGTGATGCCTAATGTGGGACGAACTCAGGCTCAGGGCCAAGGACGGAGCAATAAGGTGAGCAGAGGCTCGCTGGGGGCAAACTTAAACAGAGGATTGAAGTCTGAGCGATCAGACACAAAGAAGGATATCAGGAAGTGATTGTTCCTGGAGGTTAACTGTTTAGTTCCCCAGAGGCTCTACAGATCTATATGCACTTGTGTACTTCACACAGGGCTGTATATACTGAATGTTTTTAGAGATCTACATTAAGTTTTAGTTTCATCACGAAATCAAAAACTAGTTTGAAAACTTAGCCCTATATCTATAACATCGTGGTTAGACCTGAGAGGACCTTTTTTCTTTTCATCATGCAAAGCAATCTTTATCGTTGCTTTATTCACAGTTGCATAAAGACATTAAATCTTAAAGGCGTCTATTAGAGAACATCACATGCTTGAGAATATTGTTTCTTCATATCAAAGATTAAATAGAAGGTATTCTTAATTTAACTCTAACTATTCTTGGTCATTCAAGCTTTATAGTGAACTAACTGATTTAAGAGTGGGTTTATGGCCTTTTTTTTTATGTCCTGCAAATTCAATCTATGCAAGAAGAGGCTGCGGTGCATGTAGACAACACTAAGTCATTTGGGATTGATCCACGCCTCAGTTTGTTGTTTATTTTGGGGACCATACGTTTTTATTTCTGCTGTACATTTCTTCTGGGACTACACACTACAGATCATGCTCTCGTGTTGCATTTTAAATTTACCTTTTAGTAGTGTTCTGATTCATGTAAAACCACAAGTGTATATTGATCATAAGTAAGGGTTTTTGTAGCATACACCGACACGTTTACAACTGCAGCTCGGTTGACAGACATGTCGAGTTCTCTCGTTTGGACACTGACCTGATAGGGCTCCTCTCTTTATCCGAAAAAAAAAAGTTTGCATGCAACTAATAAGAAAATCGTTTGGAAAATAGAACTGACACGGCTAACGAGCGCTACAGGTTTTGATGATAACATGACTGCAAGGCAGGCAGCTGCATTTTTAAGAGGCAGCAAACGGCTTTACCTTTTATCCTCTCTTATCTCTTCTTCTTTTTTTTCCTTCTTTTTTTATCTTTGGTTTCGATTCCAAAATGTTTCCGCGCGTCTCTGCCTCAGATGGTCTTGTGTCATGATCGCCAGTTTGGTTCAAAGTTAAAGCCGAACCGATGTTACTTGTGAGTCCAGTGTCCATTGTGAATGCTGAAATGTAGTGACACTGGTACACATAGAGAAAGGACGCACAACTGACTCAGTCATGTCAGTTACACGACTATGTCTATGGAAACAGTGTGTGACATTACCTAACAGCAACCACCATAACGCCACTGGTCCCACCAGACGGCTGAGGCCGTTTAGAGAGGGTGAGGTCTCATTGCTTAGGAGTTTAACTTTTCTATTATTTTCTTCCTTCATACGACAACAATAGCCTAGTTTACAAAGAATTAAATTCTTAAATTCTTTCCCATGTTCAAATTTCCAATAAGTGACTTAAGGGCTCTTAAAATTCTCAAATCAAAGGACGTTTCCTTTGACCCGTGTGCCCGCTGGGGCGGGTTTTTATCGCGTGGAGGATCTTGTTGCTCTGCGCTGTGGTTTGCAACGCATTCGGTATCCCACGTCCGGTGGGTGGGAAGCAGCGGCGTTGTTTGGGAGAAAAGGCGATGAGTCGTCTTGTCTGTATAGACGGACAGCCTGTTTGCTGACGGGCAGCATGAGGGTGAGGGAGTAAGGGGAGCCGAGCTGCTGAATGATGGGCTTGTTTGTCCCGTTTGGCTGCGGCCCAGCGGAGTGCGGCCCTCTCTCTCTCTCTCTCTCTCTCTCTCTCTCTCTCTCTCTCTCTCTCTCTCTCTCTGTCTCTCTCTGTCTCTCTCTCTCTCTCTGTGTGTGTCCATTGCTGACCAGGCCACTTCTCAGCCCAGGTTCTTTGTGCCGCTTTCAGCCGGTTCACCCTCGGGGCCCCTCACACCCACCAGATACGTGGTGGTGCAAATTAAAAGGCCGTTACCTCTAAAGAAGTTTGATTTACATTCACAAGATGTTACACTTCTGTTTAGAATTCATCAAACATCTTTTGATGAGTCTCCACTTTCGCTGTAGGCAAAACCAAAGGTTGTCACTTCAGTCGGCCATTTTTAATCTTTGAATTTCAGACTAAAAGCTGCGGGTCATTTCTTATCCTTATTGTTTCCTCCCTTCCATCCTCCCATCATGCACTGCTCTGTCTCCTTTTTTAACTCGTCTCTGGGCTGACGTGCTCTGCAGTGATAGAAAGTTGCAGAGCGAGCCCCCCCCCCCCCTCCTCCTCTTCCCCCTCCTCCTCCTCATCCTCTCTGCTGCCATCTGTCGTCAGGATTACCTGCTCGTCCACTCAGCAGTTTACAGGCAGGACCAGTTGGGATTAGTAGGCCTGTGCGGGCATTAAACCGTGTCACCTATGTAGTCGGCTACATACATCCGCATCGTCATGCCATGACCTCACCCTCCACTGAATACACACAACAGCCTGACATGTGGCGCTGTTTTAATGCTTTATCAACAGTTGGCGTTCAGGATTATTTAGATCGGACTATTTTTATCTCGGGTAGAAAAGCCATTGAGACAGCTTCCATACCATCATGACACAAAACTATCTGAGGCGCAGTCGCAGCTCTTTTAAAACCCTTAAAGTCGAGCATGTTGTGACACTCTTGATGCTTCGATTTTTATCCTCCCACAACTTTCCCAGGACTTTTGACAGTCATGGATACGGTCACTGTGGCAGTTATGTTTATGTCGAGCAATGGATGAGTTAAAATTTTAGGTTCATTAAGATTTTAAGAGCCGTCTCTTTGCAAAGCTTTGACATCATGGAATAAATATAGAATATATAACATTCCACCCTTTTTCTGTGACAGTGTCCTGAATTTGGTCGTCAAAGTTTCCCTCTCTTTGTTCAACGTGTTCTTCATCGAAGCAGTTCATTCTTTTATTTTCATTGTGTCCCTCTTGGCAATTCAGAAAGCAACATTATATATATTTGTAAGTGACTGTGTCCAAAAATTCACGTGTAATTTCTATACTTTACAAAAAATAACACCCATATCATTTTATGACACTGCCTTGCCGATACCTGATATTTGATAATAATAAAAAGCAACATCTGATTTAATTGGTCTGATCTGATCACACACACTGACTGCATAGTTCTTTTAAACTTTCCTTGGGAAGAGAAGCCACGTTATTCCCATCGCATGGAGTCTGGATCACCGCCACATAGACGGCGTCTGATCCTGAACCTGTGAATCCCTCAGTAGGAATTATGAGACACGCGCATCTCAACAGGTATTCTTTTGTCACTTGATAGATTCTTCTTATCGAAAGTCTTAAGTTCATCCTCTTTGCTCAGGGTTTGATGATATATGTGCGTGTGTGTGTGTGTAGACTGTGAGATTCTGAACATGATCACAACTAGAATGGTATGCTGTTTCTGTTCTAAATTATATTTTTAAAGCGTTTTTGTTTTTGCGTAGATATTTTTCTTGTATTCATGCTTTCTGTCGTGGCTCGTGATAACGTCAACTTTCGAAGGGTTGGTAAACCAAAGACCGACGGGAACTGCAGTTAATCAGAGTAACTGTAGAGGTAGGAAGAGAGAACCATTTGCCTCTTGTTTGTTTTTATTTTAGACCGGCTGTAGATGAGTCGTCTTAATATCTCATTGACCCACTTCTCATTAACATGACGACCCTCCGGTCTCTCGTCTTTTCTTTGGGTCCCAGAGAGCGACCGTGGAGTCTGACGTTTCCTCTCGAGGGTTTAATGCCGATTTTACAGCTGATTTAATTGATTGTCCACTAACGCACACCCAGTACATTTAAATCTACTGTATGTCACGGTGACATTTAACCCCTGCATAATGAGTATACTGAGAAACATTACACAGTAAAAACTAAAAAAAAAGAAGAAAAAAAAAGATATGCTTTGTATTACTTGTACTTAAGTAAGGATAGAATGGGAACGTGGACACCAAAATGAACATGCAAACAGCGGCGGCTCTGCTGCGCCATGCTAACGCTTGATATGTGTTGAGCGAGAGTTGAATCCAAGTCAAACACTGAATCACATACAATGGTTTCGGTGTCTATGTTCCCATCATTTAGGTCAACACATGTTGATTCATTTGTCATTTGACATCCAAAATGATACAAAGATAACAAACAGAATAACTCTTAACGGTATGAAGTTTGGACTTTCTGTGGATGGTTGAGATGAAGGCTTTAAAGCTGAAATATTTGTGGTCTGTTGTCCACGTCATGTTGGATGCCGATAGAAGCTGATGGATGGAGAGTAACGTGTCTGATGCTATGATCAGACCACACAATATCAACCTGATAATGGCCTCTTTTTACCCGGTGTAGTTTGTCATGGCATCTGGGACACCTCACTGTCAAACTTATTATTTCTAAAGCCATCGCTCACCTAGTTTGACAACATTTACGACCGTAATGGTGACCCGTAGAAGCACAGGTCACTCCTCCGTGCTCAATAAAGACAAAGCAGTGAAAGAGTCGGGTGGAGGAAAGGCCCCCCCGGTACCTCGATGCTCCGGGGGTCCGTAGTGTAGTCTGCCGTGCTTCTTCATGTCTTTACTGAGTCTGATCCCGGCATCTGTTGTTTGTCGTCAGCTGCAAAGTGCAGCAGAGATCAGCAGTCCTATGATCTAAAGTGGTGTCTTTTTTTTTAAACACGTAGCAACAATATTTAGCCGTTTTTGATTTCTTCCGATATGATGTGAATGCGGCATTAAGCTGGTGAACTGCACAGAGAAACGTTTTCTCGTTCAGATTTCTGATGCGCTTGAATTCTAAGCGCCGCAACAACAAAAAGAAAAGAAGAAAACCGTGTCGCTGGGACTGATTTTGATCTGTGGAGACAGTGAACCAAATCTGGTCTCCAGTGCCTTGTGAAATAAATCTATTTGTGACGCCCAGAAGAGTCCGTGTGAAGGAGCAGGCGGTGTTTACAGGTTGTGGCTGTATTTATCACGTTGATTATAATCATATCCTGAGGCAGAATTACATTTTTTTTTTTTTTTTGTGTTCACTTGCAAAAGAAAAGTCTCATAGTTAAATCATATCGTTCATATGTTAGCTGGTTGATTGCTATGCATTTACTGCTAGGATGAGAACACAACTTGTCCTTTGACTCTGATGTAATGAAGGCCTCTACAGATATCTATATGCTATCTATATTTTCAAAGTATCAAGCAAATCCCATGATGTTGTTTTCTAAGTGGACGTGCATTATTTGAGGTTTGACCCCTTTTTAAAGCATCGGTATGTTGTGAATAGGTTTGCTGTGTTTCTGTTGTTTTGGACCTTTCATCTGTCTTTGTAGTGGATGTGAATGTTTTGGAGATTTGGGTTTGACCCTTGACCTGCTGTCCATATCACTCACTGTTCCTCCGTTGGGTCTGACTTAAACGCAGCACCGTCACAACCTTTAACACTTCCTGACCCATATTATTTTTGATAGCGTTCTAATTTTTCATACATATATCAGATTTGATGCATCTGTCTTCATTTTTTTTTCTTTTTTTTTTTTAAGTAGCATGACCTTTTTGGAGGAAATTTCTGAAATCTGAAAATAGACTGGACTGTTTTACAAAATAGCTTAAAACTATTGATGTGGGAGGAGTTATGTACTGTAGCTGGAACTTGTGAATTCAGAGCACCCCTTTAAAATTCAATAAATTTGATTTGATAGACTGTTTTGTTTTTCCTTGTCTTGTAATCTGTTTTTGCACACCATCATCTATTTTTATTCTTGTTTTAAAGCCACTGAAACATCTTAGATACTCACTTTCATTTGGCCTTTGACATTGTGTTCATGTCAGCCCATTTCTTTTGTTGGGAGGGGAGATCATTTGTCTCATCTGTTCAATTTCATTTAACACGGAAGCTGGCGTACCGCTTACAGTAAACTTAAAGCGGCTGTTATCGATATTTTTTTATATCAAATGACAATGTGAAAGGGGTTTTCTGCTATTGATGAACTTACAGAGAGTTACCACCTGAATCCGCTGCTCATTGTGTAGCTGGTAAGACAATGTACGACGTATGTGGTGTTACAAGGTGTCGAGGTGAGAGAGAATGAAATCCAGATGGCCATCATGAAGGAATTTTAGGACAATTTGCAGCAAGTAACTTTCAGAGAACGACGACAGACCACAGTCATCATTTGTGTCTGCTTAAATAAAGATTATCGACATTTTCTTCTTGCATGCTTTGTTCTTCCTCTTTCTTTTTAATACCGTGTGTTCAGTGTCTGGTCGTGGTGCCTTCGCTGCTTCTTTGAGCTGTAATGTGAAGTCCCAGCCACCCAGAGGCACTGCTGGCTCAACGTGACGTCCGAGGCTGAAGGGAGCAGTTGAACGACGGTGGAGTGAAGGTCGCTCCTGCGTCTCCGATTTCTTTATCTGACAATGTCTGATCATGCTTAAATCTGTGGGTGGAATGATGCTTTTACAATCACTTTCAAAGCACCATATTTCTTTAAATGTAAAGCCTAAAAATAACTTCCTTATGTAGTAGCAAACAGGCCTACTTCAGAAGTTTTAGACGCCAGGCATAATGTGATCTCTTAATGAGCCTCTATAAAAATCTCTTTACAGGTTGCTGATGAGGATTTTTTTATGTTTAAGGTCCTCTTTAGTACGCGTTGTATGTTACTGGTTCATACAGTCGTTGGTGTTCTTTTTAAACTGCATGAAACATGAAAAGGAACCAAAAGAAAGGAGTGCTTAAATGTGGGAAATTACCTATTATCAGGTATTTGGGTGAAATGTACAGTGCTCTGCAAATTGCATGAAAATGGACATTTCATTTGACAATTTGACAACACGTGTAAAGAAAGGCACTATAAAGACAGACAATTATATTTATTTTAGATTAATAGAGGACATATGAGTTTTTCTGTGCACGTACATTTGGGTGTTTCCTGAGTGCCTATGAGCCCACATGAAGTAAAAACAACCCTGTCAGTTTTTGTGGGCTGTCGAGATCAGAAAACATGATCGAACAACCATTCAGATTTGGCGCCCCTTCGTGTGTCACAGGCTCGTTGGAATAAACGGCCGCTCCATCTGAGAATCTCCACCCACAGCCTGAGAACTACTTTGCAAAGGTGCAGCAAAACTATTCTCACGTGATTTTCAGTGACGACTAGAATCATTCAGAGGGTCTTCAGATTTTTAAATTTAAAATCTTTGAACTGCAGTTAAAATGAAAGCCTTGATTTGTCTTTAATCTAGAAATGGGAATACATTTTTAGAGTAAATAAAATATGTTTGTTACCAATGTGATCTTCCTCTTGTTTAAGTCAGTTTCATAATTAAATTTAATGTCTTGAAATTGACCCGAAGGAAACTCAAGTCTCTCTATCTAGTAGCACAGTTTTACTAGCAGCAAAGAGAGAAAAACGTTTAAATAATCCTGGCTCCTCCCCCCTATTTGATCTTTTCCAGCCCCCTTTATGTCCAAAAATACAGAGGCAAACCTGTTGCTCCCAGGCTGAGGAGACACAGATAGCTTAGAGAACACACTGGGCCGGGGCAGCAGGGGTAAGCATCGACGAAACAAATAGTAGCTGCACCACCAGTCGTCTGACACTTCAACTGGATCCCTCCGAAAGGTTAGTTTGACCATTCCTCTGCTCCTGCATGCACTGAGAACCTGATCTGCCTGTGCAGTACATAATCTCATTTCCCAACATGACATTGTGCGTGAGTTTTCCACGACTTATAAATAACAGCCGCTCTTGCTTTGACCAGATGAGAGGAGAGAGTAAGAGAATACGCACATTGAGAGAAGTCCTCCATGGAGCTTGATGGGACTTTAATGAGTTACCGCCACAGGATCTTCCTGCACCTTCAACTTAACTGAAGGACTGGCATGGAACACGGCCGATATCTTTGAAGAAAGGAATTGGTAGAAGTTAAAAAAAAAGTATTTGATCTATTTCATTTTGAGGAGGTGAGTCGGAGAACGAACTGAAAAAAAAGACTATTGAGACTGAAGGTTTGGTTTCTGAGCTTTGAACCGACCACCCCATTACTCATCTGACTTGAATCTCAGAGGAGGTGAGGGTCACTCAAAGAGCCATGGAAGAGGCCACACAGGGTGTTCAGGAGGTAATGGTAAGCGAGGCCCTGGTGCAGTTCAGGGCCACTTTGCAAGCAGCCGTAAGGGAGGTGCGCGTGGACGTAAGCGCTTTCAAGCAGCGCACAGAGCAGAGGATCGAGGAGATGTGCATTTCCAACGGACCCTTGGCCGAGGCGGTGACCAGGCTGCAGGAGGAGAACCTGCAGCTCAGGTCAAAGCTGGAGGTCCTCAGCCGCCTGGTGGAGGGTCTCTCCGGGCTAAAGATCGAGAGGGGTCCCGCCGAAGTGAAGGGGAAGAACGTGGAGGATAGTATGGAGAACGGGCAACCAGGAGGACGGCAGAGAGGGCCGGTTTACTCTGCAAGATCGGAGAATATCCAGTCAAGTCAGATGACTTCCACATACTCTGAAACATCAGGGTCGAGTGGAGGATCAAGCCATGCTGCTGCTGCGGCACTCAGCTACACTCCATGGAGAGCAAAGAAACAGGCTGAAATCAATGTGAGTACTCTACAGATAATACAATTTACAAAATAAAGACTATTACGACAAAGAGAGGAATGAAGATTGGGTGATCAAGAGGTGTAGGGTGTAAATGAACCTGGTCCCCAAGAAATGATGCACCTGTGAGGGACTCAGGTAGACCTCTCTCTAACTTCCACCTACCAACTTGGATTGGGTGATGCTCTACTAAATGAACAAGTGAATAAATAAGATATTCATGCAGTAATTATGCACACAACGTCTTAGTACAGTGCACAACTTTACTTGAAAAGGCACAAAAATAGTCACTTATAAGAATCTAGATCACCAATTTAATTAGACACTAGACCATGGCGGTCTGTTTTCAATAACTTTACATTAGGCCGCATTAAAGATGACTTTTTTTTTTAATACGCAGTTCTAAAGTCTGTCTGAAAACAACCCCATTTTACTCTACCGATTCTATCCGATTCTATAGCACCCTACAATGCCAACGAGCCTTGGCAGCTCTGTAACCTGAAACTGTCCGACCTCCTGTCCCAGGTTAATTGCACTCGTCAAAACTCTCACTTCTCAAAGTTTCGCCTTTGTCAGGTATGAGTCTTCAAAATGCCATAAAGATCACCAAACCAGAAACCACCGTACATTTTCCAACCCAAAGAATATGACTGTGAGCAACTATATCCCTTATAGTGAAATGAAAACTGCTATTTACCAAAAAATAATCATTCATATGTTCAAACCTACTTATGAATTGAGCTTTCCTAATTCATGAAAAATCTATATTAACCGTATTATATTTATTATATTATAATAAATATATAATATATATTTAACCTCTGACTTCACACATTTATTAGCAGTGGTAACAGCACTGCTGCAAAGGCTCTGCACCACTGCCTGTAGTATTATTCGTATTATTTTCAATCGCAGTCAAATAATAATATAATATCAAGCATTATATACCTTGAATATTCAGATTATCACCATTACGGCGTTATTTCTTTACATTGGCCCAAACAACAACCCCACCACCACACGCATTGCTTGCACCCTTCCACCGTTCCCCACCCCCCAACTCTTGTGCTCATGACCTGCTTTTATAACAGCAGGTCCTCCAAAGGGCACATGTATTTTGGGGTCTTTGATTTGGGACTGAGCTTCAGCTCTTTGGAGACGTTATCTGCTCAGGCAAAGAAGTCCTGAAAATTTTGGAAATAAAGTCAGATCCACAGTCGACATAGGGCATTACCTGACAAACAAGAGCAGTACACTATACTACATGCTGCTAACTGGCTAACAGTGCCTGTAGTACCCATATTGTGTTGTACCGTAACTCCCGTGTACACTCTGAAGATAGGTATATAATAGATCCCTCTCCCCTTATCGCTCCGGAATCTTGCTTGCCATCAAATCCAAGTCTCAAATCTCCGAATGGAAAGTTGACTTGCGTCTACGTCCCCGTCAATAACACCCTGAGACGGACAAACAGCTGTCCTGTCAAAACGCACACCCTGCCAACATTCCTCTCCGCTGAAATCACCGGGTCTTCTCCAACCCGTCAACCCTCCCTGTGATGTACCACAGTTCACCCCCCCCCCCCCAGTACCAAGATAGCCCTCTGATTCATCACTTAATACTCTTCCTTTAATTTTTTTTGAAATCTATTGAGGGAGGCTATCTCCAGCAATTTTTGTGACTTTCCGAAGATGGCAAGTGCGCCCACCTCATGCAGCGAGTGGTGTGCGCCGTTATCCCAATTTGGTCTTGTCTCAAGTTGCCACCAAGCTGAACCCAATGGCAAGATGTACCACGAATGACCAATAGTTGCCCGCTCCCTAAAATCTCTGTTATTATATAAAGTCGTTGTATAAACCTGTGTTCAAAGTATAATTCCAATATACACTCTTCTTTAAACTCCGTTTTTGGTCTCCACCAACTCCTGAGAAATACCTGGCTCTGTAGCTGCTCAATGCTCCACTATGTTGTTCAACTGCTCGTCGTTATCTTTGTCTGTCTGTCATTTGGTGCTGGACTGGTAGAGTAGAGTGAGTTATAAGGTCAGGTGTTTTTAAATAGTTAGAGGAGAACCGTGAGACTGAATCAAACGGTAAAGTTGTGCACCGTAAAACGAAAACGGTGAACTGAAAGGTGCTAAAACGCTCCGTCGATTTAAGGGGAACAGCAGCAACGTCTCTCACATACAAGTGATCCTTTAGTCCATTGTTAATATAATTATTAGAGGTACCAGTATCCAAATGCAGTCTTAGTACATGGAATTAATTTAATGCGAATTTTAAATTTGAAAAATAAAACGTGGTCACATGTATGAAATGTGTGGGTGGAAAGGTGAAACGGGTTATGTTTCATTTCACTGTGTCTTCCTGGTCATTCATCAATGGTGATAAAAAAATAAAAAAAAGACAAAATAAAAACGTATCTTAGTGCGTTTGTCAGTAGCCTACCAAGGAATGTTTGCATGTTTCAAAGAAGGAGCCAAAGTGATGCGGACGTAAACCCAGCCAGAGGTTGAAAGGATTTATCGGGTCAGACAGAGTCACACTGTGATATCCTACGGGAGCTATTGTGAAGCCCAGGGATCACTGAAGTGCTAATCCTCCTCTTGACGACCAGTTGACGGGGGTGGCTGAAATTGCTCTATTGCGTGGCTGCCAGACCGCTGCGTGTCTCTGGAAAGCAAAATGCAGAGGGGTTGGGGAAGGGGCAAATACAGGCCCAGCTTCAGGCTGATACACTTGAGCGGCGCAACAACTCCCCGATTTCCAAAGCATCCATTTGGCGCTATATTGGGACGTAAGAAGAGTGGAGAGGAAACTCTCGCAAAAGGACTGATTGCAAAATCTAAAATAGCGTCTCAGTGGGAACATGGTTTTGTTGGCCTCAGCTGTCATTTAAGGAGAAGCTTTCAGCTGTTAACAGCTGAAGATCCCACGTTAGATTTAGAGAAGTGAGCACGCACACACACACACACACACACACACGCTCACAGACCGACAGATTTATCACGGAGGATAAAGGCCTTAAAATTAATTTTAGCTCCACAGCAGTCTGACAGACAAAAAGAACCATCTTTGTTTGTTTGCTGTGAGCAATGCGATGTGTGATGTTGCTACGACAAATGTATAAATAGACACAGGCGCAGTTAGTGTCGTGTCTTGCATACCTCATCCTGAGATAATAGCTGGCAAAGGAAATAGGGTTCCTTGTACAATTCATACCAGTCTTTTTAAAACGAATAAACCAGGTTTTTGGGAAGATTATTAGCCCCTATCCCCTCCCACTTGCATCAGCCACCGGCATATTATTTAATTGTCATGACCAAGTAAAATAAATAATAGAATTGCATGTTTTGTACGTCTTGTCTTTACCGAACAGGGCGCTGACGATGCAAAAGGAGAGACAAATATTGCCACAACTGCACAAGAGAATTGGAACCCAGGTATGTGGATGATCTGAGAAGTTCCACACATTTAACCCGACAAGCTGACAAGCTGACAAGCTGACAAGCTGACAAGCTGACAAGCCTCACCTTTGGTTGTGTTTGTTTGTGTCTCCTCAGAAATCTCACAGCAGCCTCTCACAGCCATCACAAAACAAAGCAGAGAGACCTCTGCCTTCACTAACTCTTCTAAATATACCTTGGAAAACCCCAACATGTCTGGTCAGTTGATTCCTTTACATGTTTTACAAGTTCATTGTATGTTGTTGTTTTTTTGTGCCAGATGAGTTTACGGGTGCTTTTTGACACCTGAGCTTTTTTGTTCCATTTTAACTGATTGGTTTGGGGTTGTGTGAAAGAGCTCTGGCTTCCACGTTCACTGGACTTCAGTTCACTTAAGTTAAGAACGCAATCTGATCCAAATGAGGTGAACCAAAAAAAGCAATGCGTTGTGGGTTAAAGGTGAGTGCACACTTTGTCACGCACGGGATCAACATCGGAGTCAGGCAGCGAGAGACATGGTGTGAAAAATGTCATGGACGGACGTGGTCGAATGAGGAGGTGAAAGCCCTCAACGATAACACAGTGCTGGTGGTCACACACAACAACACGCAAGTGTTTACGTTATTTAGCAACAGAGTGAAGCTCCCTTATTTCTGGGAAGGACTTGTAAGTTTCAGTCTGATATTTCTATCCGACAGACAAAGTACAGTGTGAAAGCTCACCGAACTTCACTGCTGAATCGCACAGCAGCCTTAAAGCTCCACACGGGGACACTGTTGCAGCAACAGATGAGAGGATACAACATTATGTCCAGAAAGATGTTCCTGTGTCATGAAATTAAGATCCGACTGGAGAAATTCAAGCTTTTCAGTTTTATTCTCCAGAATGATTTCTCTGGTATGGTGTGAAAGTCTTTGGATACAATATCAAAAATACAACTTTAAAATGATAACCTCTACTTGATCACACGGTTACATTATTGCTGTGTGTTGCTATTTTATTGCAAACAATTACAAATGTTCATTCATACACGCTGACATTGTTTGTACCTGCAGTGATTTCTTTATATAGAAATCTAGTGCCATTGTCAGCAATATTAAATATAAACTACTGGCCTGATTTTCATGAAACTTAGTGGGAAGTTGTCGCACGGGCCACGGAAGAACCCATTAGATTTTGGTGCAGATCCCAATACCAAGGTGGATACACCAATGATCGTTTCACTTTTGTGAACACTGCGAGATGGGGCGTGGACTTGGTGGAGGTCCGCGCTCTTCGAAGTGCCCTTCTGTTTTAAGAATGCGATTCATTGAATGACTGTTTTCAATTGATCTTCTTTCCTTCCAGGTCAAGGAGAATCCGGTCTTCTGACCAAACCTCATCATCCCCTCTCTACAATGCTGAAACCCAGCTCTGACGCTCCAGCCGTCCCACAGTCTCCTGCCTCAGCGCCCAAAGAAGCTCCAGTAAAACCAGTAGAGTCTCCGGCTCAATGTGGTGAGAGAGAAATCTCTTTCTGTTTCTGTCGGAATCTGCTTTGCCAGTGTAACCAAACCCATTACTGAAAATCTCAACTATTCAGATTCTCTCTTTTTCAGACGCCGATGAACCGAGGCCCCATCTTCCCGTCACTGCAATGACAATCAAACCAGAGGGTCTGGTTGCCTCCAAACCTGCCCAGCCTCCAGCATTGGCGCCTAAAGCGGCTGCTTATTCTACAGCAGAGGCTCCAACAGGTGAAGCAGGAGAATATTCTTTTATACAAGGCCAGCGAGTAGGTCTTTTGTTTCATGTCACTACGGATTATTGGGATGCATTCATACGATTTGATCCTCAAAAGTATTAGGCCTTATACCTGTCTGCACATTAGTAAATGATAGACATGTCTCTTTCACTGTGTCTGACAACAGTGACATAAGTACTACCACCCAACTAGTAACACCCTTTAACTACTGTACTCAGAACACCATTGCAACCTCTTTGTTAGCAGTAGAATGTATCTATGTACATTTAGTATTGTACATACTTGTGCTCTACTTGAGTATTTCCATTTTCTGCTGCTCTATACTTCTACTCGTGTCTCAGGGCACAGACATGCACAAAGCTTCACCATCTTTTGTACACAAGAGCAAAACATCGACTCTGTGATGCTTTTGCCTCTTTTTGTTGCTGTTTTGCGTCTCTTTGTGGTCGTTTTGTGTCTCTTTGTGGTGTCTTTGGGTCTCTTTCTAGTCCCTTTATGTTTCCTGTGGTAATATTGCATTTCTTCCTGATTGGTACGTGTCTCTTCGAGTGACATTTTGCTGTTACACTTCCCAGTAGGCCTGTTCAGTAAACCATCCATGCTTCTCCTCCACTACATTTTAAAGGGAAATATTTTACTTTTTACTCCACTACATTTATTTTGACATGGATAGCTAATATACACACAAAGAAATGCTATGCTTATAACAAATGATGCAGTACTATACTAGTAATTCACCCAGTGGTATACAACGTCTGGGAATTTGGCTCCACACTGACAAACTATAATTACTGTATATTCTATAATGATATAGAATAACATTTTGGAAGGAGCCTGCATAATGAGCCCTTTTACAATTGATATGATACATTAAGTATAGTTTGTATTTTTACTCCCTTTTCCTGAACACTTATTATTATATTCCATCTTCACTTGTGCAGGTATGTTTGGAACAAAGGAGCTAAGCTCACCATTTAGACGTGGTGAGTACAATGCTACACTATTGGGTTGTTTTTCTGCTCAGATATCTTAAAATCAAAGCAAGTCTTAATGATTTTTGGGGAATTGGATATTCGTGTGCTTTCTCTCTTTAGACGTGACTGAAACCAAGCCACGCTTGCCTCCTTCACCTTTGAGCAAACCCAACACGGAGTCTTCATCGTGTGCTACAACAGGACCGTCCCCAAGTCTCTCAGCATCACAGGACACTGTAGTCAAACCTGGGGAGTATCCCTTCAAGAGAGGTGAGTTCAACCAAGGATACAGGGATCTGTCTCTAAAATAAAAGTCACGGGTAGTTGCTTGTTTTCAGTTTCCATATTTTTACAGATTTCTTTCTTTCTTTTAACAAAATTCTCCACTTTTACCCTCGTTGTTTTTGTCTCACCTCATCTATTCAGCACCTATTCTGAAGACGCCCAGTCCCAGTCTGAAGAGAAGTGTGAGCTTTCCTCAGCCTGCAGGTAAAATATAGTAAACAGTCCTGTTTATAACAGTATGTGCAAGTATTACAATCCATTTGTTGTAGTTTTTTTTATTTTGTTTGGGGTTGTGTGTTGTTTCTGTCTCTTTCTAATCTATCTCATGCCATCGCTCTTGTTCACTATGACTTCCTGTTTTTGCAGAAAAATTGCTGCCCTCCAAATCAATCATAAAATCTAGTTTCCCACCAAATTTGGACAAGTAAGTCATGACCATGAATCGTGTTTTGTAACATGAAACAAACTTACTGTTGACTATTGTTTGATGGATGTGCTGTTTTGTACATTAAGAGCCTTTTGGCAGTTTCAGTCGAAATGTAATTGTGTCTGTTGTCCACTGTTTCTCCAAAGGAAGGCGAACAAGATCGGGGGAGTCGAGTTTAAGCAGGATGTGATGAAATCCCAAACGCTTCCACGCGCCAATGGGGCTCAGGCCAAGAGGGCCCTCTTTGAGAGGATGAACTCAGAGCCTATAAAGTAATTTAAAATACTTTCCATATCGTCCTAATTCATAATAGTCAATGACATGTTGTCATATTTGCATTTCTGTTGAGTAGACCAAAGGATTCCAAACCTAAACTGAAGCGCTCTCAGAGTTTTGGAGCGTCCAGTGCCAGTGGTATAAAACAGATTCTCCTGGAGTGGTGCCGCTCAAAAACCATTGGCTATCAGGTATGACTCTAAATAAAGGTGCTAAACACTATATTAAGAGCATTAATATAGCAGCAAACTTCTATTTGCTTTGTAAAGATCTTAAATTCCATGAAAACTTTGGCAATAGCTAGAATAGAAAAAAAGCACAAAAGATGATAAATTAGCTTAAAGACGCTTCCCCCTTATCTCACACTGGACTGATATTATGACAAGAAAAACAATTTAAGTGTGACTCAAGAACTGAATGAAAGTAAAATACATGAAGGATTTAGTGTGATGACTTTCCCGTCTGTCTTTCAGAACATAGATCTCCAGAACTTCTCGTCCAGCTGGAGTGACGGGATGGCTTTCTGTGCTCTGGTTCACTCGTTCTTCCCTCTGGACTTTGATTACAACACGCTGGAACCCGCGAACCGCAAACACAACCTCCAGCTGGCCTTCAGCACCGCCGAGTAAGCTGGCTAAGATTGACTGTGTGAGGCTGTGAGTGAGTGAGCGTATACTTTGATGACACCGAAGTACATCTGCACTCAAATTAGAAGTGCCTGGGTGATATTTTTAACATTTTTAAAAAGTACCACAGTTTAGTTGACTGGTAGTCTCTCAGCCAGTATTTTGACATTCAACATTGAATCAAACAGGTGCAACACTTTGTCTGTAGGACAGTACAGCACGGCCAAGATTTACATTAAAGCAAGACTTTAATTTCACTGGCCAGCTACAGAACACAGGCACATAACCAAATTGTCCTTTTTACACTCCGTACAGTTATTGTACTGATTAAAAGAAGATATATAACGTGAGATTTAGAGGAGCTATTAGGGGGATTTTGTTACCTATGCACAGAGCCAGGCTAGCTGTTCCCACCTGTTTCCAGTCTCTGCGCTAAGCTAAGCTAATATAATAAACAGATGGTATCAAGTTTCTCATCTTACTCTCTACCAGAAGGCAAGCATGTTTCCCAAGAAGTCAAACTTTTGCGTTAAGACCATTGACTGCGGACTTTACTTGGACATGAACTAAAAGAATTCTCAAACCCGAACAGAGTCTTGGCTGGAGCGCACGTGTTTGGATGTGCTTTGAATGATCGCAACTTTATGTCAGCATTCATGTTGTCTTTAATAGATAAATCTGTTGCACTTCTTTATACTTTATATACATTTTGTATACTTCTGCGTTTCAGGGAGCAGGCTGACTGTCTCCGTCTGATCGAGGTGGAGGACATGATGGAGATGGGGGACAAGCCAGACCCCATGTGTGTGTTTACATACGTGCAGTCCCTCTACAGTCACCTGAAGCAGTTTGAGTAACTCTGTATCAGAGTAGATGACCCAGTCTAGATGTTAGTAACCACAGTGTGTCATGAACACTTTGAATAAGCTCAGAATTGGCCTCTTGCCAAGCAAACTAGTAGAGAACCACTGTTGAATCACATAAACACAGACTTTAGTGTTAGACAAATGTCTTTTCTCAGTTTTATACTGTATGTGTGCATTTACCAGTTTGCCCCATGTCCTTTAGAATTTGTGGTCGACTGACTTTGATTCTTAAAATGCAGCTTCTTATAACATGTATTGTGACATGTGTGGCTTTACAAGATGCAGGTTGGTTTTTATGTATTTCTCAAATCAACAACAATGCTGCAGTTAAAGAACTAGCTTGTGTTAGCTGGCAGCTGCTGTTGACCAATCAGTGTTTGGCAACAT
Organism: Pholis gunnellus; assembly: GCF_910591455.1. Lineage (NCBI taxonomy): Eukaryota > Metazoa > Chordata > Actinopteri > Perciformes > Pholidae > Pholis > Pholis gunnellus. The sequence continues at coordinate 14,748,014 of NC_136540.1, forward strand.
GAGCAATCTTTACAAACCAAAGAGTTATGAACCAGCGCAGAGATGCTCCAGTAACAATAATGTGGAGTCTTGCCTGAGTCTTGCAATGTGGTGAAATAAAGCTATTTTCTAATAATTTTCATTTTTAGTGTGAAGTTTTTACATCATTGTGGCAAACTTGCAGAGCAAGACTATTAAGAGGTGGAGTGTGGGTGTAACTCTTTAAATGGACGATGCCAGAGATAGTAGTTGGCTTGACACCAACAGAGATTGCCGTTCTTTTTTGGTAGCCCTTCCTGTGACGCTCAATTCTTTATAAACGTATGTGTGATATTCTGCTTGATTATAAGAACTCATTAATATTTATAATTCTTTACAACAATAATCACAACACATTATGAAGCATTATATCATGACTTATAGGGTCACTTATCATAATTCTTCTGAATATCTGTTTACAAAATGACATTTGTTTTTTGCAAGGATAATAGTGTCTTATAATTCCCATTGTTGTAGTACATTCTAATCATTTTTTATAATGCATTATAATCCCATGTAATGCATTGTAATGTGATTATAAGTTTATCTAAGTGCTCATTGTTTGTTCAATGTAAAGTGAAAATTCATTTTACAATGTTTTGTGTGTTCGTCTTGCATAGTTTTAATGATATATTTTCACTTTACTGAAAGCAAACAATGACCACTTGGAGCAATTTATAATTACAGGAAAATGCATTTTAATAGAGATTATGGGTTTTTGGCCGTCATGGCAAATTCAACTTTTTTTAATTTAATTTTCCTGCAAACTGTCAGCAATAGTAGGTTAATTAAATATAGCGCCACACTTTAATACAGTCTTTGTTGCCATCTACTGGTAGAATACATGTAGTGCAGAAGGCTACTGATATACATATACTATATAATGATTTTTATTATTTATTTTGCTGAACAAATCTTCATTTTAACTATGTTAATTTCCCCTCCCTGCAGATATGCTTAGATTACGCAATAAATTAGTCCCAGAGAGAAATAAAATATTAGAGGAGATGGGGGGACTAACTTTCGGTTTACATTGTTTCAGGTGTGTTATGTCGTAATATTGTTCATCAGTTGGAAACTTCACTTTAAACTTTTGGTTTTGACAATCTCACAAGTCAATTTGAGATCACAACTTCTTGATTTGTTTTGTTTGTGTTTGACATTACAATGTTTGCTTTACTGTAAAACAAAAACCTCACATTAGACTCACAAAATGCGGTGTTAAACTGTTTAAAAGCTAAATAGGAGCAACAGAATATCTGCAGAAAAGTTTTATTATGGTGCGTTTACGGCCTCAAAGTGGTTAGAACATTTACAGAGAGCGATTCAAAAAGGTTGCTTTAACCCACCACGTTGTTGTGAGTTATTTTAAATATGTTTAGTTAGCAAACTATGGGATTAAAAACATGCTAAATGTGCTGTAATCGTAAAAGATGTCGAGTCGTATCCTATCTACAGTGTTTTTTGCATCGCTTCCCATTGACCAGGCATCCCTTCCGGTAGATGAGGTCAACTTTTCCCTAGATCCGCCATTTCAGTCCCGGAGTTTCTTGTTGCACATTAGTTTTGAATTCATTCTTTTGTCATTTTAAACGTTTAAGCAGTCCGAGTATCAGGGTTTCGTGGTGCAACATAAGTTCCGTCTTCTTAACATTGAAATTAGTCGTGGAAGTTTCAAAATATCGTGGTATTATAGCGGGGTTTTTCCACGGGGAAACGTTAGTCAACCAAAGTTTTTTGTATGAGTTGCGGATAGGGAGAGGCGACGAGGGGAAAAGGCCTCAAAGCCTCGGACTGGATTTCACTTCACAGCCATGGCCGGTAATTTTGATGCCGAAGACCGCTCTAGCTGGTACTGGGGGAGGCTAAGCCGCCAGGAAGCCGTTTCTCTTCTACAGGGACAGAGACATGGCGTGTTTCTGGTGAGAGACTCGATCACCAGCCCGGGTGACTACGTGCTGTCCGTCTCGGAGAACTCCAAAGTGTCCCATTATATCATCAACAGCATCAGTAACAACCGGCAATCTGGCTCAGGTAACGTTGAATTGTTCGTCACGTAGCAAGGTATATGACTGAACCCGCTACACTCGTTGAAACTGACGTTAAAATGTGTATTTTCATAGTGAACTGCTTTGATTTTAGCCCCATTTACGTTACACTCTCGTCAAGCCACGCCAGACGCCCTTTATGAATTCACAAATTTAACGCGATCTTGGTAAATCTGAAGATATAAGCCTTTTATCACATATGTTTTAGTATTCCCAGTGTTGTCGGAAGATACGCTCAAAGTCGGCATGTATGTAATAAAACAGTATTCACTGATTTGGAACAAAAAGTGAGATCTTTTACATGTGGTTTAATACACTGCTCGATACCGCCCACCGGAGTGTGTGTTGGACCGTGTAGCCGTTGGCTAACAGGCTAGCTACAGAGGAGTCGGTCTGAAAGTGTTGCAACATTTGACTGAAATTAGATTTAAGGTTGCTTTGTTTTGGCTAATCCTCAAGTAACAGATGTAAAGACTGAACATGACAATAGAAAGTCCATCTTAGAGTAACGCTAATTTTGTATAAATTGTGTTTGGGTGACGTAAAGTTAAGTAAGTTACTTTTTAAATGGAGTTTGGTATTACTTTGCCGATTAGCTAGCTAGCTACCAATCGGGCTTTATTTATCATGTATTACTTTTTCCTGGCGGAGGATAGAGGCGGTATTTTGGTCGTCGTGTAGGCAACAGGACGGTGATCTGCTGCTGCAGGGTTTGAATGGATCTGGACTGTCACAACTGGAGGATGACTGGCCAGCTTGGCGCTCCTGGAATGTCTGTGATCCTTCTTGTCCTTTCAGGGCTTCCTTATTATTGGGTCTTTTTTCTTCTTCTTCTGTGTCCTATAATCGAATCAATTGTGAGCCTTTATTGGTAGGAAGGGTACCCAGTATCTATTACCCAGTATCTATTTGAACTAGAGGAACATATGGTGCCAGAGTTTTAAAACAGAAACTAGCAGTATGATGTGCACACCAACTTGTTTGCAGAGTTGTGCGGGCTATTGCCACTCCTTTTTGTTACACATTTTGAAAGGATTGGGCAATACAATGGAGAGATAGAGATGTTTTTATTATCTTTGGTTGTATTAATCAATGAGCACGATTGCTTTATGGTAGAAGTGAATGAGAGTATGTTCGTAAGATTTTTCATCAAGAGATGAATTAAAGGTGATGTTTGTCATGCACTTAAACCATTCAGGTTATTTTATTTACAAATGGATTCTCATATGGTGATATAAAATGATACCAGCCCCATTTGGGACTATATTCTGGAGCCTGATCACCCCCTTGATCTAAAAGTCTCCCCAAACACAGCACTGTATGGCTGCACTTCTCAGTGTGTAATTAATCCAGTTGTGTGAATTCAAAGTTAGAGCAAGCCGGTCAGTAACCGTGGCCCTTGTTGATCTGCCCAAGAGCATTGGTATTTGTTTGATTGTTGATTCTTTGTTTTCATAATTCTGTTTTACTTTGAACAAACTAACAATGTCACCCTTCCTCTGCCAGGTCTGGCTCCCCCTCGGTTTCGGATCGGGGATCAGGAGTTCGAGGCGCTGCCATCCCTGCTGGAGTTTTATAAGATCCACTACCTGGACACCACCACACTCATAGAGCCCATCAACAAGGCCAAGCACACGGGATTCATCAGCGCCTCTGCTGGCGCCCCGCTGCAGCCGGACGAGGCGGAGTTCGTCCGAGCGCTATTTGACTTCCCGGGTAACGACGAGGAGGACCTCCCCTTCCGCAGGGGGGACATCCTGCGGGTGCTGGAGAAGCCAGAGGATCAGTGGTGGAACGCGGCCAACCAGGAGGGCCGAGCCGGCATGATCCCCGTGCCCTACGTGGAGAAGTACCGGCCCGCCTCGCCCACCGCTGCCGGCCTGGGTCCCCCTGTTGTGGGGAGTGGACAGGGGGGGCAAGCGGGAGGGGTGGTGGGCAGCACAGACGCAACAGGGGCCCCTCAGACCAACCCTCTGGGGGACCCCGGCCAGTACGCTCAGCCCGTGGTCAACGCCCAGCTCCCCAACCTACAGAACGGGCCCGTCTACGCCCGAGCCATTCAGAAGAGGGTGCCCAACGCCTACGACAAGACGGCACTCGCTCTGGAGGTAGCAATCCCGCCATTCATGTTCTCCACGGCTGGCCTTCTATTTTCTGTTTTCTCTCTGTGCGTCTCAGCTGTGGCAGTGTAGATTGTCCCGATTAGTTAATGGCTTACTCACGCACGTGGTCGTGCACACAAAGTATCTTCACAAATGCAAGTTGACGGCGCACACGAAGACACTCGCAGTGGAGATGGCACTATAGAGAAAGACAGACGCAGATCCCGTTTTTACAATGGCACCTCTTCATGTACTTGTCTCTTTATGGCCCATTGGGTCAATGTGAGCGTTACATTGTACATTCATCACCACTGGAACAAGCCGCCTTGTTTTTAGTATTAAGGGAACAGATAAACAGTGTTTGCGCAGATTAGTATTGAAACGCAAACGATGGGGGAGGTTAATAAAGAGAGGTTGGCATAATCTGTCGCGAGGCCGTCCCACGGTGATCTAAACTCTCCACGTCACACACACACACACACTTTGACCATCTCGCTATTAACAAGCTGACGGTTAATGAGTCTAACATGCTGACTTACAGCTCAATGGATTACAGCCTCTAAAGAAGGATTTTGATGCACTTTCTGTTCGTGTTGTTTAAGTCATTTCAGCATGTGAACTTCTGCTGACACGCTAGCCAGTAGCTAGTGATGGCTCTGATACAGGACACCGTAGGGATACTTGGGTATATTGATGGTGGTCTTCTTTCTCTCAAAGTCTCCCAACTTGTTTTCATCACAGTGATGCGTACAGTCGGTCTGTTGTAAACTCAGGAAGAGCTGCAGAAGAGTAGTTTTACTGTTAGAATAAATGCAATAAATCTACCACACACACACACACACACGGTACCAACTTTCAACACAGCCAGCTCTTAAATTCCCCCGGCTGTTTATCTGAGTCTTCTCAACAAACACGGATGCCACCATTTTGTTTGAATGAACGTGTGTGTGTGTGTGTGCTTCTGTGTGAGACAGAGCAGACCTGATGACAGTGGGTTTATGAACCTGCTGTTAAAATAGCTCACACTATGTGTGTGCAGCCTGCTTCACTATATACTATTAGTAGGAAACACTGAGAGGAGTGGAGATTCTCAGCGCTGTGCACCATGCTCTCACTGTAGAGGACGACGAGAAATGATTCCGTTATTCACAACCGAAGATGTTATTTTGAAATAAAATCCTGTTTTAAGTGAGTTGCAAAAATGGTGACGCAGCTGTACAGATGTAAGTCAGTTAACCACGCTTACATCTGCATGTTTCTTTGATTGTGGTGAAAAGATATGAAATAGCCTCCGCTCCTTTTAAAAATGGCCGCCGCGAACACAATGTCAGGCCAAACGAATGAAGCGTGACACATTTCAACTCGGTGTGATCATCTAGCTAAGATGGAAGGAGTCTCTGAACTTCTGGCAGGCGTGTCGGCGGTCAGACAAGCGGTGTCGCACTCTTCAAACTAGGTGGTCGATGCGTGCGTTAGCTGCTGTACGGATGATTAGAGGGGGTCAGTCAATTATATGTCGACGCTGTTCTTTCAGACATTGACCGTGTACTGATATGTTCGACTCGCGCGAACCGATCCTGCCAGTTATACCAAATCCGAGAGACAAACAGGGTCTGTGTGTCGTGTCCATGCATTCATCCTTTTCTTCTTTTCTTTTTTTTTTGCTCACCTTGCAGGTGGGCGACACGGTAAAAGTGACCAAGATCAACGTGAACGGCCAGTGGGAGGGTGAGTGCAAGGGCAAGCGAGGCCACTTTCCCTTCACCCACGTCCGGCTGCTGGAGCAACACCATCCCGACGACGAGAGCTGAGAAACTCCCAGCACGCCCCTTCTCTTCTGGTCATCACGCCATGCTCGGAAAGAAAAAGGATTTATACAAGCACACACTATATGAACCTATGAGCTCAACACGAGACGTGTTGGTGGGTCTTGCCTGCTGTCATTTTGAAGAGTTTACACTACGGTCAGACTGATATCGGTTCGCCTATATGAGCTTTTTTTTTTTCTTCTGTTTTTAAGTCGGCATCACACACTGTTGGCCCCGACTACTTCTCTGAAAAGCAGCAATTAAACATGCCTTGCATTCAGATAGATGGCAGCATTTATTGGTTTAGTATTTATTCATGTTGCATTTACAGAAACACGATTTGTCTGTCGTCTTAACTAAAGTGTAATATTGATTCATCTTAGCCTAGCTTAGCTCCACAACTCAAAGCAGCCGAGTCGATCACTCCAGAGCCGTTTTATATGTTTATTAGACGCATGTAGGAATTAAAGACACTGTTTTAAGGGGCTTACACACCTAACCTCTTTGTAAAGAAGGCGTGAGCATTAGGATTTCTGTCCCACTCTGATGTATTTTAGCAGTTCATTATAAAGTGTATGAAACGTACCGACCACACTAACTATCTCCCCCCCCCCCCCTTAATGTTACATTACAACACTCCCTTCTTCTATCCATCAGGCATTCTTTTTACCACTTGAGGTCCCGCTGCAGTGTCGACTAATGATGCTTATAATCCTGACTTGCTGTTAGTTATTGATTTCTCCTCGTGGGTCCATGTAGCGCTGATGATGCGTTCACCAGAACTGTCCAATCAATGAGCTCCCTGTCAGCCCATGTCACTTCATGTTTACAGTCGTCGTGCTCATCCAAGTTGGTGCGGTGGAGCTGCTTACCCGAAAATATTCAATCGGTTTTTTTTAATGCAATAAAAGGTTACCGGAGATATTCAGTTCGTCGAGATTAAATATTGGTAAAATGGGCAGTATTAGACGGCAGGAACCGATATCAGTCGAACCGTAGTCCACACATCTCCATCCCAGTATTGAAGTCTGCAAACACACACACACACACACACACAGCAGAGCCGAGCCGAGCCGAGCCACTCTTCCCTTCCTGTGTTACCCACTGCATTTGATTCATACAGAAGGGAAAATCAATTGCACATCGGAGACGAAACACTTGGCTTCTCTCACAGAATCATGAATCAGAGAGTTTTTGTAGTGCCAGACTGTGAACCGTACGGAGTGAGACGAGCAAAGACTTTTCCTGATGACTCCGTCTTGTGGAGAAGACGACTTCACCAACGTATTACACCCCACACTACACTACACACAAAGGTTGTTTTTTTTTGTACCAAAAGTGGAAAATATTATGACGAAACACATCTTACATGCTAAATACTGTAAACATGTTTTTCCTACCTTTATATTTGATTTTCTTTTACTTGTTACCAGAGACACATCTGTTATTTTATGTTCCTCTTTTAAAACACTATTCAGCGCCGACACAGATGACTTCATGTGAGATGGCGTGAAAGAACAAAAATGAGGCTGTTTTAAAAGATGAGAGGTTGAGGGATTGTATGTATAACTGGTAAAAACAGACATGTCTGCACTGTCGTTGCTTGTGCCGTGGTTCACACATGGTTCATTGTTTCTCATCAGCCACATTGAATACACATGCTATTATTACAAAAAGCTTCTTTTTTTTTTTTTTACTACAAATTGAGCATTATGTGAGTATGACAATAAACCATGAAATGGTCTATGGCTGCTCTCGTGAGTGAAATTTAATTCTCCGATCTTCAGATTACACCTTCCTTTTAAAGCAGGCAGAGTGATCGCTGACTCGGGATGTCCTCAACGTTCTCTCTGCTGATGAGATGACTTGCAAATGTTTGTAAACGGCGTTGAAGCTGATGTAACGCGGTTATCAGCGACAATAACACGGTGTTTAAGTAAAGAAATCATCCTGTGGTCATAGTCTTATTACGTATACCCTTATGTATCAACTCTACCTTGGTGCATAAATGCAATGGAGGCTTCTTGTATGATGGAAATGGTAAATCACAGCCGGAGTGATGATCCAGGGAGGAGCTGCAGAGTTGCGTTCTCTTTACCACGGTTCCATCATTCATCCAGTATTGTCTTTGATGTGTTAAAATGAACTAAACACACCAAATGGTTTCCACAGCGCTCGCTTAAAAACACGCTATCTTTGTTTCCAAAGCACACGTTAAGCACAGACCTGGGGTCAGATGTGTAAATGATGCCTATGCACAACTATCATTCACGTCACTTACCGAACATCTTTATAGGAACGAACACTGAGCAGGTGCAGATCATGTACGTGCATCATGAAAGCATATGCATGGAGTGTGACACGGTAGAGCAGAAATTAAAAATAAGATGATCACAAAGTGTTGCAGTCTAAAAAACGATATTATTACCAACTGATATTTGGTGAAAATGTGCTCTTTCGTTCTTCTTGCCATGTCTTAAAGTCCCAGTTTGAGCATCTTTAGCTTTCTGTGAGTAATCCCCAGTGAACCGGAATATCTGAGTGGTCGACAGTTACAAGAGGGATGTAGAAATGTAAAAAGTGGGCATGCTTAGAATGTAGCTCAGTTCAGAGCTACAAGGACTGTGGCTACACACACACACACACACACACACCTCTTTGCCAAAAGTTGCAGATGGATGAATGTCATATTAGTTTAAATTGGTTCGGTACAAGCTTACATACTGTAGGCACACTTCATATTGAGTTTTACAGGAGAAAGAATGATTGGATTTTGATATAAAATATGAAAAAAATAAAACATTTAAAAAATATGTTGCATATGTTAATAAGAGGTGCACAATATAGTAGAATTAAAAAGGCATTTTTATTTGTATTATTATCTTTAGAAGTATTGATTTGTGAAGAGTTACTGTGTCCAGGTTTAGCTAACTGGGAGTACAATTCAGGGCGTTGAACCGTCGCACAATTTCACAACAAAGTCTATAAAACAGATGCAAGGAGAGTGCAGATGCATATTTATGCATTTGTAACATACACAGTGTAAACACTGAATGTTTATGCATCTGACCCCAGACATCCTGAAGTGTCGTCTTGAGTTCACGATGTCTTGTGGAAAGTTTTCCTCCATTGTTTGTTATTGAGACTCAAATTTAAGGAAATTATTTTTTGTATGCTGAATTAAATGCCATATTTTGTAATACCGTAATATATGTTTATCAAGGTAATTTAAAGCCGTGTATATAATAACAAACAGCAGTTTTAAGTCCCCATATTCCATGTTTCTTTGTTTTCCTCAGCTAAATCATTGGACTTGAGTACATTCAGTGGTTAATGTGATGATAACCGTTAAGTTTGTGTAGCTACATTATTTTACTACTACAGAGTGCCTGTGTAGAGCTTACATGGATACAGTATATAGTTGACCAATTAACACTAAATTACTGTTAGTGACAGTCCAACAGTTATGAAGGCGTGTCCGTGATTTTGGGGAAGAATGCTTTTAAAACATAAAAATCTCCCAAATCACGGCATTATGCTGCATATTGTTTTAGGAATTTAAAATGATCTAATGTTTAATTTGGGACAAAACAAAAACTGAAAATGCAACGTCAATTCTCAAGTGTAGTTATTTTTTTCATCAGTTGGATATTTATAACGATGATGTTTGATTGTTTCCATATCCCTACAGTCATCTCCTGTCTTTGAGTGGAAAGAAGTGAGCGTCACAGACGGCTCTGTCCGTTCTGTAGTGGTACAACTTGTTCCTATTTGTTGTAATATCTTTATGCAAAGGAGGTTTATCTGGTATTGCATTCAGATGCATGGCACTGAACTCACTAGTTGTTGCCTTTTACAGAAAATATTCTCATTTCATAGTCATGACATTCTTATAACTCTGCAGTTAGTTGTTTTTATAAAGAAAATACCACTGATGATCCTACAATGTGCACCATATCTCCTTAAGTCTCATCTTGCCAAATGTTTAATTGTTCTTTTAGTTGTTTTTTAATGATCATATATTTTTTACCTCACTTTGAGAGGACCTGAACAAGCAAACACAGGATTTAAAAAGAAAAGAGATTGTATAATGTGTCAAATGTATTATTTATTTTCTGTAGCATGTCATGTGTTAATATACATTGTCAATAAAATGATACCAAATTGTATATTGTGTGACTGTGAGCAAGTTACAATTGTAAAATAAATGCTTATTTATGAATTATATTCATGCCGAATGGAAGAGTTGCTACATTTTAATAAATAGATAAATCATAGACATTTTAAATGTATTGAGAAGTCACTTCTTCTGGATTTGCCATTGTTTGAATGGAGTTTTGTGAGAGTAATCTTGGAAAATCGTGGTTTATTTCGGGACTTGGCACGAGGGTGTATAGTGTGGGCGTAAATGAGACCGCTGCGTGGGTTTCCCGGATGGAGTAGCGTCGCCATCTTTACGCCAGTGTGCTACCTACCGGTAGGTTGTTCAGTTCAGCGGAGCAACCGTGCTGTTGCTGATCCACCACCGAGCAGCTAGATAATCCTCACTTTCCACTGGGACGAGCAGCCCAAACACATCCGAGCACCATGGCGGATAGAGAGAACTTAGTGTACCAGGCCAAACTCGCCGAGCAAGCGGAGAGATACGACGGTAAGAGCCCCGCATAAATGATAATGGTCACTGCAGAATGCCTGGCCCCTCTTTGCCCCTCCAGTCTCCGTGCGCAAGGGGGGCTTTTGGAGACGCAGGTAAAGCACTAACGTTACGCATGGATCTGTTGGGTGAGGGACAAAATGGCGGAGGTTTCTCCAGCCGAATGAATCAGTAAACGTCTTTTAATTTATTTTTTTCTCTCTGTTCAAACGGAAGGTGCATTTAGCCGAGCGTGCTTTTTGTCGCGTGGCCTGGTTAAATGTTAGCTTACGTTAGCCGGTGAGCTAAGCTAGTTCATTGCGTTAGTTAGCTACCACTGTAGCTACCTAGTGCTAACTAGCTAAACTAGCCATTCTTCAGCCCCCAGACACGCGTCACACCAAACTCCATTCAGGAATAAAGCAAACGTCCCTGTTTCTGTCGTAACCGCTGGACTACACGTGGTCTATATCTCCAGCTTCAGTCGGAAGATATATCCGAAAAAATGTATCCATGCCACCGTTAATGCTAACGCACCGCCCACACACAGTGTGTAAGAAAACACAGCTCCAGTCTCACAAAACCAATGGTCAATTACCCTTTGATGCACTAAATGCAAGCATTTAAGAGTGACATTACTTCTTAACAACTCGTTTACGGTCTGACTTGTTTGTTGAAGCCGGAACAATTAGGCAAACAATTAAAAAAAACTGAAATATGAAGCTCTCTTTGTGTTGGTCCGTCTGCTATTGTACTTTAATGAGGCCAGTGTTGTCGTGCTGGTGTGGGTTAATTGATTCAGAGGTGGAGCACCAATGGTGGACGGGAGTAGGCGAGGCTCAGAGTATTTTATTTAAGCAAAGCAGCGTTAATTGAGCTGGCTGACCATTGGTTACTCTGTAGTTGATTTAGATATTCAGTATTAATGTTGAGGCCTCGTCGGTGTGGTGTAGTGTGATCCATCTCTTACACTGATGGAGTGACTGAACTACACACTGCATCAAACATTTTACTGGCAACACATGAGTGCACGTTGCGTTAAGTTCTGGTGTGAGTAACTGCATCTTGTCAAAGACATGTACTTTGTTCGCCATGATACCAACTCATTTAGTCATGCACTATAATAAATCATAAGCATTTGCATTATTTCGTCTCATCCAGGCCCAGGACCCCGTCTCATTGACACGTTAACGTCTATCTACATGCTCTGCATGCTTTACATTAACGCACATCTTTGACTATATCTCTGTACATTGCATATTTTAATGCAAAATTCTAATATATACATTTTTAGCAATATCTGCTTTTCTTTTTCATTTAATTTCCTGTCACTATGTTAATGTTATGCACCAATGCACCAAATCAAATCCCTAGAAGCCTACTTGGCAATAAACCGGATTGTGATTGAGGCGTGGATCTGCACGGCTGCTCACTGCAGCACATCCTTTATCATCCTTAGTTCAACATGACCCCACAGCAGGACCCCGACCATGCATTGTATTTCATCAGTTTATACCAATAACGCACGCTGAACGTGTACACGAGCAGACTGCTGGCCCAATACAGGGACAAAATATCTTTAAAGGGGGAGAAAAGACACTGCAGGTGTGATAATGGCAAGACGCCAACAATGACCTGTTTATCTTATTACATAGAAAGTTATTTAAATTATAAAAGATGGTCATTATAATTCTGTTGATTAGCTACAATTGATTGTAGAGGTGTGAGTTTTCACTGGCATGGAATACTGCTAGCTAGGACAAGTTAGCGGACTGCGGCTGCAGAGTGCTGTCAGCTCTGTGTGTGTGTGTGTGTGTGTGTGTGTGTGTGTGTGTGTGTGTGTAAGCTACAACCTTTGTGTAACAGAGAAAGAAGCTCGCCATTTAATGAGACCTAAACGCAGTTAAGACTCACACTAAGATGGAATTAATTAAAACTCCCGATTATGCATTTGGATGCAGGCTATAGGGGACACTGATGGTTAAACTAAGTTTTGTTGCGAGAATAGTCGGCGGTGTTTTAACGTGTCCGTGTCACAGCTCTACTTGTCTGACGGAAGAATTCATAAGATAAATTTCACCACGACAGGAAGTCAATGAGGTGGCACGTTAGAACTTCTTTACAGCAACTGGCCAGATGTTTAAGTCATTGGTGGTGGTCAACTCTACTGTATAATGGAGTCCTACCCTCTAAGTCCTCTGGACACGGCTGCACTGTGTTTAGCTGAGCTTCAGCTGCTGTTTAGTGTGTCCAATAGTTGTGCGGTGCACAGCTCTTTCATGTGCTTTGGTTTCTTCATGCATCTGGTCTATTTTTAAATGCATTTGAAGACACGTGGCTTTGAAAGTTACAATGCATTTCATGGGTTAATGTCCGTAAAATTAAAAACAAGCCACTGGGTGCTATTTTTAGTTTCTCTTTCTTTGTTTGAAGTGGGCGAGAGACAGACTAGCTCTGTTAGGTATCTATGCTACTGAACAGCATGACACCAAGGAAAATGACTAACAACCACAGCGATGCAGCTGGAAAGATATGCAATTATCAGTTGGTACATGGCCATCTATGATCGTATATGCATTTTCAATTTGCAAGATATATTTTTGTCAGACAAGCTGACATGCGTGGCTGAGTATCTGCTGCTGCAAATGTGGTCAAAGCACCCAAGACTTCCCTCCATCAAATAGCCCCAAAAGAATAAAAAGAGCAAGGATCAGACTGGAGACACCTTTTTCATCTCTACAGAGGAAAAGCCACAGCTTGTGCATGCATCACATGTGACAAATTCAATCTCTAAAATAGCACAAATGCCATCTTAGCTGGTGGTTAAAGAAGCCCAGTTTGTTTCAGCATGAGGCCGAGGTTGACTGATCAGTTCAATGGAGCTGTAGAGGTTGTAACGCTGAGAACAGTGTTTTAAAAAGCACAGAGAGGTCATTGAGTGTGTTTGAGTGCGCACTGGGCTGGAGGGTGAAATGATCAAAGCAGCATTAGTGCTCCTCCTGGCTTGAAACCATCGTGTATCAGGTTTCACCAGTATGCTGCGCAGCACCCTGCCATTGGCTTCAACAGATAACACCCTGTCTGTGAAGCTGAAAGCCAAATGACTGGCACACCACTCTCTTACCTCCAGGGTAGCACGGTTAGCATGGGCGCTGGGACTCGTCTGCAGCTTGATTCCGCCATTAAAGATAGTCGTTGCATTTTTAAAAAGGCATTAGCATTCCGCACATGATGCTACTCCGACGATTAGAAATCATCCCACAGATTATGTAGTTGCATTTTGATATCGGCATATAAGTAATAATCAAATAAAAACCTAAAGGTGGATCCAGAAACGACATAGAATACATCACCAACAACAACTGCTGCAGCAGTTTAGTTAGATGTAGATGCTGCCTTCTATGCCCCCTTGAACTGCTTTATGATTTGGTTCCAGAGGCCTCATGCAGTGTCTGCTGTTAATCCCCAGGGAAACGGCTTGTTTGATAATTAGTAGCTCCTTCAGAGCGGAGTATTAAATTGTTGTTTATTGTAGATTCTTTATCAACCACATCCTACTGAATCACCTTGAGGATGTGAGGCTCAGCCTGCTGGTACATAGCTCTGGCTCCGGTCCCTGGTTCCTACCATCGGTGTCTATAGGCGGCGAATCTCTGCATTAGAGGAGTCTATACTTGGGCAGTGTCCCAGGAACCCCATTAATATAATACAGAGGATAACAGAAAGCTTTCTAGGCTCTGCTCTGTGGTTTGAACTCATTCTTGATGGAAGGATGTGCTTCCTTTATGCCCCCCCCCCCCCCCCCCCCCCCCCCTAAGAAGATCAATTATTACAATGGAGGAAACCAGACACGACCGCATTGGGTATTTTGCTGTATTTAGGACTTATTTGCGCCATGGTTGATGAAATGTTATCTATATGGATGGGTTAAAACCTCATTTATTTAACACTAGTATTGGGCTGTTGGACTGATCAACTGTTGGAGAAACACAACGTCACGCTGCAGTGACCAATCACGCCCGGGTTAGTTGAAGTGAATGCTTCACGCAGTTCAGGTTGTTGCTACTTTAGTGCTGGGGTGGACTTGAGAATCCTCCGTCTGATGCCATTTGTTACGCCGTGTCTCCCAGAAATGGTGGAGTCGATGAAGAACGTGGCCAGCATGGACGTGGAGCTGACGGTGGAGGAGAGGAACCTGCTGTCGGTAGCGTACAAGAACGTGATCGGGGCCAGAAGAGCGTCCTGGAGGATAATCAGCAGCCTGGAGCAGAAAGAAGAAAACAAAGGCGGAGAAGACAAACTAAAGATGATCCGGGAATACAGAAAAACGGTCAGACACTAGTATTAAATGTATTAACTGTGTGAGTGAGCAGTGTGAGATTGTATCTTTTTGAGGTTTCTAAGCTACAAGGTTTTGATCATGATCATCTTCATGCAACACGGCTCTTCCTGCATTGGAAATACAAACCCTCAATTAGAGCTTTAGGTTGCTACGTACCTTGTTTCACACAGATCAGTGTAACTGTCAGATAATCACATTTCCACATTTAGCAGCCAACTTGCTAGCAATGTTTTGCTGATTTTGGCAGGACTCTCTCAGGTCTCCTCCCCTGACCTCTCCACTTTGAGAGGAGATGTTGAGACTTGTCTGAGTGAAATAACGAGCTCGCAGCAACCAAGAATCGGCTGTAAATCAATTCTTCCTCATTTCTGCTGCAGAGTAACTCCCACTCTCCGAGCGCAGCAACCTTCCAATCATTTAATGAAAGCAGAAACATATTTTATTTGCAGGGTTTTGTACGCATGTAATTTCCCACAGCGGTAAGATGCTGGAATAGTTTCATGGATCTGTTTTTTGTACATTTAATTGAAAAGCGCTCAGAGAACCGATTGACTGGCTACCTCGAAGACCACTGCCCTAAAAGCTGCCTTGTGTATTTCTGCCCACCTGTAACTGTTGTTTGTGTGACAGTTTGTTGGGCATATTGTACTTCAAATATAAATGTAGGGTATTGTTTTATAATAAGTAACTGATAGTCATGACTCATTGAAGACTTTAAAATATCAAACCAGGTTTGAATTGCAACTGATTAGTCAAAGGGAACTTTATTCTAGTACCTGTGAGGTTTTATGTGACCGTACAAGCCGTTGACTGTAGTGTGTGTGTGTGTGTGTGTGTGTGTGTGTGTGTGTGTGTGTGTGTGTGTGTGTGTTGGTCTGCAGGTCGAGAAAGAGCTGAAATCAATCTGCAACGACATTCTGGATGTACTGGACAAGCACCTCATCTTAGCTGCAGTCACAGGAGAATCTAAGGTTTTCTACTACAAAATGTATGTATCCAACACGTGTGTGTATTCTAACACTTTAGTACAGTTTGGTCGCATTACCAAAGCCTGCCCTAAGGTTCCCACCTTAACGTATGGAATGAGTACAAAGATACATAATAGAAAAGGTTTCTCTCTTTATTTAATCAGAATTCTGATTGCTGCATACCTCCGTTGCTTAAAGGATGTTAACATACTTAAAATGTAAAAGAAATATTGCCCTTATCTCACTTCACTCCAATCCACAAATGACCTGGTAATCATCATAAGCATGTGTTTATCTGAGCTACTTCCTGTTATGGTTGCGGTGCAGGGGATTATACGTGGATCCATAACCAAGTAATTTAATATTCTTGTGTAGTGAGAAAAGAAGTTACACATGAACTAAAGCTCATAGTTTAGGTGGAGATTTTCTGTCACTGCGTTAGTCGCTACATTAACTATTATGTAGTCATGTCTTAAGTACCTTATTCAGAGTAAGCCAGGGTCCTGTCACGTTTTAAATGTCCCATTAAATGGTAGGTGAAGTTTAGGTTTAGTGGCTGAGGAGGGAAAGTTATGCAACACACTCTTTCAGTATTGCGAAAGTTGCAAAGCAAGCATTAATAATTGTTGGAACATCAATTAAAAATTAAAATGGGGCTCATTATTCAACAATGTAAATACAATCTATAATATAGATTGTAGGGGTGCGTTCATGTTCTTGTCCCAAACTGTATTGTTCTGTACGTTAAATCCAGCGCTGCTGGTTTGTTAATGCGTTTGTTTGTTTGTGTTGTTCCCTCTGTTCAGGAAGGGAGATTACCACAGGTACCTGGCAGAGTTTGCCACAGGCAACGACAGGAAAGAGGCAGCCGAGAACAGTCTGGTTGCGTACAAAGCTGCTAGCGACATCGCCATGATCGAACTCCCTCCAACGCACCCCATTCGTCTGGGACTGGCCCTTAACTTTTCTGTTTTCTATTATGAAATCCTCAACTCGCCAGACCGTGCTTGCAAGTAAGTGTGTTCATTTCATGTTGACATATGTCACGGTTTGTGATTCTCAGATTAATTTCCATCCATACAATTCTGTCCACCTGTTCACTGAATGTAACCGTTGTCTTGTGTTGGACAGGTTGGCGAAGGAAGCGTTCGACAATGCCATTGCAGAACTGGATACGCTGAGCGAGGAAAGCTATAAGGACTCAACACTTATCATGCAGTTGCTACGTGACAACTTGACACTATGGACCTCAGACGTGCAGGGAGATGGTGAGAGAGACGTTCTGTTTAACTCACGGCTTCAGTTATAGTTGCTCCAATAGACGGCATCTACATTTCTCAGTGATACTGAATGAAGACTAGTTGTCTGTTGGAAGTTTTTCTTGTATTTCTTCCTTTAAATAGCCCCTCCATTGTCCCTTTGACTTCAGTTTCTGAGATACTTGTGTTTAAGTGCTGATGCCATCAAAAAGCATCCTGAAAACTGAAGAATGAACTTTTCCTCTAACCTTTCCCTTCATCCCTGTGGTTTCTCTGAAGTCAGAAGCTCTCTCTCTCTCTCTCTCTCCTTCTCAGTGCTCGCACACTGCTTTAACTTCTCATCTCTCCACCGTTCTTCTGTAGATTCTTAAGGACAGCCCTCTTCCCTCACTCTTCCATTATACAAGTCTAATTTGTAAGTCATTCCTTCTGCCTGTTTCACCTCAAGCTGTCTCTCCTGTCTCACCACCCTGGCATCCCTCACTAACCTCCTCACATTATAAAGGAATGTTTTTTGGGTGAGAGGAGATTAAATCCTCTCCTGCCCTGTTTGCCCACAGCTCTGAAGGATTACGGAGCTGCAATTATTTGAACTTTTCCACCTGTTATCCACCTATTTCTGCACGAGTGGAACTAGAGTGCTGTGTGCAAAACTTAAGTTACTTAAGCTAATACGAGGCTTTACTAGTCTAAATTCTTGTGTTTCTCAAACTTTATTTTGTGCGTTCTATTAAAATGCATGTTGCTTTATCAATAAACTAGGCCTTGCTGGTATCGTGCAGCGGTCTTCAGCTTGTGAGAAATGGTGTTGAACACAACAGAACGATACTGCATTGTTTACAATCCCAATTCAACAGTTGTTTTGTTGAGGTAATGTTCCAGGGCTGACTTTTATTAATAATGTACCTGTGTGTCTATGATTCACATTTACCTGTGAAATGTGAGCAAAAACATCAGTCAAAGTTGAGATGAAATGAAAATTGCTCCTTTTTAAACCCTTTGAAATCTCATTCGGAGTCATATTGTTTAGCTATTCAACCATGCATGCAAAAAAATGAAAAAAAAATAATCTATTTCTTTATCAAAATCTTTCCTTCCTGTGGAGCCACAATCCTCTGTAGCTCCGTATCGCGCTACATTCTAAGATTGTGATTCCGGCCTTGGAACATAGACTGAAAGAAGTTGCGGACATCCAGCGCCTTCGCCCTGCTCGTCCGTCTCACTGAACGCAGCCCGTTGGGGCGGTGCAGCAGATAGTCAGTAAACCTGTGAACTAGGGCTGCAACTAACGATTATTTTAATAATCGATTAATCTGTCGATTATTTGTTCGATTAATCGATGAATCGGATAAAAAAACAAAAAAGCATTAATTTCTAACCCTTTTTTCAAAAACAGAGCTGACAGTGTAAATTCACAGTGCAAAACATCTTCAGAAAGTGCACAAACAGGTTGCTTGAACATCCCTGAGCTGTTAAAGTAATAATTTAAAAAAAGAAATGGACTAATATCAGGAGTGGGGTTCAGTGGGTTACCCAAAATACTCTGTCTCTTATCACCTACAAGTATAACAGTACTTTAATGAGTTAACTGAATAAACTTTACCGTGTTCGCCTGGTAGACCAGCAGTAGAATAACAGAATGGGAAGAAACAATTAGCTGTTTTCACCCGCCATTTCTCATCTTTCTGAGCTCCACTTAACTTCCGGTTTAATGGTCATGTTACAAAAACAAAAGCTCGTCTATCATAAGTAAAACAACGGCGAAGCAGTTACGAGTTTAACACAAGGTACCCAAAATGGCAATACATGTAATGTATTATAATTGCAGAAATAAACCAAAAATAATACAAATCGCGTAAATCAACTTCCGGTGTTGTCATGGCAACGTTTATACGCCGGTCAGCGTCAGCTACAGAACCGGAGTCCTATTCCATTATTCCGAGCTGCGGTGTTCAGGCGACCGGGCCTGCTGTGAACACTCAAACATCTCCTCGACTTATTGAGTGGCGTAATAATCGACACAACGAATCGATAATGAAATTCGTTGCCAACTCTTTTGATAATCGATTTTTATCGATTTTATCGATTCGTTGTTGCAGCCCTACTGTGAACGCAGCGTTGTGTGATATCGCGGATAAACTGCAGTAACAGCGTGCGAGGCTGCGGCTCCGTCTCCCGTGGCTTTCTCACATCCCGGTTAGCCGTGTTGCTAATGAGCACTGTTACGGTTTCTGTTTTAATCATGATGGATTCTCGAGCCTTTTGTTATTCGTGCCTCTTAATTCTTCATTACACGGATGGCTGTGCTGTCTCTATGGTAACCTTTCTCAGCCACCAGTCGTACAGGTTCACAAGGCATTCCCCCCCCCCCCCCCCCCCCTCGGTACGTCTGACCACCACGGCTTGTTTTGAAGGCACTGTGGACTAACTCTTGCTCACTCGACTGCATGTTGACACGATCGGCGCTGAACACTGTGGTCTGCTTCTACATGTTGGGATTGTTTGTTGCATGGTTGACCAATCCACACACTTCTGATGGAACGATTGTGTTTCAGGGATTTCAGTTCAACTCTTTAAAAAAAAAAAGCCCCAAATACCACGCAGACCTTTCCCTCGTTGTGTTCCTTTACTCTTTCTAATAACAGCTCTGCAAACAACGTCTTAATACTATTAAGCAATGCTGATACAGCTTCAACTTGGCACGGAATTAATGTATTTTACTGTTTTGTACTGATGGGAAAATTTAGCACGCCCCTGTTTAGTTTTTGATTAAATGTTTATGATAATAACATAATGCTAATAACAATAGAAATGAATCATTCCTCAATAACAAGCCCTGTGTTATAACGGCTAGAGAATACAATAATCTCAGCCGGAACAGTGAACTAGTCTTTCTCCTGGTCGACCTCATGGAAGCTCACACTCAGCAGGGAGGAGCTTCCTCTGGCTGATCCGGCCACATTTAGCCACCTTTAAAAAAAAAAATAAAAAAAAACATCTCATTGAGTGTGCAGAGATAACATTGTGTTATGTTCCTGTCATTATCTCAGGTGAAGAACAGAACAAAGAAGAAGCACCACCGCCGCCGCCGCCAGATGCGGAGGAAGAGACCCAGTGAGACACAAGACGAGTCCTCTTCCTCCGACCCATCCTCCCTTTTTTCCTCTCCTCCCAGCACTAGCTTCTGTCCCCAGCCACAGTTTTCAACTGGGTTTATACTGCAGCCCACACTCTTCCTCTCCCCTCCATTTCTACCCATTTGTCTTACCCTTTCTCCTCATATGCATGTCATGTCCCGACCCCCCCAACAGGGCCCGCTCGGGTCTCCATTTCCACTTCCCAGGAGTTTTACCTTATTTTTGATGACTCATTTTGCAAGCCTGTACCCTTTAAGGTTCATGTCCTCTTTTACTGTTTTGTCTTTTCTTTTGCTTTACTTTGCTGTATTATCTGTTGCCAAGTACGCTTGCTTGTATTTCTAACACACATATGCAAGAGTTTATTTAAAGACAATACTTAGCTGTTCAACTTTTTCCTGTATTTGTGTGTTTCTAAACAATATATTGTCCATGCAGTCAGTCAGTTTTGAAACATTTCAGTTTGCAAATTGAGGAAATAAAGTGGCGATGAAAGATTTAAAAGGGATGTGTGAAAGCTTTTTGGAAGAACTAAGTGCCCTCTTTACTTTGTGGTTACCAAACCTGCTCCTTCGACACATCAATAGTTGTTTTTTTTAATGACAAATAGCAGAATGTCCTCCTTCTCCAAGCATCACTCTGACCTCTATTCTTGTCCATTCTCGGACCAAGTAATGTGCTGCGAGGCTGTAGCGCTTTTGCTAATGGCAGATAGTTAGGTAATGGCTTTCTAGCAGACAGAACGAGTATGTGTGTGCGTGGGAGGGGAATGCTCAACACTATTGATTGTAATATAATGCGGTTTTGCATTGGCACCATATTAAAAAAAAAAAAACAATTTTGGGAAATAGAGACCTGCTCTATCTTTACTGTCCTGACTATTTCAGGTTTCCTCTTCTCAACTCTCTTTCCTACTCCTCGTTTCCTCTCTTCATTCTCTTCGGTATGTGTAACGTGAATCTGATTTGTACGACTGGATATTCTCAACGGAGCCACAAGTACCATCTGTATTCTTACTGAAACACAGCATGGAATTAACATTAAACTTCAAATTCAAAAATGTTAAATTCAAATGTGTAAGATGTTGTCTTTTCCTGTTCGTGCTTTGGTTTGTAATCACTAGAGGGCAGTGCTGGCCAGCAGTAGCAGATTGTATTCTGCATTGAAAGCATTGATTCTGCTGTAGTGGTTCAGAGTAACTAAGTACATTTACACAAGTACTATTTTGTGGTACTAGCGCTCTAATAATATTCTACTATATCTATCTGACAGTTGGCGTTAACTGTTTCTTTTTAGATGGTTTTACCTAAAATGTGACGAGCTTGTACACTCTGACACAACTCTGCGGTTTAATGTAGAAAATATATATTTTGTTTTGTATGTTCACTTTTCGATGCAATCGTATGTCTTGAAAAACGTATCTCTAGTATCTCATAAAAGCAACAATAAGTATATACCACATCTTACAGTGTCTTAAAATGTCAAATAGTGTCAACAAAAAGTGATGGTACAGTATGTTGAAGAAAGCAGTATAGTATGTGGAAAGAAATTGTATTTTATGTCAGATTTATAATGAAAAAGTCAGTATTGTATGTCATACAAATGGGTCATTGTATACTACATAGTCTCATTAAAATAAATTGTATAGTATTCCATAGAAAACTCATTTAACGTCTTGGTACATCTTAAACTAGTAAAAATCATAGTTTAGTATACCAAAAATGTCAGTATAGTATTAAAAAATGGATAAAAATGTCATGAAAAAAGGCATCGTATGTTGTAAAAAGTCAGTATAGTATGTCAAAAGAAATCTTAGTATAGTATAGAATGTCAAAAATGCATATTATAGATTGTTGAAAAGTCAGTATAGTATGTGGAAAAAAGTCACAGTATGGTATGTTAAATGCTGTACTTGTCATTCTCTACAGCAGTGATTCTCAACTAGTGGGCCTGAAGCAGTTGTACTCATTTACGTGAAACGTGTGGGACGGGGACTTGCAAGAACAATTTCTCTGCACAAGAGAGCTCCCTATACTACGACTGCAGAGGACATGTTCAGCTCAGGTTCAGACTGCACCATCTTTTCATTAAATACATTTGAGAAGTTGAACATTTTCCTCGATTTGGATCGCAGCTTGTCATTAAGGGGTGACGGTGGGTCCCGCAGCCAGACCACTTGATAACCGCTGCTCTACAGAGAATGTTAAGAACATTAGTACTTCCAGTGTCGTTCGTAGCGTTAGCTGTGAGCTGCCGGCTGGCGTTCACCGTGTTGAGAGCTAATCGAAATGCTCCCAACCTTGGACCTTGCATCTTTAAGAAATATCACAAAACAAGTTATAGTATAGCACGCTGAAAAATACCATGAAAAAAGAGATGGTATAGTACATCATAAAAAGTCATAAGATAATACATTACAAAAGACTCATACAAATGTAATAGTTGTATAGCGAGACATAAAAATGTCAAAAAACGTTTTAGTGAGCCATACCATAGTTTGTCTTTAAAATGTCATACGAAGTAATTACATAATCTTTTATAAATAATGTCTAAAAGTTACAATATTTCATAAAAAGTCACAAAATAGTCATCAGTATAGCACTTCATAAGTATCATAGTATTCGATGTCATTGAGTCACAAAACAGTATAGTTTGTCGTAATAAAAAAAAAGTCAGTATAGTATTTATATAAGTCAGGATACAGTATATCGTAGTCATTGTATAGTATGTCACAAAAATGTCATAATATAGTTTAAAATATACTGCAGGAGTAGTGTGACAATTTGTAAACATTGTCTTTTACATAGTTTTGCCCTCATTTACATGTATTCATTAAGACTTTGATCCTTTTTTTTAACTTTTCGTTTGCTGTGGAAGAAAGCGAGAAAAATATTCTCTTTAAAAACTCAAGGCAACATAGGGCAAGCAATCGACATACAAGTATTCCTTTGAATCTTAATTCAATGGAATACTTTATGTGTTTGTGCCTCAAGATTAGATAATAAAGTAGTGTCGACTTTAATGGGATAGTTCACCATTCTTTGCGAGCATAATTATTTGTTCTTTTTTGTCAGGCTGGCACTGTCCAAATGTTAAGGAGGCTATAAGTTGGACTACTTTTTTGGCAGGGAGTATTGACTTCCTGGAAGAATAAGTGCATTCCTAAAAATGTTGAACTAAACTGTTGAACTACTTTGCTGTCCGTTGGAGGTCTGGGGCCCTGGGGAAGTTATTTTGCAAGGCTCCTGATCTAGCCTTGGCAAAGAGGTCACCAAAAACCTTAGAATTCATCCTCTCAGGACCATAATAATCATGCAAAGTTTCAGCACAACGTGGGCATTTGTCGACATATCAACGATGCTTCTCTCTCATCTCTACATGAAATAATGACACAGTACATTGCAATTTGAATTCTTTTTTACTTAAAAAAGATCAAAATAAAGATGTACAATTGAACCAAAATAAGACGCCATATTACACTTCAGCTCTAAAGACGGACGGCAGGACAAAAAAGGCATGACCTGAAATTTCAGCTGGTTACTTCGCTGCAAACTTCCCCGTCCTGCCACATCATGTGTGCGGGAACAGATGAGAATTGGGAAAAACAACGAAAATGTTTAGAACCAACTCCATCGTGGGCTGGTGTTGCTGAAGATGTGGCTTCTTGTATCCTATTGCAGATTGTCCTTCCAAAAGGACACTCAGCGAGACTGGAGCAAATCAATTCCTGCTACATTGTCCAGCCTCCCTGGACGATCCACAGTGTTTCAATAAGGAAGGGCTCTATAATCATTGTTCAACATATAAACAGTGGCTTCATCAGCTCAGGTTCAACGTCTTACTGGCATTACCGTAGACACTTCAAATAACATATAATGAGAGAGAAATGGCAATTTTTCAATTTCACATCATGGTTTTGATTCATGTCTCCACACACATAATGGTCTTAAAGATCTACCCAGATAGCACTGGACTGTCGACATTTATTACCAGGACACAGACAGTTTCTTTTTAATTTCTCGGTACAAAAAATAGATCAAAGAGAATGAAAAAAATAGTTATATTCTGACTGCGGAAACTTGATTTGTAAAGCTCTACTCATGAGCTACTCTCCGGGTCTACGTCTGCACAGTGAGGGGTGTGGTTTAAGGATTGGGGGTGGAGCTACTTAACATTCATTGTTGAATATATTAATGAATTTGTACGCAACAGGTATCAGAATATTTGGGCAGTTGATACCCCATTCACATTTAGAGTTTGAATGTTCCTATATAATAAAGTTAAGTATTCAACACGTAACGGATTTTAACACTGCTCTCCACATGTCTCCTCTTTCAAGTGGCATCATCTTTTTCATTATTGCGATGAATAAAGATCTTTAAAGATGATTTACAAAAAAAAACAAAAAAAACTGTCTGTCCACTACAGTATCTATGTACATCTGTTTAAAAAGCAAGCATGTTACACAGTCGTCCCTATGTACAGCTAACTTCTGCATTTTCTTTTTCGTGGAATATACATATTTACTCATTTTCACAGTTTCCTATGTTTGCTCTTATATTCAATATCAATAGATTTCATTTTTGTAATTATGAATACAAATCATTTTCATCATATCTTCATGGCACTGGGCTTCAACTCTCCCAGAGTCACTTGTTGATATCTCGTGAGATTGTTGTCTCATGAACGCTGCTCATGTCTGTGTAGCAAATACTGTTCAGCTTGAAAACAATCTTGATTGTGGTTCAGTTCTTTTTTTTTTTTTTTTTTTTTCTCTTTTTGCCAATTCACAGCAATCCAAAAAAGTTTTGAATTTCAAGTTTACAGTTTTCTGGTCTTCGTCTTTATCATATTTCATGATATTTTTCATTTTCTTTCTTCTCTGTTGCTCTTCACATCAGTGGCGTGGTAAAGGTAGAATGGCTCCAGTGGATTGCAGTGTCCCCTTGATTCAAAACAAACGCTTCCGTGTGGCCACACAGTAAAAAAACACAAAAAAAAAACACAAAAACAAGATTTTTCTGCCTCTGGTTTCCACAGATTTCTGAGAGAAACCATCGAGCCACAACGAGTCGTGACCTCTAACAGTGGGATTTCTTGTTAGCGCCTCCTGTCGGTCTCGTCTCGCCCACTGGAGGTAACCTGTTGGGTGTGTGAATCCTGTTTCTTCGTGGTAAGTTTCTGGTTGTTTCGTGGGCGGTGTGATTATTGTTTTTTCTTGTTATTGGAATAAGGCACTTGAGAGGTTTTTGGTTTTCACGGGAGCTCAGAGGAGACCAGGGCGAGGCCGGAGCTCTGGCGGAGGGGAGGCCCGGTGTGGACGGCCTTGGGACAATCTGGCGTCAGCACCCGTCCGTTCTCCCCGACGCTGCCTGTGATGGACAGACGGGCCTTGTTCCTCATGGCTTCTGTGAATGTTAGCTGAGGAGAGAAATAAAGAGATTTTGTGTGGGTGCAGGTGGAAATAAGACAAATGTGTACATTTGCAGATTGGAGTTTTAGGATGTGTTCATGCCAGATATGATCCTCAATCAACCATATAAAGCTTTATGTTTTTTCTGAAAAAAATATAACTATTCCCATTCATTTCGTCCATACATAGTACATGCTTTGATCCAGAATAATCAAGTCTTAAAACATTCCAACAAACTATAAAAGTTTGCTTATGATATTACCTGCAAACATGTGAAGTTCTAACCATAAGTTATATCAGTTATAACAGCATTGTACTCATTATAGTAATGGCTGAGATGTGGGGACACAGCGTCGCTCAAAAGAAGTCAAATGTGGGAAGAAACACAAGCAGTCTGACAAACATACAGTAAAAAAACAACTCTTAACTGAATTTTCCAACCTTTCAGACTACACTGAATCACCAACATGTTCTCACTCCCAATCCCTCAAATACCACAGCTTGGTCAGTGGCCCTAAGCTTCAAACTTCAGGTACATCTCTAGCGTAGAACTAAAACTCCAATCTGAACTTCAACATTATCTGTAAAACAATCGGTATAACAGTCTCACAGTACGGTACAGTTACATGTAATAAACAGTAGAGCAGCGAAACACCTTTCACAGCCATTCAGTACAGTATCAAGCCAGCCCCATACTACATATAAATCCATTAGCGACAGAATTATTACACAGTGAGTGATAGTTGCAGGCAGTGGGACAGGGAAGCTGACTAAGCAACAGTCAAGCTAATGAAGAGTTTGAGCTGAAGTGCTGATGGGGGACACATAACCATGTTGGACAGATATACACCGGGTGTGAAAAGATTTCTGAACGCCTAATAGTCAAGGACCTGGGGGAAATATCCAGAGGAAACAGCTCAACATCAATAAAGTCAGCTCAGCTCAAGGGATACTTCTCTTATGTTGACTTTAGCCCGACAATGTACAGTGTTTAAACATGGCGTTATGACATAGGGCTTCCTGTGTGCTCAGGGTGGATTTCTCATTAAATTTGTTCAGTGGCTGTACATTGATGGCCTATTGTAACTGACAGACTGGAGACAGTAATATCACTCAGCTGCAGCATGTACTACTCGGGTTCAAGTGTGTGTGTACGTGTGTGTACAGGTCATCACAAGGCTACAAAGAACTTTTGATGGTTCGCTATGAGAGAAACGTTGAGGTTCAGACACTAGACGGACGGATGTACTGCAGTTTGATGAAATGTCCTCACAAGTGTAGACGTGTGTGTACAAGTAAGACATTGGTCCTCATTTAACATGCCTTTCCTACCTGTTTATATGCTATGGGTGCAGTGGAAAAGCTGCTCCCCACAGCAACGCGTCTGAACGGAACACATTCTCGCGTTAAAACTCGTAATAAATGTATTCTAAGACTGTTCCTATAATTTACATGCCAATGAAATGACTAATCTTATTTAATTTGTTTAAACTCGCATTTTCATTGTAAGACTACTGTTTCTAATCAAATTGCAGAATTTCACAA
Organism: Pholis gunnellus; assembly: GCF_910591455.1. Classification (NCBI taxonomy): domain Eukaryota; kingdom Metazoa; phylum Chordata; class Actinopteri; order Perciformes; family Pholidae; genus Pholis; species Pholis gunnellus. The sequence goes on from NC_136540.1 coordinate 14,775,287, forward strand.
GGGTGATCAATCTTGGGATTTATTGTATATTTTCAACATTATTGAATTCTTATGAATACCACATTGGATTATCGTCTTCCCAACGAGATCAGAATGAGTAATATGTTTTTCGATTTAGCCAGGAAAATGGGTCACACGGTATGCTCGCTTGATAAATGAGGGCCAACGTCTGCAGCCACACAAGCTGCGAAGCAGTAGAGGCGACGTCATGTCCGAGGATGACTCATCGCTTCTTGTCACATTGAGAAAAAGCTAGAACGCAGACCAGGACGTCACATGACCACATATAGTGAGCAGTAAAGACAGAGAAGTGGGAAGCAGTTTTGCCACTGGTCACGACAGTCACGTAGCATGGTAAAGCTAGCACGAGGATATGATAGGTTTCACTTACAGTCTCTGTGCAGGGAGCTAGTGGGGGGGGCAAAGGCTTAGGCAGAACTTCTATGGAAACCCCAACTACATCTTATCAGCTTCCCCATTGCTGCCATACCCATTGAAAACCTCGCTAAACTCGGCTAAGTTGTGGATGGTGGGGCTGAGCCTCGGGCTCTGGCTAGGCTCGGGGCTATGGTGGGGGCTGCCTGTCTGGCAGGGGTAGCAGTGGTCGTGAGGATGGTGGTAATGGGGGTGTTGGGACTGGGATTGGGACTGGTCTTCCACCTTCATTCTCTTGGCCTCGTTGCGCGACTTGTAGCAGAATTCGATGAGGGCCACCAGCATGGCCAGGCCCAGGCCCCCAACGAGGATGTAGAAGACCCCCGCCACGTTGCTCAGACTGAGGGCCTGGGATGACTTGTCCTGTAGCCGGCGGCGGGGAGAGGAACAAACACAAACGTCAGCGCAAGCTTTAGCAGAAGCAGCAAAAAGTGTATACAAACACTCAACATTTATATATAAGACAATGTGGAAAAATTACACATCAACTTCACATGCACGCACACACACACAACACACACACACACACACACACACACACACACACACACACACACACACACACACACACACACACACACACACACACACACACAAACACAACATAGATCACTACTCTTCCTCTATCTTCTCAATCTGCTGCTCCACAGCTGTACGTAGCCATGCTAGCAAAATGATCTGCTATCATCTTAAACAGAAATCGGTTAACTCTCTACGTTAAAAAATCTGTTCAACCAAAGTACAAAAAAAACATGTTTTCTCACTTATCCCCAGTGCTGCTAAACATGCAGATAGTTTTGGTTATATTTGCCCAAGTTTTGCACCTTTGACATGTTTGGCCTCTACCAAATCTGTGGTGCTCACAGCACTGAAAAAAAAAATCATCAGCAACGTATATCTCGGGAAACAATGTCCAAATTGACTTTGGGCAATCCAATATTTAGACTGTGTGACAACAGCCATGGTTTAACTTTATTGCTTGTCACACTCTGCGAGGTAGAAAATGCTGTGGAACCTTTCACAGATGCTTCTATGTATAAGCCGGGTATGCTGGGTTCTAGGATGAACCCTGAAAGGGTTACAGTGGGAGCCTTTGTAAAATGTTCTGGACCAAAAAGAGTTCTCCCATGGGAACCGTAGCGCCGTTATTCCCAAGAGTGTAGAGATAGTCCCTGCGAAAACTGCTGACAGCACGTTCTGTGGATTGTCTAAAGAAACAATGGCATTGTTCCTGGACAGAGATGCTGCTGCAATTAAAATGATCTGCATGCCTACATATAACTAGAGGTAAATGAGAAAATCTGTTTTTGTAAGTTGGATGAGCGAGCCCTTTAAATTCCCTGCATATTTCAACAGCCTGCCTTGTCTGTCAGCTCTGACATTCACCTTTTTAAACCCTTTTATTCAAATGTATGCAGCTGATCTGTCTGAGCTCTGACTCTTGCTCCTCCCTGCCATTTATCTCCCTTCGATAAATCACTTACTCCCTTCCTTAAGGGGCATTCAACGCATTACCGTGACACAAAAAGACTGCGTGTCATGCTTAAGTCTCATTTGCAGGTGATAGCGTTGTGTGTCCTGCACTTGGGGCTTAACGGGGGTCTGATTACGAGAACATGACTTGATGTGAAAGGTGCATGCTGTTCTATTTAAAATGTGGCAGCTCTCTCCATGCTCCAGTGCATCAACAAACTTGCCTCGCGTGTGCGCTACCACAGTTGAGGCATACAATACTGGCATCTCGTGTGACATACGGTAACGTCTTGAACATGCCCCGGGTTTGTCTGAGGTGACAACCGATGTGAGCGCGAGCCCTCATCTGCAGTTGCAAACACATAGCTTAGCTGCTGTAAAAGTGTTAGCGCTGCACCATGCCTTGTGTCTGTCATGCTGTATCCCTCGGGCTACGCTTTAGAGTCTCTACCTGCACGTCTGTCACTTGCTCTCGCTCAAGAGTATTATATGTGTGTGTGTGCGCATATCAGCCAGCCTGCTGTAATAGCAGAGCAGTACTGCCAGCGTTATAAAAGGTGTGCATAGAGACAAAGAGAGGAGGGGAGGCTCCCGGGCTGGTGGGGACTGACCTTACTTCCCGAGTCCTTGGGTCCACACTCCCCTTTATCGTACCACCATTTGTTTTTCAGTTTGTCTAAGACTCCTGCTTCACTCAGTTTCAATACGGCAAGGTTTACAGGCGTTCTTCAAATCACGGGGGGGGCGGGGAAGGGTGGGGGTGGGGGGGGAAAATAACATAAATAACATCATAGGACATGTTATTTTATGTTATTCAATCAGAAGAAGCCCAACAAGAGCAGCTCAGTACTCTTCACAAAGTGACGAAGCCGGGAAGGGGCCCCACTTGTGCCACATGTCTCTTTGCTCATTGGTTGAGATAGTGCTTTGCAGGGTCGGGTTTATTGGGAGATATTAAGGGGAGGGGGCCGAGCCAACAGACATATGTGGGGCCCCGGCTGCATCGCTTTTTCTGGAACAGGCACATGCTGCCGGGACTTTTTTTTAGTTTTTTTTACAACAATCACAGAGGCCAGTACTGTCAACCCAAAACTATTGGCTCAGAAAAAAAGTGCTTTATGCTTAGTAGTGCACTTAAACACCTAATATGGGGCTGTGGTGTTCTAAGATACTTATTTTAAGCAGTAGTTTTACTTTTCCAATCTATCGCTACACAAGCGAATATTTTTACTTCGACAGTACTCGCTCTCCTCTTGGGATTAAACGTTTCCTAGTCACTGTACTGTAGGGGTCGACCCGGCAGATGCTCCTGTTCCCAACAAAACACATTTCTCTTTTACCCACATCAAGGTCACATGGGCATAGCGACATAGCGGCTAACCTTCTCGCCACCGCCTCCGCTGCCACACTCTCCTTTGTCGTACCACCACTTGTTTTTCAATTTGTCCAACAGGCCTTGCTCATTGAGTTTTAACACTGCCAGGTTAACTGCACTTCTTGAAAACGATAAAACATATTTGGTGAGAGGGGGTGAGTATGCTGTCCAATTTGGGAGGGAAAGGAAGGGGGGGGGGGGGGGGGAGTAGCAGTAAGAGAGGGACAAGGGTGGAAAAGTGCATTAATGCTCTAAACGGTTACATTCCAGGACCCAAACACACACTGAACACAGATCTCTCCCCTTTTAATGTGCTGTCTTAAGTAAAAAGAAATCTATAATATGAATCTTATTTAATTTCATAAGCTTATACTTAGCCTGATGCTTCAATAAAAAATTTGATTTCAGTTAATATTCTCCCCGTCTAAAAGGGGGGAAGTTACGTGTATGTATCCATTAAGTACACATTTAAAACCTTATGCTGGGTTGTCGTTTTTTAAACTAATCAGCTCGAAACATAAAAAAATCTGTTTTAAACCAACTCTCAAAGTGTTAGTGTTAGCATTTACTTACACCAGCTAGCTATTAAACGTGCTAGTGACAGAAGATGAAAACAATATGAAATAAAAATAAAAAAAACATGCCTCTGCTTCATCAACAATGAGAAAAATGACTTTTAGTTATTTATATTTAATGACTAAAAGTATTCTATTAAATTGTATTTCTTTTACCTCCACAAGCACAGTGGCTCTTGGGATTAGACGTGTCTGGTAATGTAATATTTCAGTCTGGACTTAAATATCCCAATATTAAATGGACAATCACGGTCCCCAGAGGACGATCCCTAAGGACTTTGGTCTCGTCTTTACTCAACAGGGCATAATGAACAGAAAGTGGAAACTTAAATTTGCCCAATACTTTGGTTTAACACAGTTTGTGTAGGTTTACCTTTTCAGGCCTTAAACAACTTTAAAAATGAATTAACCAGCGCAGAGAACATCACAGATATACTGAGAGTAATCTGGGAGTAGGGTCGCATATCAACATAGCTTTGCTTTAAAGGATCTAAAGTTTAGGAACCACTGGTTATGGGAAGCAAATATCCTGAATTTATTTTGCAACAAGCATACATGTAACTGTCCCATAATGTTTTCAATCCTAACATGGATAAAAGCATTGAAACACAATACTTCATTTAGTAATTCATTTCTTTTTTTTGGCACAGAAATGGTCCAATTTAAAACACTAAATATTGGCAAAAAATGTTGGCAATGTCAGTCAGAGAATATCTGCACCAGCCAGCGCATTGATAACCAGACAGCTCCAAATAATTTGGACCTGTTTTACACATGTATATAGTGTATGCACGTCAGCCGATTCAAAGCTCACAGCATTTATGAGCATTAAGCTCTTCTGGAAAATCACTATTGACTTGAATAAAATGCCCGTGAAAAGATGTTTAAATGAAGTGTGCATTTTAATTTCATGGGTTCTTTTGAAGGCTGCTGTAGCGATGTCTGATGATAGTGGAGAGGAGAGAGATGGAGATAGAGAGAGATTTGTATCAGTGTGCGTTTTGATCCTTTTAATTTATTTGCATCATTATGAAAAATAAAAACAGTCAAAAATGGAAATGGATCAGAAACACAAAGCGACACAGCTGATATTTCATTTTTAGCTGACGATGTTAGCGGAGCCACGTGAAATAACAGCATTGAGCCACAACTTTGCCTGCTCATGATGTTGCTGGTGTGTTTTCTCGCTGGAATCCGGACAAATGACCGACGGAACACGATAATCCCCCAAAACACAAGATGGGAGGCCCGGAGGAGGGGGACTACCGTGATCTGTCAGGGACTCTTCCCGGTCAAAGCAGTGGTCGAAAACTGGCACCAGCCTGGCTGCAAAACAAACCAGTAGCTGCTCTGTACTTCAGGCTTCATGTGCAGAGGAATTTACAGAAAATCACTCACAGGGTTTGATTTACTGGCTGTGAGGAGTTGACTGCTTTGAAACACATTACTTTGTTGCTACTTATCCACACAATGAAAAAACGTCTTGTTTTCAATGCACTCTCTAATTACACATGATCAATGATAGCAATGCTCCCCTATTATCTATTTACACAGCAGAGATGCTCAGAGCCTTTATAAAAAGTGCTCTCACTGGTATATTCTAACATGTTATCGTACCTATAACCTATAATAAATAAGTGCAAGCAATCATGGAGCTGTTCTCCGCTGTTTCGCAGACCTGTACACACTCATACACAAACGCCTGTTAATCTTTTGCCTTCAGTATATTTATCCATTCCCTTCAGTGAGACCTTGCCGCCGGGCTTTTGATCAATGAGTGTGCGGATTGAAAGTGCAACTCCCCACAGTAATGACACTGTATTCCCGGGCAGGTCTGTGCATTCCACTACGTGTGGGAGGCAGTGGCAGAGTCTGGCAGAGTCACCCAGGGCTGAGCATTCACATGGCTCCCAAAACACTATTTCAGTCACTTAGGTGTAAAAGAAAGAACCAGTCAACCGTGAAGGAAAGCTGAAGTAGCATTAGCAAAATACTCGTTACTAATTATACATCTGTATATCAAGAATGCAGATTATCTAAAATGGCATTTTCCAAGTAAGACATTTTAAGGAGTTTACTAACAGCCTCAAGCATGCCATTCCAACATGTCTGCCCAAACAAGCAGGCACAAGCACAAATATTTACCTGGTGTGGAGAGCTGTGAAGAAAGAAATAATGAAATAACCACCCCTGCATGATCCCAATGACTCCCACATGCGTGCCACAAAACATGAATGACAAAAAGCCACTACTTCTGCCCTAAAACAGACACATGAAAACGCCCCACCCGCCCACCCACCCACACACACTAAGCAAAGTAGAGACAAATAAAGATACAAAAGGCGGCACACCAGGGAAGGTGGAATACCATAACAACACGTAGAACATATTGTTACACTACTCCACCCACCTTAACTGTGAACCCTTGGGTGTAGCTACTCCGTAGCCTTTGGAGTCCAAGTTTCCTCCCACTTTCATCGTGTCGCATGGCTTGCGCTGTTCTGTGTACTCGTTCATGGTGGACTCCAAGAGGAAGGCGTATTTCCCTTTGGACTTTCGGACTTTCGCCACGCCTTCTGCCGTGGTCTTTGTGAAGACCGTGGGCTCGGCCGACTTCATGTAGCCCCACATCTTCTCGTAGACGGCGATTTTTGACCGCTGTGGGGTTTTGAGGGGGTTGGAGGTTCAAAGGTAGATGTGGTGTGAGAGGTGGAGGGAAGATGGAGACAGTATATCCACAACACCAGGTAGAAAAAAAAGTGTTTTTAAGATTTGAAGCATTCTAACACATTCTTACTAAATACATCCCAAGGAGAAATATATGCACTCATCTTTGTATGAACTACTTCTATAACTTACCATAGCTAGAAAACTGTCATTGGGATTTAGCCAAGCAGATGGTAAAAGTGCTGCCATGTAACAGCTCAGGGCAACTCCTCACCATTCAATCTGCCCACTAAAAGGGCTTGTTTTTGCCACTCACAGGCTGAGATAGTTATTATAAGCAGCTGATGTCATTATGGAAAAGGGCCCAATGGAGAAATAATGTTGCATAATGGAGAGCTATGTTGCTTTCACACATAGCTTTGTGTTTTCTACAAGATGTTCAATGTCATGGCTGAATATTTAGCTGATATCGACAATGTAGAGCCGATTTCACAACCAAGACTTCTCAGAGCGTGAACACCCAATAACAAACGGACCGGGTCAAGCGATAGGTAAAGAAATACGGTGTAGAAATACCGCGCGCGGCTACATTGCAGCCCGATAAGCAGCGTTCTCCCTCAATACTGGACTAATTAGCCCCCATTCGTCACTTGAACACAAATACATAGAAAATAAGGTCCAGCTTGAAAAATACCAAAGTTACCCTTTAATGTTGCACATTGTAACTAGGACTTTATCACATATTTATTTATATATACATGTAATCGCTTGAGTTCCTATTATATTATTACTGTATAGAATGTGTACATTACACTGCAAATCTATTACATAAATTACATTATGTACTTCATTATGTATTACTATGTATACAGTACTTATTATTCATACCTATAAAGTGCAGTAGTGAACGTATTTGTGCGATTTTTTTAACAATTCACTAATATTTGGACGACATAACTATAATTTCTATGACGCAGGGCTGCCACGTAGACCTGCTAAGCTCCCTTACGTTGCTGCAAAGAGTGATCAGTTTAGCCTTTTTCTCTGGTGTGTAGAGGATGTGCGTATTGAATAGGTTTCTCCTACCTGTCTGCCCGAGAGTAGATTACTAACCCCAGTAACACCAACTCACCCTGAAGAACTCTTTGGTCGAGCCGGAATCCAAAGTGCCGTAAGCGATGTCTGTCTGCTTTGCCAGATCCTCGGCACTCTCAATGGGGGAAACCATCCTCTCCACAGTGAGGAAGGCAGCCAAGTTAGCCGTGTAGGACGAGATGATGATGAGAGTGAAGAACCACCACACTCCTCCAACGATTCGACCCGATAACGATCTTGGAGAGGAGTGAGGTGGAAGAGAGAGGAAGAATATTTCGGGGACAGTTTGAAAGGATTAGAAAGCAGAGAGGATAAGAGGAAGAGAAAAGGAAGAGGAAAGAGAAAAAAAAAGAAAAAAGGGAATTGCCAGAAAGAAGAGCCAGGAAAAGGGTTATTGGAGTGGTAAGATAAGGGTAAGGAGGAGAGGAGGATGAGGGATCAGTGGGGTAAGATAGAAAGACAAAAAACAACCAGTCAGTGTTGGAAAATACAGTGAAAGAATAGTAAAATTGAAGGAATGAAATATGACTGAAGCATGGAGAGACTAGCCACCACTGTGGACACCAAAAGTGCTGGTGAGCCACCACACGGTGGAGCTCTGACAACACTCAAACGCTCCACAGCTGTATTTACCCCTCATTAGTGCAGATTGCCTCATACACAAATCCCCCACGCTTGTGTTGACCAGCTTTGATACAGCAAAGATTGGCTACTCCTGTCCCTTCTTCCCCACGCACCCGTCTTTTGTGTTTATTGGTGGGATAAAAAAAAGAGCTGCAGGTCCCCCGGCCGGCCGGCGTGGCGGCAGCGGCACTGTTCTTTTCTTGTTTGCTCGCTCGGGGGAGACAGATAGCCCGCTGCTCAGGAGCAGCAGAAGGTCGTGAGGAGAATCTTAAACCGTAAATGCTGCATTGAGGAGAACAAACAAGATCTCCCCTCGGTGCAAATCAGACAGCAGAGGATACAAAACCCTCAGGCCTCGCTGTCAGAAGGAGAGACAGCGGGAGAGATGGGCATATGAGAAGGGGGCAGAGAGAGGCGTCTGCAACAGTCAGTGTTTTCTTGGCGGGTATTTCCACTGGGTCTTACTGCAATCTGGCCATATTCCATTGTTCCCCATATACACAGGACTTCTCTACATCCTGTAATCTCCACGCATGTGCACCGTTTACAAAAAGCCCAAAGAACCTTGATTACCAGCACTGCTAAAGAACCTACTACCAACTACTACTGCTACGTTAATTGAACAAATAAGAGGGTTCTGCCAATTCAGCCTCACGCAGAACGGTCCCTCTAACCACAGATTTGGTGCGGAAGCCTCTGTTTTGTCGGTCTGTGGAGATGAAAGTGCCTGTAGCGGCTAAGGCGACTTCCAATAGAGAAAGTGCTGCAGTAGAGCATGTCTGCTCCGCACACACAGGAGGCTTTGCCCATGAAATAGACTTACTTGACGTATTAGCTCTGGATTTGAATACAAATGACTTCCCTCTCTCTTTCTCCCCACACTCCATTCTCCTTCTCCTTGAGACGATTTGAGTATCTCTGTGGCTTTTGAGCACAGAGAATTAGAACTGTAAAATAATGAGTAAAAGGGTGGAGGCAGGGTGTGCGTGACAAGATGCCTGGATGAGTTTTACCATCTCCCTCCTCTCTGCTGCTTTATTTCCTTTCCCTACCTGGCAAAAATCCCTTCATTCTTTCTATCAACCCGTTTCCATCTTTCTTGCTTTTTTTTTTTTTCTCCACACGAGCAGCAGTGGATTGTAGGCGTGTAATTATGGGACAAGAGGAGGAGTGTCTGTTTGCGTTCCCTCCATCCCTCTGCGCTGTGTGTTCGCTGGCTGATACCACTGACTTTGATCCACTGTGACACACTGCTGTGTCTCGATGGGCCCGTAGTAAACAGAGGGGATGGGGGAGTTTGGGTAATTCTCAGGCCACGTCAGTGTTTCCTCTATTCACCTTGAATTAACGATGGCAAAAACAAAATGGATACCACATCCTATACTTCATGATAACAGGGGCTCCATCATTAGGCTTTTATCCATACATTAGCTATACCCGTTCACCCTTGAGGGTTGCAAGGGAGCTGGAGCCAATCCCAGCTGACATTGGGCGAGAGGCAGGGTACACCTTGGACAGGCCCGCCAGTCAATCACAGAGGTGACACATAGAGAACACAAACGTTCACTCTACAGGCAATTTAGCAAATAAACCTGACCGGTATACGATTTATTTACATCCACCTTGAGATGATCATTTAACAGAACGTGTTCTTAAAGTTCAGGGTCATCATTTGGTCTGGGGTTTCTTACAGACATTAAATAAGTGTATTGTTAAAAAAAAGGTAGATTTATTGTATGTTGCATTTTTCTTTACTTTACCCTTTTACTGGGAGTTAATCACCTTTTTTGCTATAAAAAAAAATATATATTTTAACACAAAGTTTTTGAGTTATTACTTACTGACCAGAATAAATTTCAACTTCATTACAACACAAATTCAGGGTAAAATATGTCATGTCAAGTCTTCTGTCCTTGAGATACATTTACTTAATAGAGTAAGTGGTATTTTTCTCATGTTAAATTTCAGTGTGTCAAATATATGAAATCCTGGTTAAATGTCTGACATATTAACACCCTAAACAACCCGGTCTCACTCCAAACTTTGTCACTTTGTCAGTGGTACTTGGTGCACTGACGCACTAAGGCACCCTTTAACGATTGTATGAGAGGCTTTTGACCAACCACAATGTGAACCCAGAGCAAAGGGCATTGTACAAAAAGTGAGAAAGTCTGCATGTTGCACGTGATGCCAAAGACGAGGTTTACTTGCTTTATCGTATTTGTTTTCCACATTACTTTACTTACACCAGTTACATAACAAGCGTAGTTATTTAACCAACATACTTATTTTAACCCCAACCACGTACTTTGTTGCTGGCAGTTTGTCTGAGCTCAATTATTGTATAGCCTATTGTACAGTACATTGAGGGTTCATTAAACAAAAACAGTGCGGAAAAATATCTTGACGTGCCACCAATGTGTAAAGGCCTTAAGAAGTTTGTAAGAACAACAGATATGAGCAACTATATCATTTACAATAATTTCATATTTTGCAGTATAGGCTACATATTTCTTATTCATATTTTACCATATTTATTGTTGTTGTATTGTACTTTGATATACTTTGACATAGATATGTCTTATTTCTAGTTGAATGGGAGTAACTGTAACAAAACCTAATTTCTTCCCGTATTTCTGCTCCTGGCTCTGATGTCAGCGTTATGTTCTCAGCTCTGAGGTTTATAACTGCTGAATCATTTGCATTTCTAGTAATCCATGTACGTATATCTAAGTGTGGTCATTTCAAGAATTTGTGTGCAACGCAAAAGCTCTACCAAAAAAAAACAAAAACGAAAAATTGGAAAATGTTTCACTGCCGTTGTTTGTAGTGAAAAACGTTGGGGAGAACCTGACTGTAATGATGTACGAGTTCAGTTTTCCCACGAGTGGAGGAAACAAGAAAAACCAGACGGGGGAAGTATTAGAAGAAATAAAGTGGAAACAAAACAGAAATTGGCTACAGTGTTGAGGGAATGGGATTCATCGCAGCAGTCCAGGACGCCTCAGGGTATAAAGAGTACTAAATGTAGAAAAAAGAAAGAATAATTTCAGCAATTATACAGCAATTAGTCAGAACTTTCCCCCTACTGGTTAACTTGTTAAATTAATTTGTATTTGATGAGAGATCTAAAGAGGCTGGCATGGTCTACATGTTGGTGGCATTTCTGCACTCGCCTGCAACATGTTATGTAATTAATCTCAGCTAAACATGTAGTTCATCAATTGAATCTATTCATTTACTTCACAAAGCCTTTCCTAACTTAAAACTCACATTGTGTGGCAATGTGTTGTCCAATCCTACATCTTACAGTTTCCAAATATACTAGAACATAGACATCATTCTATTTGATGTGTCTGTGTAGCCATGAAAATGGCGGCTTGGGTTTGGATATTTCACACAGCGTATGACTCAAATCAACCCGTTCTCACTCCCTAAGAGTCAAATAGCGCAGCTTGGTCAGCGCCCATACAGGACTTTCACCTAGGAGACTGGTGTTCATGTCCCGTTTGAAACTAAAAGTCAGCATTGAAGTATTTTGTCATGTCAGTTAGTCGTTAGTACCGTTAGACCCGTGAGTCGCTAGTCAGTCAAGTAAATGTCCACCACAATCTCTTTCTAACTCTAACTAATTCGTTTTGTTGCCTAACTTTTTGGGAAGAAGGGAGCTTATTTTGAAGAGACATTCCACACTTCCTTTATTTCCTTTGATGTGAAATAAAAAGGCTGTGAGAGATGATTTGGTGCTTTTTTTAGAGTGTGTGTGTGTTTAGGTTTTCCACCGAGAAGAAAACACAGCAACATGAAGTGGAGGAGGTGATGACGTGAAAAACGGGGAGAGCTCTGACCTCGAGCAGAGCCTAAATAAATAAGGTGCTAGTCGGCTCCCAGGGTGTCACCTGCGGCGAGACCACACCATTTGACTTATTCATAGGAGACAGACTGTCACTCCAGATCCCACTCTTTGTTACTATACTTCAATTTTCTGTCCGCAGCCTCCCTCCCCACCTCAGCTGCAGCCTTATTATACTATTTACAATCTCTGTACCACTGTAATAAAGGCATGGTCGTGTAAAAAGGTGCAAATCAAAGGAATTACCTGTACTGTAGTAGTACACATGGTTATTTCCACCTTACAACCACAGTCATGTAACACTGCTGCTCTTTTGAATACTAATCCTTGACTTTCAGATATCATTCACATTGTCTTGTTATTTTCGTTTCTTTTCATCGCTGCTTAGCTACAGACAGCGAAACTCAACTCTTCCTGACGATTCTTTGTTTTAGTTTGTGACATTGTGTGAATAACCAAAGTCACACATTAACACAAACAAACTAACAGACCGGCAACACCTGTGTTCTGCGAGGTGAAATGACTGATTCTTTCAATGGAGTCTGGTTTTGGCAAGAGCATAGATGACGGCTTTAGCTCCGGTAAGAATCATAGACTGTATAGCTTTTTCAAGGTAAAATGGCAAATATGTACTGATTATAGTTTATAGTATTGATTTTTTTTAGGTCTGTGTGTCCACTGTCCACAGCAATACATTGCTTTGCTGCTCTGTCCGTACTAAAGTCTGCTTCTCCATGCTGGGGGCATGCCGGCCGCTGTCAGGTAATACACCGACAATGGAAAAGTACCTCAAACAACCCCACTTCAAAAGACAAAATCTATCCCTTTAACAAGCCAGCTACGTAAGTTATGTAACAAACGTACTTACTCTAACCTAACCAAGTAGTTTTGTTAGCTCATGTTGCTGGACATTCGTAGTAGAACGCACGAAAAACGACAAACAACTGTTCGTTAGATATCATACGATCCCTTGTATGCGGATACGTTGTGCTGATGTCTATCTGCCAGCTCAAATGGCAGCACTGGCTGCTGAGAAGGCCGGTGATATCATCAAAGATGACTTTCAGCTTGGGTGTTCTGCAGAACCCATTGCCCCGGCTGCATCATTGCCCTTTTTAATTGCATGATTTTCATTTTATGCATATTTAATGAGGATTGTTGAAGGGAGTCTGAGGTCTAAGACTTTCATTAACAGCTTCCCTGTAATGTTTGTACACACATGACAATGACAAACTGAGATAGCATCTCTCCATTAGCTCCAGGGATGATGCCTGCCAACCTTGAAGAAAAATGTCTTCTGTTTTATCGTAAGTGGATCAGTGGTTTTGCATTCACATTTAAAAACATATGCAGTTTGTTGTTTGTCTTTTAATTTGTCTGGTCCACTGATTTCCTTCAGAGTAATCAGAAAAACACTACAGATGTGCAGATCTACAGCCGAAAATGTGATTTAGTTTCAGGAGCAAGACTTTCATCATTTCAAAATGAACGCAGATCTGGTTTGGGGATCCTCACAAGATGTTTAGGGACAAAATAAAGGGTAGCAAGAGGATTGCTAGTGTAGGAAATGAGGAATAATGTATTCTACTACTGAACATTATATCTATTTTTTTTAAAGCTTTTGTCCAATCTTTCATCCTTTCCTGTGAAACACCGTTTTGTTTTACCTCTTTAAGGCCATTAAAATGGTCTAAATGAGGCACAATTTAGCTCACAAAACCTCATAAAGGTCAGTCAATGTATTAAGAGGTCACAAGGAAACAATGGCGGCACAAATATGAATTTAAATCGGAAACTGGGGAGGTTTGCTTTTGATGAAAGCTATTAATTATCAAGAGCGACCACAAAATCAAAGGGGGAGACCGTAAATTGGCACTTGACTTTGAAGCTATAGACCTCCACTCTACATACAGATGAAATCAGAGCCTCTAGCAATGGTGATAATTTGCAGGAATAGTGCGACGAATCAACAGAGTGTGAAGAAGGAGAAGCACTGCTGACATGAGCAATAAGCGATGCAGGAGAACTGCTGCGTGTCATTTAGATAACAAAGCTAATTGGCATTGAATTAATAGAATAATGGTATTTTGCAGATAGACCACTTGAAAGTAATTTCTCCTCTTCAAAAACGCAGCTTTTGTTGGCCTGAATTCACAAGTCAAATTAAAAGTTATACACTTCATCTGTAGCCATCATGGAACCTTCCATCAGTACGCACACACTCTTAGCTAATCAGGGCTAATCACACCAATCACAGCATCCTCATTAGCTCGCCAGAGATGTGGCAACTGTGACTCGGCAGACAGAGACAAAAGAGGATTCATCAGAAGCAACGAGACGGAAGTGACTGAAAACACCTGGAATGACCAGTCACACCTGCGTGGAGCGGCAGACGGCTGCCTTCATGCTCATATTGATATTTTCTGACTTGTTACACGGTGAGGATGTGACATCCTGCAGTCTCAGGAGAAAATACCAGAATAACTTCTGAGTTCTATTCATCTGGGATTTGTAGTCAATTAAAAAGACTATTGTATCACCGTTTCATTTAAGGTCCCCTCTTCTCCTGTTACCACGGAGACATTACCATTGGAGACCGGGATATTAATCACGGAATTAATTATTATGGGCTGCCTTGAGGGAGCAGAAGGGACTATTAACCCTTATTAAGAGAGAGGAGAAGAGAGAGAGGGGAAGATGTCTTGTGCTATTTCAACCTCGGCTTCTTCTGCCTAGTGGCTAGAGTTTCTACCCCTACAGCTTTGTTAGCTGATGGCTAATAAGATGCAATAGCTGTATTTTATGTCACTATTAATTTCTTTGACTACCACTGGACTGAATGCTTGTGTTTGTAGAGCCCATTTTAAAACACAATGAACCCAAAACTCTGAGTCCATCCCACTGTATTTGACGTTCTGTACACAACCACAGATAATACATTTGGAAACATGGATTGACTTGTGTGCTCATTATTTCTCGCTGGTGTAACATTAAAGGCTAGGTTTCTCCATCAAATACATGTATGTGTCTGGCCACTAGCTAAAGTATTCGACCCACTCACTAATAGCGTGCGTCTGTCGTCATTGTATACAAGCTGTAAAAGGGTCTGTTTCTCTCTCCCCGTTCATACTACACCCGGATACAAATGATCAATCCTGACATAGTGTGACCACCACTCACCGAAATCAAAACCACCAAATAATTATCCGCACAGATCATGAAGTTATCATGTGATCCTTTTTGAGGTGGATGAACACCAAAAGTTTCAGAGTCTGTGTTGCATGCAGACTGAGCTTCCACCGTCCAGCCAGCTCGCGACTGCAACTCATGAGCGAGCACTGCGGCCCTCGACCCAAGTTCGTCCCCTTCACCTCTGTCCTTGTCACTCCCTCCTCGCCCTTCTAATCTCCCCTGTGTGAAGGGATTTGCATATTGCCCTGTCAGGCTAAACTGGAGTGGAAGCGCTCCTGAGCTCTGGGGCTCTGTGCTGATGGATTGGGAGAGGCCCATGGGATTAGCAGTGACAGAGGGAATGCAGCGGGGACCACAGCCGGAGACAGAGAGGTTTGAAATGTAGACTTTTCATTCTGATGCCAACATTGTTGCGCGGCTCTAAAATCCTTATCTGCAGTACACAGGCGGAGATGTGACGAGCACTGGTGGTGATGGTGGTTGGTAGGGGTTGGGGGGTGGGGGGGTGGGCCGCACACATGTGAACAAAGCAAGTATACTCGTTAAATAAGTGTGCTTAATCACAGTCACAGGTCCACTGTAGTCTCTTCTAAAGGTTGCTTACGTGAGGCCAGGCTAATGTACCTCGGAATCCTCCTTCTGTTCTCCTCTGGTGTGGGAAGAAGGCTGAAAGATACAGGCTGGTTTGGTCCACCTTTCATCTCCTAAAATCTTACCAACAGTACAGGATCCATAAGGGCTTAAAGCAGATAAAAGAGGTATTATATGAAAAACTTAAAAATAACTACGGAGGCCATTATAGCGGTCGCTTAAAATAGCCCAAACAATCCATTCGCTGGAACTTTAAGCTCGACAAAGCCATTCAAACAGATAAGAAAGGCTCGACAGGAAATGGGAAACCGTTAAGAATTACAGGCTTTACCAGTCCATAGGTTCGACCCTTACAGTTAGGGCTGCACAATTATGGCCAAAATGATAATCAAGATTGTTTTGATCAATATTGAGATCACAAATTTTCATTCATTTTAGGGACAACATTTTTCTATTACACTTTCACATTTAAATAAACAGTCCTTATTCACAGAGCCTGTCCTAGAAGTCAAATGAAAGAAAAATTTGACATTGCCTCCTGGTGGCTGGCTGTTAGTTTAGAAAGCGTTGAAATGTGTAGACGATTAATTGTGCAGCCCTACTAACAGAAGATGTGGGCAGAGAGAATGCCGGAGTGTGATGACGTACAGGAAGCCTGATCTTTGATTGAAAAAACAAAGACGACCAGCCCTTAAATGCTGCAGAGGAACACAGACAGACAGTTACGTGTACAAGCCCTAATTTCTCCACCCTTCTACCAAAGTACTCCATGTTGATTAGACACAGGTCTGCTAGTTTTAAGCTCAAGGGATGCTGGGTTTGAGTCTCGTAATTTGGACAAAGGGAAGAGAAGTCACAGACACGGTGAAAGACAACACCTCGACAGTGTGTTCTCAATGAATCACACAAGTTTCGTATACGATGGAGCAAACAGCGGCTCTGCAGAACCACGGTCGCCAATGTAACTGGAGCTCCCGTAGACAGACGTGAGGCGCACAAGAGCGAAGCCACGACTGCTGAAGCTGACAGACGCAGAGACAACCTAATTCCCTAACAAGCAGACAACATAGTGTATGCAAGTCAGACAGTGAGGAACAATGCGGCTGTAGAAGAGAGAGAAAGAGAGTAAGACAAAAAATCAATACTAGCAGAAAC
Source organism: Pholis gunnellus (assembly GCF_910591455.1). NCBI lineage: Eukaryota > Metazoa > Chordata > Actinopteri > Perciformes > Pholidae > Pholis > Pholis gunnellus. Next base: position 14,792,322 of record NC_136540.1, read on the forward strand.
ACACTCTCTCTCTCTCTCTCTCTCTCACACACAAATACACCGCATATACACAAAACAAGTGCGATGCCACTGTGCATGTACAGGTAAACACACAGCATGAGCAGCAGACACATAGCTACAGCCTCATGTGTTGCACTAAGAACACAAAACACACTTGATACCTAATACTATACTACAAATATTACTGTATCTGTATTATGCTTATCAACTACCGTTCACATGCAAATTACCACTCATATACAGCAGGTTATGTGCAATAACTTACTTAAATAATTAAGCTAAAGTTAGTAAGATGAAAATTAGGGCGCTTTCACAAGCCAACAATTGGACACAGGTAAATTACAGGTTAACACGAGTGGAGAGGACTGACTTGGACTTCTGCAGTCCGATGTTTGCCATTTGGGCCGAAGAGAACATAAAGAATATGCTGAATAAAGTCCACATAAATAATGACATTTATAAAGTAATTCGAGATAAACTGGAGGAGAAGGGATTCGAGCACACAGTAGATCAGTGCTGAGTCAAAATGGCAGTTTGGCGGCAATATTTCAAAGTCCGAGATTCCCTGCGTAGAAGTGGCAGCTCTCGAGACTAAAAACATAAATTTGCCCCTTCGAACATGCCCCTCAGCAATTACTTTTCTTTTTTTTTTTGGTCCGCTTTCTTTTTGGTGCACTGTGAAACCGAACCAGTCAAAACAGAAAAAACAAAAGTATAAATTTCTCTCTAATTCAGACGAGCCAAATAGTCTTTGGCTTGTGAGAGCATGAGAAATAGTTTTCAGTGTAATTGGTTGAAGTTTAAAGGAATAGTTTTGGAAAATTCTCTTATTTATCTCACATATGGGTTAAGTAAGGAGCTAGAGATGGGATGTGTTTAGCTTAGCTTAGCATAAAGACTGGAAACAGGTGGAGACAGCTAGCCTGTCTTAAATTGAAATAAACACCTTTGAAGTTAGCGAATTAACACGGCTCTTGTTTTAAGCCACACTAAGGGTGTGACTTAACAACTCTCAGATAGGAAATAGCATGTTGGGACTATTTCTAGGCAAACAAAAGCTAGCCACAGTAACTGCGTGGAGCTTTCTGATGTACTGGGTGGACAGATACATTGTTGTTTGTAAAGACGAAGTAACTTAACTTAACTTAATATGTACATTTCTGTTTGTGTACAGAAACAAAGATAAATGTTAATTAGTGAGTTTTAGAGGTGTTTGTTGGCATTTATGTGAATGTTGTTTAGACCTGCTTTCAGTCTTTATGCTAAGCTACGCTAACAGTGTACGGACAAGTGGTTTTACCAAAGCTTGAAGTATTCCTTTAGCCACAAAGTCGTTTTCATCTTTAGGGTCAAACAACACAGAATTCAAAACCTTAAATTTGGTCAATCTTAAATTAGTTTGAGAGTCACAAAACTTAGAGGTTTTCGCCGTATAAAATAATATACAATACTATAAGTAAATACAATAATATAGTCATGGTAGAAATGTATCATATGTAAATCAATGGTTTACGATGAAAGCTGCGACTTAAATGTGAACGCTTTGACTCAAGCAAAGGACACACTACACAACTGTTTTGTTCTGAATTCAAAAAGTACTGACAACCGTTATTTTCGTGCCAATGACAACTAAACATGATTAACAAGATCAAGACTGAACAACATCCTGATTTAGTTGTTTTTTCTTCTTTTTCACTGTCACACGGCTTGTCACTGGAGGGTGTCTAGACGTGTCCAGTTTGTGTCAATCAAACATGTTTAATATGATGATAAAGGTCTTAACAGGATTGGCAGGCGAGGGATTTAACGACTCGTCCAGACAATCCATTTGGACGTGATGGCAGACAGCAATTATAATTGGCCTAAAAGTCATGTAATGTGCTCCCGGCCTGAGGACAAAAAAAGCTAACAATGTACAATGTATCAGTGGGACTTGGTCTCAAGCATCCAGCAACTGTTGTACTCTTTTGAGATGAAACTCTTTGACAGCTTTGTAAAAGTGTGTCTTACCTGGGGGAGATGTCACAGCCCTGCTGCATGAAGGCGCCCAGGGAGAACCAGAGGGAGTTGAAGATACCAAACTCATTGGGGGGCTGATCGCTTGGCGGACCGTCGGTGCCCTCTTCGGGCTCCTCGGTGTGCCATTCGTACGGGCTGAAGCGGCTGACCAGGAAGAGCACCACGCTCACGCCGATATAGGCGAACACGATGCACATCCAGATCTCGTAGGCCAACGGGTCCAGGAAGGAGAACACCCCCGGTTTGGATTTTTGGGGTTTCTTGATCATGATGGAAATGCCCAGCGACATGAAGGGCTTGGAGAAGTCGATCACCTCCTCCCGGACCAACGTGATAGTCAAAGGGGCCACAGCGATTTCCGCTTTCTGTGTGGATTTAGATGAAAACAGATTTTGATCAGCGATCTGAATGAGCCTCCTCTGAGAGAAACTCTGAATCCAAATGATGACGGATAAACAAAAAACAAATGATGGATCATCTCTCTGAGCTGGGCTATGTAACAATCAAACATCGCTTTATCACAGATATGACACCCCGAAGGCCGATAACCAGCCAGCCATCAGAAAACAAAACAACAACAATTACCCCATTTCTTTTCTCCTCAGCTCATGTCGTATATCTGAATTCCTCCCTTGACTGAACAAATCTCAAAGCCATCAAGTTTAGACGGAGGCTGAATACATCTCGGAGTGATCAAGTTTAAGAAAGAAAGAGAGAGAAAGGAAATTGAAAAATAAATTCTGAAACCCTCTCTAATGCGGCGAGGCTTAGCTGAAGCTCTGGGAGAATCAGCAGGGAGGATAAAATAATGTGTCAGAGAAATATGCTTACAGCACCGGAAGGCAAAAAATGGGATACAGCCACCTCTGAGGTCTGCAGCTGTGGAAAAGTTCACACTGGCTTGCTGAGAATCCGCAAACCAGATTACAGTACGTGACTTAGCAACACCCGTGACCTTGTCCGCCTGGCTTGAGAGCAAAGGGCTTAATATCAGCAAGAATTTAAGGTTTCATTACGGCCATCTGACACTCAAGGAGGTAGGAAAGAAGAAAACAACGACGAAGGGGAAGAAAATGAAAGAGATTTAAGTTCTTTCATCCTCAGCAAAATGAACTAAGATGACAGCCTCGGGGCATTTGGTGAGCGCTAAAATACATGGGAGGTTAAAAGGAGGCAGGGCTTTTGTGGTATCGCAGCGTCTTTTTTACGGGGAAAAGCCGAGAAGAGATGAATGGACTCTAAGCAAAGTCTTGGACGGGAAAGTGCTGACAGCTTCCGTGTCCTCAGACATTCCCATGAATGCTGTAGAAAAAGCTATGCCCTAAATCACACACTATAGTGCAATTCTTGCACAGCATATAATTTCAAACACACTGACGCAGGTATTACTATACTTGTGAGGACCGTCCACTGGCATTGTTCATTCTCTCCGTCCTGGTCAACTTGTACCCTTTTCCTACTTGTACCCTTTTTAAATGAGGGAAAACACAAAGAAAATAGGCGACAGACTCCTTTCCCTTTGCCAGCTGAGCTATAACGTTCAACGTTACGAAGTTGTCGGATAACGGGGTCATGTTACATTGGTTACTTATTTTTTATATCTGCCAGTGCATATGAATGCGGTTTCTTTTTACATCTACCTCGCTGTAAGAAGGGTTTATTTCGACCAAACTGGAGTCTGTGATTGTTTGAAGAGTGGAAAGACAAACCATGTCGGTTGTGATGAGTTTTATTTTGTGTCCGTCAAGTATCTTTCGACATCAGAGAGGAAGAAATTACAGTAGTCTAACTGGAGTCTGGTGGCTTTAAGGATATTAATTATTATTAAGTTTGGTCTGTTATTAAATTACAATAATTGTCCAAATCCCTGTAGATTTTATCTATCATATAATCACTTCAAGACATGTCATTCCCAGTGGCATCACCCGGGAAAGGGGTCAAAATTTGAGTGTCCACCTGGGTGTGATGTTTCCATCACTGCCGAGTCATTTGTTCGTGAATGAATTAGGGTTAGTTAACCCTAATTGTAACCTCTAAAGACAAAAGTCAGATGTTAGTGGGTGGTAATGCTTTCTTTGTCAAATGCGATAGGGGCCTTGGATGTTCATCCTAAATCCCTCACACTTCTACCCTTAAGTAAAAAAGTAATCATGTGGAAATTTATGTTTAACTTGCATGTAACAATTAGTACAAAATAATAGACATTTATTTTATTTTACATTTATTTTCTGGTCTGGAACTGATAGGATTAAAGTCCAAAAATGGTCTGATGACAACTAGACTTGGACAAAGGAGTATATACATACTTACTACTATTGTGTTTATTGTTATGCACCATTCACCTAGTCAAATTCCTTGTATGTTCCTTTTATATAACTTGGCAATAAACACTTCTGATCTGATCTTAAGTATTCCCGGTTTAGGTATGTTGCCCATCATGTCTTCTGTTTAAAGCAAAGCTTTAGGAAATGTTTCTGCTCAGTGTGCTTGTTAAAGAGATGAAAATAGCAGAGAGCACATTCCTGTGCTTTGGACCAACCTGGTTAGTCTTTACACCAAAAGTGCAGTGTACCGCTTGATCAGTCCTGACACATCCCGAACTGTGCATCTCCTCGCACTCGCTGCAGTCGACTTCACAGTGAGTCACTGCAGTACCGAAGAGGCAGAGCGACGAAAATGCTACTATGTGAAAAGGCCACTTATCTCATCAGGAGAAAAAAGGACGAGAAAAACTGTGGTTTCTCTTATTGGACTGAACTAATTTCAAACTAATTTGTATTACTGCTCATGTAAGCCAACTTAAAAATTGGACAAAGGTTAAATAATTACTGTTCAATGGTCTCCATCAGTGACACAGCGGGGAAAAATCCAAATCAATTCAACCTAAAATTAAGTGTGAGTGACCATTTTTTCACTTTAAATTCTTTCTATTCTGTATAAGCTCCCAAAAACATTCAAGTACAAGAAAAAACAACAACACTCCTCTCTTTTCTCACTTTTTCTGTTTGTTTCGGCCTTGAACTCCAAACCTATAATCGCATGCTTGCATAGCCTTTGATCCCACTGCAAGGTCAGCAGCAGGAAGACACCTCGCTCATTTCCATCAAATCATCACCTCGGAGATTCTTTAACAAGCTCCAAACCACTACCTTTCTTCTTTAACCCCCTCCAAAAGCTCAGCATTAATACCATCAGAGACTGCTGGCCTGTATACAGTTTCATTTCAGGTGTGTTTAATTATCAACACAGTAAACATAAAACAGGAAAGGCGCTTCAAACTGAGATTAAGTCAAACTCTGTAGATCAAGGAATACTGTTGGTACAGCGACTCCTTGTCCAGTTAGACCTTCTGTAAAGCTTTATTATACAGTATTTTACAGTCTTTTTAACTGACTCTATATTATTGAATCATGGAACGGGGCCGTTTTTTAGAACCAGCAGTTATATCATCACATTTTACTTAGATGTCTCCCTGATCTGCTCCTCTTTTCATTTCCTGTTGATGCAAACTGAACACTTCACCTGCATGTTGTCTTGATGAATTCAGGTTAATGTACATTTCATCAGCATTAATTCCATCACTAAGAGCTTCTCTTCACCGACAGAAACGCTGATTGCATTCATTCATTATTTCTAGTTGCAATACATTTTTGCCGTTTTTCACACTCACAACTTAGTAATGTTTCACAATTGGGGAGTATGTTTTCACAAGATTGGTGAGTATGACATGACCGTTGTCGTACTTATGGAATAAGTGCACAATAAGCTAAATTAACTATGTGAGCAATGTTTCTTTTTTAAATATATACTTCATATGTTTCTTAAAGGCCTTTACTTATTTGTGCTGGCCATGACTTTAATACTGGCTATTATTTGAGAATTCATGACAAGTTGTTTCCATGTTGACATTTAAACAAGCATAAATGCATTAGGATACGTCATTATGGCTTTATTATGTTCATAAAAGGTCATTGGAATAACAAATTATGAACAAACTGTTCCATTTAATATATCTTTGCTTTCATGGAAGCCTCTGCTTACAGTTTCAAATGAATAACAGGACTTGATGACTCATTTTTGTCCATTTTCAGCCTTTAGAACCAATTTTTCTGTCAAAAGCCAAGCTGCTGAACACATTTATTATTAGCACTAACCCATGAGAAGAAGACCTGATATTGTCTCTAAATACCATCTTGAATCTTACTCACAAATTAAAGTTTGAATGAGATGAGTCAGCTTAGATGAGTGCTTTAGGGAGCTTGGAGAAGAATCACTTCCTGTCAGCCAAAGAGAATAAAAAACAAAGGTTCCTACCCCGTACACCAGCTCCCCGACCATGCCGTTCCAGATCTTCGTCTCTGGATCCCTGGCGCCGTACTTTCCGTCAGGAACGATGGAGATTTTGTACTTGATGCCGATGTGTTTGGCGATCTCCGAGGCCAGGTCCACGCAGTATCCCTCGTACTGGTCGTTGCCCTCGTACATCTCCCAGTTCTTCTTGAGCATCACATAGGGACCCTCCTACACAAGGGACCATAACCAGTGAACCAAACCGTCAGACAGACAGACACACGGACATGAGGGCTCGCACAATGGTTCATTGACACACCAACAGAAAACAGAATGAAAAGCAGGAACTGCAGCTCATTAGTACCAACCAGGGTTGAGGTTAAAGGTACCCGGTGGAGGTTTGGACCACTGGGAGTGCAGCGGAGCAATGTTTTGATGAGCGAGGCCTTGTTTTGTTTGCAGTTTATGCACAAGCATGATGTGTTTTTGCTGATGGTTTCATGCTACTTCATTGGAAGACATTTGGTGGCAGTAACACCTCTCGAAACATAGAAATGCAGCAGAACAATATGTCTGGCTAGCAAACAAGGATGTAAACAATGGAGGCTTCAAATGTTTTATAAGGCAGGAAATACATTTTACATTTTTGTGGGGCGTCAAGGAAACACGTTGCAATGCGTTTTGGTGAGAAACACAATGCTCCACTCCACAGGGTAACTTCAGTTTCACTTCAGTCAGTTCATGACATTTAATTTCTTCTGTACTGATCATGATAAACATTTGTTATGTCCTAAAGGAATAAAATAGTTTGACATTTTAAAGCTGCTCCATTTAAGATGCTATTTAAAAAAATAGTTTGGCATCATCTCTGACTGATATGATGATGTGATTTAATTAAAGTTACTGTTGCTAACTTGGATTATGGCAGATTTTACAACCAGATCAAGTCCACATGATCAATATTCCTGCGCTATGATGAGAATGTGAACTGTATCATGATGTGAAGGTATCACAGCTGCCAAATTCAATCATCCAAAACTGAAACAGAATCCAAATCTAATTTAATCTAAAAGCTTAACTTTAAACTCAGTGAATCAATGTTTCCTGCAGAGATGCACCTTGGGAGTCATCTTTTTTCTGTATGTTTTAATGAACATGTTCCTTTGACTTTTTAAAAATCAAATAACCAGGTATTTTCTAACATAGTCGTTCATCTTTTAAACTGGTGATTCAACCAGAATTTCATGTCCCTTCAGGGTGAGGAAGTGATCTAACTCTCTCCTATCTCTCACTATCTGCAGAGAATGAAAAACACTTTTACTTCAGGAACTCTGAATTCAAACCAAACTCTCCGTCTCTGAATCTCTATAACTAAACGTGTCCTACGAACAGAGAAAAAAAAATTCATGGTGCAGCTGTAAATGTAATGATTTTAACACAACTTGATCCCAACTGCTTGGAGATAATTTAGTGAACAGCAGAAAGGGATTCATGTGTAATCATGATGACAGCCTAACGCTGCATAAACACAGCACAGACTTTAGGCAGGAAGGTGGGGGAAAAAAGTGTTAATGTGGATGCATGATACAAAGAGACTCAAAGAGAAGGAAGGAAAGCATGACTGAGCAGAAATGGAGGCTGACATAGAACTGTAGGGAAATGAGAAATGAGCTGCAGTCAGACTGAATGACTTAATACCGCAAACAAGCCTGATTCGACTCGACTGCACTTGAACACTAGTAATCAGAGGTGGCTACATCAGTCTACACTGTGACCAGCAGGAGGTTATAGATCACTCGATTCGCTGTTCTAAGTGCACACCATGCCTGCTTTCTGCGTTCATATTTCCAAACAAATTACTTTTGTCATGGAAGGCGGCGGATTTCATGTTGCGAACGGCAGCAATTTATTGTGAGATGTGTTTTCTTTGACATTGCCCAGGGCCGAAGCAAGGTAAACCAAAGACTCCTCAGTGGGAAGAGAATGCAAATGCTCAGCTGAGCCCGCGGCACAACACAATGCGACTGTACAACATAATGTTGCAGTTTCGTGTCAAAATAAGACATCAGAATATATGATTCCCCACATGGTGCTGTAGCACAAACAAAAAAAAAATGCAAATATAATTATAGAGCGGTATTTAAGTTCGGTCCTTGCTGAATTTACACAACACAAACAAGTTATTTCTACTTGTGGGTTTAGATGCATCATGATGCGCTAACAATGCATTAATAACTAGTGAATTAAAATGATAGGTAAAGGTTATTCAAAAAGTGTAATACACAGATGAATCTTTAACTAGGTGGTATTTATTTACACTAGTCAAGTTGTTGCATTATAATTTCAATACAAGCAACGATCTTTTTTCTAGCCGTAATCAAGTTTTTTTGTTACCTAAACCAACCACGTGGCATTGTGCGTTTCTGCAAGCGCCATAAGAAGCTGATATGAAACACATTTATTGAAACGTGTTTTTGGTTCAGAAATTTCGACATTCAGCGCAAAGCTGGTTTTTAAAAAAACATACGTCAACATTATTTTTCTAGCAACTGGGTTGAACCTGGAGCCTTTGGGGTCCCTGAGGGTCTGAGGCTGTCTTTGTAATTCCATTCATGCACCAGATTCAAATATCATACGTACCCACAAGAGACTCACAGCGCAAGACGCATGCATGTAAATCATCATGATGTCAGCCTAACTGCTAATACTGTATTAGAGCTTCATTAAGTTACTGCTATTGCAAACTCAACATTTCCTACTGCCTCTATAACATATAAAGCAGGGTGGCTATATTGTGAAGCGTGGTCAGCGCTGACAGCAATTATTCAACAATACATCTACATAAAAAAAAAAAATCAATTCAACTTTTCTATTTTTGGGACAGCGGCTCAGTTTGAGGTTAATGGAATTAGGGAGAGCAGCCCCGGTAAACCGTTGGATGAAGAGCTGTAGGCGTCAGGCTGCACACCGGCAACTCATCATCAAGGTAACAAACTCTCCCGACGCTGTGTGGAAACTATCGCCATGTGCAGCATGAAATCAGATTGCAGTGGCTCATGTCATGATTTTCAATTGACTAACCTCTTTATCAAAATAACGTGAGTTTGTTTGGCTGCGCTGCAAACGTATACATCAGTCTGACAAAGCAGCTGCTTGAGGAGTGTTTGTTGCCTCCAGATTACACTACACCGTTATCGCCAACTCAATCAGGTCTGAACTGCTCCAGCAGTATTTGAAAAGGTCAAGTGGTGTAATTAAACTAGACACTGTGGCAGGCAGCAATCCATAGATCCAATCAGGTAAAAATAGTTGGAACACAATACAGACTGCAATGATTTTCACTGGAATTAATTAAAAAAAACAAAAAATTCTACACATGATGGCTTTTACTGTCCTATACGAGCACCACTTCATGCAAAGCAATACCACGTTTTCTTCAACCGACAACTCGAACAAAACAAAACAAAATTCACAACGGCTGAAAAGTGGAATTCATGATGCGCTTTTAATGAAGCTCGACCACTTTAATTGTGAAGACTCTATTTACAAGTCGCGGATGTTTTGGATGTATATCGGAGGGGGAAGACGGCCCCTAATCCACGTGATTTATGGTAGCGGGGTGCATGACAGTGCTGGCAGCCAGAGGAGCGGAGATAAAAGATGCAGTCGGTGTTTCTGGCATGAGAAGAGAGCAGAGCTTCAGAGGGCTTCACAGCAAAGGCCAGCAGGGCTGACAGGCTGGTCAATAATCCCAACCACACTGCTTCAATCATTGCCTAATGAGACTAATTAAACATGCCATTGAAACACATACACACATAATAGTCATGTCATGTCACAAATCCATACATACGTAAATAAGGGTACACACACACACACAGACAAACAAACACACGTACTGTATTTACCCACATTAGAGTTGTTTGATGAGCTGCATAGAAACTGACCGTTTGGTTTTGTGTTTGAGTTATGTGAGATAAACAATCTGTTGCTCATTCAGTTTGAAAATGATTCGAGAAATGCGGCAAAATTATGTTCCATATTTTACGATAACTTGAGCACAAAAACAACATTTTATGAAGCAGAAACACATTAATGCTTCTCAGTAAATGACTCATTCTGGGTCTCAGTCATCAGTACCAACTTGAGGCACTAATAATAATATTTAATTGATGGATTGCGGTTGTATGACCATTAAAAGAGGGATCACATTTAAAGCAGAAATAAAATAATGCTTGTCTTTTTTTCTTTACATGAAGTTTACTCGACCGGCTGCTGCAGGGCGACATTGCGGCCTTGTTAAGGGTTTTAGATCACCGTGGTGCTTTCATGAACGCTGTTATAGCTGAGCCTCAACCTCATCAACCTGTGCAGTGTTTGTACTTGCAGCAATAAGAATAAACACAAGTAACACCGGAAAACTAAAGTATGGGTGAAGAACACTGAAATCACTCAATTATTACCTTCTAATTTTCTTACTTACTTTCTTTAACATCCATGATCCCACAAACATACAACATGCAAGAACATTTGTAATTTTACCCTGCACCTCTCTTTCCTACTCATTTCTGTGAGATTAAATCAGACAAAGGTTAGCAAACCCTCTTAAATGCAGAAACGTTTTGTAAATCGTTTGTTTCAACTTAAAAGGTTCTCTATTTGACTTTCAGAGAATTATCATTGCTATTTGCTATGTAAAGATAGAATGTCTACTTGAGCGGAGAATGAAGTCTCCCTCTGTGTGTGTTGTGATCTCAGGTTCTTCATAAAAAGTTTTGCACCGGTGCACTACTCCTCTGTGAGTGGAAGTGTTTTATAGAGTACGGTTTTAGCGAAGATTTATGTTTGGGAAGTAGTGAGTATGACTTGGATTATAATGCATGAGTTGAGAGAAGTTTGAAAGTAGACGTTTTATTTAAGAATTCAGGGTAACACAGTGTGAGTAATTGTTTTACAAATAGTCATTTTGTGGGCGAAGTATTTCTTGAAATCATCATGCCACTAAAAAACAAATCTGTTCACACGAGAGGTTCTTGGATGAGGCCCAATGTGCTCGAAAACATCTATGTAGTTGCATCTTCAGGACGGATTTGGGATACCAAAATAGTCTCTATCCAGAAAATCAAAAGATGTCCTTCTCCCTCAGAGTTCCTTGAACAAAGGCTAACAGAAACATGATTATAGCAGGACCTTGTCTGTACTTGTTTGCCCTCTGGTAGATTGACAGTGTGCCAGGTTTAAAGTGCAATGAATGAGTTTGAAGCCAAAGACACACTTCATCAAAGCTTGCAGCCTTGTCCTGCCAATACAATGACAGTCAAGCGTTGTCCTTGTCTGCGGGAGCGACACTGTTAACGCACTAACCTCCAGGAAGATATGAGTCATCATTGATTTCTATAAACACGTTTAGCTAAAAGACATATAATAGCTATTTACACTAAGAATAAAATTCCACCGGACAAAAGAAGTTCATGAGGTGGTTGCAGATCTATTCATTCAAAGTACACGTGAATGGACTAATGAAATAACTTTGCTGACAAATGTTGGGCTGCACGCTGCTCTTTAACTGTGTGTTGCCCATTGTAAGATCATTTTTGTAACTTTGTTTTTGGGGCGGTAATAACGAAAATAGAGCCTCAGGTCTCGGGGTTAAGTTTGGGTCTCAAATGATCAAAACCAGGTGGTACGTGTACAGGCCATAGGTTCGGGTCTGGGCCTGTAGGCCAGCGCAGAACTCTAGTGTGTCGTCACATCACAACAAGGGAGGCTACAACAACACTATCTTTAGCAGAATAGGGGATACAACACAAAGCTGAAATAACAAAAATCACAAAGCCCAAACTACTACCTCAGCTGTGCCTAGATTCTGTCTGCGCTTAAAACTTACATCTCATGTTCACATAAACGTGACAAAATCGACAACAACACCATCGCTACTTCTTTTGTTATTGTACAAAAGACTGACAAGGTTCTTTAAAGTTCAAGTTGAGAGAAGCCCCGGGATATGGTGTGTTAACGTTCTGCACTATCTGCCATTAAGTCTCCTGTCACATAACAACAATGCTACCGATTTCACTGCTGTGCATACAGTACCACGACGGGTCTGGGTTGTGAATATCTAGCTTATTCACGCGCTGAAACCAGAGGACAACTAGCCTACGCTAGATGACGAACGAGAGCCTTTCCCGACATATTGAAGTGCTCTTTTATAACTGCTCCTTATTAAAAAAGTTCCTAAGACACGGAGGCAGCCTTGCTGCAATATAACACTGGGACACTTCATTAAGTTTAAACAAACATAACTCTCACAAAAATTAAACGCGGGAGTGAAAGGAAGCCGTCATAATGTGACCATAATATCATGCTGCATAAAAGCGTGATGGATATGAACTGGGGTGATTATGAGAGCATTAGTCTTTCTAAGCTGTTTAAAGCTTACAGGAAGCCCTCCGAGTGTGTAATGTACTGTACGGGGGAGCAGGTAGTCAGAGGAAGTGACAGATTTAGAGCAGACAGGAACTCAGTTAGACATGATACATAATCACATTCTGGTGCCGCCTCACTTCATCGTTGCAAAAATTACAAATTCAAATCAGGATGGGATTCAAGCTGCGGTTGGCCACACAAAACACACCGGGCATGACAATGTATGACTCTAACACACACAAACAGGTGTAACGGGAGCTTGTTAATGCTAGTAAACAGACAACTGTGCTCTTTGGGACCCATTTTAGCCTCAATGGGTGTCCATCCACAAGCACCGTCCTTAAAAAAAGACAGTCTTTTTTATTTTGCCTCCATTTGCATTTCATTTTCCTCTCGAGGGGCTCCATTACAGCTCTGAGTGGCTCCATTTCTTGCTCAGTTTTCTGAACAGCGTGTCCATTAACAAAGTTGCCGTGTGTCTCCTCTCGCCCAGAGTCTTTAGGGCTTCATTTTGGCTCGGGTTGTTGTGTCCATCCCGCTGCCATTAAGGGCTTTCATATCCTGCTTGCGTCCAACTGGGGCTCAGTTTCTTAAAATGGGGTTCCTCATCAGGGGCTGAAAAGAGGGAGGATTGTGCTGAGCTGTGACTCTCCATTCCCACCTCCTTCCCTCCACTCAGCTGCTACATGTGCGCTCATAATGTGGCTGCTTTAACTGTAGTCAGCCATGTCAGAGTCATTGCTACAGCCAGAGAATGACAAGCCATGCAAAGGCCTTTGATTTCTATCATGCGTAAAATACTTTGATTGATTTTGTAGCAGTGTGTAACTCTTTTATGAACTCTTTGATCTGTGCAACGACAGCCAACATCGCAGTAACGGCAGCTGTTTGACTACTTTTTGAGATGTTTACTGGTGCGGTACAAGAGAATGTAAGTGAGAGTAGTTGATTCTGGAGTCGTATGATGGTTTGTTGAAGTTTTAAGTATATATTTGAGTAACAGAGAGTCTCCTTACTGATAATGTTGTATCAAAGCATGAATTCTAGTCAGTCATAGTACACAACATAACGTCCTTCAGGGGTATGTAAAAAGCTGAAATCTGAGCATCCATGCAAATTTCATCGGTTCACAGTTGGATATTTTTACTATTCATCCTGAGATATAATCAATGTGACGGTCAAGGAGTTATGTGTGATGAAATGTTGGCTACAGAAGGGGACCTTTGAGTTGAGATTATCTCGTCACACCACAAAATGTTGTTGCCGCTCCTGTATTCTGTTCTATAGAAGCTACCATTGGTGGACGATTGGTATCTCTAACCTTTTTATGATGAATTTCTCCCAGTGAGAATGTTGATGTTGTTGTCTGAGCAAAATGACAGAAAACAACTTGCTCTCTGCTCTAAAGGCTGGCAACAAAACGTTTTTAAATAGCAAAAAAAAAAGTCACGGTCAATTCTGCGCATACAGCACGTCTACATTATATCTGCATCAACGATAAAACACAGCATCAAACAAGAACAATTGCCCAAGAATGCAAGATTCATTGAGAATAGCTGTTAACTGTGTTAAAGTGCAAATACGGAGAGTTCTGTAGTAATACTTGTAAAGCGCCTCCTTAAAAACTGAGGCGCTTTACAAGGAGGAGACGGTGAAGGATAACAGTGCAGCTGTCCACCATACTTTAATGTCAGGTTATTATGAATGCAGGTTTTGACGTTGGAGGCAAGGACTTATGACATGTAGCCACTGAACCTCCTGACTCTGCATATCCACAAACAGATTATGTACTAGATAATAAAGTCCTCTTGCACTACAAATGTGTGTGTGTTGGCGAGCGCATGCCGGTCTCTTACCATGATGGTAGTAACGACAACAGTGCGGTTCTCCATGCCAGACGTGTCATTTGGAAGCAGAGGAGAATCCTGGATCAGCACCAGTTTGTCTGCATCGTTCCAGTAGCCGATCTGCCGGGAAAACACAGTCTGAGATTGTGCATTTATGTGTGTGAGTGTGTGTGTGTGTGTGTGTGTGTGTGTGTGTTCAAGTCAGAAATGCTTGCAAGTCATTTTTTGTGCGTCCAAGGGTATTATGGTTGTAATGAATGCTTACACCAAGGCATAGCTATATCTTCAATATATAATATTAATAATAATAATAAATTAACTTTAAAACATATGCCCCTATATGGATATAAACTTGTATATAACGTCAGCCGGGGTAACAGGAATATTTAGCTAACATTATTAGGCATGAAATAACCCGAACCAATGTGTCAATAACAGTTAGAGTTGAAGGGTATTGTATAATTACTACTGGGTCTCCAGCTAATGACAGTTTATAATTAACTGTAATTTAACGCATGCGTCTCGACTCTCAAACCCAGGGTGCGCCTTAAGAGCACTTGACTTGAGTCCAGGTCCTGATTTTTGGTTCATGTTTTTCATAGAGTGGCCATGATTATGTTTTTAGTTTTTTTCTAGTTTGATAAAATAATCTTAACTCAAAGTCTTTGTAATTTAGCTTTTTTTTTTTATTTATTTATTTTTTTAGATCTTTAAAACTCATGGTTTAAAGCTTGGATGCAGCAAGTGAGTAGATTATTTTTTCAAACTGCTATTTCCAAAGCCAAACACTACTTTGATATTCATGTTTTTGTTATTTCTAAACATTTATTCATCATACTGAGATTCCATTTAAAGACAATAAGTGGTGATGTTGAATTATTACCCAGCCTGAAACGCACTCATGCAGGATTCCAATTTCAAGCTCAATGTTGTGCTGCTTCTTTTTGTCAAAAGCTATTTCATGTTCAGCTTGACATTACTGTCGTCTTCCAGAAATCCTTCAGGGTCAAACTGACCGAGTGGAACTGACAGACATGATATGCTGCGGTCACAATGTGAGCACACTCTATCGAGAGGAGGTATAGAAAATGGCTGGTTTGCCTATATGTGATTTTTAACAAACAACCAATATCTGCAAAACCAATACTGTGTCAAAGTGATGTATAGATATTAAAATAGACAAAGAGCTTTTGACAGCAAATATAAGCAGCTATAAGTCAGAGGGAGTGGTGACGTTGAGCGAGCCAGCTGGCTGCTGGTTGGACGCTGCTGGTGGGGAACAAAGAGCTGTGATTGGCTGATACCCCCTGTGTGTTGGGACATTGGGATGATTGAGGAACTTGGAAAATGTAGCAGAGAGGCCATGACTGACACACGCGCGCGCGCACGCACACACACACACACACACACACACACACACACACACACACACACACACACACACACACACACACACACACACACACACACACACACACACACACACACACACACACACACACACACACACCGTGTTGTGACAGGACCCTTAAGGTGCACAGGAAGACAGGCCAAAGCAGCTTTTGATTGATGGGAACTCCTCTCTGCCCCCCCCCCCCCCCCCCCCCCCCCGCCTCTACCTTGATTGCTCTCTATTTCATTTCATCCTCTCTCCATCACTCTCACAAGTGCTCTCTTTCTTTTTCCTATTTTCCCCTGAATTTGGTCAACAGACATCCATCTTTGCACACCAGAAGTAGAGACGCCAGCAGAGGCTGAATCTTTTTTTACAACCTACTTATGATAATAGAAAATGCCACACTACTGTCTGTGTCATCCCAGCCCCTAAATACTTCACATGACAGAAGGGAAAATAATGTGTATGCTAAAATATACAGTACTACTGACTTGACTTGGACAAATATAAAACATAACACACAAATGTGAGCAGTGTGGTGTGATGTTTTACCCGTCTGGGTCCGTTATTCTTCAGTTCAAACACGTCCATAGTGTAGTTGACCCTGCGGCCATAGTGGTCAAACTGGACATTACCTGTTAATCCCTGCAGTCGGACCTGCACACAGTGATATGAACAGCAGCAAATATTATTCAATTACTCCACAGAAAGATTGAAAGAAAATGAATTTACGACCAAAAGAGTTTGTAATGGAGCAGCTTTTCACAGGGTGTTTTCAGATGAGTGCATTTTTGTGTGGCTCATTTTCTATAACCAGTGTAGCGTTGAACTACGGTGGAGTGAGAAAGCTACCCAGCCAACTAGCGAACAACTGGCTAGATAGCTAAAGTTGACCTTCTCATCCATGTTGTTTTTGTACTATGGAGTAGTAGAACAAAAGTTCTTAGAAGTAAAGGAAAAGTAAGAAGTAAGTCGAGTCTCCTCAAATCAGAAGATCCGTTTGGATCAATGTGTGATGTCGTGTCTTTTAGTCTCTCACCTGTTTGAGAGTACGCTCCATGTCGATGCCTTGGTTCCACGGGGCGGCGGGGTTGGCCAGACAGTCGCCGGCGTTCCCCCGTCTGGAAATGTCTACCTTCTGCCTGCGCAGGTTTCTGAAGGCCTCGGCCATCACCATCACCCCGTCGTATGTCAGCGCTGAGGTGTACTGGGAGACAAGAGGAGGTGGTCAGATAGACTTCGCCGTGATGTTTCAGCTTTCTGAAACAACGTAACATCACATGAACACACTGCAGTAGGAGTTATGGTTCGACTCTGGCCTATTAGATTTAAATAAACGCCTGGTATGAATGTGCCGTGTGATTTGTAAATTACAGTCTTTGTAACCTGCAGGCCAACCTTCTTCTCGGTCTGTTTTGGGTACATACAGTGCCTGGGGACACACGCTAAGAAAAGGTATGCGGACAATTAAATGCTGATTTAGCTGGACGGACAAAATGTTCTGCAATATTTGCTGGTCAGATCTCCTCTGCCTCTGAGAGCACGCTGAGTTTCTGCAGGACCAAGCAGTATGTTGTAACGGCCTGGCTTTTGCAAGAAGTTGCAGCCTTTTTACTCTGCCCATTATTTTCTGGAAATGGAAAGCAGAAGAGGGAGAGAGCATTTTACCCACAGTGTAAGCCTCACAATATCCCCGAATCCGTCTTTTGACACAAAGATTTTGAGTTTTCTCTGATTATTTGCATCTACAAGAATCACTCTCTCCGTCAGGAAGGCCATACATTTCCCTAAAAATCACCTCCGGCGTGGCAGAAAATTAATTCAGTGAATGACAAACGGCAGGAAGAAGGAGGGCGAGCGGGAGGGGAAAAAAGAAAGGGAAAAGGTGAAGGTTTAGTCCAGCCGGGTAGCAGTCTGGCATTAATTATCCCGGCTAGCAGGAGTTCATTAACTTTGCCTCCGGCCGGGGGATGAATCCTATTCATTAGCCCAGTGCTCACTGTGACACTATGGCTCTCTACAGAGACTGCTGCAGTCTATCCCCCCGTTACTCTTTGACAAGCTGCCCAATGTAACACACAAACAACCAAGGTGCAGGATAAAATCACTGAGAGACGAGACCATCTTCACGGCTATTAGAGAAATGAACACGGACAGGTTGACATGAGGGAGTTGATTAATTCTGCAGTCAAATGACATGAGCCAGACTTAATAAATAAAACACAGTTTCCTAGATTTAATCCTGTGTCCCCGTGTGAGTTGTACATTCATCTCATGTTATATGCCAAATAAATGCAAATAAGACAATCTGTATCAGAGTACATTTTACATGTAAATCCGCAACAATTCCCTGTCTTTTCTCTCTCTGCAAAAATGGTTTCAAATGTTTGATGACTCATCCTGCACCCTGGGGTGTTAACAGAAAATCCTCCAATCAAATGACACTTTGGGCAACGAGCAATACGAAGAGATAAGAAGAGATATGCAGGCAAACTTTGCAGATTTTCAGCTGGCTCTGTGTCACTGCAGTGCAGGCAATACGTGCAGATGAACGTCCGCTGGATGACGCAAAGAGACCAAATGAGTTTAACCGGCGGGTGAGCAGGGAGCTCGGGCGATGGCGGCATGGAGGGAGACCGGGCGCCTTTTGCATGTGCTGCCCGCTCTGCAGTGACACAGAGCCAGCTGAAAATCTGCCTTTCATTACTCCCTCGTCATCCTCCTCATCCAACATCCCTTTTAACGGTCCAATGAAATGCGAAGGATTTTATTCAAACTCTTCTTGTCACTGCACACCACTGATATTATGCTTAGCAAATAAGCATATTAATACCAGGTGTACAAAAAGATCTTAATCAGACGTCACCGTCAAGGTAGCGTGTGCAGATACAGATTACATGGTAACACCAAGTGGAAATGGGGTCCCTAAAGCTTGCTCTCACACAGTACAGTAAAGGAAGGGCTCATTAGTTCACTACCTGCAGATTCCTGGAACTTACAAACACTACACATAACATTTGTCTTTGCAAATTGAGTAAACACGCCAGACTAACCGGTAGTGTTAATATATTATTAGAAAGAAGGGCTGACTGTGGCTCGGGCTGTGGACAAAGGGAGCAGAGTAATTTAGTCTGAGTGGATTTTTAGGAGAGAGAGCAATTCATCAAGAAATGGAGTGGGGACAAACGTGCACACCCACACACACACACACGCACAGTCACACACACACAGACACACACACACCCTCATGTGATATTGCCCTGTGGTGTAAACTTTTAATTTGAACCACCCCCAATCCATCAGACACACATACTACACACTGCTTGACTCGCACCGTTTCCACTCCACTGCATCTGGTTTTTATAATGGAAATCTTTGCTGGACACTGGACCACCATTGCGTGATGCCTTCTTGCCCCAGTGCTATTTGCAATTTGTGTGCCAGAAAAGAATCTAAAGTGGGTCAGTCTGTCACGTCTCTGCAGATGACAGCGGTGGACAAAGTGGAGCCGATTGCCGCTGCCGATGATGATGGTGCCTGTTCCTCGTCTGCACACGCTCGTGAATGTGTTTTTATCATAGTTTGTTATTCATTTGATTTTGCATCAAGGTGCTGCCTCTGTCTGCACACCTTGCAAACATGCTGCTGCTATATATTCATACCCATTTCATCTGCTCTGGCACTGTCCTTTCTTGAAATATTATTACTTTCTTTGCTGCATCTGCTATTTTTCTTTCGCTGTTGCAACAACTCCAGTCACCCCAGAGGAATCATTGAAGGGCCGTGGCTTTGCATATTTAAGCCCATTCACTACAAATAGCATGTCATTTACACGGCCACTATTCTTCGAAAACATGCCATCCGTCCTTGATACATTTCCCAACCCCCAGGTAGCAATTGGTTTCAGCTCATTTCACTACAGTCTCAAAATCCTATTGTAGAGATTTTAAATCGACCTGAAAGCTCACAAATGGGATTTGAGAGTTAAACTTCTGAACACCGACGTTTTTGATGCAAGAGATACGGTGGCCCTGAGAGCTCAATTCACTGCAAACACACACACACAAACACAACACAACACAAGCAACAGAAAAAACATCTTACACTACAAAGTGATGTACACAGCTGGGACTTGCTTGTTGTTGCCATGGATAATGAAAGGTTAAAAAGCAGATCTGAAACCTGCAATAAAAAACGTTAAAAAACAAGTGTGTCCCAGCCTGTGCATCACTTTTGTGTCCCCTGGAAACGGTTTATGTTTTTTTTTTTTTAGGTTCCTGCAACACTTTTTACCTAATGCTGCGCATGTATCATCAAGTTAATACTTTTGTGTATCATGAGTAATATCGTTGATGTTTTCGTGTGTCCTGAAGTTGATGTTTCCTTTTAAAATTGTTTGTTTCCTCTGAATCCACCACCAGAGAGTTTTCGTAAGGATCCCAGCTCACAGCTGCAGAACCAAATCACAATAAGATGTTGCATCGCTGATCTGATTTCGTCTGATTTTGAGACTACATACCTTGGGTGGGGCATCCGAGCCCGGGTACTCCCTCTGATCCAGCTTATTCCAGCGTTGCATTAGTTTGATGACCATGGGGTTGCTGAAGTCGACCAGCTGGAAGCCTGTCACGTTAGCTCCACCGTGCATGAAGCGCTCCAGGTTGATGTCCTTAAAACCCTTGAGGGGCAACAAGGGGAAAGAGCACACTGAATCCAGTGATGGCAGAAAGAAATATGTCAATGACAGAAACAATGAAATCTAAAGATACTCTTTTGGCAGCTGTAGTATTGATGATTTGATCTCATTACATTTTTGGGCAAGACACTCACAGCTGGCCAGCACTGAAGTACCACTAAACTACTGTGTAAATGAGGGGAATCTGATCCAGGACCATCATACTACATATCATGATCGTTAGAAGCCTTCAGAGGTGTCAGACCTCAATAGTTTCCATGGTTAGGAATTGAAGGCTGAACAGTTACATTATAGGATATGTGCATATTTTTTCAAGTCTGCCTTTATACAATACCCACATGCCCGTATGTACACGGATATAATTCCTAGTCGCTGTATTTTCTGCTGTCCATACTGGCCCTGAAGCAATCCCGTCATAACAAGATTTCAATAGGAGGTGGGAGACAAAGTCCACAATCCTTATTTTGTATGAAAATGCCCTGGAGCAAAGGTAATATGAGGCTTCAGCAAACATGTTTGTTTTTGTACAACACTTGCTTTTTTTGTTTCCCTGGTCAGTGTTTCCCTGCTGAGCTGCAGTGAAGGGACAGTAAATCAAAGAGGGGAATTTCTTCCAAAAGTAAAGTAACTTTAGAAGATGCACACTTGATGTGATTAACTGTAACTGCTGAAGCCTAACTTTTGCTTCGGCTGATCTTTAGCATGAAACTTAGCAAAGAACGAAGATGTGGATTTTGAGGTGGTCTAATACTGCAGCTCGGTCAGTGGCCCTTGAAAGTGCGACGCTCTCCACAACCTCTAGCGTCCGTTATGCACGTGTCAACCTCCGCTGCTAACACGTGCCTGTTATCTGCTTTAGCGTCTGTTCCTATAGCCAGCCCTTTAAAGATACAGTCCGCACATCAACACCACAACACTGTTTCGATAAATGGACTAGTGAGAATTTATGAGATGGTAAAAGAGATATGTGATAAAGATACGACTAGGAGAAAGAAAGAACAAACAAGTAAATCATCAGAAGTCATATCCCCTCACCAGGTTGGCCATGATGTAATGGTAGCCTTTGACATGTTTCCCGACACTGACGATCTGTGAGGAGGCGGAGCAGAGCTCAGCGTTAATCTGACTGGATTACAGCATAAACATACGTTGATTACATGAAATGATGCATGCGACAGGCGAGTGTGTGTCTTGACACAGTGGGAACGTCAAGGTTTAATCCGTAGAAGATGGGATGTCTAAACAAATGAACAGGTAGTCATGTCAGCATCTCACTGAGGAAGTAAACACTTCACGCTTCCAGAGACATGACAATGCTTCTCGACACTCTGACACACACACACACACACACACACACACACACACACACACACACACACACACACACACACACACACACACACACACACACATATGAGCGCAACCACAGAGCTGCATCTTGGTGATAAAAACTGATTATGAAAGCTGACACCTGCTGGCAAACCCCACTGGACATCCAGACATCCAGTTAATAAAGGCGTGAATTAAACTGAAAAATGAATGCTCACAGCTGCAATATGCAAGATTAAAAGATTACTTGTATTAAAGGGTCCATTCATCTAATGGTTTGCATTCAGTCAGCTGAAAGTAGTTCCAATCAAACCTATTCACAGTGCGGTCTGTGGATTTAATGTCTTTTATGCTGGTGTTTATACAGTGTGTTGAAACTAAAACAGACAATATCAATACATGTTTAAGCATCCTTAAATGAGGAAGAAAAACACGTCAGTTACCTAAAATTAATACATTTTCTCAGTTTTTGAGAAACCAGAAAGACAATAATTGTTGTCTGGATTGATGAACACAATCCTGTGTGTAGTTTATTGATCTTACACTACGTGTTTAATGGTTATTTGTGTCCTCAAAATCCAACCACTTAAGCCCTTTTCAGACTTGGCATTATTTTGTCAGTAAACGTTCATATTAACGACAGGACCGTCACGGAAAGAGCCACGTGTGATATTTGGCATCTGCTGAGAGAGGATCGGTGTCACTGCGGGAGAGCAGCGGTGAGCTGGAAAATAATGATAAGGAGGAGAAGATGAGCGTTTTCTGATGGAATCTATTTTTCCATTAAATCCTTAATTTATTAAATCACAGTGAATCGCACTCTACATTTTCTTATCAATTTAATCTTGTATCTGATGCTAAAGCCTATTTCATAATGTCATACAGTGCACAAGCGTAAAACGATGATAAGTTGGGTCTTTTGTTTAATTCCTATTTGCCCGCACACTGGGTGTATGTGTTTTTGCTGGATATTTACATTTTCATCCATGCAGTTAGCATGGAGGCGCTGGTCTGATTAATATTGTGGTTGTGTTCGCACTGTGAGAGAAAAATCCTTTCAACAGACTTTATCAGAAGAATCTCCTCAACAACAATTATCTCTGTCACAGTGTATTATCAAGCAGATTATTTAGTGCATAAGAGATGATAATTAAGTGACACACTTATAACGTTGCTCTTTAAAAAAGCAGAACAAGACGCGCATGTTTGACTTTGTGCTGCTGCAGCCTTAATGTTAATGTGATGACATTCGATTCAGACGATTGTGTCTGAATGCTGGAAATGTTACAGATCTGACCTGGTGACTTTAAAGTAAATGTGACTTTGGCATTTATTCAGATACGAAACCAACATGAAACACTGCTGATACATTTATATATTAGGCAGTTGGTTGTTCATCACACAAAAATAGAAGATTCCTTAAAATGTCAATGTTTTTAAACTTTGTTTAGATTTGAGTTCCTTTAAATGTTTGTTCCCTTTTGTGTTTTCTGTCTGTAACTACGTGTTTTCATGCTGATGCTGCCTGTCCTGATCAAGTCACCCTGAGAAAAGAGATTCCTAATCTTTATCTCTGACTCTCATAGTTAAATAAATATTAAATAAAGTAAATTAATGAATCAATTACAAACCAAGCTGCATGTCTGAAAGGGACTTACTTACTTACTTTTGACACCTCTTGGATTTTAATTCTAACTTTCAGCCAATCAATTTGCTGCTATGATACAGCCTGTCCAACTTGCAAATTAGCTGTCAGCAACTGACATTCCCATCTGTAAATGAAATAGGTTTGCATTGAGAGATGCTCTCATGCTCCGACATTCAAAATAACATCTGGTTGCTTATATGCTTTGATATGTACTGACCGTGCTGTTAATTAGCAGCTAATGAGGCCCAATTATGTATTCAAATTCAAATTTGGCAAGATGCAAATATGAACAGGATGACAGTTGGAATGAATTCAGACTAAAATTGTTGTTCATGTCTTTGGCAGTGACTCGGACCACCGCCTGAACAAAACAGCGTATCATCCCACAAGCTCTAAATATGACTTTCGCATCTACTTCTGAGATCTGAGCAAATAAGGAGGGAGCAGGAAGTCTGCTGCTGTGTGGGGCGAATAGACTCTCTCACACACACATCTGCAAAGTAAATTGTTAGAGCTATGACAGATGTCAGAGTGGAGATTTCCTGAATAATTGAACAATTACACAGACACCAGTTGCCCCGGGGAAAGATGTTGAGATGAGGGGTGAAGGGGAGGAGCAAGGCACACATCATATTCTGAGTGTGCTTATGCCAACTAACACCGCCGGAGATCCAAACAGACGGTTTTCACATTAAAAAACTTTCTAATTAGCACAAACAAACAAATAGTGAGTAAAATGTGCAAAGTATTAACTTTGCAGATATTCAGTTCCTCGGATCATGTAATTGCATTTCAGAGAACGGGGGGAAAAAGTTAGTAATTTATGTCATTTTGCTCAATTTATGGTACAAATAGAAAGAGCTTTGGATTTTAAAATGACATTTGTCGTTGTCATTCTCATATATAAGGAACTAATATTCTCACCATCATCACCTATCACAGAGTATCCTCTGCATTTATTTCCCTGGAATCCATTGAAAAACATTGTTGGAGGATAATTCTGATTCATAACAACTGGAACTCTATTTCATAGTTTTCATCACGATTGCTATCAGTAAAGATAAGGTCGTACTCGGTAAGCTAACTGCTGAGATCTGGTAAATACTCGGAGCTTTGTTCTCCAGAGGCCGATTATGTAAACCACTTTACTTGGAGGAATTACATTAATCGGTAATAATCCCGAATGCACAAATACAGCGAGAATGTTTGGTAAAAGTTGAACCAGGACTTTTGACTCTAAACTGCATTGATGTATCAAAAGATATAGATACGGCATGAGAGGTCAGCCTTGTTGCTGAGGTACCACAACATAGAAAGTCATTAAGCTCTGTTATAAAAGAAAACGTGGACACCTCAAACAAGGCCAAGTATTACTCTTTGCACTATGAATTTCTAAACCATGAAAACTTTCATAAAGGCAAGAAGATCAACTTCTAACTGTCTGACATTATGTCTCATCATGTAAAGTCTATGACATGTGCTGCTGGACTCGGGCAGAGACACTAATGAGCATGTGCTGCAGGCTGCAGAACACAGAATTAAAAAAGAAAACTGTTTTCAAAAAAGTTTTCAACTTTCATTGTAATGAATGGCCGCTGTGTTGGAGCCCATTTTAGTTCAACTTTTGCCGTGGCTGATTCAAATAAACAACAGGCTTTAACATTCGTCTGAACCAGACGCAAGACAAAGTTGACTGATGCTTCTTCTGAACAGGAAACACAAAGACAGACAAACAACAACTAAATGCTGAGGTCATGCTGGCATCACCTGTTCCAGCATGTTCTGCAGCCTCTCCGCCTCGAGGTCGATGACGAACTTCTTCTCCTGTCTCCGGTCCAGATCCTCCAGCAGCCGTCGGTAGTTGGCATCGTTGAAGTTTTCGACGCAGATGGCGCTGACCTGCCAGTTGTTTTGTCCCGCCTTTTCCATGATGGCCTGCAGGATGGCGTATCCTGATGCAGTCAGACACAAGGAGAAGTCACATCAAAGAGGGCGGGGAAGAAAATACAGGGAACAGCTTAACGTCTCACAACGCAAGAGTATCTATTCACTTACTGGATCATAATGCATAATAATATGTTATTTATGTACCATCCATGAGCTCAGAATGCTCATTAACTTAGTTCAGTCTTCTCTATGTAAACAGCAACAAACAGACTCCATGCATGTGGTTCGTTGTTAACCTTTGACGGCATCAGCTTTATACTTCTGATGAGTGTATTGACGCTTCAACAGTCATAAAAGTGGTGTTCACTTGTGAAGATTATCTTGCTGAACAAAACGTCTAAGTATCATAAGCGTTGGTTTGCTACAGAGTTAATATCCTGCAATAATTTAAAAGCCAAAGGAAAATCCAATTTGAGTACAAAAATACGTTATCCCTGCAGCTTTTTTTGTGGGTTACTCGAAGCGGCTTTTTGCAAAGTATTTCATTGAGGTGCCTTGTAATTTTCTTGCATATGTGTTTTCATTCAGTAAACACATCGCGTGTCTTCTTGACGCCTAAAAATGCGTTGAAGGTATTTTCGTCCCAAATATTTAGGCTCTTCTTCTTCTTCTCTACCTTTTTAAATCAGTGGAATTGCATGAAACCAACAGCAGTAGAGCATTTTGTGTCGTGCACGTATCACATCCATCTGTGCTGGTGTGAACTTTGCAAGCCACTCCCATTGGATCAATGCAACATTTTACATGGTTGTTTATGGGTGTATTTTGATGCAGATCTGGATCTATTTTCTATTGTTAAAATTACATTAAGTGCTCCTTGAATGCTTTTGAGTTGTCAGCGTAACAACTCTTGGATATGTTAACTGATGAAACTGAGGCGGATATACTTCCTGGATGAAATATGGCACATTGGGCCATGTGAAGTGATAACACATATTGCTTATAATTGCTGGTTTGACTCGCAAACTGGCTTCGGTTGACACAACATCCTTGGCAAGACCTCTTTTACAATCTAAAAGAAGCTGTGCTGAAGCAAATCTCCTCTCAAGCTTTTATGTTTTTCCAACCAGATCCTGGCTTTTCGTCCAGTCTCCATGAGTCGGATGTGGCACTAGACTCTTGACGGGTGGGGGGGGGGACGACCCTCGCTGTCAGGTTTGTGTATCAAGACGATGAGTGTCAGAGAGAAAACTAGGGAGCTGTGAGGGCGGCTGTTCTCCAGCAGGAACAGATGTCCCCCTTAAACTACCCCTCCTGGTAGCAATCACAATCTGGCAACCTGTCTCCCTTTGCTCCCAATTAGAGGATTAACCTGTGCTCTGGAAACCAGGCTCCCTCGCCACCTGATCTATCCCCTCCCCAGCCTCTCGCTCCCCATTAGAGGGATGTTGGTGCCAGGACAGACTGCTGGTTGACAAGACATACACACGTGCTCACACATGCATGTAACAGAATGTCCCCAGTTACCGCTAAAGGAAGACCTGGTTCATGACATTTTGGCTTGAACTGTTGGGAAGCCAGACCCCAAACGGAACGCAGTTATTGTTCATTTTCTCACTTTCTCACAAAAAAAACACAAACGGGATTGCATGTTGCAAAAGCTAGAAAAGAACAAAATGTGTTTGATGAGATCTTTATTGTACCTCTATGACTTTTGGGGCAGACACATTTTCCTTCTGAGTTTTATTTTATGCCATTATTATAAAATCAACATTAGAGGGATGACAGGAAATGAGAGGACATAGCGGGGTCCGACGACAGCTGGTGGCTCAATCTGATACAACGCATTTTGTTCTTATCGCAGCTCATACATGGTTCCTGATAAATAAACAAAATATAAAAGGAGCGGCTCTGTGCGGGGTGGGATGCCACAGGCGTGGATAAAAATGACTCCCCGTGGTAAGCAGCAGCTACTTTGCTGCTATTGACTGCATTGACTGAAGTTGTTTCAGCTACAAATGAGCAGCTGTTTTGGCTCCCTGTTAGTGTGAAACATGTCGTTACACCGGTGTGCTGCAATCCTTTTGGTTTGGCATAAAATCAATCTTTTAAGGGAAGAGGCACGATGCAATGTATGCAATGCCACTTAGGCACATGAGGGCTACACATATGACATAATGCAAAAAGACTGAGGCTATAGCTACACGTCCCAGGCAAAAAGTCAGCATTCTCACCAGATGATGATCCATGTAGAATATATCTAACTATAAAGCAAGGAATATCTGCATGTTCTTTAGTTAGAATCCACACTGTTACAACCACTGTCTCACCAGATACTAATCTGCAGCGGGAGTGAGTTGCTTGTTCAGTGTCTATGGCGTGTCCTATCATGCCGCATGGTGTACACAGTGCATGGACAGGAAACCGCAGTGGTGGCAGTCAGGGCAAGTAAAGCGTGCAAGGAGCCAGCTGATTACCAGCTGATAAATGTGTAGCCCTGAGGCTGTATGTGGAGCAGCAGCCAGCCGCAATCAGTATCAGTGTCAAAGACACAGCCGCGGGCAAGTGTGCAGACTAGCGCATGTCGCGCTGATTGGAGCAGAGCTGGACACTAGATGGGAGAGGAGAGTAAGTGCACATCTGGGTTTATGTGTGCGATTTCTGCTTCTTTTCTAACTTCCCCTCCCTGTTGTCCCTTCTGTACCCTCCAGTGTGATGCATATTGTCGGTGTCTGTCTACAGAGCCTCCATCCTTCCTCCTTCCTCATTGAGCCAGTCCTTTCATTTCACCTCTTGGTCTTCAGAGAGTACATAAAGAGGCTTATGCTTTGAGAACGAGTCATTCATCATGGCCTGAACACACGGTTGCTACCAGTCATGCTTTTCCTTTCCTCCCTTTACTTCCTCTTTGGCTCCTCTCCTCACCTCATCTCATCTCTCCTCCTTTTTATCCTCTAGTTTTCTCTTTTTTAATCTCCTTGTTTTCTCCTATCCTCTTCTTATGTCGTCTTTTATAGCTTCCACTCCTCTCCTTTCTATTATCCCTCCTTGTTTTTTCTCCTCTCTTTTCCATTTCCCATTGCTTATTTCCTCTCCTCTCCTTTCCCTTACTGCTCTCTTGTTTCCTTTCCTTTAATTTCCATTGCTCTCCTCTTGTTTACTCTTCTTTCCTTTCTTGCCGTATCTCCTTGTTTCTTCTCCTCTTGTTCCCCCCCCCCCTCTTTGTTTCATATTCTCTCATTCCTTTTAGTCTTACTTCCTCCTCTCTCCTTTCCTCCCTCATTGTCTATGCTCCTATCCTTTCCCCTCATCTCCTTATTTTTCCTCCTTCCTAGTTTCCTCTCCTATACTTAAATCTCCTTTTCTCTCCTCATTTCCTCTCCTCTCCTCTACAAAATCATTTTCTGGATTTGTTTTGCATTTCATCTTATTCTATTTTTATTCTTCTATCTTTGCATATGTTTTCCTCTTCATTAATTGTTCCCCAAAACATTTCCTGGATTATTTTTTACCTTTATTTATCATATTTTCCTATGTTCGAGTGTGTATGTATTTATGGAAATTAGGGAAAGCTGAAAGGAACAGCACTCACTACAGCGCTACAGTATCCAGCCCCTTGTATCTCTGGAGCTTTGATGCAGGGAATCAGACTGGCGCTCATTGACTGAGCTCGGCCATGCGTGGGCTGATTCTACATTATAGTCAATACTGGATGAATGCCTGGCCCTGTGTGTGAAAAAAATCCTCAGGCCAAAGTGCTGCAGCTTGCACCCAAAAGCCTTCTGAAAAGCACTCGCATGCGCAAACAGAACACTAGTACGTCAGGCCATGCTGACGTGCACAGACACATTAATACCCTCTAACAAAGACAGAAGTCCTCATGACATATTTGAGGGTTTTAAAATATGCATGTCTGCCACTTCAGACACTGAGTACACTCCTACTCACACTTCTTGAATAGCGCCTGTAGTACAAAAACTCCACAAGGAATACAAAAAAATTATACAAAATCTCAAGGCCAGTGCCTGCCTCTGCTTTCCCCGCAAAATTGCAGAAATGGGTTGTGAAAGGGTTGTGAAAAATGCTTGTGCAGAAATGTGCTAAACTGGGCCGCAAAAGAGATCAAACTGATCAGCTATGAAGCTGGTTCGGCAACATAAATGAGTAAAGCACACTAAAGGAAATAAATATAGGAATAAGAAACAACTGAAAACTCCAATTGAAATCCAACAAAATGGTTTATCTATCATGAAAAAAATGTTTTTTTCCGTGCAGCATGGAATACAACTCAAGGTCATTTATGTACATTACATCCACACAGTGATAGCAGCCCTGTTGAGCCAGTCATGTTTTTCATATCTGCTGTGTTGTATCCAGTATATGCTCGACAGCCAGTGTTTCCCACTGTTAGGATGACAGCAACTTCCACAGAATGGCAGAAATAAACCATCAGCCATCAGCCAGTTGAAATAAGTTGCTGCTGCTCACTGATTTCAGCACCACGGACAGAGCTAGAGCTAGAGCAGCTTCACCGAAAACATAACGGGTTGTTTTTCTTACATTTACAAATCTCTTGTAAACTTGTGTTGTGCAATAAATATCTAGAATGGCCGGTCAAGGTGTACAGATGGCTGGATTGTTATTTATCCTCATCATCAGCCGATAGCTGATCGATTCCAAGATTGCTTTTCAGTCAAAGCATTTTGGCTGTTTTGCTCTCAACACAGACTGTTTATCTGCTTTCAACCAAAACTTGCTCAAACGTGATTAGTCAATACTAGTCTACAAGAGGAAATCAGATAGTTTCCCATACCAAAATCTTGCCCGTTGCCTACAGATTCTTCCCATGAATGTCAAATCTCTTTATAGAGATTAGTTATTTCTGAACTATTTTCACACCATTACTGGATTATTCATTTTTGTGTGGTGAAAACATAAATCCTAGAACACCAAACATGGAATATTATTTTCACATGCCGCCCTTTCCTGCAATCAACAGTCAGTAGAATGGGGATTAAAATCCATGCAAACCCAGTGTGTGGATGGGTTTGGGCAATTATTTACAAATGTTCAGGTCGGGTTGGGTCTACTTGACATTTTTTTTGTGTGAAAATACAGTGTGAATCAAGTTAAAATGATGGACCTACTGTCTGCGTAAATGTGTCATTTCAGCTGTACATCAGACATTCACTGCGTGAAAGTTTGGTGCTCTAAATAACGGTATATTCCAACAGCACTCCGTTAATTTGATTGGCTTACAAGAAAGCACATTTAAAGTATCTAGTATTTGGAATAATCATTACAGGCACTTTCAAATCAGTCGGCGAAAGACTAAAACATTACACAATATCATCATCTGTATTCATGTCACAGACTATTGCTGATCTTAAGTCAGTTTTAATGCCACATTGAGGCAATCTAAAAGCCAGCTTGTCTGTCTGTGGGGCAGCTGGGAACCTTTGTTGTGTTTTTTTGAAGAATACTTTATCGGATACAAATGGGTTCTGTTAAGAGGAGAGGAGGCTTTTTACCCAGTCAAGCATGTACGGGCTGAGATAAGAGGAAAAAAGAGACAGGGAATGAGTCGTTCTGCAAAGGCGGCCATCCTGATACGCTCCCCACTCTGTAGCTCCTATATAGCCAATCTGCTCAAACACTCACTGCAGTCTCAACAGCAGCAGAGAGAAAGCATGAAAACCCCTGACCACCTTCTGGAAAATGGAAGCGAGATGTGGAGATGTGATCCAAGCAGTAGCCCATATCCATTCTGTCTTGTAATGGGAATGTGATAGGGGTGGGGGGTGGGGGGGAGTAAGTACAAACCTATTGACTCTGTGAGTGTGTATGTGAGGGAGAGGGAGAGGCGAAGACTAGGTGGGTGACAGAGAAAATGAAAAGGGGGAAAAAGAAAAAATCCAAAGAGAGAGAAACACATACGGATGACAGGAATACACGGTCCTCGTCCTCAGGAGGGGATTCGAGCCGGAGACAAATGGAGAGAGAGGTCCAACACTATCTACAACACTTCTAACAGCCACTGCACTGCAATATTGATTGCTTGGTGGCCCCGAGACATGTTGTGGATTAAAATCAGCCGTTATTTTACGGGCACATCTATTCACACCGCTGCGTTTGCTGCCATGTCGGGAGCAAAGGAACGCCACACACCTGCCTGCTGACAGATTTATTCCAATTAAATCTAATTATTTTGTACAATACTGTATATTGTATATATAATGTAATGTTTGAGAGCTGAGGATATTTTTAATTCCTTAAAATTAGATTATTTTGCACAAAACATGCACATAATCCAACAGGTCCTCATACCTGAACAATGAAATAGGTCTTTTGTCAACGCCAAAAAACCACTCTCGTGAGCATTTGATCTGCCATCTGTATCCTTCTGAGACCCAAGCTTTTGTTTGGTATACAGTTTTAATTACTCCTAGCTGTGGGCTAAGAAGGTAAGTATACAAACTAAGCATTGTCTTTAAACAGGAAGTAGTTTCTGAAGATGTCCTCATATGGGGACAATCGGTTTATTTCACTGCATAACACATACCAGTGTGGAACTACTGCAAAACAGTTTTGCTGAATTTGCAAGCATAGGTTAGGAACGTTACATGTCAAAGTCACCAATTAAGGACAACTTTGTATAAACTAAATGTGTTCATTTCGATGGCTGTGACAAAACACAATTGCAACATATCTAAAAGCCTTGTGATTAGCCTTTGTTATTTCTACCACTGTTTGGGTTGCTTTTTACCTCCATCTTGTAGTCACTGTAAGTTTTACATGGCATAATACAAAGAGTCGGAGTCAGGACTGAATATTGTACATGTGTAGTGACGGTTCTATGTTTTGGAAGACTCATTTCACTCAGTACTTTAAAAGGTTGTTCGTTAGATGAGACACAGATTTCACACACACACACACACACACACACACACACACACACACACACACACACACACACAAACACACACACACACACACACACACACGCCAGTGACTTATATACATGCGTCCGAAGGCAAAAGAAGTCCATCCTCATCACTCACCCCGGTCGGTGTCGTACAGGAAGACGAATTTGTTCCAGTCGTAGTGGTCGAGGAGGGACAGGAGCGCCCCTCGGATGGACGGCCGGAGCTGCAGTGTGAACTGGCTCTCGCCTTCGGTGGGGAAGCTGGGCGTGATGAGGGAGATGTGCAGGGCGCTGCAGAAGGACGTCAACGTGTGGACCGAGCGCTTGTCGTACAGGCCGAAGATGGCGAAGACACCGCGGGAGTACTGGGAGCAAACTGGGGAAGAAAAATAAAACAATGAATAGATGAGAAGACAGAGCGAGTGGGGTTGTGAACTTGGTTGTGAAACATTTATCAAAATTAAAAAAAATGTCAAGAGATATTCAGACAATGAAAGTAGCCAAATGAAGACAAAGTGGAAAGTTTGTGGACTGGAAACCAAAACAATGTGCTAAAACAGGTCGGTGCAGCTTTTTAAAAAAAAAAAATACATTTAGAATATATTTTCATTTTCTTATTGGTCTCCTGTGTGAATACAAATCGAATTGTTTTTCTATCATTCTCAAATCAAGCATCCGCACAGTTTAAGGACGTTGTCAGGGTGTGAATCAGTTCACTTATCTTTTATTAAGCACATTTCCCCCCCCATGATAATTTCATTGTGTAGGAGCAACAACAACAACAAACACAATGAGGGCTCATCTCCAGAGAAAGAAGATTTTTTGAATGATACAAATATTGGCTAAGTGACAGGAAACTGATAGCAGCGCACAGGAAGTGTTGTTTCCAGTTTGCTTTGGATCAGCAGTGATAGCCGTCTTATTTGACAAATGCACCGTGGCCAGATGAAAAGAGAAGACGACAAAGGAACGCACGCTTTTCTGAATGACAAGTGACGGCAGGCAAACGCGGTGAAAAAAAATCACTTAACACCAGGACTGGAGACAAAATAAGAAACCATTATCCCACTGATTACCACTTTAAATCCTTTTAAGGGAACCGCTGAATGTGGTAAACAGAGATCAAAAACAAATGCATCCGTTTCCTCTGATGCTTTCATCTCAAAAGCTGTTCTCTTCCCGCATTCAAACAGCAACAACATTTCCTGCTGGTGCACTGAATCATTCCCCTCACTGTTGTGTAGATACATACTAGAGGACCTCTTCCCCATTAAAACAAATCTCATCGCGCACGGGGCACTGCTTCATGACATCAAATCAACACAAACTGATCCTGCGTCTGTTGTGTTTTATTAGTCGGACTTTGAATTAAATGGAAACTTCCCATTTTGGTAAAGTCTACACAAGTTGTGCGGTGCGCACATACACAGTGTGTCCTGCTCAAGGAGATCTCCTCATTATAGAAAAGTTCGGCTGTCTTCAAGAGACACATTGTAATTGCCCACTTTTTTACTCACACGCAGAGCAACAACAGAAAGGGAAGATAATGAGCATCCTCTGCCAGTTTCTGGGTACGAGGAGAATCAGAGCGAGCGGCAAACTGAACGAAGAGGTCAAGATGTTGCCGTTGTTAGAGGAAAATGGGGGGTGGGGAAGCAAACAAGAGGGCTACTTTACTGACAAAGTCATTGTTTCCATACAGAGTGTTGCACTGTACTGTAAAGAGAGAGAGAGAGAGAGAGAGTCTGTGTCTTTTCTCATCTGCCTGCAGCTTCCTCCCTCAGTGAGACAAACAAGACAACAGACAGAGAGACCGAGAGAAGAAAGCAATGCTTCTTCTGTTGTACACACAATTAAGGTACAAGGAGGTGCTTGGAACTACAGTATCAGGTAAAACACACGACAGCCAAGGCTGCACTGTGGTGGGGTTTGTTGTAACAACACCAAAGTTAGCTTTTTCCTTGTGAGTGTTGGCTGGCCAGATGTTGCTACAGATATT
Source organism: Pholis gunnellus (assembly GCF_910591455.1). Lineage (NCBI taxonomy): Eukaryota > Metazoa > Chordata > Actinopteri > Perciformes > Pholidae > Pholis > Pholis gunnellus. The sequence goes on from NC_136540.1 coordinate 14,826,784, forward strand.
TTCTTATTTATCTTCATGGATCTAAAGGATTATACTTGACTAGAGAGAGACCCACGAGTTATTTACCTATTCTCAAGCTGGTCCACAAGCTAGTACTTCTTTTATATTAAAATAAGGTTTGAATCCAGCGGTCAAGTGTCAATCCAACACATTCTCACACAAATGTATCAAATAACGCAGCTTGGTCAGTAATCCTTAGTTTCAAACCACGACTTTGCACTCTGCGACTCACATTACCGCGGCTTCACAAGTGTATCAGAGAACTACTGTGGCCTTCAGGTAACAAAAAAAAAGAAAGAAGGCTGTAGATTAGATTAAAGGGAGAGAGATTAAAACATCCAGAGAGGATTTGTAATATTTCGCTGGAAGGAAGAAAACGGGTCTTTTTGCTCCTTTTGCCTCAGAGTGGGCGGGATGGTGTACGTGTTTGATCGACCTAAACAAACCTGTGCTGCCAAGTACTATGAGCAGAAAAGCCAAGGACAGACAGCATTTTCTAGTGGTGTTGAAGAAAAAAAGCGTATAGATGTTGACATAGGGATGTTTGAAGATGTTCAATGTGCTACAGTTAATTTGCTTTCCAGCCTGCAAACTGACTTCATAAGTGCACTTTTTTCCCCTCTGTGTAGATGTTCGTTTGGTCATTCAGCTAGCGAAGGTGCAACACAAGACACGTGTCCGTACTGGTACATAAGGAGACATTAAAACTGCTAGAGTAAATATGTTTTACAATAAACCTAAATCATTTGACCACTTGGATGTGAAAGGAGTCTACTGACTCTGTAGATCCCCTCAGCTCTATGCAGTGTTTCAGCATCTTTCAGCTCATTCTTTTGTATTTTTTCCCAGCCTGCAACTTTGCTGATTTTGCTCTCATTCGCTCTAAAAAACGCACTGAGCACTACAGCACCAAACTGCAGACACACAGCTTACAAGTTACAGCGAGTAGCTGGAAGGAGTAGCAGATATTTCCCTCAAGAGGAAGTGGAAACCAAACAAGAGCTAACAAGAGAGTGAATAATGGACTTACAGTTATCAGGTGGACACAAACATGACGTCAAATGAATGCTAAGGTTGCCCAGTTGGATGTGTAAATTAATATGTAAATGTGGTTTTCAAAACTCCAATTGGCTACAATAAATCAGCTGTCTCAAAGAAAAAATAAGGGTTGTCTTACTATCAGTAAATTGGGATATTTCACAGATAAGGGGTGTCGTCATGAAAAATAAAAATAGAAACATACCTTTGTCCGTTTAATTACTTTTTTTTTATCTCAAAAGACAATATGTTGCTGGAGAAATAAATATATAACAGCAGTTGGACTTTAACTGCACATATGGACACACCTGCTCCCCGAAGACCACAGTGACTAACATTTACTCTAAGGGTTGGTGTGTGTGTGTGTGTGTGTGTGTGTGTGTGTGTGTGTGTGTGTGTGTCCAAATTGAGGGACGAAGGCCCGCAGGATTCGTGGTAGAGAGAGCGTCTACTCAAGCAAGAAAGCAGTCCAGAGGTTACTAAATCCACACAGCTCCATGGTGTCCCCTCAAGGGATGAGATGACATCAACACACACACACACACACACACACACACACACACACACACACACACACACACACACACACACACACACACACACACACACACACACACACACACACACACACACACACACGCCCCTGAATCCTCATATGTCAACAAACACCCTCTCTCTAGATGCTACATTGCTATTATGCAGAAATACCAGATTGAATAACAACATATAAATATGCATGTGAGGAAACCGTCCAATCTGAGATCAAAACCTGACAGTGTGGCTCAAACTTTGTCTCCCCCTGCTGTGTTTGTGTCTAATTACTGCCTGATTTATTCCTGTATGGTTTAACTCATTTGCTTATGTTAGACTACAACATACATATCATACATCAAAAACAATATCATTACTACATTACCACCACTAACAATAACATTGTATTTCAACCTCTGCTAGCAAGCCTTTAAATGAAGGACGTCTCTGCCACTCTTGCAGGAGACCGTCAGATGAATGGGACCACTCAACTCATAGTAATGGGTTCATAACATAGATAGAAATTCATCACAAACACACTCGTTGTCACATTTACATCACAAGCATGATGAAGGAAAAACAGGATGTAACTGAGACGGTAAGAAATCAATTCACATGTAAGTAAATGTGAGTTTTGCTAAATCAATTGCAAGCATGGGTCGATTACCGAACCGGCATAATGGGCCTAGGCCCAGGGGCCAGAGGGGGCCCCGAAGCCAGAGCGTCAGCATGAATTGCTGTTATTAACTTTGCATTTCTTGTCGCATAGTTAAAGGGTTTCCTGTCAATAACAGAGCTCTAAACGTTCTACTGAAAAACTGAAGAAAAAGACAAAAACCATCCGGATGCATTTGAAGTTACTGTTCATCTCCTCAGTTTATCTATAGGACTACAAGAGCGGTGTATTTTGTTAATGTGCTGTTATGCTGTTCTGGTTAACTGTGTGTTGAGATACAGGTGAATTTACAATGAGGTTATAAAAGCTTTTCTGCTGTTCTCACTTTAGTAGAACAGCAGAAAAGCTTTCCTGAGTGGGTTAGGTGGAGACTTATATTCTGACGGCTATCAAAACCACAGTGTGTACTTTGTTCTTAGTAGAAATCAAGCATTCAAAGGTTAGTAAGAATACGAAAGTATTAGCATCAATATATACTTAAAGTAACAAAAGAAATGATGGATTTATGTCTCCATCACGATAATGTTTCACCTTTAAAGGTGGATCTCACTTTAATTGAGAACTTCCCTCCAAGGAATCAAGACTCAATATTATAGCAGAAAATACATATTTCAATTATCTAACAATTATATTTAAGAAAATGTAGTTATTTACTTTTCACCACGGTTAAAGAGAAACATCTTGACACACAACGTTTTAAAAGCATCATGAAAAACATCAGCGTTAGTGGGTTTGAAATCCTGAAGCAGCTGTCAGATTGGCCAACCTTTCAGACGTGGCACCTCTGATGCAACAATAGTCCATGTGAAGATTTTCACAATAAACATTCGGCCCAATTCTGAGCATAAGAAAGGTCCTTCAATGTCACAACATGCAGGAGCTGCCAATGACACCATTCTGCCCGGAGAAGCTCTGGCAGAGTGGACGGTGCAGGACCGAGCTACGGTACATGCCAATTGGCAGATCATGAGCGTTTCATTAAAATTGATTACCTCAGCAATGAAAGATGAATCCATCAAAACCACAAACAGCTGACAGCTTGCCCTGTGCCTGTGCACCAGGTAATTAGTTCAGTTTATTTCCTTGATGACAAACACAAGGATCACTTCGGGATTTTCCATTCGGTCACTCACTGTTTTTACTACGTGGGCTCTTTTTACCCAAAAGCAGAAAGCATTTAGTGTCTGCACAGTTTCTTTATATTTAATGTTGCATGAACTTTTCTGAGTGAAGACAAAAGAGATCCAGGGTGACCTGTACGTCAATATTGTTCCTAAGAGTGTGTTTGAGTGATAAGGCCAAAATCTTCGATCCCAATATAATTCCTTTCATATCTCGATAACGATATATATCACGATGTTTTCTGGTAACTCAATAAACAAATAGTCAATAAGCACAAGGTAAAGCATATTTTTGTATATTCGTGTGTAAAATATATACTTCATTAATGAAAAGTGTTTTTTTATTTTATTAAGAATGAAGTGAAAGAAAAACATATAGCAGTTTCAAGGGAGGTTCTAGAGGAAATATTTCCATATATACACCGTTTGTTAACCACACTGAGTGGTAATGTAAAGTGTGATGCAAAAGCAAAATATTCAAAAGATTTTCCCTCAAAATATTTCACATCAGATTTTTCTGATAAATTTGACGACATTTTGGAATTTCCGACTAGGAAATTGGATATTCCAAATTTGAAGTTCAAATGCAGAACCTCACCAAACCCAACCTCAAAATCCAAGATGGCTTCTCCCCACATCAACAAAAAAAAAAAGTTATATTAATATACTGTTATTATTATTCATTCATTATGTCTCGTTAAATCAGTCGTACACACACAGTGCTGTCCAACTTCTATCTGTTGCTATTAACTTTTTTGACTTGATGTACTTGAACGCAGTCAACTCTGGTGTGACATCATTCCCATTTCAGACTTCCTATTTCTGAGCTAAATTGAACGCAGCATATATATAAAACAAATAAACTGTGAAATTTGAGAAAAATTGGAAATATTGAATGGGAAAAAATATTAAATACATAAGTAAATATGTGCATTTGACCAGATTTAATGGGAAAAAAATATTTAAAGGTTTTAAAATACTTAACCCACTGTATCACTCACTCAACTCATTTTTAGTGATGCGTGTAGTCTCTGGGGTTCTTTGTGGGAAAACGGGACAAAATGTCTCAGTCTGAGATGTGCGTTTTAAGACACACGTATTCACAGAAAATCCAGAAGAGGATCGCAAAGTGACAGCAGCGGCCAATAGTAGCGAAGAGTCAAGCAGTATCAAAGAGTTTGCTCCGTATGACCTAGTAGTGATGTGACAGCAGTAGTACTGACAGTGAGGGGGAGGCCACTAGTGACATGCCGGCCTCCTGGACTGGTCCATTTAGTCCCACACCAGCACTGACCCTGAAACAGCATCCGCTGGCCTCACACTCCACTGCACAAACAGGTCAGAGCACGCACACACTCACTGCAGCTCACGCCGATCAATGGGCCAGACATTCTGCGTGTGACACACTAACAGAGCAATGCAACAGAAGCTCCCCTGTCATTTTACATAACACTCGTCTGAAGCCAACTCGTCGAGCATAAATAAACCTCTCGTGTGTGAATTTGGCTGAAGTGCATCTTCTGTCGGGATCGTGCCGAGCCAAACGTTGCTACGCTGTATGCTAAGGTGAGGTAAGCCTATCCCAGTCTGTTCCCGTTGACAAGCAGGACTTTGGGCGACTAAAGTGCTTTGTCATCAGCACTCTGTGTAAATCCGTGGACGGTTAGATAAAGTCTGGTGCCAGTGACACATTTTCCCCTCGGTCCCCCTGGTGTCAGGACCCGCCCACAGCAGAGGGCAGTTTGATGATGGCTGCCCCCGACCTCTGCCCCGTCAATATATCGATCTCAGCTGCACAGAACAAACCTCCATTATTTATCACTTGTTTTAGAGCAAATACATCCATCGCTCTCTGCCGGGGAGTCAGTCCGCTGAATTTTGAGTTATGGCAATGTCTTCGGAGCTCAAATCATTTGCCAAACCCGTTTGAATCAATTACATTTCAGGGGAGAAGTGGAATGGTGACTAATGAATAAGGGTATAGTTATCCTACATTATTTATGGCTTCCTCGATTTCACCTACATTAACTCCTCAAGATCCATCATCCTTTTAAATTTCAATGTGCTAAATGTATTGCTTGTTAAGCAAACAATACCTACAGTTTATATACCCATAAAAATCCACAAGATCACATTTGGAATGACTTACAGAACACATTATTGACCAACACAACTGTCAAAATATGTAGTAGATGGTTTTGAAAATAGCAAAAACAGAATAAGAATTTATTCTGTAAAAAGAATGGAGGATTCTAATTATTGCTGATGAGCTACTCCTTCCCAAAATAAAAAAAATAAACTAAAAACTTTAACCCATTTTCAACCAGAATGGAATTTGCTTCAAAGGATAAGGCTGGCGTCAATCTATATTTTTCTTAATGTCAACAAATTCAAAGACCAAAACCAACAATGTGGATGTCCATCTCTTATTATATATATATTTTATAGGCTCAGTAATATCTTAAAGCAGCTGGGCACTGTATCTTTCAGCAAACAATAAACAAAAAAAGTAAATTGTGCATTTGTGGGGTACTACTTCCAGCTGCGGATTAATACACATTTGGTGCTCAAGTGAGTATTTCCAGCAGCAGGATGTTGCACGTTGGACGCACAATAAACTACGGTGCCCATCTTCATGGTAATGAAGGAACATTGTGGCGCAGTGTGGCTCTCTGGTGTGTTTTTAATAGTTTTAGGCCAAAATTTGAGGTATAAGAGGAATGACACAATACATCAATAATACTTTTAAAAATTATTTTATAAATTTAGCTGACAATAATAAAAATATAGAACGATACCAGTCCCTTTGTTTGAAGCTGAACTAAAAAGTGTGTACCATCTTTATTATATGATTGCATGATTCATCATTCATACTACAGTATGAATGTGTTTCACACATTTCATTGGATTGATGCAGCACTAACTCTCTTCTTTGGCTCTTTATTTATGATGGTTATGAACTGCTTCATAATCAGCTAAACTGTAAGCATGATAATGAACTGAAATAAAGTTGATAGCAACTGTTTAAAATAGTTGCTTACACTAGCAATGTTTCAAAGGATGGATAGTTTGAGATTTCCACAAAAATATATTGTGTGTCGTAAACTTTCTAGGTATGATCTGGTGACTGGAATTTTTTGCAAAAAGCCATTTATGGTATTTTCTATCATCATCAGCTCTTGAAGTGCAAAAGCCATAAGATGTCTTCATCAATTCACAAAAGAGCCAAGCAACATGAGTGGAGGTCTTTTATGAAAAAGAATGGATGGGACAAGAACGAAGACCCTTTGTGTCCGTAGTAATTTCGACACAGTAAAAATCAATACCGACCTCTTGTCTGAGCACACCAGATGAAAAGAAGCCATCAGTATTTTACCGACCGTACACAGCGCTCACACTGGGCAGGCAGCCATTTTGAACACAGCAGCAAGCAATCGCTCAATTCCCTCTCTCAATTCAACACCTCTATTGACACGGTCACACACAATATAGCGGCTTCAATGAAGCTCACATTCCCTTCATTTAAAGGGTAAATTACTTGGTGGAACAGGTTCCCATCGTGTCAGTTGGACAACTGAATAATCATCAATGTATCTGACCCACAGCAATAAGACTTCAATTATGGCAATTACACCTTTTCCTCACCAGTAAAACTAGTGATGAGCCAATGAATGACTGTACATGACTCCTATAACAACATAACACATTTTATTTGCCATGCTTTTGTTGAAATATTAACAACTTTTGGATGGATAGCCATGACATTTGGCACACACATTCATAGACTTCCATGACCAAATACCTGGGCAAACGAATGACATCCTCATCAGCCACAGCTTTTGTAATAACAAATTGCAATGACACTAAAAACAGTGCTCGTGGACAAGGACAACACTTCCCAGAAATGTCTTTGTTGCAGAGAAACAAGGTATTTACAGCGACCTTCTTGCATGATTGGTAGAAGTCCCAGAAAGGAGTTGAATGAGAAGTAAAGTCGAACTGCAACACATACAGATTCCAAAATAAAAAACTAGCTAAACTTTCTGTGAAAACTAAGAATATTCACCATTCTTATTGGGTAAATATATTAAAATACTTTTTTACTTTAATTTATAATGCTCTGTTCATAATTTAGTACTTCAACACACACACACACACACACACACACACACACCAATGGTAAACCTGTTGAACAGCATGTAACATTTTCATTTTGTTTGCATTTTTCTGCCTGTGCACATTCATGCTATGGCTGATACGACCAACGCCATCATGATCCACCTTTGAAACCACCACCAACACCAACAAAGGAATAATCACACTAAATCAGTCGCCCACATATTCTACTTACTACAAACAAATAAACAAAAAAAACAGTGGGAGAGAAAACATAACCTCATTTGCACAGACTGAGATATGTCAGAAACTGGAGCTGCTTTCACTAACTGGCTGTAGACTGAATCAGTATTGTGTTACACCAGCAGCTGAACGGAGAGCGGCAAAGCAGACACGAAGAGTATCTGAAAATGACTAAGTACGTATAGCGTCTGGGTCCCTGTGACAACCAACAACACACTGCTGCCTCCCTCATTTCCTGTGTGTGTGTGTCAGATTGAATAAGGCCTTTGTGCCATGTGCATTCAAGTGCATGTTGCATGCATGTACGCATTTGTGCGCATGAGTTTTCCTTTGGCATCAAACACACAAAGACAGAGAAGGAGAGAGGGAGAGAAGGAGAGAGGGAGAGAGAGACAACATTGCAGCACATTTCCCAGCATGCATGAGTGCCACTGACAGACCACATCTCAATACATACACGCACACACGTGTACATACATGTACTCATGAACACACACACACACACACACACACACACACACACACACACACACACACACACACACACACACACACACACACACACACACACACACACACACACACACACACACACACACACACACACACACACACACACACACGGTGCAGTGTCGTATTCTGTCTGCTTGACTTTGTCTCCCACCATGCCCTGGGTTAAAGAGGTGGTGTTGCAGGGCGAGAGATAAGATGAAGCTCTGCTCTGCACATCATTTAAACACTCTTCCTCCTTTTGCAGCCCCTCCATTTCCCTCCACCCATTTCCCTATCCACAATCAGGCAGCCTGAGGTTGAATGCTAAGAGAATTAGAGGTAGCCTTGCGTGTTTGTGCACACAAATACAAGGAGGAAGCTGGTTAAAACCCAGGGTGTCACAACTATGGTATGAGCCTTAAAGCACTGCACAAGACAGGACAACTTTCTTTTTTTTGGTGCTCCAAGAAAGACAAATCTACATTGCAGATAAAACACAAACCTGAAGAAGAATAACGGCAACTAAAACAAACAGAAGAACATATGTATGTACGCCTGTGTGGAATCTATTCAGAAAGCTTCCTTACAAACCAAGCAGTAAACAAATGCAATCACACAAACTGCATCATATCCATCATATTCCAAAGATATTGGCGAAATGTTGGTTGGTATTGGTGACAAGCATAAAATCACACAATCAGAAAGTGAACTGGAGCTACACAATTACATTAAGTGCACGCTGCAGCCAGCGGAATGCGTCCTATGCTGTTGCCCCTGTGGGAGAAGCATATGACAGATGGGTCAAATACCGCTATGACCGTAAGTCAGCCATACAGCAGCCACCAGCACTGCCACTGGCCAATTGGCCTCTATATACCAGCAATACCTCGATGGAAAAAAAAGGAAGGTGAAACACATATTTGATTTTTAAGTAGAAAAAACAAGTGTACCCGCTAATAATGTAGCAAGGATCCCCAGAGAGATCATCAAGAGGCACAAAACGCTCCAAACTATGCAATATTTTAAGTGCAACCACTGAGGGATGAGTGAACTAAACTCCTCGTAAATCCTTTACCACTTAGCATCCATAAAACATGAGCTAACCAGGGGGGGAGAGAGAGGAAGTGAGAGAAAGAGGGAGACAGAGAGAGAAAAGAGAAGAGGAGAGAGAGAGAGGGGGGGGGGGGGGGGGGGTATTTGGAGGTGATGGATGAAAGCCAATCAAGCCGGCCGCTCTTCCTGCTAAGACTTTTGCTCTCGCAGAGGAAAAAGTGATGGAGAAAGTGAGACTGTGACATTTCAGCATAAGCGCTAAATGACATTATAGCCCCATAGCATAGTGTGCAGCCATAAGCCTTTTTGTAACATGTCACAGTACAAAAAGCTCACAGGTGTAAATAATAAAAAAATGAATGATGGCTAAATTTTCATTCAGTTTCACGGTTGTGGGTTTGTGCATGCCGGATCGCCGCCACGACTTGCTGGGAAACTTAAACAGAACAGAGTCACCGTTAATGTTGTCAGTAACACCTTTGCTTTTACAAATATTACAAGTCAAAAGAAAATGTGCTGTGAAAAAGGCCTCTAGTCATAGGTTCTGCCTTTATTTCTGACTCGGGAACTAAATTCCAGCACCACTCACTGGGCGATACTAAATCCTAAACCCTCAAGCTCCTGGTACTTTCAGGGGTTGCCGGCAGTGCCGTTGATCCAGATTTGGTCGAGCGTGATTCATCACATCACAACAAGAACAGCTACAAAAAGAAATGGGGGGGAAAAAAAACAAAAAACACGCAACTAAACAGTCCAGGAATAAGATTAGAATCTAACAGTGTAGAAGAATAGTGGTTTTCACAATGCGCAGAGGGGAGCAGACTAAAACTACAAAGTGGTGCGCAGGACGCCGTTCCTGCCACCGAGTGGCTTGTGGCCGTCCCAGCAGGGCCCTGCATTATCTGTCAGTGTATGAACTTGTATATCACGTTCTTGTAAATGTCAAAGAAAATCAATAACAGTATCAGCACCGCTTCTTGTGTTCCACGGCTACATATTTCACATGTGCTATCAGCACATAAAAAGGGACGAGGTCAGCCCCACTGTTGCTTCCCTAATGAAGTAAATCCGACAGTTTTAATAAATCAAACTTTACTTGTTCAGCGCCTTGAAAGGGATCCAAAGATGACTGAAACAAGCCCCAAAAATGTAACAATTTGAGACAACTGCACAGAATTGTTGGGAAATACATGATTGTATTTTTGATTAAACATTTGTTTTGATAAAAAGGAAATCTTAGTAGTTTAAACTATGTCAAAACTATTGTTAGGAAATGAAATAGGTCACAATCCCCTCTCTATTTGATATCTATTTGATATTGCTGTGAGAACCACTGTATTTATTCAAGTTTCTCAACAATAACTACATTTTACACAATTACTTTTGCTACAGTATTTGATGCACTATGATAACTTTATACTTTACCATTGCACAATACTTTATTTACTGGACAGAGCTTGAACACATCATAATGTAACTGAATGCAACCTCCGTTATCATTCGCTGTTACCTTTTGCTATGTATCCAAGCAGGACTGTGCTGACCGCTAAAGTTAACTAGCTAATTTTGAGTTCCTCGATGAATCATATCAGCCTTATTTCTCACGGAAAACAGCTGCCTGCTGCATCCATAAACCAGAAAAGAAAATATAAAATAAAAGGAGTGAACCAGAACCGTAGCGGGCCGGACAGACAATGACCTGAAACTCAGTGTAAAGCTCTGTAAAGCAGAGGGGAGCTGTACATTCAGGTGATAATTCTCTGTAATTGTATCACTACCAGCGACCCCTTCCACATATTTTTCACATGGTCATCCATTAGAGCCGCTTTAAGGAACCCTCCCTCTCCTGGATAGACGACCACTGTTGATGGAGTTGAGGAGATGTCGAGTTCTACAATTAACATGCCGTCGAAAGAAGCCGACAGATTTTGTTTTTAAGGGAACCATATTTCAGCAGAGGGGAATTTGATGGACAGATGGCTGCCAAATATTGACAAAGTGTGAAAAAACAGACTATTAAGTTCTGCGCCACGGGCTGGTGTCCGCTCACACGGAGCCTTCACACTAATTAATATCTCAGCTGAGGAACATTCATATTACGTTAAGCTAAAGCATGAAATCTGTGTTTTTCAATGGTTGACTGGAAAATGACCATGAATCAACATCACTTTATGTGCCAGGATGTGCAATCATTTCACATTGAAGTGTGTACAGCATGTTATTTGTAGATATTTTTCATGTATCTGTCCCGTTTGTGTCCTTTTTTTATTTTTAGTCCCTTCATGAGAGCAGACGTTTTTTGGGAGACCGACCATTTTATCAACTTAGTCTATGAAAAGGAGTTCTCGTTTACTGTAACTTGGGTCTTATTTGTGTACTTTTGGCCTTGAGAAAAGGTAATATATATATGTATATATATACATATATATATGTATATATATGTATATACAGGTGTTTTGCCATTTTAACAGCAGCTATTGTGCCCATGATAGATTTTGGTGTGTTCATGCATTACTAAAGGCCAGTTTATTGTTTTAAGCAATACAATGAAGTTTTTGTTCCTTTTTTCTACCACTCCCCTCCCGAGGGATTCACTGTTTCTTCATATATTTCTTTACATCTTACCATTTGCATAACTTCCAACAGTATAGAATAAAACTGTAGGAGAAGTGACAGTATGAAGCAGCGAGTTCCGTATTTACAGACAACCCTCTCGCCTGAAGACATCCCTCCTACCTTCTATTTCTTCACAAGCCTCTATGAACTCAATGTTCTCATGCGTTTAAATATCATGCTCTAACAGCTTAAATGGGCCCAACCCTCACATGGGAGACACTGAGACGCACACTCATAAAACATGTGAGCATGTCAGTGAGAAATCCAATAAGCTCCCCTGACGATCACCACTGCTGCTGCTGCTGCTTCATATCTGTGCGGCCTGATTTACAGCAGCTGCCGGACATTTCTCTGCTCCACAGGTGACTTGGCAAATATAGTCGAGGTTCTTCCAATACAGACATCACCAGCGTCACCCAACAGCTGCTGTACTATTGCACATGGATAACCATCAATGATATATAGGGAAATAATTCCTTCAATATATTGGAGCTACATTTTATATGTTGGAAAATATAAGCAAAAACATGATTTAACACTTGGAATCCATTTAATAACTACATTTACTGAAAGGAGGATTTAGAATAACCTTTCTTATCAAAAAATAGAAATGTTGAAAATTGTGTTAAATATTGTTAACCAGTAGAATGACATTTTTAGTTTTTACTTTTTTGCAGAAAGCAATATGCCTTTGAGAGGAAATGGTTGATTTAATCCATGGTTTAAATGTCAGCAGCTACAGAAATAACCAAGATGAAAGAGCTATTTATGTTACACGTAATTTGCATCCAAACTTGTACTCCCTCTCTGAGTCATAACTCTGTCATAACCCAAACACGCAGACATGTTACACATATTTTTAGATTACGCATGACTTACACTTCCTGTGGGTATTATTAGCTCCATCTATCCCCAATAAACATCCATAAATCCGCTTAGAAATTATAGGGAAAAGAATGCTCCTTATTGCTCCAGAATTTGGAGCGCCCGCTTTCTGAAATGACCTGTGATTGGCCAAAATCTCTCGTCACTGGCTAGATTTTCTAAAGCCGGAAAACAGAACTAAGAGGAGGCCCGGAAGTCTATTTTTGCTCAGACCACTTGAATTACTGCTACTATTGACAAAATGTTTTATATATTTTATTTATCATGTGATAGTTTAAATAAAGAAAAACAATATGGTAACTTTAAGGTGTGTGGGCAGTGGCGACTGCCATAGATAATGTAAGATGATGTCATATTACAGACTCTCTGTTCGCAGGTTAGCTAATGGCTTATGACTCACTGCATGGTCAGAGAGCACTGCCTGGGCCTGGGGGAAGAGCTGCACCACAAGGCCTCCACCTGCTCAGCTCAGTCAGGTGGCTGCTGGTCTGCTGTGAGCCCCGAGCTGCGCCATAGGGCCCGAACTAGCTACCCACAGAGGAATATTATTGCTAATAGGATCTGTTTAAAGCCACAGTAGTGCATACATTAGCGGACACACGTGTGCACACACACACACACACACTGAGACATCATGGGAAAGGGCATTCAGAAAGAGGAAGCGCACTGGTTGAAGAAACACTCTGCTTCACTGATTTGTGAGACAGCCCCCCCCCTCCCACACCACACACACACACACACCAACATGCATGCATGCATATACACACTAACAGAGCTGGAAGATTCTTGGTATGAGGACAACAGTTCTTTTTCGGCTGATGCTGTCAGATCCGCTCATCCTCAGATATGCATGGAGCTCACTGGGAACACACACACGTGCACATGCGCACACACGCACACGCACACACACACACACACACACACACACAACACACACAGGGTCTTACTGAAGCTCTGTCTTCAGAGAAACGGAGTACACAATGAGAGGAAAGGATTTAGGTAAACAAACAGATGAATATTCATGGAAAGCAGTGTGTGTGCGTTTGTGTGTGTGTGTGTGTGTGTGTGGGGGGGAAGGGGGGGGTGTAAAACAAAGCTATGAGTCAGGAAAATGAGGGCCAAGAGGATGAAGAGGATCAGGGCAAAGAGAGGGCAGTACAGAGAGTGCAACAACACACCAGAATCAAGACGCGCTGTTTACCTCCCTCCATCGTTGCAGCTTCCCAGCCTTCCTCCCTTGATGTACCCTTGGCCTCCATATCTCAATTACATCACACTCCCAAGGTGCTTAATTCCAAATTCAAAGCATACAGTATCTATGATTAAGGAATTGTCTCCATGCGGCTCATAACACGGTGACGGCTGAGCCGGCGGCTCACAGCGAACGTTGCAAACGGTGCTAACAGCGCTAACCAGCACGGACCAGCTATGTAGACAAAGCACAGAGAAGCTCAGATTACAACACACAGAGGGAGAGCGACGTCTCTGTTCAGGACGCCATAACTACACCATATCTTTACATCGCTAGTAGTTGTTTACCTTTACATAATTTGAGATGCCTTCATCTCAGAAGGTAACAACAAAATAATAGGATTGTGGTTATAAATGATGTTTTTTCCTTGCTAGTGACAGGAGTCCTCGACCTTTTGGGCAACATTTTTATCAGGTCAAAATGTCCCCTTGATCAACACTTTGCTACACAAAACCGTATCTGGAAAGTGCAGAAAGTCCTTGAAATTCACTGAGTACATTCATGCTTCCCAGAACCCTTTCTTTCTCTTTAGAAAGAGATTTACTTTTGTTATACCTTTACAGTAACTTAATACCTCATAATGATATCTTATAATCTAGCCTGTACATTGCTATGAGATAAATACTTTGATTTCAGTGTTTTTATTACCTTTGTCTCGCATTATTCTCATTTTTTATTTATATCCAGTAGTAAAGCTCTAAGAATAGTAAATTATGAATATGTTGCTGGCTCTGTCAAAAACGTTCTTATTGTGTTGAATCCTAAAACCTCGAGAGAGACTTGCTCCCATCTGCAAATACATTATAACAATAGAGACTGGCAGACAATATTAACAGGCAACTGTTTGCTAGTCCATAAGAATTGATACATGGGAAAATGCTTTGTTTGGAGATAAAGTTTCTGAAATAAATGAACAAAGCATTAAAAACATACAAGATTATTATGAACACAAACACAAACAGCTAAACACAATTTAATTACAGCCTCAAGCAATTAGAAATGAATTGATACGTGCCTGTTAAAAACAACTCCACAGAGGTCAGATTTATTTCAGGGATTATAATAGATTGCAGTGTTAGTGTATTTAACAAACTGATAACAGACAATGTAATTATTAAGATTCTTTGCAACATTGCCTTAAAAACACACAAACAAGTTTTTCATTGAAGAACGTAGTGTTTCATCTACATTCCTATGAATGTGGTCCAGTCCCACCACTGCTGTCACACTGCTCACATGTTCTGTCCTGCCTCTACCTTGCACTGTAGCGATATATTTGCCCTATTTTTAGAAAGCGCTGAAAGCAGCTCAGACAAGCAGAAAATATCAAAAAGCACACAATATATTTCCAGAGTTACCCAGCAAAGGCATGGGAGAGGGAGGGAGGAAGAGGAGGAGGGGGAGGAGGGCAGGCAGTTATTTAGAACTTAAAGTAATCGTCAACTTGGATTGCCAGGGAATGCCAGGAGGAGCTTTCCATCTGTTGGCTGCCTTTTATCAACACGAGAAAATGGGAACAAAATGCTGCAATGGCTTCATGTAAATGCTGCATATTTCAGTGATGCATATACATCTGCAGAGGGCGCTTATGGATGTGCATTATAGCTAATAACAATATGCAATAAGATGAGAGAGCCTTCCACTGACAAGGTCATCTTCTAAATGACAACATAACGGTGTATGCATGTGCAAAACACTGCAATCTTATCTTTTCCCATTTGCTATTTTTGCTATTTTTCAAACAAACTGTGAATACTGGCATTAAATGTCTGATTTTCACTCAGCCCAATAAGACTTAAAGCAATACTCAAAGTGGAAAAAATATAATACCTATTTGATGAAAATCTATAAAACAATAGCACTGCGGTAACACCACGTCAACGAACACGCACATAAATACATTTCTTTAAAGTTAGTGTGCGTAAAAAGTGATTAATTCAGTAATGAGATGCTATCACCCTTGGGTCATGAACATAGAAGGTCATGGGGTGGATGAAAAATACATCAACCAACAATGACCTTCAGGCTTACCAGCACACACACACACACACACACACACACACACACACACACACACACACACACACACACACACACACACACTAATGCAAGCCATAGTACATACTCGGGCATGTATTAATGGGAAGAAAGAGAGTTTAAACACAGAGACATGATGAGACAGATGGGAGGAAGCAGAAAAAATAAAAAAGGCGCTGAAACTGAAACAAATGGATGATGAAGTTCAGCAGGTACATTGTTACATTGTCTGCTGTCTTAGTTTAGTGTGTAAGCAGGTTCATTTTAAAGTTTGATAACATGCGAGCCACGAGCCCAAGCGAGGGAGTTCAAGTATTTCGGGGTCTTGTTCACGAGTGAGGGTACAGTGGAGCAGGAGATGGACAGGCGATTCAGTACGGTGTAGTTCAGAGGGAGCTGAGTTGGAAGGCCATCTATCAGACCCCCTTCTATATGGTCATGAGCTTTGGGTTGTGACCTAAAAGAATGAGATTGTGGATGCAATCAGTCAAAATGAGCTTCCTCCGTTGGGTGGCTGGACTCAGACATCTGGAGGGAGCTCGGAGTAGAGCCTCTGCTCCTTCGTGTCTTCAGGGGCCAGGTGAGGTGGTTAGGGCATCTGAGCAAGATGCCTCCTGGACGGCTACTTTGTCCAACTAGTAAGAGGCCGCAGGGTAGAACTAGAATACGCTGGAGAGATAACATATCTCATCTGGCCTTGGAACAGGTCGGGGTCCCCCAGGATGAACTGGCAAACGTTGCTGGTAAGAGGGATGTCTGGAATACCCGGCTAAGCCTGCAAAGCCTGCTACTCCGGCGATCCAGCCCCAGATAGTTGGAAGGTAATTGATGGATGCAACATGGAAATGAGCAATTAGCAGGCTCCGCATCACAGATCAGGCTGATGGGTTTGTCGTTTCTGTGCAATGCAACCAAATATTACTGGACAAATTGAAACGACGACCAGCCGAAGGCACTAGATGAAAAGTTGTGATCACCAAGGTTACAATTTATCCTGAGCATGCTGGTAGGTTTAATCTATATTTCATTCAGGATCAAAGTGGTGAACTGACCAACTGACAATCCTAGAGTGACGCCGCTAGCGTGGCTGAACATGTAACGAGCTTTAACTCATACATGGCAGAAAGAACTGGAAATGTATTTTTCTTATTGACGCTGATGTTAGCTCGTGATTGTGCATCTATCATTTCAGAGACGGAAGGCGGTGATTGAACAGTCGGATTTTGAATGAAACATCAACAATAAGCGTCAATTAACAGTCTGACCCTTTGAGATGAGAAAACCTGAGAGGCTTAAAGTGAACCACAGAAAGAGAGAGAAAGAAACTCAGACAACAAACCGCATGAGAGAGCAAGAAAAACCCCCAGCATGAACAAGGAGAGGAGAGGGAGAAAAGAGAGGAGAGGAAGTGGTGATTGAGTGACGGTGCTTGGAAAGCCTCCATTTAAAATCCACCACAACATGCATCCAGATGGGAGGGTTAATGAGGAGAGAGTCATGCCTGAACACGACGCCGCGGTGTTGGGCTGCACCAACAGGGAGCATGGAAAGACCCAACATGAAGTGTGTGTGTGCGTGTGTGTAGAGGGTCTACAGTATGTGATGTGTGTGATGAAGGATTGAAGGTTGAAGCTAAAAACTGCATCACTGGCAAACACCATCTGGGTGTTCAGAGGAGCATGGACATGCAATCCTCTTCATTCATACACATACACACACACACACACACACACACACACACACACACACACACACACACACACACACACACACACACACACACACACACTTTAAGTGTAATTGTTATACGAGAGAAGACTTGCCTCATCTTCTTTCCTGGGGGTTTCTCACACAAAGCACCATCTCACTTTCACTCTTACTGTTGTGAAATATGCAGTGAATGTAAAGTTAAACACGATGCACAATTAAAAAGTCAGGCCATGAATAATCCAGGCACAGTGTTGCATTTACACGGCCGCACGATATAACAAGCATTGCTTTCTCAGTCCACATCGCTGCACAATCTCACGTTAAGCTCCCACCTTAAAGATGACAGGCTGGCCGATATTGAGAAACCATTACATCATTTTCATTTTCTCAGTGTTAATAAGTGATACAAATCTATGCACACACTTTCAGCTGACTAAACGGACACCCCAAAAACAGGCATAATAGCATGCAGTAAGCGTTCTTTTTTTTAGGGCTTTCAGCTTTGGCATGACTGTGGCACTATACATATTCTAGGACTGTCTATATTTATATTTTAAAAGATTGATTCTGTATTCATCCCGAGGGAAATTGTTGTGCAGCAGTTGAGTAGGAATTAGGAAAGAGCACAAATATGAAATAACAATTAGGTATAAATCCAAAGTATAGACAATGCCACAAATATAAACAGGTTAAAGTAAGGATCATTCACCTGTCACATTTGAATGGGAATGTACTTAATGAAGAGCATTTTTTACATTTATTAAAGAAAAAGTAACAGATTTAAGGGCACTTATGACCTCGAACAGTTCAGTGTTTTCAGTAGGTCTTTAGGTTTTTGATTTAAAAAAAGAAATCTGGATTGGTTTAGAATTCCTATGTGCCCTTTGGGTGGTAGGAAGAGCTCATCAAGAGCATCCATTTAATATATAGTATATCAATTATTTTGTATTCAAACATGCAGTCTGTGCAGTCTAAAACTTTAGGTTGAGCACAGACGCCACACAGTGGTTTGCAGAGACCTTCAAAGCTACACGGACATGTATGCATTTCTTGTTTGTAACGTAACCATTTATGTATAGAAAATGATCAACTGGATTACTTTTGATAGTGAAGAAACAGTCAAAATGTGATGACTATGAGGCAAGAACTTAAAGGGATAGTTCGTTCGAGTGTTTTGAATTGTATATCGAGGATAGATGCACACTTTCTTCTGCAGTTGGCGGGTGTAATTTGGCAGAAAGGGCTGTGGATTATCCTGGGTAAGTGACTTCTGGAAAGACACATTGCCAATGAGTTTTTTAACTGGACTTTTTGGCATGAAAATTCATTACAGGTTAATAATATGGTATTAATTCTTACTTTATGTGGTGCTCAATGATGGGATGGGACACAGTGACACCGTAAAAGATCGTTTAATTGACGGGATATCTGAGTTTTTGTTTGCATCTACTCATGGAGGATGAGGTCGCCAGAACAGGTTTTTCAGGCGACACAGTTTTCCTGCTGGTGTCCTGCAATTGTCCTGTTGTCCAGCTTAGCTATTTGGAGATAAGAAAGCAAAAGAAACTAAAACCATCCATAATACCTCCATTTCTATCCTTCAGGACAAAATGCTGAATCAGGATAGAAGTGTCCTTTCTTCAATAGATTATCAGTGGGTTTTAACTGGTCGAGATTCAAATAGTTTGAGGATCAGGATGTTTTCAAGGTTGTCACATTGATCCGCTGCAGAGGCAGTTTCAGCTATGCCCAGTAGTACTGCAGAGACCGAACAGTGTCAAAGTGTCCACTATATGACATTGAGATAAAGTTTTTAGCTGTAAGAATAACTTTACTACTTCACACTGGACAGTCTTACAGAATCCTTTATTTTGTACCTGTGAAAGGGGCACCTGGTAAACTGTCACCTTCTATCCTTGCGGGAATGTTCGGCTCAGTTCCAAACCACATACTGTAGCAATACACTTCCAAACTCCATCTGTTTTCCCCCGTGTTTGCTCTTCTTTGTCTGTCTTTCTCTTTTTCTCCAGCATTCACGTCGACTGTAAATGTGTCTGTTCCCAGCAGCCCGTTCCTTTCTTTGCCCTGTATTTGTTCTGCTGCTAATGTAGTCTCTTTCTCGCTGTGGAGAAAAGATGACATGGCGGTGGGTACCTCTGGTCCTTTCATCTCTCTTTCTCTGTCTCCTCCTTCTGCTAGTGTTACACTTTAGAGTGAAGCGGTTCAGCCTGTGTGTTTAATTGCTTTTCACTTCCAAGAAGCCCCCCCCCCCTCCGCTGGCACAGACCGAGAAATTCATATATCAGATGATTGGGGCGAGAGTCATAAAGTGGTGCTGTGGTAATTCATTTGGGGCACGAATCGGCACTTCACATCCATGAAAATAATCTGCTCCCATCTCCAGCTTGATGACCCTGAACTTAGGCCCAGACACCACAGGGCAACCAGTCAACGACTACTCAAAAGTGACTGTTATAACAGCGAACCATAACCTGCCTACTGTCTAAGAGTAAAGCCAATTCGGGCAAAGATGAATCTGCACGACTTGGAAATGTTTCAACCGGTACAAAAAGTTTTCTCTACAGATAAATGCCCAAAAAGACAAAAGGACGAGTGATTTAACATTCTTCATGATACTTTTGACATCATTTTATTTGACTAAATATGTACAATTTTAAGCAAAATAATCGGTGTCCCTTGATATAGTATTCACGTGCCACTTGTCCTGTCACAATAACAACTTTAGTGTGAAAACTGTGATAAACACTATTATATTTTAAGTCCCTTTTAAGCCACTGATACAATTATAATATAGTAGCATAATAAGAAAGAAATAAGAAAATCAGAATTGGAATGTGAAAAATCATTAAACTATTCTAAATGAATAAAACAAATATAATTAAACCACACAACCAAACCACAAAATCTGGCATCATGTTGGTTAAAATGTTGGTGACGTTCTTCTGGAAACAAACACCGAGCTCAGCAAAAATGATCAAGATAATAGATAAATGATTACGTTAAAACTACCACGGTCACGTCCATAAATCGTACAATAAGTCGAAAATGTAAAATTGATCGAGGTCATATCCATATATCGCACAAGCTAGTCCATTGTAATTATCGTGACAGCCCTAGGTCACACAAGTACAATCACTTTTAATTTATGAGCCGAATGTTTTGCACATTGCCTTCCGTTTGTTGCGGAATTTGGTGCGAGATGACCAACCATCAAAAACAATAGGTGCAGACTGTGAGCACCATTTATTGTACCCCATTTAACCGTCCAGTGAGTCACTTTTCTCCAAGGAGTAAAATGCCCCAGCTTGTTTGTTTCACCTCCGAATCAGACCACCGGCATTTTCTATCATGCCGGTCACCCTTCATGCTCCAAGCTACTCAAGTAGATCTATCTTTATTGGTATGTGCTGTGGGAGACAGCTGGACCTCTTCAGTTCTGTATAAATCTCCATCTGAGGCAGACAGCGGCGACTCTGACCTCATTACGGCTGGTAACAAGCGTTATCAACACCATTTGGGTTCAGGATTTATCCTCTTATCCCCCGCTACTCCCTTGCTCCTTTTGCCACACAGCCTAACAGAAGCAGCTCACACAGCATTGGAAGTTAAAGGAAGGACATTGAGGTTTTATGGAGAAAAAAAGTCTGTCAGTAGCTTAAATTTATGCCGATATCTATCACAAGTAATTTTACGCCGAAAAAAAAAGTTTCAGGATTGGAAAGAAATGGAGAAAGGAAACGTACATGTACAGTAAAATAACATCCTTAGCCATGCTGGTGGGGTGGCTTTACGGTGGCTCTATGGATGGCAATGTCTGACTGATCTGACTGTCAATCAGTCAGACTCTCACTTTGGTTCAGATCAATTGGCAACCCGACAAGTGAAGCCAATGCACAAGAGCCTTAAACTTACATTATTTCTATTAGCCATCAGGGAGAGACTCCTCAAATTGCAATAATTAGTCAGATTGTATAGAAGTCTATGAGAAAATGACGATACATCTCACTTGATTTATTACCTCAGTAAACATTGTAAACTTGAGTTTATGGTCTTAATCGCTAAGTGTTCTCTTCAATACAGTATGATGTTCATTTAGAAAATGAAGGTCCCATTTAGACTAAAATAAACTATAAATCAGAGTATGCTTTAGGACGTGGCTACTTAGTGATTGACAGGTAGCTACCAGGACGTTGTCCGTTCTGGGCCTTTTATAGTGTGTTTTCAGTACAGTGAAGTTTGCAACATTTTTGCCGCCTACAAATGTCTTATTCGGTGGTCAGTTGTAGCTACTTTGCTAAACTCTCTCGTTTCACATCTGGCTTAGAAAAAAAACAAGATGGGAAGGCCTGAACTCAAGGCTTCAACACAGCACTCCACAAACCATTGGGTGAAGTCCACCTCTACAGGCTATGGTCCAGACTGAATTTTATCAACAACTACTGGATTTATTGCCATGGAATTTGCACAGACCTACATGGCTCCCACAGGATGAATCCTAATGGCTATGTAATCACTAAATCTAAACTGATGACATTCCCCTTAGTCTCAGCTGTACTTTGTGTTTAGTGCTAATCAGCAACTGTTAGCATGCTGACACACTGAAATAAGATGTTGACTATGACAAGCATTATACCTGCAAAACCGCAGCATGTTTGTGTTGTCATTGTGTTGAGCATGCTGACACAGCTGTTGCCTAAGTACAGCCTCTCAGAGCGCTCAGAGTATTGCCATTTTCTTATCTTCTTTCAAACATTAGGTATGTAAAACTACAGTTAAAGTTCAGAGTCATTTATAATAATGCTCCTTTGGGAGAACTCATTTTGGAGACGTTAATTTTCCACATTGCTCGAAGCTGTGTGTAATATATGACTTACATAACAAGGGGAAATAAGGGCAAGCAAGAGGGCATGTCACAGCAGGGCATGTGAACTAACCAACAGTATTTAGTGTTTGTGACACCAATATATCTGCAGCCCTGCTATTAACCTCTGGGTTGCCACACTGTATTATTGTGTCAGTATGATTTAGCTAGCTGTAATTTCTGCTTTTTCACCTCCTGGAGTACCACACAGAGGTTTTCAATTCAATTCAAAATGGGGGTTAAGTTTTCCATAAGCTTAAATGAGCAGACCATTTATTACGTCTGATGAGCTCCATGGCGCTCTCACTTGTCTGCTGTTGTCAGTACGAAATACAAATTATTTGTAATTTTTAGGATCTTTTTAAACATTGTGACAATTTAAAGCCATTTAAGCCAGGTTTGTTTCAGTCCTTCATTGTCTTTTCTTGATTAAGATTTTAGCCAAGACATTACATTAAAACTGTCTTGACTTAATGTGTTCTTCCTATCTTCTTACTTAACATCCGCAGCTGCATTTTGAGTTTACAAAAGGATCCTAGAACTTTGATCAAAGCTTCGGGTAGTTTGTAGAAAACCTTCCAGCTTCCCTTCACAGCAGAGCGAAAGTTTAGAAATAACAATGAGCACAGAGGAGATGATAATGGGTCTTTTTCAATAAAGTCAATAAAGTTGTTGTTCTTCTTTTGACCCCTCAAGTGTGTTTGAAGTCATAGCTAATGTCTGAAGAATGAATCCAAAGTAAAGAGGCAGTAGGAAGAACATCAGTGGGGCATGAAGAAATGCAGTTCTGGTACAATTTTCAACTAACAGCAGCCCTAGAGGTGTGATGCACCTGCAAACGTTTTACAGATATCGAGACAAAGAGTGTGTTGTGAGAGTCAGCAGGTAGGCTTGCTGCTAGTGTGGATAAAAAGCTGCTAGCTGCTGATTATTTGTTTGTTCAGCTCTGCTGTTCACTCACTTGCAATGCGGTTCAACAGTTGGGGTACCTGGGGGTAAGAACAGCAAGCATAGGACTGAAAATGGATCAGGATTTTACAGCAACTCATTTATTCAAAGCTCCTCGATGGGAACTGATCCCGATCTTCCAGACTGGTTCGGGACAATCCGAAACTGCAAATTGGTGGATTGTTTCATGAAACATGTCTTCATGGGTGAACGTACATTTTTGCAAATCAGATTAAAATCATTTGCTTTCATTGTTTCAGAGGTAATCCGTACATAGCTTACTGTGTCTTGTTTTTCCTTTGCTGCTGTAAAAGACAATTTCCCTACAGAGATCATTAAAGTTCCCTCATTTTTCCTCGGGTCTTGAAATAAAGAGAAATTGTGAGAGGAGGACACCCGCCTGGATTTGGTCCAACATCTACTGTAGCTCTCTAGTTTTGTGCAGCAACAACACAACTCTATTCCCCCGTTGCTACCTATCCATGTTAATGAGTAGCTCGTACGTGTGTGCATTTACGTTTTATATTAGGCTGGTGTCAAACCGCATCAGAAAATCGCTCCTCCCCATCTCCTCTTTCCCTTGAGCACACTCCCTTCTAACACTCACTCCTCCTCTCTGTTTTTGTGCCTATTATCTTTTATTCCCATCACTCGCCCAAACAGACACCAACATCAATCTAAACCATCTAACAACTATGCACATCATCAGGGTTTAGTTTGTAAGACTGACATATCAAACGTAAACACACTCTGGCACACACACAAGAAATTTATGAGCTACGAAAAATGTGAGAGTAGTATTCCAGGAGTACCTTTACGTAAAACCAACGCCAGTATTTAACCACACTGGCAACGCCAGTAGGTCCACATCTTTGGGTCAGACTGAATTATCTCAACAATCAGTATGTGGATTATCATAACATTCTGCACCAACATTATGCGATACACTTTTATGTCACCCTCAGGATGAATTGTAACATCTCTCCTGATTTGGCAACTTATCATCTTGTGCAATCACCACGTCTTAAATTTAGCTTGTTCAATCCTTTGGATTGTGACTAAACACAGCTCTATGGGCCACTGGACGAGGAAGATTGCCGGCTAAACGTATTTGAATTGAACTTTTTTTGCCTCATGCCGCCAACGCTGTATTTAATCATCTTCATACGTATATGGTTGTAGTAAATATATACAGCATAGTAGATCCACTTTGTGTTCTACTTGTCGACTCACTCCCAATTTAGCTTGTGCTCATGCTGAAGCGGTAACAAAGATTAGGAAAGGAATATTATTCTTGTCTGCAAGTTTTGCAAAAATTAAAATGACATGGCACAGATTGTGCTGTTTCAATTAACGATAAAGAGATTCCAGTTCTGGCAAATAGCTCCACAGCTACCTAGTTCACTGCAACGGCTGCACATGACGCTATGACGCTATGTCACGGAGTCACATGGCGTTATGTCAGTAGCTTACAGACATAACGCCATGTAACTCCGTGACATAGCGTCACTTGACAAAACATCGTCATCGTACGAGACACGAAGGAATGTCCCCTTAGTGAAAGTCCTGTGTTTGTTTGACCCATCCACCATCCCTCCTGGCAGTGAGACCAGGCTGGGGAGGTTGTTGATCAGACATTCCAAAAACAAGTATTATGAGCTGATAAAGACGAAGACACTCAAATCGTTTCAACGGCTTTTTGTCTCATGTTCCCGTGCTTCTTTTTTTTGTCAGACATGGATGTTGCATAATGTAGGTTTAAGGAACTTTGGATGTTCTTCACCAGGAGGAGCATCATCTGGCCTGTCTGCCTCATTAACCCACCCTCTGCTCTCCATGGAGACAGGAAATAACACTGGGAGGAGGGCTGGATCCATGGGGTGGTATGAATAATGGGGGAGGGGGATTGGGCGTACACGTGTGTGTGTGTGTGTGTGTGTGTGTGTGTGTGTGTGTGTGTGTGTGTGTGTGTGTGTGTGTGGGGGGACAGATAGAAAAATGGGGCAACGGAGCACAGGGAGAAATTAAAAGTGATGACTCACAGAGGGCGGGACCAAGAACATGAGAGCAACCAAACACTTTGTGCAGTCGTTAAACTTACTACATGATTTGAATAACACCAAGTTTGGTTTTTAATTACTGAGAGTAAATATAAAAAAGATTCAATCTTCCTGTCAAAAAGCGTTTGAATTATCTGCGTTTGTCCTGAAGACTCTTTCCCACCAGCTTTCAGATCATCACATAAAACACTTTGAACACTTTGTCAACCAAAGTGCATCATATGCTTGATATTACAGTGGAGTGATTTCACATTCAATAAAAGGGCTACCCAGTAGCTTCTTTTATAGTGACAGTGACATACGGGCGGAGACAAAGTTGTCTTCACTGGGCAATGAATATGAGTGACTGGCGAAGAAGAGGGGAAATGATAACTAAGGCCGGAAGAACTAACAGCTGCTTGAAGAATCAGTGTCGTCTGAGCCTCCTGTTTAAAGCGCTGCTAGTGACATAAAGACGTTTTATAATGCTTTAGTTACAACATAATGATAGTGTACTGCAACATCGGATATTCTTGGAATCGGTATCAACATTTCTTCAACTTTTACAGATTTGTTTGTTTGCAACATTTCCTCAAATCAGTACTACATGAATGTAATTTCTCGGAGACGGGATTGTAAAATGGAGTGCTCTTGACACACTTGCCAATCTGCATATGTTGCCACGTCAGTCAGCACTGACTTAGATATAAATTTATATATATTTGTTGTCTTTTTTCAGCAGTTTTTACTAAGGTTTCTCAATCTACATTAGAACCTTACGCACAAAGAAGCAGTCAATTTATACCTCTTTTTCTGGCACCCGGCAACTTTTATGAAAACTGCCTTGTTGCAGTCTCACACAACACCACGCACTACCCTCTGATGATTTCGTTGATGATGTATCAAATTGGCTGATGTCAAGGTCGGGTGGATTTCAAACTGATATATCGTCAGTGAGGATTTCTTTTTTCCTCTTCAAGTTAAATTAGTAAACAAGCCAAGCCCTAGCACACAGCAGGAAAAAGTGTAGTCGTTTTCATATTTAATACCTGCACTGCACTGAGCAGAATGAGTTGATTTGCTGTTAAAGCTCTCATGAAAAATACAAAATCCACCTGTCTGCACTGCGGTGGCATCTTTTGACACACTCTTCTTGAAAATTTGAAATCTTACTGTTGCATAGCGAAACGATTACCCGTGTCACGCCTGACAGCTGGGAACACAGTCTGCATTTTTCAAACAACTGCTTCTGGCAACATTTCAGGGCAGTAGCACAATAGGGACCAGGCATTCCTGCAGTAGATGCTTTATTTAACTTGTGCATGTCGAGAATATTTGCCTTTACTCTGTTCTTACAGAATCCTCACTCTCTCTTTCTGTCTTCAAGCATTTGCGTCTTAACGCTGATAATATGACAAATCAAAGTCAAAGATGATTTTCGTTTCCCTCACACACTACTTCTCCTATTTTCGTCCTTCACCCTGTCTCCCTTTTCACGTCCATATCCTTCTTTGTTACTCCTACAGAATCAAACTTCTTCGCAGTCATGCTGCGTCGGAGGGAAATGTCTTTTCTCCCTGAGCCATTAATGTGCATCATCACGCAGTCTGTTCCCACAGGATCGGGCAAGTCAGCGAATTTACTCTGAGAGGAGAGGAGGGGCTTTAAGTTCCCCAGTCAGGATTCAAGGACAATTCATTATCACCGAAAGGGTGCGGCAGGGCACAAAAAGGGGGCGGGTGGGGTTGGTGGTGTGCTGTCGGACCGCGGTTCAATAATATGCGTTTTGATTCGGTGACTGAGCTGATGTGAGGAGCCGGGAAATGTCAAGGGCATTGCAGAAACAATCCGCTTCCCCGCTCGCACTCCAAATCCACTGCAAGCTGTCTCAGAAAATAAGCCCTGACGTCAGCTGTGTGAATGTGCATAGAGAGAGAGAGAGAGAGAGCAAAATAGGGCCTCGTTAAAAATCGAATCACTTGTATTGTATGAATCTCTTTTTATCTTTACCATTATTTATAACCAATGGCAACACTAGTGTTGGTACTAATGCTACTCGTGCTATAGCCACTGTCAACATAATGTAACATTGTTCTATCAATACAGCACCTTTAATCCTCTCAGCAAAAACAATTTACTTTGTTTGTGATCTGTTTACATTGATGAAGCACACATTTTACAACCACAGCTAATTCCACAACCCCCGCCCCAAAGTACCACTCTGTGTTGTGCACGTAATGTATGGTGAGACCTTTGAACTAAGGAAAGAGTTGTTATCTTGTCCTGTATAATTGTTTCCTTCGACCCTCCAGACTCAAAAACAAGAAGAAACTGTAGCCACGGTTGCATGAACAATATTTCTTCAACCTGATTAAAGTCGTTCTGTTTAGAGTTTCCAACTTAACCGTTTAAATGGTTGCTTAATAAAGTGATCCAATAAGATGTAAGTTCTTCCGTTCAATGCATTGAGTATTGAAGGAGTAGTGCTTCTGTCTGTTAATACAACGAAAACGTTAGCAGCCTTATCAGCTGATGGTTTTAAAGCAGTGTCTATTAATTATATCTGCTGTTAACGCTTATGTTTAGCACAGAGGATTGACATGCTCGTTGTAACCATCAAGGTTTTACCCTTAAACAGGCTTGGGGAGTAATGGAATACATGGAACAATGTTGTTACGAAATTAGGATACAAAATAAAGTAATTGTAGTCAGTTACAGTAGGACATTTTTTTATTACCGATACATTTAGTAAAAATGGGGATTATTAGAAAGATTACAAAATAAAATAAAAATGTATATAATACCATGCACATGCGCACACTTCACAACACGGGTCTCTCGCAATGGCCTCTAACGTTGGCAAAAATAATGCTTTCATTAAGTGGAAATGTTGGCATTATCTTGTACGAACGCACAAAACGGGAACAACATCACAATAGTGCAAGTTACCCCTTACAGCTGTGAAAATGTGTGTGCGGTGCGATTAGCATAGTTAACAATGTAACATCACATTTTAATGTGCATAATTGTGTGTGCTGTGACGTATTTTCACTTGTAGCGATCTGTAAAGTTTGGATTGTTGGCTGCTGATGAAGTAAAGTTTGTTTAGATTGTCTTCACAATCCCAGAGAAATCATTTTATGATTAGCAGTGGAAGGTTACTCATAGGGACATTGTTAGATTTTAAGCACTCTTATTTTGCCTTGTTTTTGTCAAATAATCAGCTTCTGTTTCTCTCAGCTAAAGCAGCCCTCTGTATCCCTTCCCTTTGGTTTCTTCAGTGGCTGTACCGTGAGCATTCCGAACTCAATCACAGTCATCAACCCCGTCATTTGAGTAATTTTCTATAGCGTTTAAAAATGTCCAGCTTCTCCGGATCAGCTCATCCACTCCCTCCCTCTGTCCACCGACCAAAGAGGGGGTATATCTGGTGTGATAAAAGTGCAATAATTGCTCAATCATGTTGCAATCAGAGGCTCTTCACTGGTAGAGCGAGTTGGAGCGAGCTGAAACGCTGAGACCATCCAACAACAGCTTTGTCAAGCTGAAGCATGCGCACGCACACAGACAAACACACACACACACACACACACACACACCTACACACATACCACACACACACACACACACACAGTGCACAGAGGGGGAAAGGCTTTCAGCGAACTGATAACTAGTAATGATCCACTCTAATAATAGTCTCATCATTGGGCGCAGCAGTAGGGTGAAAGGTCAGTGTGTGTGTGTGTGTGTGTGTGTGTGTGTGTGTGTGTTTATTGCTGTATGGGGTTTGAAGCATATGAAAAATCATGCACGTTAGTATTTTAATTGCCTCAATCGTGTCTGACAAGACCTCTGCGATATGACCAACCTCTGACAACACACCTACAACTTCCATAGACTTACACTGGTTACACAGAAGTCATGCACATGTGTGTTTCCTTTAGTTGAAACATTAACACCCTAGCATGATCGCCTGTGCAACACCTACGCTACACTTTATGGCGTATGCACACTTATTTCCAGTTACATGGAGAGGCAGGTGCGACGTTGTCGTGTCTATTG
Source organism: Pholis gunnellus (assembly GCF_910591455.1). Classification (NCBI taxonomy): domain Eukaryota; kingdom Metazoa; phylum Chordata; class Actinopteri; order Perciformes; family Pholidae; genus Pholis; species Pholis gunnellus. The sequence continues at coordinate 14,856,485 of NC_136540.1, forward strand.
TGGCGTATCAGTGCAGGATGGAGTGAAGCCGCTGCCGGCAGGTGCGAAGCACTATGTCCCCAAATACTTCCACCTAATGCATTGCTTTAGGAATGTTGTATTTATCCAGAGAGAGAGGAAACAGATTTACCATTTGTTATTAATTATCCCAAGTCAAATTTGTATGTGTTATATGTATGAGAATATACATTGTAAACAACATATGCTTACCAGCAAGCTGCATGGTTTTCACATGGACAGCAAAAAGCTGTTTAAAATATCAAATAGTGACCAAATATTAGTCAATATATTATTGATACACTTAGGAATTTGTCACAGACACCTTATCAGACCCCAAATTTGCTCCTTCAGCTTTAGTCAACCCTGTGCTGATACGGCACACTAGCCTCTATATACAACTGGAAATGTTTTCTAAATGTTAGGTTCAGTGTCAGATGCGACTCGGCCATTGTAGCTTCGCTCACCTGCCACTGCACGTAACTAGGTTAGGTGAGTGAAAGTGCAGGTAGGTACACATTTGACATACTGGTGGGCATGATTTTTTTATGTGCTTCACCTCTCATAATTGCTGAGGTGGGGTCCCGTGTTTCATCACTGACTGCATGTCTGCCCATAGAGACGTATGAGCTCGCTAATGTTGGGAAGCAGACTGTGAACAGTGCAGTGGAGTGTAAGCTAGTTGTCCAACTGTTCCACTGAATCAATACTGACTGAACATGGCTGGTTGAAATGTGTTACACCATGATCAGAGACTTGTTTCTGAATGGGTGCTTGTTTATAATCTTCTACTTAAAAAGATACCGCAGGGCGTGTTTCACCACTAACAGAATGAACAATGTTTTTACCTGCACAACGATGCAAATTCACAAAAAAAAAAAGATCAAAAATGTTATGTAATACATATTCGTAATGAGAGTTAATTCCGCTGACAGTTTGTTGCCATAATGAGCCAAGAAATGTAGCAATGCACCAACAAAGGCAAAGAAGAAGAAGTCTGCAAGCGAGCAGACATGGATGTACAACAAGGAAAGATTCTTAGAAATCGGCTTCACAAATGTTTTATGATGAAGACAATTTATTCAACACGTTTGTTAGTCCTTTGGTGTTTTGGTGAGAAACAGTGGATTGAACATAACTTTTTGTTTAGTTTACAGTAAAAACTCCAAAAGGCACCTTTAAGTGAGGGTTAAACTGTCTTATGTACAAACATACAACCAGTTACTCTTCCTGGAGATATCAAAGCTTCGCCATCTGATGTGTTTATGGCTCTTGAGATTTTATTAATTCCATTTTGTCTCTTGATGTCTGCTTTATATGTGTTTTTCTTGTATGCTGGTCGTCTGAATGCATACATATCACCATGAAACTCGATTATTTACATTAAGGCAATGCTGGTTTGTTTGCATTGCAGGTTTTCCCATAAAGGTATGTTAAAAAATACAAATGAGGCATTATCTTTTTGAATGTGTACTCATTTGCATACATTTCCACAACAGAGGGACTTTCGGATATCTCTTTGTATTACTCCATAAATCCTAAAATACTGTCAACAGTCATAAAAAAAAGAAAATTCTATTTTCACTTTGTTTTTAGAATGAAGGACAATGTTCTGTAAATCAGGCTATGAATAATATTTGAACCTACTCATTCAGTACATAGATAGGAATGATACTGGAATGTTTGGCGTATGCAGTGCTATACTGAAGTGGAGATTTCTGGCTTAAGGTATGAGAAAAATACTCATTTTCAGAAGACTGCCTTTAAAAACATGCATTTTAAAATTCACTACGTTTAGCAAGACAAACACTTAAATGTTAATGTTGTTTTTTTCTATGAGTCTCAAAGAAGACAAAATAGCCCAAAATCTCACAAGTCCTTAAACTGTTCGTGTTACATTTTGATATGACTCTGATTCATCACATGTATGCTTCTAAATATAATAGTCTGGTTATGTGCCCGTGTTAAACAATGCTTCCCATCCAGAAGAGACTTACATTTCAAGTTGTGATTCTTAAAAACCAATACTAGTAATACCTTGACATCTATAAACCTTTTTAAATGATTCAGAGAAAATGAGCCCAAATGGAGAGAAACATTTGGCTCCTCTCCATATTTATTCTTTGCCAAGAAGGAGGGCTTAAAAGTCAAGAGGTCATAGCTGAGGGCCAGGGAAAGCCAGGTTACGTCTCATTCCCTCCCGAGGCCTTCCAGTGGAAGTTTGACTGTTTGACCCCGAACTAATGAACAAAGTCCTCGAAGGGTTTTTCCATCAAAGCACCTCATCTACTCACGCTGGAAATCTAAATGACCATTAAACCAGAACTGATAATTGTTTGGACACACCTACTCATTTAACTAACGGATATGTTATTAATGGCGTCCAGAGCAGCAGGCTATGTTATTTCTATCAGAGCTGCTTGTGTAAATTGCAAAGTAATTTGGGCTAAACGTGTTATATGAGGTCACAGGGACCAATGGGTCTGACCACACCGAGACGCGTTGCTAGAAACGCGTCTCGGTGTATGAGCTCAATGTCTGCATTCTATAATTTTTCACATTCGATCGCCTGTTTGCGCCGCCGCCCCGTTCCACCGGCTCATACGTTGTTTTGCACGAAGTGCTTTGCCATCGGGCATTTTTGAAGTTCTAGGTGTGAACCTTAGACCACCAAATTCGTATCTTTTCAGCTTTGAGTCAAGGTGGACATTTGTGCCAAATTTGAAGACATTTTCAGGACAGGATGGATGTACGGACAACCGTAAAACATAACCAGATACTGCAGAAGCATGAAAATAACATGCTTAGGGTTCAAGAGGTTAAGAATAAAATAAAGATAAGAATGCAGAGATGAGGTGCAAAATGAGCACTACATACTCATGAGGACGCATGCATGTAGTTTTGTACTTGATGATGTTTACTATTGAGCATGATGATCTCAGTTTTGTCCTTTCCACTTGATCTACATACCAAAACGAATCTCTTGCAGCTTGAAATTTGATGGTGTTGCAGATACTTCCTGCCATTTAAAAAATGTGATAGCGGCTCATGCGTGCAGTACGTATGAGTATGTGCGTGAGCTGTAACAGCATCTTCCAGTATGTGAGAACAACTCCCCTGGCCAGAGTGTGTTCCTGTTCTGAAACCCATCTGTGAATTCACACGACCCATTCACTGTGATCTGAGAGCAGACCTACTGCTATTTCCCTCCCACTCCCCCTCTCCCTCTCTGTGAGTCTCTTAAAATATTCTGGGCGTCTCTGTCTCGCAAAGCAATTCCCTTCAATCCGTTAGGCTTTCATTAGCGTTAATGTTGCATGAACAATGTTGATATTAGCAGTTGACTGATACGGTTGTTTGAAGGTCGTCATGGACTGAAAAAGTTTTCCATTGAGGCTTATACACAAAAATACTGTAGTTATACGCCATTGAAAACTAGTTTTAAATGTCATATTATATTTCTTCTAACAGATATCCCAAAATCTACACACTGGCCCTTTAAATTTACTGTGGATATGGTTGTATTTATACAGTATGTATACATACATACACACACACACACACACACACACACACACACACACACACACGTGTTGAATACTACATTTACTGTAAAGAGCAAATTCTAACTCCCCAGAGGATTAACCATTTGCATTGTTAACGCCTCATGATGTTCTTCTCATAATAATCTAATTGAGATGTCCATCCTCAAGACAGACAACAAACTGCCCGAACGCTTCTTCAAAAGTTTAAAAATGTGTTTTCGATGGAACAGCTTCTGACTATAAACACTTTTAAATTTCCAACACAAGAATAGTTATTTTTGAGAGAAACCTGAGCCTTACATTTATTACTCGAAAGGCTGAAAATAACAATATAGGTATTCAATATGTTGGTCCATTCAACTCTTCTTATTCCGGGCGGGTGATTAACACCGACTTATTTTACCATAGTTTGACGCACGCAACCAATGTAGCCTTTGTATGGTACTTAACAAACATACTTATTTTAACCCAACCACAATGTTTTCCTTAAACTAACAAAGTACTTTTGTTGCCCAAGTAAAAACTAAGTAAACCTACTTCGACAAGTTTATTTTGAAAAGACACGCATGTAATGAGCAGAAACTGACTCACCGTCCCTGAAGCATCCGAAACTGACACTAGGAGAGTAACTAGAGCGACACACATTGAAGCTTAGGGCCACTGACCAAGTGGTGGTATTTGAAGTGATAGGCGTGAGAACGTTCCTGATGCTGCTTTCATTCTACATGTACATGATGATGTTTCAACCTCAAATGGTCTTCCTCAGGTGGATCTGCACTGTTGAAACAAGTCTAGATCATAGAAAAAGCTACATTTCAACAAAATAAAGTTAGATCTGGTTCACTTTCTAACACACAGTACAACTCTTTTATAACCATTAAGATAAGTTCTTGAATAGATTTCCGACCAACTGGTGAAGCAAAGGTGCACATCCCATTTTGTAATCTTGAGTGGGGTGGACACTTAGGGCCACCATGGCTTAATTTATGGCAAATGATGCACTTTTTAACCCAATTCTGTGTTTCCTGCAGCTTTATTTCTCTCTGTATGCAAAGTGATATATTAAAAATCAAACAGCAGCTCAAAGATGCTAAAACTTGGAACGGAAATCTGTAAATGATTAACACAAAGTAACTGGCAAGACTTCCTGTCCTAGTTTGGAGAAAATCCATCCGAACATCCTCATATCCAAAAATAGATTTCTAATTGAGTAAGAAGGTGATGAGGCTGCTTCTGCTTCACACCCCTGATGGCTTCTAAATGTTCACCGATTCCTTTTAATAAATGACGGAGGACATAACTCATTTAACTTCTGTCACTCTGTGTTGCATTGTCATCTACCTTTTCACTGTCCGGCATGACCTGCTGACACACTTCAGCAGTTTTTTCAATGAGCAACCAGCAGAGCAATGCACATGTCTTATTTAGGTATAGAAGGGGAGTGCAGTTTAACAACATGACCTCAACATGTTGCTATAATACTTTCTGTCTGTGTCGTTGAAGATTTAAATCCATTACAGCCTTTCTTTATACAATGGCATCTGGCGTTTCTGAAACCCCTCGATATTTAAATATTCAAACAAACACAAATATTTATCTTCTGGTAGAGTTTGAGATGTGTATTTTGAGCCTCTTTTACAGATCTCTTGACAATAGACCAATATTTTCCTTCCATACAGCCGCTAAATAACAGTCAATTTCTGATGGAAGGAATAACACATTCTGTCTCTGTACAAATAAATAGCTAAATTCATAAAAGAAAAATTGCACCCTAAGCTACAGCCTTCATGTCTTGCTTTGTGTTTAATCGTGATTTGAGAAACTTTCCAGTCTTACAAGGACACTATTTAGGTGCTAAACACTGACCACAGTAATGCTGGTAGCAGTGGGATGTTCATAAGTACAAGAACCCAAGTACTGTACTTGAATAGAAATTTGGTGAACTGCTACTTTAGACTTCTATTCATTTGCAATTCAGAGGTTTTACAGTTAAGTGATGCTCAGTGCAAGATGTCTCCACAGAGTTCTTACTCAACATTACTCCACTAACACAGACACACGTACACACACATATACACAGACACACACACACACACACACACACACACCTACACACACACACACACACACACACACACACACACACACACACACACACACACACACACACACACACACACACACACACACACACACACACACACACACACACACACACACACACACCTCAGGGGGCCACTTACATAACCAGTACACAGATCAAGAGGGGGAGGTGCAGGGAGGTTGATGGGGAAAGACGGGGAGGAGACCAAGTTGAATGAGAGTAAATCAAACAGATATGAAATGTTTGCAGATATTCCACACTTATAATGAAATTAATGAGCATTTATGTGATTGAAATCCCCCAAAAAGATGAAGATGTGTATAATTAGTGCAGTTTACCTTCTGCAGTTATATTTTCTACAAAAACAGAGGCTGAATGAGTCACACTGATTAAAATACGTAATGCATGTTTTTGTTGTATATATATATAATCATGTCAAATGATTAAATGTATAAGTTATGAAATTCTGTATTTCTTTTCTAACGATTGGTGCAAACTTTTTCTAGCAGTGTCGCAGATTGTTATGCATGAACAGGACCGTGCTGTTCCTCTTGACTGCAAAGTCAACTCTTTCACTGGACGACGTCCTTGCATTTTGCCCGCAAAACACAAACGGTGATGCAGGGGGCGCTTTTCATCAAAATGTCTCGACTAAATTTAGCAACATATGACTAACGTTGCACCGTCACACATTTCGGGGGCAGGTGCTAATACAGCTGAGTGTAGCTGAATGTACAAAAGTCGTCTTTTACTTAGTAAAAAGACATGAAAACAGCTCAGACTCGGCTCTACGTGAGCCGGGGTTCCTTACATTATCATGCACCCCTTGTAAAAATCCCACATCTCCTCACCCCTCATTCCTCCCTCTTCCTCCCTACTTTGCCACATTAATCTCTCATTAGCTGCCCCCTCCCCCACTTTCTCTCTATCCTTTCTATCTCCTAACACCAGCCATTACACACACACACACACACACACACACACACACACACACACACACACACACACACACAGGTATACATCTCGGAAAAGGCCCGCACAATTTCACCCGTGCATCAGAAAAATCCTCAGACAAATGAGGGGCACGGGCAGCCATTTAAAGGGCAGCACCCCAGAGCAGAGGAGCCCCTCTGAATGGAGCCCGTGGAGGGAGAGATAATAGACTTGAATAGAGCCAACATGCTACACAGACAGATTATTTGTGCTTCAGACACACACACGCACGCGTAAAACACAAACGGGAGAGCTTCTTCATCCTCGTGGACAAACAAGGAAGGCATGTGTTCACGTGTGAGCAGCAGAGAGTATGTAGGGTCTCCGATGCCGCACGAGTGCATATAGGAGCGCCTGCTGCTCGCTATCTGGATCTGGAGTGAGTCAGAGCGCCACGCTGAATATAAATGACTCAATGCAGATTAAGATGTCACTGTTTCAATGAAAGCGAAGGCAGGGGCAGCATGTAGGAGGTCACATTAACCCCTTCCACTCCCCACACGGCATGTAAAACCTGTGTCTGGCTGCGTGGTTAAGAGGTCACCACGAGGATCAGCTGTGTGAATGAACTGCAGAGGAAACAGAGCTGAGGACTCTGAAGCTGCTCTGAAACATACTGTTTTGATTTTAGTTTTATTTTACATAAGATGGTGGTTAGAGTGTCCAAATATTCAATTGGAGTTTTTAATGAAGGCATGGAGAGCTAATACCAACTTTATCCTAAACTCACTAAATATTCATTTTTGTTAGAGGCTAATTTATTCAGTATCCTAATTTTAAGCCCCTAATTATTCTGCGGTCTGCATGAAGAAATTCTCACCTTTTCATCCTCAAATTTGCTCGACTCTCCTATCAAATCCTTCTTACATTGTGTTTCCAAAGTTATGGATGTACACGTGGTTTTCAGTAGATTATCTCATTCGTCAACATAGCTACATATATATATTAACGAAGCACACATTCTAAACGTAGATAGAGCAGTCAATCATGGTCATTTCATTGTGGGAAGTCAAAATTGTGATTGCGATAATTTGATTAGAAGTGCAGTGCTAATTTGATGGTCTGTGATTAATATTTTCAACAAAAAAAAGTTGAGGTAACAATTTTATTGTTTGCTTTTGTTTTCTCTTCCAAAGAAAGTGAGCCTTTTTGTTTACGTCCTGTCTGATCGCCTGCTGCCTGCATTTATCACCCTGTTGGACCTTTTTCTACAGACGTTGTCGAATGCCCAGATCTCATTAACACAATGTTCTTTTCACAACGTTTAGGCCAGAGAAAGATCAATGAGACCATCCACATCCAATGCTAAGACAGTATTGTATGAAAGCCCCCAACAAAAGCCAGTCAGCAAACCTCAGATTATTTTTTCTCACAGATTAATATTGGTGAATGATGCCATTTTTTTATTTTCTCACTCTTACGATCATGCAACATTAACTCTTAACACGAAGCCAGTCATCAGATCAGGTCAGAAGACCTTTCACCAAGATGGAAGACTTCATGTATGCTCCTCATTTTCACTCCACTTCAATGTGGAGAAGTATTGTTGAGGTGAGGTATCATTCTCAAGTGTATTTTCAGTACAGGGCATCTATCTTCTACGTTTTTTCCTCAAAGATATTTCACTGGTGATGTTGATAACTCCCTTCTTGTACACAAGCTTCTGCCAGAAACACCTGGACGCTCTCACCGACTTTCAGTCTGAACTCCCATAGGAGATGTCCTCATGTCCAAAGGAGACAAATGGTTGAGAAGCCTTTCAAGTTCAAGGACTCACAGACCCTAACAGTCACTCTGAATCCGACTGTTCTGAACTTGAGCACATTACCAGCGATGGCAACTTGACAGCTGGGCAGTGATCCATGAAATGATCGGCATGCTGCCTCAGTGTTTCATAATAAACCAGGCAGTCTGTTGTTTTGGCATTTTACTTCCAGCCCTTCCACACATGTGAGAGACGAAGCATGTTCTGTCTAAATAACAACATAAATAAAGCACAGACGGACTGAAATCTGCATCCAGGGTGCATGGATACCTCATGTATCAGTTTCTGTCAAATATGATGTAGGTGATGCATCATGTAGCATCTTTTGGACAAATGTGTTTTGATCTGATGGCCTCTTTAGTCAATGAAAGTAGTGAGATACAGCTTATCTCATTATCACAAGATCTGATAATCGCGTCTGGGAGACATTGTGTGCAGACCAACAAATGAAATGAAATGAAACCAAATGGCGGGACAGAGAGCAATTAGATTCCCCTCCTCAATGGAACTACATTTAAATTAAGACACAGCAAGTAAATTAACACATTTACCATAATTATATGCATCTTATTAAATCTGCCATCAATAAATACACTTCTGGTGCACAGAACTGAATTTTAGTGCTTGTGAATTCAACCTTTCAGTTCGAAGAGGAAGATTGTGTTGCATAGTCTTGCTTTAAAGGATTAGGGTGGTGTTATTCTAAACTTTTCCTATTCTCAACAAATCCCATTAAAAGACAGAAACAAACATTATATCACTCAGACTTCCCCATTTTGTCTGTTGCACACAGGCCTCAGTCCATTGGTTCCAAATGAAGATGTAGTCACAAACATATACTTTCATTTCTAAAAAATCTAGGCAGCTGTTTTATGCACACATTATTTAAACAGGCATAAGAGGAGTCTTTGTTGGGGACTATTTTCAGTGGCGGATTAATACATTTTCAGTGGTCCAGTGAGAATTTACAGCACCACAACTGGGACTGACTCAAAATAAACTATTAGCGTGTGTGCATAACACTGTGACTCATTGATGTGCAAAGATTAGTAAAAACCCAACCATGAAGCTGTATGGCACAACGAGATAAAGTGTCAGGGTTTGGCTGTTTTTTAGTTCATTGTTGGTTTTGGTCTTTTCATGGGTTTGTTGACAATATAAAAATATCTTAAGCCATATCCTTTAATGCCACTATGTCTCGAGTTTTAAAAACGGCGGAGGTGGCAAAGGTGGTGTATCAAAATAAAGAAACTGGAACTATATGCAATGGAGAGAGACATAGCGAAAAAACTCATGTCTTTGTGCCATGTTTCTATTTCTACATGGTTTCCCTATTACTTGAGGTTTGACTGGTACTCTTTTAACTACATCATATCATTGTGTCCTCTTCCTCTGCCATGTTTTAATGGCGCCTGACTGGAAAATTACCGCCACCAGATGTTTATCTTGATGAACTCAAGTCATTGGCATAATGGTAGTGGATGGAAAAGTACATTCATTTACATTTTTTGGGGGCTGATTTTCTAGAAAGTCAGTTGTAATTTGCATTTAATTTGTTGTGAAACCTGACTAATGTTGCTTTTGAGAGACATTATAAAGATGCTCTAAGTTTAGCTTGTTGTAACAATTGAATTTTTTTTTTTAAACTGAGCGAAATGTGGTGCACATTAAGAGAATAACATTTAAGAACTAAATAAATGCTTTTACATGTCTTTGAATATTTCCTGTGTGGGCAGAAGCCAAACTTCCCCCCACAATAAAAAAAAGACAGAGACTAACAAATGTCCACTGTCTCATTTGTTAATGGTAATTATACCGAGGTGTCACAAATTGATACTGATACATTACACTGCTGTGTGAACTACTAACAGTAGGACCATTGAAAGTTTTGTGAGATAAGCGACATAATAAAAATCCTATTAGTAGCTTTGCGTCACAGTACGACACCAGAAACACTGGTAACCCCAGTGTGAATAATATGGAGACTATACCGTTAATCAAACAAATGAAACTGAGTTTATCAGTGTCTGGGTCTACTGAATGATTATCACTGACAATGGGGAACATACAACAACATTTATCCCCGTCCTCCCACCAATTGTCCCCATCAGCCTTCCTGACAGCAGAACGTTGAGCCACTGAATGGCCTAATCTCCCTTCACAAATGAGCTCCTTCTCTCATCTCCCCTTCCCAAATGTACTCGATGCCCTTAAACGTCACATGGTAACACTGCCTATTCATAACCATTATCTCAGGGCCACCGATAATGGAGCGAAACTGGGGCCGAGAAGGAAAAAGGAACAAAGACACTGGGAAATGTGAAACAGGGGGAATGAAAGCAAGCGATGTGGTTCGATCTCAGATTCCCCGCTGGCCCTGAGCTATCAGAGCCATTGATTGGCTCATGTAATTCTGCTCTGATTTGGCTTGGCCAATCAATGCGCTGCAGACTCGCTTCCTGTGACTATGCAGCCATTAGGTGAAAAATCCTATAGTTTCTTCTGTTCCTGGAAATATACCGTTTACAACCACCCACGCCTCTACTACAGGACAACTGCTGCTCTCCTCTTATTGTAACGGCCATTGAGAGCTCCTCTAACATACTTTCCCTGTCTCACTGCCTCACTTCAGCGTCCGTATTGACCGGGTGAACACAAAATGCATGTTTCGAGGACGGTGTAACCTTGCAAGTAAAATACAAGCAAATGCAAAAAAGGATTATTGAAACAAAGACGTTTCAGACGCAACTATGACATAACAGAGAAGCCGCTTTTTGGCAAATTCTTAAGAATATTTTAAGTAGCTTATAAAATATAGTCAACCATAATGGTCTAGATCCAGAGTGCTGTTGTATAACTTTCCTTGTAATAGTGAAATACACACACACACACACACACACACACACACACACACACACACACACACACACACACACACACACACACACACACACACACACACACACACACACACACACACACACACACACACACACACACACACACACACACACCAATTGTTTTGATTGCAATTCCTCATCATATATTCTATTCTTGTACTCATTACCCACTGTTCTATTTTTTCCCTGCATTCTATCCCTTGCTCACACAACTCAGTTCCCAACAGAGATCAATACAGCTTCATCTACTGTTATTTCATCTTGGAGGTCATTAATAGGCAAATATCATACAGTGGTTGGTTTTAGGTATAAAACTATTCAAACTGAATATTGACATCAGCATGGTTTCTAGCTACAGACCACGAAACCCACCAGAGAAAAGCAAACTTACTGGTGCAGAAAAATACTAGACTTTTTGTTTGCTGCATGGTGCAGAGGTAAAGATACTGCATGAGGTAAAACGGAAAGGTGCATCAAAATTCCTTCTTCTCTAAGTCATAACTCAGTCCAATCTTAATACGCAGACATGATGCACATGTTTTTAGATTCAGAGTGACTTACACTTTCTGAGGATATCCATATCTTCATTGTCAATTAAAACTTCCGTAAATCCGTTTAGAAATCTAAGGAAAAAAGCCGCTCCTTTTAACTCCTTATAACAGAATTTGCAGAGGACTCATCATGTTTTCTCCAGTATTAAGGTAATCCAGTAAAAGTTGCTTGTACATGCATTGGTAATTTCTTAGACAGGGAACTGCTGACAGCTAATTCAGCATATTTTTTATTGTGCCGATTTACCAAAATGCGACTTCAGAAACCCCGTAGGGTAAATTCAAGGAAAATATAAGGCTCTAAAATGTTACACATAAAAATAATAAGGAAGACTTTAAAATACTTGCCCTCCTAGTCTGATTGCAGAGAGAGAAAAATGTCTCCGGTCATCACGCACACCCCACTACCCCCCCCCCCCCTCTATTACCAAACAAACATAACAGCACTTCACTCTGTGCTTAATTTAGCCATTGATTTTTCGAACACCGGATCACAACACAGATAGTAGAAGACATCAGGCTGCAGTGCTTTATGGTCTCTGTGGGAACCCCCACCCACAGCACGCACGCACACACAGTCACTCATTCACTCACTCACTCAGAAAGAAGCAAAGAAACAGGACGTTTCCCCAGGGATCACTAAAAAAAAAAGAAATCACTGCCTACTACTGTTTAGAGATTGTGTGTGACTGTTGTCTGCGTGTGTGTGCGTTTACAGCTGCTGTCCCCTTCAGTGTGTGTGCGGCTTTGCTCAGATCAGATGTGAACCAGCAGACACTCACAGACACTGCTGTACTGCCACATCATCTCACACACACACACACACACACCATCACACACACACACACACGTACACACACGTACACACACGTACGCGCATGCACACTCATGCACTCATGCTCATGTGCACACAACGAGCTGGTTTAGTGGCAGGATGGAAACACGCGACCTAAATATGTGTCAGTTAAAACATTTCCACTTTTTTTCATTTGGAATGACAAAGACACTCATGTTTTAGGAAAATAATGGTTAACTACTAATTATAATCATCATTTCTATCCATCATGAAAACATTGTACTCACCAAAATAATTGCTGAGATCTAGGAACACAGCAAAATCACAAAAAATTGGTCCAACAGGGCATCATACAAGTTATGTGAATAGCGGTGTGAGAAACTATCGATACCGCAATATTATGTTTTGTGATACTCTCATTCTCAAAAACAATGCATTGATTCTTAATTAATAGTTTACATGCAAAGATTCGTGGCAGACAGTGGTTCGTCATTTTGTGTTGCGTTGTGTTTTGATGTTGGATGTTACAGGGACTGTGATAAATGCTGTACAGTTCTGATTAAATTTAAAGAATATACTTTTTTTAAAACAGATTTTATGCATATGGTCATGTGTTCTTTATACTATGAGGGTTTACCTAAAATTAGATTTTAAAAAAATTGCAATATATCCCCTTTCTTACAGTATCCCCCAGATTCATGCCAATACACAGTCCTACACGTGATTAGCCTTGCTTTATAAAAGCTGGAAGCAGGGGGAAACAATTAATCCGGCTCTCTCCAAACTTTTAAAAATACCCTTCCAAACTGCTCTAAAGATTATTAATTAATATGATGTATCTTGTTTGTTTAATCTGTGCAAAAAAAGAAATGTTAAAATGACAATTTGTGGTTTCAGAGGACGTTTTGTCCTTTCTTCAGCTCCTTACTACAAATTAAGGTTGAACTACTTCTATAACTTGAGTACAATGTTATTATCCACAGGAATGATGGTGAGATTAAGACCCTAGCTATAATAAAACTGAATTATCCTTTAATAACAAGACAATTTTGTCCATATATCTTGGCATGGTCTGGTCGCCTCACACACAGGCAGCCTCATTTTCATGCTCAACCTTGATCAAAACGCCAAAGTGCACAAACACAAAATGAAACAATGTGACAGACTTACAGGCGTTGGTGACAGCAAAGCTGTTGGCCGTCTCGATGTTGTCCACGTGAGGCACCAGGTTGAACGGGGCTTCCGAGGCGTTCGGGCTGGTGTTGTGCAGGAAGATTGCCAAACGAAAGGCAGTGTACTCCTGATCAGTGTTTCTGATGAACAGCCCGCCTGCACAGGAGAAAGGCAGAAACAACAATTTCACCATTATCTCCAGATTTCAACAGCCACACAAGCTTATTTGATCAGATTAAGTCTCCATATCCATAGCTCTTGTTTTGTTAGAATTGTACCATCTTTACTGTACACTAAGATTTCAGATTCAGAGAATGAAAAAACGTGATTTGTCTAGATTCTCTGTGGGGGAGGATCACAAACTTCAGATCACAGTGAATTTAAGTAGAATTGGACTAACATGGGGACCAAACCAAGGGACAAAAATAAGCTGGGTGTTATTGTTGCCGAGACATTTCAATACCCTCTTTCCATTCACATATTTTCATGCGCATTTTGAAGTATTGCATGAGAAAAGCTTTATGGAATTAAATCAAAAACCAATTAAACTTCCTCAAAAAGGTTTTTCCGCTTGCTTGAAGATGTTTTTTGCCATTGATGCATTAAATGGGACATTGAAACGCCTTTGCCGAATAAATTCTGACGTAGCAAATAGTTAACTCACATGACTGATTAGCTTAGCTTTTACCCAGATACACACGAATGCTTGCATTTGTCTCCGGACAGCATGAATTATTGCCAATAGTAGCTGACATGAAAGAACAATTAAAACAGTTGAAGCTAATTAATTTAGACCTCTCTTCATTTTTCAGTAGCAGACAGCAAAAGGCAACTTGTTTTGTTTCCAGTTCGCAACCTATACGTCTTCTACTCTGTTAACTAGCAAACTACAGGCATAGATAGCATATAGCGCCAACTTCTGACCAAACTAAGCTGTATCCAAGTTTATTCGCTCCAAACCAGTTGATGGAAAAGCACCTAATGTGCATCCCTTAAAGTTTGCTTCAAATGGAAAAACAGCTATTATGAACAAATAATTGTAACCTGCTGGTGGCACTAGAAGACAATTCAGGAGATCAAAATCAGTAGGATACATCCTCTTGGGATCATGATTTTCTGACCCAAATGCTGTGCCAATCCAGCCAAGATATTTCGATAAAATATTCATCTGTTGGTGGTACACCAGGAAAGGTTAGGGGATCACCAAAGTCATTAGGATTCATCCTCTGGGTCAATGGATACATTTCATGGCAATCCATCAAGTAGTTATTGAGCTATTTTAGTCTACACCAACGTGGTGGACCAACTGACATTGCCAGCTTTAGACACAAGCTGCCAGCATTGTTAACAACTACCTGGTTATGGATTGGGGGCCAAAATTGTAGTTTGGCTTGAACAACAACAACCCTCATTTGAGGTATAGAAATTGGTTAAGCTTTGAAAATGAAGACGTTGATTAGTGGCTACAGGAAACCAAGGTCCTTGTCGGGTAAACGGGTCGTATTAGGCATTTCAACAAACATCTGCTGTTTTTCTTGTGAGGACAATCTCCACATGGGGTTTTAAAAGCTTTTTTAAAATATGCATTAGGGTTTTACGGACTGTTTTAGTAGCTAGCTTTGGTCAGAGAGGAATCTCTATCATATCAGAGGTGGACACAGCTGACTGGACACTATATGAAATGTAATAAAAGGCCAATATTGGTCTGGTAAATCACTATCGCTGACAATTCAGTATTAATCTATAACAACTCATGACTCTTTAAGTACCACTGGGCTATGTAGGATACAGTCTGATTAGCATGTAAATTACCATTGTTTCATATCAATGCAAGCAGAAAGAGTGATATTATATTCTCAGAATATCCTTCTGGATCAACAAAGATTTTCATTCAGTTTTTTATGCATGAGCTGCTCGAGTATCAATAATCAGTTTGGCATCAGAGATAAGACTTTGCTCTTGATTTCTTTTTTTCTTTCTTTTGACATTACAGCCTTCTTCATATACAAAGATCTTGACTATGCTCTTCATGGTTGTGCAAATGTCAATGGTGTTTTAGGTTTGAAGCAGTTTGCTTCACATTTACAAATCTAACTGAAGGCTACATTTCTTGGGATTAGACGGTATAAATGTCACATAATGCCAGTGTGTTCTTTTTATGGCTGACCTCTATAATATGTAAACTTTAGAATATTTCTCTCCTTTATGGTGCTCACTCATGTAAATCCCTTCCATATTTTTGCATAACTCTAGTAATGGGTAAAAAAGCACTGGAGCTGCTATGAACTTCATATAATGTCCACTAAGATGGTTTCACGTCCCACTGACTCCCACTTGCAACCAAATGCTCACAGGAGATTCCTGTAAATTCCTGATTTACAAAAAAGGTGTGAACATTATGATCATCTTAGAAACCTATCAGTAGGAATACCCTTTACATCAGGGGTCCCCAAACTTTTTCCTGTGAGGGCCACATCACTGAACATATCGTTTGACCTAGGGCCGCACGATTATGGGGGGGGGGGGGGGGGGGGGGGGTTCTACGTGCGTGCTACTCACAGGTGAGTGACTGTTGCATCGTGCGAGCGGATCGGGGCGGAACACCGCCGTGCGCGATACAGAGAGCAGGGGAATTGAAAACGCGCGACCATGTAGTGACAGACATGACATGCCGGCGTGTAAATAAATTAAGCACAAGTACTCGTCCTTCAAGCTCCCGTCTCTCTGCTCTTCTACTTCTTCTACTCTTCTACTTCGACAGGGTGCGCGCGCATGACAGCTCTCATCTCGTTCGCCCCCTGGTGGTTGGCTGATTCAGGAAGCGTTTGATTTGATATGTAGCAGAGCACGTATTTTAAACGTCAATATCGCAGACGATCATGCTCATTTAATCGTGGCAGCCAAAATCGTGATCGCGATTAAAATTCGATTAATTGTGCAGACTGAAAAAAAATCATAATGTGTCTCTGGTATTGTTCAGGGGGCCGGACCAAATGTGGAGGCGGGCCGTAGTTTGGGGACCACTGCTATACATATTTAGAATCAACACCCTTTCACTCCCAACTCGTCTAACACAGGCGCCTGGTCAGTGGCCAAAAGCCTCAAACTATGACACTCTTGGTACCCCTCTAATGAAGGTTCTGGATGTGTGAGTTTCGGCTCCTGACATGCAAAATGTCTTTTCAAAATAAACTTGTAAAATTGTAGGTTTACTTAGGTTTTAGTTTTGCTGGCGCAACAAAAGTACTTGGTAAGGTTTAGGAAAAGATTGTGGTTTGGGTTAAAATAACTATGTTTGTTAGGTAAAAATATTACATTTAGTACGTCAGTTACATAACAAAACTACGGTAAAATAAGTCAATGTACACTTAAACATTAGACACGTCTCTTTAGAGTAACATTGGAGTTAGTTGAATGCCCACTGTGTTGGGAGTAGAAATGGTTGGTTCAAATATGAAAACGCATCTTCACCACCAAATAAAAGAGGGAAAAAAATTGAGCTTCGACCTAAATCCCACTTATTCAGCTACGACTTTCCCATCTGCTAGATGTTACACAAATTTTGATTGAGTACAGAAGAACACACTGTAGGGGCCCCAGACTTTGAACCATCACTACCATATGGTTTGACAACAATAAGACTCTTGGGGTTCCATAGAGCCTGTTATCTGAATGATGACATCCGATCACAGGCCTTTAAATTTACACCTGCTGTTGACAGTGTTCTTGTTACCTCTGCTAGCTATTTGATCAAATCTTCGTATGCAAATCAGGCAGGCTTGTCAACGAACAAAGCGTGCCTTACGTACGAGACTCAATGTAGGATACTCGCCAGAGGACGCCAATATGTGCTAAGTGAGGTTTAGATGTCAGATGGAAACCAACGATGGCATCTATATGATAGCTTTCTGGCAAGTGGCTTAAGGTAGCAAGAACAGGTGAATTTACGTGAACCTTTCATTTACACCAGGCTGAGATCCATGTGAGCCAGATCACCTCCAGATGTGGTCTGTCCAGCCAATTCCGATTGCGATGCATTCTGCTGCAACGTGTGGGATTTTCCTTATCCAGATAACGTGTTAATACTAGGTGTAAATGGAGTTTCGATTTGAGGTGATGCGACTGGTCTCATTAAGTCTAAGAATCTGACAACACCTCAGTAAAAAGATCTCTAAAGATTACATTTGCGCACACACACACACACACACAGCCACTCAGATGTTGTTAGGATCTTCTTAAGATGTGACGATAGCTTCAGGATCCTTAAAAGAGAACCTGTGGAGCCTTACAGAACTATGAAAGAGCTTTTAGCAATGCATCTTCACACGTACCAATGGTGTCAGAATGAATCTGTGGCAGTGGTGAAGCATGTTTGCCATTGCTGTATTTGTGCACTTGTTTCTGTGTTGCAGGCATGTGTACACAGTAAATGTCCCACCGCTAATAAGTATTGATTTTTCAGTGACAATTATTTGAAGCTGACGAGTGTCGATTGCAGAGATGTTTGCCTTCTCTGGGAACTGATGGAGCTTTGTGGTGGTTGCTCAAAACTAGATAAAAGGTTAAATTAAGTCTGGTGGGTGAGGAATCACTGGCACGTAGTGGGTTTTTACACTCCCAGAGGTCATTCACAGGGCTGAGACGGGAAATATGACGACACTGGTATTACATCAGCAATGTTTGCTATCATTGGCAGAGATGCTGTTAGCCAAACAATACTGAGAAGTGCTTATAATTTGAAAAACATCAGGAAACAGTGTCTGAAATTGCAGAAAACGTGTGAGCAAAAAATTCACACACACAGCAGTAGTTTTGCTTAAATCAGCAGCAAACATTAACTGGAATGTTCATCATGATGGCAGCAGTTCCACAGATGCAGGTTTAAACCACCCAGCTCAAGTGTCCTCAGTTCCACGAGTGCTGTCTGGAACAGACCCTGAACTCTGAACTCCCCCGGAGAGGCCGGGGATTCGGGTATCACGTTGATATAAAAGGACAAGGAGAATCATTTGAGCAGCTTGTCATTTTTCATCAGCTCGACTGGTCCTGATGTGCCTCGACTCCGCTACAAGCAGGGGTGCAGTGAGGGCAAAGCCACGAAAAAAGTCAGTTTGAGCAAATGCTTTAAAAGATTTTAACACCTTCTTCAGGATTTTTACAGACAACAGCATGACTGACTGCTTTACCGATAATTGATTTTTTTTTGGGGAGGGTTGTGATGATCACCAACTGGAGGTCACAGTTTGCCCTTCTTTTCATTCCCTGCCTTTAAATCAACCAAGTCAATCTGCCTGCTCATGAAATGAAAACCATGAATCCATCACCTTTATTTCCACCCACGACTGTTAGGTTGTTAAATGGAAACATGCAGATGTATAACAAAAAAAAAAAAAAAAAAGAAAAAGAGTGAAAGAGTGGAGCTGTAAGGCCCCTGGGACCGTGGCAGAGGCTTATTGCAGCGGGGTCTGCGAGACTGTTAACAGCGGTCAATGCACACAGGCAGCCTGCATAGGGAATACACTCACACACACACACACACTTTGCTGCTCTGATCTGCTGCAGTGGCGGAGTGCACTGGGATACACACTGTAGCCTGCAGATACAAAGCGCGTTTGGTGTGTGCGCGTGTGTGTGTGTTAAACATGCACAGCATCAACAGAAGAGACTGTCTGCCTGCACGTGATATTATAGAGAAGAAAAATAAAAGACTGCGGAAGGAAATCAACAATTTCCACTTTGAGTATAGTGCCGGAGTGTTAAATGGCAGGTCAGAGGCAGCAGACAGGACGTCCACACACTCATTCACATGATTCATTTCTGGTCGGAATTTACATTTAAGGCTCTCACACTCACCGATCTGAACGCTGCTCGGGAAAGCACCCATTGTCAGCCCCCAAAAGCCAGAGAATATCAACAGAAACCAGTCGCGAGAAGAAATCCTCATTTTGTTTCGGTTATAAACTGATGAGAGACATCGAGCAGGTTTCATTAACACCCCCGGGGCAAAAGCAACATCACAGGGTCAAAAAAAAAAAAGAGAGATAAAAAAATATATCAAATGCCCGTTAAATATCCATGTCTGTCTTTGGATGTTATTTTCCTGGATATCCCCCCGCAGTGCCACTCGTTTGTGCCGTCAAACTGCGTCCGTCCGTCCGGCGCTGGAGATTTTGCGCACAACACCACCAAGATGAGGTGGAGAGGGGTGGGGGGGGGGGGGGGAGCATCAGCCAGCGGCGGCCAGTGCGTCTGGATGCGGCTCAACTCACATCACAGCGATAACACACATGCGCCTTTTACCCGACCGGGGCAGGCAGGCAGGAGGGGCGTCAGTCAGTCCGCTCAGCACCGAGCGGCGGAGAAGTCCCCGCACCTCGTTTATCCCCAAAACTTCCAGAGCTGCTGATGCGAAAATACACAGTGAATGTCTGCAGGAGCACTGCGTGGTTCACATGGGATGGATTTGCTGTGTGACACATTATTACAGACAGCTCTTTTAGCGCGAGGAAATACTTAGCTCGAACCTCTTCATGCGCAAACCATTCTGCATGAAACCTTTAAAGGTGCCATTTAAAATACATTAAGTGCCTGAATTAAGAGGATTAAATAAAACCTATCAGGATTGTTGTCTATGAACTTTCTTTTGCAGGATTAAAATGGCTTCACATTGGATTATTTCAACATATTCTCATTCCAACTCGTCGCATACTGGCGTCACTTTCTAACGCACTGGGCAGCCCAGAGCATGGTTGCAGTAAACACTCAAAGTTCTGAATAAAAACAAAACACTTACCTAGGTTTAGGCAACCAAACCACTGAGTTAGGTTTGGGATAACCTCTTGGTTGGGCTTTGAAAATAAAAAGCAAAAAGTAAACAATATATCATTAGCCCACACAATCACTGGTCTCAACACTATCCTGGCAGGAAGTTCTTGGTTTGTTTGACCCACTGGGCTTGTGAGTTTTTTCAGTTATCACACTCCAGGAGCATTTTCTCTGAGCATCTAATAATGATGCCACAGGGTTTTACATGGAAGTTACTTGAAAGCCCAGTGATCTGACTCAGATGATAAAAGTGCCTTGTGAGTCGTATCAGACGCTGCTGGGCAGGACAAAGGGGCGTGTTTGATGCTTTTTTGGATCACAGCAACATTAAATGGTCACAGCAGCTTCATGTTTCAAAGTTTCTGCAAGAAAATTGGTATTAACAGCAACAAAACTGTCAAATGAATAAAAGGAATGAATGCTTTTTGGGCTGCAGTTCCTCTAGTGGCCACACTAGATGCTGAGACCTAGAAAACTTTACCCTAAACCAGTGATACCCAACCACCAGTACTTCAACTTCACACTTTTTCTCTCTTAAAACAAGACTTGCATGTACGTTGCAATAGCTTTGGCCTCTAACCGATGCATGATGCGGGACTAAATCTACAAAGAACTATGAAGAAGAAGGTCTCTTAAGGAAAAAGGTTGAGAACCACTGCTCAAAGTGAAGTGAAAATCAGTAATGAGACCTTAGGGAAGTGTAGGCTACAGTCTCCTTGGGGTGATGCAGTTAAAGAAGGAGTGACTGCAGTAACTGCAGGAGGGAGTGAAGCTGCAGTCCGCTCAAGTTTGGCTGATTTGTATGTAGCCTCAGGTAGACCTGCTTGAAAATGAGCAACTGTGTGCGACACACTGTTGGAAGTATTGCAGGAAGTTGATTCAGTTTTGTCGATGAGAGAAAGACTGGGTGTCATCCCTAAACCGTCATGCGGAAAATCCAAAAAACTCAACTTGAGCACACAAAAACTAAAATTCAGCCTGTGACTCTTTCAAGCCAAGCCGCCATCCCTAATAATATCAATGGAAGCGTAAACTCAGAATCCTGAATCTAATTTAAAGACACCATCGCCACAGAAAATCATATTGATATTCATGAGATTTTATAATGTAATTCAGAAATTCCAACTCCTCTGTGGGTTAAAACTCTAAAGCAGGTTGCACTACAAAGATCCTATCAAACTCAAACAAGTTTGACCAACAGAGATCCTCCCGCCAGTACCATTCAAAGATGAGGACCATGTGAGCGGGCTGGAACTTACATTTTGAGCCGAAATCATTTTTTGCACGTAAAGTTCCCAAGGTCAAGAATAATCTCCCATGCTCCCATTCTGTATATCCCATTACATTTGCAACTGCAAAGGTCTGATTTCCTCACATTGATCAATAAAGATTCATTTTATTTACACCCTTGAAGAAAATGCTGCTGACGTTTCGAGAGGCTGATATGATTCCAGTGAAACCACTCAGCAGTCTGTCAATACTTTATCACAAAACCATCATTAATGTATACAGGAGCAAAACACTCCTAAATGATCACCTCGCACTGTTTTGAGCTGAGTTTTCTTATTCCTTTTCTTTAAGCTTTGCTGCTATGGAGCAGAAAGTGGTCTCTCACTGTGCAACAAATCTGCAAAAAGCAATAGTCCTCCACGGACTGTTAGGCTGATTACTTGCTCCCTAATTGCAGTTTTTGAAATTTCTGTCTGTTCTCTTTTTGGAAATATTTACTTTGGTAGCACTTGAGGGTGATGAGGAAAAGAGCACAAGGTTGTTTGTCTCCCGGTTTGAGGTTGTGTACAATAAAATGTAATAAAATGTTCATTCAGTTTGTCTCCAGTCAGAAAACCCATTAAACGAGACATTTTTCAGTTCAACCATCTAAATCTCTGCTCCAAGGTGTGTCACTTAGGAACTGTATTTATGTTGCTGTATTAAAACAACTGCAACGGATTTTCCCTTCAGCCCTCAACTCAACACAAGCAAGCACATTGTGAGGGTTTTTAATGATTACCACTGTGCTTTCTTGGGTATACTTAGTGTGTGAACAACAACTCTACAGGACTTCACAGTGAACATGGGAATGGAGCTGACCATGGTGCTGAATGCTTCTGACTGCGTTACTATGGCTGACTCAAAAACAGCAACAGCTTACTGGATGCTGGGCATCCTCTGATTTGCTTAATTCAAAGACACAACATTTTTTTAAGTCAGGAGATAGTACCAGCCTGGCTCAGTCCAAAGCTTAACAAAAAAAAACGTCCGGTATCTCATTTGTTTGATCCATACAATAACAGTAATATAAAGACTCCAATTTGTAGTTTTATGAATCCTCCCAGCCCTTTTGTGCAGCACAGCCATTACACCTGGCAACCTCACTGTGGCCACGGGATCATAGACTGTATAAACTATGAGCGTAGTCTCTGTGACGTCATCCATAGGTTTCTGAGAAAACCTTTGCAGAGACTCTGGTAGAAATTACAGTGTTTTTCCATAATCCTTTTTTTTATTCCACAAAATGAATCCTAAAAATGCCGATAATGTGCTTAACATGTCTGAAAAACAAGCTATCAGAGGCCAGCGAGGCATCTAAAGATGAGAAAGCAGAAACCCATGCCCGGGATATCAAGGGCGACAGCTGAGGGCAAGTAGGGACCACTTGTTTTGTAATTTGGAAGCTTGTGTGAGCTCTTTGGAAGAGGCCGAAATCCCCCTCACCACGGGAGTAACCTCAACTGAAACACAATGTCGTCAACTTGGAGTCGATCAATGGAGATTTGGAAGAGATGCACAGGGGAGAATGTACGTTTACTCAAGTACAGTAGGGGAGACCCAGTATGAAAGGAACACTTTTCAGCCTCATTTCAAAAGATAACATCACAGACAAATACTATTTTTAGTTGTGACCAACAACTCACATGAGTGTCACCTTTGACCGTGTCAGTCGGGATAAAAGACACAGGTGGGTAAAAAGTAGCTCAATGGTATAAACTTGAATCTTTTCTATTATTCTTGTTTTATCAAAAATGTTCTGGTTTTATTCTTCACAGTAGTGACAGATCTAGCCTAGTGCTCTGCATCCTCAGTAAACACCTCATGGGACCAGTGCAGACAAAAGAGACACTGCCTCCACACTTCCCTCGGCACATTTGAATAAATCACCATTACTGTAGAGGGACTAAAGAAACATCTGTTACTCTCGTCTCGACAATGACTCCTGAAAGGGAAACCTGACTCGCCGCTACACAGAAAAACTTCGACACGGCAAACCTCAGGATGTGTTAAAGTAGTAATCTGTCAAATGATCACGACGATGCCACATGAAACAATAAACACAACTCGGCATTCAAATAAATAACCGCTTGAGTGAATTTAGTTTCCGTGATCTAAAACAATTTTCCGGGTAAAACACAGCGACAGTGTGACAAATCCACATGAGTGTTGTGTTGCGTGCGGTTAGTGCTAACATAGTTAAGCATGTCAGACTCATAGGGGCTTGCAGAAAATCACTGCGTTATTTTCACCTTATGCTAATTTCTTACCGGCTCTCCTCCACTTAAGTAAAGTATTATATATTCATTTTTTCTACCACATTTCACAGGGGAATATCTAATGCAAGCATGTTTCATTCGTTAGCTGAAGTTCCAGCTGTTATTTATTTTCTCATTGCTCCCGAAGGATGTGCCATTGTGTGCGAATGGGTGCGAATGATTAGTTAGTATGCTATATTTCAAAATATTTGTACCACTTTACCTTGCCATCAGACAGCCTTTCTCCTAATTGAACTGAAGCCTTTATACTGCACTCTTCTTCAAAGCCTCCTTTGACAAAGACATCAATTTTACCTTGCAGAACAGGGGAGTTGCTGGTCTATCGCTGCCACGATCGGTTAGTTTGTTTGTGTGTGTGTGTGTGTGTGTGTGTGTGTTTCTCCGAACCAACACTACGTCCACAGCTGTACATTGCTTAGCTTCCATGCCAACAATTTGCTCCTGTCTGCTTCTCCAAGTTGCGAGCGTGCCAACCACCGCCTAAGTTACTGTCGGTAACACACAGTGACTATGGATGAGGGTATATGTACAGTATGTAGCAATGTCATCATGCAAAACTCTGTTAGGTCACGTGGGAAAACGCTTTTAAAAACATATGTAGTTCAACCAAACCGTTAATGTTTGGATTTGATTACGAAAAAAACACCAATGGGAAGCTGATGTACTCCTCTACTTTCCACCACCTGTCTGTTATATAGGAAGTAGTGAGTGAGTGAACGAGGAAGGTTGTTTTGCACATTCAAGTTTTAATGTCCGGTCCATCTTTGTGAGCTGCACTACAGTTCATTTTAAGCTTTATTAAGGTTTGTATCCAAACAGACAGGAGACTCTGTTCATACACTGAGCAGGCTGACTGGTGTAATGGCTCTAAATGACACAGTATGTTAAAAACTAGACTTCAGGAGGAGCTTTTCTTACACTTCTGCTACTCTCCCCCGCACTCTGCTCCCAGTGGATTAGAGTCTGACCGACTTTATGAATGAGGTTTGTGTGTGTGTGTGTGTGTGTGTGTGTGAGAGAGATGGATCTCTGCCATAACTCTGGAGTTGAACAGATGGGAAGCCTGCAGTAGGTTTTTCCTGCTCACAACAGGGGTGATGAAGAGTGTTGTTCAACCGCTGCTGGGGAATCCCTCCCACACACACACACACACACACACACACACACACACACACACACACACACACACACACACACACACACACACACACACACACACACACACACACACACACACACACACACACACACACACACACACACACACACACACACACAGGAAGACGTTGCATTTATTTCCTGGAGATAACCCAACCTTAACCTGAATTGAACCAAATGTTATTCACATCCCAGAGAGTGAAATAGAGAGTGAATATTAATTTTGACTACTTTCTGTTGTTTTATAGACTAACAACCTATTAATCAAAAACAGCATTGATAAATAAATCGAAAATTAAATAAATAAATGTTTGTTGTAGTCCTTTGTGGAATAAATTCTGGTTCCAATTCTTCTCATTATATAGCACAAGTGAACTCAATCTACTTTACATTAAAAAGCCATAAAACATAAAACAACACATATATGTATATAAAACCTAAAAACCTGTTTCACTACCTATCAGAGACGCAGCTATAATCTACTACATGCAGGCACTTCACCAAATACAACCACGAATCACTCAAAAATGTTTGTCCAGGTTTAATTGTGATCAATAAAAATAACAACAACAAAAACTTGAAATTCTTTGTTATTTTCTTTCCCTTTCTTACCAACTGAGCTGCATTGGAATTCTACATTAAACCTTGTAGATGTCACCTGGACACAGATATTCATCAAACAAGCATGAAGCACAGCTGAAGGCCCAATAGTGTAATAATCCTCTACCGTGTAGTTGGGGTTGCCGGGCTGAATGCGGAGCTCAGCTAAGATCCAGATGCCGTTGGTTAGCTTGAGGGACTGGTAGAGCATGTCCTGGCCTTCCACGTTCCTCTTGGCAATGGTTTTTTTAATTTATTTAAAAAAATGCATTGTTAATGTTTCTCCATTTTCACTTTCTAACTGTGTTCTTCCCTGCCTTTTGCTGGCACAGTGCAGCATTATAATGTGTTGGGCATATTACTGTTATCTCATGATCAGTGGAACGATGTTATAACATTGGCAGGAATGTGTATTTCTTCACATGCAAAAACCACAAATGTCAACCGCATGGCGTTGCTAGATAAAAATGAGGTGATCACCTAAAGTCAGTAGGATAGATAGGACCAAAGTTCAATCCATCCAACAGTTGTTGAGATATTTCAGTCTGGACCAAAATGGTGGCTTGACAGACAGAACAACATTGCCAACCAGAAAGCAAAGAATAGTTTTGCATTTATTCCTTAAAATGTTTGACTTTAGATCAATATGAATAGTTCATAAAAACAACCTAAGGGCATTTCAATAGGTAAAATCATCCAGATGACTGAGAGGGAGTCAATATCAAGCATTGTATGCTTGTGTATTTTATGCATTGTATGAATTGTTTCAGTGCCACCTATACAAATATACACACAATTCAAATAATGCACTAAACACTAATTTGCATATTAAGGAAATAAGAACGGTACGGTTGTTCTATCATGACCTCATGATACAGAACAACTCATTGTGTTCCACATTCTGTTCACCACATATTAAGAACACACACATTGTCAAATTCATTCAGTTCAAGCATTGATTCGACACACTCGTTGCTCTGAAGTTATCGCGTATACCTATATATATATAAATAGTTCACAACTATATCAGCATGAGTTTAGCATATATATCAGCAAAAAGTTCAGCTTCCGGAGAGGATGACACGACTAGAGGGGTTAAAAGAAAGACCAGTCCGGAAAGTGAACCCCTTTTCAAAAGGACAAGGCTTTCAGAAAGTGACGACTCAACCACCTCTGAGGAATACTTCAGTGCGAGAGGAGTGAAGAGGAACACCACAGAACCTTTGGAGGGAGAACCAATGAAGAAGAAGGAGAAAAAGGGAAGACTTGACCTCAACCTGTTTGGCAAGGAGTCGGCATCCTCCTCAGTGGAGTCTGGGAAAGGTAAGCTGATCATGTGAATCTGCTGTTGGGAGTGTATCCAATCATCAGTTTACTAAACACGGGGTTCAGACAGTGGTGGAAGATGTACTCAGATCTCTTACAGAAATGTACATCAACTGGGGTGTTGGTATATTGATCTAAATAGACTTCAGTTCACCTAGATTACAAAGAAAACAAATTATCCCTTCCCTCAAATGGTATCTATTTATGCAGATAGTTTGGATAATTTCTCCCAGGTTTCCTCAGGTTTTAAAAGATCTGTGTCTGAGATTTTTGATTTCACTCAGGTGTGAAAGAGGAATTTCATTGTTGGTGCTCACAGCATCAACAATTGACATTTTAAAATTCAAAAGCAACATCTCTTTCCAAAAAGGTGCCCTGGATGGATAATCTATCGAACACACTATAGTTTCATTTGGACTATTTCTTTGGTAGAAGATTGGTCCAATAGATACTGATTACATTGAGGCTTGTAGATTATCCAGAGTAACAAGGAGCCTGTTTTTGGAAATAGATGTTGCTGTTAAATGTTTCATTGCTGTGAGCACCACAAACTAAATTGCATTCACCTTAATTGTATTGAGCTGGAGACAGATATGTCAAAAAATGGACAAATAAAATGACCCGCTTGGATGGATTCCAATGGAGGACAGTGAGAAATGTTATTTTTATTGAGGTTTTGGCAGGCAAACTATTTTTGAATCTGCCCATTTTGTCATTTCGTATGGAGGATGTCTATTGTCCACGTTAGTGCCTATGATGGTCAAGCTGATGTTCCTCTGGGTGTTTTTCTCCTCTGTAGAACACTGCAATACATCTGTGAAGGATGTGAGAGTCGGTGAGAGGAAGGCCGCCGCCGATGGTGGACCAAAGACAAAAAGTAAAAGGAGGCCATACCCGAAGAACACCAGACCGTCTGTAGATGTCTTAAGAGGTCAGTATAGTGTTGTTACTATTGCCTCGCTTTTGCTGCTTTGTCTGTCAAAGCACTTTGTAAACTCTGTTTTTAAAGGTGCTATATAAATAACGTTATTATTATTTAATGTAAGGTTTAACCTCATTTTAGTGTAAGATTAGGATTTATAAGTATAACAGAGGAGGGATTCATATTAGAGCTTAGGTAGCATATAATTGGTGTTACTCACAACTGTATTAAAACATAATATGTGTTGGTCTGTTCAGCTGAATTTGAGGCCAAATACAAACAGCAGGATCAGCTTGGTGAAGGAGGATGTGGAACTGTGTTTGCTGGCTATCGCAAAGCAGATAATATACCTGTAAGTGTTACACACACACACACAATCTTGCACACACACACACACAATATGGTCAGGAAGTGCTAACACAAGTCTTGTTTGTATCTCATAGGTTGCCATCAAACACATTCCCAAGGACAACATTTACTGCAAACACGTGGTGAGAGAGCAACACCTGCTGCTGTTAAAATCTTCTGTATTCAACACTGCACTCTTTTTCTGAATGTATTATGGATGAATCATGGTTCTCTCTCATCCTCCACTCTGTTGTGATGTTTCAGAATAAAACTGGGAAGCAGCTGTCCGTGGAGGTTGCCGTCATGTTGAAACTGGCGGACAAAACAAGTGGATCAGTGGGGACGTCAGCACCCGTGTCTCTATTGGACTGGTACGATCTTGACCAGGAGCTGATCCTGGTAATGGAGAGACCGATCCCCGCCAAGGACCTACTCGCCTACATCAACGGCAACGGAGGCTCCTTACAAGAGCAGGAGGCCAAGGTAAGCTGCTGAAGGATCCTTGTGTGTCTTTAACTTTTTACAGGAACTGGGAGGCTATACCTAAAGGTTTTATTTTAAAATTTAAGGTTTATTTTCCTAGTCTTTAGATCATTGTTTCTGTTGATCATGGTAACATTGTATTCACCAAAGCAATTGTTCTGATGGATCAAGAAACAGTAGTGGAGGCAGTCAAACAGGTTGTAGACAAAGCTCCAGGTCAACTAAAGTTATTTGGAGGGGAAAATAAACGGATGAGGTTTTTACCCAATCTACTGAAAATCTCTCGTGCATTTCAATTTCTATGGCTTAAAGATGCTTTTAGAAACTTTGTGTTTTGCATTTGTAGTCAGCTCAGAGTCACAGCCATGAAAACATGTCAAACCATCCTCCTCTGTGATCCCTCATCTCTCTCTTTTTGTCTGTCAGATCATACTGAAACAGCTGATAGATGCAGCAATTGACCTAGAGAAGCAAAAGATTTTTCACCGGGACATTAAGGTTGAAAACATCTTGATTGAGACGAGCTCGGACGTCCCGCGAGTTCGCCTCATTGACTTTGGTCTGAGCTGCTTCGTCAAGAGAAGAGCCTGTTATCGCGTCTTCTACGGTAAGATGTCTGGCTTTACTCCTGCTCTTCAATAACTTACCCATCTGTAACTTTTACATTTAGACACAGCTCCTCATCCTCATCCTCACCGTCTTATTATGTCTGTATATTCTAGGTACTCCTGCTTTCATCCCCCCAGAGTGGTTTTATCATCATAGATACACAGCCGGACCCACCACAGTGTGGCAGATGGGAGTGGTCCTCTTTGAAACACTCCACAGTGATGCAGATTTTCAGACCACCGAGTTCTTGAGCAACCGTGTGAGAATCAGCGAGACGCTGTCCCAAAGTAAGAAAAACATACTCATGAACATGTCAGCAGAAACATATCTGTTGACATTCTGATGGATCACTGTAGCCATCGCCCTCACCTTTCTTCTCCTTCTTTCTCTCCAGGTTGCCAGGATTTCTTGAGAGGATGTTTCACCGAAGACCCCAAACAGCGTCCTACCCTGGAGCAGCTGAGAATTCACCCATGGCTAAAATAAACCGAACACTACACACGGACACCAACCCAAACTTGTCATCCAAATTTTAACCCTGCTCTGCCTCTTTGACAGGAAGGAGAACGTGATGAACTCCTTCCTCATCATTCTGCAGGACAAGGTTATGCGACAAAAGAACATCCTGTTAGTAATTGGAATTATTATACTCATCCTCATCCTCACCGTCTTATTATGTCTGTATATTCTAGGTACTTTCATCCCCCCAGAGTGGTTTTGTCATTGGAGATACAGAGCCGGACCCAACACAGTGTGACAGATGGGCGTGGTCCTATTTGAAACACTACAGTGATGTAGATTTTGAGACCACCAAGTTCTTGAGAACCCGTGTGAGAATCAGCGAGACGCTGTCCAAAAGTAAGACAAACATACTCACGAACATGTCAGCAGAAACATATCTGTTGATTTCAGTTGAGATTCTGGTGCATCACTGTCATCGCTCTGCCTCTTTGACAGGAAGGAGAACGTGATGAACTCCTTCCTCATCATTCTGCAGGACAAGGTTCTGCTACAAAAGAACATCCTGTTAGTAATTGGAATTATTATACTCATCCTCATCCTCACCATCTTATTATGTCTGTATATTCTAGGTACTCCTGCTTTCATCCCCCCAGAGTGGTTTTGTCGTTGTAGATACACAGTGTGGCAAATGGGCGTGGTCCTATTTGAAACACTCTACAGTGATGTAGATTTTGAGACCACCGAGTTCTTGAGAACCCGTGTGAGAATCAGCGAGACGCTGTCCAAAAGTAAGAAAAACATACTCACGAACATGTCAGAACACTACACACAGACACACACGCATGCACACCAACCCAAATTTGTCATCCAAATTCTAACACTGCTCTGCCTCTTTGACAGGAAGGAGAACGTGATGAACTCCTTCATCGTCATTCTGCAGGACAAGGTTATGCTAGAATATACAGACATAATAAGACGGTGAGGATGAGGATGAGTAAGAAAAACATACTCACGAACATGTCAGCAGAAACATATCTGTTGACATTCTGATGGATCACTGTAGCCATCGCCCTCACCTTTCTTCTCCTTCTTTCTCTCCAGATTGCCAGGATTTCTTGAGAAGATGTTTTACCAAAGACCCCAATCAGCGTCCTACCCTGGAGCAGCTGAGAATTCACCCACGGCTAAAAAAAACCTAACACTACACACAGACACACACACACGCACACCAACCCAAACTTCTCATCCAAATTTGGAATTATTATATTAATATTATTTAATGTCATGTATAAGTGTGATTCAAATACTAATGCTGCTCTCTCTCTTTGACAGGAAGGAGAACGTGAGGAACTCCTGCTTTTGCAGATATTGTAGCACACCCAGCCGTCCGAGGAGAGGGGATCTCTCTCTGAATTGCCTTTCCCGAGGTTTCTTCTCATTTTCCTGCAATCAGGATTTTGGGGAGTTTTTCCTCGTTTTCTTAGAGAGCTTGGGCTGGGCCAAATTATTCAGTATATAATCTGATATTTAACACTGAACAATGAAAATAAATTTGACTTTTAAATGAACTTTTAAGCTCTTTCCTCCATTATAGTGAAAGACACATGGTATACGAATAAATAATATTGACAGCAATGATCTTGAAAAAATAAATTATAAGTGAATCAGGATTTGTAGATAAAGGACACATAGAGTGTTGTTTACTTTTCATTGAACATTAAAAGTGATTCAGCTGTACGGTCAAATAAAGGCAAAAAAGCCTTCAAAAAGATCTTTCAAAGCAAAGGTACAAGGAGCTTTACACAATAATCATGATCAAAACATGATTATATTTTAAAATAAGTTCAGGGAATTACTAAAAATACTACAAAAAAAAGAAATAAAAAATGAGAACTCAACAAACAAAATGGATAAGACACTATAGAGCAGGAAACCAATAAAACATGGGGTTAATGTAAAAGTGTGATTTAAAATACTCAGATCTTCAAGCAGGGAGCTCCAGAGCTGAGAGGCCCTGACTGCTGAGACCCTGGACTGTGGTCTCGATCCAGGATTTAGGAGCAGCCAGAGAGTCCTGCCTCTGAGGCAACAGTGTGTTAGTATGTAGGGGAGCAGAAATTCCCTGTAGATGTTTTAAACATCATCAGAAAAATATAAAAATCAATCAACCCTAAAACTGACCGGCAACCAATCAATAGAGGCAAGATATGAGAAATGTGATCTTGTCTCTTTGAATTTGTAAACAAAACACCGAGCAACTGCATTTTGTATCATACACACACACACACACACACACACACACACACACACACACACACACACACACACACACACACACACACACACACACACACACACACACACACACACACACACACACACACACACACACACACACACACACACACACACACAGTCGTTCTCCACGTGTACGTGTGTGTGCTTCCTTAAATGTGTGTGTTTGTAAAAAAGAGACACAAATCAAGCTTGCAGCTCAACCGGGTTCATCCACCCTCCTTCATGCGCCCTTGAGAATTCAATTTCCAGCTCTTGACAGGTTTTTTTTTTACCAGAAGTGACCATATTTGGTCAAGAGGGTGAAGCTGGGGAAGAGCAAGTTACCAGCTAACGCTAGCTCTTGGGATGCTCATTTTACCTGGGATACTAATGAACAGCTGGCCCCTTAAAGTGTCTTTAATTACAAATAACACTGAACCACGCCATGGCAACAACATGTCAATCACAAGGTAGGCACGCCTTAAAGCACGCCCTGTTTAACTGGAACCATAATTTACTGAATGATCACCACTTTTTATTGAGGAAGACTTGAAACTAGCAATCGAGACCATAAACCGTTAACAACTGTTCACAATGTTTACTGATGTAATAAATCAATTTAGGAGTTTTCTCAAAGACTTTGCAACAATCGATGATTCTCATGAATGAGAAAGAATCTTAAATTCATAAAGTCCTACACAAACTAGCTGACTGTGTAGCAGCAGGAGTCATTAATATCTGCAAAATTCAATTTCCACTGGAACCTTCATTAAAAATGTATCCATTCCACTACTTTGATTGCTTTGACCAAATATACTGAAGATGTGTCTCTTGGGATAAATTAGCAGAAGTGCATTTTTTTTACTGATTATCAAGTTATTTTTCTGGCATCTACTCACACAAACACAGTGCCAATACTCTTTGTTTTTCATCCCCACTGTCTGAGTTTGAGAGTGATTCATTTATATTTGTTGTTTGTTTGTTTTACTGACCTTTTCTTCCAATTGTTCCAGTGTGATTCAAAATGGTAAAACAACAAAGCATTTAAAAAGTCCTTTTAGTTGCTGTAAGATGGCTTCAGAGTTTATATTCTTATTATCAGATTTTCAAAAGTGTACTTGTATTTTGACTACCTAAGCAGTGACATTACATTGGGATGCATGTTAATTAGTGTAGAGGTTTAGTATTGTCAGAGAGTTATCTCAAGGAGGCATAAATCAGAGTACATATTAGTCAAACATCTCAGAATCCCTCCAAGGAGTCACGCTGAAAGTTAATGTATGTTTAATTACGATGACGAACTTTTTAAGACGGTTGCAGAAAATACAACGCAGCGGCTTTACAAAATGTCGCCAATGTACATTTCTGCAAACCACAGGACACTTTGAACGTCAACGTTTTCAAAAATACGGTTCATATCAGCTTCTTATGCGCACAATGTGGTTTGGGTTAAAAATACTACTTAGGTTATGTTAGAATAATTAAATAAGGGATGGGGACAGTTGTGGTTATGCTTTAACCTCAACCTTCCCCTAACCTGAATGTTTTCATATGACAAAACAGGAAGAAAATACTGTGCACACGTTTCTCATATAATTATGTTTCTGTGCCATATAATCTAATTTGTGGTGAAGACACATAATTTGTTCCCCAGAGTTCTGGCTTGTATCATATCATCATTGCATTGTTATATCATGTAGGGAATAAAGAGACAAAGGTGAAGACGAAGACAGCCTAAAAAATCTAATATAATTCACCTTGCTTTATGTAATAATAAATATTGCAGACCGAGGCACGCACAATCTGACACAATCGTAACCCTGGGCGAGTCATCCAGATTACAAAATGGTGGCGACTTAATCTTAACTAACAGAGACACCATAGCTGCATGAGGCCCCATCCAAATTGCCAATTGTCTTGCTTTGTATATAGAGTGGGATGCATGTGACTAGTCATGCAAGATATTAGTCATGCAAAGTGAAACGGATCTGATCTCGACCAATGACTCTGTAGTGTCACCAATCGCTCTAAATGGGGTCCTGTGGGCATTACATGGTATATGAAGGAGGCTTACGTAAGCCCACCTCCACTGGTGACAGCTTTACCTCCAGAGTAAAGGGTCGGGGGGGACAAAGAGCAGAACGGGGGCGGAGGGGGGGGGGGGGGGGGTGGGGGGGGTGGGGGGGGGATTCATTTGTATCTCCTCCATATAAATAACCCACGACTGGATCAAATGTCAAATTAAATGGCTGAGGTCTGGAGAAGGCGCATTATTGATTCCCACAGCCAGTCGGTAAATGGGGGAAAGAGTTAAGGACGGAGGGTGATTTGACTGCGCAAGACCAAAACAATAAGCAGCCCCAGCACAATGCAAGCAAGCCAGAGGGGGGGGGGGGGGGGATGAAGGAAATAGAAAGCGACAAGGAAAGACAGTGAGGATACGAAGCCCTGCAACAACCCCTGAGAAAAGGTCTGAGTCACCGGATGCTTCACGAGGGAACAGCGATTTCTAGTTCCGTGTCAGAGCCGGCAGACGGTCAACTCCGGCCAGTGTCTCCTCTCTTTATGGTCTACTCCAAATTCACAAATACATATCTGTGTCAGGTGCAACAAGTCCTCCAAGTCCAACGATGAAGTAAGTAAGGATGGTGAGGCGAGTCGTGATCAACCTTCAGCTGGGAAAATATTACGAGAAATACAGTTTTCAGTTTATGAATACAAGCTGCGACGCAAGCTGACTCCGATGAGTCACATGTATCCTTAATTATCCTCGATTCTGGGGTCACCGAGGGCAAAATTGTGTATTCATCTCACATGATTCCACTTGAATGATCTTCATCACAAAAAAACTTTTGTGACTACTGGGGAAGCCTTCAAGGCCAGTAATGTTATTTGTGTATCTACATTATTAAAATTAAAAAAACAAGCCTTTTAATTGGTGTCTTTAGTGGATGCTAAGCCTGTGGTGGTTCACAAATAAACCCTTTTATGAGCTGTACTGTGATATATTCTATATATTTTATCTCAGATTGCCTCGTCTTTTTCTGTCGGGCATGCTAGTTTGTCATCGCAGCTCTAATACACTATACATTTTTGGTTTGTGTGTCATAGTATATTGGTGTATTAGTGCTTCCCAACCACCGGTACGCGTACTCAAGAGGGTCCTTCTGCAGGATATAAGTGGAAGGACTGTGGAGCAGCTCAGTTAAATAGGAAAAAAATGGAAATTAATCATTTATTTTTTAATCCAAAATATTTGTGTATTTGAGGAAAATAAGGAATCAAATCAGGATTTGCGCTACGGTGAGGCTGATCGTTAGTATATGTATTGCTACAATAACCTGTAATCTTCCAGCTATGACTGTAATGAAGACTTGATAGCTTGGACTGTAGTTGTTTGGGAGTATGTGACCACTGTGCTGCATAAGCAAGAATTCAGGGATGCTCGGGTGTTATAGGCTGTATTAATAACAGGCGGGTGTTTGTGGTTATGGCAGCTATTTACAATATGTTACATCCGATTTAGTTCCTCTCGCAGCCACTTTTACCGCAAACTACCACGAAACCTGCCAGCCAGCACATACAAGTGTTTGTAGAGAAAACCAAGAAAAGGATAAAGGATGTTTATTGTCATCGTAAAAAGATACAACAAAATTCAGTTGGCGACTCATCAGTCAGATCTGCAGCAACAAGGTACAAAATGTATTAAAACATTAAGCCAAGACATTTCTGATTCAAAACAAGACATCAAATAAATATACAAAAGATAAAACACAGGCATCAATGGCTTTAAAGTGACAAAATATGGCCGCTGATTGGCTGATCCTTGCCACCTCAAACGAGTGACTAAACTGCTGCAATTCACAAAATGACCAAGTCCTGCATTGCAATGACAGCAAGCAAGCAAAAAGGCAAACTAGATAGCTCCAAATAATGGATACAAACATGAGCTCCTGCCACCCAAAGTGGGTGACCTCAATAATAATAAATAATAAAATCAAGTTTGGCACTTTTACAGAAGTGTAATCGTAATGGTGAGGATGCTGGGGAACCAGCAAAGATGTAAAAAAAAAAAAAAAAAAAATATATATATATATATATATATATATATATATATATATGTAGTGCATAACCTTCTCTTATCCACTGTGGGATTGAAGAGAAAGACGACCGTTGTCTGTGTATGTGACAATCCAAACTCTCCACTTACAGCCAATGTCCTTCATCCTCCATAAACCTACAGCACATGTTAGACTGCCGTTCATAACACACTTCCACATGCAAGGGCCCACTGACACGTCAAGCCCCTCGGTGCTCACCGAGGACACCTTAATCTGTCATCAGGACGGCTTCAAAACATTTTAAACGTGGATTCACGTTCAAGGTTTTTCCTCTATCCGTGAACTCCCTCAGTAAGTTATTCCCACAACGTGAATGCGGCATTGTTCTTTAACAAAGACGCTCCCATTCAGCCCACAGACCCACAACTGAACCGAACAAATTCTTATTTCAACAAGACGGCTCAGAAAAAAATATTTTGTTTTTGTGTATTGGTGCTTTGTTTATTCCGTTTAGGAATTCCCACAACGCAAGTTGAATATGTTGACAGTAAAGGCAATGAATAAAGCTGCCCTGCAGGGAATCTTTACTCGGATATTACAACCCAAAAAAACATGACCAGCATGGTTTTACACAGAGAGGCACCTTCCTTTTCGTTATTACCATTTATCCTTTTGTCACGTCAAGCAGTTCTTAATCTTTATATTTTCAGATATTTTGCAATAAAAAGGTCTCTCGATGAAAACAACACGAATAGTCTAAATCTCCATGAGTGGTGCATAGAGCTGCAATGTTACACTACAATCCACACAATGAAAGCGTTGGAAAGAATTGGCTCTCACTAATTGACTTACTGAGAATGGTAGATTAAAGATCATGAGCCTGTTAAGATCAAAAGGTTTCATTCCCTTGGGAACATGAATTTGCTCAGCAAATATCATGGCTTTCTGCTGATTTGATTAGGAGATAATATTGGTATTTAACAAATCATGAGCATGAAGGTTTCATACTTGACTTTGGCAAAAGCAGTTTGGCTAGCTTTTGCTGGAGCTCTTAACTGCATCTCACACTATTCATCAGCAATTGAAATTGGCTCAGTTTTGAGTTGTTGAAAGCTCTGGAAAATGCTTGTAAGTGGACTTTGATTTAAGATTGTTTTTGTCTGATTTTAATTTGAGCAAAGCGTTGGACCCACGAACAAACTGACATGGCGTTCTTTAGGCAGTAACGATAAGAGAAGAGACACTTTCTCCCTTGACTAGCTTAGTTACGAGATTGCAAATGAGCACGGAGCTTATCGACACCGTGTTTATTTGATTTGGGAATTCTTGAAAAGTGCTGCAGTCGACCTTTAACACTGCCGCTGCAGCACAGGTGCGTTCTGCTTGTCAAGCAGTACGTTGCAAAGGGACCGTCTTCCTCCGGGTAAGCAGTGCAAAAGCCCAGGTATCATTATGCTCTCGGAAAAGATGAATAAGCACTCTGTTTTAAATTATCTAAATACAGTAAGAGTCCCTTGTTCACGCTGGAGAATACCCTCAGAGGTAAACACAACACGGTTCTTTTTCTTCTGCAGAAATTTAACATGCACCTCCTCAGGTACCACACCTCAGTATTTCTGTAAACTCTTCGGCTGATTCTTAGTAGTGTCATTGAAGATGGGTTGACTCCAGTGACCCCTTGCAGAAGGAAAGAGAGTAATATAGTAATCCCAATTACAAATGCTCCTGGATAATAATGATCGTATTGACCTGTGCCTTTCAAATGTACCCACAGGCACACATAAAAGACTGAACCTGCAGGCCACACAGCAAGAACCAAAATCAATTAGTGCCCAGAAGAGAATTGTTGTTACAGTTACACTGCAGCTGTGTAAGCTGCATTTGTATGTTTCTTTAGTGTCAGGCTGACAGTTTCCTATACAGCCACCAGCCATCTCTTCTTGTGCAGGCCAAGTGGAACCCACTGCAACAGCACATGGCCCCAGGATGGTGTATACATGCAATACGTGTGCAAGTGCACATCTGTGTATTTGAAATTGTGAAGCAGCATGTGAATGCATGTGAGCTGTTGTGTGTTATTTGTAATCTTGGTGAGCTGCCCCAGGCTAAATTACTCTGTGTTGTAAGTAGGAAACAGTCCTGGTGTTTTATGATAAATACCCTTTTCTTGTCGCCCCCCCTCACACACACACACACACACACACACACACACTCTCTACTGGGTTGGCCTCCTTACTGATCTCACACACATGACATTTGCTGCAGTGAAATTCTTTTGTTTTCCACAGCGCTGCACTCTTTAATCTCATCAACCTGCACATACTCGGCTACTAGAGGCTCTATGGTGCACCTCCACCCCACAAGAAGGGACAGTTATTTGACTTTATAGGCTTTTAGACCAGAAAAAGTGATTGCTTTTTGTCTGGATTCAACAAACAAGTTTCAATGCAACACACAAAGGATAAAATACAACATGTTTAGGTTTTACGAGGGGTTATGCGCTGCATCTTGGCAAGAATGCAAAAGGAAATTGCATTTCTAAAAATGTCAAACTATTCCTTAAAGCTGGAGTGGGTATGCATATAACGCAGGCTATGTCTGTAGGTGAGCTTGCTGGATCCACGGTGATTCGTGTTAGTCCTTGCAGCCGATCGCTTCTTTAATTTTTCCCCTTAAAAATGGAGATTCTTTTTTATTAGAAGCTTTGTAATATTTTCCACCAGAGCTTCTGCCATACTTCTAGCTGCTACACCGTCGCTATGGTCTCTGCCTCCTATTTTCTTTTTTCCTCAACTTTATTGAGACATTTGTACATCAAGTTAACAACACCTTGTGTATACAATCTGGGTCTACAATGGCAAACACACCTGCGTTTTTGTTCATAGCTAGCAGAGGTAGCTATCGTTAAATACCAACTAGCAGCATGAGCGTTTTTAAGATGTGCTTCCAAAGCCTGGATAGTTTCTGGGATTCTTAGTGCCCTTCTGATTTCTCTCTCTTTTTATTCCCCCACCTATGTTCCTACTGATTATGTTACTGATTATCTCGCCAGCTGTATGACAGTTTTATGGTCAGAACAACATTTTGAGGCATAACAATTTAGTTTTCATTACCCAAATTACTCCAAATAATGGTTCCAGCCCTATTTATATCTTCCCCTCTTAACCTTGTTGTGGTGTAGATGCAAACAACCTGAGGCAACCAAGGTCCACAAAAACATTTAAGTCATTAAAATGAGTTTCAAGATGAGTAATTAGTTCCAAAACATGAGTGCAGCTTTTGTCTAGGGACATACACAAGCAACCCAGCGTCACCAAAGCCCTCAAGCTATGGCTTCAGATACACCCTCCTACTTCTAGTACATAAGATTTGACAGCTCTTCACTGATCTACAGGTTTATTGATCTGCACCCTCAACCCATGCTGATAGTTTCACTTTCTATGGCAACTGGAGGTCATTTATGCACCACACCGTTTTCTTTTTTTTTCTTCGTTTTCTTTGCTCATCTCATGAATATAAAACACGGAGTCCCCGCAGTGCGCTTGGTTGCTGCCACTGCAGAAGGTCTAAACCTTTAGTGAGAATAATCCAGAGCTATGAACTCTTGCGCTTTGCACTCCTCCGTAAGCTCCTTTCTGAACTGTGCGACTGGCAGAGGTGTGCTGGAAAGAATGAAAGCCAATATTATCAGCTGTTGGACTGTGTGTGTGTGACTCACAGAGCATGAGTCATTATGCGCTGTAAAGACTTTGACCTATAAAAACGAGTGACTTTTATTAATAGGTTAATGTATGCGATCACCTTTCCACCTCGCCCTGGAGTAATACATCTGACGATGCAACACAACTGCTTCTGTGCTGATTTAACACCCAAGGTTACATTTGTTGCCTTTGCTCATCAGTTTTAAATCTGAGCACACTAGCAGAGTAGCTAGGGATGCCGATGTCAGTCCGTCTTTGGAGCCGGACCAGGAGGCAGCATGCGGTTCTAAGAAGTGAATGCGGAAGTGCCTTGAATTTGCATTCTTTCTAATAGCCAGCAGGCGGCGACTCGTGCAAAAAAAAGTGTGATTGCATTGAAGTCTATGAGAAATTAACCCGACTTCTTACTTGATTTATGAACTCAGTAAACATTGTAAACATGAGTTTATTGTCTCAATCGCTAGGTTCAAGTCTTCTTATGGTCCCGTTTAGAGTCAAATAGAAGATAAAGCAGGGTATGCTTTAGGGCGTGGCTACTTTGTGATTGACAGGTCTGGATGCTGTCGATTACGTCACACCATATTACAACACCACAGCACGAGAGAACTACAGGCAGTAACACCGCGGGGGAACTGAAAACTGAACCTGGAGGAACGGGACATAAATGGGAAAGACCCAGCCATAGTGACAGACAACTTTACTTAATGCACTTTATTTGATATGATGTTTATGACATCTACATGTAAGTTAAGAGTGGGCGGTGACACAATAAGAACAGAATACTGTATGTTTCTTTTTATTTATAAATGAAGTTGTGGCAAGTGCATTTGAGTAAAAACGTGTTCAGTGACACAATGAGAAGACAAAATGCATTTTATTTTCATATCATTTTGTGCATTTCAGTTCAGGGCGTTCTGTTTATACAACACTTTGGTTTATGACCAAATACCTTTGTATGTTTGTGTCATTCCCATCAAACCTGAGCTGTTCTTTGAGTTTAGAACTCTATCTGTGACTGTTATCATCATTAACATGTCTTTCCGTTTATTATGTCAAATCACTATAAAACACAGATGTCATCAACAGTCTCAGTGTATCTGCTTGAAAATGTACCCAATTTGGATCAAGTGGAGTTTAAATGACTATGTAACAAACGTATATTCTGACGGGCAGACGCAGTAAAAACTTCAGGACAGAATGAAAACAACGCTTTAAAATGCATCCATATCAGCAGTGGCATGACCTCAGCTGTAACCAGTTAGCAATCAAAATGAGTGTATTATGAACATTATTTAAGAAAATCTTGATTTCTGATATATCTATCTTACAAAATGTGACAAAAGTATATACAAATACTTCAGCTTTTTGTCCTTCACTTTACTAAACGATAACATTCAAATCAAAACTTTTTTTACACCCCATCATTCTTTAAGGCCGATACACATCAGCAAACAGATATATGGCTCTAACCTCACACTTAACTTAGTCTTCACAGCTGAACCAAAGCCAGCCACCGTGATTTAAAACCCTGCAGAGATATATTGCTACAGAAGACAAGGCTCCACTCTTCTTCCTCTCTCTGTGTGTGTGTGAGAGTGCCAGGAAGCCCAAGAGGTCAGCCTGCATCCATCAGCATCTTCCACTGGGTGTGAACGATTGCCGCCAATTGTGCCAAAATCACTACAAGCAGGAGGAGAAGGATGGAAGGATGTGGAGGGAGGTTGAAGAGGAGAGACAGGACTCCCCCCCTGTGTGGGTTCATGCACTGAGACAATGATAAGACAGATCCTCACACATCCCCAGGTGCTGCATGTGTGTGTCTGGACTGCCATTCGTTGCAGCGTTTCTCACCTTAATACACACGCACATTCACACTCCCGTCCACAGAGGCAAGAACGCTCATATCAAGCTCTTTTCTGAATACACACTTCCCCTGTGACGCTTTTCTGCTGACAGAACAAATGCCTGCTCTCTTGTGATTAAAGCTGCTGTCACTGGGTTTCCAACAGAGGCCTCTCCCCCGCTCTTTCTGCCGTGCTTCTTTTTTCTAATTTGTCAGCTCTATCACGGCGCAGCGACATCGTGGGAGGCTCGATGGTGCTCCAGGAGAACATGGAGGACCTGAAGAGGGCAGCCACTGGTAACAGCCGTGACGTGAGCTGAGGGAAGAGCAACTAAGATTATGAGAAGTTTAGATAGGGGTGTTTTGCCAAGTCAACACTTTCATTTAAGGTGATAAATCTGGTACAATAAAAACGTTTTAAACTGAAATTTCAGTTTATTTCCACTTAGCTCTGGGGGGGAACAGAGTGTAGCACTACATCGCTAAGTCCGACAGGGCAAGAGGGGTAAGGGTGCGGTCACACCAGCCTTGTTTTGTCCGGTTACACTAAACCCTGGAGCCCATAACTTCCTTAACCCGGTTCGTTCGGGTTGGTGTGAACGCCAGACTGGAGATCTGGTGCGGACCAAACAACCGCCCCCTGAGGGCTAGAGTAGATGTTTTGAAAAAAAGTGATTTCCTTTACTCCGCCAGGGGGCATCTGCGTGGCTCAGCTCTGAATATTCATTCATTAAAAGGACATTTTATCTAAAATAACTAACTATTAACAATGATCTATTTATTTATTAGCTCCCTTAGTTCTGTGCTTGGTGCGACAATATCACATGTATAGTGTTTTGTTGACTATTACCTTATCTTTAATATCGCATATCATACCACAAGCATATCCAACCATAACTAGGGCTGTGCTCAATATTTTTAAGCTAAAAAAAGAAAAGATGATAGAACCGTTTCCAAAACTCCCAACATGGTTTTATCGAACATAATATTCTGCTTTAATCCATATTTACTTACTATTAGCCTTTCAAAAACAGCATTTTCACTACAGTCAAAATCCGCATCCAACTTGCCGGCTGCCACGCACCTATATTAACGAGGCATTCAAGCAGTCTTACAGCACCATAAATTATATTTATATAACCACAATAACTCAATTTGACGACAGACATTCAAAGCTTCAATCAAAAACCTCGATAGAATCTTTGAATGTAAACAAAAAGACATTCGATACAGCCCTATCCATAACGTCAACTACTCGTATGGAGCACAGACCATAGCATTGGTGAGCAGGCGCAGAAGTGTCAGATCGATTAAAAGAAATAAGAGACGGCAAACCAGTTTGTAATGATGGGTTTAAAATTCACTTGTGCTGATTAACAGGTCAGCGAGCAGACATTCCACTCAACCAGAAACATCTCTGAATGAACAGTAGGGCTCAGATTCTAGAGACTGTGTTTTATAACCTCTTAGTTCTGATTGTAAGGAAGTTCAAATTACATCGATATATGAAAAAAAAAAAACAATCGTCTATCATCCCTTCACTTCCTGATTTCCAGTCGCCACTATGTAGAGGTGAAGTTGAACGTGGGTACACCTGTTGCAAATAATCCCTTATTGCACAGGAAAACAGAGAATGCGCACAACTAGGGCATAGTACAGCATGTGATGTGGAACATGTGTACTTCTGGTCAATCTTCACTTTGATGAATAATACAAACTGGACAAGCCTCGGTTCGCTACACAAATCTGACATCAGAGAAGATATTAGTACAGCATGTATGCATGGACGCAGACGTACCAAGTAACGTCGCATTCACTCAGATTCATACAGTATGTCCCACTTCATACAG
The DNA here is from genome assembly GCF_910591455.1 of Pholis gunnellus. Classification (NCBI taxonomy): domain Eukaryota; kingdom Metazoa; phylum Chordata; class Actinopteri; order Perciformes; family Pholidae; genus Pholis; species Pholis gunnellus. Next base: position 14,900,322 of record NC_136540.1, read on the forward strand.
AATCATGTATGAATACGCATGAGGGAGGAGGCAAGCACTGTATGTAGTCCTTGTTCCAGTACATTAACCATGGGAGTCTGGGCCATCTACAAGGTCTTCATGTTACTTTGAGACACGCAGCGCCTCCTCACATAAAGCATGCCAAGTGTGAAGGCCCTTCAGGATACCAAATGTAAATTGTGATGGATGCTAACAACAGTTTGGGCAATCATTTGAGTAATTCCCATGCTCTGTTCTACAAGTTTGGCTAACCTTGAGGTTCACCATATTATCTAAACACTCTCATACAGTTCATTAGTTCTGGAAAAACCTCATAGATGTCTTCCAGAAAATATCTCATTGCAAAAGCCTTTCTTTGTTCATTTCTTGTCATCATTTGGAAAAGTTCATACGAAATGAATACCTGCATTTCAATTCATCAAGATCACAAATAAGATGTGGCCCTAATGTGTGGACATGTTTTTAATTCTATACATTCTATCTTAATAAAGACAGTGTTTATTGTAGTGGATAATATTGTAAGCTGCCTCCTAACCTCCAAATCCTTTGAAGGATTGCTAGACACTTTTGTGTGGGTTACACCATGAATGTGATACGATACATATCTTTGCCAGCCTAAACAGGCTGTTCGGTGAGCTTACCCTCCACTAAAAGTATATCACTGAATATATTTATTACACAGCAAACCAATACGGGGCATATCTGCCAGTTCTGCATAAGCAGAGAAGAAGGTATCATTATTCTGACACGGAAAGTAATATGTTTCCTAAAAAGAATGAGATACGACACTGCTGTGGTCAATAGATTACATTGTGCGACAGGCCAGCTGTATTGCATGATGAATTGTTTCTCATTACATTTTCAGTTCAGGTTTATCAGAGTTGTTAGTTTCCATGAACAGAGCTGAGACGCACACACACACACTGCTGAGAACCAAACAACAGCAGAAAGCCACCCGATTCCAAATGTAGAGAAAAATAATGTTGCTTTATTTAATTATTCAAATGCAGTTTTAACAATCTGTGTTTGACTATGAGACTAATATTGACTAATGGCACTTTTTAGGATACAAGCAGAGAAAAGGTGCAGTAAGACTGCAGTTTAAATGGCTGTGGTTGTGTTTCCAGGGGTCCTTTGGGTTATTAGTAGTGGGGGTAGGGGTCGACGGGTCATTTTGGTGCTCCCTGAGGGGCGCGTTATGGGATGTCCAGCAAACAGGCCATTTGACACCTATAAAAGGAACATTTGAAATGTTTTATTTATGTATCTTGCTGCAGCAGTGTGTGCTAATATCAGTAGGTGACAGGAAATAAATGGAGGCCCAGGCTATTTTCAAACAATGTAATTCTAATGAAAGGTCTGTGTAAGAACAGCTTTTCTAAATCACAGGTCTCACATTCAAGCACTGCCATCCCCCAGTCTACAACCATGACAGCTCTATAATTAAACTGTAAATAATAATGGTCACAAACACAACAGCAGTAAATATTGTATTGGCTGAGCTAATGACGGGGCAGTAGAAACTTAGCCACCCATCTTTGTGTCTGCACAGTGAACATTTGTACTGGATGCATGACACCGTTAACGCTACTTCTCACCTGCTGCAGTACGTTTTCACTGCATTCAAAGATACTAAGGCCATCAAAAACAGCAAAAACATCCCTTTCAAACAAAGTCAATCTTTTTTTTTCATGAAAATGAAAATAAAACAGGGTGAGTGTTAAGAGAGTAAGTCAAGTTTATTTCAACACATCCTCCTAATTAAACAACATATGTTGTTCGGCCACGCCCTCTACAACAACACACAGGAGAAGTGTGACATCACATCATCAATGCTCTGGTTTAGGCACAAAAACTATACAGGGGAAGATCATTTTTAAAAAGGGGTTTTAAAATGACTACTTTATTAAGGTTAAAGGACCTTTGTTGTCGTGGTAAAAAAAACTAAACAAACGTGGTTCTGGTCATGAAATGATCATGGTGGTAAAATAACAACATTGACTGTCGGTTCGAAACGAAACAAACAGCAGTCTTCCATGTTAACATCAGTTATTTTGTTTACCATCCACCCAGACGTGCTCCGTACGCTGACTTTGTCGCTCTTCATCAACGTCACTGTACTTGTTGCTTTGCTCCGGAGCATCAAAATGACCACGGCCACTAGAGGGCTCTGTCGCTTGAGCGGAAACATGTTGTTTTGGCACAACTGATGCTGTTCTTTTTGGTTTTAGTTGTAAAAGCCAATACCACATAATATATTGTGTCTCATTGGGTTCGACAGAATAATATCTACTGTGGCTCCCAACACAGCCAAAGCTCTCTTAAAAAAAAAAAAAATACACAAAAAGAACATATTGTGCACATAATGTGAAACAATGTGGAAAGCATAAGGAGATGCCATTTAGAGTCAAATCAGCCCTCTTCAGACAGCTTTGGGTGTAATGGGAGCCATAGATGGGAGTTACTATTAGCATACAGGCTTTACAGGGATGAATCCTGATGACTACACTCCCTGCTGTGACACAACATAACATTAAAGTTGTGAAACAGTGCGGCCGGCAAAACCAGCCACTCAGCTCCACCATGATTTTGTCACAACGCCCTGTGACACAAGACTGATTTGACAGCAGACCACTGCACGAAAGGGCCACGGAGGTACTGCGAAATATTTGTATTATTTGTATTCACTTAAATAAAAAATACAGTATTTTAAACAAAGCCTATTTTCTCCCTTCTTGTCATCTTTTTTTCTCATGTATTTGGGAAAGTGGTCCTGGGAAAAGTGGGAAAAAACAACAATGGTTGAAGGACCTTTGATCTAGGTACAGTACAACCTGCCCCTCACAGACTATCCTCCTTGCCCTGTGATGGACAGCAAAGCTGACAAATGCAGATCTGTGCAAACGCTCACACAAAAGAAGTCAGAGAGAGTCCTAATCACATCCGACAGTCAAGAAGAAGCCATAGCTACACAGTTCAAAGTGATTGAACACCGATAAAGTTTTGACACTTCAAAAACGAACACGTTTGATCAAAGCTCCGTCACACCATCACACAGGCTTATGAGCCAACATTGCAGAACTAGTTGAAGAGTCTCTCTAACAGGTTTGTAGGCATGAAGGTGCTCTCAGACAAGGGCCGGTTGCCGCCGCTCCATGTTCTGCATTTTGAATTGAAGCATATAGCAACATGACACGGTTAATATAGAAATAATAATATCTTGATTACCATCATCTTAAACGTTGTTTGTTGTCTCACACCAGATAATCGCACTTTTTCCGAATGAGAATCCGATACGGTTTTACTGCCAAGTACGTGACACGTAGAAGGAATTTGGCTTGGTGGTTGGTGCGTGACTATAAACAATGCAATAGTAAAAGACATTTAAAAGTAGAAAATATGAAAATGTACAATAAAATATGATAAACAAACCAATTAAGAGTACGTTATTGAAGTGTCAAGTGTAGTAGAGTTGTGCAAAGGTGTGTAACTAAGTTCTTGTCCCGGGGATCTAAGTGTCCGAGTCAGTGGGGGTCCCAGGCTTTGCCGATGAACCCGTCTGCAGACGTCTCCATGGCCACACAGCGAGAAGCCCTCCCTCCCCTTGCCACTGCTGCTGCAGACGGTAACATCACAGATGCTTTTGAAATGTCAGAAAGTGTTCACATATTTGTACCTTTGATTGAGTCTTGCCTCTCCCAATAACAACAGGTTATTCGCTCAGCCTTCAAGGATGGCGGCTCAGAGCAGTTCCAAACACTTTTGCCTTCAGATGTGGCCCAGAGGACTTAGTTTGAGAGACGCTGGTCTTGGCTGGTGAGCACCGACAGCACGTCTCCCTGATTGGCATGTGCATGTTCCTTAGAAGACGGATATGCAAAGATGACTGGCTGTGCGTACAGAACACTATTAAAAGATGCAGTGTGTGAAATAGAAAGAACAAAAAAAACCTGCGACAACTTAAAGATTGTCCATCTTCTTATTTCCAGTTCCTGTTCACTGGCTCAGGGGCAAATGCTTGACTGTTATTTTCTAAATGATTACACCGCCAGGGAAGAGGACACTCATCATGTCCGTGGCCAACACTCCATCAACTCCGACAGAAACCCCCAAACACTCTCTCTGATAGTGAAACAATAGCTGACGATTCAACATGCCCTTCAGAAGTGATCAATTTGTCCTTTCCACCTCGACTTTTCGTGGAGTCATATATCAGTCTGACGTCGCAGGTTGAAGCTTTGGACAAACACTTCTCTCCAACTTGAAGCCTCTTGTCCACAGTAGCCCTCAATTCAGAGAAGATGAAGTGAACAAGTGATTTACTTCAGTCTGACTTTACTTTGGGCTTTTTCGTCTGCTCGACTGACATTTTTGGAGATTGGAAGATATGATGGCACTGGACTATAAATGATTCAGTAAAACTTAAACCAGGATTAATTGGGGTTTTTCGGCCAAGTGGGTAATAGAACTTGTAAACACATCACCTAATAAAGTTGTTATCATGAATAATTTGCAAGAAAATGCCTATTTACACATTTAGCAGACACAGAGCAACAGTCACATTCATTTGAAATCAAATATCTGGCAACTTGATGAATAGAAGTCCAATATTCACTCTCCTTACAGCCCTGTTTGTGTTCTACACAAAGTCCAGACAAAAGAAATACGCCCCTGTATTTGCCTGCAAGCTGCTAATTTTGTCAGCCTTTTGGTGCTGGGTTAGCTAATATACTGTGGGTTTATCAGAGACAAACGGTACTTTCTTTTATCCAAAAACCAAATGGAAAGATGCTAAACCACTGAGAGCAATGGCAGAGTTGGTGATAATTAACAGGTGTTTATCAAAACCCCTTTCACATTACATGAAGTAATTTAATACATTGTTAATGTCTAAAATATTGCTTTCATTTGATTTAAGTGTTTTTAAGAATTTTTCTCTTCTTAAACTTTGTTATTGCGTTCCCCCAATTTATTTTTTTATATTTTGAAAGCCCTTTGTAACTGTTTTTGACATGTACATAGTTGTCATACACAGTATTTGAGTATCCAAATAAAAGTCAATGCTCTGACTAAGCTGGAACAGGTTAAATGTCTTGATTGAGGACACTTTGAAAGGAAATGGATAAATATAACCATCCAATCTCGCTACCCAGTGACCCATTGTCATCTATGTGTCAAATTATTTTCGACATTCAACGTATCCCATGGTTTTGCAAAAACATCCAATGCCAACATTTTTTGCGCTGCCATAGGTATGGTACACACTTGTTGATGTTGAGTTGAAACGAAACTGCAGAAAACACCTCACAAGGGAGACTTCCTGCCGAGGACAAACACTGCTGTGAAGGAGAGGACAGACAAATCAACAGCAATAAGTCTTTTCCTCTGTAGACAAACAGGACTGCGTTGGCTGTCTTATTTATACCAGCAGATTAACCCTGACAGCACGGTCTGATTTGAAAGGAATTAGCCTAATTAATTGCTTTATAGTCAGTGTGCAATTATGCTTATTTAGTGTTGCATCGCAGAAGGGATAAGTATGGGTTTAAAGAAGAACAAATCATAAACTGGCATGGAAGGTATTGGACATTATCAATGCTTTTTAAATTATATTTAACAACTGCGTCATAAAAAACTAAAATAAAGGCATATCTCCAAGTCTAAGTCAACACGGTTAATTTGCAAAAACATCAATGAGCAATGCTCAACTGGCTAATTGTGGTTTCAATAATGCACGATGAGACGGTAAAATATTAATTGGTATTTTATTAAGCGCTTATGTATTGAGTGGAGGAGAGGCAACTGCATGAACTTTTAATTAGGTCTTGCTCCAGGAATGCAGGAATGGATTTTTGTCTTCATTTGTTGTCTTTTTGTCTTCATTACTAGAGTGCGTAAAGCATATGACAGAACACACTCATCAACATTAAAAGTTTGGGAGTTGGAAAACGTTACAACCAAACTTTTCTTCACTTCCTTAGAGTCAACAAGCACAAAGCGGGTAGCCGACATGAACAGTGCCACTCTGCCTTTGCAGCTCAAGTTGTATGTTTTTTGAGAATAAAACTATGAATACTGCACATATGATGCTGGATAGATTAATTGAATTTATCTTTTTATTGCTATATTTTGTCAAATCTGGATCTGCAACGTGACCAGGAACACTTCTCTGTCAGGTAAATGTAGAACTACAATGTTTGCCTGTGTTGTATGTTGTAAAAGTACACAGCAAGTAATTAGTAGTCGAGTAGCATATTCTTTTAGTGTTTTGAGGGCCTGTTGTAAGCTATTTTGGGGTACAATGAGTTAGAATAGCAACATAATTCAATATTTTTCATACAGTATGTAAACATTATAATACATCTGTAGTTGTTTGGGGCCCTTTTAGCTGGGTCCCAAGGCCCAGGCAAGTGTACCTGTGGTGCTTTTTCCTGAACCAGAGTATTTCAACAGTGTTTCTGAATGTGAATAGCAACGACTTGGCTGAGTACTATGAAACTATCTTGGCAGGTGTATTGCACAGGACCCAGGGAAGTGCACTGCACTGTTTAAAGGGGGATTAAGGGGGATTTATTGGCAGAAATGGAATATAATAATCACAAATTTGGCACATTTGAAAAGGTAGGGGGGAGACGAGCGGTATTCAGTTGGTTGCAATTTGCAGCCTCACCGCTAAATGCCATCAAGTATTACACACTGTTCCTTTAATAGAAAATGGGCAACTTGGCATTCCTGTCAAAACTGCTCTGTTCAGATTTCTGTCTCTCTATGTCTCTGTGTCATTCGTATCCTCTTTTACTGCCTCCATCCCCCTCGAACTGTGCGCACAGCTGGTGTGTAATTGGTCAATCTGCGCTTATCTCTGATTGGTTGATGTCTCACCAGGCCCCAGGCCCCCGATGATCTCGGTGACACCTGCGTTTCACACAAAAAGACAGTCAAAGACACAAAAACCGCATGGTTCCCATTAATTATAAAAAGGTTGGGGCATGGATACGCATGGAAAAGAAAACTCATACTATCATTGCATCCCAAATACGCTCTCAAAGACCCTAAAATAGTTTGGGAGGATCGGACAAGAACAAAATGCTCGGTATGTCAAAGTCATATCATTATTCGTGAAAAAGTAATCCTTTCTCCTTCATATTGCTGATGAAACAAACATGTTAGGGATGTAAAATACCTGCATGTAGCTCATTTTGTGCTGATGCATAATTTTACCGCAGTATTTCTTTCAAAACAGGGCCAAGACTCCAGCGGATGCCTGCAAGACACCAAGCTTGAGTTTATGCAGCTCATGCCATAAATAGAAACATGCCACCCCCTGTAGGCTAAAATTCACCCCCACCCCTTTAAATTCAAGGCTGGCCTAATCCCTTAGCTGAGCTGAGAGTTGCACAGCACTGATATTTTACTGGAAGGGAACGCAATGGCAAATGCTTTGCTCCTCCACAGCAACATTAAATAGAGCCTATGAAGTGTGGCCTGTGGCTCGTGCTTTCTGCTTTCTACCCACTCGGCGATCTGGCTGAATTAATTGCATTTTTCTCTATATAGCAGGACGTCTGAAAGGCTTGAGCCGTTTGGGTAGTCTCCAATGTGCACTCGCTGTACAGCCATTTGACATTGTGCGTACTGTGAAAGGAGAGATAATGCACATTAGCCTCTGTGTATGTACACACAATTAGATCCACTATTTAACACCAGATAGACTGTGTTAATCAGGCTTCTTTACACAGATTTAAAGAGATGTAAACAATGTCATGATCACGTTTTGTATAAAAAAGAAAAAATACATATATATATTGTCAAACATATGAGAGATTATCTTGCATCATCAATGTTGTCTCATGATGAACAAAGCTGTATATTTTATTAGTATCATTATTATCATTATTTCCAAATAGGCACATTCGTTGCATGCTTTTAAGACAACCAATAAAGTAGAGCATGAATTTAAGGTGGTTACGAGAACGGCAAAGACTTTGAGTTAAGTTGCAATGGCAGAGCGGCGCTGTTCTTGAAAGCTGTCCGCTCATGCTGGATGACTCTACAGCAATGCAGAATAATTCAGTTAGTATATTCAGCATCCATGTAACGTTGGTACATCCAGCATCGAGCAGCATGAGTCATAGACTCATTGAGCCGTGGCCTGCTGCTGCACAGATTGGGTTTGCTGTTTATTCAAAGTTTATTAATATTGAACATGTCGCGCGTTCTTGTGCACCAAATTTGACAATGCACCTGATGGGTTATAATGATACGATTGGCACACTGACTACTGCAAATGTTTAAGCAGTGGTTCTCATTTTAACTATTTTTATGTCATGCGTTCTTGAAACTTAGTGAAAAGTGCATTTAATTTATTAAAACTGCCAAGAGTTTCGAGACACAAAAGTCAAAAACCTTTTCTATTTGATAGAGAACTCAGGTGCAAGATATGCCATTTACAATATAGTACATTTATGTATTTCCACCTTCTCCACTTGAGAACCACCACGTTAAAAGCATATACGCTTATACAAATATGGAGTAGTAAATTGCGTTATAAGCTAACATAAGAAACTAATTATAAGAAACATTGCATGTGTCTGTATCAAATCAAGTTACATTTCAACAGCAAATAATTACTTTATTGAAATGATTACATTTGACCCCAATAGTGCCTGTAGTAATGAAATTACTATTGGTCACGGCCAAGTGAGTGTGCGCTGGTGTCTTGATATATAAAAATAGGATCACCAACAGGAAATTTGGGAAAACGTAAATAAACAGAACTGAAAATGTAGAAGTTTGAGTTACAGTTCCAAAAGGATGAATCTGGTATGTTCATATAATTGTCTAACACAACGCTTTCCACATAATGAAAATTGACTGAAAAGAAACTTCTCTCTTAGTGTAGCAGACAGAAGCAGCTTCCATAAATAAAGCCTTCAGTTGACAGATTGTTGGCTCCACTGTCACACAAGCATACAAGTACTCTGATTGTGCATCTACAATAAAGCCAAAACTGGCCTCTAATACAGAGAAGCAGGCTTAAGCTTGAATGGTTTCTCATCGCTCTTCTGTCACAACATGAACACTTCATCTCATCCACACACACACACACACACACACACACACAGACTCTCCAGTCTTCTCTGTCGACCCCAGACCAATCTGAAGAGAAGGGAAGCAGAGCGACCCAAATGGAGTCTCGTGGTGTCAAGGGGTCCCTAGCTCCTTATCCGACCAAACGTCCTCTGCTCCACAGAGCAGCTCTGCTGAATCCGCATCGCTCACTCGCTGCGTGTTTGCTCATGTATATTACAGTTTGTGTTCACAGATCGCTAGGCTGTGTTGTGTGTTAAATATTAAACGTTCAGCTATCAGGCGTGATGCGTATCAAACCCAGGCAGAAATGCTTTGAGCCTTTCAAATTTAATTTGAATCAAAAATACTCAGTTTAATGATATACACTGCAGCAAACATGGATACCGTAGCTTGTGCCGAACGCATTAGCGGACAGATGGAGAGATATTAAAGGCAGTATATCTGACTGGTGTTGTGGCAATCTCTGTACCCGCCAGCACATAGACTGAACATTATCACCCATCAGCTCTGTTTATGAAGATCATCTGGCCTCTTGGCAAAAGGCTCTCAGATATTTTTGCCTCAGTGGATAAAAGTCGAGCTACGACCAGCCAGACACCATTAATATGGTGATTCATTATTGGATGATCCATGTTGGAACCGCACCGTTCAGAAACGTTCCACGGATTGGCTTGACGGAGGCGTCATCATTAATGATGCATTTTGAAACCTTGAAAAGCCATAAGTGCATCACAGCATGTTGGCTCTGCTGACGCTGGAGAGGATGACTCGGGGATGAGATGTTTCACTTGCTTGGTGAGTGGTGTAGTGAATCCCTCTAAGGTCATCTTTGTATTTCCTAGTTCCTTTGGGCACTAACAAAGAAAAATGATTTGTGAGCACTACTACTACTACTACTAAGTGACCACACAAGCCATGTTTCCATTCACATACTTGTATTTGTATTTGAAGTATTGCATTAGAAAGACTGTACATTTTTTACGCTCGCTTGAAGTGTTTTTTTGATTTCATGGAAAAACAGTTGTTGCGCTATATGGAATAATCTATAATGAAAGAGTGAATTCTGACGTAGTCTCACAAGACTGATAAGCTGTTTCTGCTGTTGGCGTCCACCCAGATATTCCCACAATGCACCGATACATGCTTGACTTAGTCTCTTGACAGCATGAAACATAACCAATACAAACAATTCAAACTTGCCCAATTGAAACAAGGTCATGATTACATCTTTCCATTTTTTCCCCAACGTTCCTGGGTTGGATGGTCAGAGCAATTCATTTTCTTTACGGTTCACAACCTCTACTCCTTCTACTCCGTTTACGGTGTTTCAAGTTCACTTAACAGTTGTTAGACATTTAAATGGAAACATGGCTGTCACAATTTACGAGCCTCTTCCAAACAGTTGAACTGCCATCAGACCCTCCCTTCCTTAGAGGACTTCCTCGTGCTAAATACTACGTACGTTGCTCTGAGCGTCTATTAATGATACGAATGGGTTTACATTGGAGTCACCTGAAAGTCAAGTACGTCTCACGCAGATGCTGAAGGTTGCCTCGTGCAACGGTATCAAGGTGCTGAGGGTCACTGAGCATCAGTATTTGACACCCTGAGAGTGAGAGAAAAAGTACAGCTCGGCTGGTGTGGATGTCATTAGTTTTGTATTTAGTCCAAATAAAAGTACTGGACAAATAGAAATGATGACCTATTGATGGTGTTAGTTGCAAAGTTAAGGAAAGTCATTCATCCTCTAGGCAACATGTAGTGTATATCTGCATCAAATGTCATGGCGACTCATCCCATAGTTTTGAGATTTCACTAAAATCCCAAAAACCTGCTTGTGGCAGTAGAGGTAAAGTCAGCGTATCGTCAGTAAAAGTCCCCCTTTTGGGATAAATGAATAATGAAAATGTCATTGCAATGTATTTAACAGTTCCTGAGATATTTCTGGACCGAAGCGGTGGCCTGACTGAGGGACTGACTGATTTCAACATGGCCATCCCTCAAGCCGTGCTGCTAGCAAAGTCATCAGACTTTTTGGGGGTTACTCATTTCCATAATTCTCTTCGGAAAGTCCTCTGGCACTGAACTAAATCAAACAAATTTGATTACCTGTGAACACTCCAACAGAACCACATGCCAAGGAGGCTTTTTCTGACACTCACTTCCTGGAAGGACTCCAAGAGAAGAGGTCTGGTTCTAAAAACTGCAGTGTGCGCACAAATATACTTCATCTGAGGTGGCTCGATCATATTGACTGAACCCATTATTTAACAAGATATCATGACAAAATATTGACCCAGCCAGACTTTCCGTCTTCCCCATTGCTGCCTTTAAGTGCAGGGCAGTGTTCTTTACCTTTCCCCTTTATGACCACGACCATGTGGCTCAAGTCTCAATTACACCAGCAAGATGAGAGAAGGAGGCAGGCTCATCCATCACAGGAGAGAGGCGAGGCAGTCTGAATTGGCAGCTGTCTCCACCGGTGCCCTGAAAACTCAGGAGGCTTGTTTGGAATCACGATGCAAGGCCGGTCTCGCTGCCAAGTTTTCAATGACACCCAGATCTGTTACATGCATCTGTTGTGGAGAGTTTCGTTTTTTTACTTTACTGTGGGCGAGCAAACCGAGCGATCAACAATCATATTATTATGTAATGTTAGTTCTCCGATCAACATCTGTGTTAACCAACTTCAATGAGGACTTAAAAAGTGTTTAACCTATGGAAATGCTTTGTTATTTGGTGAAGTAAAAATATTAATAAAGTTAAGTCTTACTTAAAGCTCCATAAAGAATTTTTTGGGGCTGTGATGTAATTTTGGCCGGCACAAAAAAACGGATGTAAAAGACTGATCGGCCGGTCAGCCTTTAAGCCAACAACCGGCCAGTTTCAACCAGTGGCCGATCGATGACAGCCCATTATATAAAAAGGAGCAAACATGGTGTCGGTGCAACATGGAGCAAAACATCTGCTTCTTCTTCCAACTAGTCACACTCAGCGATGCCTGAAGTTTGGCAAGTCTCATACGATATTAATAAGTGAGAGAAAACAGTCGGAACAAAAAACTGCAGTGGAATTAGTGAAAAGAAACTTCCTGCCTGCAAATTTTAATTAATTTAAATGAGGATCCAAATTGTAACGCATGAATAGTGCCAATTAAAAAGTCTAATTTCTCCATCAGCATATGCAATTAACAATAATTCTGTGTAATTGTTTGATTTTAATTGTCATTGCTCCAGTTGCAAAATAGAGCTTGGACATACAGCTTATGGGTTTCTGACTAGAATAACTTAATAACAATAATATGTTTTGGTATGTGTGAACGTTTAAAAGATCTGGGCTTAAACGTTATGTTCGTCTGTCCAGGTCACAGAATATCTTCATTCAATATCAATGATTCTCTGCAGATTTCCCCCCCAAAAAACAATTAAAGCCTCTTCTAAGAAATACTTTTTATGAAGCACTATATGTGCTCTTGGTCAAACTAAAATATACACCTGTGTGATTCATGTAAATTTGCCACAAAACAAGGCTCAGAGATGGTGAGATCGCACCACAGACTGTGCAGTGAGCAGAGGGAGGGACATCGATGTGATACCTGGGTGCCCTCCAAAACCGTGCCGCTACGCTGACGATTATGTAGTGATAAGGGCGGAGGAAGCACTTATTAAAAGGGATTGGTTGGTTCTTTTGAAGTGGAGTTGTAAGAGTTGCTTATTCATAGACGGTGTATACGGCGGTCGGCACGCCCCCAGACTGGAGGAGTAGACAGGAGTATCGGCACATCAGCAAAGCAATATATTGATGTGGATGGGGACATCAGCAAAATGTACATTAGTCGTCAAAAACAAAGGCAAAATCAATATCAGTTTAAAAGTACACTACGTTTAGAATATTTTCACTGGTGTACTTGAGAAATCCGTTTCCGACAAGGATGGCAAGCCGTCGTATCCATCTATACTCTCGCCAAAGTTCACGAGACTCCATTGGAAAAAAACCTGTCATTTTAAACACGAGTGTTGCTGCTCTACCGCTACCTCGATCAGTTTGTTTGTTTGTGTTATTGAACACAAACAAGAGAGCAAAGCAGAGCGGCACAGTGTGTAGAAATATATCAGTTTTGCCTCAGACAATTGTTATCACTCCGGGCAGATATACATCAATAAGATATGAACTTAACCTGCTGAGGAAGAACGGAATGCTTGACTGAATCACAGTGTAACGTGAGGTACATGAGGCTATAGGTCAGAGTTTAGCCACATGATCTAAAACACTTAGAGAACTGAAAGTGAGCACACTTTAAATGTTGCTAATAATCCCCAATTGCACATGAAAACAGCCCCACAGCTGCAGGGAGGACAGTCAGACACAGTTAAACCAGGAAGTCAGCCAGCAAACTGTGATGGATGTTTACAATGGACAGTTTGGGATACAACTTTACTGTTTAACTAACCTGAGGGGGTTTTTCTACAACCAGTCTGATCGTCTGACTGCTTGTAATTCTTGCTTCATGGGACTTTGTTGTAGCAGACATCTTGCATAAAATCTTGATAAAACTTATGGTTAAAAACTACTAAATTCAAACCTAAAGTTGTAATAAACCAGAATTATTGTGACTGCATCTTTGACACTTTTTAGTCATTTTGATTGTTTACGAAGTATATTCCATGAATTAGTTGATACAAAAAGGAACAAACGATATCAGAAGGATCAAATTCAGTCAGGATTACAAGGTTGAGCAGTGAGTGCTTGTATGCGTGTTTCTGAATGATGGTGAAAGAGAGGATTCCAGCGCAGCATGTGGCTTTGTTTGGAAAATGCCTTTTTTGTTTGAAATGGCCAGACGGAGATATGCAACCCTGAAAACAAAGCCAAGTCCTCCGAGGCAAACCAACAGGAAATGTGGGTCAGCACAAAGACAATGTTGAGGAAAGCAGCACGCAAGATTCATTATGACAGGATATATTCGCCCTCTGAAATCTGAGTTTATTCCCCTCCCTTGCATATTTTTTCCCTCCATTCCTAAACATCTGTCCTGCACCATCATTAGATCCTTCATTTTAAAATTCCAGCCTTATTTTCCCTATCGATGATTGGGAAAAATCTTCATGTGAAATCATCGTGGCCGTGTCAGTAATTGCCCTGGCAGCCAACAGATGTGCTTTAAAGTGCTAATGCAGAAGCGGGGAGGCCGGGTTGAGTCGTCACATGAGGGATGTGAGCTGGAGTCAGCACATCCAGGCTGATAACAAGCCCGGCGCAAAGTCAGTTAAAAGTCAATCAATGTTGTTTCGAGAAAACTTTGACAACTTCAAATGAGTGGCAGGAGGCTCATTTCACCCGTTTTGTGCCGAGAGGAGAAACTTTTCCGGGTAACGATGTGTTGGCTCTGCAGCGGATCTGAAGTCAGGTCCAGCTCATTTTAAAAAGGAGAGAAATTTAAAAAAAAAAAGAAAGAGGAACACGTTGGCAGCCTCTGACGGCATGTGAAATAACGCACCTTCCGATCAAAGCGCACAACCTTTCCAAGATGCCCTGGAGAGTTGGTCTTTTGAAGCTTTTATATCACTTCCACTATTGAAAAATGCCGTCCCCTCTGCCATCCATCATCCCATCCGGTCACGAGCTAAACCCCAAGCTTGGTTATTTATAGCACGTCCAACTTAAGCGCTGCATGCGTCTAAACCTGTATTGATTCCCAGCCAGGAGAAACACAAGCTCCTGCATTGATGATCAGCCAATAAAAAAAGGCCTGTTATTGTCTAACCATGTGTGTATTAGGTGGATTTTATACAATGCAAATAAGTGCTCAACATGACATCCTAACAATCTGCATTTCCTTTTGCCAAGGTGTGTGGCTTGCCCATTCTTGCCTCGATCCCACCTCCACAAAATAAAATACACTCATCCATCCTCATTCCCTGTGATGGCTCCCACCAACAAATCAGAAGAAATGCATCATGGTTAATTAAGGTTGGTGGCAGGGGAACACCTTGTGGCTGAAAGATGCAGGTGGACGAAAAAGGAAAACAGCTTTTCAGGGGCAAACAGACAAATTGCTGAACTCACATGTGCTGCGGCTAAAGCTGATCTAGGCAGGACTTTAACTGAACGCCTCGACAGAGCAGCCTGAACCTCAAAGCAGGGCTGCGACAATGAGGAGAGCCCATATGCTCCCTCTAAATGTGTGTCTGAATTAAAGTCTGCTGTCGATGTGAGCGCTGATGGAAAATCTTCACATAGTGTGAAAAAAATAAAAAGACCAAAAATCACGTTGTCTTTGTTTTCAGGGATGAGCGGCCACTCTCGTTTATTCATTTTCCTTTATTTGATCAGGTTCTCTTTGAGATTAATCTTTTTTTCCAAGAGAGACCTGGCCAAGACGAACAAACACAGACTAAAACGGCAGTCACACACTGCAGAAAGTATACCCATTTAACATGGAGTAAGAGTGAATGGACAAAAGGAAAGGTAGGGTTTCCCAGTAAAGAAAGCAGCTCGCCAGAGAACGCTAAAGTCACCAACATCATAGATTTCTCTCTTTTGACCTTTTGTCATTTGGAATCTTCAGACCAGGACAAGCTGAATCTTAATTTCATTTATCCTTTCATGTCTGTCTGGGTATAATTTTACTATCACTCACTGGTGGAATCAGATCGGCCCACCCTTGAGCCACCCTGTTAAGAAAAAAGAAAAAAGAAAAAAGAATTGCCCCGATGGTAGATGGGATATGATAAAGTGCCCTCCAGGGTGCCATTCCAATGAGGAAATGTGATAAAGTGCCAATCCCATCTCTCCTATTAAAAGGTATTTTAATAGATTATATACATGCTTTGAGTTTGTTTTTTTTAAAAGGGCAAGAACCCCGTAGGGGTACTTACATTGTTCCACCAAAATGCAGGGCTTCACCCCAAGTTGTGTTTATGGATAAATAACTGATATTCTGTGTTTTCTCCAAAAAGACCTCAGGTAAATGAAATCAGTGTGAGCTCCATCAGCAGCTGCTGACAGGCTCAAACTCCTCTGCAGCTCTGAGACACTTCAGCTGAGACATGAGTCACTTCACATGTTAGGAAAGTTGACAAAATGCTTTTACGCTTCATCCTCGAAGAGTCAAGAGTCACTCTGACAACTTTTGTCCAGTTCGAACGGATTTCCTCCGCTGAGACATTTTTGATGAATTCAGCTTCTGATCTTTAGAGCGTCACAGCTCGTCTACTGTAGGTTAAATACGAGCGGCCCAGTAAAGCCAACACCAAGTCTCACAAGCTTAGTTTTTGCATTTATATTGGAAAAAAAAAAAAAAACTATGGGAAACATTCAGATGATTATGAGACTCCAAAAAGAAAAACAACTATCCATCAGAGTACACCACTGATCCCGGTAACGGGGGCTGCAGCCTACAGGTAGTCACTGCACATTAACAACCTGTACTACTAGTATACTAGTCTCTTCATGTCGCCAAATAGACAACTCTGTCTCCTAGAAATGACATGTATACAATACTACCGTGTATGCATTATGGAAAAACGTAATGCAGCCTGCTTTAGACAAAATTAGAAAATGTTGTTTCGTAGTGTGTGGCGGGTCACAAAATGTTAATATTGCATGTATCAGTAAAATGTTCAGTAAAATAGTTTGTTGACATTGAGTACAATGCTACATGCTCAACCAGAGGTCTGCAAGGCCTTCAAAGTGAGACCTGAACCTGAACGTTTTAACGTCACAATGTCAATGAGTCCGACTCCCACATAACTTTGACTTTAATCTTTCCACAGAGAGAAAGGGGATAAGCTTGCTTTAGACACAGGAGTAAATAAATAAATAAATCAAAATAAGTTGTCGTCCCCCACACAAAATAAGCAACAGCAACCCACCAGCAGAAAACACACACATGGCTTATAAGCCAATAGGCCAACATTCAACAAACTGCAGCCAAATACCAGCACATTGCACAGCAGCATGTCATCATAACCAGCCATCAGCCATCAGCCAGCCTTACCTGACAGGCCAAAGGTGAAGCTTTCCTTTTGATGAACTGGTTGTTAGAAGTTGCAACAGAGTTTAGCATGGAGAAGCATGGCGAGGAGGAAAAAACATGTTCCTTCCAAAACAATGAGGAAAAAACGTTCTGCTCTTCTGTCAGTCTTCTTCTTCTTCTTCTTCTTCTTCCTCCTCTTTCAGGTTTTAATGCAGTTGCCATCCACAATGTTGCATTACTGCCACCTTCAGGTGTTATTCTCCCTCAGTATTTATTCTCCATTACAACAATCAAAGGGTCAATTGCACCCGATTCTACATGAAGCCAGATGAATCACAATGAAGTGTTTGGTGCTGATCACCGGTTCGAGCTCCGGTGTGTGTGCATATTTTTTTGATGGCTGTTTTAGTTTTTTTTCAAATGGAGGATAAATATAGTGAAAAATAACAGCGATTTTTATTTACTTAATTGAGCTTATGCTACGCTCAAAAAGATAGAGAACAAGATGATAACTCTCTAATTCACACTCAGAAAAAACACAGAATTTCAAGTTTAAATCCACCAGTGAGAAACTATTGTTGTTTAAAGTTGATGCTTCTACAACAATATATATTAGAGAGATGTTGAACGTTAACTCTAAGCAGCTTATAATACATAATAAAAATAACTATGATTTTTTTTTGCAATGAAAATACAATACCTAATCATTTGAATTGTGTGTTGTTGCGCAAATAATCACTGTAGATAACTATAATGTTTGCACATAACAGCACTTCTCTTTGTCTGCGTGTCTAATCAAACTCTCCTACACAGAGTGTATGTACTGCACTCATTAGCAAAGACAATCAATCTCCAGTTCTTTCTGTAAAAAGCCTCTCACCTACTGATCAGCTGCTTTTCGAACACCCACACTCTGAAAAGAAAACAAAGAGAAACATCTCTGAGGACAATGCAGACGCAGGCTAATTAGCGTCTAATTAGCTCAAACCGCTGGACTGAATATGTTAGCAGTGTGTTGAACCACAAGATCACACTGGTGTTCCAAATATAACAGAAAGACAAAAGTGCAAGCCTGAACTTGACATATTTTCTCCGTTGGAGCTTTTTCCAGTCTGCACACATTCTCAGGCTGAAACTCATCCTCCGTCCCTCCCCTCTCTCGACCAGTGCGGAGGCGGGCAGAATTAATGACCAGCTAAATTTATGAGGGAAAGTTATGAATAATGTTTACGTATTAATCATTCATGGTGGCCAGCCAAGCACATAGACTACTGCTCCCCTGGAAATTACAGGCTCACCTCGACAACATAAATTATCCATCAGATTTCAATCAGCCCTTCTCGGCGCAGCAAGCCAAAGCCCAAACTATCTCTGCAAAATACTGATGCACGCAAAGTCCAGCGTCTGTGACCAGCAGGCAGCAGGCAGCGTTAATCCATCAATCAATGTATCGATGACAGCTCACGTGGTGAGGATGCAGCAGTTTGAACACACAATCTATTTTTTGTCTCAAAATGAAGATGCAGTGTGTGGAATGTGTAAACGATAAGTTTACTGCAGATGACAGATCTGACATTAGTGCTGTTATTACAGCTAATGTTTCCCTAAATTACAACCGTATTTACTGTCATCCCCTTGCTTTCCCATCATCCACTCCCTGGCTTTACTGCATAGATAATCGTTATGAAAGGGATTTTTGTCCATCTGTCTATCAGTTATCTGTCCTTTCCAGAGACTCTGGACTTTTTACTAGAACAGTCCTGTTTCTGGTCTCTACACTGTACACAATCCCTTACAGACCAATCCCATACATTCTCCCAACTAAACGCAAAAATGGTGTCTGATGTTTTCAGTAGGTATGTAGCTGCTTAGAGTGAACAGTTCCTTTTTTTTTTCCAACTTGAACGTCAACATGCTTATTAGATTGCAGGGTATTTTCATATTTTGCATATATTTTTGCTGAAGCACAAATTATTTAACACGACCCGATACCTTAATAAAAGGTGCTGAAAGCAGAATTCAGATTATATCTGTTGTCTCCACATGTTTTTCAACATGGCAAGGGGCTGAGCTGCAGGCTCGCAGCTAACGGTGCTGACAGCGCTAACAGTGCAAACGACGACAACAGTGCTGACAAAGCTAACAGGCCATGTCAACGAAGCACAGAGAAGCTCGGCTTACAACACACACAGAGGGATAGCAACTTCGTTCTGTGATCAGGTAGACATTACGCCACTATATCTTTACATAGCGCATGTTCTCTTTGCTGCTAACGCCCTAAATATCTTATAGAAAACCTTTAATTTAACCAAAAGTGTTGTGGGATGTTTACGACTGGAAATTGACAGTGGATTGGATTAGTTTCTGCAAAGTTTCTGCTGAACATTTAGGCACAAAGAAGGAGGATGGTGAATATTGTTTCAGTGGGAAATATAAAGTTAACAAAAAAAAATTCAGAAAATAAGCATAGTTAGTCAAAATGATGAAATACTCCACTTGGCCATGGTTCAGCAGACGATTACAGTGTTACCGTCTTTATTAACAGTTAAGTATATGTACGCTATGATACCCAGACTGTTTGGAATGCCAGAAAAATATTTATTATGTCCCAAATTATGTCAAATACAGTATGCCAAAAATACCAGGATGTCACACTGCATCCGGTCACATTTGGCAGTATGCCAGCCAGCATGCTTCTCTGGAGATTCTGTCCCATTGTCCTGCGCGCAGCAGATAAATGAGCACAAGAGTCAAAGTTCAAGGTGCAATTATATGATTATGCTATGAATTGAAATGATACTGCATGCAACATTAGCTCAAGTTTGGTGTCACTTTCTAATTACAATGCTGCCCTTGTTGCAGTTTGGGCTTCCGTATTCAAATGCTGGAAACAACAGCAGGTTAAAAGATTATCTGGCTTCCATTCATCAGGTAATTATCAGTTAATGAATATAATCTGTAGCTGTTGCTCTTTCCTCAAATAAATTACACGTTAATATGATAAATTACACATATTCGAACAATTACGTGTGAGACCACTAAACTGAAGTTGCGGTCTTGTGTGAACGTCATAGCTTGTATGTAGTTAGTTGCTTTGTTTTGTGTGCCAAACAAAAAGGCTAAGTAGGTTGAAATCATGTGATTACATCAATAATTTGATGAGCTGACGATACAAACACAATAATGAGCTTTTAATCAGGTATTAATGAGTGCAGCTGTGCGGTATGAAAAATTGTCACACACGCACTATTCATAAAACAAATGAAAAGTCTCTGTGGTGACACATTTGGCCAATTAAAAAAACATGTTTTGGATTTAATGGATTGAAAACTGACAGAAAAGAAGCATCATTGTCCTGTTCAATAGGACAATGACAAGTCGATTTGCAGGATGTTTAGCATTCATAAGGACATTTTTTTAATCGGGTTTGATGCACGAAATACCATAACAGCAAAGTAAAATACACATAAACACACTTTGCACACAGATTGCAAAATGAATATTTTAAGAGGAAACTGCACATTGTGAGGCAGCAGAGGGGCATAATGATCAGAGAGGTTGGGGCTTCAAACCCTCAAGACAGTGAGCCTCTCATCCTGCTGAAGTGTCTCTGAGCAAGACACTGAATCCCTGCCATGCTGCCAGGGTCTTAGGTGTTTGCCGGCAAGAGGCACGGGAGAACCAGAACCAGAACTGATCAGATGAGGAGACTGTCAGACCCTGCTGGAGTAAAATCTGAGGTTCAGCAACACTACCGCTTTTATCCATATGATCAAGTGCAATCAAAACATGCAAATATCTCACTTGTTATGTGTGGGAGGGTGTGTGGCTTACAAAATACACAAAGCTTGGACTCAATTCCTCTATTTTACTAAGAGGTGTTTGGCAGTGTTGCCTCGCGTCCAAAAGAGTGAAACACTTCATTCTTAGTGTTAATATTCACTGTAAGAAGAAGGGAAAACACAGGTTTCAGATTGACTCCTTGACGGCGTGATTTTTTAAAACTGACACATTATAAGTGGGGCTCAGAGAGAGTGAGAGAAGTCAAAAGGACAAGAGGAGACTGGCTGGGTAGAAAAATCCTCACACTCTTTACGTTACTGGTCCAGCGACAAAGCGGCAGAAAGCCAGCGCAATAATTAGTTTCACAGGAGAAGTGTGTTTAAGAACGATAAGCGTTGCTTTGGGTGAAGAGGAGTCAGCAGATGAGTGTAGCTGCTCGTTATCTGCGCAGAGCAGAGGGAGAGGAGCACGCTGCTGTAATAACTTTGAGAGACAGAGGTGAGGGGGAAGGAGGGATGCTGCAAGTAGCGCATGATAAAAAAACAAGAGATCAGGATCTGCGGCGCATATTCCTGCAAATGCAGCTTTTAATTTAGATCAGTACATTTGAAATGACTCTAAAGGCTGTTGACGTAAAATGCCGGGAGGACCGCACGCCTGTGTTTCGGCCTTCTAAAAGTCATTGTGCTCATGCAGCCGGCAGCTTTCATCGTCTGCTGCATTGCCACAAGAATACACAAACACACAGGAGTGGGAGCCGGGGAAAAAGATCAGAAAATTGACGGCTAACGTCGGCGGTTCCGCTGCTCACACAAGTTAGCATCGTCTATACGCGCCACAATCATTATTCATGGGGCGTCGCAGTTGCAGAGCTGCTCATGATGCTGTGCATGTCAGGATGCGCTTGTCAAGTAAGCCTGACCACCGTGGGATGTGAGGAAGAGGAACATGAGAGGAAAAGCTGAAGTGGCTGCTGGGAAATTGGTGAGATGATTTCCAAAGGGGCCGAGGAACAGCAATGTCAGCCTGATGTGGCTGATTAGACAGATTTCTATTTTCAGTTCCTGTTTTGTAAAATAAAGTCAGATTTGTTTTAAGTTTAGAAATGTATATCCCGTTTGGAGAGCAACACTAATCTAGTTTCAATTGTTTTTTATTTTATTCATTTTTTTAGACAGATTCTGTTCTTAACAGCTCAGCTGTATTTGCCCCCATTCTTCACTTTACTTCCTGTTACTGGAAGTGTTCTCAGAGTTGTGTACATCACAATCGACCTCAAACTTACAGAAGAAAACACAACTCTAGGGTGCAGCATGCTGGACATAAATCAGCTCCGTTTAAAAATCACACAATTATTTGTATTATTAGTAGCAGTAGTCGTAAAATACAAATGGATGGATTGATTGAGAATTTGGAAGGACATTACATGAACAATTAATAAGGGTCCCCTCTCACTACACAGTGTGTGCACCTTATAAAATAAACATGTCCTGTAGATCTCACCAGCTTGATTCCTCAGCAATAAACCTGTCAAGTGTGAAGTCGATCAAATAAACGGTTAACAGTTTTTACATTGTAGTTACTTTAAAGCCGGGTGCGTCTCATACGGACACTAATGGATTCCTCATGTGTTGGTATTCGATGCCGAGGAGGTGTGACAAAGCGTTGGCAGAAACACCCAAAGACTCCTTCAGACGTGGAGTTACAGAAATGTCCTGGTTCTGAGAGATTGTCATCCAGTCAGAGCTACATTTTACCCTTGCTTGGAGGTCGGAAGGAGGTTTCTCCTTTATTGCTCTGTAGGCGAGCACCATCGTCTTAAACCGGGGGCAAAGGGGTCAGTGTAGAGAAGCTGAGTGGTGTGCTCGGGAGGCAGAACACCAGACAGGCGGCAACATTTAATTGCAGTTATAAAAGCCTCAAAAACTGCATTAACACCATCCTAGGACTCTAAATGTCCGTATTGCTGGGCAGAATAATTAAATACTTAAAGGTGGAAACCCATTACAATCCCTCCACACCACAACAAAAATACATCAGAAATTCAATATTTCACGAAGCATGTTCAGAGAAAAACCTCCATCATATGAGAGGTGGACATACTGACTCAATGTTCAAGTACGTCTTCTTCTAGCCTCAGAGTTTACCTCAGGCCTGCTATAATCTAGACATCTTTGACCTTAGACTGAATACATCTCTGAAGAAGATATAAATGAATGACAAAAGAGGACAATGCTGACAGTTTGTGGCTTTTTCATGTAAAGCCTGCCATTTGGTCCTTTGTCATCTGGACAAGCCTGTCGAGCAGGGCTCAAGAGGTTTCATTTGAATTCCTCTCCTTGGAGCCAGTCACCTTGTCAGAGCGATTCTTTGCACTGGCAGAAGGCAAAAGAGCAACTCAGCAGGTGTTACCAGGCTGTACCTTCCTTCTGTTTGTTCACTGGGAATGCACAGAACAAAAAGGCAGCCTTTCTGAGAATGTAGGAATGCGTTGAGTATGATGTCTTCACAACTGGCCATCCGTCTCTTTTACATCTTAACTGTTTCTACTGTAAGGCTTCTCAAGCTAAAGATCATACACTAACTGTACAGCACAGACAAACCTAATATAAAATGGTGCATATGTTCATGCTTTTTTCTTCTACCAGTCTGAAGGGGAAAATGATGATCGACACAGGAACACAAAGGACATACGCTAGAAAAAAAACTCACCTTTAAGGGGTAATGATGTGACCGATGTTATCACAATACAAACTATGCATTTATTTACAATATTTAAAGAACATTTAGCATTGTTGCCTGTGTTGCACAAATATAAAAAAATAACCTTATATGTTAATCTGAAAAGACAAATGACAGGAACAAGACTAACTCACAATGAAAATGTCAACAGGATACTCAGCAGTTGGTGTTTACCACGTCGACCAATTCAGTCTTCTAATCAGCGTCATTAGTAGGTCATTAAGCAGGCCTACGGCTGAGGCTGATAGGAATGGTCATAAACGTAAGTGTTAATTAAGCAAATGGTCTTAGATGATAACTTAAGGATCAAGAGAGTTATTACGATTCATCCTGAGAGGGAACGTTAAATGTGTGTACCAAATTATATGGCGATCCATCCAATAGATATCCAGACATTACACTCAGAACTATGGCTATTTTCAGTACATTATTGTGTACAGCATAATCAAAAATATAATTCAATTTTGAAGCATGAAATAAATCGCACTGAAAGCCTCGGCCTTGACATTTGGATGACAGATGACAGATGTCCTTTCCTTGACCTGAGCTTTGAACAAAGATTATGACGTGTGCTGGTTGGTTGTGCATCTGATGTTATGATTTAAGGAACCTTTTTAAACCCCTAAACTCTGTCAAATCTTTGCTTTGACTCATGTAAAATAACTGGAACACTGTCTGCAAACATACATTTACACCACCTCTCTCTGCATTAGCAAAACAGGCATTTCAATGACAGTATTATCGTATGCATGCTTGTGCATACAGCATGCATACATTATCGCAGTGTTCGGCTCCTTTTGTGTCATCTAAGCACTGCCAGCACTGTCCTCCCCTGAGTGCAGAAACTACTTTCAGAGGCGACACAGGGGGTTTCTGTGATTGGGTGAATTGTTCTGTGCAATGACAGAGCTCTCATTCATTTGTGTCCATGTTGCTGCTTGCCCGCCAACAACAGTAGCAGAGTGGCAGCTGATGTCATCGTTCCTGTCAGTCATCAGCTCGTCTGTCAGCCTCATGACTTCACAGCCACATCAGGTGATTTTAAAATGTGTGGCTTCTCATTTTAACCTGGTCTCTTTACACTACTTTCCCATATTGCCAAACTGCACATTCAGTTACATTTCTAGCCGTAACGTATTTTCTCCTTGATTGCGTTTGTATTAGACGTGTCACAAATACGTTTCCAATTAAAGTCTGCGTAAGTCCACAAAGAGACGAGGACTAGGCAGGTGGTTGGGTAAAAAAAACAAGATACAAAGTAATGTTCTTATTTTAGCCTAAATCATGATCTTTTACTACCCAACCAAGTCGTTTTTTGGCCTAAACCTAAACGTAATTGGTCAAAAGCACCACAAGCTGTTAAAACACAGTAACGTTGAAATACAAGTGTGCTGAAATGTTCGTAGAAATGTTCGATGGATCTATGGTTTGCAGAAATATGCAATGCAAATGCTTTATTCTGGCGACTGGGTTGCTTATTTTTCTGGTAAGTAACATGTATAACTTGACTCTAGGCCTCACACAGTATGTCAACAACAATCAAGGGATTAAAATATGAGTATGCTTCTTTGTGTTTTTGAAATTAGACAGAAATACTTTTAGATTTTTAGGTCCCCAGAGAATGAATCATTTTGATTTTGGTAATCTTACCACCAACATGAAGTTGAATTTAGTTCTGTAGCAAAGCAGCTATTCAACAACTATTGGATGGATTGCCACAAAGTTTGATACGGACAATCATGTTTAATGATGATCTGTATTATATATATATATATATTTTTAACTTATTAAGTGTCAGCATGTTAACATGCTAAAACACTATACTAAGATGGTCAATATAGTTTAATCTGTGACTCCAACCTGACAGTGACCACATGACTCCAGGACTCAACCAACATGTTAATTAGTGAGCTTTAGAGGTGCTGATATTTTGTAACCTTTGATCAGAGCCACACATTTGTGATTATAGCCAGGAGCGTCCAATTTGGGAATCTCAGAATTACTATTTGCAGATGTGGTTCTGTTGCTCCATCAAACCACAACCTTCAGCATGCACTGGGGTGATTTGCAGCTAAGTGTGAAGCAGTCAGAATTGCATCTCTGCTATTTGCAGGTGATGTGGTTATGCCGGCTCCATCAGACCGTGACTTTCAGCAATGCACTGGGGGAATTGGAAGCTGAGTGTGAAGCAGTCAAGATGAGAGTCAGTACCTCCAAGTCTGAGGCCATTGTTCTCTGCAGGTGGATTGCTCCCTCCCGGTTGGGATTGAGTCGCTGCCTCGAGCGAGGACGTTCAAGTTTTCTCAGGGTTTTGTTTACGAGTAAGGTCGTAATGGAGCAGGAGCCAGATTTACCAGTCCATCTAATTCCGACCCTCACCTCTGGTCATGAACTTTGGGTAGTGACTGAAAGAATGAGATCACGGATACAATCAGCCGAAATGAGTTTCCTTCATTGGGTGGCTGGGCTCAGCCTTAGAGATCAGACATCAG
Source organism: Pholis gunnellus (assembly GCF_910591455.1). Lineage (NCBI taxonomy): Eukaryota > Metazoa > Chordata > Actinopteri > Perciformes > Pholidae > Pholis > Pholis gunnellus. Next base: position 14,926,410 of record NC_136540.1, read on the forward strand.
GAAGGAGCTCAGGCTATGCTCCTTTGTGTCGAAAGGGGCCAGTTGAGGTGTGTTAGGGCATCTGATCAGGATGCCTCCTGGTAAGAGGCCCCGGGGTAGAACCAGAACATGCTGGAGAGATTATATATCTCGTCTGGCCTGGGAAGGCCCCGGGGTCCCCCAGGAAGAGCTGTAAAACGTTACTGGGTAGAGGGATTGCTGCCACGGCAAGCCAGCCAAGGATAAGCAGAATATAAGGGAAGGATGAATGGATAGAGCCAGGCTAGCTGTTTCCCCTTATATCCAGTCATGATGCTAAGCTAAGCTAATCATCTACGGGCTCCAGCCATATATTGAGAGCACAGACACAAGAGAAGTATTGATCTTCTTATCTAACTAATAAATACAGTAACCATAAACAACTCTAATGCCTTTAGGCTTTATTTACAACATTCCAGCTTGTGATTGTTGCATCTTATCATTTAACATTTAAACACATTTTAATGGTCTATCGTGTCGTTTCCATTCAGTGATACTGGAAATCAATCAGCTATGTCAGGGACCTGTAATTACATCAATGAGTGTGCAGCTATCCTCTCCTTTCTTTGAGGGTCAGGTATAAATAATATAAGATCATTTAACAGTTATGGTATTTTTATTTAAAGAATTGTTGTGTTTAGACATTACAAATGGTTTGGTTCCCGCTAAAAAAGAAGTTGGACTCCTCTGCAGTTACCACTATTCTGCCAGAGGGGACTTAACCATGTCCACCTTTCAGAGGGTCCCTTATAGACTCTTAAATTGTTTTAGATACAAGCAATAATCAATGTATATGTATAGATGATATACAAGAATGTCTGTAAAAATGCCAAATGATGGGCCCTGGGTACTTAGCTCCACTATTCCCTCTCACAATATAAAGCGCTGTTTAAAGAACAATAAAATGTCGGAGGGAAAGCTTCACTACAGGCCAATTCACATTTACATGTTTAATTCAGAGAGAAGTCCAGTTCCCAGGCTCCTCAGTTCACATATCTTAATTAACACTGGGTTGATAACGTTGCAAATGTGGCCTCGGAGTGGTGACTCACCCATTACAGGCATTATAATAATTCCCTTTTCATAAAAATGACATATTTCAGCTGATTGCTTTTGCACTGCCAACCCTTTATTAATCCTGCCACGCAAATGAAAATGCAGCTCTACAGTGAGATGGTTTTGACCAGTAAATTGTAAATTGAACCGATGGGCTATACACACAGATATATTAAGTTGATCATTTATACATCACATATATTCACCTACTTTCCTGCTCTCACACTTTTCCAGGAACTATTGATAGTTTGACTTCACACCAATTCTCCTTCTATCCTCCCTCATGTACAGTTCATCCTATTAGTCGCTTTATACTTGACCTTTTTTTCAGACTAATACCTGCAAATTCAGTCTGACTGAGAACACAGACAAAGACGCTACAACCAGTTCTGCAGCTTAATAAAAAGGTACCAATGACAGTGACATCTCCCAAAAGGAAAGAGGCTTTTCCACTGTATTAAATATCCACTTACTTTGAGAAGCGCAGACATAATACAGACATGTGTGGCTGTATGAATACGTTTGGATGTTAAAGTAGCTGGAAGACCGAAGGAATTAATCTTTTACACATTATGTGGAGACATCAATATGAATTGATATGTTCAGAACATTATCAGAAAATAGGTTACTTATGTAGCATGTTTCTGTATCATTGATGCACAAAAGTAACGTACAGTAAAAGGTGCTTACAGGTCAAATAGACCTCAGACTGCCACAACTTGTTTACAGCTTCATTCAGGTTGAAAGTACATTCATTATTAAGAGATGGGGTGGATATTTGGCTCGTTTGTATATATTTTGTATACATTTAAACAATTTATGGTGCTACATTTTATTTACGTTACGTAAAGATATAAAGATGTTTTTATAAATCAGTATTAACCAAACAATACAACAATTTGAAAAGTTTGAGTAGAAGTGTGTGATTTTAGTTGTTTACCTTTGGACAGCTAGCTGTTTCCCCCTGCTTCCAGTCGTTATGCTAAGCTAAGCTAATCGCCTATGGGCTCTAGCTTCATATTTAGTGAAAAAAGATATGAGAGTGTTTTTTTTTTAATGTAACTCACTGCTCAAAAGAATAAGTATATTTCTTATATTCTTTTTTATATATTCGGGTCCATTCAGGATGTGTAACACCAGGTTAGATATAAACATATGATATTAAAAAGTAACCCTCGAACAAGAGACGGAACAATGTGCCGTAAGGGCTGCAACGGTCATGAAAGGGGTAGAAAACATACAACCATTCATGCTGAGAGCTCTTTACTTACTGGTGTAAAGAGAGCAGAGATGATGGTTTAAGTATGAAACACTCCCATTCAGATCGGCAAAGTGGGTTACCCATGTGTCAGAATACCCATGACACATGATAACGCTCAATAAATCATATGGGAGAGAAAGCCGTAAAGATAATTACAGATTGTAATGGTGCAAAACAGTTGCACAAAGGTGATTATGAGAAAGCGTGTGCATGCGTCATAATATCCATGATGCATCACATCCTCGAGGCTCTTTGGAAAGTGTGCATTGCTCACCAGAGGTGCATGGGAAGTGCCAACCGAGGCTATAAAAAAATAACATCAAACATCACTAAACACATTTAACTGTGAATGAGTCGTCATCACACCGATTACAAAAAGCGAATGGAGGGGCACAGCGACGTCATGCTAATATCCTCCAGCGACACTTCTGTGAGCGGAGTTGTCGAGGATGACAAGCCTCTCGCAGTGTGGGCTCGGATGTCAAGCAGGGCTGTCCTGACCAAACATGTGCAGCTAGTGGAAAAAGCTGTGCACAGTCAGCGAGACAGCTGCTGGGTTGATGAGGGTAGCCCCTTTTAAGCATGAACCGTTTTTTTTGTTTTTTTTCTAAAGCCTTCCATTTTTGCAGTATAACATGACAGTATTGAGAATTTTTTATATTATATAGGTGGAGGCTTCAAATAAGCCCAGTGGGATTTCTGCCTCTTCCTGCACTGTGATGTTATTTATCTCTGTTATTTTTGTGTATTTTTTAAAGTTGTGCAAAATAATACAAACGAATAAACATAAACAACACACACACACACACACACAGAGTCTGTCCAATGTGGCGGCGTTGGTGGTGAATAATGCAGAGGAGGTTTTGTACGGGTGCAGGCAAAGGGAGGAGGTGGATGAAGGACGGTGATGCATGGGGAACCATGGATGGAGTTGTCTGATGCTGATCTTCATGGCCCCTGGGGATCGGGTTACTTTCACTTTAATGGCTACATTACCAGAGTCAGCGGTTTGTGGTACAGCATGGAATACAACCCTTAGAATAGAACGTGGTGTCAGGATTTGTTTTTCCCTCCCGGTGTGAACGGGAAGCTTGACGGTGGGGGTGCTAAGAAAATAGCAGATTTTCATGACTTCAGAGTACATTTATGCAGAAGTTCTCATTTTTTCTTTTTTTGTAATGAAAGCCCAAAGCACATTCCATATGAATGTTTTTTGTTTTTGATTGAATTTGTCCTAATAGTTGGCACACAACACAAGTGACCACAAGGCAATGACAAAAACATCTTACGCATGCGAAGGTAATATACTTCAGCACCAGACAGCGACCATGCCGCGAAAGTTAATAACACAGTACAACCAAAATGCGACAACAACAAGAAGTGCATTTATTCCATATGCATGATCAGAAATTACATAATATATGCATTGGTAATTGTGTTTTTTGGATGACATGGATATCACACCATTAGAAATTAAATGAATACTATCCAAAGGGCAGCAACAACAACAAGTGCACTTCATTTAGCCTAAGTCTGTTAACTGTGCACTCACCTGTAAAATGAACTGGCTATATTCACAGTCTTAGTAATCATGTTTCGGTTTCAAACAAAAAGAACTTGCAGGCCGACGACACACACGTGTCCTGCTATGCATTGGTTATAATCTTACGGTCGGATCAAATGTCTATCGCAACATCAGAAAGGAGAGAAGAAAGAAATGCATTTACTGAAAACCGTCCATTGATCCATAACATAGCCTAACGTGGCGCTGCCTTCATTTGGTTCAAAAACCTGTAAAACTATTGACATTCCAGCCTCAGCTGTACTTTGTGTTCAGTGCTATTTAGCAAAACACGCTAAACTAAGATGGTGACCATGGTAAACATCATGCCCTGTAATGTCTCACAAACAGTATGCAGACATTCATACCAGTCTACTGCTTTGCATAGGAACATATGGATGGATTAAGTGTCTGATACTTGGAACAGCTGGGGAAATAAGTAAAGAGTCAGAGAGTCTTTCCTTGTCTTCCGTCTGTCTTGTGAAATGACATTTGTATTCCTCTGATGGATTATAAAGTTATTTATTTATTTATTTTTGGTTAAATGGTTTGTTTGCAGTATATGCAATTCCTTGATATATTTTTTTCTGTAGGGATTATGCCATGGCTGAGAAAACGTATTAATATTGGTTTTAGGCAATTAAAGAGGAATATATCATATAAACTGCAGGCAGCGTGCGTGATTCAGTGATTGCTTGACTTTGTAGAAATAAAGTCTGAGTGCTCAGAATAGATCAGCACTTTGTGCAAAATATAAATTATGAAGACAAAGTTTCCGTTTCACCTGTGTGTGTGTGTGTGTGTGTGTGTGTGTGTGTGTGTGTGTGTGTGTGTGTTTGTGTGTGTTTGTGTTTGTTATGTGGGTGCATAACCAAGCAAACATGAATGCCTGTAATCAAGTGATCCACTTTGTAAGTTATTATCTTTGACCTTGGAGCGGGTGTGGTCTAGATAAATTCTTAATCGCCGGATTGAGCATGAAGAAGAAACACAGAAACAGAAAACAACAGCAGATAAGAGCCAAAGAGGCACGAGATCAGTTCAGTTGATCAAAAGTTCAAATAAAGTGAAATATTCACACGGAACATTTTTTTAAAGAAATAAATGTAGATTGTACCATTTCATTGGTGTGCTAAAAGGCTGTTTTAGCCTTTAGCTAAGATTCATCCTCCGGGGACCATGAATGTTAAAAGTCAACAGCAATCCATTCAATCGTTGTTGAGATATTTCAGCCCGTACCAAATTGGTGGGATGGACCTACAGACAGACAGCTGATGCTGCTGGCATGGCTAAAAACATAGAGCGCCTCCTAATTCATATTTTACCGATATTAACAATGGAGCAAATAAAAAGGCCTCATGTAAAAGGTGAATCAAAGTGATGAATCCACTGGAAATTATCACCAAACTTTGCATTTTTACTCAGCTCGTTTGGCTTGTTGCGTTGGCTTTACAGCTCTCAAATCTATCTGCCTTACTTACAGCTGTGGTTTTCTTCAAAAGAGCTGTGCTCTACCACCAAACGGCAGACACAGATACTGAAGTTAGCTGGTAAACAGAGTGGGGCAATTAGCAGCTAATTGTAAATCGGCAATTCTCCCCCATAACAACTCTGTATGGCGATAATATGTCAGGTTGTTGTAGAGTCCCTCGGACCCCTTGTAGCCAAAGATATCAACCAAATACAAATGGGTTCATCTTTAATATCGACACACTGATAAGCGGTCTGTGGAAAGAGCAGTGTAAAACTACAGCAGCAATGATAACTTATTGCCAAATATAAAGACAAAATGGACACACAACATCTTTAGGGTGCACAGAGAAAGTAGAACAAAATGATGAGTTGCAACAAACTAAAAGAGATTAGAGAGAGAACCATAGCACCCAGATCTTTCCCCCCACGGGCATTATTATTCCTCTGAACTCACTATGTGACCTTTAGGCTGATTACAGTGGTGGTTTGGCATCACAAGTGAATCAGTTGTGCGTGTTCTTGGTGTGTGAGAGGGAGAGGACTTTAATCTCTGGTCTCCTGATTCAGTAAGGACGACCAACATCAATCCAACCTGAGAAAATCGATATCCATTAAGAGGCACCGAAAAAAAAGTGCAGGACGCAGGAAAGAAAAGCAAGCCTGCTCCGTGTTCTTGTTGTGGTGGTGGCGCAGCAGCATATCAGATTTTGTGAGAGTTTGTGTTGTTTAATCCAAATCTTTTTCTTCATTGTAAAAAGTGTATAACTGTTCACATTGTGTGTTTTGTGGACTGTAGAGAGAGAAACACTATTTGTGGAAAGACATGTTGTTACATTGTTTTTTAATGTTCATTTTCAACAACATAAATTGCACTGGTATGGAGGCAAAAATCTCAGAAGTCACTTATGAACTGACCTTTTATCTTAAGCCATGCCAGCAACACAAACAATCCTCCAGCCTCATATGGGACTCCCCCCCTCCCACAGTTTGGATAAGCTCTTCTACTTCAGCAGATGCTTCAGCTTAAGGAAGCAGCTGTGCCCTGCACTTTATCGTAACTGGGGATGCTAACCTGATGTGCATTTGCCAAACCAACCACTTGGTCCACACCCTTGCAGTCTTTTATCTTGTTAAATTAGACAAATTGTCTCATGCATGAGATTTTGAAGGGCTTTAATTTTGTAATCCTACATCAGAATGTCCTGGTTATTTCAGAGTGAGACCTTGAGGTGGTCTGCTATTAGCCTGTTTTAAAATTATTTTGTAACAATGCACCATTTTCTCTAAAATCCCATTTGAAATTAGACAAATTGTCTCATGAATGTGATTTGAAGTGAGATCATTAATGAGATCATTCATGTTAAACTTGCCATAAGCAAGTCAATATACCCTCAAGTGACTAAGGACTGATTAGACAAAATGCAAACATTGACTTGTTTCACATGGGACACTAACGGTGGTCTCCTGGGTGACAGTTGCCACTTACAACTGTTGCTCTGAGTGTCTAATGATGATGCGGACGTGTGTTTACATCGCAGTGAGTTGAAAACAAAGTGTGTCACATACAGACACTAAATAGTACCTCGGTGGGTTGGCATCAGACGCCGAGGGGCACTGACGAAGATGTGGTATTTGAGTTGAGTTGGGAGAGAGAAAGGGGTAGATAAAGCAAAAATCTAAACATAAATCTCTGAAAAATCTCGTTGTTACTTAAAAACAATATGATTGCATACACTCCTGACTCTCGTTACCCACAGCATAATTAAATTCTTGCCGTTTTTGAAGCAAACAAGTGCAAAAGTTACAGTATTTTTCAACTTTGGAGAAAAAATGTGGACTAAGGTTGGTTTTGAAGACATGTCTGGTTAACGTCCCCTCCTCCATTATAGAGAACAGACACTTCCATTAACTTATGTTGGACTTCATGTTTAACAGATGACCAGCTGTTTTTATCAAAAAGAATCTCTGATCACCTGCTCAGCACCAAACAGCAGACAGACAAAGCACACACAGCCTCACAGAGCCGCTAGCATGGCTGTAGTCTGTTCCACTATGCCGGTTGACTGACATTAGAAAAGCCATCATAATCACTGACACAATGAATACATTTCATGCATTAGATGTAATATAATAAAATGCAATAAAACACAAGCATTCAGATAATAAACTGTCAGATTCATATCTTAGGCCGGTTTGTTGCACGTCTCATTGTTATCGTTACCGGCACTGGTCTTCTCTTTTTCCATTTGCTCTGACATATGGTCTTCTATATTTAAAAGCAGTGGACTGGAGGACTGCGGGGTATGACTTTCTCGGCAAACTGCCAGCAACAACAGCCATCTATCCTGCGTGTCAGTCAGTGTGTGCATGCTTCTACTCAATTTGCAAAACCTTGGCTGGGATTTTTCATCTCGCTGCCTCTCCCCAGAGCCATGATAACAACTCCAGATTCCACCTAAAGTTATATTTCATGCTAATGAATTGATGCACCCTTTCCCATTTTCAGCCTGAAAATATGCTCCCCTCCCATGCCAAAATGAAAAATGAAATTAGTCTTGTCATTTGCAGCTGATTTGTTCAGGTCCCAGCTCGCTTTCCTTCTTTTCCCTCGGCATGGCTGATGCCGACAGCACAGCTGTGTTCCTGTTAGTGATTCTGATAACACCAAATTAAATGCCGTCTGAGAGAGTCGGGCCATTAACATGGAATCACAAACGTCAAGCTGACTCAGAACAATATATTAAACACTGTATAAATTCACCATCATTTCGCTGCCCCATTAAGAATGAAGAGCCTCGATGTTCAGAGAAACGTCACTGCTGTCCTCTCTTTGTTACTTAAGTATTCGAGACACTTTGCTAGCATTATTATAAGTGTATTGTGTTAAAAAAATATGAACCCATATCAGAGTGAAACTAACAGGAAGTTGTTGTCAACATAATCAGAAGTTGCAGTAGCACTGGTGCCAATTGAGCCAGTTTAATTTTCCAGTCAAAAACTGTATTCTGAGTCATAACTCAGTCTTATCTGAACACACGGAAAAGATACACACACGTTTATATTCAGTGTGACGCATAAATATCTGAGGATGTCATCATCTAATGGAAGAATTTAAGCCTGCTTAGAAATCATCGGAAAAAGACGCTCCTTAAAACTCCTCAACTTGCCTGAGAAAGCTTTCCCCAGTTAACGCTCCGCCTCAATTATATTTCCTGTTTACATACATTTACCCGTCAAAATTATGGGAAGTGTGGTTTCAACACGAGTGGGCTGATGGGGTTGTTGTTGTTGCGCCATGTTGTTGAAACTTGATGTTTGTCAAAAACATGCAAGTGAAGGTAAAGCTTGTTCACTTTTGGTCACAAAAAGTGTGACAATTAGGTGAAATGATGAATGAAAAAGCTATGAATGGTAGTTAGTTGCATAGGCTTTTAGCTACAGGATCTCATGGGCTTATGATAAAAGGTTGTTAAAAAGTATACTGCATATAGTACCTCAAATTACTATGATTATAAAATGCTTTAAACTACGTTAAACTCCAACAAAATACACACATAAACCAAGAGTTATGGCCGCAGCGGACATTCGCTTTTTTTTTAACAAAATAAATGAAGCATATTTACATTCATCAATTTTATTTTATTTTTCGTTTTTTTAATCAGTTCAAAAGCTTTTTCACCTATTGCCTTATGACTTATGGAACTTTCTAACTGCCGTTTGGTGGAATCCAGTTAAAAACCTTCCGGCGGATGCATCAATCTCTTTCAAGTGTGGAAGATGCAGATGTTCTTGAACTCCGGGGGTCTAAAAGGCTGCAGGCGCACTGTATGACATAAGGGCCTTTAAATGGTTATGGCATCTTGAGCACCAGTGTCAAATTCTTTTGAGATTTTTGTTGTTTTGTTGTGCTCACGTCATCAGAGCTAACCCATAAAAGTCGATGAATACAATCATCGGTAGAGAATCTTCCAAGTTGAATCTCATTTTGACTGCAAAAAAAGCATGGCAGGCTGTAAACTAAGAGTCTTGTTTTAAAGATTTTCTGACAGAGGGGGAATACAGGTACAGTATATTCAGACAGACAGTATAAGAAAAATGTGTTTTTAAACATTAAAGCATGTAAACATGTTCTAGTAGAAACACTTTTTTCCCAAAAAGAGCATTCGTTTTCTTTAAAACTTGGTTTCATCGCTTCAAGTCTTTCAAACATATGTAAATTTGCGTAGATCATACAGAGATCAATGGTCTCCACAGAACAAGAGCACAGTATTAATGTTACATCTGTTCTTTTATATCTTTGAACTAAAGGATAGGTGTCATCTGCTCAGAGACGGACAGTTAGGAAGGGAAAAGAAAGGTTAAAAAGAAGTGAGAGTTGGGAAAAACAAGTCTATATACTGTATGTAAATATCCTGTTGTTAGCAGACTTGCAAAAGACCACAGGATGAGTCATAGGGTATACAGAGAGAGAGAGAAAACAATTAGCATGCCCTTCATGTCCTGATGATTCTCTCATCAGGAATCCTTGACTGTAGAAGGCTCACAGGTAGCTAAATGCTTCTTCAGCCACCAATCAGTTGAACCAACAGAGAGCCACTTAAGAAATATATTAGAAAAATCAATCATTCAAATATTGAATAAGAAAAACAGTATGAATGTGCATCCTCCAGCATGAAAAGAAGTAGATGGAAGGGAGGTAGAAGGTCAGTGAACACATGTGAAAGATCGTTCTACTTGTCAGTTATCTGCTCAAGTGGCCTAAGCTCCAAAGATCAGAGGTGCCATTTTGGCACCAAAAAAAACATCTATCCCTTCAAGTGTGTCAGTATCTGACTCTATGCCATAATAAAATGACTGTTTTTCCTGTGTGTGTGTGTGTGTGTGTGTGTGTGTGTGTGTGTGTGTGTTTGTGCGTGGAGAATCCGTCAGCGTGATCTTCTTTTTTCTCCCCAGCCAGAGCCAATCGATTCTCCACAGGCTGATGGGTCGGGACCACTGCTTTCTGTCAGAGCCGTGAATGAGCTGGTGGGCGGATGGATTACTCCATTGTAGCGAGGGGCACGCAGCTAGAGATTTCACATTATATTAAATTAAAACCTGTAATTACAAAGACAAAGGCCTGAAAATTGCGCAACACGCTTTTATTTGAATGATCAGTTTGATTTTCATTTAAATCAGAAAACTCAGCCATGCAATTCTGGCACAGTTTTGTTTTCAATGTAGCAAGCATGGATAAATGAAGGAGACTGCAGCAATTTATTCACATGCAAGGATGGTTCGGTGTAAACCTCAGCCCCTCCTCAAACGTTGAGAGTTTAATAATGAAGTGATGGTGCTGCTGAGCTGAGGAGGAGTTGGGTTTCTTGTGACAATACTTCCTGTTTTGAAACAAGGCGAGAGAAGAGCGGATTATTTTTGTAGTTTGTCAATTTCTGTCCAATAATGTGTAACTGTACGTATCAGCCCGGCTCCGATGTCGGCTACAGAGCGGCAGCCAAAGCTTTTCAGTGTCTTCTTCAGTTGTGTTTAAAGGAACATACCAAGCTCAAATAAAAAGGCACCGTATGTGCAATAAAGGGTTAAACAATTTATTGTTTTCACATGGAAATAATCTGAAAAACATGACAAAAATAATGATGAAATCATGGTTGATTCAGCCCAACGTACACATCTGGTACGAACAAACACTTGATAGGTCTTTGTATTTGAAATCTTGTGTTTTTTTGTCTTAATGCTGTAGTTGTTTTAAAGCGAATATGAACAATATCTTGTAATTGTGTTTTTATACAACAGTGTTCATTCTCTCAACAGATGTGTTAATCTCCGTTTCCTGCCCAGGGACTAAAGATGTATCTTAGCTTATAGCTAACTCTGGTAAAATAAGAAGCTGTGCACTGCTGCTGTCAGATAAATAAATAAAACAAAAACGATGCAACCGGTAGTAGTTATGACTTATGACTGCATTCAAATTGTTGCCATGGATATTAACCTATAATCCATCCCTATCTCTGAATGCAGAGTAAAGGTTGTGCACTGCTGCTCAGGTCAAAAGACAACCACACACACACACACACACACACACACACACACACACACACCACTTTCATCCCTATGAATCTTATTTACACACTTCAGATAACATCCTCTGAACTGAACAGACAGCTAAAATTGGAAACGTCACTCAAGCAAGGAGCAATATCTATTTGAAAACGTGAATGTCTTATTCCGATCAGCAATCTGCTGTACGCTTCCCTCTGCTGCTCCAAGAATCCCCTTGATCTTTCAGTCATTTAGTGCCAGTGCACTTCCACTTGTTCACTTCTCCCTCTGTGAATTCCGGGAAGGGGAAGTATAATTCTCACAGTCGATAACAAGAATGCCTGCTGCCATCAGATAAAATGCAGGGATTTTCACTCTGGCTTTTTGGTAGCATCAGGGGGTTTGACCCTTTGTGTGATTCTGAAAAAATAATCTTTTCATGGAAATGAATGCCGAACTTGGAACTGCTCAATGACAAGATGATATTGTTTCAGCCAGCTCATGAAAGAATAGAAAAAAGTAGATGAAACTTTAACATCTAAAAAAAGTGATGAGGCTACATTTAAATAAAAAAAGAACAAACAAACCTTTTCCATTTTCTCTTCCCATTAACATCAAAGAAAATCCCACCTGCCTTAGTTTACAACATGTAATTGTAATATGTTCAACGGCCCCTGAAGGCAGCATTTTAGCAAGCATCTCAATTTAACATGTCCTCTTTTTTATGCAGTTGTGTTTGCAGAGACAAAAACAGAGGAAGCAGCAAAAGACAATTTGTTGCTGAATTTCATTATCCCTTAAACCTAACTATTGCAGATTTGTCATCGCTCTTCATTGTAGGGTTGCTTGCATTAGATGTTCCATATTTCTGTTACGCCAATTTTTCTCTGTTTATTAAAACAAATCTTGTTTTGGTCCCATGATGTATTGCTGAAGATTACACGACCCAACAGTTTATAAATGAGTTAAAATAAACTCTCAACCTTAGACAGCAGCAGCAGCAAAATGCAACATACACATTAATGCAGCAATATTAATCTTGAAACAACATATGGTAAAATATAACGCACAATGAATACTGTGAAGAGCTTTTGACTGACTATTAAACAGTCTCAGTTTGGCTATTTCTATATAGTTATTCTTAATGCTTGTCATCGGTGCCACCGGGTCAGATTCCAGCAAAATCTGATGAAATCATGCAGGTTCACCAGAAACTTCTTCAGCTCATTTTCCAGCAGGGCCTTCAGCATCAACCAGCCCGCCACGGAAAGACCCAGATCCGGCTTCACTGACGCCTTTGACCTTTGGTCAGAGATCCGACTTAGCGCTCGTCAGTGTCATCTTGTCATCTTCCGACACGCTGCTGCAGGCCGAGGCTGGGCCCGCTGGATAGAAGGGAGGCACAGGAGAACCAGAACCAGGAATGCACTGAGCAGACTGTCAGACCCTGCTGCAGTAAAATGTGAGCTTTTCTAAAAGGACTCTGGTTCCAATGTTTTTGTCCACAGGGACCGCCAAAATAAATTAAAAAAATAAATCCTCGTAGTAGCTTTATGTACATTTTGTTGAAATACTTACATACTTGTGTGCAAGTAAGGTTTTGAATGCAGGACTTTCACTTGTTTTGGAGTACTTTTGCAGTGTGGTATTAGTACTTTTACTGCAGTAAAGGATCTTATTTTTTGGTCAAAACACAGTACATTATATGACAGAAGTAAGCTTACTAATTATACCACACAGACCATCAGCCGAGTCAGTTTTTTCCCGTGTCAGGACGTATTAAAAAACAACCTTGCACATCCGTCAGTGACATGCCATGCTGCTGGCAATTTAATTGCCTCATTGTCTAACCCCGTTTTCAGATGTGACCAAAATGATTACATGGTCATCGCTGACATAAATCTGTAATGACCGCTCCTCCCTCTCGCCAGGAGCTCTCCTTTTTATCCGCTTTCCCTTCGGTCTTCATATTTCTTCATCTATCCTCCGCTTGTTCTCCCTGTCGACCATTTCTCCCCGTAACCTTGTGAGTTTGCTTGAATATTCATGGTGATTGGACCTGAGGGGAATTCAGCATGTCGCTCTAATTTATGTGGGATTGGCTTCATTATTCACCCGGTGATTTGATATGCATTACAGGATTGGTGGGTGAACATATGAGAGAGGAACTCAAAGAAAGCTGCTCCCAGGATCGCTGTGCTGAATGGAGTTAAGCTTCTGAAGAGCTGACTGATCGTCTTGCCCTCAGGCAGATCACTCTGTTCTTTTCTTTTGTCATTTCTGCTCCTTACGTCGTCTCCCTGTCTCCCTGTCTCTCTCTCTCGCTTTCTTCTTTTTCCATTTATTACCCGAGCTAGCGGCGTGAATGGAAATGTCAGTCGCTCTGTCGGTCCACAACCTTGGTTCCGGACTGAAAAATCGTATACGTTAGATGGATTGCCATGACATTTTATATAGACATTCATGACTCTGGAACGATTTATCCAGATGACTTCGGTGATATACCTGACTTTTCCTTTAGCTCCACCGTGAGGTATAGACATTTATGGTTTTGAGCAGTAGTGGAAGAATTACTCACAATATTTTACTAAAAGTAGCAATAATTGAGTGCCTCACAAACTGTGATACATGCATCACTGTTGGTACACAACATCCTTGCTGAAAGGCCTAACGATAAATATTTTATAGAGAGTTATTTATTATATTATACAACTCACATTACATGATGTATCAATTAGTTGTTAGTCATTCAAATAGTTTAGAAATCAAATGTGGTTGGACGTGACCTCTGACATTGCAAGAACTAGTAACGTAACATAGTCAGATTTGGACTCCTCGTCGATTGAAGCAGAATGAGTGAACATTTTGACTGGCAACAAGGTCCAGAAGACAGCCGAGAGGCAGGTGACAACGCTGGGAATCGCAGTTCAGACGAACCTTTATGTGCTGAAGAGCAGTCTGAGCGGCTAAACTATCCCTTCTCTGTGAAGGAATTTGTTTCGACAATTTTGTAGAAATAGTTTTATAACCTTTTTTTGCTGTCTTTCATTCATTCATTCAAGTCAGTTTGCACTGAAACACTCATTTTTCTAGTGGTATTTGACGACTTGGCAGTGAAAATGTGTTGACTGTTTAGTATGAGCATTTTCCTTGAAATAGCAATGTATATATTGCTAAGTAATGTCAGAATGATTTACTCAAACAAGCATCGAAACAACAGATGCCCTTTTGTCAATTCTTAATCAGTAAGTAATGTCTTAGAGTTCCGATGCTCCCAGAAACTTGGTTCCCCCGGTTAGTAAAAACCTGTATTTTAAGGGTTCGTCCTTCTAACACAAACACAATCAGAAAGTCAGATTAACAGACTGGAAAACATGGATTTGGCGTAATTTATGATTGTGCCTGCAAACATGTTGAAAGTGCACTTTAACCACAAAATGTTGCTTTTTACTGGATTTTACATGGATTTCAGTAGCTATATGATCATAAAAGAATCTCTTTAATGTCTCCACTTCGCAGATAATAACCGGCTGAAATTTTCTATTTGACAAAATCAATACCATATTTCAGCGAACCCATTCATCACACCAACCGCTCTCTCTTCTCGAAGGATTCTTTGCTTCGTGTCGGTCCTTCCTCCTTTAACTTGCCTTCCCATAAGGGCTACATCCATGCACACTCTCTCCTCTGACACATTTTCCTCCGTTATCTTTCCCTTTTCACCTCCCTATGCTAAAAAGGTCATTTGTATTCCAGAGTCAGGTTGGCAGCGTATGCTTATCTCTTCAGAGGGCCTTTCAGAAAGGCTCTGATTCTGCATGAACAGGAGATTCCAAAGGCAGAGCCGGTGACATCTCATGACAGAGTTCAGAGCGGGGGCTAACTAGAAAGCAACTGGCAGCAAATCAGCCGAGGTTTTGATAGAAGATGAAGAGCAGTATGAAACTAAGTTCATTGGTCCCCAGTCTACACGAAAGAGGATTTCTTTAGTGCTGGGTCTGCATCGAAATGTGTCAAAACAAACTGGTGCTCTTATATTATATCGTCGATCGTTTTTTAAGTCTGAAGAGGTGAGGAGTTAAGTTAAAGATATACACAGATTATGGACTGCACATGTCACACATTATAGGTTATTTCAACATAGAATTGTAAACTTCGCTACTTTGACTATCAAATGCTAAAACCTTGCAAAAAACAAAAACAGGAATCAATGTTGTCGGATCCGGGATCTTATTCTTGTTTAACGTAGAAACGCAACATAAAGCTGTTAACACAATACACTACACCGCGAGTATATAACGCATCAGTAATAAGTATGAATTAAACTTAACTTGGTTCATAGCTGTGATAAAAAAAAACACATACCACGTTCAATATCAGGGGGGGGTCACTTCCGCCAGCACGTAACAGGTTACAGAGACGGAGTAACAAAGTAAGCTGCTAAAGCACGCTACAAAATGAAAACAGTTAAGGTTAACGTCTATGGAGGAATGTATCAGTGCTCATCTCCAGAAAAAAAATCCACGTGCACAACATACCACGGACGGTCGAGAGCTATTGCTTAAAGGTATGGACTTTATATGGAGCGTTAACACTCATAAAACACCAAAGGAAGTGTCAGTGAATTTAATACATGCAGATAACAGTGAGAATTCATGGCCCCTGGAGCCCTGCCAACCTCTTTGTTTTCTTGCCCGTGTGGTCCTGTGTGTTGTGTGTATGTCAGTGCGTCTGCCCGGCCTTCTGCTGACAGCAGTGCAATGTGTGGACAGGCTGCAGGCCCTGGCACATCTCTTCCTGCTGCCCTCCTGGATAATGTTTTCTTGGAGATGTGAGAGCCGTCAGGGCTTCGCTGCTTACTGGGGCATTCATCATCTCTGAGCAGCCTCTCCGCTCCTTTTCTGCTCCCACCCAATCAGTCTTTCACTTTTGGTCTATCAGCGTGTGCACTCTCCTCTTCCCTTTGAATCTTCTTCATAATGATCCCCCGTGGGGAACTACTATTAGAAGGGAAACAGAATCGGGCTAACACAGATACACCGATTCAAAGAAACATCAGGATGATATTGTCTTTTTATTAAATTGTTTTTTTTCTGTGTGTGATTGGATACAGTTTGTTTGTAATTGGTTTGCCATGTTACGCTCTTCCAGTGTTGCCAACTCTTTTCTAATGAGCGTCGCTAACAATATCTCCAAAGGTTGCTGAAAGTCGCCAGATGACAGCGGGTCTGAAAAGTGGCTGAATCCAGCCAGTTTTTGAAGATGATGATGTACAGATTTTTAGGCATTCTACTATCAAACAGCATGAAAAATAGGACATATAGCTGCAGTAAGTAAGGGAAAAAAATGTCCTCGCGTGAAGATGCTGCCGGACCCCCCTTGGTTTGGGCTGAGCCCCAAATGTTGACAGCGTCTGGCTCCGCCCCTGGCCTTCTCTGAACTTAGCTTTGCATACTGTCTGACCACACAGTAAGTCAGCTTACAGAAACAACAACTCTATCGTTTTCCTGTAGCTTTTGGTCTTAAGGTGAGATCACGGTCAATGGTCTGACCTGATATGAGAGAAGATGTGGGTTGTGGGGAATTAAAGTGAACAGTTTTTGTTTGTTTGTGTGCCAAGAAATAATGTTGGTGCCGTCAGGTGGATCATTTATGTTGATGAAAACTGTATTTGTATTCTTTAGTAAAACTAAAGGATATTGAATATAAGCATCAGATACTGGCTGCCAGTATCCTGTTCACAAATATCAGCAGTGCTAGCGTTTCTGTGCTGTGCCCTCCAACAGAGCTCGTCAACAAGACAGACAGTACCAGGAGGCAAAGATGGCCGCTTAATCAGATGAAAGGTGTGAAACTGATGCCAGGAAAGTGTCGTAACTGATGTCTCTTCTGCAAACATATTAATCACTGTCAGCATCTTCATTCTAATTAAATGACTTGGGATAGAGTATATATGGAGATATCAAACTCTCAAAGACTTTTCGTTTAAGGTTATTTTATATTCTGATGAAATTATGCCCACTCGCATATCAAAAAGATGTCTGTTTTGTTTCTAAGAGGATGCAAAAATGTTTCCCTCTGGAGTAGAGGTTGCATTTCTGAAACATGATGTTTCTTCTTTCCACTATTTGCACAATGAATAATGCAATTTATTATTTCTCATAAGAAAACATTCAGGTACTTTCAGGGTCTGGGGTGCAGGAATAAAGAAGACATGGTGGAGAATAAAAGCTGCAGCTGTACATGTTGCCTTATAAAGCAAACTCATCTCAAAGGGACAAGCTCTCGTGTGGCCCTGACTGCAAAACATCAAATCAAAGAAACCTGTGTTGAAAGATTTAGAGAAAAATGAAAACACCACACGCACACAAATTCACCTCCAACTTTCACACCAGCTGGCACTTTCATTCTCTCCTGCTGTAAAGCCCTACAATATAGGAGCCTTGTAGATCCTGACAGCAAGCGACATTTAAGAGAAAAGGGCAGAACTTTTCTCATATGGTCAGGTTCAGAAAATCATGTTTCTCTTCACACTGGAATATGTTCCTCTCCGTTTCTTAAATGCCATCCAAACTAAATAAACTGAAAAATCTACATCTTGTCTAACGACATGTTTGATGATTAAAATGAATCGTTTTGCAATATTTTGGGGAAATACACGTCACTTTCTTTACACGGGTAAGATGAGAAAAGTGAGAAAACGCCAACGTGTGTGTGTGTGAAGTACAGAGCTGGAGTCAGTATGTGGTTACACTGTAGCTTAGCATGAAGACTGGAAGCAGCAGGGGGGGGGACACCTACACGAAGCCTGGCTGTGTCCAGGGTTAAAAAAAATACACTAAGCAGCACCTCTAAAGCTCACTGATTCACACCTTGTATCTTGTTTGTGTAATATGTGCAACACTTCTGGGAACAAAACACAGTATAATTGTTGCAGGATTCATCCAAAATTGACCCAGAAACTGAGTTAATTTAAACTGCAGATTGTGTTTTTAGTCTAAAACGCCATTACTTTTCGTTTCACTCACATTCATGCTGTGTTCACTCTACGAGCGACAAAGCAACATTCTTTCCAACAGTCATTTCCAAAGGAAGCTGGTGACATGAAGCTACAAATTGAAGGCCGACACTAGTCGCTGCGTGATGGACATGACGCGCTACAAATCAAAGTTGACGCACTACAAATCAAAGTTGACGCGCTACAAATCAAAGTTGAGCTCTCAAATGACGCGGTGAAGTGTAAACCAATCGTATGTCGTCTTTTCTGCTCCATCTTCGTGCTATTTGACGACACTTCAACTGACAATATAGCTGGCCCCGCTTGGCAGTTTTCCTTCATAGCATTAGTGTCACGTGATATTTTAATTTTTAGCTCTTTGCTTGGATGTTTTGTACTAAAATGCACCTTCGGAGCTGTACATAACTTCTCACATTTTTATTTATTTGCACTAGATTTTGCTTATACCTTTGACTTTTTAAACAAAGAGCATGATATTTTTCCAAAGCTGCTATTCATCTTTTAGTACAAAAGAAAGATGATTCAACTGGCAAAAAAATATAATATATGGAGAAAATGAACCGGGCTTTTACCTCCTGAAGTAGGGGCCTCACCTTTCATCTTAGTGCTGTATACTTATGGTATGTGGTGGTAATCAGAGCGTAAAAGAGCACAAACATACAATTTTGCCCACGGGTGATGGATGCATCAAGATGGAGGGTCACATAACCTGCAGTGAGTTTTGCTTTCCTGATATCAACACCAAATGGGTTCTTTACAGGCAACACAGGCAACACAGGCAACTCCATCATGTTTAGCTGCAGGAACAGAAATCCCATTTGTTCTGACTGCCTTCCCTTAAAACGCTCGGCACAGAGAGTTAAAGAGCAGCCTGGACGCAATCAAAAGCTAATCTCTTCTGACTCAACTCCCTTTGAACTGAACACTTATCTCCGCATGTTACCAGTAAACTGAAGTTCGTTTCCTGATTAAGAAGGGGAGGTTATTTCTGCAGTTTAATCAGTCGGAGAGAAAGGGAGGGGGGTATTTGGAATTCCTGGACGTGATGTCAAGAAGCTGACAGTTCCTCTGAGTTATTGCTTTTAGCGCTGTAGTGCAGGTACAGCTTTTCTGGACCACAAAAAAAACACTGAGCTACAGAAACGAGCAAGAATACCATACAGAAGAGGGACGTCTTGTCAGCGTCATGTATTGTATATTTGATCACCATTAGCTCTGTCACCTGGGTAATAGACCTACAATTTTAGTTGTCTTTAGTCCAAAACTGAATTTATTTCCTCTCTTTCTGTGAGTGATTAGACACCTTTAGACTGCTCTTCAATAACAGCTGAGAGAATGAAAACACTTCAGTGACCACCGAAAACAATGCTACAGCAAATTAAAAGATGCAATAAGGCAAGGCCATTGCATTTTTCTTGACGTTTAATAACTTCAAGCAAGTCAAGTCTTGCATTACATTATGACTGAAGCAGCCAATCAAATACTTTTTAAGTAGGCCTTCAAGGGGTATTTTTTATATTTATTGCTCTTTCTGGTATTTCTCACATATTTATAGTAAAGGCCTACCCTTCCGTCTTGCAGGAGCAATGCAGGATTTCAGCTCCAAAGGGTCTTCTGTTCATTCCAAATGCCTGCTCAAACTGTCAAAAAGGCTTTTTTGGGTAACACACTTATTCACTTTCTTTCTGTGAGTACAAAGAGCCAGAGTAATGATGTGTTTAGCCAGCTTAGCGTCATAAAGTTAAAATAATACCTCTACAAGTCCCTCTGTTTACGAATTGAAACGTTATAATGTACGTTTTATCTGTAAATAAATAGAAATGTACAACTAACAATTTGTGGTTTTAAAGTCAACAGAGACGATGATGGAGGCCCAGGTCATATTGTTGGGCCCACTGGGGAGAAGTGTCAGACAATGCTACAGTAAAATTTGTTGTTTTTTTAAAAAGGGATTCTGGTGCACAGAAACACTACCACTTTCATCCACAGGGACCGCCAAAATCAACAAATTTAGAGTTCCTGGTAGTAGCTTTAAAATAACAAATTTTTGCTCTATAATGTATTTATTAAAATCTTGCATAGGTGGAGAAAATCCTTCCAAATCTTGTGCGTTGAGCTCAGCTTTGGTGACATCTTGTGATGTGACTCTTTGAAAGATACCAATAAGTATATTTTTCGAAAACATTTAATTTATTAATTGACTGTAGGTCATGGTTGTATTGTTTAATATAATCAGCAATTAAACTTACGTTAATCTTCAATAATAGGCCTATCAGGTATTTTCTTGTGTAAACACCTGTATGCTAATTAGCTTTTTGAAAGCATCCTAGTTTCTTATTGTGTCTCTCCCACACACACACACACACACACACACACACACACATACACACACACACCATCATCTAATGCTTTCACTTCACTTGTTGAAGTTCTACCATTAACTGCCTTTTCTTGGCGCTGTGCTCGATTAAAGCTTATTCTCTGTCTCCTGAATGCTAATGTGTCCCGACCAGCCAGCTGCTCCCTGTTTTATTTAAAGCCCCTTTGTCAGGGTCCAAATTAAAATCTAGTGCATCAATTACATTTTCCAGTGTCGGAAAGTGTCTGCTGATGTTGCCTCGGGAGGGTCTGAAAAGATTTAGATTTTGAATCTTTTATAGTTAGCTTCCAGACCTCATCGTCCCTCAGCCCCAAATCTCATTATTGTGATGTCCCTCAGTTTTAGGCCTTATAGCCTGCAGTATGATCCCTCTGACAATAGACTTTCATAAGTATTTTGTAATGTTTCAAAGGATTTGATGAATGTATCATCTTTAAACAAAAAAAAGAGTTGATTTAATGGTAAACTTGCAAAATGACATTGAAATGTCTTACAACTAAACTTGATTAAGAGTCTACAGCCATGCTAGCAGTTATGTAAGACTCTTTGAGCTAACGTCAACATGCTAACTTCTAATGACAATGCTAACATACTGATGGTGTTAAGCATGGTAGGTTTTTACCACATTCACCATCTTAGATTAGCATGTTAGCACAAAGAACATTCTTGAAAATCTGCGTCTGAACTTGTCCCATTACAGTTGACAAGCTAAAGTCAGCACGCTAATATTTGCTACTTTGCACTAAACATAAAGCACAACTGAGGTCGATGGGAATGTAAACCAAACTATTGGACAAACTAAAACTTTGACCTGATGATGGTGCTAGAGGAAAGGGGAGAGGATCACCAAAGTTATTACCATTCATTCTGAATGAGACATGAGTGCCTGTACAAATTACATGGCAATCCATCCAACAGTTTTCTCAACATGTTGCTCAAATGTGAACCTCATGGTGGCGCAAAAAGAAATGGCAATCTAAAAGTTGAGATAATTTGGTCTCAAGTGGTGGACTGACCAACAAACCGACACGGTCATCACTTGAGCCACGCTGCTAAAACTATTTAGCTAATTAGATGACCCCTTCCTGCAGCTCTCATCCACCACATCTCTAACCTTTGCCCTGAACCATCATGTCCTCCTCATGGTGTCAGACGCCGCGCGGCCAAGTGTGTTGACGGCTCGGCCATCAAAATAACGTCTGGTCTGACTCCGGTCACTGCTGCAGATTCAAACCCCTCCCTGCCAGACATTGTTGACTCATCTGTTGCTTCTCTCCTGCTTTGATGAAAGCAGTGCTTGCTGGATTACAACATTTGTATGTAATACCTTAGCACTAAAGCTTCTTGAACCTGGTTGAGGCTCTACTGATAGTGCCCTTCTCCTGCAGGGTCTTTTTTTCTGAAGAGCATGAAGGCTACTCCACCATGTCCCAAAAGACAAGGCTTTTGCACTCAAACCTACTGACCCAATGCCAAGGACTCTCCGTGGGTACGATTGAGACATAATGCCCCTCCATGTTGAGTAGCTACCTCCTGAATACATGCACCCAAAATCCTATCAGAGCTCTCATTAATAATTTCCACTGCTGCTTAATTTAGGTGGATTAATGCTAGTGTCTCCTGGTACCTCCAGCACAGGAATTGATTTATGGCTCAGCTGCGGATTTCATCCAATCATAGTAACACAAGTTGTTCATCTTTCAATATGTCTCACACTACTGAAGACGAGAATCTTATCAATCAGTTTCTTGTCTTCTCCTTCAATGATCTCCATTGATCTCCGAAACTTGTAGCTCTGGCACAGCAACGCAGCTGCCGAAACCTCCCCAACACAGAAGTGTGTAAATTCAACAAATCTTCTAACTTATAAATACAGTAGGAGGGGGGGGGGGGGGGGGTACTTTGAACACCGGAACTTACCATGCATGTTTTATGTGTAAATATATCAAACATTGATTATATTAAATGATGTCGAAGTTATCTAAATGTTATTCTTCATTTAACGCATAGATTTCAAAAGTGGCAGATAACATTTGAGTGGCAGACAAAAAGAAAAAGTTTATTTCAGCCCGCTTGGTGAAACATTTTAGTTTTTTTTCCGAGATGACCTTTGCTTCCAATCACATTAGGTCCACAGCTAACACTAGACAAGTACGGCTTCAAATGCATGTTTGGAAAACTGATAGGATATGCTTGCTGTCCCTAAATTACTGTCATGGTTGCTGACCCATGGATTCGGAAAACACAGAGCCGATCCCTTTTAATGGAACCTTAAATGTTTCCACATCTATTTTCCCTTTCAGCAAAGGCTCCCAAAATGATTATTCATACATCAGCTCTGTTTTCACACAGAGTTGCCGGAATGAGTTTTGAAGTCGCGAACGGGGAATCAATCTTTGGATGGCGTAATGGTTTCCAGCAGGATTTTGAGAGACTGTGGTGGGTGGGTATGCTCCCCTGGAGGACAATTTTGTACATTTTAAAATGAAATGCATTAATCTGGTGCACTACAAGTACATAATTAAGAAGCTAAATCTACATGGGACTTTGATCTAGTAAAAATGTAATCCTAAAACACATTTGTTGTGTAGATATGAACGTTGATAACAGGGCAAATGCTCAAACCAACAAATCATGGTAAGCAAGACACAGTACACGTTTCAAAACGAGCTGAGTGGCCGATTTTGCTGCAGAATCGACGACTAGTCACGCCGAGGCCCTGTGCCCCCCCACAGGGAGAGAGGACGCAGCAAGCTCAGAAGTCTTGGGGCCCAAGAAGCAGCGATGTCCTGAAGGGTGCTGTACCTTCACCGTGGGCCTTTCCGAGCTGACCTAGAGCCAGTCGTGGCACACGGGGAGAGGTCCCACAAGGGTTTCCTCCCACGTCCTTGACCCACAGAGTTGAATCCCCAGAGCAGACTGCTCGGACCCCACCACTTGAAAGGTGTAAAAATATATTGTGTTCATATGAAACTATGGCGGACTGAATGTCAAATCACTTTAATTCATTTTAGGCAACACAATAGTTGATTATGATTGGATTATGTTTGACGCAATAGACTTAGACATTATCGGCAAAGTTCTATGACCTTAATACTTGACTTAAACATTACTACTTTTGACAATAACTCAAAGTGGGGGGACACAAAAACTCTCACTGCCACCTCTGGGGCGCCAGTGTTTCCACACATTATTTTTGCTGTGTTGAGTACACAGACACTTCTCTTGGATCACTGCAGCGCCTCAACACAGATGTGGGAATTACCTATGACGTGCTGCTCGGGCAGATAATGCAACACAAATGCAATCAGCCGCTGGCACCGATCAAAAATAGCATTTGCGCATGCTAATTACTAATTACGATAAGGACGGAAAAATTAACCTAGAGCGACGAGGAAGTGGGTCTTGACAATGGTGACATCCTGACTGCGATAACGACAGCGATCCATTGATCCCTGATGGGTACATTGATGAAAAACGCGATGCTGCTAGAAAAGACTGGATTATAATAATGCCAATATGCAGCTCTATCCAGCATATTAGCTCATCCTCCACTCTGATGAGCATGTGTGAGTGCAGTGGTGGGATTATGCAAATAGAAAATTGAAGAAGCTGCCGTTTTCCCTGGCAGTCGACTTCAAAGCTTCCACGACTGGAGATGGAATTAGTGCTCTGCCTAATCCCACTGGAGGAGGGCGGGAGCTGCACTTTATTAATGCACCAGCAAGTTTAATCAGAGACAGAGGGGGAGAGGATGGAGAGGTGGGTAAAAAAAAAAGAAAAAAAAAGTATAAAATGGTGGCAGAATGAGGAAAGAGGGGAAGTGAAGGAGGTGAGGAAGGGAGAATAAGAGATGAAGAGCTGAGGATAGGAGCGAGTGGTGTGTTTGTGAACGAGGAGAGGAAGTGCAACACAACGAGGATCAAAGAGAATTTTTATGGCAGACCTGGAACACTCAACACAGATCCCTTTTCCTGCCAAACCACCACACCTGATATTCACTGTAACAGCAGGAGCGAGAGCACATCAGAACCACTACACAGCATTAAGGGCAGATCAATACAGACACTGCCAATGCTTGTGCTGCATGCATGTTTGCCCCGATGTTGTGAAGTTGTTGTATGATGTATCAGCAACAACACACTCACACAATCATTCTTCATACCAGATCCAGACTGATTCACAGCATGACTTTTGTTATTAAGCAGCATCATGTTGGATTATTCTCCAGCAGCTCCATGAATCCAAGAGACTTTATTGTTGGATTGGGACGTCTGAAATTCATGTGACCTTTACAGACCAAATGATTAACTGTAAGTCACTGCTACTGATGAGTTCTGTTTTCAGATTGCTGCACATGCCTTTTGAATTTTTTGGCCTATTAAGGTGCTTTCGGACAGCGAGCGGTGCCACCCAGGCAGTAACCAGGAGTTAATATGAGATTGATTCAACTTTTCTAACTTTAAGTCGCAGAAACTACAGTAAGGACACATTTATTAAGGTATTCAAATTCACAGGAGAGGTATTTACTGATGTATTTAATATTGTACGACAAAACATAATCTCTTAAACTTTTGTAAACTACAGATCTTTTAACTCATTTCCAGGTGTTAAGACTCATTTCTGCAACACTCTATAATGGATATATTGGCTGTTATCCATCACTTTTATTATCTTATAATAAATCCAATGGCTGTATGCTGTAAAGTCTGTAGCGGGGTGGATGTAGTAACATCTCTGTTACCAAACATCCATCTATCGGCCATAGCTCGACATAAACAGAATATAATATAGTATTTTTATTTTTAGGCTATTTAATGTACTTACATGCAGAGCAAAAGCACTGAGCACTACCCTCTTATATACATCAATGGTCTACAGTGCATCGTGCATACATTGACATGAAATACATCCAAGAGTGCTGGATTTGTTTTCGATGTCCATTTCTCAGTTTGTCCTCCTCTGGGAAGCTAGGCAGCAAAAAGTTTCAAAATACATAAATAGTTATAACACTATGCCTATCTGTATTATTTTTTTCAATGTTCAAGACATGCCATTTCATGGCAAAAAATAGAAAGTATTTTGGTTTACTTTTGTACGGCAGAAGCTTCACCGGCATTGTACACATCATTTGCATGAATGTGCCAAAACATTTGCAATTTGTTCAAAAGAATGAGGGATTGCTTTTATGTTGCGCACAAGTGACTAGATGATGTGGAGGTTGAACATGTGATTTATTAATAAGAGTCAAGATAGAAACTTCCTGTCATGACTAGCACGTCAAGACAGATGTAACAAGTAAACAGGAATGGGTTAAGTAAGAGGTACAAATACCTGTCCAGGTCTCCAGGTTCCGGGTTCCGGGTTCCGGGTCCAGATGACTCAAAGCAACATGATCAGGAAACCCACTAGGGAAAATGGGCTGGTATAAATACTGACAGGGGGTAATTAGGCAATGAGGAACAGGTGTGTGTGTGGGAGTCATGTGACTGGGACAGTGCAGGGCTTTGGGGAAGTGGGAATGTGGTCGAATATTTTGCTTTGGCTCATTCTTTTTTGTAACAGTCTAAACATTCTCTAAACTGCTAGTGTATTTGTCACAGATGTTTCATGGGACATCACAACTTCTTTGCATGACTCCAAACGGCAGTAGCTCCCCAAATTAAAACATAATTTTTTCCTTTATCGATATTCATTTTTTTAATTGAACCTATATACAGTATTTCCAGAATACTTCCATTAATTAACAATCAAAATCTCTTTTTGGAGGGAGTCCTAAGCCAAGATGGCATAGCATGTTTACAATTGATTCAAGGGCACCTGTAAGGCTCTATTTCCAGCTCTATATTTAGTAGCTTTGCATGATTCACAATTAATTGTTTCAGCACAAGTCAACTGAATTTTTGTGAAGACGACGTCACCGACTGATGGAGCTATCCTAAATGCATGGTGTTCAGACCATCTATTAATTAAAAATTCCTTTAAAAATGATGATTACATTCGCAGATGTCATTATGCCTGTAATTTGATACATTTTGTTTATTGTCCAGTCTTAAACTCTGGGAACAGATCTGAAAACGTGCCTCAGAGAATTATCAGCTCTCATGTATCTGCTGCATTTGTAAAATCATGGCACAAGCCCTTACCAGCCCATTTGTACGAGTATATTGATGTATAAATCAGTCCGCTGTGCTTGTGACTCTTTGATACACACACAGCTTGATTCATGAATTTGCTGCATCGTGCTGCTGTATGACATTATATCTGCATGAGATCCCTGGAGCGCTTGGAATGACTGCTGCCGCCTGTGCTTAATCAATAAGGCAGCGTTGATGAATTTAACATAATTAGAGCTGCAAATATGAAATCCGTGGCGGCATTTCCCTGCTTCTTGGCATTAAATTGGTCTTCTTGGAAAACAAGAGAATCGATTTTCTTGGGAAAACAAGACACTTCATGGAAAACAGGGCACTTTTCTGCATTCTGAAGAGGCGGTTAAAAACAAGCAGATTGCCATTTTTATGAGTGCATATGTGTCGGGTTGAATATTGATAGAAAATAGCAGTGTCAAGACAAACAGTGTGTAAAACTGTTGGACGGCAGAGACATATTTCACTTTGCTATTTCACACATAACACTTTGCATTATGTGGATGTGCTTCATGTACAGCAGGCTGCTGCAGTACAGCGGTAAAGGAATGAAATGATGCTGCCTACTAGCACCTTCACATGGACGTTTTTAAGTACTGTTTAACTGCAGTGCTGACAATCTCCCCATGGTCAAATTCCATCGTGGCTATTTGGCTATCTTTAACTTAGTTGATGGATTTTTAAAGGTGAAATGCAGCTTTTGTCTCAAGCAATTTGTGGATAATGATGAATAAAGCGAGTCAAACTGCAAAGATGGTGATGAGGTGTCATCAGTATCTCCCTCCCCACATGAACCTGCATTAATCAAATTGTTTGGCCACTTGGGGGAAACCCAACAAGTTGCTATGTTGTATTTGTCAGTAAACAGTTGCTTATTTACAAACCTAGCACACACAGAGCAACATTGCCTTCATTTGGATCGCCATGGTCGTGTTTCTGTCTACCAGAAAGTCCAATATCTACTCTCTTTTTTTGTCTACGCTCACCAGCTAGTCTCAGACTTTTCTCTGTCTACTGTTTGTTGCTGGACAGGTGACATTGGGTACATTGGGTTTATCTTAGGATGTTTGCTGAAAACCACTGCCTGCTGCTGCTGGCTATGGTGCTGATTTACAACCGTTCCATCCATCCATTATCTTTTTTCTGCTTATCCTGGGCCAGGTCACGGGGGTAGCGGGACCTCTCCCCAGCAACATTTTTCAGCTCTTCCTGGGGGATCCTGAGGCATTCCCTGAACAGAAAAGATATATAATCTCTCTTGCATGTTCTGGTTCTACTCCGGGGCTTCTTACCAGTTGGACATGCCCGGAAAACCTCTAAAGGGAGGCATCCAATGGCATCCTAATCAGATGCCTGAAGCACCTCAGCTGGCCTCTTTTTATACGAGAAGGAGTGGCGGCTCTACTCGGTGCTCCCTCCGGATGTTTGAGCTTCTCATCCTATCTCTAAGGCTGAACCTTGCCACCCTTCAAAGGAAGCTCAATTTGTCCGCTAGTATCCGCGATGTCATTCTTTTTGTCTCTACCCAAAGCTCATGACGATAGCTCAGGGTCTGAAGGTAGATGGACTGGTAATAGAGAGATTTGTCTTCCGGCTCAGCTCCCTCTTCACCACAACACTGTCCATTAAGCAACCGCCTGTCTATCTCCCGTTCCACTTTAAACCTCACTCATGAACAATACCCACAGTTACTAGAACTCCCTCGCTTGGGGCAGTGGCTCAATCCTGACCAGGAAGGTACAATCCAATGTTCTTTTGGAAACCATGGCCTCAGACTTGGAAGTACTGACTCTCACCCAGACCGCCTCACACTCCGACGCAAACTGCCCCAGTGTGTGCTAAAGGTCACGGTCTGATGGAGCCAACAACACCACATCATCTGCAAAAAGAGACACATTTCTAAGGTCCCCTAACCCTGAGATCCTGTCAATCATAACAGTTGTGGGCCGCAAAACAAGAACAATGAACAATGGTGAACTAGATTGTGGAACATCAACACTTTGATCTAATGTATATAAGAGTTTGGCGACCACACCTGAGCAACAAGTCCATCCTTGACAAACAGAAGAATAGACAGAGCAACACACAGGAGGTAGGTCAGAGTTTACCCAGTATGCATTTCATCTGATAGATTGCCTCCTGAGAGAAAAGTCCCAGGAGAGATGTGGAGACACTGTGGAGAAGAGACGAGCTGGCTGAGCTCTCTGAACTGAAATGCCAACATCACACGCTGAATCCCCTTCGCCCTGACTTTTGACAGCTGTTTGAATTATTCAAAAGCTCATGTTTTAACCACAAGAAACATTTCAAATTATCGCAGGTATCATCTTAACCGTGTCAACCCTTAAAGGACAAACAGTACTTGAGCTTTTAATGTTTTAGCTCATTAACTTCAAAGTGTGTAGAATGATCTCCAGCCCTCCAGGCAGCCACTGGTTTCTGTCCAAAAATCAGCTTACAGAGACTTGAAACTTATGTGAGATATGAAACCCATTACAGTCAGCATTTTGGAAGTGTTGAAGGAAAAGTTCATATGAAATGTATTTAGTACTCCCTCGCTCTCTTTGGTCTTAGAAAAAGTTCGGTATCAAATGACGTGAAGGAGAACAGAGAGCACAAAAAATGATTTCTGACATTTCTAAAAATTCCTATTTATTATTAAAGTGTCTTGTATCCAGTCCTGGGCTTTAGGAAATCCAAACACAACTATTTACGCCAAACAAAAAAAGCATTTCAAGTGAAGGTATATTGTTGTGTGAACGCCTGCCATTACTGCAGAGGAATTTTCAGAAAGTATTTTGGATATTTTACATCTTTTTTTTTGTCTTTTATTTTGCCTCTGTCGAAGTCTGTTTGCATTGATATGCATTCCTTTTTCAGGCACTCTGCCCTCCATTCAATAGATTTTTTTTTTTACGGCTACCATAGAGCGCCAAGGGAGATGAGTACTATATGCAATTTATATTGTTTTCTGAGAGAACTATTACTTTAAAGTGCTGAGGACCAATTCTGACATATGAAATGTTACAGCAGAGACGACCTGTCACATAATCAAACAATGAGAAAGCTGTTGTGAAAAGGCTAATGGGAATGTAGTCATGCATTGTGTGGTTCATCATGTCATTTCAACCTGTTTATATATATTTGTATTTGTTACATGATTTTCTGAAAGGTCCTGCTGTGGGCTTGTTAACACTCTCAAGCTAGTGAGTAGCATCCTCGCTATCCAAAACCATGTAAATAAGCAACCTACCACAATTAATGTGACTTAGTTGCAAGCAACACATTGTTTTTGTTTGTACTTTGCACTTAAGTAAAAGTACTAATACCACAGTGTAAAAACAATGTTACAATTGCCTTGCATTTACTTAAATAAAAGAACAGTAAAAGTATTAGCATCAAAATTAAAGTACCAAAAGTAAAAGTATTCATAATGCAGAATAGCCGATTTCAGAATAATGTTTATTACATTACTGGATTATAATTAGTGATGCATTCATGTGTACATCACTTAAATGGCTGATTTCAACTATATACTTCCAGGTAACTCACGGTAATCTATTACTATACATCCGACAATTTATTGTATTTTGGATTAATAATCTGAATATGCAAAGTAACTTGTCTATAATGAACAAGTACATCAAAATTGGATAAGTACAGTACTTTAGTAAAATTATTTAGTGACATCAGCTAGAGTCAGACCTCTACTCAGGTTGAAAGTGAGCAAAGCAACACTGGAATTACCCAAAGTGTATTAATGAGAATGATAAAGAGGTTATTTGTCCAATCAGGTAGGGGGAAAAAAGTTAGAGACGTCTGAACACACTCACAGGGCCCTGAGAAGAGAATCCCTTTGCAACTCCATGTTTTGAAAGTGGGCTGTTTAAATATAGTTATTGCATTATAATGTTACTCACTGTTTCCCCCTGCAAACACGTTGTTGTCCGAATCAGTGAAATGTCTTTTCTGCGAGCAGAAAGCTTAAGAAGTGCTGACTCAAGTGAGGATTGCCAACGCTGACGTTAATATGTCGAGCTCGAACAGTTGCCCTGCAGTTTTTGACTTTAGCTCTCATTACCACAGAGTCTGCCTGCAGCTGATCCGCACTAATCCGCAGCTTTGATGCGATGTGTGCATGTATATCCACTTGTATTATCATTACACACTGTAGGCTCCACATGCTCTCTGATGTTAGGAAACAAACTGCAGACACTTACCGAATTTGGCAAAACATCCCTCTGACAAGTGTGTTTGTGTATTTCTACTCTTGTGAGTTTTAAAGAGTCTGAAAATGTTCATTCTACTCCAGAAAGAATGACTTACTGCTGATTCTGCTTTTCTTCGAGCCGTACCAAGTTTGTCCTGAGGATGCAGTTACAATGTTGACACGTAGTCACTTCCTAATCAGCATTGGAGCTGGCTCTTGGGGAAAAATATCAAGTTTCATCTCTAATCAGCTTTTCCAATTAAAAATTCTCGGTGTATGAGAGCAGCAGGTCGTGCCTTAAACTCCTATGAGGGGACGTTGACGAAATGCACCGTCACTCTGATCGAATTCATTTCATTTCATTTCCTGTTAAATGGATAATTATGACTCCAAACCATCTGATATATCATGTGTGGAAACATGTGGGATTGATTACCTGAAATGGAAAAAATTGGGATAAATGTAAGGCTCTTCGCAAACGTTTAAAAATGCAGCTGTCTTCCAGCGGTTTCAGATGAAACACACAGAGTTTGCATTAGCTAGTGCACAGAATAAAGAGCAGCACATGAACCTCCAGAGCGGCTAACTATGATGCCAACAACACTCTTCTAACCTCTTTGATATTTTCTGGCATGCTCGAGATGTTTTACTCCCTGTCGCATTGGAGGAAAGCATTAGTGAAATGTAACAAAGAACATTTACTCAAGTACTGTACTTAAGTACAAATTTGAGGTACTTTCCTTGAATATTTCCATGTTATGCTACGTTATACTTATACTCCATTACATCTCAGAGGAAAATATTGTACTAAATTACTCGACTACATTTATCTGACAACATTACTTACTACTTATAATAGAAATAGAAAATTGGCTTGTAGACATCCTCAGGCCACGACTGTTATTAAGCATGGCAAGTTTGGGACTGATTTGAGCAAGTCCAGTGGAGATACATCAGCTTGTTGTTTAATGGAGAATCACGTAAAATGGCCGCCACGCCACGGCTACACCATTACATCAGACAAAAAGCTTTGAGCAACTTTTAATTGCAAAGGTCTTTAGATTGTACTGACCAAATTTGAAGTGGATCTGACAAAGTCTCTAGGAGGAGTTTGTTGAAGTATAGCGACTACAAATCAAGGGAAAATTAACACAAAAATCAAAATGGCCGACTTCCTGTTAATGTTAGAGCAAGGTCCCAAGACACTTTTAGAAAGTCTTTATGTTCCTACCAAATTTCATACGTAGCGCTGGGGCTGCGTTGTTGAATATTTGTAGGGGGCGCTATCGAGGCTACTTGAAATGTTGAAGCCACCGACTTCTTGCACAATTGTTTAGCAACTTCTACCATTATTGTAGGTGTAATGGCTTATAGCTAACCTATAAAGTATTATGGTATCAACCACTGATGAAGCCAGAATTACCCTTCCTGCTTAAATGTTCCTCCGGCTCCAGCATTGGCATCTGATCAGCTGATGCAACAATGCACCAAAATGACAGTTTAACTATAACAACATCATCTTCATTTCATCAAATACAAACAGTCTCAACAATCCTCGCGGCACCCGGTTTTGTTTGTTCCAAGAGATAATATTCCCATATTGTGCGTCACAACTTCTACATTAATCTTCTCCGCAAACACAGAACGACAAACATGTTCAGCAGTGTTTGTTTCTACATGTCCTACATTACAGAACGATAAGAGATGGTGAGGAGTCAGCTGATATGGTCATGAGGGCTGGAGGCTTTCTGAAGGCTTTTCTCAAGGTTATGTTCTTTATTAATATAATACATTTGTTCAGATTTGTGTGACTTTTTGTTTTGGTGTTATAATAGAATACAATATTGCAAATTGGTGGCATTAAGGTTCTTACTGCTCTACTACCAGCCACGTGATCTACCAGAGATGATTTGAACAACCTTAAAAAGGGATCAATGGTTTGTCTGTGTCTGTTCTTGTACTTTGTTCTTATCTACTGTATCATTTTGCTGCGGCAGTGTGTCAAGTGCCTTAACAGGGATCATTAAAAACATGACATTCAACCCAATTCCCTTGTGCTGGTATCACCTACTACTTCAATACCTCATCCAGCGATGAAAAAAATGATATTCCACCGCCCTTCATTTCTCCTGTCAAATATGAATTGAAACATTCAGGAAACATCATGCACCCTTCACTCTCAGTTCATATCAACTCTGTCAGTCCGTCTCATATGATGTGTGAGCTTACTGCCCTCTGCTGTTCATGCATAAAGTACATTTTTAGTATAGAGCACAACAGAAACCAAAGAGGTGGTAAATTATCTAGGACAGCATTTTTCCGAGTGTGTGCGGGAAGGAAATGGGATAGGAGGTAAAGAACATGGCATTCATTTAGTGGTCTGTATAGTGATTTACTGCACATTCACTTGTTAAGTTGCAGGCCAGATAACCAAAATAATTAGAAAGGTGCACTCAGTAAAGTGCAGATCTCCGCCAGCTGTGTCTGCAACAACCACTGCTGTACTGTGTGAATGAATAAACACAACCCACAACCGTCTAACCCCACTGGACTGTAATGGGCTATAAGGCATCATCAAACACACATCAAACTCAAAAACAAGCAGCAATGTATGCATGCTATCTGCTCAAAGTCATTGTTTAAGACATGTCATACAATCTTGCCAAAACAAAATTAAACTCACCGAGTTGTTTGCGCACGTAGCAGCAGCTGAGTGGCGCCATGTACTCAGCAGTGTGTGTACTGGTAGCTCTGTTAGCTGTTAGCCATCAGACAACAGTCCATAATACTAAAAGTGAGCAATCCGTTTTCCCCCACTGTATCTCTGGCTGAGAGGCGGCGATGCACTCAGCTGCGTGATGCACTAGCGGCCCCGACCTACCTTACCGAGTGTGTGAGGAGTCAGCAGGCAGTCAACGGCAGTATTAAACAGGCAATAGAAGGTGATTTGAAAAAGTCTGAGTCACCATGACTACAAGAGGTCCTCGAGCATGCAGCCATAACGGTTCACCCAAAATGTTCTGCAGTTTGTGGGCGCAGAATGTGAGATTAGTTGTGGACAGACGTGGACCATTTCACTTCACGTGTACAATAAATAGTCAACTGCAATGTTAACTGACATTTAGTCTTTATTGTGGTCTCAAAAAGTACAACACGGACAAATGAAGCACACAATAACAATATCTATTCTTACTTTAGGCTTTACTGAAGAATACAGAATGCCGTGTCAGTGGCAATGAAAATACCATCATGCAGATTGTGGTCATAAAGGCCGTTTTAAAGCAGAATATACAGCAGCATGTAGCTAACTTCATCTACAGTATCGTATACTCCTAATACCACAAATTACTGGTTTATTATCATAAAGGAAACTGCATTTTTGTTTCAACAATTAGTGCAAAGCTGACCATAGCAAAGCAAAACAAGATGCAAGCAGGAGATGAAACCAGCACTGACATTCACTGAAGTAAACAGCTGCATGAAAATGACAAAAAAAAAGCATTGACGTTCACTTTAATTGGACGAGGACACTCAACACTATTAAAACACAATCAACAGTGCAAGCATGGCGGTAAAATTAAATCGTACATTTGTCAGAGCTGTCAGCATCACACATGATGTGAATGCTCATTAATGTTAAATAGAGTGGTCGCATGTTCAAGTAAAGAAAACACAGCTGTGAGGAAGTACACGTGTAAGAATATTACTCAGAGCTGAGATAACGATCAAACTAACGCTCCATAGACAATCAATTGGATGGTGAATGTTTTTCATCTGCTGCAGTGGCTCCAAACTGGGGGTCAGGACGCCCAAAAGACGTAGCAAATCACTCTTTGGTCACAACCAGTCAGGCGGCAACCTCCAGTTTTAAAAAGTGAAGCCAATGTGGACGTGACTTAAATTTGCATTCTTCCTAATGGCCAGCAGGAGGCGACTCCTCTGGTTGCAAAACGTCTGGTTGTATAGAAGTCAATGGGAAAATGATCCTACTTCTCCATTGAATTATTATCTCAGTAAACATTGTAAACATGAGTTTATGGTCTCAATTGCTAGTTTCAAGTCTTCTCCATTACAGCATGATGTTCATTTAGTAAATTATGGTCCATTTATAGGCAAATAGACCATAAAGCAGGGTATGCTTTAGGGCGGGGCTACCTTATGATTGACAGGTCGCTACCACAGTGTTGTCCAGTTTGGGAGTTGTTTATATCGACTCCTATAAGCAAATACATTTTTTAGTAATTTTAGTTTTGTGATATATTTGTTGTTATCTTCTCTGTGCTGTTACTGATGTTGATCAGGACACTCCTAAAAAAATATAT
Source organism: Pholis gunnellus (assembly GCF_910591455.1). Classification (NCBI taxonomy): domain Eukaryota; kingdom Metazoa; phylum Chordata; class Actinopteri; order Perciformes; family Pholidae; genus Pholis; species Pholis gunnellus. Next base: position 14,961,897 of record NC_136540.1, read on the forward strand.
TTCTAATCTAGGAGGAGCTTTCTGGGTGTAACAAAAACAAAAATTATTGGAAAATATGCTTGCAGTCCACAGTAGGAAGCTGACAGTGAATCTAAGAATTACACGATACTAAATCGTCTTTTTTTTCCTGCATTGACTGGCCGATCAACGTCTCCATCTTTAGTACTTTAGCATTTTCACTGTCAGCGCTCTAATGTATTAGAATGACTCACCTAATTAATTCTTTATGGAGCAGCTCTACATTTAATGTCTTATTTCTCTGGTTGCTGCAGATGCTTGTTAAAGCTTCTGTGTGGTGTCGCATTGTTTCGAATATTAATACATCTTGGGCTGAGAATACTTTACTGTGAGACACAAAAGAACATTATGATCCTCCATCAACCCCTTCCTGCTTCCTGTCAGTCCTACAGTCCTTCATTACAGAAAATAACAAACGAGTTTGCTCTTCCATTAAGTAAATCAGCAGATTTTCCGCTAAATTTGAACATTGTAAATGCAGAGCAGCGATTGTCCAGGGACATTTGTTTCCACTAATTACACTGATATCTTAAAATAAATGAGGTAATAATTTACCTCTATTACACGCTACATGCAGCAGCTATGGAGTGATTAGAAATCCAGCTCTGAGTTAGAAAATAAAACAAATACTTAGGCACGAATGGTGCAAATCAATATACGTTTAAAATAAATGTGCAGTGAAATGTGAATTATTGCTTTGGCTGATACAACAGTGGACACAGTGTCACATTCAATGAATTAAAATAGAGTTAAACAATCGTGAATGTGAGCATGTGAGGAACATTCAAAACAGAAACTCTGCATGGGGTCAAAGCAAAGGCAAATACATTTTGCAAACCTGTAAAAACAAAAATGTTCAAGAATATTTTCAGATCATTTTTCTGGATGTTAATAAAAACAGTTACTGCTGCCTAATTCCTCCTCAGGTTTACAAAACGTACGTTTAAGCTCACAAGAAACAAACTGCTGCTGTGATTGTAAGTTCTCCACATTCGATATTTTGGCAAGGAGAAGTCTTAGGTGTTGATGTCACATTGACATAAAAAGTACAGTACAATCTATATATCGATTAGCTAATACAGACAAAGCTAAGAGATGAACTGGCCCTATATTGTTAAATAGCTTTTGATTGAATCAGGGCCAGCAACATTTCTTTTCTGCTGCATTCAAACTTACATTATATATCTATAGCTCTTCATTTTGAAAACAAAATATTTGTATTCCACACATTTGACTGTGTGTCTGAAAGCCCGACCAGCTATTTGCCAAAATATTCTGAACTGATGAGCACAACGTTGCAATCTCTAACAGGGATGTTTTATTTTTTTTGGCTGAGAAAGTAAATTTGCTTTGTCATGAGAATAAGCACAGGGTCCATAACTGAGGTGTAATGGCTGTGATACAATCGTCATGACTAATTAAAGCAATAATGATGAGTCGTGGGGTGCAGCCTCCTCATGCACAGCTACAATCGCTATGGTCATCTCTGATGCTGGTGGTGTAACGCTGCAGTGAGTGCGTAGAGGCAGTGTGTGGGTGTACATATGTGTGTGTGTGTGTGTGTGTGTGTGTGTGTGTGTGTGCAGCGGCTGAGTGAGCTTTTGGCAGTGACGCGACATGACGTTAGCTGGGACGAGGTGGGCTGAGCAGAGAGGGAAGAGTCTCCCCAGATGTGTCCGGCTGTTTGAGGAACCATCTATGTGAGGGTAAAGGGTATTCAGATTTTTTTTTCTTTTTTTTGGTTGGCCTACCGGACATCCAGGAGAGACCTCGGTGGGGGAATGAAGGGTTCAGTGAGGGCGGTGGGGGGAGGGGGGGAGAGTTTAGAGGTCGACCAGGTGGAGGTTGGAGGCGGAGAAGTGGGGGCACAGAGCCATGTCCGGGTTCTTCAGCTGTCGCAGGATCCTCCGGTGGAACTTGGAGCGGATCCGGTTGAACTCCATGATGTCGCTGGGATCCTCCTCGATCCAGAAACGGTGAAATTCCTGCATCAGGTAACCTGCCATGAAGAAAAGAAAAGAAAATCATCCTTTATGTTCTTTGGAGTGACTAATAGTTATGGATCAAGTGAAAACTTGTATGTGGAAAGTGTTTTGTTTTTACTATTTTCTTCTGACAAAGTTAGCAACTAGCTTTTCTCAACTTTTCTCAAAGAAACGAGAGAAAAACTTATTTGTCATTTGTAATTTTCACTAAAATGTATTTTAAAAGCTTACTTATGCCCACCAGTTTTCATTATTCAAACTGCAAAACATTTATGATATGAATAGTAAGTTTGAGAGACAATATTTGGCCGTAAATGACACAGCCAGCCAGAGCCACAACAGCTCGCATGAAGCCAGCCTGTCTTCACATCTGTTTGTGGACCTAAATGGACCCCCTTTTTGTAAGAACCTGGAAGGACATTGTCTTTCCTCTTCTTAGATACCAGGACGGCAACTAAAAGAGGCCAATTCAAGGTCTGTGTGTGTTTGGTTCGTGGGCCCGGTAATGTTGACAATTTGGACTCAATTTCAGCTTTTTGAAGATGAATAAGCCAAACAAAAAGTTGGTGTAATCTTAATTAATATCCGAGTTTACAGGAGAAGTGAACTCACAGAAGGTCTGCTGGATGTGCTGCAGGCTCGGCATCTCTGGGGCCACATTGTACAGGTGGGTCTTCAGAGCTCCGCTCACCAGCAGAGAGTAGGCCAGGTCTGTGATGTTGATGCCCACAATGGCAAAAGAGTATCTGGAGGGAGGAGATAAAAAAAATATAGACATTAGTTTGTCGGAAGTTTGAGTTTGTTAGATGGTTTTAATAGGGGAGTGTGAGAGGTGTGTTTTTTAATAGACTTTATCGGACATCACTTCCCATAAACTGATTACAGCGAAAAAGTTGTAAATGCTGGTGGACATTAAAGATATGGACGAGACCATTTGGCTATCTTAGGCACTCCAATTCTCTATGTTTTCAGTGTAATTTATGGTCTCAGAAGCCTCTTTTTTGTAAAAGCTCAGTCACTTACCTCCCTACCTTCACTTCAAAGCAAAGTACACATGTGTGGGATGTGGTACCGATCCCAAACTATCCCCTTAGTGCGCCCACTGCCACAGTAAAAATGACTTTCAGTTTACAGCTTTCTGCTCTGCTGGAGTGTCCTCACAAAGGATTTTGTGTGTTTTTAGAGTCAGACATTGGTGCTTATCAAAGATGAGGCAGAAGGCAGCGCAGGAGGGCACACAGCAGTAAAACACTTCCTACATATAGACACTCACGTGGCCACATCACAGAGCCTCTCTGCTGCTAAAACTGCTCTGTATTGAGGTCAAAACGCACACAGATCCAGCATCAGTAGCCTAGTTTTGCCTCCTCCACACACACTCGCGCACGCCTTCATACAGCACATGTGCACACACTTACCCGATAGCTTTGTCGATGTTCTTCTGTTCCCATTCAGGCTTGTTTATCTCACTGTGAAGGACACAACACTTGAGTCACGTACTGTCTACATGTGAAACAGCACTGAGTGCACCGCAGAACCTCTTTAAATTCATCTTTAAATTACAGTGACGTACCATTTTCATGAGCTTAAACTGATGCATTGCTTGTGGAAAGACTGGAACAGATTGTTCTAAAGACGTATTAAAATCTAAACTCACATATGTCACTTGGTTTCTTTAAATGGGTTTAGAATATTATTTATTTGTCTGTGCAACATAAGGTCAAGATTATAGCGTTGCAGTTAAGCAGGGATGGAGTCAAGTCCTCAAACAGCACATCCATCAATATATTATCCATTGTGTTATATGAATACATTTTCAAAGCATTTTTCAGTGTGATGAGATGACCGAGTACAAATAACATATAAGTAAATGGTGCTTGGTGCAGCTTTAAATGCGTGAAACGTCAGCCCAAAAGAGAAAGCTATGAATGCAGTGAAAAGGATGAAAGTGAAATCAAGTACCTTGGTTTTCTGTGTGTGCTCCTACAACAGTGCATGTGAGAGTCAGAGAGGGAGGCATGGGCATAAAGGTGGAGGTGGAGGAGAAAAAGAAGAAGGCTCTTCATTCGTGAAATGAGACAGCTCACTGAGATGCCGATGACAAACAATACGAGCAGCAGCAGCGGTCGGTAAAAGAAGGCGCAGTGAATGACAGAAAGCTGTAAGAATGAATATAATCAAGCAGAATGTGGTGAATGCAGAGTTATAGATGATTCAGCGCAGTTTAAATTTGAAGGGATACACTGCATGTCAGGTAGAAAGATTATAACGCCGCATTTAGTGATGTTTTGGCCACATGGGGCGCATAACAAGCTGAAAACCCCAAAACAATTTACCCCCCAAAAAAAGCCTGATAACACTGAGTTGGTGATAATAATCTGTGGGTTTGTCACTTTGAGCAACATCTGTCACATCACATGAAGTCACGGCTTATTGGATGTTATAGACCCCGGTGATCTGCGTTGATTAATAAGGATGTGAGCGCTATAATTGCCATGATTTAATGGATGAATACATTTATATTTGAATCTTGAGCTGTTGAGCTCTTCTGTTGTAAGGTTGGTTTTAGCTGTACATAGTTCCAATGAACCATCTGCTATAAATAGATGTACATACTAGCAGTGTCGGTTTCTCACCAAGTAGCTTTACATCTGCTAAAGACTCACATTTGCTCAGTTTTACGGCGCTACCCTGGAGTCATTGATTTCTTCGGAACACTACAGTCGACCAGAGAGCCTTTCTACCCAAACACTCAGTGCATTCCTTTAATTTTATTATACTTTGGGTAAACGTTGAGAAAAAGGGTTGGCTGCCATACTTGTGCTTTGGTTGCAGGGAGTCGTGGAGCATCTGCAGAGCAGTGGTTTTATCATGTTCTGCGAAATACCTGCAGAGAAACAAGAGAAGATTCCAGAGAAGGGAATTAAAGAAACACATCATTTGTGTATATCTAGATTAATAACTATGTATTATTAAGTACAGCTCTTAAATAGCTATTGTTTCACTGCATATTTTGTTGTAATGTAAAGGTACAAATATAAATAATGTCTTCTATCCCGGTAGAGTGTTGTCTTTGGATTGTGATCAGAGTGAGCTCACAGCAGGTTGTGCAGGCCCAGCAGGCCCATGCCTCTGAAATCAGTCTTGGGGTCGCTGCCTTGGAAACCGATTTCACACCACTGTTTAGAGATGCGACCAGTGAGAGGAGTGTCCGGACGCAGCTCCTTCCACAGCTGCAACACACACACACACACACACACACACCTATCATTATACCATATGAGCGTTCTGAGTATAGGAACATTTAAATACTGACTTCAAGGAGACATTTTGGGAAATACAGATGTTTGTTTTCTTGCCAACAGTGAGATGATAATGCAGATCAGGGCTCTGTTGTCTTTTCTCTGTATATTCTCCCACTGGGTCCCCTCATTAGGACGCACGCCATCTCCTTCTATTGTTTTGCGGACCATAACAAGCTATACTTCCCGCTGCCAGGCCTACAGCCCTCTGTCTTCACAGCCTATATTAGACTGTTTCCAGGACATTAAAGACCGGATGTCTCAAAACGTCTTGATGCTAAACATGCTTCGGCCCCCATGAATCCACCTGCTGTCATCCTTTCTGAAAACATCTGCAAAAACGTAAGTTTAAGTCTGTGGCAGCATTTTCCAACTGCATTTCTTGGTGAAAGTAAAACCCTTTTTTTTATCATTTCAAGATTGTGGGAAAGTATTCCATGTTTGTATTACGACTTGCCTCGAGTTCTGTAACTCATTGTACATGGGAGTCAGTCTGTGTCAGTCTGTGTGCAGAACGCTGCTGCGAGGTTCTTTCATAGTTCCAGTAACAATGAGCATATCTTCAGTTCAGTTTAAGATTCTACGCTTTCTGCTCAGTTGACCTGCTTTAATCTGCCTATGGTTGTAAAGCACTGTGGTCCGCTCATGTTGTTTTGAATGTGCGATAGAGATAAATTTGATTTGGTTTGATAAACAGCTGATAAACATGGGTTAACAGTCGCTGCAGCTTATTCCAGCATGCGCGGAGTGAGAGGCAGGATAGATCGTGGACAGTTCACCCGTCAACCACAGGAGGTTCAATACAAATACATATAATCATCCCTATTGTTAGGATTATTTTTTACACATACAAACGGCCACAGAGAGCTGTGTACCTTCATCAGCATGTCCTCGTGCTCGGGGTTCTCACAGTCGTAAGGCTCCCTGCGCAGCTTCTCCACCTCCGCCACCAGACTCCTGTAGCCCACAATTTGCAGCAGGGTGGCCTGGAGAGAGATGCCTAACCTGGGGGACACGCAGGGAAGAGGAGGGGGCTGTTTGCATGAGGGATATCAGAGCTATTAATGATGTACAAGCACAGGACTTTATTAACAGCTAGTCTGAGGATTCAATGTGATGACACTGATTTACCGCCAAACACCCCAACATAAGTGATAAAGTCACAGAAATGTGTTGATGTAATGCAGCGTCTCACTGTGGGTTGGTGTCAGGGTTGATCTTCTTCAGCGCCATGATGTCGTCAATGGTTTTCTCCACTTTGTCAGGGTGGACGCTGAGGGCAGACTGCAGCAGCTAGAGAGGATCGAAAGAACAGAAGGATGACGGAGAGGAGGAGGAGGAGGAAGTGGGATTTGACGTAAACAGCCTGAAGCTAGAAAATGTAGTATATTCATAGATTTAGAGAGCCGTACCTCATTCTTGGAGAACCTCAGGGACGACTCTGGAATGAGATGGTTGCAAAGTGTAAGACAACAGCATACATTAGCATTATTATTATCATGATTATTATTATTAGGAGTATTATTTGGTCCAAAAAAAAGCTAAATATATTTTGAATATGGTTCAGGAAACACCAATCCTGGGAATATCATCAAACTGGTGTTGGCTTATTTTTTGTTAAGAATGTCTTTTATCTGTTTTTGCAAACAAACTTTTCAAATGTGCTTTTAGTTATGAAATTAAATGTTGACGTCATCAATCAGTGTAAAGCTGTTTTATACACGAGTTAACTAAATAAATGTGGGGCGGCGTGCGGGCCTACCGATCTTGAGTGTCCTGCGAGCTCCATGCTTGTTGTTGTAGCAGATTCGCTGCAGCTCGCAGCGCCCCGTAAACTTCCTGGCGACAAACTTGAGGCCCCGCCACAGACATTTACAGTAGAGGAACACGAAGAACTGGGTCACCACTCTGGAGAGGAGAAGACGAGAGGTGCCTCAATAGGTAAGACCATCGAGTATTTCACAAAGATTCATTCTGTTTAGCAGAAATGGTTTACACATTTCCTGTCTTGTTGCTCTTCTCAGATTTATCTTTGATACCTCTGGAGGCCCAGACCGCCACGTAGGCCACCAAGCCTTTTTAGAGACAAAAATCTGTCTGCTGTGTGTAAAATGAATTTTCTCTGAGAGAAGAAAAATGGGTATCTACTACTCCAGTGTATTGTACAGTTAAATCATCAAAATGAACAGAAAACAGCTCAAAAAGAGTAGTATTTAGTAGTTCATTTCATCTGTTAAATTGCTCCTTATCTTAATCTCATTCGTATTTTATTGCACTTTACGTCTGTTGGTGTTGTGTACTTTGTCAAGCACTTTGCTACAGTCGTAAAATGTAATTTATTTTATGTATAAATTGCTGGAGTGCTTCTTCAAAGGTTTTAACCCATAATACCATGATAGCATGTTATTTGTTCTTCATGTTGAGTTAACACCAAGACATTGTCAATGCATTTTAGAGCTGCCACGATAAGTCAATTAAACGAAAATAAATATATTGGCAACTACTTTGATGATCGATATTTAATTGTAATGTTTCCATGTTCTCAAATGGGTGGATTTATTGGCTTTGTTTTGGTCTGACATGATAGTAAATAGATTTTTTTTGGACTGTAAAGAAATGTAATGATGTCCCCTTGTGCTCTGGGATGGTGTGATGAGCATTTTCAACTATTTTGTGATGTTTTACAGACCTTTAATAATCTCCAGACCGATAATGACAAATCGCTAGTTGCAGCCCGTTTCTTCTCAAACTTGCTCTAACTATAATGTCTTGCAAAAAAACGTACAACTATGTAGCTCAGTAAATTGGGGGATTTATAGTAAAATGCTAAATAAAGACACGTCAAATGGGCTAAATAAGAGGGAAGAAGAGGAGTAGGGATGAAGATATAAAGCCAACAGAGTCAGAAAGCTGTGTTGTACTTCTAGACTTGCAGCAGATCAAAGAGTGCTATTTTTACAGGTGACACCGAGAACGAAAATGGAGGTGTGCGTCTTGGGAAACTGTGGAGAATAAATGCTTTCTAGACTTCGCCTTCACTCTGAGGTGGACCTTAGGAAAGAAGAAAGGGACTTGTGTCACGTTATTGTCATGTAAAACCTTCTACCATCTGATTTCATGATCCTGAAACCCAGATTGTTTTATTCCATCTATTATCAGGGCTAAAGCTGGCCAAGAAGCCGAGAAGAATCCATCAGCATAACCTATAAAAACCTCCCTCTGTGAGCCATAAGAGCAGGCCTCACTTCCTTTGTTTGGTTTTGTGGAATAGAGTTTACAACCTTTTGAGGTAGAAATAAATCCTCCTGATGCTGACGGATCACAGCATAACATCATCTGCCATGTCAACATAAAAAGAAGGTAAATATACAGTGCTGAAGGATTAATTCCTCCTGCTGGTCGTGTGGATGAGACCGGCATGTTAAACAGCTCATATAGACACTCTCATTTTATCAACCTTCAAGGAAGCGAGCACCAAGAACGGGTGACGGTCGAGGATTGAAACAAAGGAAGTGTGACACTGAACATCATTTTAAAAAGGAGCACTCCGTCAATTCATACAGTAAAAGTCAATTAAGGGGGTAAATTATAAAGAGTCGGTCCAAATACCACACTTGCAGTATTTGCAAGTGCCTTTTTGTGTGATGTAACTTTCACAGTGCCCATGTCGGTTTAAACTGCAAGCGTGTTTATGTTTATCAGAACTCACTGAGGCAACATGCCTCAATCAAACTTTGTTGGTTATTTTTTAAATCTTTAAGTCCCAGTGAAACGTAAAGCAACAGTGTGTAACATTTAGGGGGGTTTATTGGCAGAAATGGAATATAATATTCATAATTTACGTTGCCATTAGTGTATAATGACCTGAAACTATCGTTCAGAAAAAGCCATTCATATCTACATGGGGAGCGGGTCCTCTTCCACGGAGTCCGCCATCTTGCACTGCCATGTTTCTACAGCAGCCCAGAACGGACAAACCAAACATCGGTGTTAGTGAGAGCGAAGCGAAATGACATATGATGTCGAAACAATAGAGTTTATATTACTCCAACAAGACTTTCAATTATCCCGACCAAAGAGAATTTGTGTTCACGATGGGATGGCCTCATTAATTCTAAGTGTGTCCCAGTGAGCTCTGATAAACCTTCACATGCTTGCGGTCTTAACTGGCCCTTGGGGAGTGAGTTACCAGAAAAACAAGCGGGCATTTGAGTACTCGCAAATACCACAAGTGTGGGTACTGGGGGCCGCTCTGCAATGTCTTCTGTGGGTCTGGAGGAGCTCAGAACATGTTAGTTTGGGTCTGAAGATTACAAATGAAAACAGAAAACCTGAGCTACAAACAGGAAACGTGGAGTTTCCAAGAAAGTCTGTAACGTAAAGAAGCTGTTGTTCCATTCTAGTTTGACCTTAAAGGCAGGATATCTCCACCCCAACTAAAGTGCAACACTAAATCACTGGAGAACCTTTTAAATCCTCCCCGATACTCTGATCAGCCAAAACCAATAAAAGCTGGACTGTGAATCATTTTTACATCAGTAAACTATTACCACGTTCGTTTTTAGCACATTAGTATAATTACTGTAAACAAACTGTGAAAGACATCAGTATAACACATTTGGCAGCCTCAGCTGGGCTCCACTGTTGTTCATTAAAGGTAATTGAAGCTAAATATCTTTGAGACCAAAGCAAAAGGAGTAAAACGTTTGATTATCTTAAGTACGGGGGGCAGGACACGACGGGATTTATGGGAAATGGGATCTGGATTGGAAGCACTAGTGCGAGAAAACACCTTTTTATCTATTGTGTTATTTTTCTGTGGTGACTAAAACAATATAATAAATGATTTTACAATGTGTGGATGACTGAAAAACAATATAAAAGGAGTAGTTGATAGTGTATCTGACACAACAGCCTAAACTAAACACGGAGAAGCAAAATTCTGTTTTTATGCACCACATATCTGGAACTTTCACGTTTTAATACTTTTCTTATTACAAAGCCTTTCATTTAATCAAATGAGGGATTATTATTCATATCATGCACTACTCTGTCGCACCGCTGTAGCTTTTATTCTCCAATCGTATCCCTTTTATTACATTTTAGCTCATCTCTATATCTTCTACTCTATTCTACCCTTTTTTAGTCGTATTCGTATATTTATTTGTATATTGCCTTGTGTGTATTTCAGTACTGCCTTTGTATGTATTGTATACAGCTATTAGAATATCAGTAATGTAATGCATACACATCTATGAACAAACATGAATTTACTGTAGATAAAGTGTTTACAAATGCACCAAGAAGTGTGATTAGAATTGTGTATAACTATTTAAATATAAGACTTCATCGTAAAATATATAAATAAATACAGCAATATACATAAAGCAACAGCTCTTATTAACACTTGGTTTACATGTGCTCCATAATTAAGAGGCCTCTTCTATCAACTACCCACTCAAACCAGTTTACAACACAGCAGCCACTTACTGGCCACACAGTAATCGATCGAGCTTCAATGGGAGAACTGGGAATTTGGTATAAACAAGTCATTACAGTGGATCGAAGATAAACATAGGAAGACAGGCTCAGAAGAGGAGAGGAGGGGCAGCTTGAATGAATTCCTTCAGGTTTTGACATAAATTAAAACTGTGGCTCTGCATCATTTGCGATAATGGAGTCTCTTTTACCTCAGAAAATGCTTCATCTCGGCCGCAGTCAGCGCTCGGGTTTCTTCAGTGCCGATTGATCACCTGGAGACAGAAAACAAGAGGAGCTGACGGTAGTTTCTTTCTCTAAATGTCCCAGGATGAGGCCGAGAGAGGCGGTGAGCTCAGGCCCGCAGCTCCGGAGCTGTCCGCGGTGCTGAAGAATGAACGCGCATGTGATCTGCAGGCTGCTTTTTTTACTTATTTATTTATTTACCTCGGTGCCCCCGGTATGCAGCGTTTCTGTTCAATCTGTTCAATCGGTGCAATGACTACAAGAGACACACGCTAGCGCCCTATTGTGTTTATTCCACCCTTCGGAGAATCATAATCCAGTAAAACCAGCTAATTAACGCTCGATCGTCTCCGGTCTGATTAGCGACCCGAAGCACAGACGCTGTGCGTAATCCGTAGCAACAGACGGTGCCTGTAACGTCGCCCCGTGCAAACAATATAACACATTCAATAAAAGACAACGTTTCCCACTTACCGATTGCAAATAATAATAATAACAGCAAAACAAAGATGGGGATGCGGCGTTCTGGTCCTCTTCACTCGGCTACAGTCGTCTGCTTTTCGTCCATGATGACAGTCACTGACTGGAGGAGGTTCAAGTCTAAAAGCTACAGCACAGCAATGCAGTGCAGCACACAAAGGGTTAAAGCCATCAGTCACCAATCAACGTGTTCATCATTTTTGTTTCCCACTTCAGATACGAGCTGGTGGCTAGATCTTACCCTGTAAGGATCCTGAATAACAATATATTTTTTGTATTTGCTGACACTGTTATCTACAAAGACTTAAAATGACAAACTTCAAAAGTGGTCATTTAAATACGCTGTTGCTGAGAGGTGTGATCTCTAGGACAGATTGCTATAAGCAGTCTGCGGGGGCCACACCAGGAGTCCCTTAAAATCTGACCGTGTCCCTCCACCACCATGTTTAAAAAATAAATAAATGCAGTAACCTTTTGTTGCCACTTGGGGCAGTGCAACAAGCTGTAATAATTACATTTAAAGTGAGTTTTTTTGACTGGATATTGAACTTTTGGAATGGAGAAGTGTCTGGGTGAAACTCAAATTGTAAGAAGAATACACAATGGAGTAAATAGGTTTCTGAGCAAAGCCACATGAGTTCTAATTTATTTTCTATAATAATGATAGGGATGCCCCCCCCCCACCCCCGAACCCGGTTCTAAGCGGTAACTAGTTCTAAATAAGTAAAACAAGTGGCAGAGTTATGCTTTACTGTCACTATATGTCACAATAAATCTGCAGAAATGCTGTTTGTCGAGCAGCCGTCCATCCTCGTCCACCGCAGGTAACGTTAGTGATGCTATACGGAGTTCGATAATAAGAACGGTCTAATAAATCAAAGCTAATCACATGGATAATAGTCTAGCTGCAAATGTATTTCAAAGATTTTAAAAAGTTTATTTTGGAACTTTTTGTATTGCTGCTCAAGAAAGACTATTTGTTTACATACCAGAATAATAAAGCCATGTTGGTTCTTTCTCATAAAGAACCAATGAGAGTGTCGATAAGTAACCGGACAGACAAAAATAAATTCCTAACGATACCCATCCCTAATAATGACATATTTGTAAGATTGAGAAATATGTGAGTGTACAATGCCGTCTGTGTACATACAGCCTGGTTAAAGTACTGTGTAGCGCCTGCAATCAACCAGATGCAGTTCACATCCACTTCTGTCCAAAATGTCTTCGCTTCATCATTTTATTCTGTTAGGCATCTGTCGGAAATTTTCATACTTACCATATGAATTCTTGAATTACAGCCCAAAATGATTTTTGTGAAGTCTCACTGATCTTTGACCAAAACTCTAATCAGTTCATCCTTGAGTCCAAGAGGACGTTTGTACCAAATTTGAAGAAATTCCGTCTCTGCGTTCCTGAGATATTGTGTTGAAGAGAACAGGACGGATGTACGGAGGAAACACAACGCCTCTGGCCACAGTTGCTGTGCCAGTGGCGCATATTAATACATTCATTTATTATAATAGCACATTAATAATCACTGCCTTTCGTAGAACAACCACACAGACATATTTAAAGTGTAAATTGGAAAATGATGACAACCCAGGTTAATATAAAAATCTATTTAATTGTAAAAAGTGAAACTTCTGCACGTCAACATGCTTTACAGTTTATTTGGTAGATTACCAAACGAAAATTGTAACGGCACCATAGGCAACAAGAATACAACTTTGTGACAGTGGCGGCTGATGTATTTCGTAAAATATATAGATTTTGGAAACTGAGAAAGGAAGTAACATCTGTTTTGACACAATAAATAGAAGTGCATTGTTTGTGTTGAACACGTGGAGTATTATATGATGTTTGATCCCTGTTAATAAAGAAAAATACAAAAACATAAATAGGAATGAAAAATATGTCTATGCAAACTCTTACTACCACGAGCGATGAGATGCGTGAGCTTTCTGTCCGAGTACTTGTGTGAGAATGTCAAAGTTAATCCTCTTCAAAGTGACTTATAATAGAGGAAAACAGAAACCACACCTCTGAGTGTTACACTCGATCAGCTTTTAGCGACTTTCTTCACAGCGCGGCCACAGCAGCCGGCGTCTCGGTTCTCGGAGCGTCTTTGCCTGCAGACAGTAAATGGTCCGAGGAGCTCTCAGCCGTGAGGTCGGCGAACACCTCGGCCGGGTCGTCCTCGCTGGAGCCGGACTCTGGCAAAGCAGAGTACGTGGGGACGGCGTTGAACATGACGAAACCCACAGTGATGACGACGAACGACATGATGTACAGCGTTGAAAACTGAGGACGAGACACGAGACAGAAATGTTAACGTTGGAATGTCCGAGGTTCCACTTTACTGTAACCAGCCAAACGGTAAGCAGGTTGACAGTGTATGACATATTTAGGATGTATGCATGCATGCATATATATATATATATATATTTTACAACATGTTCATAACCTGGTCCCATTATAACCTGTATTTATATTGTATATTAGCTGATGTACAATTGTATGTCTTAGATTCGTATTAGTTCCAATTTCATTCCACTGTAATTGTTGCACATATGACAATTAAAATAACAATAATAATAATAATATCATCTTGCTTTTTCCCCCACTCTAACAACTACTGCTGGATTTATTGCGACACTATCTTTTTTAATAATCTATATCACTTCCTGCTGCTAAAAATGAAGGTCAAGGAGAAGTCCTGCTGCTGCGAGTCTGAAGCAGAGCTGCATAAACTTGTCTTCTCCAGGAATGATTTAAAAAGGCACGCAACATTAAAGCGGGACTTCGAAACACACTTCAAGGCAGCAAAAAGGCTATAAATCCCATAAAATGTGATTAAGCGTCCTGACGTCAACATTACGGCCGCTTCTCTGGTCCCACTCACTGTGCAGTGGAAAAGGAAGATGCCACAGAAGAGGCTGAAGAGGTCGGCGGTGAGCAGAGAGAGGTTGACCGCGGTAGCGCTGGTCATCTTCACCACCACAGGCATGAAGCTGTACAGCGCGTACATACACAGGGCGTAGACCGCAAACAGCATGGCTGCGGGACACAACGAACGGACTTTAGTAAGACGCACATCACGCCTTCAAAACACTCGAATTTAACAAAGCAAGGAAGTTAACTTACAGATGTGAAAGTCCCATTTTATTGCCGCTACTGCACGAGTTTCCAGGACGGCTCTGTAACGCAAAGTTAGCATGGTGAGAACAACTTTAAGAATCATGCGGACACATATATTCAACCCCATAGGATGCTTTAAAGTTAGTACAATGACAAGCATTAAGAATAGCTATATAGTAAACTGATGGTCTCGTTTACTTATGGAGGTCATAAAGAGGCATCAGTATTACATTTAAACTGTTTCATAAACAGTTAAAAAGTTCCTCTTCGTAACTTTTTGTTAATAATCTCTTTGACAGTCATGTTCTCATTTCTTCATCAACAATAACATTATGTAATAGTGTTCGTCTCAGTTATTATATCTCAGTCATTATGCAGCCACCTATGTGAGCAGACAGTGTCTATGAAACGCTGTTTTTCCCGCATGGTCATACATTCTCTCCTGAAGCATGAGAACATTATTAAAGTGATTTAAAAAAAGGCACGTATCATGGCAAACAAATAGGCTATTCTTAATTTCTAAGCATTCATAAGAAAGGTTTTGTCTGGAGGTCTCAAATTAAAATTGAGGGAGAAGTCAGAAATCAGAATATATGAGGGATTCAATCAATAACTCACAGCTGTATGCCGCTGATGAGGGTCCCAAAGAGGCCCATCATGCCCAGGAATTCGATCCGGCTCAAGTTCTTCACTGTGTACTCTTGGCACACATTGGACACGGCATAGAGGACGGCACTGAGCAGCACCAAACCATCTCCCAGCACCACATCACTGGCTGCACACACAGAGAGACAGAGAGAGGTAGATAGACATGTTACAGGTTAATAATATAGAAACCACCAAGCAAGAGGTACAATGATATCGCCACCATTTAGGATCAGGACTCAAACAGCATAAACATCGTCAAATGTTATCAGGACCGCGTTTGTGCATTCAGAGCAGAAATGCAAAGATTTTTTTTTTCTGCTCACTCTGTTCACTCGTGTGACGTGCATGTGCCTGGTTATTTATGTGCATGGGTTGAGAATAATTAAACTCCATATGGGTGTGCGTAGCGGTGCTCAGCTCGGTGCGCACGTAGCGGCTGAAAACTTGACGAAGCGGTCCATTTAGCGGTTAATGGGCTCCATAAATGGAGCAATCTATAACGGACTATTTAAAAAAAGCAAAAAGAGGAGAGAGAGAGAGGAGGGGAGGCTAGTGGAGAAGGAGAGACGATGACAGGATCTGACTCACTGATGATGAAAGTTCAGGCGGGGAGAGACCGACCGAGCCAGCGTCATTGATCAATACCAGTGATGATGACAGGAGTGCAAAGATCTCATATTAAGTAAAAGTGCTATCACCACAATTTAAAAAACACTCTGTTACAAGTAAAAATCTTACTTGGATAAAATTATATTTTTTGTCCATTAATCTTGCCCTTCATGCGTTTTGTCATTCACTTTGGTATCATAGAAAAGCCAAAGAAATAGTTTTTAACCTTTTAAGTGTCGGATAATACATTCTAAATGAATTTAAATCCTATTTGAGCAGTGATCGTGGATTAGGAACATCTTTATCAATATGATTATTTTGTGTTAGACATTTCAGTCGATAAGTCCCCTTTCTATATTTTCATTAGATACTGCTCAACAAACTGTGATTAAGTTTCACATTAAGTTTCAGTACTTTACAGATAGTAATGATTTTCTTTATGTTTAAAGTGTCCTTACTGGATCCCTGGTCTCTTCCAGCCAGGATGTCGGCTCCCACCATGGCCCCCACCCCCAGCAAGCACACCCCCACGGCTACAAAGTGGACCAGCCTGTAGCGAGTCTTCAGGAAGAACCAGGACAGAACCATCAGCACGGGGACCACGAAGCAGTCCAGCAGCTGAAACACACAGGAACGGCACAGTGACTACCTGGCACTACATATATGGACTTGTTGGTAGAGGAAGATACGAAATGCTTTGTAAGTCAGATTACCGCTTAAAATACTATTTTCACTTAAAAGAAATACTACATTTTGAAATAATAAAAAGCTGTATTTTTGTTAATGACATTGACTTCAACCATATATGCACAGTAAATAACAGACTTCATCGGGTCACTGTCCTGTTTATGTTAAAGCTTCTGTTCACACAACCAGCACCCTGAGCTGATGCATCCGGACTGTTTTCTCTCACCTGTATACTTGTCAGCGTGGTGAACTGGTAGGCCTTCACAACTGCATAGTTTGCCTCGACATCTGCCAGACCCATCACCAAATACTTCCACCACTTGGTTTTTAGAATTTGCAAGATGTTCCTGTCACCTGTAGAAACCGAGAAGGTTTACTTCAGAGTACGAATGGTGAACGTATTTTTCCAAAAGCTACTTTTGAACAACATTTTTCACACATTCATGTTGTCTTTTTGGTGAGAAAATGCACAAACTGTCCCTTTAATGGCTTTACATACAAATAGACTAAATGTAGCATAATGACAAACAGTTCCATGCTGGTCTTGCAGATTTGCTTTGTGATTATTGTAGGGCAAAATGGCAGAATTTGTAGCAGCTTGTCCATTAAATTGTGCTATAATTTGCGACGATTTTTGTCTTATTTTATGATAAAACCCAATTAAAGCTGCTATAATCAATATTTGTTTATACTAACAATGTGCATTGTATGTGAAAGGTGTCGCTCTTAGTTTTGGTTCACTCTCACTGTTAATCCGTGTATTTTCCAGCTGCTGCAGTCAGCTGTTTTGTGCAAAAAAAAAAATCTCTAAAATCCCCCTATGCACTATAATAATATCTGCTTGGCAGCAAAAAGCAGACAGTTAGCAACTATCTGGAGAACATAATGGAGCATTTAGCAGCTAAAGAGCCAGGTACTCTACTCAGGACTTGGTTTAAAGAAAAACCTCAGACTGAATGTCAGTGTTTCTCTGCATCAGTTGTGTATTTTTACAGGTTGTTGCTGCTGCCCCCAAGTGGTCAGAAAACAATGTACTGCAGGTTTAAAAGATAAAAAGAGAACGATTACAAGTCCAGACGTGCTGACCTTTGCGTGTGCAGAGGATGGTCGTATAGACGAGCAGCAGCAGGGCGTAGTTGAAGAAGCTCTGCAGCATGGGCGTCTCCACCTTGGCATAGGCCAGGTACTGACAGCTCACTGCCGTGCCACAGATCAGCAGGGACAAGACCTGCCCTATTAAGATGGTCTTCAGCAGACGCCTGGAGGGTGAGGGAGAGCACCGCGCGTCAACTACATCGCAAAATGCAACGCAACAGCCCCACCCTTTGACTCTTTGTCTTTGTCAGAGGTGCTCCAAGGGAAAAGGAAGCCGAGTCTGGAGGCTTTACAAGTACAATTACATTCCAGAGCTCGCCTGGGTGTGGTCAGAAGTGTGCATTTACCGCACGTGTAACCACACCCAACAGTGATGTCACGGTGTACCGACACACCGTGGAGTACACTTGTACATCACTGCAACGAGATGACAAGTTAAACCACTAGAGATCAGTATAATAAAGAGTATACGGGGTGTGGAGGGGAGACACTACAGGTTAATGGGGCAAAACATTTTGGTAATAGACAGATCACCATGAAACTTATTATTATTATATACATTAACGTTTAAATATGCAAATCATGCATTCATTTATTTATAAGACTGATAAGTACTCACCATGTGAAGACATCCCGCCAGTTGTAACTGTACAAACCGCAGGCAAACCTCCACTTCCCACACAGTCTCTCCTCATCATGCCCTTCCATATCTTTGAGCGCTAAACCTAGGAGTAAAGAAAAACATATGAGAAATTACAGTCTTGTGGGGGGATTTGTGTCTTTAAGGCTTATTGTCCTTCATCAGATTAATGTCACCCAAAGAGAACATGGTACCAAATCTCCACAGGAATGTGATGAGGCTCATAATATGACTCCCATGGTCCACCAGAAATAGGACAAAGCATGAGTGCAAAACATGAATCAGACAACCTGCATAGGCTGCAGCACTGCACTTGGACGTCATCTAACTTGCAGGGTTGGTTTACAACACAGGCGGTGGCTCCATTAGTGAACATGTAAGCAGATTTGGGGAATATTTAACCAAGATAAGCCATAACTATGACATTTGATGCAAGCCGAATTTGAATAGAGCGCCTTTTAATCTGTAATATTGCGTTAAATGTGTTTAAACGGCCATTAACAAGTGGCTATAACCACAGCAATATTAAACTGTCACGTTTTCAATGCAGTTTGGTGTTGACAGCGTCATTCATCGGGCTTTCCTGAAACTACAAAGAGCTAAATATAACCGTAACGCAAGTACAAGCTATATTATGATCGAGTAAAAATACTGTACGTGTACATACGTTTTCTGTTTCCTCTTCAGTCATGATAAGTGTGGGTAAACTCTCCAGCTGGTAAGAAAGTCCATGCTTCTCACAAACGACCATCCACGTTTGTGTCTCAACCTAAGCGGGTAAGTCAACCTAGCCTCGTGCTGTCTAGCCCCGCCTTCCGCGCTCAGATTGGTCCACATAAAAAATTAAATGACGTCTGCACTGCGAAGTCAAACTTGGTCTGGTGCTGATGAGAATCAACATATATACTGTATATGTATATATATATATATCTATATGTATATGTGTATATATATGTATATGTATGTATGTATGTATATGTATATATATATATGTATAATATGACAATTTATATATATATAATGCATTGCATGCAACATTTGACAGAGAAGTTACACTTTGCTACACCTCAGGTAGCTCAGCCAATAATAGCCAAACAACAATATTATTATTAATAATAATAATAATAAAAACTAATAAAAACAATAATACTAATAATGCAGCTGAAAGTGCTTTACATTAAAGCATTAAAAACAGGCAACACAAATGAACTTAAAAAAAGAACACAGGTAAAGATAAAGGGTTTATAGTGGGTTAATAACTCCTGAAAGGAACCGTTCTGCACAATAAGTATTTTTACTTTTCACTCTTTACTTTTCAGACTTTTCAGTCTTTTTCAATTCTGATATTGAGTAAAGGATCAAAGTGCTTCTCCCACCACCAAGCAAATATGGCAAGAAACCTTTAATGAATCTTTAGCATTTCATTTCTCCAACTACAATATCAACTTAAAAAATTCTCACCAGAATTTTCATTTCATTCCTATGAACTGTTTTACCAAATATGTCCTTGTTCCTTCCTTATGTAACAGTTACAATCTTTCTTGTTGTGTGAGAAAGCATTTGATGGCCAGACAGAGAAAGAATGATAACAAACATTCTGATTGTAAGAAACAATAACTGTCCTTGAATCTGTGCAAATACTGTTTTCTGCCTTCCTGCTATACACCATGCACCAAGTTGCGCTGAGAGTGGAGTAAAGGTCATTAAAAAGTAGAAAGAAAATTATGAGGTAAAGCAACAGTTGCACTGGATGTGACAGTGGAAGAAGTATTCAAATCCTTTACTTAAGTAAAAGTACAAATACCATAGTCCAACAGTAAGTACAAGTCATGAATTCAAAATGTTACACAAGTATAGAGAAGTTTAATTAGAGAAATATCAGAATTAAGTACTGCTAAATGCCTCTGCCATATTGACCATATTGAGTATATTTTATTCTATTTCATAACAATATTCCACTACATCTCAGAGGGAAATACTATCTATTCCAGTACTTTGGACTGACAGCTATAGGCCTACTGATTATTTACAGATTCAGATTATCAATAACAAATATAGCTTTTAAACGACAATAAAAAAAACAACTATGTAAAGTATTTCAAATTAGTCCTGCATCAGCATTAGTGATGCTTACATATATATGCGTCAATAATTATAATATATAATAATGAGTACTTTTACATTTACTTAAGTATATATTGTATACATGTTTACCTCAGTAGAATTTTGAATACAGGACCTATTTCTTCACTGGTGTTTTTACTCAAGTGAAGGTTATAACAATTAAATAATAAGTGATGAATAAGTAAAGGGACATACGTTAAAGAATAAAATCAACACAATGGTTTTAACTGGTAAACGCCTCTGTTGTTTATCTATATTTAGAAAGAGTCCGCGATGTGAGAAGGTTAATCTCCATGCCTCCTGGAGATCTCGCGAGATTTTACGAGAGGATAAGTTGAGGGGAACATGGCGACGTCTAATTTGCTAAAGGTAGGACCCAGTTCAATTCAATTATTTTGTATTTAACGCTCGCTTAAAGTGCGTGTCAGTCGCGTGGTGTGATGTTGGCGTTTAGCTCCAAACTTCACGAACACTACACTGCACCTGTGCTGCCAGTGTTGACGTGAGCTCGAAAGCAGTGAAGTTACATCTGGCTAACATTAGCTACTTATCACTGATTTAAGCTAAATATAATAGCTACACCACAGCTAACTAAATATGAAGGAAATAGGCAAGACACGGTGAACCCGGAGGGACCGATAACGAACGTGAGACGTATCGTTAGCTTTAACCTGCCCTGATATATACTCTTATTATGTGTGTTAATGTCACACGCTAGCTACAAACCTCACATATCATCTGTCACTTCAGTGACACAGGAATCAACAGAAGACCAGCCTCTCTGAAAGACATGCTAAAGGCTGACAACAACAACTGTCGTAGCAGGTTGTGTGTGGACGCTAATCCCCAGCTGCTATCTTGCTAACTAAGTTTAGCTTTACAGGATCCTCGGGGGGAATGTGTCCTTTTAATTAAATAAAAAAATAACATTGCAGTCAAAACAGAAGACGTTTGCATTGTGTGTACGGTATGTGCAGACAGGCAATCACCCTGTGCATCAATTACTACCTCTATTCTGTTCTACCTTGCACTGTACTAATCCAAATACACTTTACAACAACTATAAGGATATAGAATACAGCAAGCAAATAAAATATGTTGAATCGATGTTGATCAGTCAAAAAGCTCAGTCTTATCACTATTCAAGCTATATGATTCAGTCTTAAAACAAATCTTAAGAACATTTCAGTGCAGTAAGTAACATTTCCACGCTCCTACAACATGCTGGAATAGTCTTAAAGCACGTATTGAGAAAATAAGGGCTTAACTCAGTACATTTTCTCATGTACTGTAGTCGGCTTTTGAGGTACTTGTTACTTTGTAACTCAATACTTCTAATTCGCTACAAATCAAAGGGAAATATTGTACTTTTTACTCAACTAGATTTATTTGATAACTTCATTTATTTTGCAGATTCAGATGAACAATACAATAAATGATGAATTATAATAGGTTAAGTCATTGCAATTAGCTTTAACATTAAAGTGATGAACACATTAATTCATCAATAATGATAATCCAGTGATATATTATTCTAATATGGGCCATTCTACATAATGATTATGTATGTACTTCTTTAACTGTAAGTAGGTTTTTCTGCTGATATGTACATTTACTTTAGCAAGAGTTTGAATGCTTGTATCAGAGTATTTCTAAGACTCGTGAAAATTCCCGCACACGTTCATGTTGCTTTGGTTAATGTTCACATCAGGTAGAACATGATTTAATATGTTAGTTTGGCATCTTTTAGACGCATAATGTGTACTTCACACCACAGCCTGATTCCCTAAACCTCTAAATTCAGTCAAGTTTAACAAAATACCCCCTGATGATGTCTGCTGGGAAAAGAAACTACAAAACAATAACAGAGCGCCTGCATTAAAAGCTGCGGCTGTGAATCGTTTTGTGTCCATTATGTTTATTAGGTTCTGTTGTACCGGTATACCAGAATATTGACGGTTATCATCATGTGTACATTTATCTACATATTGAAAAACGACGTGTGTGAGAGAGTTAAAGGTACAAACAGCAGCTAGATAGTTATCACACTATGAAGATCTAATACCGTTATAACCCTAGTTCTGTTCATACTGTCTTACTGTTTGCACACTGCACTGACAATACAGTGGAATCTCATCTAATCCTTCGTATACCGTTAAATTGTAACTTACCCTAATATCTAGTTGTTTTTGTGTTGCTGTCGTTGCCTTACCTTGGCATAAAAAGCTCATGAACAGTTAGAATCGAGTAGTTCACTTCCCTCCTGTCTGTTTTCAGAACAAAGGCTCCCTTCAATTTGAGGACAAATGGGAGCTGATGCGTCCGATAGTTCTGAAGCTACTACGGCAGGAGTCCGTCACCAAACAGCAGTGGTTCGACTTGTTCTCGTGAGTTTACTGTAATGCGTCTGCTGTCGGCTCAGGCATTGATGGTGAATGTGTTAAGAAAGGTCCTTCCTCATTGGTCCACAGAGACGTCCATGCTGTGTGCCTGTGGGATGACAAAGGTCCAGCTAAGATCCACCAGGCCCTCAAAGAGGACATCCTAGATTTCATCAAACAAGCACAAGCAGTAAGACCATAACGGACATTTGTGTGTCTTTCTAATTCTCCCCATCATAGACTGTTCTTCTTGTTTAATATCTGTCAATTAGACTCTGCAGGCTTTAATCAGCCCCGTGTTGTGTTTCTCAGCGGGTGTTGAGTCACCAGGACGACACGGCGTTGCTGAAGGCCTACATCGTGGAGTGGAGGAAGTTCTTCACGCAGTGCGACATCTTGCCCAAGCCTTTCTGTCAGCTGGAGATCACACTGATGGGCAAGCAAGGAAGCAACAAGAAGTCCAACGTGGAGGACAGCATCGTCCGCAAAGTGAGGAGGAGGAGGAGGAGGAGGAGTGGGCGACAACTAAACAAGCATGTTGTGCACGTCGTCGTGTTCTGACTGTGTGTCTCTCGGTCTCTTCAGCTGATGCTGGACACGTGGAACGAGTCCATTTTCTCCAACATCAAAAACAGGCTGCAAGACAGTGCCATGAAGCTCGTCCATGCTGAGCGGCTGGGAGAGGCCTTTGACTCCCAGCTGGTCATCGGAGTGAGAGAGTCCTACGGTGAGACACCAAACTCGCTATACCACAGCGTTGATGAATCCAAATGGCATTTAAGATGTTTTCAAAGAGTATCATAGTATCATATGAGCATGGACTCCCTAGTTTATCTGAATAATGGTTCCTTCTCCTTCACCATAGCACTCACAGCTACAGTTATAACTGCTAAATACTGCAGGAATGTGAGGACATCTAACTCAGGGCATTTAACTTGTTCAGTTTTAGTTTATTTCATAATTTGTGTTCTTCATTGTAAGAAGTTTCTTTGATGTCCCCATGACCTGTCTTTCTCTGCTGTCACTATCAATGCGGCTTAAATCCCTCGTGATTAGTATTAATCAGCTTTTATTTTCTGCCCTTCACCATGTGATGGCTGTTACATGTTGTGACTTCAACTGCAAGTTCTGCCGTTTTGAACTGTACATCTCTTTATCTCGATCTATATCTGAAGGCTGCAGACGCATGTTGACCTCTCCATATCTTTTTTTGTGCGTTTTGTCTCTGAGCAGTGAACCTGTGCTCCAACCCGGACGACAAGCTGCAGATCTACAGGGACAACTTTGAGAAGGCGTATATGGATTCAACTGAGAGGTTCTACAGAACACAGGCGCCCGCCTACCTCCAGCAAAATGGGGTCCAAAACTACATGAAATATGTGAGTTTCCGTGGCTTTGAGAAGAACTGGATGCTGCGTTCTGGTGGCCCGGTACTTCCTGTGAAAGTTGCTCACTGTATATATGTGTGTGTGTGTGTGTGTGTGTATATATATATATATATATAATAGAGCCAATGTTTCTCATCACTCATGGACTTTAACTGAAGCATGTTCTTCTCGCCAGTCTATCGAAAACAAAGCCATGAAGTTGAGAAATGAATATGTTTTTATGTTATTTATCTACTGTTGGTCAGTTGATAACGTGAAATTCTGCACTGTTTTGTAATCACTCTGTTTTGTAATCACTCTGTTTTGTAATCACTCCGCTCGCAACCACTCAGGAGTTTCTGTTTGCTGCTGCCAGCTTGCTCTCTGCTCATGCTGAAAGAAAAGAGCTTTCAGTTCTCACCGTAGCAAAGATAACACCGGCCGCTGAAACTTGACGCTTCTATTGAGGCTTCTATTGAGGCTCCTTTTCCCTGTTTTGATGATTGTGGCAAAACGCCAGTTGGATGAATCAAAAGAGAAAACAGTCGAGACCGGCAGCGTGATCCGCTGCGGTGGCTGATCTCATGCCTGGCCTCGCCACAGTATCTCTCTTACTCAAACAAAACGGAGGCGTTGTGTCCGTTAAAGCGCAGCAGGGCCACAAAGCTTTAACACTTTGTGTATTTGGTGTAGATCGAACACGGTTACTTCAATGACCTTTTCTTCCCCAGAGGTTTTTTTGTTCTGGAGGATTTTTCCACAGTAAGACCTTTTGAAGTAACCCAATTCTAGAATATTTTTTATGTGGATTTAGGAAATGTCTTTCTTTAACAACTCGGACAGATATATTCGTCATTAGGATTTGCTACATTCACCTATTTTCTCTAAGGTTTCCCTCCCGTTGTAACCGTCGATGGCCGTGCTGCGGCAAAATGTTTCTCTTATCGAACCATTTCCGAAAACAAAAATGACAAAACAAAACAAAACAAAGTACCCAGATAGGACAGAGGTTGAGTTTGAAGACATATCATTGAACATCAAATCATTTCTATAAAACCATATTCTTTTTGTGATTGCCAATGTGCTCATAGTTGCATTTACAGGCAATGGAAATTATTTTTTTATTACATTTTTTTATTTTGCTATAGATGTATAGAGTACCTTTCTCCGGGGTTTCATGCACACATTATTTTAATGCTTCACAACAGAAATAGATTCCGTATATTGTGTATGTATATAAAAAGCTTTTTAGTTTATTATCAGGTTTGAGATCTCGTTGAGTATTTTCTGTGTGTAAATGTAATAACATGCATGCACTGTGTTTTATCACCAGGCTGATTCGAAGCTGAGGGAAGAGGAGAAACGCGCGCTGCGATACCTGGAGACCAGACGCGACTGCAACTCTGTACAGGCAGTGAGTGTTCTACAGTTATGTTGTTATTTAATTACAATGTTATACGGAATGTTGTGCACTCTCTTCCAAAGTGCAACTCGTATTAATTCAATATTGATTTTTACAGCAGTATTTGCATAACATTATTCATTTTTTTAAAGCTGTCATTTTAAAAATAATTAGTTTTAACCTCATGTTGATGCATTTACACATTGTTTTTGATACTTAGATAACTCTTACACACAATACTTACAGCACATAACAAGCCACAAGCATATTTCCCAGAATTCTACATTTTATTCCTGTACTACATACGTCTCTCTTGTATTTCCGCTGCATTGTTCGCCCCTCTGTTTATGTTCCCAGTTGATGGAGTGTTGCGTCAATGCACTAGTCACATCATTCAAGGAGACCATTTTAGCCGAATGTCCAGGCATGATCAAACGAAATGAGACAGAGAGTGAGTACGGACGGACCGCTCCCACCAAAGGCACAGCCAGCTCAGGTTTGCACCAGGAAATAGCCCTGACCAAACCTTCTTACCCAGCATTGTGTTGTTGTCGCTACTGCTCTTGAATGAATGTGGGATGGTACACTGAGGATTCTTAATCTCTCAGAACCATGAAGCCGCTCAGAAATCGTTCTTTTTACCCCAAAGAACCTGCCTTAGAAATGTCACGTTTCTATGTTTTATACAGTATCAAAATCATCCAGTGATGACTGTCTGTACCTACATGACTGCATTGCAAACTGCTAATAACTAATTCTGCATACTACGGTATGCCAATTTGCCAAAATATAAACTAATACAAATTGTTGTCGTCCTGAAGATGATCAGACTAGATTCTTTTTTTATTTTGCTGCTGCTGAGTAGCTTTTAAAGTCACTTTGAGTATTGTTTCATTATGGTTATATATGTACAGTATATGTTTTGTTCAAGTTAATGTTTACAGAGCTGTAAAGAAAATGCTTTATCAAGTATTGCAAATATTTTACTCCCAACATTTAGCCAAATACATTTCAGTAAAGATACAAACCTTTTTTGATACCTTACTTTGAGAAATATAACCATGTTTTTATTTTTATTTAACAAAACAAACCAAAGTACTTAAATAAAATACAGTCTATAATTTGCAGGTGAAAGGTGCCTAAAATCCACTTTATCTTCTTAAAATAAGCTTTAACATTTTAGTTCCAGACATTTTCATGATTCAAATGTAAATTACTATAATAAGCGATCTTAACATTATGCTGCTTATGTAATAGTTTGATTTGACAGATTGGACAAAGGGAGTCCGCAGTAATGGATTTTAAAGTAGCTCATCACCTGCTGGTTTCATGCCGCACAATTATAAGCTCAGCATTTAATATGTCGGATCAACTGCTGCCGTCACCTCTTCAAGCGCTAACTTTGCTTTTCCCTCCACCACAGAGCTGCACCTGATGTTCTCTCTTATGGACAAAGTGCCCAGCGGCATCGAGCCCATGCTGAAGGACCTGGAGGATCACATCATGAGCGCCGGCCTGGCTGACATGGTGGCCACGGCAGAGACGATCACCTCCGTGAGTGTCAAATACACATGTTTCTAAAATAAAAAAAAAATTAGTTCTTCCTCTTAGCTGTAGTTCTATTTGTCAGTCTAGTGTTGGAGATGTCGGTGTCCTTTCGAAGGCATATAATGGAACTAGCTGGCACTCAGCTTGTGGTGCTCAAAGCGCCAAAAAAAACAAACTCAGCAGCGTATCTCTTTTCAGAAATCATGACCCTGTTACTCAGGAACATACACAGGCGGTGTTGTGAGAAGTTTCATGTAGGAACTATTTTCTCTCTACCGGACTACACCCACCAACCATATCACCGTGCAGAAGGACGCGTGCACATATGCTCAATACCGCTAGCTCATCTAGCACCATTAGGCGAGCTAACGTCACAGCTCAGGCGAGGAGGACGCAATTAATATGACCATGTCGCGCTGTAACGAGCACAAGCCTTTTGTTCAGGAGTAGGTGTAACTTTTACTGTCTTGTCTCATGCATAATGCACTTATATGCTTGTTTACACACACACACACACACACACAGGCTCATCACATTGACCGATGTCACCTTCTGTTCTTTGTTTCAGGACTCTGAGAAGTATGTGGAGCAGCTGCTCACCTTGTTTAACCGCTTCAGTCGGCTGGTGAAAGAAGCCTTTCAGGACGACCCGCGGTTCCTCACAGCTCGAGACAAAGTGAGCTGAACTTTTACCAGCATGGTGTCATTGTGGTATACGCTGGTCAGAAGATGTTTGAACTGATCACAGTCCTGTTATCCACACTTCTTTGCAGGCATATAAAGCTGTTGTGAATGACGCCACTATATTTAAATTAGAACTTCCCCTGAAACAGAAAGGGTAAGAGATGCTCCTTCTATCAAATTCAGTCTTTGCTGAAGGCGATAATGTCTGACCGCTCTAGTTTTCCTCTCGCGTGTTTACAGGGTTGGTCTGAAAACTCAACCAGAGTCCAAGTGTCCAGAGCTGCTGGCCAACTACTGTGACATGCTCTTGAGGAAGACCCCACTGAGCAAAAAGCTCACGTCTGAAGAGATAGAGGCCAAGCTCAAGGAAGTGGTACGTTTCAGGAGCCCTGGCTTCATTAGCCCCTTGGTTAGCATTGTAACGAGAAACGCGTAGAGTTGGTAGGTCTTGGGCCGCATTTTAGTTCATGTATGTGCTGCTAACTAAGCTTTTAATCTGAGCTTCAGTCAACATCTGTGTGCTCTTTTCTTTGCAGCTGTTGGTGCTGAAGTATGTGCAGAACAAAGACGTGTTCATGCGCTACCACAAAGCCCACCTGACCCGTCGACTCATCCTGGACATTTCAGCAGACAGCGAAATAGAGGAGAACATGGTGGAGTGGCTCAGGGTGAGATCCGCGTGTGTGTGTGTGTGTGTGTGTGTGTGTGTGTGTGTGTGTGTGTGTGTGTGTGTGTGTGTGTGTGTGTGTGTGTGTGTGTGTGTGTGTGTGTGTGTGTGTGTGTGTGTGTGTGTGTGTGTGTGATGAGTGAGAGTATACCTTCTACTCATTTATTTTACATCAGAAACATTAACTGTAGCCAAAAACTTGAAGTATTTAATTTACCACCTGTAAAACAAACTGTCTATCTGTGGTGTCGTGTATCCTAACAGGAAGTAGGAATGCCAGCGGACTATGTCAACAAGCTTGCCAGGATGTTTCAAGACATCAAGGTGTCAGAGGACCTCAACCAATCTTTCAAAGAAATGCATAAACACAACAGGCTTGCTTTACCAGGTAAGCGATAGAAGAGCGTCTCACTCACACGTAAAGGGATAGTTTGGATGTTTTGATGCGGGGTTACCCCTTTAATATACAGTACATGGTGCAGGAGATAGTTCACCATAAAGGCTGGAGTGCAATGGCGTCTCTGTGCCCTGCCAACAAATAATCCAGCACATTTACATTAGATTACATTTTTTATTTAGCAGACGCTTTGATCCAAAGCGACCTACAATAAGTGAGTTCAACCGAAAGGTGCAGTGATCACGCAAATGCATAACCTTCATCAAATATGCTGATCTACCTTAAGTGCTCCATTCCAGGAAAATAGGAGATGGAAAGGTTTTTTTCAAAATAAATGTTAAGGTGCGGCCTTGAGTTGTGACACAGATGAGTTTTCAGTCAGTGACTGAGGATGTGCAGAGTAATGTATAATTCGATTATAACCAAAATGTGACTGTTTTACACTTTTGTTTTAGTAAAGATTAAACAAACAAGATATGATGTGTTGTTCACCAGGCTTGCTGTTTCCTCCTGTTTCCTGTCTTTATGCAAAGTTCACTTCTAATCATATCTTGGCTATAGCTTCATATTTAGTCCGAAAAAAATAAATGACAAAACTTGACGACAGAACTTAAATGCTGATGTTGAATCCATGAAATAATGACAAACTATTTCCACCTCTTTTGCTCAACACTGTATTTCTTCTGAAGTCAAAGACCTGCAAACTGTAAGCAAATGTCATGCAACCACGATGTCTCTGTGTGTTCCCCTCGCAGCCGACTCGGTCAACATAAAGATCCTGAATGCTGGAGCGTGGTCGAGGAGCAGCGAGAAGGTCTTCGTCTCTCTACCTACCGAGCTGGAAGATTTGATACCGGAGGTCGAAGACTTCTACAAGAAGAACCACAGTGGCAGGAAGCTGCACTGGCATCACCTCATGTCCAACGGCATCGTGAGTACAACAGCAGTGCAACCCACAACAGGTCTGTTTTGCTTGTCTCTTCGGGAAAGAAGCTGGGAAAAGTGTCTGAACGAAATGTCGTTCCTCCAGATAACCTTTAAGAACGAGGTGGGCCAGTACGACTTGGAGGTGACCACCTTCCAGCTGGCTGTGCTGTTTGCCTGGAACCAGAGGCCCAGAGAGAGGATCAGCTTTGAAAACCTCAAGTTAGCCACTGAGCTGCCGGACGCCGAGCTGCGACGCACTCTCTGGGTAAACGGATAGCGTGTTGTAAGAGGAATAAACGATGAAGATAAATCTGGTGATTTGGTTCCATCGTGATTGTCACAAATGTGTTTTTTGAAGTACAGATGCAGTGCTGTAAGTATTGTGTTTTTATATTTGACGTAGCTTGATTTCAATCCGTTTTATTGATCAGATTATTTGTTTTTACTGCTTCAGTCTCTGGTGGCGTTTCCCAAACTCAAGCGGCAGGTGTTGTCGTACGACCCGGTGGTGTCTTCACCCAAAGACTTTGCAGAAGGAACACTATTTTACGTCAACCAGGAGTTTTCTCTCATGTAAGTAAAAGTCATCGGTTCTGGGACCCCCCCCTTCCACCAAAGTTGCAACATCCTCACAAGTAAATCTTTTACAGGTTTAACAAATCAAAATAAATGTCATACTAGTGACCCACCATCATTCTCGGGCCTGCAAATTGATCTGCATATCACTTTTGTGCAACACGCCCCTGGTCGTTGAGTGCTCATCGTGCAAAAGAAATATGTTTTCCCCCGTGGATTTCCTTTTGTTACCTTTTTAAACATGTTCATGAATTTAATTTGCATCTAATAGAAAAGTCAGTATAAACTACAGCGATGTTGTCTGCAACTGTAAACCTGTATTCTACATTGATTTGTTTGTGTTTTTATTTAAACTCTACAGAAAAAACTCAAAGGTTCAGAAAAGGGGGAAGATTAACCTGATTGGTCGGCTGCAGCTCACCACAGAGCGAATGAGAGAGGAGGAGAACGAGGGCATCGTCCAGCTCAGGATACTAAGAACACAGGTACAGATATGAGCTCGCAGCATGCAGGTGAAGATACTGCAGGTCTCGCTTATTATGTAACACCACCTGCTGAGAATACATGGTTTCACCTTCCATTTCCCACCGCGGACTTTCAACAGACACCCTTGTTTGTGTTGGCTACAATACAATCCATCCGTCTCACGGTTTCACTTTGTGACCAGTGTTGTGTTTGTGTTTCCACTCTCCAGGAGGCCATAATCCAGATCATGAAGATGAGGAAGCGCATCAACAACGCCCAGCTGCAGACGGAGCTGGTGGAGATCCTAAAGAACATGTTTTTACCACAGAAGAAGATGATCAAGGAGCAGATCGAGTGGCTGATAGATCACAAGTACATAAAGCGGGATGAGACCGATTTAAACACCTTCATCTACATGGCATAGCACAGCACAGCGGGATGACTCGCGTTGACTTTGGTTTCAGTGGATCAGGCCTGATGGACACTAGGATATTTCCAGGCTCCCCGTCCTCTATTTAAAATTACAATCCATTCTTGTGCAGGGAGGCATGAATTTAAGACTGAGACCTATTTAACAGAAATGGAACTTCCTGCCTTAAAGTTGTACAAAGAAAAATAATGATTGCAGTGGGAGTCTGCACCAAGTGGTTCTAACTGTTTTTAGTTTGAGGGAGTTTCCTTTCTGTCCAGATGGGGCTGTTCATTTGTTAATTGTGGTGTGTCGTCTGGGCAGCTACTACTACACTTGTGCAAGTCTCAACGGCATGCCGACAGGAAAAGCTGAGGAACTTTGGATCTCGAAATATCTGCAGTCCAGTTTTCATTCCACGTCAAACACCAAGACCACCCGAACCTCGAACAAAACGCTGCCCTCTTACCGAGCCAGCGGGTTTGTGCTGTCGTAGCCCTCTGCGGTCGCAGCTAAAGTGATCAAACACTTAATCCGGACATTCAGTGTGTATAAAGAGCCAGATAAGCACTTCACAGTTTGCAGGACTGAAGCAGACGGCCAACTCAAAACCCCGCCAGGCCTCTCTCTGTCCTTGGGTAAAAAATAAATCAAGTAGCATATTGCTATAATCCAGAATCCATTTACCTCGACAGAACGTACCCAGGGACAAAGGTGGTGTTGGGAGTCGAGCTTGGAGCTCAGATCATGTTTGTGACAGCTCTCTTTTCTGCAAGAAGCCTGGGGGAAGAAGCTGAGGTCAGTATTACACGTGGTAAATACTACTCGGCTTTAGCAGAGTGTACCATGAGATGTGAATAATGAAATAAACAGCACCTTATTATAAAAACAACAGGCTTGTCATTCATCCTATATAGCTCAGCTGAACATTTCCCCGCAATTCATTTTTTTGCATATAAATTAAATCGTTAATATTTTATCTTTCAATATGATTTTTTTCTAAAAGGGCACTTAAAGTAATAACCAAGAGTCGTATGAGAATATTCATTACACTCATGTCTGTGGTAAAGTTACAGTCGAATAGCTTAGTTTAGCATAAAGACTGGAAATATGGGGAAATGGCTAGACTAGCATACAAATTGTCACTTTTGATTTAAATAGTGAGCTTTAGAGGAGCTGGTAGAAGGAATTTATTTATTTTTTCTACAATTGAACAAAGCTAGATTAGTTGTGGAATCCTCAATGTCTCCAGTAGCACTTCATGGAAAATGATCACCAAAGTATATATTTAGTACACAAAAATAGTAATTAAATAGTAGGGAAATGTCTGAAATTGTGAAAGAAAGGAAACTAACCTGGAGCAGGAAAGAAATGAACACTTTCTATGACGCCCATATCTATAATGCATTAGGAACATGTATAGTTAAAGTTGTAAACACTCATGAATATCGTTATGCTTTATAACAATAGAAACACATGGTAACACGTTTTTTGATTACCTGCGGAAATGAACATTTATGTTATAACATGTGTGTCGTTCTTGCATAGATTTAGCAGTTAAATGACAACATTGATGCCACTCTCATAATTGATTTGTTGAATGTGAAGCTGGTTAGCTTATATTAAGAGGAAACAGCTAGCCTGCATCTGTCCTGCACATCTACACCTCACTAGTTAACACATTATATCTCATTTGTTTAACTCTTGCAAAAAACCAAGTGTAAAAGCAAGAATTTGCAGTGTTGCTTGGGTTATGTGAGGGAAAGTAAAGGTACTGGTTGCCTAGGATGGGATAGATCATCTGAGCACTTTGGATATCTGCACCACATTTCATGGCAATCTATCCAACAGTTGTTGAGATATTTAACTAAAAGACTGAATCTGCTGGTGCAGATTGAGGAACAGTCGGGATCGTTAAAATCAGGATTCAACAGCTGTTGAGATATTTCAGTCTGGACCAAAGTGGTGGTCTGACCGACAGAAAAACATCCCGAAAGCCAAAAATCGTTCTGTATTCATTCATCTCAAGATGAACAGTTCATCTGAACAAAGTGCACTGCGTATCTGGACGACCATGATCAAAATGAAGCCAGTCTTAAAAGGCAGACCCTCATTAATTTGGAATGGCTCGTTAAAAGGAGAAACTAAACCACCTCTGAGGATGTCGTGAGACAAGTGACGAGGAAGGTCGGAGACGATGGAGAGGGACCACAGAAGGAGGAGAAAAGGAGTCGACTTGACCTCATCCAGTATGAAAAAGAGTCGGCGTCCACTTCAGCAGACTCTGGTAAGCTGATCATGTGAAACTGCTGTTGGAAATGTATCCCATCATCAGTTTACTGAACACGGGGTTGAGACAGTGCTGGAAGATGAACTCCGATCTTTAGCAGAAATGTACATCAGCTGGGGTGTTGGTATATTGATCTAAATAGACTTCAATTCACCTAAATTACAAAGAAAAACACATGTTCTCCCTCTTTTAATATCTATTTCTGCAGATAGTTCCCTCAGGTTTTGAAATATCTATCTCTGAGATTTTTGCATTCACCTCGTTGCAACAGAGGATTTTCATTTTTGGTGCTGATATGTCAAAACTTGAGACCAACGTATCCGCCTGACAGCATACTTTTATGCCGATATTGTTATCCGAGCAAGTAAAAAACAAAAACAAAAAAACTATGTTGGCCGATATTGAGAACATGTCATTGTTAATCACAACAAATTCAAAACTGATCGGCTATAAACGATGAGCTATTCCTTTAACTAAGAGGCAGCAGAGCAGAAAAGACTATTTTTGTCATTTAGTTTGAAGGACATTTTGTCTACATTGGTGTTGTGATTGTCAACAAACTGATGTTCCTCCGTTTCCTTTCCTCGTCTGTAGAAAGCTGCAACACATCTGTGGAGGATGTGAGCAAGAGAGGCGATAAGAGGAAGGACGTCACTGATGGTGACAGACCAAACAGGAAGAAGATCAGGCTGGACCTGAAGGAGGCCTCTGGACCTAAAGAGACTGAACAAGACCCCAAACAGGGCACAACAGGTCAGTAGCTTGGCTTTATTATGATCAGTGTAAAATTATAATTTAGATTAGGTGTAACAAATGTAGGAGGGATTCATATTGGAGTTTAGGTAACATATAGTTGCCGTTACTCACCAATGTATGAAAATAAAGAATGTGTTTGCCTGTTTAGCACTTGAGGCCAAATGCTTACAGCTGGACAAACTCGGCGAAGGAGGATGTGGATCTGTATTTGCTGGCTACCGCAAAGCAGATTATCTACCTGTAAGTGTTACACACACACACACACACACACACACACACACACACACACACACACACACACACACACACACACACTTAGGAAGACGTTGCATTTATTTCCTGGAGATAACCCAACCTTAACCTGAATTGAACCAAATGTTATTCACATCCCAGAGAGTGAAATAGAGAGTGAATATTAATTTTGACTACTTTCTGTTGTTTTATAGACTAACAACCTATTAATCAAAAACAGCATTGATAAATAAATCGAAAATTAAATAAATAAATGTTTGTTGTAGTCCTTTGTGGAATACATTCTGGTTCCAATTCTTCTCATTATATAGCACAAGTGAACTCAATCTACTTTACATTAAAAAGCCATTAAACACTAAATATATGTATATAAAACCTAAAAACCTGTTTCACTACCTATCAGAGACGCAGCTATAATCTACTACATGCAGGCACTTCACCAAATACAACCAGGAATCACTCAAAAATGTTTGTCCAGGTTTAATTGTGATCAATAAAAATAACAACAACAAAAACTTGAAATTCTTTGTTATTTTCTTTCCCTTTCTTACCAACTGAGCTGCATTGGAATTCTACATTAAACCTTGTAGATGTCACCTGGACACAGATATTCATCAAACAAGCATGAAGCACAGCTGAAGGCCCAATAGTGTAATAATCCTCTACCGTGTAGTTTGGGTTGGCGGGCTGAATGCGGAGCTCAGCTAAGATCCAGATGCCGTTGGTTAGCTTGAGGGACTGGTAGAGCATGTCCTGGCCTTCCACGTTCCTCTTGGCAATGGTTTTTTTACTTTATTTAAAAAAATGCATTGTTAATGTTTCTCCATTTTCACTTTATAACTGTGTTCTTCCCTGCCTTTTGCTGGCACAGTGCAGCATTATAATGTGTTGGGCATATTACTGTTATCTCATGATCAGTGGAACGATGTTATAACATTGGCAGGAATGTGTATTTCTTCACATGCAAAAACCACAAATGTCAACCGCATGGCGTTGCTAGATAAAAATGAGGTGATCACCTAAAGTCAGTAGGATAGATAGGACCAAAGTTCAATCCATCCAACAGTTGTTGAGATATTTCAGTCTGGACCAAAATGGTGGCTTGACAGACAGAACAACATTGCCAACCAGAAAGCAAAGAATAGTTTTGCATTTATTCCTTAAAATGTTTGACTTTAGATCAATATGAATAGTTCATAAAAACAACCTAAGGGCATTTCAATAGGTAAAATCATCCAGATGACTGAGAGGGAGTCAATATCAAGCATTGTATGCTTGTGTATTTTATGCATTGTATGAATTGTTTCAGTGCCACCTATACAAATATACACACAATTCAAATAATGCACTAAACACTAATTTGCATATTAAGGAAATAAGAACGGTACGGTTGTTCTATCATGACCTCATGATACAGAACAACTCATTGTGTTCCACATTCTATTCACCACATATTAAGAACACACACATTGTCAAATTCATTCAGTTCAAGCATTGATTCGACACACTCGTTGCTCTGAAGTTATCGTGTATACCTATATATATAAATAGTTCACAACTATATCAGCATGAGTTTAGCATATATATCAGCAAAAAGTTCAGCTTCCGGAGAGGATGACACGACTAGAGGGGTTAAAAGAAAGACCAGTCCGGAAAGTGAACCCCTTTTCAAAAGGAAGAGGCTTTCAGAAAGTAACGACTCAACCACCTCTGAGGAATACTTCAGTGCGAGAGGAGTGAAGAGGAACACCACAGAACCTTTGGAGGGAGAACCAATGAAGAAGAAGGAGAAAAGGGGAAGACTTGACCTCAACCTGTTTGGCAAGGAGTCGGCATCCTCCTCAGTGGAGTCTGGGAAAGGTAAGCTGATCATGTGAATCTGCTGTTGGGAGTGTGTCCAATCATCAGTTTACTAAACACGGGGTTCAGACAGTGGTGGAAGATGTACTCACATCTCTTACAGAAATGTACATCAACTGGGGTGTTGGTATATTGATCTAAATAGACTTCAGTTCACCTAGATTACAAAGAAAACAAATTATCCCTTCCCTCTAATGGTATCTATTTATGCAGATAGTTTGGATAATTTCTCCCAGGTTTCCTCAGGTTTTAAAAGATCTGTGTCTGAGATTTTTGATTTCACTCAGGTGTGAAAGAGGAATTTCATTTTTGGTGCTCACAGCATCAACAATTGACATTTTAAAATTCAAAAGCAACATCTCTTTCCAAAAAGGTGCCCTGGATGGATAATCTATCGAACACACTATAGTTTCATTTGGACTATTTCTTTGGTAGAAGATTGGTCCAATAGATACTGATTACATTGAGGCTTGTAGATTATCCAGAGTAACAAGGAGCCTGTTTTTGGAAATAGATGTTGCTGTTAAATGTTTCATTGCTGTGAGCACCACAAACTAAATTGCATTCACCTTAATTGTATTGAGCTGGAGACAGATATGTCAAAAAATGGACAAATAAAATGACCTGCTTGGATGGATTCCACTGGAGGACAGTGAGAAATGTTATTTTTATTGAGGTTTTGGCAGGCAAACTATTTTTGAATCTGCCCATTTTGTCATTTCGTATGGAGGATGTCTATTGTCCACGTTAGTGCCTATGATGGTCAAGCTGATGTTCCTCTGGGTGTTTTTCTCCTCTGTAGAACACTGCAATACATCTGTGAAGGATGTGAGAGTCAGTGAGAGGAAGGCCGCCGCCGATGGTGGACCAAAGACAAAAAGTAAAAGGAGGCCATACCCGAAGAACACCAGACCGTCTGTAGATGTCTTAAGAGGTCAGTATAGTGTTGTTACTATTGCCTCGCTTTTGCTGCTTTGTCTGTCAAAGCACTTTGTAAACTCTGTTTTTAAAGGTGCTATATAAATAACGTTATTATTATTAAATGTAAGGTTTGACCTCATTTTAGTGTAAGATTAGGATTTATAAGTATAACAGAGGAGGGATTCATATTAGTGCTTAGGTAGCATATAATTGGTGTTACTCACAACTGTATTAAAACATAATATGTGTTGGTCTGTTCAGCTGAATTTGAGGCCAAATACAAACAGCAGGATCAGCTTGGTGAAGGAGGATGTGGAACTGTGTTTGCTGGCTATCGCAAAGCAGATAATATACCTGTAAGTGTTACACACACACACACAATCTTGCACACACACACACACACACAATATGGTCAGGGAGTGCTAACACAAGTCTTGTTTGTATCTCATAGGTTGCCATCAAACACATTCCCAAGGACAACATTTACTGCAAACACGTGGTGAGAGAGCAACACCTGCTGCTGTTAAAATCTTCTGTATTCAACACTGCACTCTTTTTCTGAATGTATTATGGATGAATCATGGTTCTCTCTCATCCTCCACTCTGTTGTGATCTTTCAGAATAAAACTGGGAAGCAGCTGTCCGTGGAGGTTGCCGTCATGTTGAAACTGGCGGACAAAACAAGTGGATCAGTGGGGACGTCAGCACCCGTGTCTCTATTGGACTGGTACGATCTTGACCAGGAGCTGATCCTGGTAATGGAGAGACCGATCCCCGCCAAGGACCTACTCGCCTACATCAACGGCAACGGAGGCTCCTTACAAGAGCAGGAGGCCAAGGTAAGCTGCTGAAGGATCCTTGTGTGTCTTTAACTTTTTACAGGAACTGGGAGGCTATACCTAAAGGTTTTATTTTTTAAATTTAAGGTTTATTTTCCTAGTCTTTAGATCATTGTTTCTGTTGATCATGGTAACATTGTATTCACCAAAGCAATTGTTCTGATGGATCAAGAAACAGTAGTGGAGGCAGTCAAACAGGTTGTAGACAAAGCTCCAGGTCAACTAAAGTTATTTGGAGGAGAAAATAAATGGATGAGGTTTTTACGTGCATTTCAATTTCTATGGCTTAAAGATGCTTTTAGAAACTTTGTGTTTTGTATTTGTAGTCAGCTCAGAGTCACAGCCATGAAAACATGTCAAACCATCCTCCTCTGTGATCCCTCATCTCTCTCTTTTTGTCTGTCAGATCATACTGAAACAGCTGATAGATGCAGCAATTGACCTAGAGAAGCAAAAGATTTTTCACCGGGACATTAAGGTTGAAAACATCTTGATTGAGACGAGCTCGGACGTCCCGCGAGTTCGCCTCATTGACTTTGGTCTGAGCTGCTTCGTCAAGAGAGGAGCCTGTTATCGCGTCTTCTACGGTAAGATGTCTGGCTTTACACCTGCTCTTCAATAAATTACCCATCTGTAACTTTTACATTTAGACACAGCTCCTCATCCTCATCCTCACCGTCTTATTATGTCTGTATATTCTAGGTACTCCTGCTTTCATCCCCCCAGAGTGGTTTTATCATCATAGATACACAGCCGGACCCACCACAGTGTGGCAGATGGGAGTGGTCCTCTTTGAAACACTCCACAGTGATGCAGATTTTCAGACCACCGAGTTCTTGAGCAACCGTGTGAGAATCAGCGAGACGCTGTCCAAAAGTAAGAAAAACATACTCATGAACATGTCAGCAGAAACATATCTGTTGACATTCTGATGGATCACTGTAGCCATCGCCCTCACCTTTCTTCTCCTTCTTTCTCTCCAGGTTGCCAGGATTTCTTGAGAGGATGTTTCACCGAAGACCCCAAACAGCGTCCTACCCTGGAGCAGCTGAGAATTCACCCATGGCTAAAATAAACCGAACACTACACACGGACACACGGACACCAACCCAAACTTGTCATCCAAATTTTAACCCTGCTCTGCCTCTTTGACAGGAAGGAGAACGTGATGAACTCCTTCCTCATCATTCTGCAGGACAAGGTTATGCGACAAAAGAACATCCTGTTAGTAATTGGAATTATTATACTCATCCTCATCCTCACCGTCTTATTATGTCTGTATATTCTAGGTACTTTCATCCCCCCAGAGTGGTTTTGTCGTTGGAGATACAGAGCCGGACCCACCACAGTGTGGCAGATGGGCGTGGTCCTATTTGAAACACTCTACAGTGATGTAGATTTTGAGACCACCGAGTTCTTGAGAACCCGTGTGAGAATCAGCGAGACGCTGTCCAAAAGTAAGAAAAACATACTCACGAACATGTTAGAACACTACACACAGACACACACGCACGCACACCAACCCAAATTTGTCATCCAAATTCTAACACTGCTCTGCCTCTTTGACAGGAAGGAGAACGTGAGGAACTCCTTCATCGTCATTCTGCAGGACAGGGTTATGCTAGAATATACAGACATAATAAGACGGTGAGGATGAGGATGAGTAAGAAAAACATACTCATGAACATGTCAGCAGAAACATATCTGTTGACATTCTGATGGATCACTGTAGCCATCGCCCTCACCTTTCTTCTCCTTCTTTCTCTCCAGATTGCCAGGATTTCTTGAGAAGATGTTTTACCAAAGACCCCAATCAGCGTCCTACCCTGGAGCAGCTCAGAATTCACCCACGGCTAAAAAAAAACTAACACTACACACAGACACACACACACGCACACCAACCCAAACTTCTCATCCAAATTTGGAATTATTATATTAATATTATTTAATGTCATGTATAAGTGTGATTCAAATACTAATGCTGCTCTCTCTCTTTGACAGGAAGGAGAACGTGAGGAACTCCTGCTTTTGCAGATATTGTAGCACACCCAGCCGTCCGAGGAGAGGGGATCTCTCTCTGAATTGCCTTTCCCGAGGTTTCTTCTCATTTTCCTGCAATCAGGATTTTGGGGAGTTTTTCCTCGTTTTCTTAGAGAGCTTGGGCTGGGCCAAATTATTCAGCATATAATCTGATATTTAACACTGAACAATGAAAATAAATTTGACTTTTAAATGAACTTTTAAGCTCTTTCCTCCATTATAGTGAAAGACACATGGTATACGAATAAATAATATTGACAGCAATGATCTTGAAAAAATTAATTATAAGTGAATCAGGATTTGTAGATAAAGGACACATAGAGTGTTGTTTACTTTTCATTGAACATTTTCGGCCTGATTAAAAGTGTTTCAGCTGTACGGTCAAATAAAGGCAAAAAAGCCTTAAAAAAGATCTTTCAAAGCAAAGGTACAAGGAGCTTTACACAATAATCATGATCAAAACATGATTATATTTTAAAATAAGTTCAGGGAATTACTAAAAAAACTACAAAAAAAATAAATAAAAAATGAGAACTCAACAAACAAAATGGATAAGACACTATAGAGCAGGAAACCAATAAAACATGGGGTTCATGTAAAAGTGTGATTTAAAATACTCAGATCTTCAAGCAGGGAGCTCCAGAGCTGAGAGGCCCTGACTGCTGAGACCCTGGACTGTGGTCTCGATCCAGGATTTAGGAGCAGCCAGAGAGTCCTGCCTCTGAGGCAACAGTGTGTTAGTATGTAGGGGAGCATAAATTCCCTGTAGATGTTTTAAACATCATCAGAAAAATATAAAAATCAATCAACCCTAAAACTGACCGGCAACCAATCAATAGAGGCAAGATATGAGAAATGTGATCTTGTCTCTTTGAATTTGTAAACAAAACACCGAGCAACTGCATTTTGTATCAGGAGGCGTGCAATTGTTGAGAGTCTTAAAGTTCACCTTTTATGCAAAAGGCACTTTTTCATGTTTTTTAAACGTAAATATGTGTCCCCAGTGTGTCAGCAGAGCCCCAGAGTGTCACGAATGAACCCTCTCTCTCTTATTCTCCTGCTCCATCTATCTGAAAACCTGTGTAAAAAGGAACTGATCAAAATAGGGTGCAGCTAGCTTCAATTGTAGGTCCACAGGCTGAAGTAATGTAGTAACGTTAGCTTAAAGAGAGAGAGATTATATTAGTAAAGCAAATAGCAAATATTTACCGGAACAAAAGAGTCAGAGAAAGCTTTAATCTAGCTTGCAGATATTTATTTCTCTCCGATTCGGATCAGATTGTTGTTGGAACGTGTGCTGTGTTTAGCACTAACCATCACCGTGAAAACCGAGCTAATTAGTGCAGTGTGACAGAGCTGACACGAAAGCACTCAGGACTTCTCTATTTATTAATGTTGTCAGTTAGAAACTTCATTTAAACCTTACAATGCCTCCACATCTTTCCTGACTTATTGGTATTTTCCAACATTTAAATCCAGCAGAGGACTGTAGGTTGTTAATAGCAGTTATGCTTAGGTTGCTGGTTCAACTTCGTCTTTGTGGCTGTACTTTTAATTGGTGCTTAATGAGTTTGAACTCAGAATCGAAAGATGTGAAGAGACTCATTTTCAAAGCCATGGGTTTCATTGTTTGATGACTTCAGACAAAAAGAAGGCTTGTCCACGTTCAGTTGTACATTAAGTTGCTGGAGCACAACCATTGAGAGCTGTCAAATGCTTGTGCCACAAACACCGAACACCTCCGTTCTTATTATTATGGAAAGCTGAGTCATTAAAATGTAAATCTGCAGGGCACTGTTATTGTGCCTTAAATGACAGGAGACAGGTTTTCCCAGTTCTTTATTCATCCAGTGTTTAAGTGTTACCACCTATAATTATATGTCCACTATAAAGATGTTGCTCTGTGCTTGTTGCCTCCTGTCCCTCATAACTGCACACAAGGCTGGATTTACCTTTTAGGGGCCCCCTATTGACCACCTGAGCCCTGTGCATTGTGTGTGTACAAGGTCACCTCTAAGGCCCCATTATGTGCACAGCTTTCTTTAAATGACAACTTCATTTGACCAGAGACCCAAAAAGCAAATCAGCACTTTTATACCGGTACACTACCTGGCCCCAGGGTTCTGAACGACAGTTAGCTAGTGCTCATTTCATTGTGACCACAGTATAAACTGATTTAAGCTAAAATAATGAAGTGATTTTACTTGGCTGACCCACTAATCTTGCTTTGTAATACAGGCCCCTGGTGATTTGTGTTAGTGGTGTTAATCTATTTTCACTAGCTTTTCTTATCATCCACTGTAATGTGACCCGTCTCTGCTTTGTTTATACACACACACACACACACACACACACACACACACACACACACACACACACACACACACACACACACACACACACACACACACACACACACACACACACACACACACACACACACACACACACACACACTTTGGTCAGGAAGTGCTAACCAAAGTCTTGTTTGTATCTCGTAGGTTGCCATCAAACACATTCCCAAGGAGAACATTATCTGCAAACACGTGGTGAGTGAGTAACACCTGCTGCTGTTAA
Source organism: Pholis gunnellus (assembly GCF_910591455.1). NCBI lineage: Eukaryota > Metazoa > Chordata > Actinopteri > Perciformes > Pholidae > Pholis > Pholis gunnellus. The sequence goes on from NC_136540.1 coordinate 15,004,708, forward strand.
AGTCTGCTTTATTCAACACTCTGTTTGTGAATGTACTACGGATGAATCATGTTTCTCTCTCATCTCTGTTGTGATGTTTCAGGGCGATGATGGGAAAGAGCTCCCTGCGGAGGTCGTCGTCATGTTGAAACTGGCGGCCGAATCAAAGGGGACGTCAGCATCCGTATCCCTGCTGGACTGGTACAATCTGGACCAGGAGCTGATCCTGGTGCTGGAGAGACCGATCCCTGCCGAAAACCTTTAAGACTACATCAAAGTTAACGGATTTTCGTGTTTTGGCCAATCACAGATTAGCATGTTTCCTCCAAACACCACTTTATTGTCTGTCCTGCAGGTGTCGCTGTCAAAGCATTTGAATCAGTATTTGAATCATATTTTTTTTTCAGAGACTTCTAAATAATACTGAGTTTTAGAAATCATTTACTTCAACCAATTACTCTCATTTATATTTAGATCTTCCTCTCTCTGGTTGACACAGAGCTTTACACCATCAGGAAAACTTCTGTGTGTTGTTGATCATTGGTGGTACTCCGTAAAGTACCATACTTAAGTACAAATTTGATGAACTTGTTGAGTAATTCTATTTTGTGCCAATTTATATTTTAAACTGAGCTCCACCCCGACCAACTGCATCAGTAATTAGTTAGTTAGTAGTACCATAATGTATTTAACACTCAGTAAATGATCCGGTACTTCTTCCACTACTGGTGGATGGACTGATATATTTAAATACTAATACCTTTACTTTGTAAAAGTTTTTTAAGACGCAAATATTGAGACATGTCAATGAACCTGGAATTCAGGTGACTGCTGACCCCAGTGCCACAGCTGTATTCTCAGTACAGATAACTCACATCAACCGAGACATTTTACAACATGGACTTTATCACAATGTTTATTTAATTCAAGACATTTTTCTGCTGACAGGATAAATTGTTGCTGCATGCGTTTTGAATAAATGTGCAGGTTATAACTTATAGTACATATTAGAAGGTTGACAAGGCAATATATTGAATCATATCAATATCTGTATGCAGTATATAACCAGTGTTTATATCCTGTATTCAAAACAATCCTGCCTTTATTGTTATTTCTCAAACATAAATATCAATTAAAGTTCAGATATATCTTCTTAGGTGTTACATATGGGCAGTGTTGAAACTGGAGGGCTGTAATTAGGTGGATAGTGTTTCCTTAGTTACAGCATATTGCATCCTCTTTGTTATTTCTGACAAAGGGGATTACAGCGGGCCTGTTAGCTGTGCGCATGCTCAGTCTGCAGCATCCCCCTGTCTGCATCCCTCCTGAGCACCACTGTCATGTACTGGCAAAATAAATAGTACACTTCCTGTTCACACCTTCAAAATAAAAATAACAAATCAGGAGTTTGTAAACGTGTGCGCCAAAAGGATGTAGGATGGAGAATTGCGCCCCAGAAAATTAAAGGTGCATTCCACACTGCTTCTACTTCCATGTTCAAGGAGCAGGGACCTCACAGGGGCCTAGCCTCTCAACAATATGGCACTCTTCACTAAAAGAAAGCCCACCAATACAAAAACAATCTAAAGAAAAGTAATAAACAACCCAGATGGTTTGAGAATACAGGCTAAAGAATGTTAAACTACAGTAGAAGAACTCCATAAAGGGATTAGCTGGGCTCACCATGCTGCAAACTAAAATGATAAACTTTGAAGACCTGACTCTGCTCACCACCTCTGGTATTGAGGCATTAATGTGCTCACTCAAAAAACACACTATGCCTCAGATCAAAGCTACAACAGAAGGCAGTCAACTAAGTATGCAGTGTAATGAGGATGACTTGTGCCTGTGAAGTGATCACTTTAACTGAACACCTGTAACCCCGGACACCACAGAGGCCCAGAGTGCATATAGGCCGTCCAAAGCTTTAATCTGGCCCTAATTTAGGGAATTGGTTGGGGGAGGAGCCAGGCCTGGGGTTACATTCACTAACACTAGTGGTGACATGATGCTGTTATTCACCTGCACCAGGGGAGCTTACCACATCAACACCAAATCAGAAGCCATGCACTTTTTGAATTATGAAGTCCAATGCAACGCTACGCCGTTCTATATTATTGTAATTCACCAATAACTGTGTTGGTGTAACAGATACAAATGGGTTCAGCCACTTGAGTTCAGGGGAAATGACAAAACTAACTCACACACTTAGCTTTTTTTAATTGATCGGATAGGACGTGCTTGATAGCTAAATTCTGCTCATTTACATATCTAGCAATTACGGATAATTAGCATTTATTTTGTCTGCTGTTTGGTGCTCGACAGGTTACACATTTGGGTTTTTGGTGCCTTTTTGGTGTTTGTTTTTTTAACTGAGCCAACACAGAGTGATACAAGGTATACTTCTTGTTTTTGGAAATATTGAAACAAATGTCTATGTTTTTTAACCACGAGTGACTTGAACTGCAATGATTATGCGTCTTGGTGTCCTCGTATTGTATTTAGTTTTCGTTGTTGCATTTGTTTTTGTTGCTTTTTATATATATATAAATTAAAGTTGAATAATCTGTGGTAGAAATACAATTACATTTTTCCGAAAAAACACTTTTTTTTTTTTCCTAATTTGAAATCAGGAGTAGAGCACTTCCGTTTTCGTGCCGTCTTCCTCCATGGCAGCTTGACGCTGCTCGGGTGAGGAGAGGAGAGGAGAGAGAGAGAGAGGAGCTCCGCCAGGGAGAGAGAGAGAGCGCGAGAGAGGGAGCGTGGTGAGGAATCCCAGCAGCCCCAGGAGAGTGAGAGCCGGACCGGCTGGACCCCCGGAGGAGGACCCGAGAGAGAATCACGTTGCCACGGGAGAGGCCTCAGATCAGGTAACCGCGCCGTGAAACCGCTTCATCCTGCGTCCCCGGGCATGCAGGAGGGCTGCTGTAGATGCAGAGAGGAGGCGACGGTCGGCGAGCCGCACGAAGCGACTTGTCAAATCTCAGGAGATCCGAGATCCTCATACTTACCGTCATGTGGCCTTACGTGGCCTCACTGTGCAGGGCTTGCTGAGCCGACAACATGTTGTGAGGGATGAGAGGAGATATTCATCAAACAACTGTATTTTACCGGTGTGGAATGGGCTATACATTCTGCGCAATAATAATAGCGGCATATTGGATGTTAAGGCTGCTGGTCCCGCTGTGCTTGTTTGTATTCTGCTGAGCTTTTGTATGTTCATTGGGTATTGCAAAAGGTGTTGTTTTTTTTACTATACTGTGTCAATACTGTGTTTTTATGATTACAACGCACAGCAAAAGATAGATCCAAAGTTGCCATTAATCTATACAGGAGCCAAATCTGCCAATAACACCAGTGGAGCATTCAGGAGCACCGATATCTTAAAGCTCCTAGTTTGGGAACAGAAAACCAAATGTCCTTCTGACTGAACATGTATTACTAGACATTCTGAAATCAAACGGACTTTACTTTGTGTCATGTTTTGGACACCGTTCCTGCCTCTGTCTGATGCTGTGGAGCCTTGTCATACATTAATAATTTCAAGAAGTGTATTGTTCTGCAGCGCCAGAGAGGACTGGTGCACATTTATAGTCCATGCCCCTGTGTAAGCCCCGGTTTAGGCTGCTTGCCAGGTATCATGGTTCAAACAGTGGAGTCTTAAGACTCCCAGAAGGTCTTCTTTTTCAACACGACCTAAAATCATTAAAAATTGTCAGGCAACTTTCAACAGCGGCTGATTTAATAACCGATTTTATTCTTACTTCATCTAAATACAGTTTGGAATAATATATACAGTCCGAGTTAATACTAAAATAACTAGTAATTTCCCCATATAGATCTTTAAAATGAATTCTTATCAAATAAGGGTTGACCCAACTGTGTCTCGATCTGGGGGCCCCTCAACCTTAGTGCACTTTAGTAAGATTCTAAAGTTCAAACATTGTCGAAGCATAATTGTCTCACCCTAATATGTGCCTACATGGCATTAATGTTCATGAGACAGAGAGAAATCAATACATTACTGTTATCAGCACTCCGATATTGAGTGCAACCTCATGTTTTATAGGATTCCGGCAAATACGGTAGTTTATAACTTGCTATCTTTTAATAAGAACCAGTTCTCCCTCGTGTAAACAAATCTATGTGAGCTCATAGCAGCTGACTGCTTTCGAGCAGAGAAAAGTGACTTGTAGTGTCGCGTGTCATGGCCAAGCCTACTGCAGAGAGGAGATCACGATGCTGGGAGGACGGGAAGCTGGGATAGCCCTCCTCCCTGAAGAAGAAGAAGAAGAGGAGGATGGATGAAGGATGGTCTGGCGCACCCCTCCCTTCTCTCTCTCTCTCTCTCTTTTCTCTCCAACTCTGACTCTGTCTCTCCCTCTCTCTCTCTCTCTCTCTCTCTATACTGGTGCATTACTGCTCACTGTTCTCCTCTCTGAGTGTAATCAGTCTGTCAGCAGTAGCAGACTCAATCAGTCACTCCCCCACCACCAACACCCGAACGCAGTCCTCCCTGATCTCTGACCAGTGCCCTGCCAGAATCCGCCGCTGCCTGCGGTGCACATTAATGATGTGCTGCACAGTTTTGTGAGCGGTTCTGATCATTACATCTAATCGGGAAACACACTTTCCCTGACAACAGATCCCTGTGATATTCTTTTTCCGGGGACTCAAAGAGTAGCCTTCATTAATGCCATCATAATTATAGCCTCGAATGTACTTTGTCGCTAATGTTTGCATCAATCTCTAATTCTATAATCCTGCAGCCAACATGCACCGTGTCTCCACTATGTGTGCAGATCCATCCACCGGATTGATTTGTCACTTGTGTTTGCATGTCTTAGCGTGCGTTAACGTTGCGTTGTGCATGCTCGCTTGTACATCAGTATTGAAATGGTCACCCCAGAGAAACTCAGTAGCCTGGAGCCACTAGCAACAACATGGCAACATCCTACCCAGAATAAAACAGTTAAAGTAACAGGCTCGCCCCTCGTGATGCCAGGCAGAGTGTGGAGAAAATTGTTTTAAGTGTAGGCAGACACAGCATTATCCTCTGGTAACACTGCCTCCCTGGATATAAGTAGATTTTTGTTTCCAGTCCAATTGATTGGTCAAAAGGAAGGGTGTCTGCCTCGGGCTGAACACTCTGGTCCCTCTCAGGGTTGTAACACAGGAGCTGTCCGTGGTGCTGTTCAGTTTGTTAGCTACATGCTGTCTGTGGTGCTGGAAAGCCCACCATCTGCTTTTTCACTTTTCCCTTTCTTCACCTCCCCCCTGATTGGCTGCATCAGGTATGTACAGCCAACCCAGACCAGGCATCAGGTTGACAAAGATACTTTAGACTGGTGCGTAGTGATAGGCCGGTCTTAATGTACTTGGATTAATGCAATGCAAGGTAGACAGTGTGACAGAAATACAGGCTAACTCTGAACTTTAGATCCATGTTTGAATGGAAGCAAACGAGCAACAATCGGAAGTTTGTCCTTATCCGTATGCTGTACACATTGTAAAACCCCTTGAGGCAAATTTGTGATTTGCAGGGCTCAACAATGACTTTTTAAAAGTCGCTGCTTCAGCTTTTGGTTGCTGAAACAAAAACAGCACGTTTGCCATTGTTAGTCAGCACAGATGCCTGTGAGTAAACAAACTCCAACGCACTAGCAGCGCTGTCACGTGCACTGTCGTCTGGACTTTAACAAGATTTAAATCACTAATGCAACAAACATAAAACATCTCTTTGAGGTGCATGTTTTGCACATTTTGCTGTTTGTTGTCCATTTTGTAAAATAATTTGACTATGTTAAAAGAGGCCCCCCCCCCCCCCAAAAAAAAGTCTCATCATTTCATAATTTGTGTCTTGTTAAAAGAGAGTTTTTAGTGATCGCGGTGCCCTGTTAGAAACATGCAACAGTGAGGACATCACCATTAAGTCTGTCTTTGACGATCCTGTTGAAAGTTGGATACATAGTATTTATTATTGGTTCTTTACAAATCTTTCTTGTTTTTGTTTTTGGTACAATCTTTGCTGAACGATCCCAGTCAAATGTCCTCGTCACGTCAGAATCTTTCACTTTATGTGTAAATGGGCAACTGGTTGCCAACAAGTTTGACATGTCAACTTTAAAAGGTGACGGTCGGTCAGTTGTGTCACAGTTGTTTCCGGTGCCCCCCCCAAAAAAGAGTTATTGCAGGTTTAAAAAAAGTTACAATATCAATTAACAATCTTTTGAATTAGCATTTCCACATAGGTGCTGCTGTGTCTTGAGGCTGTCGAATTTTATTTTAGACCTCCGTTTGATTACTGTGGGGCTTCTTCACCTCTTTAAGTCTAGTTTGTGACCTCCATGCCTACATGCCACTGCCTGTTGGACGTACACACACACACAAATAGTGTCACATCACCATCGGAAGCATCTGTCATAGAGGGAGAAGTGTGCTCGTTAGCCATGCATCGGTTTGACAATTCTGTCGTTGTACCACTCCCCAAAACTCTGTGGTACATTTGCCAGTGTGCTGCACGGTACCATGCTACAGCAGTAAAATGAGATGAATGTTGACATCTGCTGACCAGCAGTTTCTCCTGCTCAATAAGGCTAGCATGGCAGAATGAAGCAAGGGCAGCTTGCAGTCTGGACGGACGCTCACATTCAGCCATTTGTTCGCGTGTGTTGTTCAATAGCGTCAAAGATCACGGACGGTTTCTGGGACTGGGAGCGGTTTATCAAGACCGCCTCGGCCTTTAGCTTCACAGGATGACTGACTTCAGTTACTGCTCAGTAAACAATCAGCGAAACACAAGCTCTGCACAGCTGGAAATGAGTAGAGAGTAAGCATTATGAATTATTTGTTATGCTGGATCAACACGTTGGAGCTGAAGTGTAGCTGCTCATTAATACACACCGCGTTACACACTGTATTATGTGTCCACAGTGCTCCCGTCTGCTGGAAGGGGCACTTTGTTTCCCTCGACTGCGCCTCGGAGTATTGATCATTGATTGGACGGCTTTTCCCTCCAGCTTGTCACCTCTCTCCACTGCAGGAGCTGTCATTTTTTAATCATGACTCGGTTGTTGTTGGGTTTTTTTGGGGGGGGGGGGGGGCGTCTGCGTCGTCTGTCAGTCATGAATTAGTTAACATTTCCTCATTATTTCATCCTCAGCAGAAGTTTTCTTCCCCTGCAACATATTATTTCTCATGTTTCAGCATGCTTTACACCGTTAACATCGTCTGCCGTTGACAGTTATGATGTGCAACGCTCTCACTCTTTGTCAGTTCACTTACATTTGGCGATAACTTGGTATGATGAATGACGCGAGTGCCGCCTTGCCAACATCAACCCTTTCCCAGCCACTGCGTCTCTCGTCCTTCCTTATTGCCCATTATCTCTGAAATGTCGTAAACAAACTGGCCGCTTTTAGCCACTTTATGAATAACCGATTCCTTCCAGCCTCCTGTGGTTTGCTGCAGTCCCATTCTTCCTGTAGCGTGGGCAGTTTGTAATGTATCTCCACTTTATTCCTTTTCCATCTCTTCTGCTTCCCCCACTTGTAGGTGAGCTTGAAGTCTTATATCATCACAGATCACGTCCTCACAAACGTCTGTTTGCAGTCCAACAGTATTTTCTTCCCACATCAAAGCATCGGTGTCCACTTATATTACTGTCGAACATTTTGTGCGCTCACTTTTTGCGACGCTTTAATCATCAATCTCATTAGAAAGGATACCGTTGAATGTCGTGTGACAACATGAGCTCAGAGACGTTGACTCGGTGTAGAAACGTGTGCTTTGAATTGTGTTTGAAAGGTAGCACTAAACACATAATAGGGTCAGATTAAGGCCTTTAAACACCGGGAGTGTGCAGGAGTTGCTGCTAAGATTTCTTTAAATGATGCAGCAGGCAAAGACTTGTTTACACCACAGAGCAGAAAATTCAAGCATGGATAACTTTCACTTAGAGCAGAGATGCATGACGTGTCCAAGATTGAAAAATAATTGATTAAATGAATTAATCATAACCGGAACAACAGAACAGGAGTGTCGATCTGAAACAGAGTTACGTTTCTCAGTTGCTCAGTCTATTTGGAAACATACCTTCAGAGGGCACAGAGATGATACCATTTAACCGTTTACAAACAAAGAAAATATTTAGTGTTTTTTTTTTTTTTATCTCATTGTTTTGGTTTCTTTATTTCCAGCAGCAGCAGGAAGCTGTTTTCTGTAAAAGAGATCAAAATGGGGGGTAAAAATATTGGTCAATATTGGACTTAAACACGACTCCAACTGAATGCTAATGTCGCTACATGCCTGTTGGATGTGTAAACAGGCAGCTGTTGACATAAAATGTTAGATTATGTGCTTCTGACAGTGCCGTTACGACTGGAACACTCCTCGTTAAATGTGTTCATACATACAACGTTTATTCAGCTGTAATTCAGAGTGGCGCTTGTTGTTGTGCTCGCCACAGTGTAGTGAAGGCATCCAGTGCAGCAGCTTCTCAGGATTGGCTCTCTGCAGGTAATGCTGCCGGCCGTCCACCGAGGCCAAATGACAGCATGGTTTTCCCCATTGCGGTCACGTGCCAAGACACCAGGCCATCTGTCCGATTTAGCTTCCAACTGCGACCTCCTCATTTCCCCGGGAATTTACTTATCACTCAGTCAAGAGTCGGCCAGCTTGTTAATGCTCCTGTATTGAAGTTACTGCATGTTCCCTTTAATAACGGTCAAAGACTGCAGACTCAAGGCTTTAGTTAATGCTTACAACATAGAGCAGGTGTTATTTTACTTTGTTTGGGTGTTTTAAAGGGATCTTTTAATCGGGGAGATTCCTTTTATCCATATACATATTTGATCATAGAGATAAATGCATCCTTTAAAGCGGTTAAATGTGTATAATTGTTATATTTAAGTGGATATTGGACTCTAGCTGAGTGCAGGTTTCAGTTGTATAATGCTGCTCCAAGCCGGCTGCCGGCTTCACAGCCTGTTTGCATTCAACATGAGTCCACAGACAGAACTGTATCACCTTGAATAAAAGGAAAAGTTATTTCTTAATGCTTTCAGGTTAATGACAGTTGAAAGATTCCGTCTCTCAATTCTAAGTTGCTCCTGTTGCACTCTTGATTCGGCATCCCTCCTTTTGCTGCTCACTTCATTTTCGCGAGATATTAGATGACATTGAGCACCGCTGGGAGGTGAACGGGTCGACTCAGCCCAATTAAAGAATACTTTATTTGATAGCGCTGCTTGGTAGCAATGTGGCATTAAGAGACTTCACCTGGATTTGCTTTTATTACTTTGCTGTACCGCAGTGTGCCGGTTGGAATGGAAGATGAGTTTTAGATTATACAGTAATATTATGCGTAACATGTACATATTGTTATTTCTTCAGTTTTATATTGTTTCATGTCGAATAACTTCATTTGTTTCTGTGACTGACTGCTGAAGCCAGAGCTCTGTTGAACCTAGACTGTGGTATCTGCAACCAATGTCATGATCAATTAATCTGCGGATTACTTTTCTTTATTATATATTTATATCCATAAAATAAGTTCCCTTTATACTGTTCCTTATTTTCTCTGCACAGTTGAAAGGATATTTAGCTTACTATCACACAGAAGGCTATAAAGAAACTAGAAAATAATGTTCTTTACGACCAGATAAATATTTTACATTTGTGCTTAAAAAAGAGAGCTGAGAGCTGAGCCTGAGTTCTAGAGGAGCGATTCCTCCGACTTCTTATGAACATCTCTCCTCCGCCTCGCTGCTGGAGCACAGCGTCGGTCAGAAGAGTCCTGTCAATACTCAAGGGCCTCCAGCAGCGTTGGGTTGTGTCTTCTACTTGCTTTTCATTCATTTCATTACATTCATTTAGGTAACTAAAACTACTTTGTTAAGAAAAGATTGTGTTCACTGTTAAAAAAACTGATATTTGAGTTACATTTTTTTTTTCAATTTCTTCAATTGTCATTTATCTATTGACAAATTAGCAATGAGCAAGATGACTTTGAAGACAGCACACCTCTATTGATCTGCATGTAGATGTGACCTCTACCACTGCTTAAGAATTACAAAGAAGGTCTCCAGAATCCTCATCTCCCATCAAATTATACATTCAAATTAGGAAAATCTAATCCCGAGCAATTTAAAATAGAATTATGTCCTGAGACTTAAATCAACCCAGATACCCACCCGACCTGTGTTACAGTCAGTTCATGTTAATGTCAGATCTGCACACCGTTGGGTTCAAATAAGGTCCAACTGGGATTAAGAGGAACCCTGTTAAAGAACTTTAAACACAGTATTCAAAAGCATGTCTTTCAAACAGCTATATTTATTCAAGTTTCTCGCCAGAAACTACATTTTACAAGTTACATACAGCGTTATAATTTACCTCCACGTAATACAAATCTTTACTCAATAGAGCTCGAATGCTCCGTTATTTAACCAAGCAGGACTGTGCTGCCCTCCGGCTGCTAACAGCTAACGCTAACTAAGCTCTCCTCCTGTCGATATCAACATGGATTTGTTGTTCACAATGTAGCTTCATCAGGGAGTGTTTAACCACAGGTGTGTAGGACTAGTTTTCACTAGTCAGGATGGAGGGATCGTGTAGCGAACACGTGTTGTTGTAGTTCCTGTGTAGCATAAATAAACTGACAAATGATACATTAACACAATATTGGATCGGTGCATAGATTCACGTACTCGCCGATATGCAATCCAGCATTTTAGGCTGTAAATGCAGGTACAACTACCAGTATCGGAATAGCTCTAACTTTATATATAGAAGAAGAATGTACAGTGAACAGGTATTAAATTGCATTCTATGTGGTATTTACGATGAGTTTAATTTGGTGAACACTGCAGAAAGCCTGTGATAATTAAGTTGAAGTTCAAACTTTTTAACCTCTGACAACTGCGATTAGAGGAGGTGCTCTAAGTAGATACCGCTTTATATTAAGAGTCTATCACCACACTAAATAATAAATAACATAATATCGCCCACGCTAAGAAACATAATGTATGTATTTAGTCAGCCAATAAAGATTGCGACCTTGCTCAAAACTTTGTTGTTGAGGCGTTCAATGACCTGAGAGGCTTTGAATGTCTGTAATATAGCTCAGTTCCATTGTCAATAGTTCTGGCTGGCTAAAGGTGTTGATCATGAAATGAAATGACACGGGTATATGACGAAGTATGCGAATTAATAACCATGAAATAATAACCATGAATAATTTCTCTCATCTGAAGAACATATTGACTGTCCAGGACTTGTTGATTATGGTGCTCGAAGTGTGAAAGCAGTTACCTCTCTAAGGGTGCAGCTAATGAGCATTTTATTCATTATCAATTGGATTCACTAAATGATTAATTAGCCATGTAGGTGTGTAAATGTTTATAAATTAAGACTAAAATGACCTGTCTCGAGTTACCAAAACTCAAAAGAATGTCTTTAGTCCAACAGCCGGAAAATGCTATTGAAGCCTATTGATCTTAATGTCTTAAACATTTTAAAATGTTGATAAAATGAATATTTATGTTACTATATGGACATCAATTCTATTGCAAAACATATCACATTGTGATCTCGATATTGATAGATAACATTGCTGCAGAGGCACTATAGTAATACAATAAAATGTAGGTTAAACGGTGGAGAAGTTTAGGATTATCCAATGTTTCTGTATTGATTATTTCATCAATAGCTCCATCTTAGTTTGTCCTCACGCTGACTCACCAGTCCCACTGAACGCCCTGCTGGTACCGAGCTGATCAATGTGTAGATGGCTCCTTTAATGCATAGCAGTGATAATTAGGCCCCGGAGGATTTCTGTGAATTGACGGATAAATCATTTTGACCCAGTGAATCCAGGCTGTGCTCAAGGCAGCAGCACACATCGACTCCCTATTCCGACAGAGCTTCCACTGTTAAGGTTGTAAAGTCCGCTGCATTACGCTGTCAGTCAGCTGTATGTGTGTGTGTGAGTGAGTTGAAGAGCACAAGTGTAGGGAGGGAACTTTGTTTCAAAGGGGAAGTCAGCTACTTGTTGAAAAGAAACCAGTGTCATGTGATGAAATACAGCATTTAATAAAAGTGTGATGCTATGATGCGTAGCGCCGTGTTTGACATGTGATGTATAAGTCCGGGCTGACCCATGTCCCTCCTTATCCTTTCAGGGCTGCAGTATGTTCACGTCAGTGAAGGCCTTCGACGGGCAGCAGTACTCCACCCTGAAGAGGCAGTGCTTGCAGAGCGGCCTGCTCTTTGAAGACCCCCGGTTCCCCGCCATCGACGACTCGCTGTTTCACCAGGGCAACAGGATCGGGCGCGTGGTCTGGAAGAGGCCTCGGGTAAGTCCGTCATCAGACCCCAAAAGCTTCAAATGATGTAGTTCAGTATGGAGGTTAGTTCACTACACAATAAAAGCATAGTTACCTATAATGTTTATCTGATGGATTCCCAAGTGTTTGGGACAAAAATTACAATGGGTGCTTATTTATTTCTATATTTCAGATGTAATGTATTTTTGATTAATAGGTTATGATCTGCCAAAGCCTTTATAAATATATGTTCATTAGCTGCATCATATCTGAGGTGAATAAAGTGCCTCAGCAGAATAACTAAGAATAGCAAAGCATTGTATGTATAGAAGGACAACTGAACTAAAAACAACAACTGATGGTTGCTTTAGCACAACCATACTTTGTGTCACTTCATAACTGTTTAACCGCGAAACAACAAGAACAGACGGACAGATTTAATACTATCATTTAAATAGTTAGAAATATAGATTAGAACTTAAAAAACAAATGCTGAGCAAATCGTGGAGGAGCAGCCCGTCACTAAAATGAGAACAGCTGATCCACCTTTAAAGGTGAGCTTACTTTAACTTCAACTACTGCCGCTGTCGCTAAATTCTAGGCTAACCCACTTCACTTTAATCATCAGGTGGTAAGCAATGCACTGGAACTTGACTCGTGCTCCCCTAAAAGCACAAGTTCTGCCCAGAACATTGTTAGCAACATGTGCTCTTCCTATTATACAACAGCCTATATTTGTAGCCTATTGAGTTCTGGAAAAGTAGGTGTTTGCTGTTCACACAGTGTAACACAAAAGGTATTTTTCCTTGTTTTTATGATGAAAATAGTTTACTGTATGCTACTTCAGTCCCCAGCAGGAGGATCGTGTCTGTCTGGGGTGTTAGTTAAGCTTGTTCACCCCTGATGCGTCTGCACTCCCGGTCAGTAGTCATCCAACGTTTTTTCCTCTCCATTCTTTCGTCCTCTTGTACGAGCCGGTTCTGTATGTATATTTCAGCAGCAGATGATATCAGATGCAGGGCCTCAGGATTTAGTGAGCCAGTGTTATCCCCCTCACACAGCAGGCTGTGGCTCTGGATGGAGTAACCTCCTTCTGCCTGTGTGCCGCTGCAGCAACAGCCAGCGTGCATTGCCATGGAAACTGGGTCACACAGATTATACGTTTTGGTCTGTGCTGATGTCAGTCATGCAGACTGAAAACGGGAAGAAGTCGAGGGGAGAAAAAAAAGCTTCCCTTTCATTATTCGTCAGGACAGGATTTGTGTCTTCACTGACAGTGGCTTATGTCAGGAGGTTATAGGAAGCCTGAACGGGCATATTTTGAAAGCGTTTTATTGAAGCACACTTACTGCACGGTAAGGTTGTTGTTGTTGTTGTCGACTTGGATCAAATTCTAAAGCTACTTATCTGTAGTGAATTACAAAAACGGCTAAATGAAACTTGCTTTCGTCATTAGAAGCCCAATCTTATATCCAGTAACATGTGAGAAGACAAATGTATTTATAATATAGCAGACTCCCTCAATGTGTCACTCAGGCAATATCAGGACTATCTCATGTCGAATTTCAAAATTAAAGCCCTATTAAATTTCATATGTTCAGATCATTTTACTGTAATGATCACATTGGTATGATCATACGCATCGTTTACTTATTCTAGAGAAAATATGGATGTATAAATGATATTTCATTTTCTGTTACTGATTACATGAAGACAACAACAGAGTCATGTCATATAAACAGATGAACAAATACTCATAGAAAAACAGGTCTATGGTACTGCTAGAGGTCTGAAGTCCACAGGGAACCTTTAATCAACAGTCAATGTACATAGATGTACTACTTTAAGCTGCAACTGAAGATTATTTTCATTATCGATTAATCCTCCGATTAATCGTTGGGTTTGTAAAATGTTAGAAATGTCCATCCCGGTTTTTCAAAGTCCAAGGTGATGTCTTAAAATGTCTTGTTTTGTCAGTGCAAAACCCAAAGATATTCTGTTTAATGACTAAATGAATGATATAAAACTGTGAAAACCTCCATATTTGAGAGGCTGAAAATACAACTACCTCCACTTCTACTTCCTGTATTAGCGCTGAACATTGACTGAACATTGAACAATATGTAGGCGATACTGTGTGTTCACTGTATAAGTCAATGGAGGCCGCTGACATGAAGACAACAGATGCCTGACACTTGTTGTGCGTGACACTCTACAAATTAAAGTTGAACCGTTGTTGCTCATATGTTTTTGTTTCACCCTGTTCTGTTTAGTCTAAACATGTTAAGTGGACTGGTGGGGAACCGACTGTCCTGAAGGGCTTCAGTGATGCTGTGATTGATGGGCCTCTTAATATTTATGAGTTGTTTTATGTTTTAGCTCCGCTTAAGTGTTGGATAGATGTAGACCTCTATAAATATCCAAATGTAGACATGAATTTCAGTGTCGGCTTCAAGAGACTCTGGAAAATATTCTCCTCTTTAAAAGCCTGTCAGCAGCAGTGAGCGGACGCTGAAAAGAACTCGGAATCATCCAAACTGGTAAATAATTTCCGTGGATCTCAGCATCCCTAAGACACATTTTCAGCTCATACCACTTCTGAATTTTCAATATCCACCAGCAAAAACATGGCAGTGATTTATTTGAAAATAGAAAACAAATGACTTTGTTTTGACATCTAAAGTTCTCTTAACTTGGGGCGTGCTGACTGCCATCAACTGTAGGTAATTCACTTACCATGGACGACAATTTATACAACCCAACGTCAAAACACCCAAACTCTCCATTTAATCACAACTCTCCAGCTTCTGGTTATAACGTTTACTACGGGATAGGGGCGTGACGGTTCTGAAATCAAGACTGAAATCATGGCTCAAACGTTCATGGTCTTGTTTCACTGTGACCGCAGCCGGTTGGACTCCTGTTACCGTTACAAGTCGGAGAGCTCTTCAGCGACTGCTACCTGTTGTTCATCACTGTACGCTTCGAGGTCTCAGGATGGCTGCTAATAAACCTGAGATGGCTGCTCAACTTGTTAGTTTCAGCAATTTATTTAAATTCATGTGAATTTGATTTATGAAGTTAGTTTACCTCGATGTTCTTCAGTCTTCTTGAAATGTTCTTTCAGTTGATTTAATAGAACCCAGACAGTTCCCCCCTGTTTTTTCTTATCCACCCGCCGCCAGTAACAGTCACGTTTTCCAACGATGTGACTGTGACGATCACAGAGGTTGTGTTATCAGTGGGAGGGTGAAGGTTCACAGCCCCCCCCCCCCTCCAGAGGTTGTTGATCTCGGTGTTATCCTTGCTCAGGTGCGTCTAGGCGATATTTATGGCTGCGATGAAGTCCCGGTGGCAGAGCGTGCGAGCATAAAGAGCAGTCTCTAATAAAATGTTCCCCCTCTCTGTCTGTCTCACATTGTCACTCAGCCTGTCTGTCTTTCTCCTGCTGCCCCGTCTCATCCTCCCCGTCTCTCCCATCTCTACCGCTGATTTGTGTTTATTTATGTCTTGACGAGGCGAGGGTGGGGCGATGTGACGGTACATGCTGCGAGACAAAGGAAAACGTTTCATCTGAGCTTTCTATACCATCTATAGCATGATAACTATCCATTTAATGTTTCTGAATGTATCAGGTTGTTTTTGTCATTGTAACATTTAGTTACCGGTTAAATTCAGTTACAGTGGGCCGTTGACTCTGTTTTTAGTACCACAGCGATCCCTGTCCTCGTGTTACTTCTAATATGAAATGTAAAAACGATCCCATGAGTTCAATGGAATTAGGTATTTGGATTTTAAGCACTGGTATTAGATAATTACTACTGATCAGTAAACACCTCGTATTTAGGTATTGGAATTGGTAACAAGGGCCCTAGCGCATCCCTATAACTTGTAAATGAATGACTGCTGAACATTTGTTAACTAGATTTGTTTCATAAATCTGATGAAGTATTATGGTTGTCGTGGTATTTAAAAGTTTATCACAACTTGGATCTGGTTCTCATATTTTTGCCCAGTCAGTTTTGACATTGTACTCAGTTGTGATGAGCTGGTCACCATTTTATCTTGTATATAACATGAGTGTTGTGTGTTTGCTTGTGTGGCTGATGGTTCCTCACACAGGCTGACGGATGGTGCTGAGGAGTTCTCAGTATCTGGGTAAATGATTAGGCTGTGCTCAGCCACAATATTCACATTACTCCAGTGTCTGCAGGGCCGGGCTGGGATCGATACTCTATTACTCTTCCACCTGAGCCAATCCCTGGACGGCGGGCCACCACAGGGAGCCCCCGCCGCTGCTCAAACTCCACCGATCAATGCTGTTGCGGACAGGAGGGGGAAAAAAACGTGATTAGAGATCTTAACTCCGGCACCGGTCAGACAAGAGATCCAAACATTGCTCCACATAGTTGTGCCGACTTGCGCGCACAGACGGGAAGTGCTTCAGTGCTGGTCTTTGTAAGGTGAGAGGGGCTGCCAGTAGACCCCTCCAGGGAGCACTGCAGTGGCCTCTGCTTCTGATTAGAAGTTTGCTTTTGCAGCAAGCGGCTTTGCAGAGTCAGCAAATTACTGACCTTTGTGGTGTCCTCTGTGTGTGTCTGTGTGTGTGTGTGTGTGTTTGAGTGTGTGCTTTTGTTTCCCACACTTGAACATGCGACATAGTGTGTTTATGCTGTGATCGGCATTTCTTCACATACACATGACTTTTGAAGGGTGGCTCTGATGTTCATGGTTAAAGCAGGACGGGGCAGCTGAGCCTTCACAGGGCTAACGGATACTGACAAAGGCATTCACACTCATGTTCACGCCTATGAGAAATGTCTCAACTCTCCACTTCACCTGCATGTATTTGGACTTTGGGAGGAAACCGGAGCTCTCAGAGGAAAAACAATATAAAGACTTCACACAGTAAGGCTGCAGCTGGCCGATCGCTGCAGTGGGTTTCTAACAAATCATTTACTGTGACGCTCTTACAGTAATCAGTATCTCTACATTTTCTTTTTTTGAAGTCTCTTTATTGAAAAAACAACATGGACGCCATATGAACACAAAGACCTTTCATGCATGAAAGCAAAAAGTAAATATATATATATATATATATATTTATATATATATTTATATATATACGCATAGAGAGTGGGGGATTATGGAGCACACTGGAATGCGTTTCTGATGCACATTTACACAAACTCTGGTATAAAGGTTGAGATGTAAACAATCCATTTTGTCCAGTTCTAAGCAAATGTATCCTTCAGGTTCTCAAGTTGAAAGTCATTTTCCCCATTACATAAATATTGTACACCAGGTCAATCCATTCATCAACACTAGTCATAAAAATCAATAAAAATGATTTCCAGCTTTGTTTTCGCAAGATCTCAAGGTCTTTATATTTTATGTCCAAAATTTGGAATTATTTTGTTCGTTTTTTTTCTTTCAAGATTTGTCTTTTGGTGGGTGGAAACGTCTCTGAAATAGTTTTTGAAGTTAAGTCTATTCCAAGGTTGTCCATATACAGAATATTCATAGTTAAATATATTCAGGTAGATCATTTATCCATTATTAAACATGGCTACAAGTAATTATCATCATTCCCAATTAATCTTTAGATTATTATAAGTGTTAATTGTTCAACCAAATCTTCAGTTGCTGGTAAATAAATTAGTAATTTAATAATAATGATAACCAATAAGTAAAGGACAATAAAGAAGCATACACATGGGTTATCCCTTCAACAAAGGACATAAATAGTTGTAAAGTGGCATTGAATGTTCTGGTGGACCCTCGAATGTTGTAACTGATTTTCTTTCTAAGTGAAGATGACACATCACCTCTCTCATCCATTGGCCGGATCAGTTTTCAATAACACAGCAGTTGTTAAGGGTAGTCCCAGTGCAGATGTCCGCTGTGTGTCTTTCGCATGAGTAAATGCTCATGTGCGTCCATCTTTCTCCCTCTTTTACTTTTCTAACCCCAGTTGAGTGCAGCAAGTGTGTAACGATAAAGAGCTGTTAAGTGGTGCTGTGCTTTCCGTTGTCTGTTGAGTAATGGCCGAGGTGACCATCGACCCGCCGGCCCCATAAAGCAGAGGAGAGGAAACAGACTGTTCACACCCAGAATGCTGCCAGCAGAGATCTGCAGCCTGTAGTAAAGTATTAAGTTGTTCTATATTTTATACTGGGCTTGTGTTAACCTTTTATTTTTAAAGATCAGATATTGGCCTGTCACTGAAATGATGGATATGATGCAGTTTGCTAAATCAATAGGTCACGATATGACATAAATGTCAGATGCTATGATACGGCAGTACAGATGAATATGTTGAACCATATTTTTCCATTCCTCAAGAGAGCTAGTAAACAAAACACATTTGTGGACATGTTGTTCAAACGTCGTCTCGGCCTCTCGGTTGGCGTTTTCCCACAGCAACAGCTGACTAGAAAAAGAGCCGGTAACTTCTGTGGTGTGCAAACGTCTGAAGCATATTATAGCTCCGTACAGCCTACGGATTTGTATTCCCCATGTCATTCAACAAGTACATAGCACTGGGTCTACCATTAGAGGTTGAAGAAGTCTGTCCCTTTACAATATTAAACATTTGGGAAGACCCATCGTTCTGTTCAGTTTGTATTTCACCCTGAAAGTGGATCCTAGTTAGCTTAGCTTGCAGATGTTTGGCTATGCTATGGGAACTGACACCGACATCAGTCCCCGAACCCGGTTACTTTGGTTCACCTGCTACTAGCCAACTGCCCCATAAACGACTCTTCTTGTTCTGTATTTTCTAATACCAAACAGAAGGATGGGACTCGAAGAAAAAGTCGCAATTACAAATCCGTCTGCTACTTCAGCACTACGATACACAGCTCAGTTAGGCTACTAATATTTCTCTAGCTATCGCTGCAGAAAAATATATAAAACTTCTTATTTCTATAAGAATCTATATTTCTTATAAATATGTCTTATTTTTGAAAATTACAATTTTGATTAAATAACAAACACCAAAGGAATACTGTACCTATTGTTTTCAATTAATTTCAGCACAACTTCAATTTACTTTATATCGTTTATACTGTCTATTTTTCTTTTTAGCTTTTTTGGTCCATTTTAAAGCATTGCAAATAATTCTCACTTTTTGCAAACCTCCCCTTGTCTGTGACATTTATGCTGAAGTGTAGCTATTGTGTGCAGACAAAAGAGTAGAGGACAGGGTGTCTCTCTGTAAAAGGCTAGTGTCGGCTCGCAGCCTGTAGTATTCATCCCACACATTATCACAGGAACCACAGGATGTCTGATTGTGTGTGTGTGTGTGGATGTGGATAGGTGTGTTAGTCCTGCACAGAGAGAGCAGCTCATTGAGCACCATGTTGTTCTCTATAATAGAGGTCCGTCTGTACACATTGTGGCGGAAAATGGACCACAACGCTGCAGCCACAGGAAATGTGATTTCATAAATGCATGCAGCCCTCCCACACTTGGGCAGAAGATCATGAATATGATACGTGGGTGCATCGGGACAGATGGTCTTTTTCTGATTCTCTCATTTGCCTCAATAACCCATTTAAGCTCCTCTATGTCCTGTACGGTGGAACGTACACACTGTATTCACATACTTCAAAGACTTTTTACCGTGCAAAGTATACATTTATATAATTCTTTCACCCCTAAAAATCCTACTCTTGGGTATCATAGAATACTTTATGCCTCAGCTTGACTTTAAAAATGTATTGTTAGTGTTGAACCTCACAGCTGCCACACACTTAACTATTCTGTGTCTGTCTTTGGGAGTGTAGGAGCTGTGTGAGGACCCTCACCTGTTTGTGGATGGCATCAGCGCGCACGACTTACATCAGGGACAGCTGGGTAACTGCTGGTTTGTAGCGGCATGCTCCAGTCTGGCCTCCAGAGAGTCTCTATGGCAAAAAGTAAGTGTGTACTCTTTTTCTTCTTCTTGTTTTTATTTTTTTAAACCAGACCAAAATGCTTAGTGAATCTCTGTGTGTCTTTGGGTTGCCTCACATCATCTGTGATGATCACATTTTCAATATCGTAACAATATCATGTCTGTGTGTTAAGTGACTGAGCTGGAGACAGGGCGTCGTTAGCCTAGCTTAGCATTAACACTGGCAACGGGGACACCACTTGCCTGGCTCTCTCCAAAGTGAAAAGGCATGCCTGCCAGCACTTCTATAACTCACCAATCAACATGCAACTTCTTTCAAAAATGTTGAACTTTTCGTCTAAAAGAACACAGTTCTAAACTGCAGCTGAGTTCATGGCAGACATGCTCATATTATGTCTAATAATGCTCACAATACAAATTATAAAAGTTAAAACTTGCACTATATTGTGCTTTGCTTTTTGCTCTTGTGGTCACCGCCAGTTGTTTGCTTTAAGTAGAAGAAAACCACACTGTACGGGCGAAAGCTCCTCATTCTTTCTTGCACAAAAGTGCATATAATGTGTTTTGAAAAAAGGACATTTATATGTACTCAATTCTAATTATTCCATATTTAGCGTTTGAGTGTCCATTAAGGACCATTATGATAAGAAGTAAACACCAGAGGACTCATTACATCACCACAACGCCTCCTTGGTCTCAGCAGACCCCATCAGTCAGTAGAAGAATGATTGGTGGACTCTTAAAGTAGATTCTCTCAGGACCGGCTAAAAGCACTAGGGCTGGATTGATCGAGCTGAATACTTTAGTAATGTGACTAGAATAACTTTAAACTGTAAAAATCTGTACTTCAAACAACTAAATAAAAGCCGAGATGTAGACTACGTCCTATTGCTTGCCAAGTGTACTTACCTTGTGACTTGACATTGTTCACAAAAGGATATTATTCCGTTGTTTATCTCGTTCAGGGGTTTTACATTTTTGATCTGAGAAGATCGAGATCATTCTAATGTCTGTGCATTAACTGTGAAGCCACAGCTAAGTGACACAATTGCCGTCGCAACCTTTTACACACTGATTACAATAAATGTGTAAACTTTTCCAAGAAGATTGGCACCATAAATCCACCATTGCAAGCTTCCGTCTAAAGCTGGAGGTGTCATATTAACAAAAAAACTTCTTTGAAGTGTATTGAGCTCTGGAGTTTCAGTTGTCAGGAATGTTCTGAGATGATCTTTGGCATCCATCTTGTCAGAGGAAACAAAGCGATTACCGAGGTTTAATGGGATTTGAAACAAGATGCCTCGGCCTGTTGTAGCGAGTCGCTGGATTGTGACGGTTTGCTCAGAGAGAGTGTGTACACATGGGCATGCTTACACAGCATCTTCCCCTCTGTTTACTCTGTTTCTGGAGCTCTGTTCCATCGTACAAACACACACTCATCGTCTAACTCCATATCCAATGAGCAGCATGTTTACTGCTTAATTTCCCATTTTGTCAACATTTTCTTTTAGTTTTTTTTGGAGGGGGGGATGCATTCCTTGTCGTTTGCTTTCTTGCCAACAGCAATGCCGCTTGAGACTGTCAAGTCAATTTTATTCATACAGCTCAATATCACAAATTTGCCTGAAGGTGCTTTACAAGCTGTAATAGAATACGACACCTTCTGTCCTTCGACCCTCGATTCATTTGAGGCAAAACTCCCCAGAAAACCTTTTAACGGGGGGAAAAATGGAAGAAACCTCTGGAAGAGCAACAGAGGACGGATCCCTCATGCTGAACGGACAGACTTGAAATAGATGCTGTGGGTAAAGAATAGATATAATAGAATTAGAGTGTATACAATCAGGATGACAAAATTATAGATGTAGAGATATATAGATAATGAAGAATATTGACCTCCTCTCCACCATGGAAACCTGGAAAGAAGACAAGCTACACAAACACACAAGAAGCAAAACTGAATCACATCATTCACAAAATTGGGAGAATGAAACAAACAGAGCGAGAGACAGACAAGAGGAGCGGCTCTCCTGGAGGACGAAGACCAGACAGGAAACTGCTCCAACTCCACTAATTGACCACCTCTCTTGAAAACGTCTGTCCTCCCGTTCAACCTTTCTTTTGGATTTAGAAAGAGACATTTTGATACCAACTGTCAGGTGGACTTTGGTGAATGTCTACTTATACTGTAGAGGGGAGTAGTTCGACATTTGGCTGTTATATTTTATAAGCTGGTTAGCTTATCTTAGCACAAAGAGCTGGAGTCTCTGCCTGTAAAACAGCAAAGTATTGTTTTTATTCCTCTGTTTCAATCCGGATTGGACAAAAACGTCACAACGTGTTAACTGGTGAGTTGTAGAGTTGCTGGTAGGTGGATTTTGTTACCGTTGGACAGAGTCAGGCTAGCTGTTTCCCCCTGTTTCCAGTATTTGTGCTAAGCTAACTGACTGGCTTTATATCTAACTGACAGATAAGAGGGTGGTTTCAATCTTCTCATCTAACTCTCCACCAGAAAGCAAATAGGATTATCTCCCAAAATGTCAAACTTGTGAAGAATGTGAAATAATTGCTGCTGCCTGTAACAAAATTAAATGAATATTCTAAATTGAAAAGACTGTTTTAGAATCCAAATTGGAAATACATGTTTGGGGGCCTTGTGTAATTGTCCTGCAGGCCGGATCTGGCCCCCAGGTCTGTATCTTCAGTCCCCTTCTGTATGCTGGTTGTTTGTTGTTTGAAATATGAACACAGCTGAGGAAGTAAGAGCTCCTCTGTGAAGTCAGTTTGTTAGATCTAAACCATAGTGGAAGTCTGTTTGGTGAAGCAGCCTTTGTGCAGAGATGTTCATCTGTTCACAGCCTCCCGTGTTGTTGGCCACCAGCAGTGCTTCCTATGAAAGCAAAACAAGTAATGGTCCAACTCTCACAGGAGCACATAGTGTTCCCCAGTGAGACCCGAGTGCTTCTACTTCAAAACATTATTTTGTATTGCTTTTTGTGTTAATTACCTAAAAAGTGCCTCTCGTTTGGCTCTAGAACTGCTGTGACTTCTGATTTTTGCCTTTCTTGGATCCTTGTAATTACTCAAGGCAGTATATGTTTAAATGTTAACGTATATTTGTTTATCTTCATTTAATAATAAGATGACTAAAGGGATAATTTCCCCCAAAGCTAGTCCATTTGCTAAGGCTAATTATTGCCTGTCAAATTGTGACAAAAGGACACATACCAATGAGGTCACTCAATGATCATTTCTATTTATGCATTCAAGTCTGTAGGCGAGATTGATTTAATTGAGACTCCTACGAATGTGCAAAGTTAGACTTTTTTTGTTGTTGCTATAATCAGAGAATGGTTTTGACGGTTCAGGTGGCAAGTTGGTTACATGCCTTCTACCAACGAGAAAGGAGTCTAATACCATCTGACACCTCGCTTATTTTATTTTCTCTCACACCTCATCTGACACGCGGCTTCTCATTCACAGTCACAGTTGGTGTTTCCTCCGCCCGTCGCAGAGCAAAGCATGGAGGCTGAGAGATGAAATCCACATGCCTCCCCTCTCTGTTGTTTGTCAGGGTCACCATGCAAGACAGAGACGGATGAGGCAACAGGAACCTGTTCCCCCGTCCACTGGGGAATATACTCAAGCACACACACACACGAACACACTTGTCTCTATCCATTATCTCACAAGGGACTCATTTCTACCAAACCCGTCAGGGCTGGCTGTTTGTCAGAGGAGGAGAGGGTGAATCAAATGTTTTGCTTAACACACAAGCCCAGAAAATGATCGTATTCAGACATTAGTTAAGAAAATGCAGATACACCTTTGTGATTTATTGGATTTATTTGTATTTAGCTATATTTAACATCATAGGATACAAGGACACAAAGGTCAACCGGTTCAGTAACAGAAACAAGTTTTATGTTTGATGTAAATGAGATGTGTTGCAAAAGGAGGAGGAGGGCAAAGAGTGTCGTCTTTTCCTTACAGGTTGTCTGATGATGTGAGATTGAAGGCTTTCTCTTCTGCTAATTCTCAACAGTGAGCCATCCAGACAATAAAAATGCAGGTCTAACCTAAAAGTAACTTTGCATCCTATACTGCACGCACGGAAGAAGAGTTTTTAGTTTGAAGTCTCAACAATCCACCGTGAAGGTGACGGAGCAGTCGACAGTCTGAGGGCTGCAGCCGTCTGCAAACGCAAACAGGAAGTACATCGTCTTCCTTATCTTAGCCAACTCGGCGATCCGCTCGCCAAACTCGTGCGCGTCAGCATCGTAGCACTGGGTGGGCGCGTCGCTGGCGTCGCCCGGGGCCCTCCAGAAAACCCCGACGGGCTCCAGCAGCTGCCGCGTCATCAGGTTGGTGAGGTCGGGCGTCCAGAGCTGCGAAATGGCCGTGATGGTGAGGCGTCCCGTCCCGGCTAGCCTCACCGTCCACCGCAAGAATCCGAGGGACTGTTTGGTGAAGTCCAGTCGGTACACGGCCTCGTTGGGCTGCAGCAGGCGTTCGCCGTCCGGCCTTTTCTGGCCTCGCTGCTGCAGAGACTGAACCCGCAGGCGCATCACCTCCGTCAGATCGGTGTCCGGCCGGAAGGGCAACTCCAACTCTGTAGACATGCTTGGACGGCACACCGCAGCAGGCTCAGAGGTCGATACCAACTGCAAGGCTGGATTAAATTGGCAGCTATGTTGAAACTAAGCCTCTTCCCTTTGTCTGTCCTCCTTCTTTTCAGTTGCTCTTATGCATGTGTTCATGTCCGTGTAGCATCGATAGGAGAGGGCGGGTCTTACACAGAAGTACAGATTAGCAGAGGTGCTAGGCAACGAGATCTAATGACAGTTGCAACCCAGGCACAGGGTTCGCCCTCAGGGAACTGTGTCTTGTGTTTTTACTTGGCTACAGGTCTTTAATACCTGACCTGAAGTGCTGTGTTACCAAACTCCTGGAGGCTTGCATGAGCGGCAATGTGAATGTGAACACAAAAACTGTTTTGTAAGGGTAAGGTCGACCCTTTTATGTTGCCGCTGGACTCTTATCAGGTGAGGTGAAGGAGGAAGGAGTTCCCCGTGGTGTGCCTATCGACAGACAGCAGGGGACGCCGCCAAGGTGCCTTCTGCTTGTGTTTCCGGTCAGTCGTCAGGTCACTTACCTACCAGAGTGCAGTTGCTGCAGAGCGACACTTGGCCCAGAATGTGAGCTGAGATGGATGGAGCCTTCGCTCTCTCACTATCCACAGTGCAGAGTGGGAGAGTAAGCAGTAGCGAGGTGGGGTGCAAGAGAGACTGCCTCCCGAAGGATTACAAAATGACTCTGAGGTTTCTGTGGTGCAGTGCTTTGTTTCCCCCCCCCCTCTCCTATTTTTAAAGGAGCTGTTGCTGCTTCACTGAGCTGGCCCTCCAGAGAGGCCAGATTCTCTCCATCAGCAAAGTGTCACCTCCTGTAGAGAGGTCTGACAGGAACTGCTGTTCAGTTAGCGCACCTTGACTTCTCCAAGCACACCCGCTGGAACACTGTCACTTAATTCACACGTGGTGTCGCTCACTGCATCATTTGCTGTTTTTTTTTTTTTTTTATTGCAGGCCGTATTCGCACTGGTAGAGGTTTCACATGTGCCCTTTTTGCAGGTCACCTGTAGTTTGGGAGTTCTGTTATGACACGGAGTCACAGTGGGAACATGGGAAAGCAACAATCACATCAGCAATCACAACATGACATAATGCAGTAAAAATACTTTGTGTGTTTCCAGCAGCAACAGGCAGCTGAAAAATAAAAAAAAAAAAGCTCTGATGAACCCACTGTGCACTACCTTTTGGCTGCGATAGCAACAACAAATATAGAACTATTACAAAAGGAGCTTAATAACGCCCGACAGAGAGCGCAGAGCAGATGCAAGTTGTAACGTGATAATAAATGACACCAAGACATTAAATAGTACTTATAAATGGCTTTTTCTAAGCTTAAAAAAACACAACGATTCTTAGTTTCACGTGATTACACACTGATTAAAACAGTTATGAATATTGTATACAATATCTGCCAATTAATCCCCCTAAATGTTACACACTGTTCCTTTAAAGCCCGACAGTCTAAACACAAACAAACGAAAAGGGTCTCACTACTCTGCACTTAACTGACGAGAACAATAAAACAGCAGCCGCAGCTGGTGTGCTGAACACTTTTACACAGTAATGAAATACACAGTACGTGAAAACAAAGCGATTTAAATCCTCCTAGTAGTAATGCGCCCCAGCGTTAACAACGACATCATCAATTTAAGTTTGCATGTAGCAATGAGGAGCTGAGGTAACAGCAGACTATGGTAACTATAACTCTGATCGAAGTCAAGCAGTATGTGGACATGACGTGGTCTGCATTTGGACCAATCACATGGCGGGGCTGGCAAAGGGCTATTAGCATAGCAGGGCTGGAGTGACCCTGGTTATGAGAATAAAGAAGCCTGTAACCTGTCACTGCTACAGTAGACATTCTTTTTTTTGAACTGGAAAAGGTGACATTTAACCTTGATGTGTGCTATCCAGTTAAACTAGCATAGCTATCACACCTAGATGCTTTCTTTAGATAACAGAAATTATCATTACATGACTGGAATACAAACCTAATCCCTTTTAATCAGAGATTTTAAAGTAGTCTCACTGATTTCCAAACAAAGATTAATCAGTATTGTCATGTTTTCAGCCATATAGCCTCTATTTGTCTGCACAGTATGCTTTGTACTGCTCTGTATTTAGCTTTATTTAAATCTTCCAGAGATGGGTCCATTTCTGTTACCGTAACTGTATGTTTTAGGATTCTATGTGAATATGTTATTTGTAGTTTACCTCTCGTCAAAATGGAGGCTGGGTTATAGAGGTTTCACTGGACCACAGTAAACGCAAGCAATTGAGACACACACACACACACAATCACACACACACACACACTGCTGTTATTACCTCTCACCCATGTCCTATTACAGCTGGATTTATGACTGAGAGAACCAAGGTGATAAATCTGTCCCCTAATCCTAAATGCATCAGCAGACATGAGGGTACGCTGTCTCAGTCTGGCAGCCCACTCCACCTTGACATTATTTATGCTTCATGGCTCACCGGTTTGTTTGGCTTACCTGCCCTCTGCTCCTCTTCCTCCATCCCCTTCCTCCCCTTGCCGCCCTCCAGGTCATTCCCGAATGGAAGGAGCAGGAGTGGGATACAGAGAAGCCCGATTCGTATGCCGGGATTTTCCACTTCCGCTTCTGGCGCTTCGGTGAGTGGGTGGATGTGGTGATTGACGACCGGCTACCGACGGTGGACAACCAGCTGGTCTACTGCCACTCCAACGACAGCAACGAGTTCTGGAGTGCCATGGTGGAGAAGGCCTATGCCAAGTTAGTATCAGTGGCGACACATATACAGATCCAGTTTTAGAGACGCCTAAAAACTCATTATTGGATTTAATCATTTTAAACTTCTGCCTACCTAAGGATTGACTTTGAAAAACACCATTCATGATCTTTCTAAATCAAACGGTCTCATGCTTCAACAAAGTCCGGTAACCTACGCTGTGTCATCTTTGAAGTGTTGTCGTTTATTTTCTTCAGAAGCGCACTAGTAGTCGTGGGCGGAGGGTTAAAAAAACAAATACTGGATAAATCGCTGAATCCTGCCTTTGATTTCAAAGGTTGAAATCGAACGCTCATTTCGATCGATTTAGAGTGGAAACCGTGACACCCTTAATGTCTCCGAATGTCTTGTTTTGTCTGGCCGACTGCCCCAAACCAAAGGTTTTCAGTTTACTGTGATACAACACTGAGAAAAGCTTCTCCTGACAGGAAAAGCTATTGACGACCAGCAAATGACTTAAACAATTAATCAATTATCAAAATAATTGTTCATTTATTTATTTTTCACAATCGATTAATCGGCTCTAATAACCATTACCCGGCTCTCCGCCTCTTCCTGTCAGGGTTTATGGCTGCTACGAGGCTTTGGACGGAGGCAACACGGCCGACGCGCTGGTGGATTTCACGGGTGGTGTTTCAGAGCCCGTGGACCTGCTGGAGGGTCAGATGGCAACAGATGAGGTGGCTCGAAACCAGCTGTTTGAAAGAGTTCTCAAAGTCCACAACAGAGACGGTCTCATCAGCTGCTCCATCAGGGTGAGCTAGGAGCTGCATGGCAGTCACCTCCTTTTTTTTTATACACGAGTCCTGAGGTTAAAATTTGTTGTTTTTTTCATTCTTTAAAAATGTGTTTTATTCACTGTTTGTACACATGAAGGTCTTCAGTAATCTTGTAGTAAAACTTTAGCAGGGCTCAGGAGCACAGTAGTGCTCTGAGCTGAATGCTAATATTTAGCTCACAGAGCTGAAGCTGATGGGAACTTCATTAGTTTTGCAGCTGTTTAGTCGCGAACCAAAGTATCGAATAAGTAGAAACTTTGATCTGATGATGGCGCTAGATGAATATTCATTAATGTCTGTCTCAGACATTCAAAAAAACAAAACATAAGGAAGCTCACGATTGGCACTTTTAGCAGCATTTCAGCACCTGTTCTCTGAAAACGGTCTGATCCACCACAGGAGCTGACCTCTTGAGCCCCAGAGCTCTTTAATAATTAAAGCATTTTCTGCCGTGATTTTAAAATCCAAGGATGAAACGCTGTCTGTGTGTTGACTTTGTCTCGCGGCAATAGCAGCCTTCTTTAGTGCCAAATCTCTGCATAAATTCTTTCTGCAACTTTTCAAAGGC
Source organism: Pholis gunnellus (assembly GCF_910591455.1). Classification (NCBI taxonomy): domain Eukaryota; kingdom Metazoa; phylum Chordata; class Actinopteri; order Perciformes; family Pholidae; genus Pholis; species Pholis gunnellus. Next base: position 15,033,669 of record NC_136540.1, read on the forward strand.
TCTTCAAAGCTGTGTAGTGATTTGTTTGAGATTACGTGAGGTGCACGCAAATGAATAGCGCTTCTGAATTGTCCATTATGATGATATTGTGCCGGCTTTTTTTTTCTTTCAAAAGGTACTTCCTACAGGGTAGCACATGTCTTTATGGGAGGATAATGGCTGAAAAAGGGTCCAAGAGGAAGACATTTTCTAGAAACTAAAGCCAAGCAGCTCATCTCTGAAAATGACCCATATTTTTGTTTTTGGTCTGTATTTCAGTAAAGAAAATACAAAGTTCACTTCAATGTATCAAGAACTGTTTTGTAGAACAATATTCAAGTCTCAGTGATCTTAATAATTAATGCTTAAGGGATTTAAGGCAAAGAAACTCTTGACTTGCCTGCAGAGTGTCTGCATGTCTGCTTGTTAAGAAAACTAGTGCATGCTATCCTGTGACTTTCCCTGTTTGGCCCTTGGTCCTCTGTCTCATGCCAATCTTACTCCCTGACTTGCTGCTCCAGCGACAACTAATTCACAAACCCTCGTTGTGATTCAGAACCACACGCAGTTCCATTTTTAAATCATATGGCTCTTTTTATATGCATGAGTTTCATTACCGGAGAGTCTGTTGTTCAACTGCAGGAGTAATGAGAGCTCAGAGAATATAAGCAGTACTATACCACAATGCATTTTCCACCTATAGCCTTTGTTGTTATTACTTTAGCTTGTTTTTCTCACTCATAAATTGTTTATGTATTGCGTGTGTCTACGCCTATCCTCTGGGAGACCATGTGTTGAGGCTGCTGTGGGGTGCTGATTTGTGGATAGAGGACTCTGAGTTCTGTTCTGAAGTTATTCTCAAACTGGAGATCAGTATTCCTTCTCACAGAAAAAAAAAGGGGAGAAAAAAAGAGAAACCCACATTGTCCCCTGTAAACGCCCGTCACACCCACACTTGCAGTAGTTGTGCACAAAAACATTTCTCCTGCAATAAGGGATGAGCACATTTCAGGTGGTTTTAAATCAAAATAAAGTGGTTATGATAATCTGCCTAGATCTCAGCAACTGCTTATGTGTATACAATGTTATCATAGTTGATAGAAAGAATGGCTTAAATGTCAAAATGACGACCCACATTACAATAAAACTGTATTGTCTGATAAAGTTTAATGTAACATCTGTACATTATTAGCAGTTATGGTGCACCTCCACGGCTCAGGAGTTAAAATGCTGCGAATGTCCTCGGCTTCAGTCCGGCTGGGGACCTTTGCCGCATCTTGCTCTTTGGTTTCCTATCATGTCTCTACTGTTTGTAATAAAGGAACAGAAATCTCTGTTTTCGGTTCCCTGACAAACACAAAAGCCAAGCTTATTATGCAGCTTCCACTGAAAACTGCAACAACGTCCCTGTGTGCCTTTTACCGAACACCTACCTGTTTGTAATTTCCCAGGAAACTGTGCCAGCTTCCCTCTTTTACATATCTATAGAGATCCACAAAATCATCTGTTTCCAACCACTAAACCTCCCTCGTTTTACTGTTTCCCAGGCGACCACGATCGAGGACATGGAGGCACGGCTGGACTGTGGCCTGGTCAAAGGTCACGCCTACGCCGTGACGGACGTGCGGAAAGTGAGGCTCGGTCACGGACTGCTGGCCTTCTTCAAATCGGAAAAGCTACAAATGATCCGCATGCGGAACCCCTGGGGAGAAAAGGAGTGGAGCGGGCCCTGGAGCGACAGGTAAATCCCTACACTGCCCCTCACAGGCATGGATGAACTACTGCAGCTCATCACATCTTATCTTGTCTCGTTTGGCCTTCATCATCTATCTGTCCCAAATTTGCGCAGTGATCTCGGTAAGTCAGACATTTCAAGAGCGACACAAACACTGACCATGTTTGCATGAACAAAATATTCATTTTTGCTCTTATTCCAAAAATGACAATATTCCTGTTAAGCTGTTTACGTACGGGTAGTGAACATTTATGTTCCACTAATATTCACTTTAACATGCAGCCGCATTCTCCCATTAACGTAAAATTCCCCCATGACATACGCCCTATGGGTACGTCCTTTAAATAAGTTACATTTCCCTCCACTTCCAGTCATGTTGCTCCTGTCCTGCAAGATTTGCAAAATTGTGTTTTGTTTTTTACGAACCGATGCAATGTGTGCAACACACAGAGCAGACCGTAAAAAGGCAAAAGGCTGCGTGGCGCAAATGCTAAAAAAACACAAGTGAGGCGCGTATACCGAATGTGTTGTATACATGTCCAAAGAATGCTCCTAAAAACAGAATAATACCGACATATCCCACATATCTTAAACGTATAATGCTACATTCGGAATGATATCCAAAAATAATATGCTTTTTAGTTTAATTGTGGAACTTAAGTGTGCATGTAAATATAGTCTATTCGTCCTTTACTACTTGACCGCGTTACGACCTTTATCACTTTAACCAATTTCACAAAGTAGGCTTCATTTTGAAAATGTCAAGGTACTCTTGTCTCCTTTGTCTCTCAAATTGGACACACTGGTCTCTGAGACATTGCCGGTGATGAATGAGCAAACAGCAAACGACCGAACAAAGACCAAACTCATAAAAAATGCCCACAACGTAACCAAGAAAGCTGCATGATGGGAAAATGTCGTGTAGACAATGAAAAATGGAGATGCAATCAAGGTAATGGGTCACAGAAAAAAGATGAATGACTGAATTGTTCTCTTCTGAATAAAATCAAACCGTGCAGTGCAGCTCTGATAGCATTTCCCCGGGACCCTCCCAGAACAGACATTTTGCTGACTAAACCTTAAATTCTCACGTGTTAGGTGAATCAAATGGCCATTCAGTCAGGTGGACAAGCTGTCATTTCTCCCTAGAAAAGAGTGTTTCATTCCAGTTTGACTTGCTTCATTGTGCCTGACTTCTTAGGGCAACAAGTAATGCTGAGATGCAGAGAAGTTGCTCCTTCGACATCTCTCCGTCTCTGTCTAGCCTCTCTGAAACAAACAGGGAGGTGGTAAAGCCGGATCATAATGGAGCCTGAATTATTGATAAGGCCGAAAAGAGAGAAAGATGGTATTAAAGAGACGTGAGTCATCTCTCTTCTTTCTCAATCACTCGCTCGCTCTCGTTGAATAATTTATTCATGGTTTGATAAAAAAATAAAAAAAAGGAAACCTGTTACTGTAAATGGAGTCTGACAGACTGTCGAGACGCGGACGCTTGACAGTGAATCATAAACAGAGACATAAACACAGACCTAATGCATCCAGTAAAGAGCCTGTGTTTCCCCTGAGCAGTGAATACAGAATGGACCTTGATGTTGAGACATGATTCACACTCACCAATGCACACATTCAACTGACTCTTTAACAGAAACGTGCCCTTGAGGGGTAGAATCATACATCATTTATATTTCTGAACTTGATACAGTAACTGGGCATTTTCACAATCATTATGATTATTAAAAGATTCACAGGTGAATGTCCCACTAGTCAAATATATTAATAACGGATAACACTTTATATTAAGGTCCTTGTAATAAGCGTTAGTTAATAGGTATCGAGGCTGTGTAAAGTGCCTATAAGATGCTATTAACAACTGTTAATAATAGCATCATAAACACATTTATTGTTGGAGTATTAGACATTTATAAGCACTAATAAGAGCTTGTTAACAATTTATGGACTGCTTAACAGCCCTAATAAAAGCCTTAAGAGTTTCTTATAATTGTTTATGATAGCATTTATTAGCTATTGTTTCTGTAAAACCATTACTCATCTATTTGTGTTGCTTTATTAAGATTAATACATACTTATTATGCATTTATTAGCTGTTAGTTAACTGAGTTAGCTGTTTATTAGTTAAGGATGCTTTTTGCTGCTACCAGATCTATAGTGACAACAGCGCCTTATTAAGGTCTTAATAATGGCTTAGTTAAACTCAATAAATGTGTTTATAAAATGATTATAAGAAACTCATAAGGTTGTTTTTAATTAGTCTATAAACTGTTAACACGTTTCTTATAAGAGCTTATCAATGTTTTATAACAATAAATGTGTTAAAAGAGCATCTTATAAGGACTTATAAAGGCCTTATTATCTATCTACTAACGCTTATAACAAGGACCTTAATATAAAGAGTCACAGTTTGTTTTCTCGTGAGCTTGTGGGATTGATGCTGTTCTTCTGCCTAACGTGTGTTTGCTCTCGTGTCTCACTGCAGTTCGGAGGAGTGGAACAAGGTGAGCAAGAGTGAGAGAGAGAAGCTCGGCGTCACCGTGCAGGACGACGGCGAGTTCTGGTGAGAACCATAAATCTACTAACAATTTATGTTGTTCCCTCACTTAGAACCATTTATTAAAGTGATGCAGGCATGGTTAAAACTTATTTAAACTAATGCCGTCCAAATTTGTGTTTACGCATAAATCATCCATACACCATCCACCCAAATTAATTAAGCTCTCCAACCTGCCTGAACTTTTCCCTCCTCCTCTACTAGTCCCCTGCTGTTGCTTTATAAATTATAGTATGTATTGATGCAGAGTGTGAGAGGCTGCTTTCAGGAGTTGTGAACGTTTCAATGGTTCAGCATTGTTACTGCAGCCAATAGCATGTGGCATTGAAGCAGTAAGTTATAAACTACATTCCTTACCTCAACTGATGTGTCAATAAAAGTTATGCTGCTGTTTTTCAAAAGCCCATATCGGTCAACATTTAATCTCATTCCTTGTCAGCGCCAAAAATCCCAGTTTCCCTTTAACACGTAACCCTTTTCTTTGTTCCTGATTTCATTTCATTTCCTCTATTTTTGTACCTGTTAAAGGTCTTCTTCTTTCAAGCTTTTTTTCTCTAGTTGGTATCCACTCTCTCCGGTCTCTTCTCTCCTCTCCTTTTCCTGCCCTCCTGTAGGATGACGTTCGATGACTTCTGCCAGTACTTCACTGACCTCATCCTGTGCCGCCTCATCAACACCTCCTACCTGAGCATCCACAAAACCTGGGAGGAGGAGGTGATGAGGGGCTCCTGGGTCCACCGCCAGGACCCCCTTCGCAACCGGTCAGGAGGCTGCATCAATCACAAGGCCACTTTCCTGCAGAACCCTCAGGTTAGTGGAGGTAGTGTTTGTCTTTAGAGAGATGTGTGACCAGCGTTGGAGAGTAATATGGTGTCGCCCTCTCTTTTCCCCAGTATGTGTTCGATGTGAAGAAAGTGGAGGACGAGGTGCTGATCTGCTTACAGCAGAAGGAGAAGAGAGCCACACCCAAAGAGGGCAAAGGGGAAAACCTCGCCATAGGCTTTGATATTCACCGGGTAGAAACACACGTGCACAAATACCGAGACGCCTCCACAAACCGGAATAGTTGATAGACTAATGAATAGCTCACATGGACAATCTGCTATATTGTCCTCTCATCCTGCAGGTGGAGCTAAATCGTAAGTACCGTATGCACTCAGCCCAGCAGAAAGTAGCGGGCTCCATCTACATCAACTCGCGCTGCGTCTTCCTCAGGAAGGAGCTGAAGGAGGGCCGTTACGTCATCATTCCCACAACCTTTGACCCCGGGCAGCAGAGCGACTTCCTGCTCCGCGTCTTCACTGATGTGCCTTCAGACTGCAAGTAAATCTGATATATTCCCACTGAACACATAGTGTAACTTTTTGAACGTCCTGAATCTACTTTGAAGCTAAACTACGTCTCGATAGATTCACAAGCTGTGGGTTTGCACACTATATATGCGACTGAAGTTAAGCAACGTTGTGTTGAGTGGTGTGAGCTGCACAATATTGGAAATAACTGACACTGTGATATATATTTTTCTGCGATTGAAAGTCAATTTTGTAAATTTTAAAGTTAAATACATCAGTCTGGTGCACTTTGAGAGCAAAATTAAGATGCTAAGTAAACAATTTGTGCTCTAGTAAACAATTAAATAGTTAACAAAAAAGATAGAACCACAAAGCATGAAAATGAGACGGCATGTTTAGAAGTGTACAAATATGCAGTTTATTATGTATGTAGTCTGTAGATAATTAATGGGAAACACTGGATTAATCATCGCAAATGAGAATCGTGGACGTTCGCTTTCGTATCGAGCGGCAAAAAAGTTGTAACATGAAGTGTTTTTTACTTAATTTGCCGACGTCACAGATGCCTGAGTCCAGTTGGCTTTGACGGTTTTATAGCGTACACTCTTTCTTTCCCAGAGAGCTGACTCTGGACGACCCTCCTCAGACATGTTGGACGGGGATGTGTGGCTACCCTCAGCTGGTCACTCAGGTCCATGTAATGAATGCTGAAGGCCTGCAGGGACAGGACTCCAACGGAGGTAGGACCACTACTCACATCGCATTGTATTCGCATGTTGACGATCATATTCCTCTGTTGTAAACTCCTGTAAACACCCACAGAGCTTCACTGCCTCAATCCCAATAAGGAGAGACTTCTGAGCAAAGTACAAGGTACTACAGCACCATCTGCTGAAACTGTAGCTCCTATTATTAGCCTGTAGTATAGAGTCCTTACCCCTTTGAAGCTCTTCTAGTGTGTGCACACACATACCTGTAACGTATGTATTTATGTATTTTTTTTTCTCAAATTAAATAACTTAAAAATGACCTAATCCTGGTACAATTGGGTGCAGTACATACGGTGTTGTCAACCATTTCATTCTGTCTCTCCGGGTCGGATCCCCCCCAGTGACTGCCACTGCGTCCACCGGATGGCTCCAAAGTTCTTATATTCTCCACATAGGAGATGGCTTTAGATTCATCTGCTGACAGAGCAGAAGTGGTGGAAGAAGTACTCAAATCCTTTACTTAAGCAAAAGTACAATGCAATCATGAAAAAAAAAAGCAACATGTCGAAATATTTCTCCTTTTTATAGAGCAAATCATGAAGCAACCAGTCGAGAAAATTAGTTTTCTCGACCAAAGACATGTTCAAAGACATGTTCATGGTGTGCAAGAACTGTTTTGACTTTTTTTTCCCATCTTCAGCTGTAGATCCGTACGTGATCATCACCTGTGAAGGAGAGAGGGTTCGTTCACCAGTTCATAAGGACACACGGTGCCCAAACTTTGACATCAAAGGCCTGTTCTACCGCAAGAAACCCAAGGAGGGCATCCACGTCGAGGTGAGCTGTCTCTCTCTGCAGCCATCCCACTGTGGGACCGTACACTGAAGCACATGTTCACAAGGGCTACGACCAAAATTAATTTAGCTGAACATCCATTACCAATCAATTACAGGCTCAATATCAGGCGATACGTGAAAGCCAGCGTGCATGTTAGGGAATTATTGTTGGTGATACAATGTTGCATTTCCTCAAACAGACCTGTGAAATTGCATCACTTCTATCTCGGTAAACGGAGGCAGAAATGTGCATCTGCTGCTCTGTAGACAAGGGATGCTCTGATCCAACCGCCTCAGGCGGAGCGAACGTGGGAATAAATGCTGGTTTGTTTTGTTAAGTACAGAATTAATTGGATTGCGATACCTTTCTAGTATCAGAATACCATGCTATCTTTTTTTTTTTTGTTCCAAATTAAATTGCGCCGTTCCATGTATTCCGTTAATCCCGAAGAGACAACATTTAATGTGGATTGTTGGCTTTTGGCTGATCATCGATCTACTTAAAAAGGTTGATATTTACACCGTCTGACGGATCGTTGCAACCCCACGATGTAATCTTAAACACTTCAAAGTTCAGACTCAACTCTTCCTTTTTGTTTCCTTTTTCTCCATTTATTGTTCTGCACTTATCTATTTCTAGATTTTTTTATACTTTGTAAATCAAAGAAAATTGTGCTATATAAGTTAATTATCTTTGAAGAGTGCTCTGTAAGTACGATTTATTGTTTTTTACTTATTGCTTTACTTAGAAACTCCTGTATACAGGCACTTGTTTATTCTTCGTCTCTGTGCTTCTTCTACCTTCTATCGAGTTTTCATTCATGTCCCTTGTGTATATTCTCCTGCAGTTTTCTCTTTCGTGACTGCTTATTGCCTTTTGTCTTTTCTGTCCTCTCTTTTCCTGCTTTTTCGCTTTCGGATCTCCTCCTTCCTCCCACGAGCGGCCAACAGATCTACAACAAGAACATGATCGTGGACACCTTCCTGGGTCAGGTGATCCTGTTCAGCGACCCCAACGAGCGCCAGGAGCTGCACACGCTTCACCTCCGTGACAAGGGCAGCCGCCAGGACAACGACCTGCCGGGCACGCTCACTGTGCGCCTCATCACCGCGACCGCGCTCACCAACATCTGATGCGATCGTTTTATACAAGTATGATGATCAACACTCAAGGTGGCGTTCAATCGTGCCCGTCGCTCATATCCGCCGTTGATCCTCCAACCGTGGCGGGAGCTCACTGTGTCTTTTTTTTCTGCCGCTTGCGCTCTCTTCGTGTCTCTTATTGTTTCCCCTATTTTCTTTCGCTTCAGCATTTAAATTCAGTTTTCTTGAGAGGGTTTTTGAAAGCCTACAACCATATGAAATATGTTCTCAAAGGAAGTTTTATTGCAGGTTTTGTAGCCTGAATCTCCATCAACACCTGAGCTACAATTTAATTTGTCTTTTAAGAACCTTCTAATATAAATCACTTCGTCGGTCTGACCCGAATCTACAAACATCTTATTTTCTTCCTGCATATTGTTAAATTCAAACACATACACACACTCGTACATGCACACACAGTACACATGCAGACATGTCTGCACTCTCCATGCATGTGCCAATGTTTCCAAGGGCTATGCATTGCCTTAAGGTCGAGTCTGCCTCTCCACCTTGAGGAGGGATAACGTTAAATACTCTTCTCCATCGGCTGTCCTCAGTGTTAGCACAGCCTCCATTCCTCTCCTCGCTTGTTTCTCGTAGTTTTAATTTCTATTTCCGGTATATTAACATAACGTATACTCTTTTATATCCGTGGATAATTGTCCCACCCAGTCGTCCCACCCAGACACCTCAAGTCTTCACCAGTTTGCCGGAGCTTTGGAGAGCATGCAGCAGTGTCTGTCACTTTGTATTGTGGACTTTACAAAGGAAAGCCAACAGCAGCTACTCTCTCCCTCTTTACTGAGAGCTTTTCTGTGTTGTTCTGTGAGCGCGCTCATGTGTGAAATCTTGCCTCCCGTCTTCCATCTTTAAAAAACATCTCAAACTCCCCGAGACACTTTCTGCCGGTTGCTATGGACGATCTCAAAACTGCATGGCTTAAAAAAAAAACAAAAAAAAAACTAGACTCTTTGCCTGTGCTCTCTGGTCTCTCTGGTCGTAGCTTAGCAGCCGGTGTGTTTGATAGTGCCACCCTTCCCTCTTTCATCCTCCCCCCTCCCCTCATGTGTACATCTTCTCAATCCAGCGGAGTGCTAAGATTCACCCTGACATAATCAAGTGCTTTATGGGACCAAAGATGAGCCTCCGCTCTCTTAGTCCCTTTCGGACCGCCCTGGCCTGGCCTGGCCTGGCCTGGCCTGGCCTGGCCTGGCCCAAGCCTAGCTACAAACCACCACCCCCTGTGCCACATCATCTCTTAACGGCAACACCACTGCCTGACGCTTCCTCTGACTTGAGTCGTTTGGCCCGGGCCAAAGACTCATGCCACGTGACCCCAAGAGACAGCAGCCGTGCTCCTGCTGTTGGCACAGAACAGGTGTGTGTGTGTGTGTGTGTGTGTGTGTGTGTGTGTGTGTGTGTGTGTGTGTGTGTGTGTGTGTGTGTGTGTGGCGGAGCAAGTATCTGCGAGTGCTTGAGGGTGAATGAATGTATATCTCTTAATCCACGTTGTATCTGGAAGAAGACAATTTCTGTGGATGTGGAAAGGTGTGAACTGAAAGGAAAAAGAGCCCTTTAGCGAAACACACACCTTGCACTTTATTTGATTTTTAAGGGTTAAAAAAAGACCTTTATTAATGAAAGAAAGAGGAGGGCGAGCTGAGAAGGCGTCCTGCCAAACAACCCGTGCCATCGCCTTGATCCTGGCTTTGCCTCCACAGCAGAAAAACAACATGGGATGAACAGTTTAGTGATTTCAGAAGGATTTCAGATGGCTTTGGCATATTGAACCAACACTGGTACAATTTCATCTATCTGTGATGAACTATGCTCATGTGGCCATTCAATTTGACCTTTTGGCACGTGGGCTTTCTGTGACAGAAGCCCAGACAGAACTCATAACCTGTGTTTGTTTTCTTCTTCTTTTCCGAAAGCGCAATATCATTGCAGAGACTTTTAATTCCACATTTTATTGACGTTATTGTCTTAGTCTTTTTTTTTCTATAGTCGGAATTAAAAATGTATGTTACGGTCATTATCAAGACATTTCCTTTTGAATGTAAGACAAACAGTTCAGTCGAACTATCAAGTCCGTTTTCCTGATTTTCTTTCAGCGCCTTTTTCCATTACTTGAACTGTTACACATGGCATTGAATTGATCACACACCTTTGTGTACAGCATCTTTATAAATGTGTCTTGCATGGGTTATTTTCCAATATGTTCATGGCCTTGTATTGTACTGTTTAATTGTTACTATATATATATTTATTCTTTCTATCTCAAAAAGTCTTGGAAATGCTAGTTTTGAGCAGTCAGCATGTCTTACACTGATGCACCTCATGTCAGTCTGATCATATCAACAAGTTTGAAACAGCTACGTCTTGTAATACAGTGATGCATTCATAATGCCTCTAGCATCTGTGAACATTAGCAGCAGTTGTTGACTTCTATTTAGGTGCTATTTATCTTCTCTGTGCTCTTTTATATTGTTTGGGACAGAACATGAGTGTTCGGTGACGTAACAAGACTGAATTTGGAATATTTTAGCTTGCAGATAGACTTTGTTAGAAACTGTGGTGCCACGCAGTGTGAGGTTAGACATGTGAGCCTGTGCCTGGAAAGTTTCGGGGTTTTATTTACACACCAGGTGGGAAAAAGAATCCCTTCTTCCTCCCTCGCTGAGTGTCCTTGTGCGAGGCACTGGACTCCTAAATGCACCAGTGGAGCCTCGTAATGGCCGGCTATTCTGCAGCTTCCAGGTGTGGCTGTACGTATTTGTGCGAATATGTTCAAAATCATACTGTGAATATGTTCAGCTGGAAAACGAGGGCGTACTGAAGGGTTATTGTGAGAGATTGTTGGTGCCAAATGTGTAGGTTGCTGCTTGGATTCGGTGAAACTGACACTTCATAGACCAGGTGGTGAAACCGGCTTCTTTTTTTCGTGCCTCTCATGTTTACCGTCACAATCGAGTCACAGAGCTAAGCGCCCTGATTTTTAACAAAAGAAATATTCGTCAATCTTTGAAAATCCAGAAGGTTGTTCAACAAAACTAAAAGTTGCTCTGTAAGAATTTCTAGAATCCTCAAAGACTTGGTTTTTTTTCAAGCTGGACTAAGTACAATTTGAAAGAAAAATCAGATGCTCGTATAAGAAGTTTCCTCTGGCGACGAGACTAACGACATAGAAACTGCTTCACCAGTTGCTTCCTAATCCGAACAAAGATGGTGGGTGGAAATGACGCATGTCCTTGCTACATTTTTTACAATGTGACCAAACTTAAAAGTTATATAATTAATGTGCAATATGTCATTTCCAGCTCCTTGAATAGGAAATAGAGTAACAACTGTGAAAACAGATGAAACATTTTCATATATTGTTCAGTGGATTTAATATGTTCTCATCCACATGGTGAGAAGAGTCTTGAAGGATTCTGTAAATTCCTTCCAAATAGTGGTTGGTTTTGTTTAAAGACCTTCTTGATTTTTACATTTCTTGTAATTCTTGACGTTTAGAAAAACGTATGTTCAGCTCTCTGTAAAAGTAAGACAGTAGAGGCACACATTTGGGCTCGGTGACACTGGTGTCACATAAAGACTAACAGACACACATGAAAACCCTGATTTGGCTTGCTAAAATGTCATGCAACTTTTCCCGCAATCACAATTTGCAGTCTGTTTTGCTGATTGGATTGTTTTATTCCAGAGTTTATCTTTATCTGATGCCAGTATTTTACATTAACAGGTTTTCAGCAGCAACCATTTGTTATTTTGTGGCTCCCTATTTTTTTTTTTTTTTTTACATATGTGACAGAAATATAACGTCCAACCTGACAGCTTTGATATATTGGAGTATTTGGGGCTTCAGAGTCACTGTGTCACTCGCAAGGAGCCAAAATAACAGTGTGTCAAGCTCATTGTGAAACCATGTCAAACTCATGTGCCACAGCAGTGCCAAAAAGACAAACAGTACTAAACAAGGGATGCTTTTGTAAAGACATTTGGTATGTGACTGTTGGACAAATGTATGACGGGTGAAGTTATCCTTTTGAGTTTCTTTGTAACTTTTTTTTTTTTTTTATGTCTCCACTATGTCCTCTTCTGCTTCTGTCTTTGTCATGAAGTGATTCTCATTGCGTTGCTATTCTTACTCGTTGTAATTGTTGCAGATCGTGATTCTTTGCCAAAAGTGTTAAGGCTTTCACTGTTAACCACCACACACACACACACACACACACACACACACACACACACACACACACACACACGTACACGTACACGTACTGAATACACTCCAGCTTCTAGACTAACCAGGCTTGGTTGGAGTGTACGGACCTTGACTGATTTTTTTTTGACATTTGCTATAACGCTTATCGGTTTTCTGTACATATTTTCCGCACGGCCATGCCAAAGCCGGTTTCAAGAACACCAAACCCTTCGAATGAACTGCTCACAGCGTCTAACTTTTGTACGAATCCCAAAAAATGCCAGTGCATGTAGCAAAACCGCTTCAAATCTGCTCGCAGCGTTACGAATCACAGAATATATATATATGAATATACATATATATATATATATATATATTTATTTTCTCTGAGTGATGTAAAACCTAATCTGCTGTTGCTACTTTGATAAACATACTGTGTGAAGTAGAAGGCTTTTGTTGCACACTTGCATGCATTACAACAGTATCCAGTTTTCTAATATTTTGTATTCAGTAACCTGCAGAATACAGTATGTATATAAAAGTAGCAGCAACTTGACTTATCAGTTGTTATCAAGGGATCCATGTTTTGATGGATGTTATACAGACTATTCTAGAAATGTATTGAAAAAGAGGAAGATGATGACCTCTAGTGATCAGCAGGAATGCGAAGAGGAATCAAATACATTATTTACCTGATACCAAGCCCCATATTACCTTGCATGAATTATGGCCACAGTCGCGAGAGTTAGCCGTATGCTAAAGTTGTCTTCCTTTTTCTCAGAGAAATTATGAAGAAATATATGATGTGGGAATGCAGCCTGTCACACCCACCAAAGGACATTTTGGGAAGTATGCTACTTCAATCTAGATGAGAAAACCTACCCTTTTCCTACCCTGCAGCGCGTCCACTACACGCTACAATCTGCTGCGAAGGTCTGGAACGCGCTCCACAAGCGGAGAGTATAAACACAGCTACTCCACGTCCATGGTGTCCACAGCTGTCCATGTGCGCGTCAGTTTGGGAGTATAATCGAGACTCGAGCCTGATTTCCAAGCTGTCAAACTTTTTTCTTTAAACAATGGCGATGTGATCATTGCTCTTCCCTCTGCTACTGACGGATGGGAGACAAACAGAAGTGGTGGCCCCGGATAGCAGTAACAAAATAAGTTAGCTTCGCTTTAGCTAAAGCTTGGGACAAACCTGAAGTCATTGACAGTCAAGAAGGAGCATAAAATGTACGACTGAGTGATTACGTACGACAACACACTTTGGGGGCAGACAAACATGAAAATCCTCAAAGAACGCCATTTTTCATGTGTTCTTGTACCAAAGCATGGGCGCCGACCAGAAGCTTGCACAGTATATATGCGTTGCAATTTGGGCTGTAAAGATCTAAATTGGAGGTAATTCGAACTAAAGAACTAAGCTAGGTTCAGATAAAGATGTTTATTTAGCCGTATGTCTCCCTCGGGTGACGCCATTGCTCACCCGATGTCAGTCGCAAATATCAAATATCTTTATGAGAACGACTGAATCTGAAGAATTTAAGATTAAAATCTTCACATATCGCACATTATGCGATTTCATCTGTCAACGCCAGCTGACCCAGACTGGAATAGACCTGGTCCAGCTTGGTCCGATCAGTTGTCCCGCCCCAAATCGTATTCACAATCAACTCGACAGTTGTGAGGCCGAGGTTTGTTCTTCACGTCGTCTACCCACCCATCGCTAGCAGGAGGCAGAGGCATCATCACATTGTCTCCTTAGCAAGGCCAAGAAGGTTATATTTTCGGTTGATTTGTTTGTTTTATCGGTTTGTCAGCTGGATTACAGATAAACTACTGGCCTGGAATCTTGGTGGAAGGGTGTAGCATGGGCCACAGAAGAACCCCTCCCATTATGGAGTGGATCCGAATCGCTGGGCGGATACACAAATTATTATTTACTTTCTTTAACTTTGTAAGATTGGGGTTTTTGGTCTTGGCGGATGTCTGTGCTCTTTGAGTGCCCTTCTACTTTAAGGTGTGACCGGTTGTGTTACCACACGAAAACCACTTCTAAGAAAAGGGAAGACATTTGTAGCACAACAATAACAAGGTATCATGGGATTAGGAATAAGGTAGACCGACAAAATGAAAATATTTGAGTGCTGAAAAGGGTTTTTTTGGGGTTATTTAAGAGGCTTTTTTCCTGTTTATCAACAATAACATAATGGCAGTTGAGGTTTGCTTGCCTTCTGATCTTATAGCCTCGTCATTTTGGATACTGCTGCATGTGTCTAATGCTACAAGACATTGGTTCCAGAAAGAGTACGCCAGGTACTGTATTGAATTTGACTCTTGTTAGGTGACCGGATACCCTCCGCATTCTTGTCATTGACATTTTTATCTGAGGCTGAGTCCTGTCCACTCAAGGAATGAGCTTGTGATTCTTCTTGTATTTTTCTGCTGATGTTTATTAACTGGAGACTGGAATACCTACTGCATGGTGACACTTCTAGAAGATGCTACGGTCTTTATAACAAGTATCTTTTATCAGTATTTTATAACCTTGTTAATTTTATATATACACTTTACCTTGCGTTCCAAACCGGTATGTTTACTGATAGCTAGGTTTCAGAGAGCTGTGCTGTATGTTCTGTACTGTGTGCTTGTCTGTGTGTTCTTTTCGGCGTGAGCTTTCCTTTTTTTTATTTCTTTTTTTTCAATGCGTGTTTGTTGAATTTGGTTCTCGGTTACACTGTGGTTATTTTATAGCTACAATCTGAAATTATTATTTTTTCTTTTGTATTTAATGTCAACTTGTGGCATGACTTTGAAATAAAACAGCAAAACCTATTCTGGGTTTGTCATCATTTGATCTGAATTAAAGCTACAACAAGGAAGTTTCATTTTGTGTTGATTAGTTAATTATAGCTTGCAAACTGAATTGTTTTTTTTGTTTTTTTACATGAAGAACAAAATGCTGTTTAATGGTTCAACCTGACTGATTTGAAAACATACTGGAAACTTAGCATCAAAACGTGTGCAGATTTAAACAGGAACAGGTTCCTGTTTCAGTGTCACGTGCAAAAATAATCACAGATGAAAAATCACAGTTTCAATCTAACCAATGAGTAGACTGCACAAACAACATCTTGAGCCCAATGGCATCATTGTCGTTCAATAGAGGTGCTTTTCTGGACTTCCTGGAGTTCCAACAGAAATCATGGACCTTTAAATCATTTAATTATTCTTCCTTTGGGGCCAAAACTATTTCACATGTATGTAATACATGTGAAGTCTGAATGATGACTATTATAACAGAAAAAGAAAACTGTGATATTGAAGGAAAGAAGAAAAGAAAATATATATATAACAGCTGATCCCAAACCTTTGAACTGTTATGTACCACTAGAGATAAGTGAGGAGAAAATGTGTTTTTGTCTTGTAATTTCAGTGAGCCGACCCTTTTTAAATTTACTTAGCATGTGGTAACAACTTGGAAGTCGTGCCCTGGGTCAGCTCCCAGCTGGTCTCTGTATCCACCACCAACAGGCTCCACCTCCCAGCTAATCAGGATCAGCAGCCATGAATGAGAAGCAGCGAGCGAGCCTGGAGCCCCGTCACTGACCCGACATCAACCTGTAACTGGGCCGCAAACGCTGAACCACACACGGTACAGGCAGGCTGGGACCACGAGAGAACAAAAGACACCGAGAACAGGTGACCGGATTTTTAAACAAAGAAGGGGACTGACAGAAAAAATAGGAACTTATAGTCAGACTTCCTCAGCTGCTTCTCAACTCCTGCACCCTCTTCATAAACCATCCTGTCAACTCTGGGCCTCCTCACACCTTCCCAGAGAACACGGGACTGAAGAGACCAGGAGAAAGACGAGGGGACCTCACAAAGTGTGTTTAGAGGTAAGAGGGGCAGGTGAACGTCGAGGCCCAGGGCTTAACCTGCAACCAGGCCACAGTGCTGCTGCTGCTCGGCTGTAGCTTTAGGCCAAAGCCTCTTACTGCTCTCCGGCCTGTGCCAGCACTTAAAGGAGCCATTATGTACCCTTCAAGTGAATACAGTATGCTGCAGTGTGTGTGTGTGTGTGTGTGTGTGTGTGTGTGTGTGTGTGTGCACTGCATTACGTTTGAATGGTTTCTTAACTTCCAATTTAGATTCCAGTAGAGATTGCTTCTTGTCAGATAAGACAAACGTTTTTGTCCCTATGAGACAATTAATTAAAGAATAGCAGAATGGCAAAGAGAAGACAATAAGAGTAACATAATTGCTGCATTAAAAGATGTAAGTAGGAACTGTAAAAGTGGGGGGATAAGGAGACAGTAAAACATGATCAATATGACTAGATACAAGATAAAAGCAAGATCGCTTGACCAAAAACGACCCCCAGAACCTCCAAGAGCCCAAAGTAATGTTAGTAAATTCCTGGTTTGTCTTTGGCACAGTTTGTCTCTTTCTGGGGAGAGCGAGGCTAGCTGTTTCCCCCTATTCCCAGTCTTTATGCTGAGCTAAGCTAACCAACTGACACGACCGTGGTATCAATCTTGTCATTTAATTCTCGGCAAATAAGAACTCAAGACTAAAAGTAAGCAGTTACATGAATGTCAGATGTATTAGAGAGTGTGAGGGCCTTTTGCTGTACGTCACTTTATGTCTAAACAGAGGAAGAGACAGATATTCGGATAAAATACTATTAATAGCAAGTAGCCGACAATTGAGACGACAATAAGCCGACAATTGAGACGACAATAAGCACAACTGAATGGTGAAAAATGGACATTAAACAAGACTCAAAACCGCAATATCAGAACCAGCTATGAATGCATGGAAAACACGTGATTAGAAAATGCATTTCTCAAAACCATTTCCTGTCATCATGTAATGTTGCTAATAAAGATTTAAGTGATAAATAAATCCTTATCTGATAAGTATAGCTGTCTGATTAATGGAGTCATGAGAAGTAGTGAGGTAGAACAATAAAAGCACCACAAAATTGCTCTATGCAAAAATACTTTGATACATAATTAAGTTGCACTGAATTCTGCTTTAAGTTTTAATATTATACATTAAATATTAGTCTTCTGTGTTATCTTTTCCACAGACTGAACCACCAGAACTCGTTAAAGACATGGAAACATTAAACGTTCTCGGTCGACGATGAATGCTTCATGCCTCTCTCTCTCTTCGTGCCTCTGAATCGCTGCCATGTGAGTCACGAACGACACACACATATAGTACACATGCTTGTTAGCGTTCTAGGCCACACGCGCAGATTAGCAGCCGAGGCATTAGCAACATGGCTGTTTGGCCCTTACATGAAAATCTCTGAGCAGGTTAAGTTGAGGTCTCACGAGCTGTGACACGGAGGTTTTGAACTCTGAGGTCAAATAAAGCATTGATTATTTGGAGTTGTCCTAGTGTGACAGATATCAGTCAGTAAAATCCCTTGATTTCATATTTAATCTGTTAAACTGCTGAAGACTGCAGCGGTCATGGTAACCGCATTATCTACAACAATAGTGTCACAGTAGAAATTCTGCTAAAGACAACAGACAGAGAAGTGATGAAAAATCCCCAAATATGTTCTTATTTTGAAACCCATAACCTTGTTTTTAGCTACATTAGCCTCAGTCCTCTAATTTGGTCCAGACTGAAATACCTCAACAACTTTTGAATTGATTGCCATCAAATTTTGTTAAGACATAATAGTACCGGCCCTTTAAGTAAAACTCTGTCACAAGTTATAGTGCTGCATTAAAAAGATACTAAAACATTTGCATCAAAATATACATATTTAGTCATCTCAAGTTAGCTCAATCCTTAATAATATAATTATTTATTAGTCAAATAAATATAGTGGAGTAAAAGTATAAAATAGCATGAAATGGAAATACTCAAGTGAAGTACAAGAACCTCAACATTATATTTAAGTAGAGTACTTGAGTACATTTACATAGTTACATTCCACCACTGGAAACCAAAGCTTTATGCAACAAAATGACTTAAACCTGACTGTGACAGGTCGGGTATCAGAGCTCGACAAACTCCAGCAAAGAGTTGTCAAGTCAAGGATTTGAATATTTCTCTTGATACATACTTCTGTATTCTGTTTGCGAGAATTTCACAGAAATTATAATGTAGCTGTTGTAAAGAAATGTATTTATCTCTCTTTGCATTTCACGTGACCCTACATGGGGCTCTTAAGGTTAGGAAACTGCGTTTGTATCCTCAACAAGGGATTTAAGAACAATCGCTCAGTTGTGCAATCTGTTGATTCCAACGTAATAACGAGATGGTCGGAGCGGTGACTGAGTTTTAGCTTGTGGTTTGTCACTTTCACAGTTTTATAGGCGTGGGACTTTGACAGCAAAATAAGTTATTGTGAAGTTTAGGCTAATTGTGTGTGTGTGCGTTAATAGTTTGCATACTTTCCACTCCGTACATTTGGGTTTGTGAGGGGTTGTGAACACAGGGAGGGCCACTCTGTAAAGTACAGATCTATAGGTCTGTGTTTGGGACGGTTGCCAGATTGGCACCCTGCAGTTCTGGATGAAAGGAACCACAGCTCAGCTTATGTCTTGGCTTTAGCTGAGCACGTTGTGACTGGCTGCATATGGATGAACTTGACTATACATTAACTGCATGCTGTATATCTGCACTGCTGCTCTCCAAAAGGTGCACCTGTTCAAGATGAATCTGTGGATTATTTTTTACATGTAAAATGTGTCTTGAATCCAGATTTCTTTGATTTGTTTGTGTGGCACATCCAACTAAATGTTAATCTACTTATTGGACCACTAATGGATCATTTATACACGTATCCCCTCCCCTCGTGGCATCTCCATCTCGCATACAGTCTGGGTTTGTTTTTTTAGTCACACAAGCTATTTGTGTTGCCAAGTTGTTTGTATTTTGTTAAAGGGATTAGCTGGGAAAGGGTCACCTCAGTTCCCTTTCAGCTCTCATCCAAATCATACAGTTCTGTTTTATATAGTTCATTCAAACTGCTCTATTTGGCTCATTATAGCTCCAAAGTGGGCTCTGTTTTACCCAATCATGGACTGTAGCAGTTCCTTTCTGTTTTAACTTTACTATAAAATGTTAGTTTCAAGTATGCTATGTTTATAACTGCAAGATGTCACAGTGTAAAGAAAAGCACTTCTCCTACTTTGCTTTACGAAGATAACTGGAATCAAAAACGCCGTTGTAAACTGTGTACAGTACTGCAGCTTCGTCACTGTGAGGGTAACAAAGGAAAGACCGCTCAGTGGGGGAGAAAATGATTCAGCAGTCATAACTGTAACAACTATGGCTTGTCCTTAAGCAATGGGCTTAGCCCCAGGAATCCAAGTAAGCCTTTAACATCCCCCACCGGACCCTTTATAACCCCAACCCCCCCCCTTTGCTTCTCTGGTCTCCTATACCCTGCTAAACCACATGGCTGATTATCTCTGCTCAAACCCTGCTATGTCTGATATTCTAATATAACTGTGTGGTATGAACTTAACATGTTTTTTTTTGTGTTGCCTGTTCATAGCCAGTCCTACCCATTAAGGGATATACGCAGTTGCTTGGGGGGTTCTTTTACAAATACAATCTGTAGAAGCTGTTTTTTCTTTCAGTCTGATGATGCTTGTGACTTGTCTCCTTTGCAGAGCCCACACATGGTGACTTCTGATGTCCTGGTATCATCCTGAGGCTGAACCATGGTCATTCTGCAGCAGGTCAGTCATGTTGGGTGGAAACGGCTCGATGTCTGCTGAGGAGCTGCTTTCATCTCAAACCCTGTTATTCTTTTCCCCATCTCATCTACAGTCCTTCTGCTGGAGGAATGAAGTACTTTATTAATCTCAGCAGGAAATTTAAAAAAAATATAAGCAATGCTTATCAAATAATCTGCCAAAAAACTATACGATACTTCTAACAATATACAATACTGACCAAACAATATCTTAAAGAAAAAGTAGGGGAACTTTACTGTTCAAATGTTCATGTGTAACAAAGTGCAAGTAGTGCAAAATGAAATGCAAATTATGCTGTAGAAAATTGTAGTGTAGTTATGGAGGAGAAAAATGTGCTAAATTCAACATTCTCAGCATTAATAAAGCAGCAGACATCTATTAGCCATGTAAAGATGTAATGAAGTCACTCTCCCTCTGTGTGTTTCCGAGCTTCTCCGTTCTTTGTTTACATAGACGGGCCGGCTGTGCATGCTTTTAGTGCATGTTTGTGCATGTGAGCACACACGGCTGCTGCTCTGCATTGCACTCATGCAGCGGTTGCAGCTGAAAACACTTTTTGCCAATGTATGCACCGTTAGCGCCGTTAGCTGTGAGCCCGATCTCGTTTATAGCACCTTGCTACAGTTTACAGTGGACCACTTTAAAAATCCCGGTAAGTTTTTAAACAAAAACAAAAATCTACAAAAGCAGGTTTCTCGTTTCTATCTGACTACCGTGGAGTTTGTGGACTGAAATGACAGTAGTTGCTTTCAGATTATATCAGCTGTAGCAAGCTGGAAAAGCTGATTCTGTTTAAAACCAATATACAATCGATCGCTGTATAAATGCTATAATGCTAAAGATGAGGCTAAAGCTGTAAGTCAGTATCCTCATTGGCGGATGATCCATAGAAAACGTGAAAATATAGGAGCAGCATTGTTTGTGTATTGCAGGGTAAAGCTGCATAGTTAAAGAACAGTATTATAAATATATATTTTTGTCACTTGGGTGATTTGGCTGCTAACTATAGAAAAACAAACCTGGAACGACACACAGAGCAGCATTTTGAGGGTTTTATAGCCTGTTTTACAGCCTGTTTCATGAGTGTTGAAGGACGGCAGGAAGTTGCTTCTTTCCGGGCTGCTAAACTCACTAAATCACCTTTTGTAGGTGACACTGTTAATGAAAGCTTTCTTAAAACCCAGATAAGCATATATTCAATTATAATATCTGTAAAAGATTAGATGGCACCTGATATATAAATGAGATTGTTGCAACAGCAAAATCAGATACAGCAAATAAGAATATAATGGATTAATTATAAAGCAACATTAGGCTGTAAATCCTTATGCAAATGTTAAAGGGTCAATACACCCGACTAAAGAAAAGTCGTATGTTCTCACTAACTTACTGGTGATAAGTGTTTGGGACTGTCTATTTGCAGTCTGGTGAGAGTAGTCACACGGCAGCTATTCAGCTAATTACCCATAGCTCCTTATCCCATGTCTCTACCATGTTCAATTTCAAGCTATCCATCAACTTTGAGAATCAAAGGTTAAAAGCATTCATCCAACGCATAATTTTATTGAAATGAAACTGTCAGACTGTGATTCAGACTTTCTTGCTTCCAGTTTCTCTCAAAGTCAGCTTGTTTTTTTTTTAAAACACGCTTTCTCGACTTCATTCACCAACTTTTTCACTTGTTTTGGGAAATACGTGAACATGTTCACAGTAAACTGGTTCTCAAAGGGGCATCATCTATGAGTTATCTGGTAGTTATTGCTACAGTATAAACAAATTGGACTGCTGCATAAAATAAGATTATCAGCTGCTCCCCTCTAACTTAAGACCTCTATCGAGCCCTATGGTCGGTCAGGGGTTGTGTCACATCCATACTGGGCTGAAGTAGTCAGATTTAAGCCTTTTTCAGACTTAATCCTCCCATTCAGGGAGTTAGCAGCTGAACAAGTAGCTATTCTGGGTGCGTGGTGCAACTTTGATATCAATTATTCAACACACAAAATGTAATAATCACAGGCACAAAAACCTGGTATCACATAACAACTAGCTCACACTCACCTCTGGCTGCTGTGAAAGCTTGTTGGTAGTTATTCTTTTGGCAGTTTGATGGGCCTCCACACCTGTGTTACACTAACACACACGTTTGTATTATTATCTCTACATGCACATATTCTTAATACTTTTAACTTTTACATTCCATTCCAGCTCTTTTCATTTTTAAAACAGACATATATTACTATATTTCATATTGTATTTTATTCTATTTTCTATTTCTGTTTTTGACTTTTTTAGAAACTATTCCTTGTATGTGATAACCAACTTGGCACCTTTTCTTTTTTATTTCCTCTTTTAAATGTAACTCTGGGTGAAATCCTCCATTTTTAACCGGAGCTGTGTTCTTTAATAATAATCCAGGGGGACTATGTGTGGTTGGACCTTAAAACGGGCCGAGAGTTCGACGTCCCCGTGGGAGCCGTGGTCAAACTGTGCGACTCTGGACAGATCCAGGTTCTGGACGATGAAGGGAGGGTAAGGCAACACATTGACTGTTGTGTACTTCAGAATGGATACTGTATTATGATTGTTTGTTCTCATGCTGATTGTATTGGTTGAATCAGGAAAGAGTCACAGTGGTGGTTTATGAGGCTTGTTTAAGGAAGATTCTTTAGATTTTATTTCAACTTCTGTCTTATTTTCGTAGCTTTGTTCATCACCTTTATCAGTAATAATAACATTATACCCGTTAAGTTAATTGCTGAGATCTAGGAGTGTTGCATCATGGCTGAAAAGAAGTCAAACTGGGCGAGAAACACTATCAGACAAACCAACTGGTTGGCCAAAGTTATTAAGTAGAGAAAACAAAGGCAAATGGTTAAATTGTACCCGAAACTTGGCATAACTTTGCATGAATCTATTTTTAGTCCACAAGTCCCAAAATATTGAGTTCTGGAGTTCCTTTGAATTATAGAGGGATAAGACCGTGTTCATAGACTCTATTCAAGTATTCTTAATGATCGACTGTATTGTTATTTGGAATCATCAGGTCTGCTGGTCGACAAAGAAAATGGCATTTTAAAGAATGGAGCTTGTATTGACCACATGTATTCTTTATCTGCTGCAGTTCATGCTAGAAAGCACAAGAAGGGAGGCCTACTTTTAATTGTGTCATAGATTTTCAGAAAGCTTTTGATTGCATAAACCATGACCTTCTCATCTTGGCAATGAAGCGTCTCACTACACATTGTAATGATGAGAAATGGGGCTGAGCGATGATAATTTATCATCTTTCAATCGTGACGAAATCATATATTGTGATACACAATTACATTGTCTAAATTATAATAAACCGACAGTTTGGGGAAAAATTGGACCATTCGCCTTTGTTTTCTCTTCTTAATAAGTTTGGTTAACCAGTTGGCTTGTTTGCAATCCGTCGGATCGTCTGAATGCTGATGATTGTTTTATACCTGGGGGTCCCGGCCCCCACTAGGGGTGGCCAAAGTATTATGGGGGATCCCCAAGCCTTCATGATTGTAAGGGGTGTAAGACAACTTGTTTAAAAAATATTCAGTTGCCCTACATTTAGCTCAGTATTTTTTTCATTTCTTTAAACAAAACTTAGCAATATTGTTCTTTTAAAAGTTTGGATTATTATTTAAGATGTAAATGGGATAAGGGCATGGTGAAGACCTGAACACAAAGCAATATTCACAGAGCCTTCTCTCTGCTAAACAGCCTCGTTCTGCATTAGAAAAACAACCAAAGGAGCTAAAAGAACAATGGCGTCAGGTAGAAGAAAAACAATGATTAAGTCAAAAAAGAAGCCGATTAAGTGCGTATGATTGTTAAAAATCCATAATACAGACAGCTAATTGTATTAAAAGTTCCTAAAAATACCAGAAAAACTCAACTCTGATGCAATAATCACAGGAAACAATCTGCTCAAAATGTACCCAAATCGTTTTACACAAACGTTTAGTTCACTCTTTGGGTTAATTTGTACAGCTTATCAGTTGTTCTGTACTATTATTGTTCTGCATTGACTAAAATATGAAATATCCTTGAAAACATGTCACTTAGTCAGGGGTCGTCAGTTCAATTCAATGATAAAAAAAAATCTTCTTTCCTCTCTCTCGCAGGAACACTGGATCTCCCCTCAGAATGCCACCAACATCAAGCCCATGCACCCGACCTCCATCCACGGGGTGGAGGACATGATCCGCCTGGGCGACCTCAACGAAGCTGGCATCCTCCGCAACCTGCTCATCCGCTACAATGAACGCGTCATCTACGTTAGTACCCCTTTGTTTGCTCCTAAAGAGTACACAGATATCAACAGTCAGAGCGCTTCGTTTCACTCACATGGAGGGAGTAACATGGAAATTGGCCACAGCCCAGTGAAGTTCTTACTCGGGTTAAGCTGTTTACTTGTTCCTTCAATACCCTGCAGATGAGTTTACTTGTTGCTATAAATAAAGCAATAAACAGAATGTCCCGACTTTGCTCTGTGACCGAGAACTACGGGTTTGTTTTTAAAGGTGATAGAAAGAAGCGCATTACTTTTACCAAATAAAAACTAATTGGAGACCTTATCTCCTAATTGTTTTAGATGTTCCACATGTATTAACCCCAAATCAGGTTACTTTGGGAACAGGAAGAGAATTTTCTCTTCTTCTCACCCAAACTGAGCTGATCTGTGGCCCGCTGCTCCTGGTCACACCTGTTAAGGGGCTTTATTAATAGACCAAGCAGGCTTAAATAAGTTTATGATGGTTATATCGTCTATTAGTTGGTGCTTATCAGCTCAGTTGTGCCAAGAGGGGAAAGCTCCTAAAAACATGACATTTGTTTTGTATTCCTTTTGAGAGTGCGTCCCAGTTAGTTCTGTAATAGTTGTTGTTCTCTCTCTCTCCATGTAGACAAATTGTGGTGGAAGGGTGAGTATGAAGTTGAAATAGAAAAATTGGTGTGACGAAACAAAAAGAGCTAACCCGCCTCTGCGATGCCACATCCCCCGAACATATTTTCTTTTCCATATTTTCTATATTTAACATGTAACTGCTGTAACTCTGGGTGGTGAGAGCAGCCACGGATCAGATTTTAATTTTTAATTTTAAATTTAATTATCTCAAGATCATGAAGTTTATTGTTGTAGCACATTTTATACACAAAGGTGCTTCAACTCAAGTTTACACACAAGTAAAATCAAGAAATTATTGAAATGCAACTTTTAAAGACATTTAAAATTAAACATTCAGTAAAGAAAAGTAGTAGAAAACATAATGTTTTAACTAGTTAAAGCCAGGGAGAGAGGTGTTTTATTGAGGTTTGTTGCAGCTCTGTGGTGCAAAGAAAGTAAATGCATCTTTATGTTTAGTTTAGCGTAATGCTACCATATGACAGAGATGGTTTAGTAAATGATAAAAAACAGATTTATAGACAAGCAGAGTTAGACGAGAAGGTCGATAAAACTCTAATAAAGACAGAATTTTCAGTGATGATCTTAATTTTAACCTGATAAAAGTTTAATTCATGGCTTTTCTTGGTTTCCATGTGTTACTGTGCATCTTTTTGCTTGTGTTATTAATGCCTGACTTTAATTCTTGCTTGTGTACTCACTCATTTTTGCTCTGGCTTTTAAAGCATTTTGAAACACATTTGGATGAATGTAGCTCTGATAATTAATCACTGCAATGCTTTTAGAAAGTTTAAATTTGCTACAAGAAATGCAGTTTCATGTGATTAACGCAATGAACTCTTGACGGGCGAATTCGCCGCTAAACCTGCAGAAATAATAAAAAAACAACAACATGCAATTCTCAAAGCATTGCAAAAACCTTCCAATCCACAAAGATCAGCGCTGACAGCCACATACCGTTACAGTGAAATGAATAGTGTCTTCAGAGAGTTGGGGTTAAGTGAAGCACATTTTTAAGGATCATCACAGCCAGACTTTCCTTGAGTTTGTAAAAGTATGAGATATTCTCTCTCTCTCTAAAATGCTTGATTAATAAATTCTTTCATAACATACGCTCTTCTGCTTTTTGGGTTCCCACAGACGTATACCGGCTCAATCCTGGTAGCAGCCAATCCTTACCAGCTGCTACCCATCTACACTCCAGACCAGATCCGCCTCTACACCAATAGGAAGATAGGCGAGATGCCGCCGCACATATTCGCCATAGCAGACAACTGCTACTTCAACATGCAGCGGAACAACAAGGACCAGTGTTGCATCATCAGGTGTGTGAACTGAAGAACGTGCAGTTAAGATGGGCTCAAAGAGAAGCACATATACGACATTCATATACACGTTAAACAACATGACGGTTAAAAATGCTGTTTAAACACAACATGACATATTAAAATGTATGTATAGTTTCCTTGATACAAATAATTGATATGTGCTGCAAAGAGTTTTGTCATTTTTCTTTCATTGATAGTCAACTCCTGCATTTTTTTAATATAATAACCCAACTTGATTTATTGTTGAGAGATAGATCAGAGGAACGATTCCAACCTCATGTCTGTTCGCTAAATACAGTATAAAGCTGCAGCCAGTTAGCTTAGCTTAACTGCCCACCTGTCTCTGTCCAAAGGTAACAAAATGCACCCAACAGCATCTCTAAAGCCTATTAATTAAAGCCTGGTAAAGACATTAGAGCGGTTTCGTTCTACTCATCTAGCTGCCTGCAAAAAAGCGAATAAGTGTTGTCCCCAAAATGTTGTATTTTGGGAAAGAGTGTGTCTGTGTTGTACGAGTGTAACGGTCCTCTCTGTGTGACAGCGGTGAGTCTGGAGCTGGGAAAACAGAGAGCACAAAGCTGATTCTGCAGTTCCTCGCTGCCATCAGCGGACAACACTCCTGGATAGAGCAGCAAGTCCTGGAGGCCACGCCCATCCTCGAGGGTCAGACAGTCGTTGTGTTTCTTACACTCAATTGTAAATTCACACACATGCCACATCCAGCTGTTCTGGAGCTTTCGATCGTATCAAATGATCTTCTGCAGCAGGTGGAGTTTGCACAGTTTGCATGGATTTGTTGAATTTAATTATTTTCCCTTTTTAGGAATGAACTTTGAACTTTTAGATGTTAAATGTAATCCGTTTTTTGCGGCCTCATTCCTCTGCAGTTGTGCTATTCGTTAAGCTACATCAGTACCGCTGTACACTGTCAGACTCCACTGTTACCCAGCTCTCTCTATGTTTCTGTGCTATTTTTCCACCGTCACCTCACTCACCGTGTGATTTGTCAATCCATTCAGCCTTTGGCAATGCCAAGACCATTCGTAATGACAACTCCAGTCGCTTCGGGAAGTATATCGATATCCATTTCAACAAGCGAGGGGCGATTGAAGGAGCCAAGATAGAGCAGTACCTGTTGGAGAAGTCTCGTGTGTGTCGACAGGTGAGACGCCGGATCGTAGTTTAAGATCAGACACATCCTCCGTGTCAATAAAGAAAGACAGTCATAACTTCAGGTCTTTTCAGTTAAGCTTTGTCTACTTTTCTCACGCTCTCCCCCTCGTCTCCTCCAGGCTCCAGACGAGAGGAACTACCACGTTTTTTACTGCATGCTGAAGGGGATGGCTCCGGATATGAAGGCCAAGCTGGGCCTGGGCCTCGCCACAGACTACTCCTACCTCACCATGGTGAGTCTACGGCTGTGTGAGAGACAATTCGTACTGTAGATCTGTGTACTGACACATATACTGTATAAGGTCATTATCGAGCTTTTATTACTACCGGTTACACACATACGTATATTACAACACATGTACAAAATACATATAGATCTGATCAATACCGACCAGATAGCATGTTGTCTTTATTGTAAATAGTGAATATACTGGTGAACATCATATCTTTCTCATGGGTGGATTATGACATGCAAAAGGCCCTCCACCTCCTACATAGGAGCAAGACACACTAAGTTAACGCGCTCATTTTGGAAATAAATTCAGAATGAGAGTAGACAAATGATCTTTAAATTTAAATACATTTAATGTAATAATATTCACTGCCGAAAACAATTATAAAGGATAGAATTAACTTGGTTAAACAACTAATTGTTTCAGCTTTGAAAGGGTGAGATTTATGCTTTATTTTAAAGTATATATGTTGGTTTATACAATAAGACAAAATGCTTCAGGGATGAGCTGGAAAATGAACATCAGTTACATGAACATTAATTAAAAGAGAGCATCGCACAGCGGCTTCCTGGACCTTTTCAATAGTACACATCCAAACAGAGACAACTAATAAACCAACTTGCTGTTCAACAAGCCACTCCACTAGTGTGTCTAATAAAGAAAACAATAAAGATCTCTGTGTGTTTTACCTTGCAGGGTAAATGTACAGCGTGTGACGGTCGAGACGACCTGAGCGATTACTCCAGCATCCTGTCGGCCATGAAGGTCCTCATGTTCACTGAGACGGAGAACTGGGAGATTTTCAAACTGCTGGCTGCCATCCTGCACATGGGCAACCTGCGCTTTGAGGGTAAGATGAGCGGCACGCTTACACTTTTCTTATAAGGTTCCACCTTTGCTGACAGTGTCAGAGAAATGATGGAGATGATGTGTCAGATTGCATAATATTGAGAGGTGTTTCTAATATTGTGTCGCATAGTATAAATACATAATGCACGTGAGAACAGAGCTGTGATGAAAACGATGATCTTTTTGTTTTTCCTCAGCTCGTACGTATGACAACCTGGACGCCTGTGTGGTTGTGAGATCTCCCGACCTGATTACTGCTGCTTCACTCATGGAGGTGTGTGTGTGTGTGTGTGTGTGTGTGTGTGTGTGTGTGTGTGTGTGTGTGTGTGTGTGTGTGTGTGTGTGTGTGTGTGTGTGTGTGTGTGTGTGTGTGTGTGTGTGTGTGTGTGTGTGTGTGTGTGTGTGTGTGTGTGTGTGTGTGTGTGTGTGTGTGTGTGTGTGTGTGTGTATTACAAACAGTGATGGAGGAAATATTCAGATCCTTTATTTAAGTAAAAGTACTAATAACACACTGTAGTAAACTCCCCTGTCACTAGGGATGGGTATCGTTAGGATTGTATTGCTAATAGAGCTCTTATCAATACTGTTTGTCGGTTTGGTTCTTTATCGATACTCTCATTGGTTCTTTATGATTATTTTGTGAGAAAGAAAAGACTCGACATTGCTTTATTATTGTTGTATGTTAACAAATAGTCCTTCTTGCAGTACAAAAAGTTCCAAAATCTTTGAAATACATTTGCAGCTACACAAGTATCTATGTGATGAGCTTTCATTTATCAGACTATTCTTGTCTTGGCTGCTCGACAAACAGTCAAAAACTGCATTTCTGACCTTATCAATACTAATGTAGAACCAAGCATGTTTGGTGTTCTGCCTTAAACTAGAGATGCACATTGTGAAGCTGCTTTAAATCGAACTCCGTTTTCACTCATTTCTCTTCCGTTAATTGTTGTGCTCTGCTGTAGGTGGACCCTAAGGACGTGATGGTGTGTTTGACCACACGCACCCTGATCACTCGTGGGGAAAGTGTCGCCACGCCTCTCAGTGTGGATAAAGGCCTGGATGTCAGGGACGCCTTTGTCAAGGTACCAATCTGAAATCTCTCATCTGAAACAACCAACATCTGTCTAACTTTGACAAAATCACTCATAGTTAGACGCTTATTGAGAAAAAAAGCTTTTCGTCGTCTTTGAAGAAGAATTTAACAGCAGCTGACATTCTCATTTATTGCTGACCTCCGGTGGTTAAACGTCTCACTTTGTTTCAGTGACGTGGATGTGTCGATCTACAAAATATGCACGTCATGATGAAAATAAGCCTATAAAATCCCATGAAACAAAAATAACAAATATAAACAGAGTTTTCTTACTGACCACCTTCCAGGGGATCTACGGGCGGCTGTTTATCTGGATTGTGGATAAGATCAATGCTGCCATATACAGACCGCCATCCTGCGAGAGCAACATCGTGCGCAGGTCGATCGGGTTGCTGGACATCTTTGGTTTTGAGAACTTCATCGTCAACAGGTGCTACATACTGGGTCATTTGATTAGAAACCATCATTATTGATCCATTCATCTGACATAGGAAAATCTAGTTTGAACCCTAGTTTATGTCGTCAAAAAAATATTGTTTCCACCAATTTAATGCTGTACTTTCTCTCCTCCGATTTGCCTTCCCTGTAGTTTCGAACAGCTGTGCATCAACTTTGCCAACGAGAACCTGCAGCAGTTCTTTGTTCGCCACGTCTTCAAACTGGAGCAGGAGGAGTACAACCTGGAGGACATCAGCTGGCAGCACATCGAGTTCACAGACAACCAGGACGCGCTGGACATGATTGCCAACAAACCCATGAACATCATCTCCCTCATTGATGAAGAGAGCAAGTTCCCGAAGGTGAACAGAGAGAGTTACACCAGTCTATAGGTTCAGTGATATATTAGCTAGTTTTTGGGCCTTTATACAAGATTATTTGAAGTGTCAACCATCTTTGTAGCCACAATTCAGTGACAGAAGTCGACAGATTTATTTAGCTTTTCTTCATAGTTGATGCCTGCTTCTTTGTCTTTTGTCAGGGAACTGATGCTACGATGCTCTACAAGCTCAACTCACAGCACAAGCTCAACTCCAACTACATCCCTCCTAAGAACAGCTACGCAACCCAGTTTGGTATCCAACACTTTGCTGGAGTGGTGCATTATGAGACCAGAGGTGCGTTCTGTTTCATCCATTTTGCAGCATTATGTCACGTTTTTATGTTTTGTTTTTTTGTGCTCCTTCTTCTCTCGCTCCTCTCTTGTTTGTGTTGGGTTGTGTTGCAATTTGAGAGGATTCTGGTCAGATTAAAGGTCAGATGGGATGAGAGAAGCAGAACCATCCAAAATGTGGTCGAACTGAACAAATCATAATAGAGAGAGAGAGAGAGAGAGAGAGAGAGAGAGAGAGACAGAGAGTCATAGAAAACACCTTTGGCAGATAATGAGACCCTACCTGACATTAATAGTATAATTTGGACCCGGTTCGATTCGGGGGCCAGCAGTGAAGGAAAGTAACTTTTACTGATAACAGAGTATTTTCAGCGTGTGGTATAAGTATTTTAACTTTAACGGATTACTTTTCTCTCTCGGTCTTCCCTCCAGGCTTCCTTGAGAAAAACCGAGACAGCCTCCACACCGACATCATCCAGCTCGTCCACTCGTCCAAGAACAAGTTCATCAAGCAGATCTTCCAGTCTGATGTGGCCATGGTGAGACCGACAAAATACTGTAACACCACTACATTTTTTCCTGCATGAATACTTGTAATGGTGCACTAATATTTTTCACCTCCTTTTTGACTGTTGTTATGACTTTAAAGGCGTTTGCTGTCTTCAAGTGATAATGACGTTCTTCCCTTCAGCGTTTTCTCCTCCCGGTGTTGGCTTTTAACTAATGGCGCACCTCCTCCTCTCTTTCTGCTGTCTCTTCTCTGTGTCCTCTTTCTTCTCCTCTCACATCAGTTTCTGTGTGGCTATCAGCAGCCCAGCACCCCTGCTCCCAAGGTAATCAACGGCCTTTAGCGACATGTGGTCACTCAAAAACCCCTGTGTGTGTTCATGTAGAATAGAAACCCGTGAATCCAGAGCTTGCCCCTCATTCCTCAAGCTCGTCTTTTTATCCGACAGGTCTGCAGGTTGTTGTAGCAGAAACCAGAGAGAAAAGTGTTTATTTGATAAAAAAACGAAGCATTAAGTTAATGAGGTAAATAACCAGAAAACTCTCTGACACACACATCAAGCGTTTCAGAAAGCAATTATTGCTTTTTGACAGGACAATTTGAGAGACTTCCAGAGAACTGAGGGGCTTTTCAAACTTATCGTGTTTTCTGTTTGGCTTCGCTGGAGCTTTTGAATTTCAATGAAGACAACTGTCAGAGGTTTTGTCTTGTTTCCTGTTTCATTCGTTTGTTGTGTTCAGTAGTAATAATGTGTGTGAGCGTCCCGTGTTTATGTTGTGTACCACTGTGTTTAAAATGTGTCTAGTGTTTATTCACATGCTGCAAACCAATAAACAAAATGTCACATAAATGACAGAAATCTGGATTGTCTCTAAAACAGCAAAGATAGAAAAATGAAAGGAGCGAGTTTAAATGGATTTCACTCGGCGCCGTTGACAGGCCAGTGAGACTTGTTCTGTATTGGATCAGTGGTCAAATAAAAGAGCAAACAGGGTAATAGGGGAAGGAAACTGATAACAGAAACTAGACAGCTTTGAACTGATTCGATTTAAAGGTGAAGTTCACTGTGACCTCACATGCATCCCATTCTCGTGAACATATACTATAATGAAGTGGTAACAGTTTGCACTGACGCGGATGTAAACTGCAGCAATTTGTATGTGCATTGAAAAATATGAGTCATCAATATATAAATCACAAAATACATTTGTGATTCCTGTTTCATGTATATTGAGCCTGAACTGACTAAACTGAAGATTTTGTCAAAAAATGGATAAAAGGAAAAAAAATGAAGGTTAACAGTCAAATGTTGTCTCATAAAGATATATTTTAGTGGCATGATCGAGGTTAAAAACTACATATAGTATCCTAATTATATCCAAGGATACTATATCCAAAATATCCTTGACCAAGTGCCTATTTGGGTTGGTTGTAAATCAGAATGTTTTGATATCTGGCTGTAGACACATAGTTTGATGTATCTCCATGTGTGTTTGCAGGGCGCTGAGACGAGGAAACGCTCTCCAACTCTGAGCAGTCAGTTCAAGCGTTCCCTGGAGATGCTGATGAGGACGCTCAGCGTGTGTCAGCCGTTCTTCGTCCGCTGTATAAAACCGAATGAGCTCAAAAAACCTATGGTGAGCATATGCAAGACAAAATACAGGACTTCCCCTGTTTTTAGCAGACTCAACAAGAAAGCAATGAGAGTATTTCCCAAAAAATGTTACTCTTTCGGCAATAATAAAATGGTTCAACACCTGTACAGGTACATTAAGCTGCTTTTTACTTCAGCTTTTGTACACTTTCACTATGTCCTCTGAAGTGTTGATGCTCTTGAAATCTCTGTTCTTAATCCTCTCTGTTGTTTTTTTCAGTTATTTGACAGAGAGCTGTGTATTCGGCAGCTGCGATACTCCGGCATGATGGAGACCATCAGAATACGGCGGGCCGGCTATCCCATCAGATACACCTTTGGGGAGTTTGTGGACCGTTACCGAGTCCTCATGCCTGGTGTCAAACCTGCTCACATACAGGTCAGCAACAAATGTTTTGTAAATGGAAAATAACTTTTGCTTTTTGTCCTTAATTAAGATATTCCTGGTTTGATATCACAAAATAACGTATGCAGACCTCAAGTACACGAGTACAGTTGGACTGTTCGAATCCGATTACCAGCCAAGCAGTATTATTCACGCTGTATGTGTTGGATGTGATGCATTTGTTTGATAAATATCTACTATAGAATAGCTGTCGAATGATTGTAATGCAATTTCACGCAGTTTCTACGGAGCCCTTCGTCTTTAAAAGACTCTTTCTGGTCCAGAAGTCCTCACTTTGACGTTGTTCTCGCTCCTTCCAGGACGACCTACGAGGGACGTGTCAGCAGATCGTCCAGGCCCGGCTGGGGAAGCATGATGACTGGCAGATCGGAAAGACCAAGATTTTCCTAAAGGTTATTGTTTTTGTGCATGAGTAAACGTTGTGAAGGCTTGAGTTGTCTTTGGTGTTCCTGCAGCATCTTGACTCTGAATCCCCATCAGTGCTCTTGTTTTGAGCCAAAGTCGAAAAGAAGAAGCAAATCTTGAAAATATGCGTCTCTATATACACACAGTGTGTATCCAAGCGTTTACTTTACTTCGGTTTGATCCAGATTTGGTTTGTTGGGAGTTATGTATTGACAATTAAAGGACTATGACAACACTATTAGTCAACTCATTTACATTTAAAGGACGGCGATATTCTATATTTTAGTTTTGTCATCTAATCAAATGAACAAATCAAAAAGTTCGGCTGACTTACCTTTTCTGTTCGGCTCCGTCCCAACCTCATTCATTCCTACTGAAGAAACGAACCTTTAAAAACAGCTCATGGTTATCAGGGTTGGATCAACCAAATTACAACAAATAGTACTGTGCCCTGTTGCCACTATATCTTCCAAATTCTCTCTTTCTTACTTCATTTGAGATATTTTGATAACAGAACAATGTGTTGAGGAATATGCTCCATGTATGTGATTTTCAAAGCACAAGGCCTCAACAACCCAAAGACAAATTGCAGGAGTCACTTTAAAGGGATAGTCGTGTGAAGAGGGGTTGCATGAGGCACTTATTTTGTCTCTGCGTGTCTGTTGTCAGGACCACCACGACATGCAGCTGGAGATCGAGAGGGACCAGGGCATTACTGACAAAGTCATCCTCATCCAGAAGGCTGTGCGTGGACGTATAGAGAGGTGACGGACCTTCTAGGACAGAGCTTGATACACAACTACAAAAAACATTATATATATATATATACTTTTATACATGATTTTTGTGGATTAATATTACTGCTGTTTTAATGTGGATGTTGCATTTTAGTGCTTTAACTCCTTTTGTTTACTGTTGGGTAGTTTAATCTACAGAAATGCATCATATTCAATAAGATCATCATTTGTTTGTAGCGTCGCCGTCCCATGTGAGGACCACGTATCGCTCAGATAAACAGCCCTGTTTTCAGCTTTGTGACGATGCATTCACCAGCTGATCCAAGAGGCTTTTTGAGTAGTTTATTTATCTGAAGAAGTAGGGAACTTTTCTCAACTCATAAAAGAACACTTCATCCTCCTTCATCCAGTTTATTACAAACAGTCAACATCAAGACATCTGGAGGTACGAGATTTACTGAACAGTTGCAGACAAATGCAGCGGAGTAAAAAGTACAATATTTACCTCTGAGATATCGCAAAGTAGAAGTATATAGTTGCATAAAATGGGAATGATCAACTGGAGAACAAGTACCTCAAAGTACAGTATTTGAGTAAATGTACTTACTTACAGTCCACCACTGTCTGGTTTAAAACCTACTCTCTGTCTCCTCTTCTGTCGTAGGAATCACTTTCTCAGACTGAGGAGTGCTGTGACTTTTATCCAGAAGGTGTGGAGGGGTTACCTATGCAGGAAGAATTACCAAATTGTGAGTCCTTTACATCTTCAATGTGTAGTTTTGTAGTTTTTTTTCATGGGTTAAAAAACTTCTCTGTCTGTCAAATTCACGCTAATATCCTCACTTTCCTCTCTTTTAGATGCAGTCTGGCTTCTTGCGCCTGCAGGCCGTCTACAGGTCAAGGAAGCACTTCAGAAGCTACCGGACGACTCGCCTCCGCGTTACTCTCATCCAAGCCCGTTGCCGCGGCTTCCTCATCCGGCAGACATTTTGGCGGCGTCTTCGTGCCGTG
Source organism: Pholis gunnellus (assembly GCF_910591455.1). Lineage (NCBI taxonomy): Eukaryota > Metazoa > Chordata > Actinopteri > Perciformes > Pholidae > Pholis > Pholis gunnellus. The sequence continues at coordinate 15,069,311 of NC_136540.1, forward strand.
TTGACGCTTCAGGCCTACACCAGGGGCATGATAGCCAGACGCCTCTGCCAGAGGCTCAGGGCAGAGGTAAAAAGTCATTATATTTACTACTGCTACTTATATCATGTTGCTGACCTGCCAAAAAAAGAGGGCCGTTGGTGTTGAGGGCCGACATGAGGAAGCAGAAAAGAATTTCACAAGATTTGATTTGGCTAAAAGAGACTTTATTATATGTGTTCCTGTAATATTAGGTACTGATCAGACCGTAAAAAGACTGTTAAAGAATCATTTGGCATTTTGGGAGTTTGCTTATGTGTTTTTTTCGCCACCACTCTCGTGTCCGTACGCTAAATATGAAGCTAAGTTCAGACCCTGCCTACTTTTGCATGTCTGTAAACGTGGCCAATCACTGCGCAGAGCGAGCATAAATATCAGATTGTCTCTTTTGGGAAGTTACGCCCTGTCCTTGATTCCACTGTCAGACGATGTTTGTTTGACACATACTGAGACCTTAAACACAGAGCATCCAAACAACAAAGACTTACTCATGTTAAGAAAGTTTCCAGTGTGATCCTGGCCGAAAATATGTCACCGTAAAACCTTCTTTTATACATTATTTTCTAAATTAGTTAGTTTAAACGTGGTTGCATGTTGTTGCATGGTGTCTGTTTGTGTAATATAGAAATGTCTGTGAGTTTTTTAAGAATGTTTTTTTCTTAAAAAAAGAAAGTTGCTTTGCTATTCTGCCATTCTTTCAAATTTCTTTCTCTATTCCTGTTCTGAAAGATGTTGAATAAATTATTTGTTTTGTAAATGTTTGTTTAATCTCAGTTTGTTATCAGCTTGAATAAGATATAAATAGCTTTCGGAGAACTATCAAATAATATTCCTCAGCCACTCTGCAGTTCCAGTGACCCGACGAGGAAGAAGTTAAGTGGATGGACGCCCCTTTATACAACCTGACTAGAGATTAAAGTACTGTCTGTTGCGATCAGCCTTTAAAAATAGTTTGTATTCTTTTTAGTCAGTCATCTGTTTACACCTGTAATGTTTCCCTTCAGTTCCTCTGCTCTAGTTTTAAACAGACAAGTAGTCAAAGGCTAACAGAAAAAAAAAATGCTAATCAGAATAACACCCAACCTGCCTCTGTCAACCCTCTTCCCCTCTGTCCCCCCCCCCCCCTCACAGCTGCAGCATCGCCTGGAAGCAGAGCACCAGCGCCTGTCCGAGGAGGAGCAGCTGCGATACCAGATGACGGCTCGGCGGGCCAAGGCAGAGGCGGAGAGGAACCACCAGGAGAGGCTCGTCCTACTGACCCAGCAGCAGGAGGACAGGGACCGGGAGGAAAAGGAGGAGACGAGGAGGAAGAAGGAGTTGCTGGAGCAGATGGAGAGGGAGAAGGAGCAGCCCGTGGATCACTCAGACATGGTCGACCGCATGTTTGGCTTCCTGGGGAGCACCGGGCCGCTGCCCAACCAGGACGGACGGGCACCAGCTGGTTTTGAGGTACTGTATGCGTTAATGTTTTTTTGAAGTCCACATAAAATTGTCTGTCTGACTTTTGTTGGATGATACATTGTCCTAGAAATAACTGAAATAAAAAATGTCCAGTGTGACAGAATAGTTCCATGTAAAATATGAATATATAACACATATTGACTTATTTCCTCTCTCCGTGTGTGTTTTTTTCACGCTCAGGATTTGGAGAAAGCTCCTCACGGTGAGGAGGCTGAAGAAGAAGTTATGGATGAAGCTATGCCGTTACCAGATGAGGAAGATGAGGATTTGTCCGAGTACAAGTTCTCCAAGTTTGCAGCCACGTACTTCCAGGGTGTTTCCACTCACACCTACATCAGGCGACCCTTAAAACAACCTCTGCTTTTTCACGAGGACGAAGGAGACCAGCTGGTGAGAGCCAAAAGCCCTCGTCACCTCTGCGACATCCACTTGGTTGTACTGAGAGTTGGAATTGAAAATCAATATCACAGCTCAGCATTACAAAAAGGTTCACTCACCTCACTGCTGGTTTAAACTTCCTGTTCTGTCCTCCAGGCTGCATTGGCGGTGTGGATCACCGTGTTGAGGTTCATGGGGGACTTACCGGAGCCCAAATGCCAGCTGGTCATTAGTGACGGCAGCGAAAAGATCCCCGTCATGACGAAGATCTACGAAACACTCGGCAAGAGGACTTACAAGAGGGAGCTGCAGGAACTACAGGTGGAGGGAGAGGTGAGATGATGAAGGGTTTGTATTCAAATAATTATTTTTAGACAGCATTACTGATGGTCAGGAGGTCAACATTCAAAAATGCCATCATGTTTTGTGTCTACAGAACAGCTCCATAGACGGCCAGAAGAGGAACAGTGTGAGACATAAACTCGTGTCGCTCACCCTGAAGAGGAAATCCAAGATCACTGAGGAGGTGAGGTTCAAACCAGCAACAGAAATTGCTGATTATGTTTGACATTTTTAGCATTCAATGTGCACTACTTTCAGAATAACTCTGATGAAATGGCAAATATTATGATGTTTATCGTTCCTTGCATGTTCTCATGTGATCTCATGTGTCCCGTTCTGTATTAACATTTCAAATATGATATTCTCAATATTACTGAACATAGAAACACGGGACTGTTCCAATGATGCGATGTTCATATTCGTTTGTATTATGACCACAAATTTATAGTACTTAGGTATCACTTTCTATGATGCCCACGTCTATAATGCTTTATAAACATACTCATAGTCTGCTTTTAGAGCAATATAATTATAGTTATTAGTTAGTTAAGCACTCGTGCATTTTCATAATGATTTATAACACAAATTAAATTAAGTTTTTTTCACTTTACTTAAAACAAACAATGACCTCTTATATTGACTTATAACCATAGATAATTATAACCAGCTTGTAATGTACTATATCTGCCTATATTTCAACTTGTGTGTCCATCAGTTACTTGGCGGATGGCTCTTAATATTACAATACCCATGAGCATTAGATGCTGTTAAGATTCAGAGGTGTAGGAGAACTCTCTACCTTTTATATCGCTCTTTTTTTAAACTTGAATTTGGGAATCTAGCGACATAACTTTGACATTAAGGTTAATTAGCAGTACAAGAAATCTCTACCTCTCTTGTGTCAATATTAAGACAGTACTTCCTTCATTTGTGAGTGCCAGTTTAGAGTTGATAAAGCCTTTTTTAAAAAAAAGTCAGTTCTTCAAACTGCACCCATCGTTTCATATGTGGATGACACCGGTTAATTTCAACTGTTTTCTCCGATGTCGGTGGCAGGTGACCAGGCGGTTGACGGAGGGAGACTACGGTCTCCAGGGGAACAGCATGCTGGAGGACCGACCCACCTCCAACCTGGAGAAACTTCACTTCATCATCGGCAACGGCATATTGCGGCCCGCCCTCAGGTAACCTGCAAGCAACAGCAGCTTTAGTATCTTAAAGTTACTGTGAGGAACTTTTAACTGGTTATGAAACCTTCTCAATTTAATACTGATGCCTCTATATGACCCGCATAAGCAAACAAGACCATCAGCGAGAAGATTGGCTATTTCTATATAGAGATTCTTAATGCTTTGGTGCAACCCGCTCCTCATCTGTGCTGCAGGATAGAGGCTCGAGGCTACATTAGCAGCTGCTAGCATAGCACCGGAATCTATGACTGAGCTGTCAGTGGTGGAGTTGCATTGTGGTTAATGTAGGCGCCTGGGTTTGACAAGGAAAAATAATGTGGGGAATGAGAAAAAAGACGATATTACAGTGTTACAGAAGTCCATATATTAATTTGGAGGAGTACTCCTTTAAGGGTCATTTTGACCTGATGGTGGTGTTAGACACCACAATAATGTAGTACCAATGTAGTACCAGCAAAATATAATTAATTTAGCTGTAAATCAACCAATTTATGTTGTTAAGCTGTTGTTTCTCCGACTCAGGGATGAGATCTACTGTCAGATCTGCAAACAGCTGACTCAGAATCCGTCCAAGAGCAGCCACGCCCGCGGATGGATCCTGCTGTCTCTCTGCGTGGGCTGCTTCGCCCCCTCCGAGAAGTTTGTCAAAGTGAAAAACCCTCTTCCTCACTTCACATAGTAGAAACACCATCCAATTCATGGTGATACTGCAGATCTCAAATACTGCAGTCCAACCATGAATTCCTGATTTATCAGTTTTGACCCAGCATCTTTTGTGGGATTTCCTGTCTCTGCTTTATACTCCGCAATCACATTGATATGTTTGTAATTATTAATTAAAAACATTCAGGAAATTAAGATTAATGGTCAAAACAACATTTGAAGAGACCAGAAAAATGTTGAAAATAGCCAAAATCAAAAGAATTTCCTTCACATTTTGCAATTTACATTTTAAGCTTTTATCCCGTTCAGTAAAAACACACAAAAATCAGTTTTGTCTCTTATCTTTGAAGGTTTCTTCTGACTTTCTTTTTGTCTTCTGTTCTTTTTCCCGTTGTCAGTATTTACGGACATTCTTAATCAATGGTCCCCCTGGTTACGCTCCGTATTGTGAGGAAAGGTTGAGGAGGACGTTCGCCAACCGCACGAGGACCCAGCCGCCATCTTGGCTGGAGTTACAGGTACTGAACATGCTCGCCGCTCTGTGTTTAAGTTGGGATGGTCCTGAAAAGTCCTTAGAAAGCAACAATAAACATTCTAAAATGGTTTAATTTTTTTTAGCAAAAGCTCTTTTAATCTATAATTGTCGTTCCATATTCTGCTGCTTACCCAGGTCCAGGTCACATTAGTTTTAATATCGGAAAATATTGTTATATATACTGCTGGAAATAACTGAATCGGTATCATGTTTCAGACATAGAATGTCTGGTTTTTCATCCTGCTTTCATCCGTTGGCCGTGATGATCATTAAACTGATATTAGATTGAATTCTATGTGGTATTAAAAACGTTTTTTTTTAAATGTTATCAAAAATAAACATTTTATTGTTCTTTGAGCATTCAAAAAGACCAATTCTATAAAATTTGGAATTAATAGATTGAATTTTAAACCCCAACGTAAGCAGGCTTTCTATGACTCCACTAACGTTTCATGCTCCTTTCCTCTTCTTGATGGGAGAAGTAGAGATGTACGCTCCCTTGGTTCTCATGTATGTAGTAGTTATGTTTTCATGGAGTGTGGAATAGGCATATGTAAGAAAGTTTACACACATAGTACACATATACACAGATTTTTTTGAATAGCTCTTTCTTTTCATATGCATACATACATCTGGAAAAGGTTGCTTAACTTGTTTGAATGGCATAATAATGAACCTTTTGTTACTAAGTGGTATTAAATTGAATCCAATCTTTTTTCGCCCTTCAGGCCACCAAATCTAAGAAGCCCATCATGCTGCCAGTAACATTTATGGACGGCACCACCAAGACTCTCCTGGCAGACTCCGCCACCACCGCCAGTGAGCTCTGCAACGCTCTGGCCGACAAGATCAACCTGAGAGATCGCTTTGGCTTCTCGCTGTACATCGCCCTGTTTGACAAGGTGAGACCAGGACATTAGACCCGTATATATTTTGGTTTGCACAGCAGTACAACATTCAAGGTACTTGTACTTTACTTGAGTATTTCCATTTGATGCTACTTTTTACTTTGTGCTCTACTACAGACATGTTGATGTTGAATGTTTGTGAGAAGTGTTCCTTTATGTGTTCAAATCTTCTCCTTCTTAAGCTAAATAAACTATTTAAAAAGCCTCTTGGAGCAGCTGGGAAATGCATCGTCACAAAGCTGAAAATAGGGCTGTGTTTCTGAGCTTGTGAAAAGATTCGGAATAGAATACTTCTTCCACCACAGATATATATTAATATGACGCCATATTGATATCTTTAAAGACCAATGTTGTCTGATACGTTGGAGGTTACATTATTTACTGACTTCACGGCTTCTTGTATACATTTGTGAATCTGCTTCGGATCAGGTGTCGTCTCTGGGCAGCGGTAGCGACCACGTGATGGACGCTGTCTCCCAGTGTGAGCAGTATGCCAAGGAGCAGGGCGCCCAGGAGAGGAACGCCCCCTGGAGGCTGTTCTTCAGGAAGGAGATCTTCAACCCCTGGCACAACCCCGCTGAGGACTACGTCGCCACAAACCTCGTTTACCAGCAGATCGTCCGAGGGGTGAAATTCGGAGAGTACCGCTGTGAGAGGGTGAGCAGCTTCGTCTGTTTAACATGCAGTTGATGTACTTGAAAGGTAGTTTATGTATTTATTTTTAAAGGAGACCCCGGGCATATACAGCAGTCACTAAGTTACATTAATCAAGTACTACAAATTTGAGGTAGTATTTTCGTTTCTTACCACTTACAAGATAAAGTTTACAATTGAACTACCCAACAGTTTATACAAGTACAGCTGAAATGATTAGTTGAGTAATCAATTAGTTGATTGACAGAAAATGAATTGGCTATTATCTACTATTTTGATCATTGTTTAGTCATTTTTTATGTAGAAACATTTCATGATTCCAGCATCACAAATGTCAACATTTGCTGCTTTTCCTTTTAAGTGTTTCAATCATTTTAATTATTAAAACACCTAAAATACATAGTCCTATGATGTGTGAAGCAAAGGAAAGAGTAGAGTTACAGCACAGGTGACACAGATGATTGCCTGATTAGTGAATAATGTAAATATCCATAACATTTACTTCTGTGATGTTTGAGAATGTAAATAAAGTGGTTTTGATGCCTCTTTTCCTGTTTGGCCCCTGAAAAGAGTCTGTGTTCAGCACTCTTCTTTCAAGCCTTCTTGTTCAAAGGGAGCTGATGGTGGTTGTGTGTTAGAAATACGTCTGGATGTGAGATGAGCTCCTTGGAGGAGCTACTCTGCTCCCTGAGCTTCTTCTTCTTCAGCTGCAGGAACACCCAGGTTATAATGATCCAGCTCAGTGTTCTCCCGTCTGCCCGTCTTCTGCCCCCTGCTGGCCTTGAGTCAGCGGCAGGACGACCGCTTTGATGATAAGAGGTGTTGGTTCTGAGACAGTGAGAGCGAGCAGACGGCTCTCAAAGGAGAAGTTTTGAGAAAAAACATAGAGGTGATAAACACAGCTGTAGCTTCCTTGGTGGGCTCTGCAGCAGGAAACAGGAAGTGGGCAGAGTGATTGACAGCTGGCTGGGTGTAGTTGTGTGCTGAGTTGGAGGAGGTGAAGGTGAGCTGGAAGAAGCCTCCTGGGTACTGTGGCTGGATGGAGCAGCAGATGGTGAAGGTGGAGCGCCTGAGCACCGGAGCCCCCTGCTGCTGGGCCTCGGAGACCCCGTACATTGAGGAGGACACAGTGATGATTGGCTGAAGCAGCAGGTCTGAGCAGATGAGATCCACGATGGAGGAAGAGGAACGTGATGTTAAACACTCTCTTAGAGAAGATCCAGACAGAACACAGTGTGATTTGACCCACGACACAGATCTCTGTGAGGACGCCTTTCTCCGTCCAACAGAAACAGCAGAGCCACAGTCCAGCTCTCTACAGGCAACAGCTGCTTCCTTCAGGGTCCAGAGAGAGTCATCTACTGGTCTCCAGTCTCCTTGATGTTTCACCTCCAGTGTTCCTGCACAGCGACTGTCTCCTCCCACCGGTGTCCAACTGTCAAATTCCAACTGTCAAATCTTTTTAGTCTTCTCCTTTTGTTGTCCCGTTGAGCCATTCTCATTTCCACATTCCTCACAGCTGCTCATGCCTATTTATTTTTACACACACACCCCGTTACCACATCCTGGCACTCAACCGTCTACCGTCCTAACTTCCTGCTTTAACGAGGACACACACAACAGTTTACAAACACACACACACCGAGTATGATCACCAAACTTTCCAGTACTTTCAACAGACCTGTTATTATAATCACATTACAGCTGTAGCTGTTAAATCACTTCATATCAATACACAAAACATAAATGCATAAATCGACTATGAGATAATACGTTTTATTTTAATCATATATGCTCTGTGTTCTTTGGCCTGATCTTCTTAGTCCGTTCTTTATTCTTTTATCTTCAGGACAGCTCTTCTGGGATCTTAAACCTACTTGACAAGGTTCTGGAACAAATTAGACCTATATGAGAGTACGACTATGAGTACACAAAAGGCTGTATTCATTTTTATAGAAACTGATAAGAATCTATTGAATAAATGGTCAGTTTCGTCCACTTTTGTTATGGTCTCCTCTTTAACACAGCTGCAGAAGAACAGAGTCATTCCCTCTTTTATACATTTGATTTTGTTTTCTCATGATCGTCTCTTCGGCCTGTGTCTTGTCCTACAGGAGGAGGACCTGGCAGAGCTGGCCTCTCAGCAGTACTATGTGGACTACGGCTCTGAGATCCTCCAAGATCGCCTGCTCACCCTCATCCCCTCCTACATTCCTGACAGAGAGATCAGCTCCACAAAGACTGCAGAGAAGTGGGCTCAGCTCATCATCAACGCCCATAAAAAGGTATCTGACACCAACGCTGACCGTTTGGGGGCTTTTTCCACAATTTGATCCACCGGAACTAACCGGAACTGTCTGCGCAGGGATTACACACTAAGAGGAGGCTGACCTCACAGAAGGTGAAGGAGGACGTGGTGGATTTTGCTCGTTTAAAGTGGCCTTTACTCTTTTCGCGCTTCTACGAGGCCTTCAAATTCTCAGGTTGGTGTATATTATAAACATGTCTTATTAGGTATCTGCATGTTTTCGTTTCTTTTCATTGATATGACACCGTTTGTCCACACAGGACCCAGTCTGCCCAAGAATGACGTGATCGTGGCAGTGAACTGGACTGGGGTTTACTTTGTGGACGAACAGGAGCAGGTCCTTCTGGAGCTCTCGTTCCCAGAGATCACTGCTGTGTCCAGTAGCAGGTATGATAACGCCAAGTCCTCCAAGCAACACTGAATGGGAAGAATAGTCCAAATTATATTCCATAACATCATTTGCAGTCTAATTTGAAGCTAAATTCTGCCTATTTTCACCTACGGTAATGTGCATCATGTTAGAGGGAGTAGCTGTCTGGTTGATGAGCTTCATTCCCATAGACCTGCTAAAAACTAAGGGGAAAAGTTATAAATATTTATGTTTTTTACTGAACTGTCTTCAACAACTAGGAGATGTATTGCCATTAAATTTGGTACAATTATCCATGTCGCTCTGGATGAGTTGTTATATTATAATAATTATAAATTGGTGATCCCTTAACTTCTAATCTAGCTTATCATCATCTGGTCAAAACATCAGCACGTAAGCATGTTTTACTGTCCGACAGTGGAGTGCAAAAGTACACTACAGTGTAAGAATGGAGCATTTAAACTGATGATTATTTATCAACAGAAAAGCTGAAATCAACAAAAAGTTGGTGTGTTCCTCAGGAGTTTAGTCCTCAAACTATAAAAGTGACTTTTATAGTCCACCTTTTAGAACTACATGAGTTCACGCGGTTCCACGGTTTTACACTCTGCGGTTCACGTTTAGCAGTTTCACAAGCGTGTCGGAGAACTACGGTGGCCTTCAGGTAAAATGCAAAAGGCTCTCTCCTGAGCCAGTGTTTGGTTTGTCCGCTCTGGGCTGCTGTAGAAACATGGCTGTGCAACACGGCGGACTCTGTGAAAAGAACCCACTCCCTTTGTTGATTTTTAGTTTCAGGTGATTGTACGCTAATGTCAACATAGTTATGAATATGATATTACATTTCTGCTAATAGATCCCCTGTGATGCTGCACACTGACCCTATTAAAGTAAACTTCCATCTTCCAGAGGCGGTAAACTCCAGGGTCAGAGCTTCACCTTGGCCACCATCAAAGGAGACGAGTACACGTTCACCTCCAACAACGCGGAGGACATCCGTGATCTGGTGGTGGCCTTCCTCGAGGGTCTGAGGAAGAGGTCCAAGTATGTGGTGGGACTGTTGGACTGTCCCACCCCCGGTAAGATTCACTGATGGTTAAAGACAAAACTGCTGCTGGACTTCATGTACAGTTTTTTTTTTATTGTCTTTAAATACAGATTTTTACTTTACAGAGGGGGTGGACTCCACGTTCCTAAGTTTCTCCAAGGGGGATCTGATCATCCTGGACGAACACGGCGGAGAGCATGTGATGAACTCTGGCTGGGCTCACGGCATCAACGACAGGACCAAACAGAAAGGGGACTTCCCTGCCGACTGTGTCTATGTAGTGCCCACTATCACCAGACCGCAGTATGACATAGTGGTGAGTGGGGCCCCTCAACAATGATGAATCAACATCTGGTATCGGTGTACTGTTTTCACTTCATGCTGCCTTGCCCATTTCTCCCTTCCAGTTTGAACACAATTGTATTTGTTCCTCCGATTTAGCGCTAGTAGCGCTGTGAACAGTTAACGATATTTGGGAACATTCAGCAGCCACAGGGCCGCTGCAGATCTCGGATAGTTTTACACCACATTCATCAGCTATCAGTCACAGCGAGGACGACATATGAAAAAGACCTTAAAGGGGAGGATATTTTGCCCCCTGCCTCCAGTCTTTATGCTAAGCTACGCTAACACACTTAACACTTTGATATGAGATTTAAATAAATCCTCGTATTTCCTGTAAAAACGCTTTTACATTGCAGTCGTTGACTTGCCTCCCTCGACACATTCATAGAAAATATTTTTCGACATTCCTTTTTTACTCCTTCGTCATCTCAGGCTCTTGTGACGATGACTCCTGATCAGAGGCGAGAATCCATCGGTGTGTCCCATATGAGTGTCTCTGGCATTGAGGACAAAACTAAGGCCTACACGCTGGAGGAGTACTCCTACGACTACTTCAGGTGTGCTTCCTCATCCTTTACATGTAGATACAAAGTGTGTAGTTTCATCATTTCTAACCCTTCCTTCATGTTGCCAGGCCTCCTCCGAAGAGCACTCTGAGCAGGGTGATGATCTCTAAGAGCCGAGGGAAGGACCGTCTGTGGAGCTGCACCAGGGAGCCTCTCAAACTGCCTCTGCTGAAGAAAGTCCTGGCCCACGAGGAGCTCTCCCAGGAGGCCTTACTTGCCTTCATAGATATCCTTGAGTGGAGTGTGTGTGTGTGTGTGTGTGCGTGTTAAATGTTTGTGTCAATGGGTGTGTTTGTCCTGTTTTGTCTGGGCAACAGTCTAACACTCAATATATTCAGTTTAGTAAAGTATTTGTTAGTGGTTGAGGTCCTTGACCGCGGCTCTACCTGTGATCAAGTATATGGGCGACTACCCGTCCAAACGTGTGCGTTCTGTCAACGAGCTCACCGATCAGATCTTTGAAGGAGCCCTGAAGGCCGAGCCGCTCAAAGACGAAATCTTCTGTCAGATTCTCAAACAGCTGACTGATAATCACATCAAGTAAGTCTGGAGCACACACACACACACACACACACACACACACACACACTGCAGAGATGGAACGTATTCAGCAACATGGTGGTCAAAGTTTTGTTTTACTTACATTTATTTTATTTAATTGAATAAGAAAACATCCCATAAATACATGCCTCTTAGAAACATATTATTTATTTACTTACTTTTCGTCATATTTGTCACTACAACTCCTAGCAGTATCTTCTTTTTTTTTTGTTATGCCATAAGAGCAGATGTTTGATAACCCTGCTGTGCGTGTGTAGGTACAGTGAGGAGAAGGGCTGGGAGCTGCTGTGGCTTTGCACCGGTTTGTTTCCTCCCAGTAACACCCTGCTGCCTCACGTCCAGAAGTTCCTCCAGGCCAAGAAACACCACCAGCTGGCTCCAGACTGCATGCAGCGGCTCCAGAAAGCCTTACGGTAACACACAAAGAAACACACTTCCACCTTAACACCTTCCAGTCTTTCTATTTCATTTGAGTTCATCTATTTATTATTATTTATTTTATTTCTATTCTATTACTTGTTGTAGAAATGGATCTAGAAAGTACCCTCCTCACCTGGTGGAGGTGGAGGCCATCCAGCACAAGACCACTCAGATCTTCCACAAAGTTTACTTCCCCGATGACTCAGACGAGGTCAGTGACGACAAAAATAACATACTTTTCCTCTTTTATGAATTGAAAAGTAGAATTTATTAGAAACAAAATGCACTGTTGCTTAATTATTATTAATACATTAATGTGTTTAGCAGCTACAAACGTATTTGCTGTGGTACGACCAGTAGCTCATGGTGGATATTATTGTTATTGTTAATGTTTTGTTTTTTAAAATGGTATAATTATTATAGTCAGACTCCTAGAATGTAAACAAACATAAACGCTATCCAAAAGGTTTTTAATGACATTTCTGAACCTATGAGGCCCGAAAATAGTTGGAAATGAATCTGTATAATCTTTCAACTTCCTGGAAATCATGAACACAATCCTAATTCATTGTTTCTATTAACATTAATGCTACATGGCCCTTCAACTGTTAACATATTTCCATTTAAAACGCATTGTTTTTTTTCATAATTTCATATTGGTTTAAATAATAATAAAATGTATATGTATGCTACCTTTCATATAAGAAATGCAGCACAAAGAAAGATTGACATCAAATTAACATAAAAACAGGGATAGAATGGCATACTTAATGGAAAATAACACACTTGATAATAACAGTTCAAATATGATGAAATAGAATACATAGAAATTGAACTCACTGAAGAATAATAAAAACAGAAAATAAATAAAGCATTCAATATTTCATGTCTAAGCAGCCTGTTTGTGTTCGCAGGTGTTTGAAGTGGAGTCGAGCACGAAGGCCAAAGACTTCTGTCACAACATCTCTGGACGTCTTCTGCTCAAATCCTCCGAAGGCTTCAGTCTTTTTGTGAAGATCACTGACAAGGTGAGGACGACCTGTAGCCTCATTATCTGGATTCTAGTAAATATCTATTTAGTAACTGCAGTAGTTTTCTTCAGCGCTGACAGCTACTGATTAGGCCGCGTGCTGAGGTTAAAACCACTTCAAATGTTTCTGGTTTTCCAGGTCATCAGTGTGCCCGACGGCGACTTCTTCTTCGACTTTGTGAGGCACCTGACCGACTGGATCAAGAAAGCCAGACAAGTGAAAGACGGTAAAAAGAGGGCGAAAAAAATGTTCTCAGTGACTTCTATCTTCCTGTAACTGTTAATCACCTGTGTGTGTGTGTGTGTGTGTGTGTGTGTGTGTGTGTGTGTGTGTGTGTGTGTGTGTGTGTGTGTGTGTGTGTGTGTGTGTGTGTGTGTGTGTGTGTGTGTGTTGTGTCTGCAGGTGTAGTGCCTTCACTGACCTATCAGGTGTTCTTCATGAAGAAGCTGTGGACTAATACGGTGCCAGGAAAAGACTCCATGGCTGACTCCATCTTCCACTACTACCAAGTGAGTAACAGATGTGTGAAATTATTGTTTCCAGCTATTTTAAGGGTATTTCTTCATGTTATTTCTTAACGTTAATGCTACATTCCTCTGTGATATTGACACCCGACAAGTCAAACTGCACTGAAATATTAACATATAAACGGCTGAGACTCAATGATAATATGGTTTTAATGAATATGGTTTTCAGTGTTTTTATTTGAATGGAGCTTGAAAGCTCTGTGTAACTTTATATAGAAATATATTTACTGCCAATAGACGGGTTGAAACTTCCCACATGCAGACGTGCAGTATGGTAACAGCGACTGTCTTCTCTCTACAGGAGCTGCCGAAGTATCTGCGAGGCTACCACAAGTGTTTGAGGGAGGAGGTGCACCAGTTGGCAGCGCTGATCTACAGGGTGAAGTTTGAGGAAGACAAAATCCACTTCCAGAATATTTCCAAGATCCTGAAGGATCTCGTCCCTCAGGACCAGATCAGACATCTGTCCCCCGACGACTGGAAGAGGGTGAGACGCACGACGTGTTAGAGCAGACAGAAAGTCAGAGGACCACCAAATGAATTGTTGTTCATCCTCTGAAGACCATGAACGTCTGAACCAAATTGAATGACTATCCATCCAATAACTGTTGAGATACTTCAGTCTGGAGCAAAGTGGCATTGCCATCCCAAAGGCAACGCCATGCATGGCTAAAACTTTGGCAACTTTGTATTTAATAATCTTGGTCGGCCGTTCAAAAGGTTTGGTCATAAAAGTCTCTGCGAAGTCATTAATTATTTAAATTATTAAGTATTTTCTAAATTATAGTATTTTGACTTCATATATTTACTTAAATAATAATACATTAGAATAGATTAGTCTATACTGAGTCTATAATGAAATTGGCCCAATAACAATGACCCAATAGGTTTAGAAAATAGATAAAAAAATATACAAGATGTATGCTGAAACTGCCCTCTTACCCTTCGTACAATACAAAATCACACAGCTATCAATGTTAAATAAAACCATCAGTCTGTTTACGAGAAGTCATGTAATTAGTTCTGTAATAATGTCATTCAGATGTAGTTATGTCTTAATATATCTTTACTAAATGTAAGCCAGTGGGGGCTACTGTGTGTGAACAGAATGAATAAATGTAAATAAATGTTGATTAATGTGTGTTTCCCTCTCAGTCCATCATGTCGCTGTTCAACAAGCACTCAGGAAAGACTCGAGAAGAAGCCAAACTCTCCTTCCTCAAAATGATCTACAAGTGGACCACGTTTGGTTCTGCCTTTTTTGAAGTCAAGGTAAAGACGTCAGTGAAAAGAGGAATATAAGTGTACGTTTAGCAGTTGTTGCATATTTTTGTCATGTTGTTGTCCAAGTATTCATATATTTAAAAGTGGCAATACTAAGGTGTAGAAATACGTTGCGTTCACAATGTTACTTCAAAGTATCCGCATCAAAATATCCTTAAAGTATCGGGAGTGAAAGTTATACAGAATGGCTTATTTCAGAATATTATAGATTATATTATTTGATTATCATTGTTGATGCATGCATTAATTTAATCTATGATATACATTATAAAAGTAGAATCTAACTTGTTTCTCAGCACTGTGTGGAGAGTTTTGTTTTTAATTATTCTATTTTTTATTTTTTTTCCTGCAGCAAACAACTGATCCAAATTACCCAGAAACCCTCCTGATTGCAATCAACAAACACGGAGTCAGCCTCATTGATCCAAAGTCTAAGGTGGGTCCACACTTATCAGATCAGTTTGTACGGACAATCTAAAATATTAGTTTTCGCTGAAAGCTACGATAGAAAACTTTTACATTTGGAGTTAAATCTTGTTCACAAAAATACACTCAAGCTCCACTCTACACATCCACGTGAATCTTTGGCA
Organism: Pholis gunnellus; assembly: GCF_910591455.1. Taxonomy (NCBI): domain Eukaryota; kingdom Metazoa; phylum Chordata; class Actinopteri; order Perciformes; family Pholidae; genus Pholis; species Pholis gunnellus. The sequence continues at coordinate 15,084,525 of NC_136540.1, forward strand.
ACATATTTAGTCAACGATGTCGCTCTCTAGATATTTCTTCTTGTTTGATGTCAGATTTCTGTAGATTTACAGGTTGATTCACCACCATAGCTTCTGTGAGATAGCGTGTGTATTTCTGAAAAGTACACAAGCTATCTCACAGTACTGCACTGTATCTGCCAACAGGGTATTTGTGCTAATCTCAGTTGTTGTATTGCCCGCAGGACATCCTCACCACTCACCCCTTCACTAAGATCTCCAACTGGAGCAGCGGTAACACGTACTTCCACATCACCATCGGAAACCTGGTCCGAGGCAGCAAGCTGCTGTGTGAGACCTCACTGGTGAGCTACTGGTTTTGACATGAAGCACTACTGCCACCAGCGTAACCTGAAATGAAGCTGTTTTAGCTTTCAAAATGAAAGTTTGAGAGTTTAAATATGTAAATGTACATTTGAAACGGTTCATCACTTAACCGATGCTCCTAGGTTTGAGTTCAGACCTGATTTTTTATGATATTTGTGACCGAACGGATCATTTTGCCGCATTCATGAAACAATGCCACGGTGCAACAATTTGAAAACATCAAATATTGAGAGAGGGAGGTTGTCTACACTTAAGGCGCCATTATGCTCTGTAACCCCCCCCCCCCCTCCCTCACACCTATCAGGAGTGTGAGAAAGGGAAACTATTGCTGTCACTTTTAATGCAAACCACCAATATTTTTCTCATCACATCAGAAAAAAATCAAACAATAGAGCCACACATCCAAATACATAAATATTAATTCAGCACAGCATATCTAACCTCTGTCCTCAAACCACGCAGGGCTACAAAATGGACGACCTCCTGACCTCTTACATCAGCCAGATGCTGACGACAATGACCAAACAGCGAACCACCCGGGGCAACAGCAAGTGAGCAGAGCGGCTGGAATGTACGGTCAATCAATCAATCAATCAATCAATCAATCCATCCATCCTCCTCACAAACAAAAAGCTCTTATTTCATACGTAACTGTGTATCAAGGTGTCTGTGTCACTGTAATGCCAACGTTTTCATTCATGTTATTATGTATCGGCCCTGTCTTAACAAAACTCACCTATTGCCTTTAAATGACCTTTTCCCACCTGTAACACGGCAATTTGGATGGCTTTCTTTCTGCACTATGATGACCGTGAACTGACCGTCATATTATCTGCTGTGCTATTCACACACCGTTCAAAGTTTGTAATCTCCTGCCACGTACAATCGTTCAGCCAGAGAAGAGAAAGAGCGGAACGAGAGGAAGATCCCTCTGAGCAACGTTCAAGAAGAATCGAAGTTCCTTTTTCAGTGTCAAGTGCAAAATATTATTGGATTATTGCTCTTTTGGGGCAGAAACTATTTCAAGTGTAAATAATACAATTGGAGTCTGAATCATTGAAGGAAAGAAAGAAGAAAAACATCAACCGAGCAGGTGATTGCAAACGTTTGAACGTTAGAGCAAACGTCATTATGTCATCAGTGACGTTTCTCAGTTCATAATCTCTGTGCCGTTTGATAGAACAAGCTTTAAATGTAACTATTGTTTGAGACAGAATTCTGTTTTCTCAAATGCCGACATCGGTGTTGAGACAACAAAGCGGTATTCTAGCTTCTCGCTTGATTTACAAAAACAAGATGTGATTAAAAATCTGATTTCTAATCCTTGTTTTATAAAAAAAAAAAAGAAAATACCTGAAATAATCGGAAAATCCCCCAGAAAACTACTCGTTTGTCTTGTGAAGTAGCTTCGTCTTTTGATCCGTATTTATGCTCCGAGTTTACCAACCGGGCATCATAGTCACTTTTGAATCTTTAAATAGATTTAAAGATTTTTCTCTCTTTTTATTAAATAAAATGCCAGTTTGACAATGTATGCCGTCAAATTTGGAATTATTAAGAGGAACAAGGCAATCTGGATTTAAACTTATTTAAATATAACCCATGATTCTTTTTTTATTACATTGTTTAGTCATGCATGTGCACAGAAACAGACCACAGTAGTAGAGCATGTACATGTAAACACATACTGTAGGTGGTGAATGGTGTCTTTTTTTTCTAAATGTACGAACCATTAGCATTGATTTTTTATTAAAGATCAAGTCATAATCATAACACTGTTTTTGGACCATGTGACCACACATCCTTATGTAGACATGAATAAATGATATTTTACAAATAGTATATACTGTATATGTTTATTTTGTAGTGTGGGTTGCACAGTAACCTGAATGATTTTTGCAGCACGCTGAACATTCAAAGACATGGAATGGCTCTGACTTTATTCATGACATTGTAAACCATTACAGTACTTATACCATTACATATTATACAATGACTTTTGTGACATCAATGTCTTTTTTCATGGAAGTTTTTTTGAAATACTGCACGATGACTTTTTATGACATTTTCAGACATTCTATGGTGTTTTTGTATTTTAACAAACTATACTAAACTTTTTTCCTATGACTTTTTTTTGACGTACTACACTATGATCTAACACACTCAGACTTTTTAGCATTTATAATACGACATACTATACTGTCTTGTTATGGACCTTTTTGACATACTACATCAGAAATAGTATTCATTTCCAAACTCTGGATCATCTGAGGTGTAACAGACAAACATCTGACGGAGACGATCTCAAACACTATGACGCTTTAGTTTATTCAATTTGTAGAAACAGCAGTTTGAACATCTTAAAGATACAATAAAACGATGGCGTTTTTAGATTATAATGAAAATTGTGATTAAAAAAAACAAACGGATAAAAGCGTGTGATAAAAAAAAATGTGTGATGGGAAGATGGGGGAGGGTGGAATTATCACGGCGCTTGGCGTCTTCTACCAGACAGAGCAGGGAACTCTTCAGGCAGCAATGCGTGATCTCTGCAGGTGGGACAGGTGCTCTGCTCCTTAAACCACGACCTGATACACTGAACACACACACACACACACACACACACACAGGATGCACATTAACAACAAAAATAGTGAGATTTATATCAAAACAGCCTTCATTTAGAATAACATGAAACCCACGTTTCAGCTACAACAGGTGATTCAAAGGTACATGAAGCAGTTTGAAGAGTCTCTGCTCACCTCGTTGTGGAAGCTGTGTCTGCACACCAGCACGCAGATGTCGACCGGATTCATGTCCTCGTGACAGATGATGCAAGGATCCTCGATGTTCAGCTGCAATCAACACACACACACACACAGTCAGAGAGTCGGGTCCAAACTGGAGGCCAGTGATTGTGTGCTTCATTATCTGTTTCGTTCTTACTCTAGTTAGAGATAGCAGCGGGCATAACCACGCCCCAACTACCAGATAGCCAATAGAATCATAGTTCTGTTTGTGTCATTGGTTTGTAGACAGCGTGCCGCTCGTAACACAACTTAGTTGCGCTTTAGACATTTTTTTTTACATATGTTCTCATGGGCTATAACAAATGTTTTTTTTGTCAGCAAGTGAGAGAAAACCAAGGTGACTTTTGTATCTAATTCAACATAAAGCATAATACTAATACTAAAGTGCAGCCTAATCTTTATCAGCAAGTGGCAACGCATAAGCAGTTCTTCAAATGGCCACTAGAGTCTGGTTTCATGTTGAGAAGCCACAAAGGGAAGATTAAAACCACTGATAGCAAATGTTTCTGTTCTTCAACTCATTCATACTAATGGATGTTAGTTACTTACTGCGTTGGAGTGTGCGTCTCTCTTTATTTCGGGGGGGTGCCAGACCGGGTAGGTGTAAGGCGGGGTGGTGTACTGAGCCGAACTCTTGGCAGCTTTAAGCTTCTCCTGTGAGGAGAAGACGACAAAACGATCAACGTGACGCATTTTAAGATGAGGACTAACCAGACAGATCAGTACGAGTCGTCACAGCCTCTCGTAACAGAAGCCTCTGGGAGAGGCCAATTACCTGAATATTATGTGATGTTTGTGTTTTTTTGGTGATCAAGACACAAACAGTCCAAACTGGAGTGGAAAAAGTTGTTTTTGAAAGGTTAAGCTAAATATCTTCTCAGATAAAAAGACTCACTGCATTGGACTGCGTGTCTCTCTTTTGCAGCCAGACCGGGGCGACCAAAGGCGGAGTGGTACACACGGAGGGAACCCCACGTGCCTTGCTCGCTTTGGCAGCTTTAGGCTTCTCCTGTGAGGAACAGATGCCAAAACAATCAATGGGACGTGTTTTAAGATGAGACCTAACCTGGATCATCAAGACTAGAGGTCTTCACAGGTCCGCGTAACAGTTGTGGCATAAAAATTCCAATATACAGGAATTCAGAAATATATAATATAGCGGCAAACAGACTCTAGACCTGAGAATACATCTTTGTTTGGTGCAGATTCTCACTAAAAATCAAAACATTTTTTAGTTTAGACCTTTAAAAACCTACCTGATGGTCCAGGATCAGCTGAGTCACTCCACCGACCATGTTCTGCATCGTCATGCTGCTCAGGGTTCCACCGCTGGATGAACGAAACTCCTGATAAAACCTCATCAGGTCTGACCTGAACACAAACACACAACGCACTGTGTTTAATACCTACAAGTGTAAAGCTGCCAGATTAAACGCTCAATGTTTCCCTTCTTTGGTTTGTGAAAAAATAAAATGCATGATGTGTACTTCAAGTAGAAGTGTGTATAACTTGGCGTTAGAGCTGCAGCGTTACCTTGTATAGTCAGGGAACATGCTGGTCAGGCGCTCCATAGACTTGTCGAACACAGTGTTGTGCTGAGGCTCCAGAGTCCTGGCCGGAGGTTTGAGCTGAGCAGGAGGCTGAGCGGCCGCCGCTTCAGCTGCAGGCGGGGGGATGACCGGGGGTGTGACCGGGGGAGCGCCATGGGAGGATGAAGATGGAGGAGAATACTCTGCGGCCGCCACGGACTGCAACATTAAGACAGGAGAGAGTTCACTTTTAATTAGTGGTCAATAACCACTGATTTACAGAGAAGTAGTAGCAGCAGTAGATACAGAAGTAGAAGTAATAGCAGTAGTAACTAAAGTAGCAGTTATTGTAAAAGTAGAAACAGCAGTAGTTGTAGCAGTAGTAGCAGCAGTGGTAGTAGAAGTAGTTAATGCTCATTTTGCATAACGAATAATAAGAAGGTGTTTATCGATGAGGATATGAAATAGAGAACAGCAGCACATTAAAGCTTGGTAATAAGTCGTGATACATGTTGTGCTGGTTAGACTGGTTGTCTTACTGGTGCTGCTGAAGGCTCAGACTGGCTGTTGACGTTGACTGGAGGCAATTCACTGAGTCTTCTGCCGTTATTCACTTGATCCAGCTGCTCCTTGTACTGTGCCTGTGTAAAATATAAAGTCTTACTAAACATCTGGATTAACAAGGCATTTCAACATGGATCATTGATCCCGTAGGTCCTGGATATTCCGAACAAATCATCAATAAGCAGCTTGTTTTCAGTTGCAACATCTATTCATTCTCAGCTTTTCTTGCGTTGATAAAACTTCTGTAGCTGCAAGAAAGGAAATGACTCGCGTACCTCAGCAGTGGAGATCTTCTTTTCGACTTCTTGGACATTAACTCTCCAGCTGTTCCTCTTAATTTCCATGTCTGGGGTTGGGTATCTGGACACGGATGGAAGAACATCACACAATGAATAGGTGCGACACCGACACAACAGGAATAAAAGCGGCGGTCTCACTGCTCTCTGACCTGTGAGCCGCTTCGTCCAGCTTGGTGAGCAGAGCCTTGCCGATGGCGAGCTCTCTGTAGAGGCCGAACAAACCCTGATCCCGACTGCTCTCCACCACCGACACCTGGAGGAGCAACACGACGAGGATCGAGTCATTTACTAAACTTTACAAGCAGGAACAGTTTTAACAAAGAGCAAAGAGTCAGCGGGGCCTCAGGCTCAACCACTCTTGACGCATCTTTGGATAAAAGACGCTGCTATTTAAACATACAACTGTTCGCTTCTTATATTCATATTCATACGCATGTTTGAACTATTACTGTGGCAGTTCATACATATACACAGTACATATATACCGCATGTGTACTTATATTTGTTTCTATAGGTTAGGTTCATTATCAGTAATATGTCATGTTGATGCATCTTTATTATGTTTAATTATAAATTAACATATTTTCTAAAAGTACATTTGCGTGTATCTGAACATCTGTGTATTTTTCCTTTGTTTTAAATACATTTCTTGGTGAATGGTGAAGTTTATGTACGGTACATTTTGTAATCTCACTGTAGGGCCTACCTGAGCTGCCTGAGACCTCCTGGTCGCCGATGTAAACGAGAGCTTACAGCGCTTGATCTCGTCCTCCAGGCTCATCTTCTCAGCTGCTGACTGGTTACTGAAAGGAAACGACAAGTTAACCAAAAAGTCGAGGATCTTTAGTTTCTGCTTCGCCGTCAACTCTTTGCTCAACACTTACCTCAACTCGAGGGAATCATTCAACTTTGAGTCAAAGCTGGCTTTCTTCTCTCGGATGTTTCGGGAAAGACTGTGGAGAGAAATAAGACACAAATATATAAAAGATAATTAGAACTCAATCATTACTTGATGCTTTTTGTTTACAGTATGTGACATACTGTAAACATCTGTACATACAGCGGTCACGTTCAAGCTGCAACAATAAATAAACAAATAAATTCAGTACACAAATATATTTCTCCCAGGTGATCATAAGTCACAAGTACTCATATTAGTAAAAGTAGCAGAGGAGAAATACTCTACTACAAGTAAACGTCCTGCATTCAAAAGTACTTGTGTAAATAATTAGCTTCAAATAGACTTAAAATACCAAAAGTGCTGCATTACTACTGAATTATTGATGCTTTCATGTGTTCATCACTTCTATGTTGCAGCTGCTTTGTTACTTTTCACCACTTCAGTCTGGAAGAAGTACAGATAATAATACACAAGTACTCTCAGCTAAATGTACTTAAAGTATCTAAAGGTAAAAGTGCTCATTATGCAGAATGGCTCCTTTCAAAGTGTTATATTATTATAATGTATTTTACTATTCTGTAGCAAATACATGCACGAGTATTGTTAAGAGTATTTTAATACGGCAGTTCCTCAACGTGGATGCAATACTACCCAGTATATTACAGTTACTTTTAGGTATAAAACACAAGTGCCAAATACATGTTGTGGGGTTGAGGTATAAAGGAAATACTCACGTTAAGTACATCCAAATTCTACTTGAGTAAATGTACTTCGTTACTTTGCACCACATCAGCTTCACGCTCACCTCCCGTGATGCTCCATCAGCTCCTCGATCGTCGTCTTCAGGGCCTTCAGTCCTTCCTGGTTGGCCTTCTTCTCCTTCTGGTCCTTCTTCACCTCCTCTTCCAGTTTCTGCTGGAACAGCGACAGCTCCTTATTGGTCACCTTGACGAGAGAAGACAATAACACACATTTAAGTTTTTGTTGTATTTTTCTACATTACGTTAGCTTCATCCTTGTTGCATCTCCTCGTGGCTTCTTGACATATTCTGTCACATTTCTTTTTTTTAATAAAAGTTTATTTTATCTTATAAACTTCCTATAATTGTAACTACTTATGGACCTACTTGTATATTAGCTATGATCTTCTGAATGTCTTCCTTCAGGACAGCGACATCTTCTTCGTGTCTCAGGTTGACTTTGTTGCAGCCTTTCGCCATCTTCTTGATCTGCTGCTCCAACTTCCCGTTGCTCTTCTGCTTTATGTTGATGTGACCCTGGAAGAACCAACGGAGGGAAAAGAGTCAACTACAACACAAAGCTTCACTGATCAACTAAACTGTTAGATTGATATCCGTTTCTGTGGATAAGTAACTAAGTACATTACCTCAAATTTCAAGGTACTAATAGTTTGAATGATCCCATTTTATCATACTTTCTACTTTAGTACATCTCAAAGGTAAATATTGTTCTTTACACGCCACTTTAGTTACTTTTCAGATTTCAGTTTTTCTTCCACTTCTCTTCCAGTGGAAACCACGTATCTCCAGATGTGTTGATGTTGAATGTTTGTGATGAATTGAAGGATGAAGTGTTGCTTTATGTGTCGAGACAATCCTACTTCCTAAGCTAAACAAATTAAAAAGCCTCTTGGATCAGCTTGAAAAAGAGCTGTTTTTCTGATCTCATTAAAACTTTTTAGAGATGCGTGGTTCTCACTGGACAGTGACGCTAGAAACATGTGATGATCTGATAGAATATGATGCATTGCTGTAGAACAAACTACCCAGCTCTACTTACACATACACAGGTAGTGCATGAAGTTATACTGAACTCACCAGGCAGCTCTCAAAACGCTTATGAATCTCTGTATTCACTGCGACACTCCTCATGGACTCCTGACACGTCTGAGAGACCGAAACAAAAAAAAAAAGAGCATTTCAAATGTCACGCACAGCACAGCAGACATTATTTATACATTTACGTATTTGATCTAGTTTATCTGGGGAGAGCCAATCCTTTAGATTTCAGTCCCGTCACCACAGAGGAATGTATAAATATTGCAATACTTTCATTGGTGGGCCATAGGAGCGACCACCAGTGTGTTACGTACATCGGTAACAGACAGCGAACTGAGACATTTTAATGAAAATCTTTGGGACCACTTTAATTGAAATGTTTGGTATTGACCTGTACTTCTGCATGTTTCTTCAAAAAGCTTCCCTCGGTTGTCGATGACGAGGTTTCCAAAAGTCCACCATCCAGATCCAGATCCAGATCCAGATCCAGATCCAGCTCCCCGTAGTCGTTAGGTATAACGTAAGGGGCTTCCGGTTGTCTGTCATCAATAGTCCAAATGTAAAGCTCATCCCGCGGAGCAGGCTGGGAGCCTATTACATAAGGATTTGGGAGGGTGCGATAGACGTCAGTCTGTGCAGAGGAATAATCGTCCAGATAGCTTGTGAAAGCAGATTCGTGACGCTCGTCCAAACACAGAGAGTCCGAGCCGGGATCCGCTATTACATCCAAGTCGTCTAGACCGGCTCCGTGCACCGCCTGCTGCAGGCAAACGGCGTGCTTCGCCAGGCCGATGCACCTCCCCATCTTTATGAAGCGAAGGGATTCCAGGAGGAAGGCCTCAAAGCCGCCCGTTTCCTGGATCTTCAGCTGAGCCACGGAGGGGAAATTCCCCAGTTCACCCACCAGCAGAGGGTCCTCAGCAACCAGCGGGCCGTGCTCCTCCAAGATCTGAGCAAAGTAGCTGCAGAGAGACATTCAAACGTTCAAGATCAAACAGGGAGAAGATGCATTAAAAATGTACTTGAGTATTTGAATTGTTACGTAATTTGTCATGTAAAAACATTTCATGGTTCCAGCTTCACAAATGTGAAGATTTGCTGCTTTTTTATTTAATAATTTAATAATTGTAAAGAAAAACAAAAGGTGTCACTTTGGGCTCTGGGTAATTGTTACGACTATTTTAACTGTTTTTAGAAACCAAACAATCAATCGATTAATATTAAATTAACAAATAAGTTAGAAAATAATCAGTTAATAGTTAAAAGGAGGTCAACCTGCTAGAGTTTAGGGTTCTTATTTATTTTATCCAAGAGAACGACACTACCTGCGATCGATAAACTTGTAGAGTAGTGGCGGTGAAAATATTGAATTAAAGTAGTTTTGCTACTGCTAAAAACTGCTATTTTTAAAGTATCAAAACAGAAGAAGTACTCAGATCCTTTACTTGAGTAAAAGTAGAAATACCACGGCCTAATACATAAAATACTCCAAGTAATAAAACTCAAAACATTACTGCAGTAAAAGTACAGAAGTATCATCAACAAAATCCACCTAAAGTATCAAAAGTAAAAGTTGTCATTATGCAGAATTTTATATTGTTTGTTTGTTATCATTGTACAATATTGCATTATTCTGGGTAGATTAGTAGTATAGTAATGCATCATATCATATGATATGTAGAAAGTAACTATAGGTGCATATAAATGTAGTGTAGTAGAAGTATAAAGTTACATAAAATGGAAACACTCCAGAAGAAGCATGTCATAATTGTACTTCCGGACGGTGCTTGAGTAAATGTACTTAGTTACATTCCACCACTGAACACCAGCGTGCACTTACTCATACAAACGCTCTTTTGTTGGGTCGGGGTTGTTGTCCAAAATCTGTTTATAGTGACTTCTGTGTCTGGTGCTGTTGTACTGGTCCTCAAAATCAGCCACTTGCTCTCGAAGGTGACTCGGTACGCTGAACGGATCTCCGGGGTGAAGGAATGATCTGTCGACACCGAATTCTCACCGTTAGACATAGAAACTGTTGTTATAATAAAATCTGTGCGTCCGACGCGGAGGACTTACAAAGAGTCGTCTTCAAATAAGTCTTGTTCCCAATCATCTCTCGGAGTCGGAGCTCTCATCCCAGACAAAACAATAACGCCCTGAACGGAAGAGGAGAGGAAACAGTTTGGATTCAAGCCAATAAGACATTTTCTCTCCACAGGCAACCAATCACACCCATAATCACTCTCTCACCTTTGGCTCTCTCTGTTTCTTTTTCCGGCCTCGACTCTTCAAAGGAGAATTCTGAAATTAAAACAAGTTGATTGAGGGATCAGGAAGAGCCACAAAGTTAAATCACGTTCAAGGCATTTTGGGAAATACACTTACAGGAATGTTCTGAGTGTAAAAATGACACGTTGTGGTTTTACAACATCCCTTCTAATACCACATACAATTTAATTGCCAATAGGGTCAACAATGCCTACAATTATGTATAATTGGGTGCAAGAATTTATTGATATTTTTGTCACAAATTCAATTAGTACTACTGGTACTCCTTTCGCTACTGCTACTGTTGTACTACTGTTAGTACTACTACAACTGCTACTGTCATTCGTACAATACCTCTACTAGCTGTACACAACTTTTTCCGAGTAATTGTGTGACCTGGACCCAGACAAGCAGCAGAATGAAAGAATTAACCGATTAAAAAAAGGCAATTTAAGCTAGTTGGTTGTCCATTATGAGACAATGAGCTTCCCAGCTGCTGTGTTTGCAACAGGTCTAAAAGATAACGAATGTCAGGAAAAGGATTCATAGGCGCATAACGTCTCCTGACAACCCGCAAGAAAAAAACACAAATTTTCTTTCATAAAGGTCTTCAGACTGTTAAAAACTTTCAGGACCATTTTTTTTGCCGACGGTACAAAATTCAATGTTTTTTTAAAGACGTGCAGACACACTGTGCTAACCGTTTCCAGTCTTTATGCTAAGCTACGCTAACTGGCAGTAACTTTTTAATAAAATTTTCAGCTAACAGACTGGCATCTCATTTTACTCCAAAATATTGCCGATCTAGTCCTTTGAGGTTTAGTTTATACAACTAAAATGTTTCTAAAGACTTACATTTTGATTTTGATTTTCATCAGACTTTTTTAAGACTGAACAATGTCCATCTGAAAAATAAAGAATAGGAAGTCAAATCATCGGCAATAAATGAACACGCCTTTACATCACATGTTCGAAAAGTTAAATATACACACCCATCATATCAAAATAGTCATCCAGTATATGGTGGCAGGTGAGATATTCGTCCCTATGCTCCTCTAGAGTCCAGATAAAGAGTCTCATGTCATGTGCTGGGGCTTCATTTAGGTATTCGGTCACTGTCAAGCCGGCGCTCGAAAAAAGCTCCGGCCTAGTACCGAGCTTCTCTATAATCACGTCCTGCAACGGACCAAAGTTGAGCAGAAAAGCCAGATCCAGCTGCTCCAAGTGTCCCGCGTAGCGCTCAATGAAGGATTTCGCAGCATTCAGACCTAAAGAAAGCAGCAGGGAGGTGGTGAGACTTCACAGCACGCCGCTGACGTTAAAGTCCACATTATTTACATGACTTCTTTGTGCCACAAGAGCTCGATTGGGGTCCAGTCAGAAAGATGAGAGCACTACTCAATATGTTGAACGGTCTCTCATGCGTTGAAACTTTTACAAAGTCCCGTTTACAAATAGAATTTATTGGTATGAAGCGTTTGTTTTGTTCATGGGGAACAAACCGCTGTACAGTGGTTCAACTAGACTGATAATTGCAAGTGCAGAAAGAGACAAATCCCTCAGTTATACAGTTTTTAATCAATATAACAGCTGATTACTAACTTTCCTTCAGTGTGCATCCTTTGATCACTTGAAGGATATTTAGGAGTAACATGATCAATGCTGACCTGCATTGTTGAGCTGGAGCGCCCAGTTGCTGAGTTTGGGATCTATATCCTGACAGCCACTGAGGAGCTGTATAAGGACGCGAGCCCAAACCCGGTTCTTCCGCTCCAACAGGAGCTCAACGACCTCGCCCAGAGTCTCCAGCGGCTCCTGCTGCCAGTTGAGAATCCGCCCAGCTACCTCGTTCCCCCTCGAGGAGTCCAGCTCCAGCCAGGGCTTCAGACTGTCCGTCAGGAGCGACACGTGGAGGCCCTTCTCCTCTCGCAGCAGCTCCATGTTCTCGCTGATCTGCAGAAGAACTCTGTCCCTGTACAGCAGCCAGGCTGAAAACATATGAATGGACTGATCAACACTTGTTATAGGAAACATTTGGATCACAAGAGTTGGAAAAAGTAACAAACTACAAACCATAAAACCCTAACAATACGAGAGTAGCCTAATCCTTATGCAGATTGCAGGAAAATTGTGTTTAAATCGAATGAATAGAAGTGCAATGAAACAGATCTACACGTCACATGTTGCTGATGCTAGCAGCCCTACCTTTCTGTTGACTGTGTGTTGCTGAGTCGTCTTTCTGCAGAATCTCGACGTTGATCGCCTGCTTTTCTAGAAACGACTGCTTATGCTGATTCCTCTTGAGCTTGTGCTCTTCTCTTGATTTTAACTTCTTTAGACTGAAAATTGAAAAAGAGAAAAGGGGAGTTATTTAGAAACCAAGTACTTGTCAATCAGTATATGATCCTTTAAAGTGGGCGTTCACTAACTATAAACTATATCGTCATCACCGTCTTGTGGCCGACTAACTCCTGCAGCTACAGGCATGAAGTGAACTCGACTCACCTTGAGCATTTCTGATTCACTTTGGGCTTCTTCGGAGTCTGTGGTTTGGCGATGGCAGCTTCGAACTGGAGAGAAACAAGACTCGGGTCAACACTGATTCATTCATGAGCACAGTGACTCTGAAAAGCTTCACCTCGCTGTGCAGAGAGTATAGAACTCATCCTCTTACCTTACACTTTATCAGCCCTGTCGGACTAAAGATTTTGATATTACAGATTTGGCCGACACAGTCTGGAGTCAAACACGAGTCTTGCAGGAATTCCTGCAACACAAAATAATAATTTAAGACTTGAAGCAAGCAACAGCTCTCTCTAAAGTGAAACAAACACACTTTTTCCTTTGAGACACGTTGAAATGACCACACATTCTCTGAAATGTCAGTGTATACATGCAAAATTCAAATAAAAATAGAGTCTGGCCTTAACCCACACAGAGAACAAAGCAACATCAGTTTACGTAACTGCTCTGCCCAAAAGTATTATATAACCAATATAGATTCTTCTGAACTGAACCACATCTACTCTATTAAACAGGTATTAATGAAGATAATTTTCATGACCTTTCCAGGTTCTTCGTGACCTGTAGAAACCCCGTGAGCATGACTGAAAATAAAGGAATACATGAAAATGTACCTTTTCATTCTTATCAAAGGATGATGTCTTGAGGGTCTTCCAGCAGGCGGTGTGGTATTCAACAATGCAGCTCTTACAGCAGCATATTCGAATGAAGCCCTACATAAAAGAGGCATCAGCGTTATAATAGTTATTATTATTAACAATAACTTATCTGTCTGTGTTTCACGGCGGCCGCTTACCTTAAAATCTGGGTCAGTTAAGTAGATTTCAGCTTTCAAAGGGACGAGGCATTTCTCTAGTCGACAAATGGCATCAGGAATAGGAGGAAACCTGCACAGCTCTATAGCATGCTCCAGAATTTCCTAAAAAAAGAAAAGATACAAGTAGGGTAAGTAGAGAAATGTCAGCCGTAAATACAGTACGTTATCCTACTGCTGCTAAGTGATTTATGCTCTGATAAATGTTTAGATCTAGATTAAATGAACGGGATATCGGCCTAACTTGATCAGAGACTTTCCTTTTTTAATTTCCTTCAGTGATACTTTTATATACTTTGTTGTATTATGTTTATTCTATTCATTTATATATTTTTAATCTCCGTCTATAGAGTTTAATCAGTGTTTAACTAGAATTACCGCCTCGTGGTTTTATTCCTCCTTCAACTAGTCATGTTGCGGTTTACTATCATGTGTCCAAAAATGTCATTTCATCCTATTTAGCATATCAATTCTTGGGTTATGTCAAAAATGTGTTTTGTGAGGCCACAGTGACCTTTAAACACCAGAATCTAATCAGTTTATTCTCAAGTTTACGTAGATGTTTGTGGCAAATCTCGGGCCTCCCTGAGATATTGCATACACGAGAATGAAACACACTTAACCCAAAAATTACCCACAATTCCTCCGGCCACTATCGCTGGCATGAAGGCATTAAAATCTGATCACGTACAAAACTGTTACTGAGGGTGTGTATTAAATAAACAATGTCCAAACACTCACATGCAACTAAGCAATCTTTTAAAATGGACACAAACAAAGACCTAAGATGACCACATACCTTGAAATACTCCGGCTGTGTCTCTTTGACGATCTCTTTTGTTAAAGGCCACGTGAGTTTACCCGGGGTTATTCGATTCTTCACCGTCTGCAGGGAATCTGAAAACTGCTCCAGAGCGAGTGCAAACCTGTCCACGGAAGAAAGACTGTTTTTGAAACAACAAAAGGGTGTGACTCATTCGCACGTCAGTAAAAACTAGAAGTCGCCGTACCTGTTCTCTCTGAGATACACCCTGCCGACAGCATAGTAAACCAGACACTGAAACGTCCTCTCCTCGAAGGATTTGATCTTATCAAGAAGTCTCTGTGCTTCTCCAAGTTCCTGTGTTGAACAAAGGAACCACACATGTAATGCCTGCTTCACAGGACATTCAATACTCAAACAATGTTATCTACAATTCAAATGATTACCGGTAAGTTATCGTGTCGTAATAACCAGCTCGACTGCTCTCCAAGTACAAAACAAACCGTTCCTACAAAATAACATCACGCCTTTGTGGCGGGAGATGAGAAACTTTTGAACAGTTGTGTATTTTATCATTTCTGTTTTATATATTTATCTGTACTATTTTGTGCTGTACACTAAGAATCAAGAAGAACCTAATCTTATCCTCATACATAGGTAGGACTGCTGTGGCCATTCAGGCCCAACAAGCCTACATGGACCCATAAGTTACCTCAAGCTGGCCGATTTCTGTCAGCGCTGAGGCGAGGCCGTAGAGCAACAACAGCTCATCCAATGTGGAAAGTCCAAGATCCTGAGAAAGCAGAAAGAAAACAAATGACGTCTTTTAAAGCGCAACGCAAATCTGACATCTAACAGACAAAGTAAAGGTTGTTTTCACAAACAAAGAAACATGTAAAATGCATCTTCATCTGCAAAGTAACTAGTAAATAAAGGCCTCAGATAAATATGGTGGCTTCAAAAGTACAATATCTGTCTCTGAAATTAGGTGAAGTAGAAGGTTGCACACAATCAAAACACTCAGGCAAAGTACAAGTACCTCAACTTGTACAGTACTTAAAATACTATTCTGCACCAAAGTAAAAAGGGTACAACCAAATCATGTGCTGGTGCAACCAAAGTTAGTCTGGCGCCCTGATTTAGGCACATAAAGTGTCCCTATATAGTGGTGTGTTACCTTGGGTGTGCTGGTTTCCACTAGGACCAGCGCCTTCCTGAAGGACTGCTCCGCATTGCGGCTGCGTAGGTCGGCCAGAGCCGCGTGCGCGTCCTTCACCATCGATCTCAACTCTCTACACTTGTCGGATTCATCGCCGTCTTTCTGGTTCTGATCGGATAAAAACACATCACAGAGCAGGTCAGGTATCTTCTTGAATGACGCTGTTGCAACTTTAAAGCTACATTTGGATGTTCTAAAAAGTTAAGATGCTCTTCAATTCAAGCTATTGACACACAGTAGCAAGTGCGCAAGAGACTGATTTAATGATCCAAACAGCCTCAGTGAGCTTAAGTTCAAGGATCTGCAAGGTTGAGCGTCTCTACTGATGTTTCCCTTTGAGACGCAGTGAGCCGTACCTCCTCTTCAGACTGGTTTATGTTCTTTGGTTTCTTCTTTGGTGTGCTGGGCGCTCCTCTCCCATTCTTTGAAGAAAGCTCACTGAAAGCACAGCATGTTAAAATCAGTTTAACGGTCTGAAAGGAAACATTCTTTGACCTCAGAACAGCAAGCTACAATGTTTTATTCTTATCATTATGTTTTCTGCCTGAGGATCTGAGAGTGTTGAAAATGTTAAACGTAAAACCTACTTATTTAGCTAGGCTTTTGGTTAAAGCCATTTTTTATTCATTTTCATTAATTTTATTGCCTCGACGCGCATGAAAGCTGCTATACAAATAAAGTTTGAGTGATTGAGTCGTGCTTGTTCCTACTGTGGGTCTGACCAACACACTCCGATCTTTTCGGATAAAAAGACGACGTCATGTCATATGATCGCGATACCACGAACATTACCTATTTTTTCCGGCTTAAATAACAATTTTATCTGAATTATACGAAAAATAAAACATACTGACAACATTTAAGTAACAGTTTGTAATATTCTGAATTAAGTTTATTGGTATCAATATACCGCAAGACAAGATATTCTCTATACCAAGATCATGCACAAGGTACCGTAACAGCACCAATAGACGCACATCGTGTAATTTTACGGCGCTCTCAGTATCTTCTTTTGCCGACGTTATGAGTTCTACATTTGTTTTCCACTGCTAAAGAAAATGAACGGCACATTGACCCGAGAATGTATTTTTTAGCCTCGTATCAGGTGAAACACGTAACAACTGTAGAGACAAACGTTACATTTTTGTATAATCTTATGGAAATCACTATTTTCTCAGTACATGATCTTTAATCTGATCTGTGCATTGATTTTAGTTGAGGTGCTTCCACTAACCTTTTAGATGGTTTGGAGTTTTTAGCACCAACATCTGACTGTGCAGTCCTTTCATTTTTCACTGGAAACAGAATATTATCCATTACGTTTTTAAAACGTCATAAACAAAACATCTTAACTTCAATGTGCAGGTATTTTACTCCACAGATATAAAAAAACTAAACAATACAAGACAGAATACAAACAGACTGCTGGCTCGCAAACAATGCACAAATAATACACAAATAATATTCAGCTTGTATGCGTTGGACAACCAAGAGACACCACACCCAGGATCTAAACCCGGGTCAGAAAGAAAAGCGTAAAGAAGAAACTCACCTAGTGTCTTTTCCAGTTTAACTTCAGTGACCTGCCGACACACAAGTTAATTATTAACACTGAGCTACATCAAACTTCAGCTAAAGCCACACAAATATAGTTTAAATGATTCAATCATGTTCTAAAAGCCGGCTGTTCACATCGACAAAACTAAAGAATATTTTAGTTATCGATCTGCAGATCTTTTTGTATTTATTTATTTGTTTTGGTGTGGAGGATTATTTATTATTTACATCTTCTTTCATCTAAAATAATAACTGATGCATTACTGACAGCCTCTAATAAAGTTTACAAACCTTATTCTGTGGAGTCAGATCACTCTTTTTCACTTTGCTGGTGTTCTCTGGTCTGTAGGGAAAAAAATGAATTCATAAGTTTATCAGCATTTATTAATCAAGTTAAGTTGTTTAATGTGTACGAGGTACACACGTACCTTTTAGTCGGGGTTTTCTTAGGCTGGACAGCTGAAAGCACATAAACACAGGTTTTATTGATGGAGGGGATCATTTAACCCAGACTCAGGTATTTGTCCTCCATGATAAAGACAGACACTTCAATTTATAAAGGAAAAACATACCGTCTACGAGAAAAAGCTTCAAGATGTTAAGTTGCTTTTCTACCGTTGACTTTTTAACTGTATCAAAATGAGAAGACTTGGACACCCTGAAGTAGAGAGACTTGTAAACACAGTATAACGTATAGTGTGTACCCGTGTGGAGGCATTACAGATGTGCTTTTAGATCTCTGGGAATCTCACTCTTCCGGGTACTTTTGCGGTTTTAAATGGATCAAAACAAAGATTGAAGGTGCTGCTGTTGAAAGTACCTTTGGGGTCCGGCATCAGCATTTCGGCGAACTTCAGGTGTTGTTGTTCCAAGTCTTTAAATCCCTCGTGGTCATCTCTACACAGACGCTGGGCCATTAAGTTGGCGTCAATTGCCTTTTTGATCTCTCCCAAGAAGAACAACGCCTCACAGTAGCGGTAGTGACCCTGCAAACAACAAACACGCATCAACGTCTCGCTCTTGAAATAGAAGTCCTTGAATCTGTAGCCAACAACACTGATATAGTGTTGACTGGTTCATACAAAGAGATTAGTACCTTTGCCCAGAGTGGCTTTATCAGAGTAGCACATTTTCCATCACCAACCGCTTTTCTGTAAAAGTTTAAAGTCATGTTTGGGTTAAAACATTTCTTGTAAACTCTGATAAACAACAGCATTCACTCTTTCTCTAGTGAGACGTGTACGATAGAATCACATCTTTTAAGGTCAAAGTTTTCTACTGATACTTTGTACTTCAATAACTTACAGACGAAAGGAATAACTGGTACTTACAGATATTTCTGAGATCGGATATAGCATAATGCTCTGTTTCCATATACTATGTGGTTGTCAGGACTGGATGGAGAAAAAAAATATATATATATTTTGTTACAGAAATACACAGACTTACCAAATTACTAGTTACACCTCTACAATCTAATACAATGACTATTCTTTGTGAAACTTGTGTTATTTATTGTTGAGTCAGAGAGGAGTTAAATCAGCTCTGATGGCCGTAGTTTGAGGTGGTTTTGTATTTTGTTGAAGTGTTTCTAATAATCTGAACCATTCATGTCGTAGTCAAATAGTGTCAACAAAAACTAAAATATACCCAAGAGTCACAAAGATAGGGCCGTAATATTTGAAAGTATTACCGGACATTTTAAAGACAGTGTTATAATATTAACTTACTAAAATGAGATGGCTCTGGAATAAAACTTAACAGCGTCTTCATACTGCTTTTTCTGAAAGTTTTCATTTCCTTTCTTCTTCATGTCGTCACTTTTCTGGATGAGGAACACGACAAATATATTATATTCCCTCGCAAAACATAAAAGCAAATAAATCCAGAGAGGCCGCGTGTAGACCACGTTGTCGTCTTACCTCTATTAGATACTCGGCTGGTCGAGCCGTCAGTGACTTCATCGTCCTTTCAAAGTGGGAACCCATTTCCTGAATATACTTAGCAACTGATTGAAAGCAAGAGACAAGCGTGTGTTAACTATCAACAAACAAGTTCTAACAGGCGTCAGTGTTCGCACAACTCCTCAAACACTGTGTTTATATGGGTTGTATAATATGAAATTTGATAGTTTAAAATAGAAAATGGAACAAACAGGTTTTCCTCTTTACAGGATGTTGTTAGAAATGTCTTGTGAGTAACTTGTCAAAGACGTTGAATGGCTTTGCATCTTACACTCTGTGAAGATGAGGTGCAGGGCCGTGTGGCACATGACTGTGTGGCCGAGATCCATGACGCGACGGCGAATATTGGGTTCTCCAGTTCGCTCCAACCACTGTAACGCGTCATCCAAAACCCCCGAGGAACGCTAACGGTACAAAGTCAGAGGACGTTGTCAAAGAGAGGAACATTCAGCTGTGAATATTGACTACAGAGGCAATGACACAAAAAGTATTTATTCAACTGTGTGATGTTTTTGACTGTTGCGTTTGGTTGCATTGAACAAAGTTTAAGTATTTTTAATTAGTATTAGTATTATTTTGAACTGCATTGAATGAGGAGGTGTAATACAAATACGTTTCATTATAATATTATTAACCAAAAGCTAGAGAAGCTGGCCATGCTTCTGCAATTGTTTGAAGTACCTTTACTCTCATTCATTGAAAACCTCTTCCATATTCACTGTACACAATCACTTATTCCAGACTTACCAAGTTGAACATGTTGCTTATCAACACAACCTGCTTAGTCTGGTCCCTTTTCACCTGGAACAGAGATACGTCATGTCAAAAAAACTTGCACATGTAGAGTGTTTTTCTGAATTATGATCCTAAACTACGTAATCAACTCACGGTTCCTCTCTCCAGGGCTCTGAGGATTGCCTCTACTATTTCTATCCTGTTCAGGTTCTTCAGACTTATTTCGTCACTGTTACTAGAAGGGGAAAGTTACAAACTCTTTACCAATGTAAACATTGACGATTAAAAGTGTTTTTAATTGGGGGGGGTTTGAAACAAAAGTTCAGATCCCATTGATCAGTGTACTTACTTTGAGGTCAGACCTAATTGTAAAGCCCAGCAAACAGTCGGGCCCGACTCTTCACGTTGCAGCAGAATCGGAAGCCAGAAAGCACAAATTCTCATCCGCTGCCCGGCGTCTCTTCTGGTCTCAGCAGGGATAAGAACCCATCGTTCAAACGATTCATCTAAAGAAACAAAAACTCGCAGTAAAAACACACACTTAGATTCACCGAGCTGAGAGCAGCAGAAAACGCACCCTCTCAAAAAAAAACCTTCTGCTCTGCATCCTACGGGCAGGGATTTTTTTTTACAAGCATAACCACGTGTTGTCTGACGTAACCGAGCAGGATAATAAAGAATGTGGCTCTCAAGGCCCTAAAGGGGGCACTCCTGGGCGAGTAACAGGGAAGTGTATGGTTCCTATTGTAATGGAAACGGATGAAAGGGGAGAGCGGCTGAGATTCTGGAACAAGCTCAGTTCCTGTTTCAGGGCGCGACTCTCTGTACAAACAACTCACTACATAGCAGTCTGATGATAACCGGCCTGTCTCAACACAGAGTTCACAGTCACACATCTAGTTATATATAAACAATGCTACAACATCGTAGCACTAGATATCAATATGAATGGTGTATTGAGACGTATGTGTTCCTCACCTGATGGACGGAAGGCGACGATTGTGTCATTTTTCAAGTACTTCTTAAGAGGAAACAAAAAATGAGCTTCAGTGACATTTGTACAGAAAACAATATGTTGGCTAAACGCTCTTATACTAATTATTGGTTTAATGACTCACCTGGTTTCTAACGTCGTCCCAGTCACAGTCAGAATCAGAGTCTGACATTTTGTCCAAATCTGTGAGAAAATTTGCATTAAATCACTCAGATCTGTTCCACGAGACACGCAGCAGTGAGCTAGACTTGACTGTTGCAGGTTGTTGAATGAAAATCAATTGCAAAATATGAAACTAAATTCTATTTTAGCAAACATCATGCCTATGTGTTGAGAAAAGTCTCCTTCGGGACTCTTGCATCAGCTATAAAAATGCATCGTCACAAAGCTGAAAACTGGGCTCAAAGTCTGAGGTCATGAAAAGTTGACTTTTTACTTTTTTTGGTTCTCACAGGACAGCGACACTAAAACATATGATGATCTTATAGAATATGATGCATTGGTGAAGATTAAACTACCCGACAGAAGTGAAAATGAGCACAACTTTAATCATCCACAGCAGTAAAATGCAACATACACATACAAGTAGCAGTAATATTACATAATAATAATAATACAGAAACTTTATATAAAATAGTAAAATACTGACAGGGAACATTTTACTGCACAATGAGCACTTTACTTTAGGTACATTTTACTGTTACATAATTTTGAATGCAGTACTTCTACCTGTAGAATAGTATTTTCAGACTGGCATTAGTACTCTTATTTAAGTAATAAAGCATTTAAATACCTCCTCCACCACCACTCTGTGTATTGACCCATCACATGGTGTCTAACCAAGGTTAAGGTGTGGTCTATCTTAAAAACTACTAAACTTGTAGTAGCATTACTCAAGTGTGGGGAGAGTTTCGGTTTGGACACAAACGAAACACTCATAACAGAGTCACGGTGATGACGTCATCATTTGGGGGGGTACAGCAAACATGTTTTAAATAAATAAACAAACAGTGTGCGTATCAGGAAATGATTCATTATGACGTAGTCTATCGATAAAATGCCAGCATTTTTTTTTTTATTATTATTTTAAAACAGTTTGTTCGAAATAATACCTCTGGGGAATGACGTCACTTTTAGCTAAACGCTGCTCATCGATTGGTTATAATAATGTTAGCATTGTTAGCCCATTAGCTAACCTCTGCGTAGACGGTATTGTTGTTTATGACCCTGTCATAATGTCGACTACGGTGCGAAGTATGGCGGTTATCTACATTAAAACGGTGTGTTGTGAATATAGGTTGGTCTACTTTGTTCTATTGTCTCATAGCGTGGCTTTAGTTTAGTAGCAAACTAATTAACGCTAGTTGTTTTTATCGCGAGGCAAACACCCGCGAGACGAGCCAAGACTCACTGCTACGAGTTAACGTCCGCCAGTTTAAAAAAAAACATTTATGTAATTAATAAAAAAGCAACACATACCTTGTGATATTTATCGTGTAAACACCTTAGCAGTGCTCTGTTATCCTGTTCATGTTAAGAGTGCGGAAGTTAAAACTGTTCACGTAGTTCACGCAACGCCGCGTGTAATAAGAGGGAAGCTCGCGCGACGGGACGGGAGCGGTTCAAAAAAACGCCTCCTCTTCTTCCTCTTCTATTGCTGCGTTCCCGGCAGGCTTCAAACAACGAGGCATGAACTTCGCCCCCAGTGGTCAGTCATTTCTTGTTTTTATTTTTTAATATATTTTGAAGGGTGAGGCAGTGGAGTGGAAACAACAGTGGTGGAAAGTAACTAAGTACATTAACTCAAGCATTGTACTTAAGTACAATTTTGAGGTAATAGTCCATTATTTACATATTTCCATTTTCTGCTACTTTATGGGCCCAATTCTAATCCACTAGATGTATTTTACATATTTAGTTTGGCTGCTTTTTACAATAAAAACAAAAATGATATGCTTTTATATGATCCAGCACTATATTATGAATCTACCAGTAGTCTATAAAACTAGCTCCACATTGATGAACGTAAACATGCTCTTACATGTATGTTAGTGATAAAAAAAGAATAACATAATATTCTATAAACGGTGAATGTAGTAATTCTGCATAATGAGTACTTTTACTTTTGATATTAACGACAGTTTGCTGATAATACTTCTGTGCTTTTACTTAAATAACGTTTTTTTATTCAGATTCAGACTTTTACTCGAAATAGAGTATTTTCTTTTCTACTTTTACTTATAGGATCGGAGTACTTCTTCCACCAATGATGCACAATTTATTTCTACTATCACAGACTTTTACACTACAGGAATAGGGTAATACTTTAATGTTTCCCCCTCATATGTTTATTGTCATTTCCATGTGTTATATCATCCCATTAAAGAAACATAGTAAAGTAAAAATACAACTAGTTTGTCTAGAAATATGTACATTACACACACACACACACACACACACACACACACACACACACACACACACAGAATCTGCAGCAATATCAGATAAAATACGAATAAAACAAAATACATCCCTTTCTTGGGATATCGTTGTTATTTTCAAGCACTGGTCAATTTTCAGATTTTGGGTTATTTTGCTTCCATGTCTTCCATGAAATCTGTAGATTTCTCCCTAAATTCATCAAAAGATAGCATTATTACTCACTTGCATATTCAAACATAACATTTCAGAAAACTTCATTTGTATTAACATAATTAATTAACTGTTGAAATTTCATGGTGTTATCTATTAGTTCATTTATTTACCCTATTCACCTGCAGTGTCCTGCAGATTGTATGGAATTTAATGATCCGTATCTTATGAGTTTTGTCTCAGTCTCTGAGCCAGAAATCTGCATTTCAGTAACACTTACGTACACACTTTCCAGTGTCGTTCCTATATTCTGAAGGTTTTTACAGAGGGGTTTGTTCATATATCATAGCCTGACAAAACGTGTAATACAAAAAAAACTGTAAGTAATCAACTGGGAACGTTTCATGCTGATTTCTGTTAGTTTTTAACCCATTATTATCTTGTATACCCATTTTCATAGCATGTCATTTATGTTGATTATATGCTATATGCCACCAATATGCTGTAATATTTAGATAAGTGTCCCTTCCCATCTAAATTCACATTATTTACAAAAATGTTGATAAAGGTGACATTAACATAATCCGGTCTTATTAACAATGTAGCGTTATAACTGTTCATATTTAGATTAATGTATTTTTTAAGGGATTTACTTCAGGTAACTCTCATTAGAGCAGCATAAAGATGATTTTAAGCAGAAGTGATTTAATTCATTATTCACTAACAGAAATACAGTGAATTAAAGCAGCAGACAATGCTCACAGTTCATTTTTGTTTAATTTGTCTTCAGCTCAAAGTCGTCCTTCTGCCTGAGGAGGCCCTGGAAGAATTTCTCAGGGTACAGGAAAAAGTATCTGTTCCGCTCCAGGTCCTGAGCATTAATGATACGAGTCACCAAAGCTTGTTGTATGGCCGGAGACTCACAGGGGTGGTGCAGCACCTTGTGACTCACATTCCTCCCTGGCTCAATAACTAACAGACCCTGAACGTCCTCATGTCCAGTCGTACTGTCGAGAGTCTTTCTGTTCGCCACAACTTCGGTGGTTTCATTTCTTCTGTTGGACACATCGAGTCCAAAGTCTTCAGTGGATCCATCTGTTTTACAGCCTCTGCTAATGTCAGCAGTTAAATTGTGTGTGGTCGTCTCATTGAACTTATCAGTCGAGGCAC
Organism: Pholis gunnellus; assembly: GCF_910591455.1. Classification (NCBI taxonomy): domain Eukaryota; kingdom Metazoa; phylum Chordata; class Actinopteri; order Perciformes; family Pholidae; genus Pholis; species Pholis gunnellus. The sequence continues at coordinate 15,109,371 of NC_136540.1, forward strand.
TAACCAGGCTGTCATTAAGAATGTGATTACTTGAGCAGGTCATATTGGCTCTGCCTAATGTGTTAGTTTGTCCTGGTCCACCTGCTGTACCGGTTCTGGATGTTCCGGGTGCTGGGGTCTCCTGGATGTTCCTGTGCAGATAGGCTGTGTAGCCCTGAACCAGGCGACTCAACGACGTCTTATAAGACAGACGCAGCGACTCGGCGGATCCTGGAGGCACAGAGTGCAGACGAACCTGTGGGAACAAGATCAAATCAAGTGATGGGTCCAACAATGCAGCGTAGAAGTAGCTTGTGCTTCATGTAGAGGTGGAGGTGAGGCATGTCATGTCTGACTTTCATACAGGAGACCAGAGTTTGTTTCCACTACAGGCCCGCAGCTCATATGAGCCTATTGTGTGTTGACAACACAGCACCACATCCGTTAAAAAATGGGTTTAATTGCATTAGACGACAGTCGTTAGCTGATGTGAAGCATCCTATTGGATCACTCTGAAATATCAGGGTTTCCCAGTTGTTCTTATTATGACTTGAATGTTTGTGTGAAAGCTATTCACAAGTCAAAAACTCATAATAACAATAACTCTGATCGGATATGAACGTAGCAGCTTATTTGTTTTTTAAAGGGCATCTGCACACATTTTTGCACTTCATATACTGTTTACAGATCTTAGGGAGGCCTACTGCATATGTGAAAAATGTATCCGGGGTCAAATTGCATTGTGGGTGATGTAGGCGCCAGGTTTTGACAAGGAGGAAGAATTCTCTGGTTCTGCCGCATTGATATTGATGACCTATTATATAATTATAAATGTTTCCCTTTTAGATGCTTATGTCTGCAGAGGACATGTAGTTTACAGAGCAGATATTTATCCTGTCGCAGAAACAAAAACATGCTTTTTAACTTCAGCTGAACTCTTTTTTGTTTTTGTCTGTCCTGACCTGGTGAATCCTCATGTGCAGATGAAACGCAGCTCCTGCCAACCACTGCTGCATGGACACCGAACTCATCCTCTTCCTCGTGGTCATCCTCCCATAGTGGTCAATCAGCTCAAGCTTCAGCCAGTTGTCGTGGAGCTCCGTGGTCTCGGCCATCTGCTCCTGGTTGTTGGCGATGCCGGGGATCAGGCGGAGGTAGCTGTGGATGATCCAGCCGATTCGTGAAGAACTGCTGATGCCAAAAATCCTCTTAGGCTGGGACCTCTGAGCTGATGGGTTCCCCTCTGTGGATCCTTGAGCTCGGACCTGGTGAGATAACATACATCTGGAATTCTGAGTTTTAGTTCTGTTTTAGCATCATAGTTTGTGATACAATACATACAAATATATATATATATATATATATATTAATAGTCTTTGTGGTGTCAAATCATACTTAAGTAAAATACAAAAGTATTAGCATCAAAATATATTTGAAAAACCAAAAGTATTTTAATTAATTAATGTGTTCATTACTTAAATGTTTTAGCTTGTAAAGGTGGAGCTTTACCTCATACTGCTGGGTAAATTAAACTACAATAATACATCATAATCTATGTGTTGATTTATTATTAAATTATAATATTTAACCTAAATCTAATATCAATGTAGTGGAGCAAAAGTCAAATATTTCCCTTTGAGATGAAATAGAGTAGAATAATGAATTCATTTATTTTGTATAGTCCTAAATCACAAAGCAGAGGGCTTTACAGTCTGTACACATACGACATCCTCTGACCTCACATGGAGGAAAAACTACAGACAATATATTAAAAAAACCTACTTGTTGGGCAACCTGGTCAAAAAGCACGGACAGAGCCAGAGCAACGACCCCGACTCCGCCACTGGTGACCCTGCTGCTGCCTCCCAGCTCTCCGGTCAAGTTGAGGCCGAATGCGGTCTGCAGCTCCCCGCTCATGCTCCGCTGTAAGAAGGCATGTTGATGCTGCAGAGCGACCGAGGAGTCCAGCGAGAGGAAGGTGGTGAGGACGGGATCCAAGGAGATATCAGGGATGATGCTGGCGTCTCGAGCCACTGAGAACAGCTCCTGGACGGTGGCCGGAGAAGGAAGACACAACGTGTGAGCCGTCAGGATCATGGCTGTCCTCTGTCTGTCTGTCTGTCTGTCCGTCTTGTTATCTGTGTCTCTGACCCTCTGTGTGTGTGTATTTGCCCCAGTCAGAAAGATTGTATCAGTCAGCCGGAGCAGTCCAACAGCGCACTCATAACACATTGTAAGGTTCAAAAAACACACACAGTGGTGGAAGAAGCATTCTTTACTGGTTCCAAAGTGTGAAAATACTCCACACAAGTAAAAGTCCTGCATGCAAAACTTTACCTTACTTTAATTAAGTAAAAGTATTATCAGCAAAATTCACTTAAAGTACTCCAAGTAAAAGTATTCATTGTGCATTATGATGTTTATGGATTAATATTACTGCTGCATTAATGTGCATGTTGCATTTGGCTGCTGTAGATGTTTTCAGGTTGTGCTAATTTTAGCTCCTTCATTTACTCTTGTTTAATTTTATGTTCAGCAATGCATCATATTCTATAAGATCATCATATGTTTGTAGCATAGCTGTCTTGTGAGAACCACACAAGACAGCTGTTTCTCTAAAACATCTACTTTTCATGAGCTCAGAAAAAACCATCGATGCATTTTTATAGCTGACCCAAGAGGCTTTTTAGTTTATTTAAACAATTCAAAATCAACACATCTGGAGATACGTGGTTTCCACTGGACAGGAAGGGGATGTAAAACTTGAATGTAAAGTAAGTAGAGCTGAGATAAATGTAGTGCAGTAAAAAGTACAATATTTAAGCTAACAGTTACATGAAATTAAAATAATCAAGTAAAGCACAAGTGCCTTGAATTTGTACTGAAGTACAGTAGCCTGCTTGAATACTTTCTCCACCGTCTGTCACATGTCTTCTTTGTTATCTCTCCTGCCAAAGGTTAAAAGTCTTATTTATAGTGTGGCTCAGCAGCATAAAACACTGTACCATGAATAGTCAATATGTAGCAAGAATATCAGGTATGTCAGAAGTGAAGACAGCTTCGAAAAACAGCAAACAACTGAAGTCAATAAAGAAATATTGCAGCAACAGCAATCTTTCAGATTAACTGATAAATATAACTGATAAGCACTTTTTCCTAATGAGGTTGACATTGAGACTCAGACGCAGCTATTGAACATTAACCGTAATGTCAATAAGCAGTCAGCACACGTTGAGGGATAGATATGCAGCCCTTCAGCCTCAAAGAGATATTGAGTTTGTTCAGTGGTGTTTAGAAATAACTTGAAATCATCTGGATGTCTTCAGGTCGACTGTAGTGAGAACAAGTACATTTAACTGTTTTTCTGTAAGAAATAGTCTATGCACAACCACAACTTTTTCTGTTTTTATACAAATGAACAAATTAGATCAATTGTGTTAATTATTGCGCTTCAGTTGTTGGCATGTTTGTATTGAAATACTTATAGTTTACTTGAGTATTCATGCTACAATGTACATCTACTCCACTACATTTTGCAGGTTAAAATGTTTGCACACAAAACTTTGAAATGTGCAGCTGAAACAATAAGTTGATTGACAGAAAATTACTATTCAACTATTTTGAACTATTATATCTTTGAAGTCGTTTTTCATGTAAAAACATTTTGGTCCAGTTTAAAAAATGTAAAGATTTCCTGCTTTTCATTTCAATAATAAGTTGTATTGATTAAATTGATTTGAATATGTATTAAAATATTCTAATATTAGTAAGTAAATGTACTTACATTTGACTGATTATACTTACATACTTTTACTTATGCAACATTTTCAATGCAGGACTTTTACTTACTTTTACTGCATTCAAAATCTTAGGCTGCCGAGTAAAAAAGTATTAGCATCAAAACATACTTAAAGTACAACAAGTAAAAGTATTTATTATGCAAAATGAAGTGAAATATCTAAAAATTATACTTAACAGTACTTGCGTAAATGCACTTAATAACATTTCATCACAGTTCAATAGTGCATTGATAACTAATAACGTTCATAAACTATTGATTAAAGATAATCTTTCACGATTAAATGAACCCGTAATCATAAAGAAATGTCTCGAGTTCACGCTCTTCACTGTGCGCATGCCCGGGTGAAACATGACGTCATGTACCAATCCTTGAAAACTAGTCCCCTAATGCGGAAGTAAATAGACGAAGCGATATTCAGAGGTAAAACAATCATGTACGTTTGAAACCGTTCTTCCCAACATCAACTCTTCTCCCACTTTATGATCCTGAATTAAATAAAAGTTCATAATCGTTTTGTAAACCCGTGATCACCGGAGTCAAGTCTACGTCATTGTCCTCACCCTCCAGCGTGTCGCCGTGTCTCGCTCTCAACAGAAACAAGGAGGAAGTGTTCGAGCGCCCTGATCGTTGAAAACGTAATTACAGGTGAGTAAACGAGAACTGTAGGTACACGACATGCTGAATGGTTGAATCAAACATTAGTGATACGAGGTATTAGATGTTTTCCTAGCTAACGGTGCTCTCCTATGATAGCTAACGTAAAATACCGCAGCATGTTTCAGCTGTAACACCATCTGACCGTCAAATGAATGGAAAAACACAGGCATTTAATATTGTTATTATTGTTATTACAAGACAGTGGTGTAAGAAGTAACGTTACCCAGGTACTTTACTTAAGTAAAGGTAGAAATACCATGGTATAAAAGGTATAAGTACTCACTTTGCAGAATGGCTCCTTTCACAGTGTTATGCTATATTATTATTATATGTTTTATCCATAACACATATACGTAATAGTAATGGATTTGTTGTACTTCATCAATGTGGAGCCATTTTATATACTTTATGTACTACTAGGTAGATTAGTAAGTCGTATACTACAACGTCATATGTTTATTTACATAGAAAGTAACTATAAGTGTCAAATAAATGTATTTAAGGAAATTAGGAAAATACTTTCTCCACCACTGGTTGGGCCCAAGATTAATTTCACTACCTTAAACCTGCAACGCCTGATTCTTCTGGCCACAAAATTAACATATCACCACATTTTAGGTTTACGTGTTTCTCATCCAGCTGTTGCAGAACAAGATCATTCATTTGCAGAGTAACTCTTTACAAAACAGCTAATAACGTTGAAAGTGTCTGCAAGTTTAATGTTCAGCAGTCAGATTCTTGATGTGATATGAAAGGCCTTTTTTCTTCTCTGAAGTGTGAGACTTAGTCCGTCTTAAGTGCACTTAAATACACTCTAGAGATGAGTACAGCGGCGGATTATTTTTCCTCTCCAGGTTGTCCAGCGCCATGAGTCAGCGGACGGAGCGACGGGGGGGGATCCATGTGGACCAATCGGACCTGCTGTGCAAAAAGGGATGCGGTTATTACGGCAACGCGGGGTGGCTGGGCCTGTGCTCCAAGTGCTGGAGGGAGGAGTACCAGCGTGTGCGGCAGAAACAGATCCAGGACGACTGGGCCTTGGCAGAAAAGTGAGACCCTCTGCTGCATCATTAACAACAACAACAACACCGTCACTTCCTGGGTTGAAACATTGCCACTTGACAGTTCTCCCAACTGATTGCTGGTGTTTACTCTGTTTCAAAATGTCCTTGGCTCCAGGTTGCAGCGGGAGGAGGAGGCAGCATACGCCAGCAGTCACGGAGCGCAGACACAGTCCCAGTCCACAGCACCACAACCACACCCGGGCCACGCCTCCCTGGGACCCTTCTCCAAGTTTGAGGAGAAGAAGACCAACGAGAAGACACGGAAAGTGACCACCGTTAAGAAGTTCTTCAGCCCCTCGTCGCGCACCGCTCCCAAAAAAGGTACATTTAGCATTGAGAGCAACTAACGAAATACACTAACTGTACCAACACTTCTGAAGCTCTTTGTTTAACAGGTTATATCTTCTTTGTTTAATCTGTATGCAAAAAAAAAAAAGAAGTACATTTGTGGTTTTGGTGGAGTTTCGCCCTGGAACTATTTCCTGCAAACGACAGCCCTCTTGTTGTCACTCACATTGCTTTTTCTAACTGCCGTTGTTCCTCGTCAGAAACCCCAGAGGGAAAGACACCCAGTCCGTCAGTCAGCCGCCGTGCCAGCTTCGATACGGACCAGGTGACCAAAGACTTTGCAGACTTCCTGAAAAACCTCCAGAAGCCCGGCCGGGAGATCCAAAAGCAGTGCCGGGCCTTCATTGTGAACATGTCGGGCAAGAAGGTATAACGTGGCATCTAGTGGCGTAAATATGGTCTTTATGATCGCCGTTTTGCTGATGAGCTATTAACTTCCTGTCTGTCAGGACCTGGGTGCTGACGAGCTGTCGGAGTGCGTTCAGGATTTCTACCAGAACTTGGCCGACCGTCTGATTGGTCACTTTAAAGGTTGGTTCAGATGGATCAGAGCATGTAGCAACCACCAGATGGCAGCACGAGCAGGACCTGATTACTCTTTGTTCACCAGGCTCTTCAGAGTCTGTGGAGCAGGTGATGGACCAGGTGGAAAAGTACATAATGACTCGTCTGTACAAGAGCATGTTCTGTCCAGAAACCACTGATGATGAGAAGAAGGACTTGGCCACACAGAACAGGATAAGGTGGGCCGTGATGTTTTCATAATAATGTACATAACTGGGTCCAGTCAGATGTCTGAGAGGACTTCTCTCTATTTCTGAATGCTCCTCTTAGGTTGGAGAAAGTCCTCTTTACAAGTAGAGGCTATTTTGTATGAAGGGTTAGTTTTGTACATTGAGAAGCGACACAAAGGCTCAAGTCAGACAATTTAAAAGGGCAGAAAGAGACAAAGATCACTCTGAGCAACAGAAGAACTCACCAGTCTTTGGGAAAAGAAGCTGGAGGCGTAGCAGCAAAATGTGTGCAGATTTAAATAGGAAAATGTTTTTTGTTTCAGTGTCAAATGCACAATAACACTGCCTCTAACAGGCAACGTGTTGCTTTAGCAAAACTGTCCTTCAAACTGCACAATAGATTCGTTTTTTTGTTAGCATTCCTGGAATATCAGCTGAACACACTATGGACAGACACATTGTAGTTGTAATCTCTTCAATCTAACCACTGAGAAGACTGCAGAGGACCTAAAGAAAAACAGATTTACTCAATATTTAGAGCTCACGTTGTGGTTCAACAACGGTCGAGGGTCACTGAGGCTTTTCTGGACTGGAAAACAAATTCAAAATCCAAGTTCTGAACAGTGTTCTGCAGTCATGCAACACTGAGGCAAGATCGAATTTTGAATCATTTTAATTCTATTTCCATTCTAAATAATACATTTGGTGTCTGAGCTACACTATTTTTTTAAAAAATCTCTGTTAATAAGAGTTATTATTGAAGGAAAGAAGATTACTGCATTACTAAATACACACATATTCAGATTCAATTTAGTTTTGAGGAGCATTTGCTGGTTTTAGTGTTACATTTTATGGATGTGTGGGTTTCTAAGTACCACTGCACAATCCTCGTCTTTAATCTTCAGCAGTCTGTGAAAACTGAGTCTGTTTAATTATGTAGCAGCCATTATTAGCAGCGTTGTCCTAGTTATTCGCATGTGAATGCACAGCGGCAGCTGTTGACTCGTTTGTCACACAGGGAGGAAGTTACCGGAAAGAAATGTGTATCGTGTGCAGTAAAATACAGCTTTCGGCTTACTGTATGGATTCTCTGTGTTGCAGGGCGTTACACTGGGTGACCATCGAGATGCTCTGTGTGTCTATGGATGAAGAAATCCCTGAAGTCTCTGAGAATGTGGTCAAAGCGATAACAGGTCAGAGTGTGTGCTTGAACCTCTGAAATTGAATTCTCGTGGGTTTCTCCGTCTACATAAATGGAAAACAGCCAAATCAATCTTCATTATAAACTGTGTTTGTAGTAACATCAGCTTTCTATCACAGTCAGCAGCCTGCTACACAAAGCAAGAGCCACAAACTTTGAACAACAACCCACGTTGGCTTTCCTGCTAAAGTCTCCTTCTTATCTAACTGAAAAACACGAACACACGTCTCGTCCTGTACCCGAACTTTGCGGATAGGCTCAATAGCAAAAACAGCGTGTTAACGTACCTGCAAATGTCACTTCGGCTAAATGTTGGTATTAACCTTTACTCTTCAATATCACTAAAAACACGTGACATGTAGGCCACAGGTTTGTTTAGTTTTTCGGCCTGATAAGGGTGGATTTTCATAAAGGTGTGCCAGCTGCAGTCAGACAGGAGGACAGGGACACGTCCGCCCAACAGGCTGAGAGGAAAAGGAGCATTTCTGATCCTCAAATATCTTTTTTCTTCCTTTAAATATCTATAATATAAAATATTGAGACATTTTTAAAAACACTTAACTTGACCTAAACCCTGACACTTTTATCATGTGTAGAAGCTAGCTGACACTTTAAACACTGTGGCTTCCAGGTGGTGGAGACAGATGCTGTACTGTGAATATAAAGGTTTAACTTTAACTTTGGTTAAAAAAGACGGAAACAATGAATCAATTATAAAAATAGTTTTCTGTCAATGAACTGTTGAAGTGACTGATGATGCGCATGTCTGTCCAACCCCTGACCTTTTCTCGGTCTTTTCCAGACGTCATTGAGATGGACTCGAAGAGGGTTCCTCGGGACAAACTTGGGTGCATCACGCGCTGCAGCAAACAAATCTTCAGCGCCATCAGGATCACCAAGAACGAGCCGGCGTCAGCCGACGACTTTCTCCCCGCGCTCATTTACATCGTGCTCAAAGCAAACCCTCCACGACTTCAGTCCAACATCCAGTACATCACCCGCTTCTGCAACCCCAGCAGGCTGATGACCGGAGAGGATGGATACTACTTCACCAACCTGGTCTGTTTCTTTTCTTTCTCCTCTCTCCTACTTTAATCCTCGTCAGAGCCAGTTTGAGCTGTCGTTCAGAGTCAACTTAAACTAAGATAGTTGCCACTGGTTTAAGCCTTATTTTAAAGAATAGATACATTCTGAGATCTTCTCATCTAACTGAATATTTAGGTCATCTGGCACCAAATGACTGGGATGTTTTTTTGTCTTTTAGTGCTGTGCAGCGGCCTTCATCGAGAAGTTGGACGCTCAGTCCCTCAACCTTTCCCCGGAGGAGTTTGAGCGCTACATGTCGGGCCAAGCCTCGCCGCGATGCAACAGCTCAGAGGGCGACTGGACCCGCGCCGAACCGCCACCGGCCCCCGTCAACCCCGTCCTGGCTCAGTTAAACCACAACCTGGAGGTGCTGTCGGGCCTCAGCAGCCGGCAGGAGACGCTGATGGAGGCCGCTCAGAGCCTGCAGGCCGACCTGCTCTCCTGGCCCGAGAGCGTGCAGCGGGAGGTGGACGACGTCCTGGCGAAATACCCTCTGGAGGTTCTGTCTCGCACCGTGTCTGCCATCGATGACAACGACGTGGACAATGACAACCTGCCACCGCCACTCACGCCCCAGGTGTTCGCTGGATAGAGGAGTCTTCAAAAAAGGGAGTAAAAACATTTCACGCACAGCAACGGTACTCCTGCTTTAATATAAAGTCAACTCATTGCCTGCGTTTTGAGCTTCATGGGAACATCCCACACACACTAACCTCCTGAATATCATGCTGAGCTTCTTGTGCACTTTAAAGCCTGGTCACACCAGTATTTATTGTTTTTAACAGATAATCACGGCAATCAACTGATTCTTTGGGGGCAATTTGAGATGCAAATTTGCACCTTTGACCGAGAACAAGTCATCTAGACGGTGCCGACCTTCAGAAGAATGGAGAGAGCCGGATAGACCAAGTACTGTACCTAAGTACAGTTTTGAGGTACCTTGCAGATTGAGATTAATAACACAGAATGTAATCAACTAATACATTATAATGTATCATTATAGGTTAAGATACCCAGCATTAAATATAGTAATTTAAAGTAGTTTCACTATTACCAGCTGCTGCATTAAAGTGATTAACACATATAATGCACCACAAACTAGAATGAACTTCTCGTCAGTTAGCAGACTTGTGAACACAGAGAGCATATTTAACTCTTTATGAAATAAAAGGGAGTAAACGGTACTGAATGAAGCTCTGAGTGTTAATGTGATAAATTGCAGCTTGCTCGCGCCTTAGCGGTTTGTCACTCTGGTGTGATCATTATGGTTATTCTGCTCTTTCATCACAGTCGCCAATTGTGACGTTTTTTTAGTAACCACAGTATCTGGTTTGTCTGAACAAACAGCAAGGATAAACTTCTGCCTATTGGTGATGTGTTGGTGCTTCTGTTTGACGTGTTGTTTTTGGGGTTTTATCTTATCATGTTTTTTTTATCTTCGTTTTTCCTCTAACAGAGAGGCGAGGTCCCACCACACAGGGACCTTAAAATATGAACGACAGTCAACGGCGAGAGACAAATCATTTTTTATCCCGTTTGAATTGTGCCTGAATTACACACGTTTGTCAATTTTAAAAGAAAATGTGCACATATCGCTGGTTTAAACACATCTGGTAAAATAACGTTCCACGAGAGACGTAACGTTAGTTCACTGAGCGGTTTCACACCAAATTAAATGTTACGACAAACTGCAACTTTCTTGACTTGTGAAACTATCTTTCTAAATTGACAAACTATATATTTGTCTCTCGCCGTTGACTCCCGTACATATTGTTTCCAAAATAAGGTCCCATGGAGGGAACAGGAAGGGGAGGGACTTTGCCTCTAAATATACCGTTTTGTTGGACTTGTTAATACCACAACATAAATCACATTCCTGTGTTTTATACTCATGTAATATTTTGAACTGAAATCCAGCTGTGACACATCTAGAGGAAACAGAACCACTCTGGACTCATTTTCTCATCATCGTCAAGTATCAAATTAACTTAAAGAGGCTCTTCACTTTTTTTAATCTTTTATCAACACTGTTTTAACGTTGTACTGTGTTTTTAGAGTCAACTGTATTATGGCAGGCTTTCTGCACACCTTCACCTCCACCTTCATATGCAAAAAGCATGTTTTATGAAAGAAAACGATGAATAATGTGTTTAAAATATTGATTCATATGGTTTTTCTGTGACGTACTAATATTGGCGTTAAAACAGGCTGGTGTCTGATTGTCTGCTGCTCAACTACTGGTTTTGTTTTGACTCATTTGCTTGAGAATCTTTTATCTTTTTATCTAGTTATTTGAATGACCAGTGTGCTCTTATTTTGAAATAAAAGGCACCATGAGTAGAAGTAGAGTCAAAACCATGTCTAGCTTTCATAATTATATTATAATATTTGGGTTGAGTGACACAGGCAGTGTACGGATGTCAGGAAGTATTCGTACATTTTGACAGATATAGTGAAATGTGAAATAAATTGAAACTAACTTAAACTTAAACTTGTGTGTACACAATCAAGTTAATGATGAGAATCACATTTCATCCGTTTTAAGTGTTTAATGACAAAACAAAACAGGGCTAAACTGAACTGTAAATCTTCAAATGAACCACATGGTACTAAAGGTTAAAGGTGGATGATGGACGATGCTTATGTTGGGAAACTGTTTTTTCATTTGAGTGAAATAAAGAAGACAGAGAAAAGAAACATAAATGTATCAGTGGTTGCTTTGGTGGACGAAGTATTCAGATCTTTTACTGACATAAAAGTAGTAATGCCACACAGAAAACACAAAAAATACTTGTTACAAGCCCTGCATTGAAAATGCTACAGCATGCAAGTATAATCAGGCAGAGGTTTATTAAAAGGAAAAGCAGCAAATCTTAATCTGTAAAACAATGGAAGCTGTCAGATAAATGTCGTGAAGTAAAAAGTCTAATATTTTCCTCTGAGGTAGAAGTATAAAAGAAGTACTTCCACTCTGTAACTAAGTACAGTACATGAGTCACTGTACTTGGATAGATTCCAGCACTGGTTACCGCTGGTGAATACAGGCAACAACAGCTCAAATATGGAAAAATACACACCAGGTAAGCAGCTAAGGAAATAACTCAGCAACAGGTAAACAAAGCCAGGAGGCCAACGACAGGTGAGCCGATGAGCAACAAGTAACTTCAAAAAACAACAATCCAGGAGCAGGCTAGGCTGGTTTAAAAACTGTGAAGGGTAATTGAGTAATATTTACTGTAGTACTGTACTTAAGTACAGTTTGATACTTTGTATTTTCTACTCCAATATATTTCAGACAGCAATAGTTATTTTTCAGATAAAGATTTTCTATTATAAAATGTATGATATCTTTAAAAATATACAACACATTGTTAAAGATTAAACCAGTGGTTCTCAGCCTTTTTGATTTATAACAACAGAACAATGTGTAGTTTGGGCTCCTTGTCATGTTTCAGATTAAGTAACATTTCTCCTTCAAACGTCTCAGTTTCATTTAGATTACTGTTTGAGGTAAAATGATCCAACACGTCACAAAACAAAACAAAAAAATCAAAGATTGGAGAGAAGTCCAGACACTGAGAACAGATTTGTGTGTCAGTTTTTTCTTCTTTCCTCTCCCATTAATCATTTTACGACCCCTCAGATTTTTATGGAGACCCTTTGGAGGGGCCCGACCCCTACGTTGGGAACCACTGGAGTTAACTTTAAAACTAGCTCCACCTCGAGCGTCTACAGTAATATTGATGCTTCAGTCGTAGGACACGTTTTTACTGCAGAATGAGAACTTTAGGTACATTTAGCTGAAAATACTTTTTTTTATCTAAGCAGGATTTTGTTGTAAGAATTTATAAAGGATCTCAGTACTTTCTTCCACCACTGAAAAAACACTTTAAGATGCAATAATCACATAAAACAGGTCTCATTAAGTGCATAATATGCAATTTATTATTTATTTTTATACTGTTAGGTGACACGTGAGGGATGTCTGGAGACTGAAACAGCGACTAAATTTCTCCATCGGAGGCCTCTAATGTGCAAAAGTGACGAAATGCAGTTTTTAAAGGGTCATTGTCTGAAGTCACCCAGCTGCAAACAGCAAGTCATGGCTTCTAAAGGAAATATAATAGTAACTACCTTAAACAAACATTTATCATGTGAAGTATTTGTCATTGTCATTGTCAGTGTTTGCATCCATTGAGACGTAAGTGTTCCTTGTAACATTACAGTATATACACAATATAAGATAAATTAGATCATGTTTATACATGCTGATATATTTCTGAGAAACCAAATAATGAAAGCTTTACACATACAGTAAGGCAGAGAAAATACAGAACTAACCTAAAAGAATTAGTATCAAACATCTGTCAAATATTCACACTGAAACAAAACAAAGAATTCCAAACATTTTATAGTATATACAAAAATACTTATGCAAATGCCCCTAGGAATATCTTATTAGAAAAAAATAATAGGAATCTCATCAGGAGGACATCACGTTATATTTGAAACATGCACTTCCCGCAGAGGGTTTTCAGTTCAGCGGTGGGCCACATGTCTGGATGTTTTGTTTATTTTTGGGGGATAACTGTGAGATCACTGAGAAAAAGCGGTTCTTGGTGCAGATATTTGGTCCACTGTGCTCATTGGTCCTCGTTTTTGTACGTCAAACTCTCGCTTGTGCCCCATTACCTCGTGTGGTCATCCCAAACTGGAGATGTACAGCACACAATAATCTCATATGGACCTCAAACTTGCCGTCTTTCTTTAAACTATCACACTTTGGACTCGCTCTCTGTGTTGGCAACGTCCCCGTTCTTCTCGGTCTGCTGGCTCTTCCCCTGGTTGTCCAGGCTGGTCTTGGTCTCCTGGCCCTCCCGCTCGGACTCTGGCAGCCCCTGCTGGCTCAGCCTACTGGCCAGTGACCAGGTGAGGGGCAGGCGGGTGCGGTTGGTCATATCAGCAAGCTCTTTGGCACTGCAGGCGGGCGTGTTGGTTTCGTATATATCGTGGAAGCTGTTGTAGTCCACCTCGTAGAAACCGTCCTCCAGCGTCAGGACCGGTGTGAAGCGGTGGCCCCACTTGATCTCACTGCTGACGTATGAACTCCTCGCCTGGCACGTCATGCCTGGAGACACAACATTAGGCGTTGACAGTTGTAGTATAAAGATGTATTGAAAGAGATTGAGCCACATTAGAGGGTCGATTAATACAAATGTACCCATGCATGTGCAGACAACATTTGAGCTGCAGGATATTGTTATGAACCAAACCCCTGGTAATTTGTTCTCTTTTCTTTTTTTGCTTCTTGTGTGTGTTAATCGGAGGGGATGGCACCTGGTCATGAACAGGCTTTCAGGATCTGAGAGGATTACCAAACATGAAAGCAGCAAGACAACAATAAAATTGGGTTTGCTCGAGGAACGATTACAGCAAGCAAACACGTTTCAATGAATAAATGGGCCCGTAACTATTGTTTTAAGAAAGAACAGGAAAAGTCAGGAGATTACCAAAGTAAGTAGGATTCAGTCTGGAGACAATATGTGTCTGTCTTAAAGGAAGAGTTTGAATATTTCGGTCAGGACCAAAGTGGTGGATCAACTGACAGATATATATTACCATTCCTCCAGCCTTAGCGTAAATTAGAAAGAAATGATCAGGGTTGTGTATACGGGTTCATGTGGGATGAAAGGTACTGTGCAACACTGTTAAAGGTACTCTTTGTGACATTAAAAAAGCAGCAAACAACTGTTTTCTACGTGGAGATACAGTGGAGTAATGTCTACACAAGCAGCGAATGAAGTCACTCTCCCTCTGTGTGTGTGTGTGTGTGTGTGTGTGATCATCCGAGCTCAAGGCCGCCGCCGCTCCGCACTGCGCTTATATGGTGGTTTAGCATCGTTTAAATCCACTGAACACATTATTGTAACATATGCATAATAACATCACAAATACAACGTCTGAAACATTTGATGACACTCACCTGTGGCCTCCACCATCCCCTCTAGAATCACAACAATCTCCAGATCGTCCCTGGTCAGGTGGGCTTGCGAGATGTCCCAGAAGGGGCTGTTCTGGTTTATCTCATGGCAGATGATGAGCGGCGACACCAGGAAGAGCCTGTCATCTCCCGTGTTGTAACCCACATTTATGTCCGTCTGGTTCAAAGGGATGAACTCTCCTTCCTTGGTCTGCTTGGACTTTATAAGCTTGGCTCTGATCGAAGCCTCCACGATGTGCGAGTTCCGGAGGTCTCCGACTCTGAACATCAGGCACAGCCGTCCATCTCGCATTGAGATGACCGCTTTGGTGGAAAACACTAGTGTCTCAGCCCGCTTCTTGGGCTGCGAAATCTTAACAAACATGCAACCCACCATGAAGGCGTTCACGATAGATCCCAGCACTGACTGAATCAAAAGCAGAAGGATCCCCTCGGGGCATTTGTCCGTGATGACTCTGTACCCATAACCGATGGTGGTCTCTGTCTCAATGGAGAACAGAAAAGCTGATACAAACGAATTAAGGTTATTGACACATGGAGTCCACTGGTTGTCTGATAAGTGCTCCAGGTCGCCCCGAAGGTACGCAATAAGCCACCACATGAAGCCGAAGAAGAGCCACGTCACGGTGTACACCAGGACAAAAATGAACAGGTTCAACCCCCATTTGAGATCTACCAGCGTGGTGAAAATGTCCGTCAGATAGCGGTACGTCTCTCGAACATTACCGTGACGGACGTTGCACTTCCCGTCTTTCCGGACGTACCGCTGGATCCTCTTTGCCCGTTCCTTCTCGGACAGCTGTTTAGGCAGGTCCTCGCGGGCCTGCTTTGGCAACTTAGGCTTTTTGATGATGGCCGGGCTCTCCACATCCTGCTCCATGTGCTTTCTAGGTGGATTCAAGCCTTTTCAGAGAAGAAACATGGTGGTAATTAGTAGTGACAGTTAGAAAAGTGCAAGAGCAAGAGAGTATATGTATACAAGCACATATGTACTTCAGAACAATTTGGAGTATTTCCATTTTAAGCTACTTTACACTTCTACTTCACTACGCTTTGGAGAACAATATTGTACTTTTTACTCCCTTTTCCATTATGAACACTTTTGGTACTTTAAGTATGTTTTGATTCTGATACTTTTGTACTTTTAGTAAGATTTTGAATGCAGAACTTTTACTCGTAACAGAGTAATATTACACCGTGGTATTGGTAGTTTTACTCAAGTAAAAGATGTGAGTACCACTGATGTCAGTACATGTTCCAGTGGGAAAATAAACAATGAAATAATAAAATGAACCTAAAGCCTATTAAATACCGCAGAAGAGTCATTTGACACCTCTGATGTCTTTACTGTGCACATTGTTGTTACCACTGGAACACACGGCTGTGTTGAAGCTGTTCTGCTCTCCATTCACCGGAGAGTATTAGGAGCTTGAGCAGGGCCGGTTTCCATGGCAACAGTCTACCGAAGTACTCACGATACAGCAGGAATGTACCGGATGAGGCTGCGCACCAGCGTTGGATAACATTAGTCTTTCATGCTGTTTCAGAGGGCCGGAGGAGGAACAATGTGCTGGTGTATCTGCTTTGTGCATGAAAGCTGCTATTTGTGAAACGATCTGGTTGTTATTTTTGAATAGTTAAGAGATAAATGAGCACCTGTGAATGGAAACATAAGTATACAGACGTATAGAGCATGTTTGTTATGATTATTATGGCGGGGACTGTAAAGAAAGTATAAAAGCCAATATAATCAGCAGTACTGATGTTGTAGTCGACTCTCACAAGATGTAGCGAAGAAATGAATTAAAGCTAGTTGATATATTTATATTAAAGTTACTAAAAGAGTTTTAAGTGGTTGTGAAACTGTTTAAATGTAACACTGGTGCCTCTACTATATGGCCTATAAGCAAACAAGACCATCAGTGAGAAGACTTCTCTACAGTAATCACAAATGTGTTGTTTTTCTTTTTCTTTCGGAAGGCATGACCCGCCCCACGCTACCTGGCTAGCCCTCATTGCCTTCGTTGGTTGGATTGTTTAGGTTTAGACACGTGGAGTGAGATTGGTAACAACATCACCGTAAGCCAATGCCTTCGCCAAAACCCAGGAAAAACAAATGTGCCCCTGGGGCAGATTCCCCGCAAAATCAGACGAAACGACTTATGGCACAAAGACCAGAAGAGCATACGTTTGAACTATGTTAGCCAGTGTAAAGGAAGCAGGAGGAGATTTTTCCCTTTGAAGTTATATGTTGTGGTTATGGCTGATACTGTGGCAGGATCGGCAAAGAGAAAAAAGAAAAGAATTGAAGAAAGAAAGAATAAAGAATAGATCTTTCACAAGGTCGTGGTGCTTTTGCCCACAGCGGCCTCCAAAATCAACACAAAATGAAAGTTCCTTGTTGCTTTAACAATGGATTAAAGAACTATGTGCATGTGAAACACGTTATCATCACCTGACTCTGCATTTCCCCTCGGCCGAACAATACATTTTTAGCGTGTTTCATTTTATTGTTTTGGTTTTATGGCCTGTCTCACAGCTCCCAGAGTGCCTTTTTTCGACCGCAGCAGAAGCTTTCCAGCGGAAAAGCTCGAAAGAAAAAAAAAACCCCACTACCTGCACAGACTAGATAAAAGATTAGCAGGTGAACACAATGGAGCATTTAGCAGCTAAAGAGCCAGACATTTCCCTGAGGAGAAGGTGGAGACCAAAAACAGAGCGACAAGAGGACTTCAATTTGATGGGTGGTAAGAAGCACGACTCAAAATTAACGCCAACATGGCTCCATATCTGCAACATGTGTAAATGTGTGCTTGCTAACATGTTAGCCTTCAGAACTTCATAAGATTATACTATCTCATGTTAAATGTACAAAACGTATCCTTTATCCTTTTTTTTTATTCATAAGTAAATACAAAGGGGCCCAATCAGAATGTTTATGTTGTAAAATTTGAAAAAGGCCTGTTTCACCAAGGTGCATCTATGCTGAACAATGTACTTGGCCTGCAGCCAGATGTGGTGCACACAGTCATCGTGTTGGATGAACTCTAGAGAAAGTCTATCGATCATCATTGATTCTGATTCATCTCTGCTGTGTAGAGGAGGCCGTTAACCAGGTAGCTATATCCGGATGTGGATCCAAAATCCAGCCACAGGGGGACACATGCTATTTTTAGGCACACGCCAACAGCTGAGCACAGGCAGCATGGACGTCTCAAAGAAATGGTGTTGAAATCTTACCATCTTATCTTAGATCTCAGGGGAGAATGGTCGTCAGATGGATCAAAACCAACCGCATTTAACAACTGATTATAAAAAAAGACATCATAATTAGCCACTGTTGTTGTTATAAAACAATGTAGTGCTGTTCTTCATTATGGTATTGAGCCAAATTATCCAAAATCATGCAAGCTGTATGACCATCCACTTTGTTTAAAGGATCACTTCCCCCACAATACATGTATACGTAAAATAAATGGGAAACTAAAACAGACTAGGGGTAAGTGAGAACATATATTTTTGTGATCTGTGTGGATCTGACCCTTTAACAGGAAATGTGTGGGTTTGTTTCACATTAAAAGTCTATCAGGGAAGGAAAGGATCCCTGTGGCATTCAACCCTGGAGGCGTTTAATGTGAAACATCTGTTGAGGAAGTGCAAATTACAAGAGCTGATCAGAAAAAAAGGTAGGCGTATTATTAAAACGTGATTACATATATGCATAACTGTATATATTGTTTCATTTTATTTCATTGCATTTTAATTATTTGCATTTATATTCTATGTGTGTGTAGCATGAAGGAGCTACAACTTACATTTCAATGTGCAACCCTGTGTTGTAAAATGAAAAATAAATAAACCTAAAGTATTATACGTAGAACACTACAGTAATACTTCAATGACTGTCAAGAACTACTATGTGCTAACAGACTTAGGTGATATACAGAGGTGGGAAAAGTACTCACAATACACAGAACAGAACAGAGGTGGAAAAAGAGAAAAAACCCCAGAGTAAAATTACTCCACTGCAAGTAAAGGTCCTGCGTACAAAGCCTTACAAGTAGAAGTAGAGCTGTATTATGTAATTTAAATATCAAAGTAAAAGCAGGCAGCAGAATTATTGGATTGTGTACTGTGTGAGTGGCATTTCATGTTGTAGCATGTCAAAATGTAGCTAATTTTAACTGTGTTATACTGTTGAGCAATCTTACAATTAATCTATAATCAATCCATAATGCATCATATTTACTAAAATATTTGCCTCTAAGATGTAGTGAAGTGAAGCATGAAGTTGCATAAAATGTAACTACTTAAATACAATACAGGTACCTTAAAATTATACTTAAGTATAACTGCATTTATTAAAAGACATTAGCAAAATTGTAGAATAATTGGGTTTTAAAATTATAATAATGTTTAAGATTACTGATTTTATTAGAGATTATTTACTTAAGATTGCAGCCTACATATTAGGTTATTATTATAGTCCTTCTGTAAACATTGGTGTAAAATAAGTTTATAACTGACTAATTAGATAACTACTTATGTATTTATTTATTTATTTATGCAAAAATGCAAAATATTTCCTTCATTTAGCTTCTAAAAATGTGACGATTTCCTGTAATTATTCTTAATCATTTCAATTTATTTTTTAATCCATTTAAAAAAAAAACTTTTACTAGCCTACCAAGTATATTTTCCTGACGATACTTACATTTGATACATCATAGGCTTTTTTTTTTTTTTAGATAACTGTCCTGATTTCGCTGGTTAGAGGATAGCAAAGCTAACAAAGTGGCCCACCTCGCCAGCCTGTTAACGGAGACCACCTGTGTTTTGGGGGATTTACCTGCACATACAATGAGCATAAAAGCAGCGTTTTGTTACAGCGCAGGGCTAGGCTAAATGATGGGGGATGCTGCGATTAGGTGCAAGGAAGCGGAGAGCAAACTAACAGGCTGGAGTTGAACTAATCTAATAACAATCTTCATTTTACGTTTTGTTTTTCTACTTTCTTTTCTTTTAACGCGCCAGTAAGGCTGGTTTCTGCTGTTCTCCCGTGGTGCTGTGAGGGCCGACGGGGCCTGCAGGCTCTTACAGCCCGGAACATTTTTTGTTCTTCTCTCTCTCTCTCTCTCTCTTCAACACCTTCCTCCAGTCTCCTTACTCAATCTATAACCGGCTGCTTATTTCCCCTCCATCATGTCAACAGGAAGAAGGGGGAAAGAAACAGCCTGCTATAGCCTACAATTAATATTTCATGCGTGTAATCGTTCTTAATTAATTTCTGATTCGCCTCGCACTGTTATGTAACTATCCCCCCCCCCCCCCCCCCCCCCCCACCGTGTAACAGATAACAGATGATTTCATTACAAGCTATCATCAGAATCGCTACGAGGAAAAGGAAGGAAAGGTGCATTAATACCTTGCGCAGCAGATTCACTCCCCGAGTCATTTTTAAAGCCGGTTTGATCCCATGAAGAAAATGTCCCAGCTCGGGTTTATAGGATGTGATTATCAAGTCGCTCTCCACGAAAACCGACTGAAGAATAGCCACTAATTCCCTCTTTCCTCCATCCTCAACACAGGAAAAGGCATCGAGCACTCAGCCTCCACCCCTCAGATGGGAGAGAGACAAAGGAGAACACGGAGAGAGAGAGAAAAAGAGGGAGAGAGAGAGGGAGGGAGATAGAGGGGGAGGCGGAGACATGTGTGGTGGCAAGACAGAATACAGTGTATACTTATACTGCATGTTTAAGATCATGTAGTACTAGCAGGCAGTGCTGGAAAGTAACTAAGTACTTTTACTCAAGTGCAATTTTGCGGTACTTTAAGTTAAAGGCAGGGTTGGTAATCTTCTTCAAAAACATTTTTTTTTATATCTCAATATATTCTGACAACACTCAATAAATGAAATGCTCCAAAAGATAAAAATAAAAAATCCAGTATTCGTGGAAGGACTGTAATTAGTTTATTTGGCCCGAATTCAATGGTTGGACAACCTGTCAGTGTGTATTCTTATCGCTTAACAGCTGTGAATGTTTACAATAGCCATGTTCTTTGTTCACATTCATAATATGTTTACGTTCATTATGATAATTGTGTGGGCGTGGCTTTGGGAGAAGGCCTTAACGGACATAACCCTGCCTTTAAGGGTTCAGACTGTGCTGGAGCTCTCCATGGTGCTGATCTCCAGTTCACACCAGTGGGAACCTCCAGCCATTAACTTAACATGTCTAACCATTGACTTCCCCTGTTAGTTAGTACGTTTTATTAAGCTTTATTAGTTTAAGAAGTCTCATTGAGATCAAGACTTTTGGTAAAAGAACAGTTAGTAGTCGTTACCACATGTGTACTTACACAAGTTTGTGGCGATTCGTTCAGTAGTTTTTAGTTGTTGCCATCCTGAGACGTGTAAAAATATCAGTAAGTGGAACTAGCATGGTCTTTTAGATGAAAACTATTTACATTTTTTGTTTTTTAGCACAATTTTCAATGTTAGTTTTGTAGGAAAATCTGCTTTCTGATCAAATAAAATGCTTCGTAAAGATAGACAGTATCAATTAGATTTCCATTGAGAGCGTGGATCAGAGTAGGAACGCCAAACTTTTAAAGTTTGATGCTAATATTTTTTTGCTTTTTTCAAGTAAGATTTTGAAAGCAGAACTTTTACTTGTATCAGAGTATTTCTACACGGTGGTGTTACTGCTTTCACTGAAGTAAAAGATTGTACTTCGATCAAACGTCCGGTCTTTAGTGCCGACCGACGTTTTAAGGCAATTTCATCGATTGATTTTCAGCTCCCTCTGGTTATTTCACAGTAAAAAGAGTTCCAGATGCTTTTATAAATAAAAGGACACATTGTAAAAGCATTTAACAGTTATTTTTTACTTTTACCATAAATAATAAAAATGACATTTCTTTTTCACTGCAAACAAACTAAACCCAAATAATACAGTGGAACGATAGCTTCCTAGAAGCTAACAGAAACAGATAAATAACAATATAAAAAGATTGCAAACATAACAGTGCAAACAATGATTAGCTGTGTTGCATCTCTCCTGCATGTATCTGTTAGAAGTACAACTAAATAAGCATGTTATAAATGTACTTGTTGCTTTCTATCGTTGTTTATCAGATACTTTCACTTGAGGTAAAATAAAATCATATATCGGTTACAATCACAAAGTGCTCGACTTCATTATCAAGTACAGTAGGAAATAACATTTAACTTAAAGGTGGAATGAAGCTGACAATAAAGAATAATAACTATTCATTCTCTCTGTGACAGTGACTATAATAAATATTATACAGAAACAACAAACTAATGTGTAAATAGCTGTATTTTACATTAGTGTGCAAAAACGTCAGCTACCTTCAATCTCCGGCAACTTTGAGCAAAACGAGTAAAGTGTGAAGACCGACAAAATGGATACCACCTGAACATTTCTCACATCTTTAAAAACAAGCTCCTCAGGAGGTTGCATAATTAAAATATACTCTGTTTATCCAAAAGGGAACAGGTTAAACAGTTAATCTGCATCCTGAAACAAAACTTATTCCTAAAAAATACAGATTTGACTTCAGACTTTCCTTACTTACAATGTTCAATATTTACTACAAGGTCATTTCTTTGCTCTGGAAATGTGGTGAGACCAATCACGTACACATCCAGGTTAGGGCAAAGCTGGGTGAAAAGTTAAGGTATTAAATAAAAAAATAATAATGAAGTTAGGACAATGAGCAGCATTGACTTTTAAATTAGATTAACGGTCATGGGACCCACTTCTGATCACCCAAAAGCAGCCTGAAGTGCATATAGCAATCACCTCCCTGGATCTCATTGGTCCAAGAAACAGTTTATTATGAATGGCATCAAGGAGCGCCCGAAAAAAATGAAAGCATATCAGTGCAAACAGACTTTGACAGAATCTGTCCAAAAGACAGCAAAAAAAGGCCAGTAATCGTCCCGTGCAGCATTACCGAGGAGGATAATCTAAAAAATGCTTTGTTTAGAAACATCATAGCAAAAATAGTTTTGTTTGGATTTCCGTGAGCCCACGAATGGATACAAGACTTTGATTACGCTGCACAGGAAGTTTCTGAAAGTAACCTTTTTTTGTGACGTCTGTCGTTCTGTAGGTGATAAGCCTCCATCGTTCCTAAATGTTATTCGATGGAAAATGTATTTCTGGGAAAATAGAGAGCCGAAGGAAGGTGACGAGTACTATAATGTATGTTGTTTTGGTTGAACAATTACTTTAAGGATAGAAATAGGATAGGATTTACATTTTTACACCTGTTTCACGTCTTTCTCCTAATTATTGGGTGTGATCAGAAGTGATGTCACAAGGTCCTGGAGTACACCTTTACATCACTGCATCAAGGGGAGAAGTTAAGCCAAAGGAGGTCAGTAAAAACAGGACTTTTAAGTTGTGTTATGTTACTCTGTAAGGTAGTAGTATTGCTTTGGTATTTACACTCAGTAACCAGCTAATTAGACCGATTTAAATCAAATGAATGAAGTCTAAAACAACAGTCCTGCAGTAAATCCTCCTTCATTAAGTTTTAGTTGAAGCGGTTTTAAATTAAAGATGTAACACAGGACTGTTGTATTAGACTGCATTATAGGTGCCCTTAATAAACTAGCAACTGAGTTTAATTTGTGTTATTCATTTTGAAAATAAAATAAAAATATGTTGGGGGAACAGAATACTTATATGTCGAAGCATGATTTAAAGGGTCACATTTTAAAGACATCAGCACAAAATATTGGCAACTTCAATACAAAAACCAATATCGGTCGAGTTGTAGTAAAAAGGGGAACATCCATCCTTTCGCGTTTTGGTCCCATCGGCCCCGACCGCCTCCCTCCAGCTTCACCACCACGTGATCTTGAACTCGTAGATAGGCCTCTTGCAGTAGTAATGGTTGATAAGGTGCTTGTCACAGACGCCGATGCACTGCTGCTCGGCGGTGATGCCGCGCTCGTCCAGGTCACTGACGATGCAGTGCAGCAGGTCGTAAACGTCCGCCACCGCCTCCCAGGGTCCGAAGGAAACGTCCACCTCGCAGTGGTGCTCGAAGAGCTTGGCCTCGCTGTCCGAGCGCTCGAAGCGCAGAGAGTTAAAAAGAGGACGCTCGTACGGCGTGATGGGCATCTCCTCCTTGTAGACGCAGATCTTCAGCTTGGCAAAGCGCGCCTTCTTCTGCATGGCCCTCAGTTTGGCAATTTCCACAATACGCTCCAGATTGTCTGGAATGAAAACAGTTAAATAAATGACATATTATAAAGACTCATTTGTTTGCACATAAATCAAACCTCGTCTTAATCACAACATATCTATAAAGAATTTAAAACCTTATCTAGTTGTAATTTTCCTGACTTGCATAAAATTGTACAATTATGTAAAACAGGTGTAAACAGAGCAAAGTCTGTTTATTATGTATTATAGCTGTGAGCCACCCACCTCCAAACCAAATCTGTGTTTGCATAATCAGTGTGGAGCTCTCTCTTGTATTTAATTTTGAATGAATGAATGAATTTATATGAATTATGCATCATTATCATTCCCCTAATACTCTATGTGGACTACTCTCTTGAGACCACTTACCATCAGTTTGTTGTCATGGTATTTTGCATGTTGGTTCTCTCTACATCATCGTCTCTTCATTAAGAACTCAATTGAATCTTTTGAGTTTGAGCTATTTTTTTTTACGTTTGGCTACAAATGCTGAAAGCCGATTCAGATTTGACAGTTTTTGGTGGAGTCACCACTCTTTGTTCATTTATTTAAATAATCACTAGGAATTCTGAATTTATGTTCCCCACATGTGTATATGTAGACTTTAATTGAACTGTATTAGGCCTATGAGACCATAGGAGCAGACACGCAGACATAACATGTGTGACTTACATCTTACGGGGATATCATTATCTCCGACATCCATCCCGAGTGAACATCGCTGTAAAAGACGCTCCTCATAACTGCAGAACTTGCTTGAGAATCATCGTGTTTTTAAGTTTTATTCAGTATCAAAGTCATTAGAGACGCAACGATCGGTTATCAGCTGATATCAGTCTCATATATATATGTATTAATATATATATTTAAAAACATGTTAATGTAGTTTCACGTCACACGCACAGTGGCACAGACAGTAACGACACACACACACACACACACACACACACACACACACACACACACACACACACACACACACACACACACACACACACACACACACACACACACACACACACACACACACACACACACACACACACACACACACCATGTCGTCGGTGTGGAAGTTATTCAGCGTAACGTAAAGGTTTTTAACAACTGCAGGAGCAAAATAAGCCGTGGTCCTGTGAGAGGGTCCTGAAACTTTATCTAAGTTATCAATGTTTTGTTATGAACATACAATTGAATTCAGTTTTCCATGAAAATGTTTGTGTATGCTGTCAGGGCAGACTTTAAAATATCGGTATCGGCCAAGAAAATTGCAATCGGTGAATCTCAAAAAGAAGTCCTGTGATAGTTAGTCTGCAGACAGAAATGGCAAACAGCTAATTCTCCAAACTTTTAAATGGTGTCAAATTTGCCAAAATGTAAACAAAAGAAATGGGGCTTAAGCTAACTCCACTATCCCAGACCTTTAAATAATTATCCTCAGCCTTTAACATTAACACCCATGCTCATCCTTCATCCTGTGAGGGAGACAGACTCCAGGTACCTCGGTAGTAGGGCATCAGGTCGAGGAAAGCCTGCCGAACTTTCTCCCCGGTGAGCGGCTGCGTGTCCTCCAGGCTGTCCAGCAGCGGGCCGAGGGCGTAGTACTGAGCCTCTCTGTGCACCGCTCGCACCCGGTCCCTGTGAGGAAGCTCGCCTTCTCGCAAGAAGTTCAGGATGTCCCTTTAAATGGAAACAAATCCCGTTCAGACTATGTTCCTACCCGATGAATCTGACTCTGCTCTGATGTAAGAGGGCTGTTTATACCAAAACACTACTGTTGAACGGTTGTAATCTCCTGCCACAAAAGCTTGATTGGGTCCAGACAGATGTCTGAGAGGACTACTTTATATTTATGAATAAACTTTCATGCTTTTAGGTTGTCGAAAGTCCTCTTTACAACAGATCGCGGTACAACGGTTCAACCAGAGACGAATGCTTAATTTCCACTGCATGGTTCGGTTCAACTCGGCTCTCTTTTGGCATCAGGGGTTTTCCTGTGTTTCCTTTTTCATGGATCGCTGTTAGTGCCGGGAATCGGAAACTTAGCATCAAAATGTGTGCTGATATGTACAGAACAGGTTCCTGTTTCAGGCTCAAGTGCACAATAATGCAGCCGGTAACATGCTGGAATTAACAGGCAAAGTGTCGCTTTAGCAAAACTCGTCTTTAAACTTATAAAACACAATAAAAGTTGGTTAGTTCAGGGTTAGCACGACTGGAAGATCAGATGACCATACTGACAATTTTTGTATCTCTGTTAATGCAGCAACATACTCGGCCAATGAAGTAGATGTTCTGCTTCATTGCAGCAGAATCTGGAGGGCTTGTAAACATTGAGGATAAAATAAATGCAGAAAAACAGAGAACTCCTGGAGGAAAAAAAAAAAAAAGCTGCTGCAGTGTTTAACAAAACAGCAACTTGGAAGATTTATTTTCTAGCAGACAATAGCCACAAAAACACAAGGTTGGCTTTAAACACCGGTGTTTATGTCCCACATGAAAAGGCTCCTTCTGAGTGTCTGGGTTTTAGTACTTTATATCACTACATACCTCCCCTGTCTCATTCTGCTAGCTCCTTGTGTATAAATCTTTCATACAAACCCCCCTCGCTCAGACACATTCATACAGAACTGACCTCACCTCAACCTCCTGCTTACATAAGTCATACGCCTTGACTTCTTATCACATTCATATTTAAAGCGATTTGCTTTTGCCTTTCAGCAACACTAGCGGCCCATTTTAGTCCAGACTTAAATATCTTATAAAACGTTGCACAGACGATGGCGCCTACTGACCGTGGTGATCCTCGGACTTTTCCTCTAGCGCCACCACGAGCTTGACGTGTGATGGTTTTGAGTGAAATGTCTCGACAACTATTGGATGGATTGCCATGAAACTTGCTCCAGACGTTCATGTTCCCTCAGGATGAATTGTAATCTCTTTGGACATCTTTTAAAGCTAGGGTGGGCAGTGTTTTTAAAAAAAGAAAATGTGTTATAAATGAAATGCTCTGACAAAAGACATCCTGTATCTCCGCAGCCATTACACCCAGAAAAAAAGCTTGTGAACGCTTGCACACCACGAAGTTGTCACCCTCCCTTTTAAATGTGATTCCATGCGTCTATATTGACAACAATAAACTCGAGGGCGCAAAAAACAACAATAATGCTGACTCTTAATTTGTCTGTTTGGTATGTAATTCATGTTAATTGTTCTGTGTTGCAGGCTTTATGTCTAAGATGAGATAAGAGAGACTTGAGTGTCATCCATCTGTATTCAGTAGAGTACACAGAGGAACCAAATAGTGGTTCTCCTGGTCTACAAAAACAAGGAATGATGCCACATTCAAACTACACAACAGATGCAAAGTACAAAAACAGGACGCAAACATGCAGTGCAATAGGCAAAATAGAAAAGTATAAATACAAATGAGAGATAAAGAAAAGTATAAATGTAAATGAGAGTATGCAAATGTGTGTAAATAGTACAGTAGCAGTTTGTGGGCTGAGGAAATCTACTGTTATTAAAAAGAAGCTTTCCTCTCAGTTAAATAGGATTTGTTTAGGCTGGAGTCTCAGTGGTAAACAAAAGTTTAGTACAAAAAGTTTAGTACAAACCTCAGTGAAGATTGATATCAGTAGCTGAGGCAGACAATGCACACAGCTCAATTTGATTAATTAGCTGCACCTTTTTTTTTCGTTTGCCAGTTTCCGCTGGCTATCCAACCCCCTATCAATGCAGAATAACACCACATTTTGAAACTATCCGGTGCAGGCATATGTATCAGCAAACAAGCACAGAAATAGATATGTAAATCAGTTTACAGCACCAACAGAAGCCAGAGAGGCTCATGGATACCTGTCAGAAAATAATGAGCTGCCATCTGCGGCTTTAAGAAACCCTTTCAGATTGAGAGTGAGCTTTTATTATGCTCAGCTTTCTCTCGGTTGCCATTTACAGACCTCACAATCTCCAAAGTTTGTCTGACACACTCATAAGAAAATATTATGAACAGGTAAATAAATGTGTACACTGCCGTTGAAAAAGTTTGGAATCAGCTATTATATTCAGCTTTTTCTCCTTTCCTTCAATAATGTCTATTTTACTAGAGATAAAAACAGTATAATTCAGACAACAAATGTATTATTTGGAATAGTTTTGGCCCGAAAAGAAGAATAATTAAATGTCTCAAACATTGGGTTTTGAATGTGTTTTCCTGTCCAGAAATATTGAGTCCATCTGCTTTTCTTTGGGCCACCTGCAGTCTGCTTAGTGGTGAGATTGAAGAGGGTTAAACTGGGATTTGTCAGTATGGTCAGCTGATATTCCAGCAGTGCTAACCCTGGACTGACCTACTTTTATTGTGAAGTTGTAAGAGTTTTGCTAAAGCAACACGTTGCCTGTAAATATTCCAGCTTCTACTTTTAAAGAGGGCCTCCTACAACTCAACAGCATGAAAGACCTTTCGAACATATAGAGAAGTCCTCTCATCCATCTGACTGAACAGTAATGTCGATTGAATCAATAGCATGATCCACTGTTCATATTTCAGCTTGTTGGTACAAACATCTCACACAGTGCAACTCACGCAAAATATGTTCCGTCCCGGTCGATGAAGTAGCGTCCATCGGCATCACGTGGGATGTAGTGACGCCCGCTGAACATGGCGGCCAACATGGTGTCCTCGTATCGCCGCAGCGTGGACAGGCGGGTGGTGAAGTACGTGCCCCCAACGTTCAGAGAGATGACCTCTGGAAACTAGAGAAAATATGGAAATAAAAGTGAGACTGTAATGTTTGTTACACACCATAAAAAAACAAACCAAGAAGACATAAAAGCGTTATTCACGTAGAGAAGTTATGGGAAGAATACGCCTATTTTACAAGAAAGAAATGTGCACAGATGTATTTAATAAAGTATTCTTTTATTAAATGGTTAACGAGGTAAATGTGACAATTAATCGTGTCTGTTATACAACCACACCACACATATTTAAACAGTTTAAAAGGTGTGTGTTCCGAGGACAGTTTTGTGTTTTTAATTATATGTTTTTTAATTAGTTTTGTTTTAGGATATGAAGACTTTAATGTTGCCTATAAAGTAGACTGGTGTATGTTTAGTGGACGTTAAAGACTTGAGGCTTTTAAAACATGCAGAACTGTGGTGGTTACATTTATTAATTCTTAGTCTGTATTACATCCATAAAAGCAACTCAAAGATAAAATGTACAAACATGAAAATAAATTATTTGCTTCATTTTTCTTAGTATTTTTTAGGTAAGATCTGTCTATTTTACAATATTTAACCTATACAAGTAAGTAAAAGGTGTACTTTTAAAACATGTCCTTGAAATATTTGTTGTATATTTGGTTCCTCCTAGTATACTGACTGGTACTGCATTACATAATAGGAGTTAATTGATGCCTAATAGGACTTACACTAGGTTTAAAGTAGTATCCAGTAGATCATCAGACCAAACTTAATTAAAAAAGAGATTCTAATTTAACTTAATTATACAAAGATCTGTGATTACCCTCTCTTTGGCTTTACTGTCAGACCACAGAAGTAAGAGGATTATTCTGCTGCATCACGTGGTGGCTCGTTACCTCGAGTCATGTGACACACCTGACAGCCAATCACGACAGAGCCCAGCCGGCTCAACCGACCTCTGACCCCTGGGTAAATAGCCATATGACAGTAAATACCTGGCAGCGAAATTATGTTTTGTGCATAATTAAAACAGTCAAATGGAGATTTAAATAGAGTGTATTTGTATATAATATTTCTCTTTCTGTAATACTTGTGTGATGTTATTTATTGACGAAATAAAAGTATAATTTTGAGGTACTTTGAGTATTTTCATTTACTGCTACATTATACTGTTACTTCTACTGCACATCTCAGATACGTCACACTCTACTACACTTATTACAGGTTTTAGATTATTGATAGCAAAATATATAAATAAATGGTGTATTATTATGGATTAAGATTGATTGTTTTCCTTGCTACGAGCTAGTATATATATTTGTATCTGAGTATTTCTACTTCTTCCACCACTGGTGATAAAGTAGGCTACCGTGTTTGTGTGCCCGGTTGAACGTGATTTTTACCCCGGTATAACAGTCCGGTAAAGCGGCCTGTCCTACCTCCTGCTCCGGCGTGTTGAGCGAGGAGCGGAGCGGCTTCTTGCTGAGGGCGAAGCTCGGCGCTGGGGAGGCCGGCTTTCGAAAGTCCTCCTCCGCAGCGGAGTCCGAGCTTGACATGGCAGCATCGCCCGGTTTCTCGGTGTCCCCCGCGGCCGAGAACACCACCATCACTCTGGGTAGAGGCAGCGTCCGTCTCTCCTGAATGAACCGCCTCACCCGCGTAGTAGTGGCTGCAGGCAGCGGGCTGAAGGACAGAGCCTGGCGGCCGTTGGAACCGTTGGAACCATTGGAAGCGTTGGAAGCGCTCGAGCCATTCTGCTGCATGCGCGCGTTCGAGCCAACTGTCGGGCGGCGGCACCGAAAAAATCAGGGCAGGGATGACAGCAGGACGAGCCACAGCGCTGCGACTCTTTAATAATGATAATAATAAAAACAACAACAACTCCAGAGGGTGGAGCGCGAGCAGCTGCAGGAACCAAACACCCCCGCCTTCACAGCGGACATTCCGCTTTCAGTAATTGAAAATTAAAGAACTACAAGGTCCATCGTGTTTTTGGGTTCGCAGTGTAAACTGGACTCTTCTGGGCCTATCCGTGCTGTGGGCGTGCTACGTGCCCGTGCTGTCAGCTGTCATCGCTCATACGTGCTGTGACGTTCCGGGACGTCATTACGTCAGAGTGCTCTTGGCCCGCGTGGGATTAAGATCTACTACGATATGAAAAAAGAAAGAAAATAAAACCTTAAAGTATTTATACATTTTCAAAGAAATTAAAAAATGTCTTCATATCCTGCTGCCACTGCTGACTTTTATTCATGTAAAATGACTGTACAGTTTTGAGGTAAGCTACTATACTTTTCATTTTCTGCTACTTTATATTGTACTTTTTACTTCAGCACATTCATTTTTAAGGTTTAGTCACTTTGCATATTTTGATTATAAATATATGATGATGTGTTAGTATAGATTAAACCAGCAGTATAGTTGAAATTAGCTCCAACTTTAACAGCTTCAACATTAAATTGATGAACATATGAATGAATCAATATTTATAATCAAGCAATTTAATGTAAATTATTCTGATATGGGCCATTCTGCGTAATGAAGACTATTAATTTTAGTACTTTAAGTATATTTTGATCATAATAGTTCTGCAATGTAACTTTTCTGAATACTTCTTTCACGTGAAAGTTACTTTATGGCAGGCATGTCCAAAGTCCGGCCCGCGGGCCAATCACGGCCCGAGGTCAGATTTTATACGGCCCGCGCCTTCTGTCTTAAAATGCATTATTTATGGCCCGCCAGCACAGTCAAAACGGAATGAATAAATCATACAAATTCAACATGCAATTCCTCTTTTCACCTCATGGTGGCAGCACCACTCTGTAACTGTCTGGCTTTTTTTAATTGTCTCTGACCCTTCAACTGTCATGGCTACGGCAAGTAAAATAAGGAAAGTCGAGACCGAGGGCCGCCGCTTTCATATTCTTTCACCGATAACCGAAACAACTGTGTCTGCCTAGTTTGTCATGAGACTGTTGCCTTGTTTAAGTGATATAATGTAAAGAGACACTACGAGAAAAAACATGCTAATACTTCAACAAGCTATCAGAGAGCGACTGTGCTAGAAAAGCGAAGCAAATCCAAGATAACTTGGCCACACAGCAGCGGTCTTTTTCGCGGGCCCACGAGTCAAATGCATACCTGCAAACTTGTTGCTTTTCAGCGAAATTAGCCGTTTTGAATGAAAATATATCATCCACGTGATCCGTAGATGTTTTCTCTTTAGGGGGGGGGGGGTCATCTGGCCAGCCAGCGTTTCTCAGATTGGATTGAGACGAGGAAAAAAGGTGATGACGTGATCTTCGCAATAAAACATCTTTGATGTGTCGAGTCTTGGCCAATCAGCGTTAAGATGTCTACACCGTCTTTCCCTCCGTTACAGTTCAGACTTGCTCGGTTAAGGATAACGTCCACTGCATGCGGAGCTTTGTTTGTTAACATTCGTCATTATCGCGATTTAGGAGGAAAAAAAACGTAACGCGATGAAACATGCCCGGTTCAGTTCACGCGGTCACTCGTTAACGTTAAACCGGAACACCGGCGGATCTGCTGGCTGGTTGTTTTTTTTAACTCAAAGTAGAATGAGGATGATTTCGTGGTGACAATAACTTCTAAGACCACGATGATGAGGCCCAGATACTGATGAGATGATGAGGTCAAAGAGCTTCAGGGAGAGGACGCTGTTTGTGTAGCGCAGCTTGATGCAGGGCTGAGATGTGGAGCTGGGCCTGGATAAAGGTGGAGGTCTACTCTAAACAGACGTGAGTACAGCTTCCTGCTGTCGCAGTATTTTAGAAATATTGATAAGGCAGGGTATGCTAAATGCTGCCTCTGCTCCAAGGAGATGAACTACAGTAACAAGGGCTCACGTGCCCTCTCATCACACTCCCAGACACTGTTCACTGTGATGACCACAGCCAGTGTACTTCCGGTCCCAACAGGGCCCTGAAGTATTGATAGAGAGGGTTAAGGTGCCTGTATCTTCATTTCAGCGGGTTGCTAATGCAGAGGTGTGTATAGATCACAGCTATTACTTTACTCTTCATTCTAATTTAAATAATTGAACTGGATTGAATGCATATTATTTGCAAATAGAAGATAGGCCACAATTCTAACAGCTTTACAGTAACAGTGGAAGTTAATACAGTAACGGGGTTCAATGAAAACTAATCACTTTATTTGTACAGGCGATGGTTATCGCTACTCTTGCTATCTTTGTTTTTAAATGACAAACTTTTGAAAATGAGACCTCGTTCAATGGATTTTGTCTACATAAAAGGTTAATAATAATAATAGATTGAAAAAAACTATCCAGCTGTTCAACCAGAGCTGAAATACTGATTAATAACTGAATAATAAATTCGTTTTTTGCTTAAAGTAAATGTCTTATCACTTAATTTTCTTCTCAGAGTACACCAGAATGCTACATTTTAAAGATCATATTTAAAATAAAATTATCCCTGCTGTGTCATTGAAAATATAATTATTAAATAATAGTGTATGTATAGGCAACTTGTATTGTTTAAAATAATGTCAGCAGGGACTGTTGGCCCTTGGGCATCTTCACATTATCAAATCTGGCCCTCTTTGAAAAAAGTTTGGACACCCCTGCTTTATGGGGTCTGTGGAGGGTCATGGTAGCTGATTGGTTTCGTTGAGCAATGCTTGAGTCCATGACACTGTCTTCAACAAATCATACAGCATTTTATAGAGCCTACAGATTACTGTGTTCCACATTATTTTTCATAAATTAACTACATTAGCAGCAAAACGTTTTTACAGTACAATTTAAAAACATTTATATATATTTACATTTATTTCAATACTTTAAGCACATTTTTCCATTATACGTATATTTGTAAGTCTTTTTAGAAAGAGGTACTATTTCGTCCACCACTGCGAATAACATCTGCATCTGTAAAAACAGTACAAGCAGTTGAACCAGAGTGACGTTTTTCGTGCCCACTTTTCTGACCACACATAGATTGTAGATCTTCTCCGTCTCGAGTTTGACGGATGTGGCGAGGTGTTGAAAGAGGAAGAAGAGCTTGTGCTGCTGCTATTGTCTGAAGAATGAAGGCAGCCGGACCACTGAAAACATATCGGAACTCTGTCATTTGAGTGAGTTAAAGCATCAGTCTATTAGTCTAATATTATCTTAAAATGTGTGTGTTTGAGTACTTATGCCTGTAATTCTTACTTGAACTAAAGTAATAGCCTATATACTTTTACTTGTGATGGAGTATTTTCATAGTCTGGTACTTATGCTTTTACGAAGTAAAAATATTGGAGTATTTGTATTTTCACAGAGTTATGTTACTACTAATACTACTTATGATTACTTTTGATACCATATATATATATAGGTATATTTTGCTGCTAATACTTCTTTACTTTTACTTGGGTAACATTTTGAATTCCAGACTTTTATTGTAATTGAGTATTTTATTATTTCTTAGTTGTTTATTTATACTTTGGGTTAATAATCTAAATCTGCAAAGTAACTTAAGTTATCAAATAAATGTAGCTGAGTAAGCAGTACACTCTTTCCATCTGAAATATAGTAGAAGTATGATTTACAGAGGAGCAGTAGAGAGCATCCTGACAGGAAACATCACAAACTGACCCAGGACAGGCGGACTCTGCATCGGGTTATTAGAACCGCCCCAGAGCATCATTGGTACCCGTCTACCGAACGTCTGGGATTAATCGGTGAGCTGAGGTGCCTGCACAGAGCCCAAAAGATGCTAAAAGACAACACACCTATCGTATCAAAGTTCACCAAAGTTCTGTGAACTTCGCCCATGAGAGTGAATCAACTGACTTCACTGCAAAATGTCAACGTTTTAACACTGGTGTGACGCTGCCTTTATATTTGGTTTTACTTCATTTGAGATCAATCTGTGTAGATTTGTTGCAACACTTACTAACACCTATTAGCGTGTGTCATGAGTCTTAATAAAATCTTTGGCTTTGACACCACCAACCTAACTGCATTCAAGTTGTGGGATAAGCAGGGTTGGCAGAAGTATTCAGATCCTTGACTGAAGTAAAGGGATAAGATAAGATAAGATAATCCTTTATTAGTCCCGCAGTGGGGAAATTCACAGGGTCACAGCAGCAAAGTGGACAGTGCACACAAGATACAGAGGGAAAAAAACAAGAGCAACAAGTAATATAAATAAGAAATAAGTAAGTAATAAGTAATAAACAGTAAGAATAACAACTAAGTAAAAAAGTACAACATCCACAGTAACTAAGTATAACTAAAGAACTAAAATACTAAAATATTATATATACAGACAGGGTAATTTTTGTGGTATTAATACCACACTGTGAAAGTACTGCATTCTGCATTCATACTGCAAAGTCCTGCATTCAAAACTTTAACGTTATTTAAGTACAATCATTTAAGTATCCACTACATCCATTATCCATAACTGCTTATCGGGTTATATGATGTCTCTTGATGAATAATACTGCTGCATTCATGTTTAAGGTTTATATACTGTTGGCTGGTTTGATCTACAGTAATGCATCATATTACATGAGATCATCATATGTTTGTGACATCGCTGTCCTGTAAGAAGTCAACTTTTCATGAGCTCAGAAAAAAAACAGAACTGTTTTCTTTTAATGTTTTCCGTTTATTTAGCAGAGAATATTATGTTAAATTTAGCACATAAAGAAACACTTCATCCTTCAGTTTATTATCTGGAGATACATCGTTTTCACTGGACAGGAAGGAGATGAGAAACTGTACAATGAAAAGTAACCAAAGCGGTCAGACAAATGTAGTGGAGTAAAAAGTACAATATTTACCTCTAACATGTAGTGGAGTGTGAAGTGCAAAGTTGCATAAAATGGAAACACAAGCAAAGTACAAGTACGTTGAACTTGTACTTACTTTCCACTACTGATGCTTCTTAAAGGGCAGTGCACTAACTGCACTGTATAAGTCTCGTACACAAAGGAGGCAAACCAGGTTTCAGTTTTGTTTTGGACAACCACATCCTGTGGACCGCTCGGCCTTGTTAACAGGAAAACAGCAGCCACTTCAACCATGACAGAGAATAACTGTTGATAGTTGACCTGTAGACGGCAGTTAAAGTCAGTCTAATTTGAGCTCCCATCATAGGTTTTTTATTTCTTTTTATTTATTTCTGCTTCTGTGTCTTTTAGGCATGATCGGAAACTTCAGCGCGCTGGCGGCAGCCCTGACTGTTGTGTCAGTCATGTGGTTAAGTCTGCTGTCTGTTCTCTGCCTGCGATGCAAGAAAAAATCCAGTAAGTTCATTTATACCTCAGAGGCCGGACCAGTGTGATAGTGTGTGACATGTGCATGCTGCAGGCAGAACTACTCGATCTCAGTCAAGTGTGAGCTGTTTAACTTTATTTACAGGCTACATTTGTGGGGAAGCAACTTTTCAATCTGGGCTCAAGTTAGTATATGTCCTCTGTATTATCATCATCATGTCTACACCTTAAACGGAGCAAGCAAGCAGAGATGCTCGACAGAGTTTTTTACCAGCGGTGGAATGAAACTAAGTATCTTTACTCAAGTATTGTGTTTAAAGTGACAATCGCAAAGATTTTCATGTAAATAAATGTCTGTTAAGTCCCCATCTATCGCCAAAGGAGGTAACACAATGGTGAATGAGCCAACGGGCCAACTGATGAACGTATTGCTGTATTTAAATATTTGCTATATTACGAACTGGGCGTCAGTGGCGACTTTCCTTGAAAAGATACCATGTTAGCATGTTATTTCGGACACGGCCCAAGACTCCAGACAGCTAAACTCTGAGCAAATTTCCATTGTTTTTACTCAAATAGAAATTCTAAATCAACCTGTTATACTATTATATATTATATCCTCAGATTATTATGACTCATGCATTAATGTTAAAGCAGGATTTTACTGTTGTAGTTGGTGGAAGAGGAGCTCGTTTATAACTATTTATGATTATTTTCATTATGGATTAATTAGCTGATTATTTTCTCCATTAATCGATTGATTGTTTGGTTTGTAAAAATAGTGAAAAATGACACCTTCACATTGTTTGTTTTGTCCAACAAACAGTTCAAAGCTCAACATCACCACTAATACATTACAATTATTAACATTATTAAATGAAAAGCAAATTTCGTGTTTGTGAAGCAGAAACCGTGAAATGTTTACATGAAAAAAGTTGATTGTCTTTCTGTCAATTGGTTAATTGATTCATCGACTAATCGTTTCAGCTGTACTTGTAGAAACTGTTGGGTAGTTTAATTAATAACAAAACATATTTTATAAACTTTTAATATGTTTTGTGTGCAAATATATTTGTAAAGTAACAAAATGTGTCAGATAAACATAGTGGAGCAAAATTAGAAAAGTATAGCACAAGAACCTCAAATTTGTACAGTACAAAGTACAGTACTTGAGTAAATGTACTTCAGTATAGTACTTGAGTAAATGTACTTAAGTTATATTTCTCCACTGGCTTCAACTGTACGTCATCATTTATTCGTTAAGTCTGTTCCTGTTGCACTTTTACCAACTTTTCCACCTCAGCAAAGAGGAAACGCTGTTTGTCCGCTATTTCATTCCAAGCATTTTTATTGAGGTTTCTTATTTATATGCAAATTGAAACACATAAGAACAGACCGATGGAAACACACTTAAAGCCGATGCTCTGATAAGCTACAGAGGCCCTGAGGCGCTTCAAATGGAACGCCACAAACATTTTCCAGTTTCTAAAATGAGCTCTTACTAACCTGTATAAATCATTCAGTCCTGTTAGTTTACACACTGCACACACAACTGTCTTCATAGGCAGATTTGATCAAAGTGTTGAAAAATACTGTGGGTTAGAAGTATCACACGCTACCATTTCATCTGCTTTGTATTTCTTGCAGAGACCATACACGAGGAGCATCAAATATACAACCCGCAGATATTGTGAGTATTTGCTTCACATTCTCGAGTCGTTAAGGGAAATTATTACCTGTCTGTTGTAAACATTCATCTCAATTAAGACTGAAATTAAGATGCTTCTTACTGATGATATATATGATTGACACCATATGGACTTAAGAAAAGGTTTTCATCTCCCAGTTATGGAAAATGTATTGAGTTTATAGAACATATGGAATGTTATACAGGTAACACAGGTGATTTTTTTCTCTTAATTTAATACATCCATGTTAAACTATATCCCGACAGTCAACGTGGGGGAAGTTTGTTTGCTGTGACGCAATCAAAAACAGGCAAGTGAGGATTCATTTCTATTCATTATTCACATGAAATGTTACAGTACGTGTGTTTAAGTACAACTTTGAGATACTCCTGCTTAACTTAATTATTATTAGAGACATATTGTACTTTTTCCTGCACTACATTTGTCTGACAGCTTAAGTTACTTTTCTGAACTACTTCCAGAACTGTATTGAACTAAACTTTGACGTTTTCTTTTTCAGTCACCAGAGCCAATCAGATCACTTCAACCACAGTGTATGTATACTGACACACATCAGCTAATCTTGCAGCCACTTGTGGGAGCAGTTCAACATTTTATACGGGAATACGCTTATGCTTTCTGTCCAAGCGTGCGATGAGAAGATTGATATGAATCACATGTCTGTACATTCGGTACAGAGCTGGAGAGACGTGGCTAGCCTAGCTTAGCATAACGCCTGGGAACAGGGGGAAATAGCTAGCCTGGCTCTGTTCAAAGTAAAAAAAAGAAAACACCTAGAAACACTTCAAAAATATAACTAATTAACTCGTTTTATCTCTTTTGTTTTGATCTGTACACACATAAAAACTGTAAAGAGAGCACTTTGTGATTTTAGCAAGAGAACTCTTCTCTGTGGGGAGATTCATAATATGACATATAATCCAAAAATAAACTTTGTCTTGACATAAAACTTCTAATGTATTTGTTTTTCAGTGAAACACAAGAGGAATTTGAGGACTTTTCAACAGGTAAGATCCTCATGTTCATTCTCATGTCAAAGATCTCAACACTTTAATCTGCAAGAGGTGTAAATTGAATGACTTTGTGCTCCAGCTGTAATGGATGAACAGTCAGACTATCAAAATATCTCAAATGGTAAATACACACACACACACACACACACACACACAATAAATACAGGTATCTTTAAGTGTTAGTAATTTTTCACACATGTGTCATTACTGTGCTGCAGCCGAGGAACACACATATGTGTAAGTTTTGAAGCTATTTTTTTCTATATTTGGACATATTATATCCAAAAATATGTTTTTAATATATATTAAAAAAACACGTCATATTTGTGTATCGTCTTATAGAGCTCCACTCGCAATCTCAGTGTATGAAAATGAACAGAGCGCAAGAATAACTGGTGAGCATCTGCACTTTACCCTTTAAACTAGATTAAATAATATGTGAAATGCATTGACGTACTTTTAAAAGACTTGAAAATATGTTTATAACTAATTATTCTTTGGTTTAACATTCATTATATGCCCTTTCTTATGCTTTTATAGATGCTGATCAGACTCCAGGTGTCTATGCTAACATCCACACTTCATTATCAAGTAAAGATGGTTAGTTCAATCCTTCCATCAAAACACTGACGTCAAAAAAATCTAAAAATATCAAAATAATCAGACGCTAAAGTTCCGACTCATTCAAACTGCTGTTTCACCAAACAGACGAGGACGACTACGAGAACTCAGAGTTTCTGGACCAAGTTGTGCAGGAGCAAAAAGACAGTGAGTGCCATAAATAATATTTATTCATTAAACTGCGGTATATTCTATGGTTTTGTGTTTATCTGTAATTGGCACCAAAATACTCTACCCAAGCAGAAGAGTGTACCTGAGCAGAAGTGAACCTATAGACTGAATCAGCACAAGCAGAGCTACATCTTTAGTTCAATACAATTAATCTGCAACTATTTTAAAACTAATTATTAATGTTTTCAGTCATCGTTAACCCTAAAAAAGTTGCTTTGATTTACTTGGAGGACAAACATGTCTGCATAAAAAGAACAAAGAACGGCACAACAATTGAATTATTTTCTCTATACTAAGTGTTGTGGGTCTTTTCTTTTCGCAGACCGATTGTGTCAATTATTAGCATCAACATTGTTTCGGAGCATTGGATCAAACACTGTCGTGCCCAATAATACAGCAGCAATGCCCCTAGTGGAGAAACAGTGGGAACACAGCATGTATGTATTGCCCCATAGGGCAAACATGAGAAAATGGGTAATTTGTAAAAAAGTTAAAACTACTGAAACATAAACTGAAAGTCTGATATGATAATAGAATGCATGATTTTATGCTGTAGTGGCCGTTGGATCAGATATTGTGGTTTCAGTCGGTACATTTTGTCCTGACGGAGCCGAGTGTCTGTAGTTCGGCTACACAGTTTATCATAGACTTACTTTAGGAGAAAAAATAAAAAACCTCACACCATAAGAATCAATACAACCAAAACAATCAAAGAATGGAAAAGCCAAATATGTCTTTTCTGCGTTCCTGTTTTTTGTTTGTTTGCATGTGTGTCTTTATTAGGGGTGTAAATTCTCGTTTCGGTTCAATACGACACAGTAGGGCCACGGTTCGGTACGGCACGGTTCAATACAGCAAAAAAAGCAGAAATGCCATCATAAAGTCTGTTCTTAGTTTACTTTGAACAATGATGGATTAATTTGTGTACAGGAAGCTGCAGCAACTCCTGCTTTGTCTTGAACACGTGGGCTGCTGTTGTGCTTCTGTGAAAGAAAGGTCACACTCTCTCTGATCTTTGGAGGAAGCGAGAGATCCGCCGCACTGCTGATGCTTTCTGAGGACGCTAGATTAATGACATCGGCCTATTTGTGTCGTTACAGTCAGCTAGCTTTATGTAGCCCGTGACTTCCGGCCGTCTGTTGTCGGACATTTTATTCTCTGTTTTAAATGGGCTCGTGAATGAGTAGTGTCATGGGGCTCAATAGCATTAAGCATGTCAGTACAGCCTGGTTTTCCACTCCAGAGTAGGGTCTCATATCCGCGGCTATACATATACCTTTAGCCCTGTTTGAATCAGTAGGGAGTAGCTACCTAAACGCTGCGGTCAGGCAGGTGTCAGTTGACTGTTACCTTGTTGAACGCAGTGGCTCCACAGAGAGAAATTTCCCACAATTCAAGCTTCTGCATTTTCCAATTGCAATAGTATTATTCAAACGCATTGTTCGGTTCGTAAAGCGTACCGAACCGTGAAGCCTCGTACCGAACGTTTCAATACGAATACGTGTATTGTTACACCCCTAGTATTTATGTATTATTGGTTGGAGCTGGTTGGTACTAGCTTACATTATAGCAAAAATCATAATTTTGTTTTACAGGAAGACTAAATGATTGAAATATTATTGAAAATAAAATAGTTTTTTGTAATTAGTTATGACAGATGTGCCGGATTATGTGAATGAAGACGGCACCTGATGTGGACGCCGCCAGAAAACATCGGCCTGCACTCTGAACTTTCTGTCAAACTGAAGCTGCACTGAAGCTGTTTTTTCATTTGCTAATGATGATGTGAATAAAACGATGTGAATAAAGTGATGATGTGAATAAAGTGCTCATGTACCTCGATTGCATGTTCAAACTGAGGCTTTAGTTTTGTGGTGATAAATCCAATTCAAACATACGGAACACAACAAAAGCATGAAAGAGATGGTTCCTCGTTGGTATTCTTCAATGTTTTGGTACTTCTGGTGTTGAAGAATATGATGAGAACTTTATTAAGTGACATTTAGGAAGAGACTATTCATTTTTAAAATCACGTTACTTGTGACTGAAACAGATTCAAGAAAGCTGCAGAGGTCTTTTAAGCTGGTTCAAAGCAGATCTTAACAGGAAAGTTTATTAAAGCCTATTATATGCCTTGGATTTAAACAATGACTTTTTCATTTGTATTTATCAGTGGTGTAAATATAGATTTGGTATTGATTTTGTTTGTTTATAATACATTTTCCTAATTTCTTTTTTGCACCAGTTGACCTCGCTCTTTCTATAAACCTATACATTATAAATATATATTTGTTGTTTCTACTGGAGATATGAAGGATTTCTCATTAAAAGTCACACATGCAGGATAACTAATAGATTTATCGTCTGATCCGTTTCAGCTGTACTTGTACATTTCCATGTTTTGTGTGCAAAAATCATAATTTTTAGAAGTATCAAAGCTTTCAGATAAATGTAGTGAAGTAAAAAGTACATATATACTTCTGAGATGTAAAGGAGTAGAAAGTAAGTACATTCCTCTAATTTGTGCTTCAGAAAATGTACTTACATTCCCCCACTGTTTTCTGAGTTGATGCGTCTTTATAATAACCTGTTATGAGACCATTGTGTCGTGAGTTACTCTCTGATTACTACAGATCGTTCAAATAAAAAGGACACAGTGACAGACGTTTTTTCACACAGAGACAGATTTATTATTCTGAACAGATCAGCAGACATCTCGGCTCCGTCTGAAGCTGCTCAGAAACCAACAACAAGGTTTTAAAGACAGAACTTCTACGTACATCACATGAACTGTGGTATCATATTTACTGTGGGCGTTGCAGGGATGTTTCCAAGTGGGTGGTTATGCAAAAGTGACGCAGCAACACACAAACACACACAAGAGCCAGTGCTTGAGTATCTCGGGACTGAGCGGCCGGACTAAACTTAGATTCAAGCGACGGTAACAACGCATCAGCCGTTTGAAAACTTCCACTTTAACAAGCCGTTTGATCTAATGAATGATCTATTTCCTCAGAATGTTACAGACAGCGTTGACAGATCTGAGGCAAAGGAAATTAACCTCTGGTTTTAAAGATGGAATAGAAAGATGAAATGGCTGTTAAAGCAGGTGTTTCATTTTTAAACGTTTCATGATTAAACAGGAGCAGACACCCACCTCTCTCCACGCACACATTCACGCAAACACCAGCGGGCTGATGGGAAGTCTAGGCGCTGCTCAGTGCGTCCACACCTGGCAGGACTTTACCTGAAAGAGAGACAGCAAACACTGTCAGTAACACCAAGCTTCAATGACAAACACTGGAATGATTTACTGATCATGTTGGTGTTTATTATTCTATTTGTGAATGATCATCCTGTTTCAGTCACTCACCCTCCAGCAGCTCCAGGCTGGCTCCGCCTCCTGTGCTAACATGGCTGACTTTGTCTTCTGTGTTCCACTTGGCGCAGCAGGTGGCGGTGTCGCCCCCGCCTGGACACAAACACAAATCACACGTTTCAAAGGTTTATTATAACATCTTAAAAACAAAAAGACCTCTACCTCAGAGCTCGGGGATCCTTGAGCTCGCAGACGGAGAACTTCTGAGTTATTTGCAGCCTTTAATTGTGCGTAAGAACTACATTTCCCCCTGAACTTTAACGACGCTGCAGAGATGGTGGGCCTGTGCACATCAATATCATAATCCATGTTTTGTCTTCTTTGAGTTTGTCCAACATAAACCAGCCCACGGGCACATTTCAGCTGGTAGACAACATGTGTGCTGCTGCAGTTTGTGAAGGATTTCATGGAGTATTTTGTTATCCGTACATGGACGTGTGAAGTATTTGGTGTCTGACGACTGAGAACATTGTGCACAGGAGACTCAGAGGTTGATTAGACAGTCAGGAGACTTCAGTGAACTTTTGTCTTTCTTACCGATGATTGTGATGCAGCCCGTTTTGGTCACCTCGACCACTTTGTCCATCATGTTTTTCGTCCCTTTGGCAAAGTTGTCCCACTCGAACACACCGACCGGGCCGTTCCAGACGATCTGCTTGGCCCTGCCCACGGCATCCCCGAAGGCCTTATAGCTCTCCGGTCCACAGTCCAAACCCTGCAGAGGAGATTATTACGGCAACAGAAATAAAAACAAATCTGTGACGTGGAAACAAGATCAGATAGATCTTCTCTTCTCACCATCCAGCCGGCGGGGATGCCAGCAGCGACGGTTGCGGTGCCGACGGTGGCTTTCTCGTCAAACTTGTCAGCGGTGACGAAGTCGACGGGCAGCGTGATCTTAACGCCGTTCTTCTTTGCTTTGGCCATCAGGTCCTTGACGATGCCGGCTCCCTCCTCATCGTACAGGGAGGTACCGATCTAAAGAGAGGGGGAGAGAGGGGTCAATTTATGAAAACGATATATATGCCAAAACAGAATGTTTGCGATGTTTCCCATTTTCTTTTGAATTGTAGAACTGATGCTGATAGAGAAAGTTCATTTCCCATTAAATTGAAAACCCTGAAATATCATATCTGGTGTTCAGATGATCAAAATCTATTTATGGTTGTTTCATTTTGATGTTTTTAAGTTTGTTTCAAAAGCTTTGAAAAGAAGGCATGATGGATTACATACTTAGTATTTGCTTTGGTTCCCCCAGCACTACACAGTGAAGGTGTTCTGTGAATTTAGTTCTAGATTTGACTGTCCAAAGTTCTTTTAAGTTATTACTAAAAAGTCCAAAAGTTTGTGTACATGAGAACTTTGTCTCTGCAACAACCTGACAAAGAGATAAAACAGGTATAATTTTACATAAAACTCTTAATTAGTGCAGCTTTTTTTCTCATTTATTTTAAGATTTAAAAAAAAAGCCTCACTTCACAGACACCGAGATCAAAGCGTCTTCCCAAATGTTTACAACAAGTCAAAATAAACCTTAACACAAATGTAAATTAAGCTGCACAAAAGAAGAAGAAAAAGAAAATCCACCTGCGTCCCGTCCAATCAGAATCTT
Organism: Pholis gunnellus; assembly: GCF_910591455.1. NCBI lineage: Eukaryota > Metazoa > Chordata > Actinopteri > Perciformes > Pholidae > Pholis > Pholis gunnellus. Next base: position 15,153,957 of record NC_136540.1, read on the forward strand.
CCTTTGACTAGTTGCTAGGTAAGAAACATGTCAGGGAGCTCTGCGATTGGTTGTCCCTTCAACATTCTAGAATTCAATTAAACTAACTAGTTCAATTAAACTAACTAATCCCATTTCAACTCTCAGAGGAAGCGTCGTCTTACAGACGGAATAAAAGCTGCTCACCACCAGGAGAGATAAGAGCGACTCTGTTTTGTTGGCGTCACGTTCATGACCAAAATATGACCTCGAAGAAAAAGTTATGAAAAGAAAAGCTTTTGTTTAAAAAAAAAAAAAAAAGAAAAGGTCAGTTCACCTAAATTACAAAAGACCATGTTTCCACACTCGTAGGTATCTAATCATGATTTAATGTGAGATATCAGTCTCTCCATCTCAAGACAATGGAGGGGAATGGACTTTAGATTGACTTTAACATAATCATTCTGTGTTGTAAAAATCACTGTAAACATATTTATTCGTTTACGTTTTGCCCACTAAAAGCATGCAGAATCAGCTATTGTACATTGTATATGTACAGAGGGCTACCACTGCATGTTGTATGGATGGGAGGCTGTACGTTGAGTTTGTGTGAAATAAAAAAGCATCGTTCCGTCCTCCTCACCTCCATGTTGTTGAGGACTTTGAGGAAGGTGAAGGCCATGCCGCCGCCGATGATCATCTCATCGACCTGATCCAGCATGTTGTTGATCAGCTGGATCTTATCTTTCACCTTCGCTCTGAGACACACAGAGAGAGAGAGAGAGAGAGAGAGAGAGAGAGAGAGGCGGCACACATCAGTAGAGATAAGAGACGCCTATATAGAGAGTAGTTAGACAGATATGTACATGCAGTACTGAAAAACTGACTGCATCAACAACTCATTGATGAAAACATCTTCGATCACACAGGCAGAACTACAACCTTTAAACACGCGTCTGTTGTTGGCTGATGATCAGTGTCCTCTGTTTGTGACCTGGGAGAAGGTGATTGGCTGAGCTGCTCCACGCTGAGACAGGTGCACTCTGAACTCCGGTTTAAAATGGACTCTGACATGAGGCCAAAAATGTGGCCACCAGCAGCTCGGTTAAACTGAGAGACTTTAACAGCGGCTTCACCACCAAAACACAGCACATGCAGAACCACCTGCAGCAGCACAGACACATCTGACCTCAGGAAGATGTGTGAGCTGGCAGCATTTTCTTGCTTTTAGCGTAATAAATTGTTTTCTTCTCGGTCTGCTTTGGTTACAACTAAAGATGTCAAGGTGAGGACATTTCCCCACCAGTTAACAAACACCGGTGCTCCCAAATGCACCGGGTATTTGTCACTAAATAAAGTTTAAATGCATTTCAGTTAGAAATGTTCAGCTGATCTGCAATCATTCATCAAACAAACTGAAACTATTCTTGAAATAACAAGTGGGGATGTTAACTAAAAATACTACACCGTGTATAACTCATCTCATATAAATAAAGTTTATTATCGTACCATTATCTCCGCCTAGTGTCTTGAAGAAAGCAGTTGTACCGTGACACCACAGATTACGTAACGAGCTTATCGTCGCTATTCCTGGACGGCCAGCTGGGTCTTTATGTGAAGACTTCATGTGAATCCATTGTTTATTAACGCAGGTCGGAGTACGGTCTGACGCCCACCAGCTCTTTGCAGCTTGACGAGTTGTTGAACTGAACTCACCCTCCGAGGATGGCCAGGAAGGGCCTCTGAGGCTTCTCCAGCGCCATGGCAAAGTAGTCCAGCTCCTTCTTCATCAGGAAGCCGGCCGCCTTCTGAGGCAGATTCACCCCCACCATGGAGCTGTGAGAGAGGAGGAAGAGGAGCAGGAGATATCACCATCACGTCACACGATCACACACGCCACTGCTTCCGTCCTCCATTGATCACCGTGCTGCTCACCTGTGGGCTCTGTGAGCCGTGCCGAAGGCGTCGTTGATGTAAACGTCTCCCAGTTTGGACAGAGACGCCCTGAAGGAGTCAATGTCCGCCTGAGAGGCCTTCGTCTGAGGGACGAAGAGAGAGACAGGGAATGGCTTTAATAGGTTTCTACTAACAGGTCTCTGCTTGTGCTTCACATGGGCTCAGTTACTTTTTATAACATGCTATACTATGACACAGAGACAACGTTAAAAACACTGACAGGGAACATTACTGCACATTGAGTACTAGAACTTTAAATACATTTTGCTTATAAAACTTGCATACTTTTACTTAATCACGGTTTTGAACGCAGGAGTTTTTACTTGTCGTGGAGTACTTCCAGTGTGGTATCATTACTTTTCTTCCTTCACTACTGACAACATTCATTCATTGAGTGAGTGAGAGAGTGAGAGAGTGATAGAGGGATCATTGTGGATCAGGTTCCTGCTGCTCTTTCACAGTTGAAGGGTGCGACCGTGTGACCGGAGGGCAGCAGAAAGGTCAGGAGAGCTCTTCAGTGTCGTTCAAATGTCACACAAGAGCCGCGCGCTTGATACCGATTCCTACAGTCCCAACTTCAGATTAACAAATGTACTGCTGAGCTTCTACTGTCTCCTAAAACGCTCCGTTAGAAAAGGCCACGCTGGTCTTTGTTGCACATGTAATTCAGAGTATTATCATGGAGGAGTTGGGACACACGTCTGCGATTCTTCTTGCAAGATTATTCCAGCCTCCGTCTGAGAAATGTTTGTTTGATGAACTGAAACTAAAGTCTGATGCTGTACAGTAGAAAACCAACCCACACGGGCCGCATACCAAGCAGGCCTATCAGGACAGGAAAAGCAACACGTCCTGCCGGGACCTTCAGGGTAAATGTCAGGAGGTCAGCACTGCTGATCCACCGCAGACCGATGAGTCCAGCACATCTCAGTGGACCACTAGAGCTCGTTCATTTTGTTCTGAAAACCCTGAGATGTTTTAATCTAAAACGTTCACTAAACCATATCATTTCCTGTATAATAAGAACTTAATAGTTTCCTCTATAGTGAGCAGTAAATTAAGATTTCAGACACTTAGAAATCACCTCATTAACAGATGCTGCATTATATTAAATTACACATTTCTTTCCAATTCAAATGCATTGTTAAGTAAACATGCACTGCAGTAGGTTGCAAATGGAAGGTTGTTGCTAACACGGTCAGTCTCTCTGCACCTCTCCTGACACTACCAGACGGTGACTCAGCCGTTTCATGCGGACACTCCAGCTGGAGTGACTCTGCGTTTCTCCTCCAGGTGAACCAGCAGAAAGCAGACAGCACCTAACAGCTCCAGCTCCATACATCTGAATCATAATCTTTCGATCCGAGACTGAAATAGGTTGTGATATTTACAGTATACCAGCGAGAGAACACCTGCTCCCTCGATGAGAAGAGGCAGGGCGTCGCCTCACCTTGTTGCCGGAGGCATCCTTGCCTTTTCCCTCCTCGGCGACGTGGAAGCGGAGGTTCTCCAGCAGGATGACGGATCCGGTGGGCGGGTTGGCGCAGGCAGCTTCCACCTCGGCACCCACACAGTCCTTCAGGAAAGTGACGTCTCTGCAGAGTCGGAGGAAACGTTTTTATTTTACCACAAGCTTCTGTTTCGTTTAGATTGTTTTACACAGCTCACTTAAGTTTCCCTTTCATCCTGATTTTTTTGTTTCGGTAAAAAAAGCCGTTAAATGTTACACTCATGCACAGAACAGTTTCTGCAACCAGGAACCAGAGGCTTTTATTGTGAAGAGGCCACAGTAAATATTTGTTGCAGAGGTTAGCATTCGACTGGTGATTACAAAGCAAGAAAACAGTGGATTACTTTAATAAATAACTTTATCAGAATGAATTTATACCTGCTGTAAGAGATAAGTCAGTCCATCACTAACCTCCCCAGCAGGGTTTTGAGCTCGGCGGCGACCGGCTCCAGGGAGTATTTCTCAGGCACACGGTTTCCGTCAGGACGTCCCAGATGGCTCATCAACACCACGGATTTGGCCCCGTTGTCCAGACAGTGTTGGATGGTGGGAACAGCTGCCTTAATCCTAAAGATCAACACAACACACTCATTCAAACTCTTCTCTTTAAGAAACCGTGTGCTCTGCTTTAAAATAAATCTTTTTTAAATCCATTTATCTGATGGATTAAAGAACAAGATGTTCACGTAATTCTAGATTTTATGTTTTGTTTGTGAAAGGATAAAATAAGACCTTTTGGTTTTAGAACATGCTTCACAAATGAGATGGGCCTTTACCTCTGGTTGTTTGTGATATGCTTGTCCTTCATGGGAACGTTGAAGTCGACCCTGAAAGAGAAGAAAACTAGAATGAGATGTCCCACGCATTATGGACGTCTTTGTTATTTCCCATATTTCCTTTTTCTACGGCGTTCATGTGTGGTGCCATCATCAGAGTACAATGGGGCTTTTTAGACAAGAACTTTAAGTCAAAAACCGATGAAATATTCTGACCACTCCAAAACTGTGAGGTTCCTGTTCACGTCATATAAATTAACCCTTGTTTTGCCAACTTTATTTTACGTTGAAGAGCATTTCTTTTACGTATTTTTGTTCATTTCTGAGCGAGTGCATCCACCGCACACATCCATTTTGTCACCATACCCACCCCTTCATCTCGTACAGTACAAACAACTTGATTTGTTGCTGCATTGCATTCTGGTACCTGTATGACAACAACGACAGACAGTCCACACACACACACGCACACACGCACACACGCACACACGCACACACGCTTGCTTTGTTCTGACCACTGAGCTGGTTGCACACGTAGCCGTGCAGCGATACAAGCTGGCAGCTCATGAGAACATGCTGCATCCCTCGTACACCAGGCAGTTACATAACCACCACCTCCCTCCGTCTGTCTGTCTGTCTGTCTGTGGACCTGATGCACCGAGACACATGATCAGCCTGCACACACACACACACAATGCTATAATAACAGCAAGCCATTGTCTAAGCTTGAAACCCAACAGTCAGCAATTCAGCGGCTCAGCAGCTCTCGTGCCATCAAACAACTGCAGTAGTTTTCCGCTCCTTCATCGTGAGGGTGGATCTGAAGATCATTGAAGGTTTTGTTGAGTCGATTAAACGTGTACACCAGGGGTCCCCAAACTTTTTCCAGTGAGGGCCACATCACTGAACATATCGTTTGACCTAGGGCCCGATCATGGGAGGAGGGGGGGGGGGGGGGGGGGGGGGGGATGCTACTCGCGTGCCACTCGCAGGTGAGCGACCGTTGCATCGTGCACGCGGATCGGGGCGGAACACCGCCGTGCGCGATACAAGCTCCCGTCTCTTCTACTTCTTCTACTCTTCTACTACAGGGTGCGCGCATGACAGCTCTCATCTCGTTCGCCCCCTGGTGGTTGGCTGATTAAAATTCGATTAATTGTGCAGACTGAAAAAAAATCATAATGCGTCTCTGGTATTGTTCAGGGGGCCGGACCAAATGTGGAGGCGGGCCGCATCCGGCCCGCGGGCCGTAGTTTGGGGACCCCTGGTGTACACACTCAATTCACACTTGTCCGAATGAGAGCTGCAGAAATAAACTCAATGGGTGATTTCAACCTTGAAGGAACTGCAGTTAAAACTTAAGAACAATAAATTAAATTCCTAAATTCCTTCAGCTATTGGGTATGATGGCTCACAACAGTTTCTTTGGCTCCATTGATAGAGATTAAAAAGAGTATTTCTGGAAGTCAGTTCATGGCCTCTACTGCTGGATTGTGGCTTCTGAACAGATTTCTGTCAGACACTACCGGGTCTCTACAGCGACATCACGCCTTCCTTCCTTCATTTTAATTCTGGACCAGCAGCTCACACAGTGCCTCCCCGTCTGCAGCTACAAGTTCATTAAACACACACACGCACGCACGCACGCACGCAGGCACGCAGGCACGCTGAGGCCGGCCCTGGGTGTGGTATGAAGTAACGGGTTGCCTCGACACAGAGACTAACTCAACCTTCTACCACTGAGCAGTGCGAGCTGGAGGCTTGAACCTTGTCCTATGCTGCTGTTCATTGCACCACCGAGCTGAGCAAACCGACTTCGACCTCTGACATTCATCCACAGAGGCCATCGCAGTCGATAGAAATACATTACTTTACAGATTCTGATTGAGAATCATGATGCATTATTATAAGCTACTCAGCAGTATATAGAGTAATTTATATCAGCTGGAATGTAACTTTTAAAAAGGTACATTTACTTTACATTTTACGGTACTTTATACTTCGACTCTTCACTACATTTCAGAGGGAAATATTGTACTTTTTACCTCACTACATTTATTTGATAACTGGTTGCATTGCAGATTCATGCAAAAATACAAATCAATTACTCAAGTAGAGTGAAAGTACTTCAACACTGTTCATTATAAAAATACAGATCACAAAATGTACATGTTAATATCTAAAACAAAATACCTAATACTACGGAATTTCCTCAGATTATCAGTGCGTCACAAATACATTGAATGATTATTTGCATTACTGCAGTGATGTTACTCTGCTTTTACTTTGAAGGACTGCCTAGCTGCATGTCGGATGCATCCATTCAGCATCTTCTTACAGGCACGTACTGCAACATGGGGAAAAACAGCGAAAGTAACTACGTAAACTATCCGTTTAAGGTCACTATGGGAGCACCAAGCAGTTTGAGACCACTTGAATTATATGTTTGTGGAGCAGAACATGTCCAAAATATCAGATAGCGCTTTAGCTTTAGCTAATGTCTAGATATCCCATTTCCGCTCCGCTAACCGCGTCGGTTGGGCTAGCTAACCGCTCACCTCATAATGGCCCGCTTGCCTTTGACGTCCACCTTGTCCAGGGTGAGTTTGTTAGACAGAGACATGTTGCTTTTGTTGTTCTTTCTCTGCTACCTTCTTCTGTCGTGGGATCTCCTCCGCTTCCTTGTCGACCGGTTAGCTACCGAGTGACAGCAGTGACCTTAGTGCGGCGCGGATGAATAGCAGCAGGGCGGGGACCGGACACGCCCCCTCTGGCTTCTGATTGGTTAACAGCGGGAAGACAGCGAGGCTTTCGATTGGATGTCGTTGCTGTCTGTTATCTGACGTAGGATAGCGCCCCCCTGATGACGCTACCAGCTCACATCATTGATATCACATTAAAAACACTAAACACCACTAAAGGTACATTTACTCAACTACTGTACTTCCGTAAATTGTTGAGAAGTGGCGGTAGAAGTACTCATATCTTTTAATAGCAAAAAATAGTAATGCCACAGCGTAAAAATACCGTTAAAAGTATTGCATTCAAAGTTGTATTCAAGTAAAACTACAATAGTATTGGCATCAGTATATACTTAAAAGACTAAAAGTAAAAGTACTCATTATGCAGAATGGCCATAATTAAATTACTTTATGTCCTGGTGGGTACCTGTGTCTATATTATTACATTATCCTTCATTTGTATTAATCTGAATCAGCTAATTATAACAGCTAATTATAACCTAAATAACCTAAATCATCAATTAAATGTATCTCAGTAAAAAGTACAATATTTACATTCAAAATGTAGTGGAGTAGAAGTATAAAGTAGCAGAAAACGTAAATACTCCAGTGGAAAGTAACTCTAAATTATATTTAAGTACAATACTTGGGATGTACATTTACTTAAGTACTGTATTAAAATACAATTCTGATGTATATTTACATTGTTATTTCTATTTTCTCCACTACATTTCAGAGGGAAATGTACTTTTTACTTCACATATGACTTTAACAAAAAATAATTATATGAGGCAATACTACACTAATAATCTACCCAGCAGTATACAAAGTATATAAAATTGGCTTCGTGTTGACAAACACTCTTACATGTACTATTTAGTAGTAAAATAATATCTTCTACAAAATATAACACTGTGAGAGAGGAGTACATGTTAATATCTGCATAATGAGTACTTTTACTTTTTATAACATAGGTACATTTTGCTAATACTTTTTAAAAAATTAAGTAAAATTCTGAATGCAGGGCTTTTATTTATATATCATGACTTCAAACAACATTTCAACTGAAGCAGAAACCTTAAAGAGCTTAGGGTTACAGCTGTGATAGATAAGGTAGCTACTGTGTGCAGATAATTCATAAAGCTAAAAAAAAAGAAAAGAAACCATGTTGAGTAGAATCACTCTTAATTTATTTGGACAAAGGAACTTGTTGGAACAAACACAGGCATTCATTGTTATTCATCTGTACAACCAGAAGGTGTATAAGGTGGGACGCAGGTCTATCATGGCAGATCTTCACTCCTCGGGCTCTCTCCATGGTTTGGGCGTGACCTTCCCAATAGGTGACATATTCCAGGTGATGCCAGTCTGAGTCAGCACCTGCCCAAACACAGAAAACTAGTTATTCAAGGGCAATGGCACACTGTTTTTGGACTCTTTAGGACCTTGTTATTGCAAAGAAATTCAACTCCAAATCCAAGTTCACACTCAAGTTAAGACAGAGACTAAGAAACAGTATCTAAGTGTGTAGCATTAATTTGCCCTGACTTGGGACATGTTTAACCTGCACTTGTGATGCTTTATCCACCACTTTGTGAGCACGCTGCATTTTTCAGCTCATGCATATGAATGAATGTGACCCGACAGGACAGCACAACTTACGTATGCCCACACGGCCGTGCAGAAGACCATTCCACCGACCATCACGCCGTTGCCGTACTTGACGTGAAAGTCCGGTGGAGCGGTGGATCCGTGCCTCACCTGCCTTGCGGCTTGACCTGGAAGGCAACAAAACACAGTGCCGTTTATACTGCTAACTTTTACATTTTGCAGAGAGTAATTAACTAAGGCTTCAATGAATACATATCTATAATTTAATATAAATACACATGTAAAACAGGCACAATTCAGGGTAGTATGATAGAAACTAATATGAGTCATTATCTGTATGTCTTTCAGTTCACAGCTCCTCCTGCACATCACATCAATCAAGGGCAATAACAATATGGTTTTACTTTGTAAAATACAGTTTTCAATACACCACAGATGTTTGTTTTTTAAGCGATAACATCAGTATCACTACTAAAGAGATAATATAAAGATAAAGTTACAATAAGATACTCTAAATTGATGTATCATTATCATGTTTATACTTTCTTTTACTTACTGTACACGTTTATTTTTCATTTTGCTTTGTTTTAAATGTATTTTGGTTCATGCACAAATGGTAAATAGTTAGCCAAAAGATGAGGCTGTCCTTATTTGCCCTTCCTAAAATCAGACTAATTCATGGACCTCATAATATGACGTCATATAATAACGTTACTAAAGCACATGCATATTTCCATAACTGACGTTAACGTTCCTCAATAAGAAAAGAAACATTACAAGTAGGATATCTTATTATTATTATGCTAACTTATGGACTTTATAACAAAGGCTACTTCGTGTAATGTTAGTAGTTTAACTCAAAAATGAATATGCATAGTGTTTTAATCTCGGGTGATAATTCAGGGCAGACATTTAGAGAATAAATAATGTTTTTAACGAAGACATATTAGGACTTTAGCGAGAGTTGCTAACGTTAGCTTGGCTAGCAACGTTAGCACACTGACCTCGGTCGACCACCAAAGACAAGGCCGGCCTAACCTTTAGTGACCTGTTATTAAACTGCAGGCTGTCATAAATAAATACAGACGACATATATTCATAACAAACTAGTTTCCTTACCGGTGATGTTGACGGCAGCTTTGGCAAACCGGTACATGTTGTCTATCCTGGTGCTTTCAGATACCCTTGAAGAACGGAAGTGTGATTTGTGATATGGCCGCCGCACGTAGACACAACCGGAAATGACGACAGTCAGTGTGAGCATCCGCCGACCTAGCTACATTTTAGTGTGGAAACGGAAGTAAAATACATATTTTTTTTAGATATAGTCAGACAGAACAAACGAAATGATACATGAAGTAATTTCTAGTTGTCAGAGATACAACTTTCCTGAAATAGATTTAGGTAGTAAATATATAGCTAGTTGACTGACATGATGTACCATGTCAGGATGGCCGAGTGGTCTAAGGCGCCAGACTCAAGGACTAATATCCTTCCACTGATTTGGGACTTCTGGTCTCCGAATGGAGGCGTGGGTTCAAATCCCACTTCTGACAGTACCTTTTTGGAAAATACAAAAATGTAACGATAACACCTGTAAGATAATGTAAAACAATTGCCAATATGTGCATTGGACGGCTTAACTCTCTTAACCTTTACGATTCATTTTTTAAGGCACAAGCGCGATTTTGGAAGGCTCTGTTTCACCCTTTACATACAAGTAAGGAGATCCCGTTTTCCCCTTTGAGTAACATACGTCCCAGCATCTACAGCTGCAGCAGCATAAAACATGTATTAGCTGGAAGCTGCAGTTAGTGTTAATTCTCAGTGACATTAATGCTGCAGCTGAGACAGTCCCTGTGTTTTCATCAGTTCTCCACTAGGAGGAGGCAGAGGTCCCATGAAATAGTGTTACAAGAGAAACCAACACGGTCAGGTGTAAGAGCACCAATTCCTAGAAAGATCTTTTTCTCCTTTTCATCTGTGTTTAGTCGTGTTTCAGTGTGTAAATGAACCAAACGAGCTAAACTAACCTGTTGGTGCTGAAACAGTTGATGCAGAAGTTTGGACAAGAGTCAAATTAAGGTAAGGTGGGAATCAAACTGCCACATTTTGGAAGGGCCTCTGATCATGAAAACGTTTCCTGATGTAGCTCAGACAGATCTGATAATTCTCCATCTTTATACACAATCAAGATCTACGTATCATAGTCCATTTATGCATGTACATTAAGTAAGGTTAGTAACCTATACTCATAACATTACATACCCTTTGTTAAGACTCCTCTTCATCAATGAGCAGGCGAAGACCTATGTGGAAGTTTGGTCCAGAGAGTGGGTTTTGAAAAGCCAGATCCAGGAGAGGATATCACCGAGTTACAAACTTAATCACCCATCTACCTGATATGAGCTGCTGTCGTCATTCCACACAACAAAAACAGCGAGTCTTTCTTAATGCACCTTTAATGCACCGCTGCGCTTTCATTGATCAATGCAGGGAAATCCACTTTCTGCAGACTGATATGAGCCACAAAGAGCAGCAGTTCTGGAGCCGGCGATGTATTGATTTCTGGATTTGTAACTTCACTTTTGATTGATGCATCCAGGGAAGGCCTTTGTTTTTTTATTAGGAATTTCATTCATTGTGTTTTGATTCAAATATAGTGACCTATCTCATGGTGGAGTATGAAGTGGTTTTATTGGCTAGGTAATTAGCACTTTATCAAACTGGTATAGAGAAGTAAATCAAACAAACATGAAAGTGACAGTACATGGATTCAACCCTGCATGATGTACTAAGGACGGCTGTCGCGGTTCGATCCCCAGCTCCTCCAGTCTGCATGCCGTACTGTCCTTGGGCAAGATACTGAACCCGAAACTGATCCTGCATTGTGTGAGACAATGAGCATTAGATCAGATCCAGATGAGTTTGTTTGGCCATCAGTGGTTGAGTGTGTGTGTAAATGTGGTAAATGTTGGTATGTCGTGTAAAGCACTTCGAGTGGTCGGGAAATTATAGCTGCATCAATACAAGTTAATAGACTATTTACCATAACTGTGGAACCTTCTTCAAACAATAAGATCAGAGAACACTCATTTAAATGATTATGAATGAGAGTATACATGTTGAAATGCATCATATCGAGGTAAATGTGTGAAAATGTCTCTGACACTCAAATCATATTCAGAGTAGCATACTGTGATTTCTTCAGAGTCATATGTTTTATTTCTTCTTTTTTTTTTAAGGAATAACTGATTTAGCATTGTTGTCTTTATGGCAGGGATATTAAAATGACTTGACCTTCTTAACCTTCTTTTTGACAAACACAAATGAAACTACAAAAAGAAACAATTCCTTAATTCTTATTCTGATTGAACTTCTGCTTTAGCTTTTTAAGATGATCAACTTATGCTTCAGCTTTTTCGTCACGTAATCACACATACTGCACTATTACCACCATTCTATTGTCATTGTTGTTCTTTATGTTCATATATACAGTATATATATATATATATATATATATATATATATATATATACTTTTAGATATTTATTTATACTGTACATAGTAGTTCAATGTTTATGCTTACATCTGTTCTAATTTGTTGTCCTTGTTTTTTATTTTTATATTGTTTTGTTTATTTGTATAGTCTATCTATGTACGTTGAGTCAAATTACATGGCCAATAAAGCTGATATAAAGCTGATTTTGATTAAGATGAAAGAAATCCTTTAGCAAAACACAATGAATCAGAGTGAGCGGTCTGTCTGTTATCTTTTTATTTTATTTTGTATTATTAAACAGCAATTGTATAACAGAGTGAGAAGTCTGTTTTTCTTCCTCTTCTCTGACAACAGCTTCGGGGCGTGGACACGGAGGGAGGAGGAGACAGAGGTGAGGAGGGAGGAGGAGACAGAGGTGAGGAGGGAGGAGGAGATAGAGGTGAGGAGGGTTGTTACTGTACAGAGCTGTGCCAAAGCACTACCGGAGGGTTTGATTTGCACCTCCTTGGGAGGAGGTGGTGGACGGTGTGTTTAAAGGAGAATAAACTGAGATTGAAGCCGGAGTGGGAGGGTGAGGAGATGGGGGACCGGGAGCTCCGTCTGCTGCCGCTGCTGCCGCTGCTGCTGTAACCCCAGAAGACAGCATCAACGTGGGCGGATTCAAAAGGTCCGGACCCAAAGCGAGCATCAACATGGAGCTGGAGAATATCGTGGCCAACACGGTGCTACTGAAAGCACGGGAAGGTGAGGATGGAGATCGGAGTTTGACACCTTACCGGTCCAGACATGGGTTTTATAAACTGTTGTTGCACTTCCTCTAAGCCGGTGATCCTGTATTTTGATGATGCGGTTCAACACGAACAGGATATTCACGCGCAGTTCTCTCGAGTGGATACCACGACGCACCGAACTCCATATTAAATGTAGCAATTTAAAGTTTTCTGGCGCATCCGTGAACGTAGAATACGAGCTTCGGCCTGTGTGAAGACTGTGGCTAACTCTTTAGCAAACAATATCCATTTCGGGATGGAAATGGTTTCGTTAAATTAAATGTATTACGATTCCATCTCTTCCTTTATGGGTGACGTCGCGCGTCATAAACTGCCAATAACACTGTTGTAGTACGCTAACCACCTTCTACGCTCGCTTAAAGTAGACAGCAACAGGTAGTTTGATATTGATTTTAATTCGGCATACGGTAATAAACTGTGTCTCATTTCAGAGTGGCTCCTGGGGACTTGTAAAGCGTCTTGTTGTGTGTGCAGCGCACGGACAGATGCAATCAAAGGGCGCGTTAAATCGCCTGGTTCTTGAATAGAGTTTGGCGTGGCTCTCATTGAGGTCCGGGAGGGGTCGAAACTGTGAAAACGAGACTGCAGCGACACATCGGGTTTCCCTTGCTGATGTTGCAGCATCGTCCTGTCGTTTGCGAAACAGGATGTTGAGGCGAAAGCAGATGTGCTGCGCAGGGGTTTGTACTCTGGGCACATTATTGCTTTTGATGGTTTTTAGTGTTTTAGCTCTCGTGTTAAAATGACATTTATTTGATTATGGAATTTCTGTTTGGGAAACCTGTAGGCTGTAAATCACTGCAGGTTTGTGGGTCAGTTAAATGTCTGAAATGCACATGTACAATAACAAATATTACATCTTTCAAACCCTGATACAGTTTGTTGTACGGCTCCTGTTCATGATTACCATCTTGAGACAGTATACGCTTCAAACAGACATCTTCTTGCGAACAATGGACACATCATCAGAGTTCCATGTTCTTCCAAAGGTTGTGGCGACTTATTGCCAACATAATCCCGATGCCGTCTGCAGAGGGACATGAGAAGATTGATTGTCGTGATCCGTCACTTCGAGCTTATCGGCTCAATTTCAGTTTATCCGTTGTGCCTGTAGAGCCTCTGTGTTGGCACCCATCTGCCCAGCTGAAGTGCCCATGAGCAAAGCACCACCTCTTCTACACCTACTTCTCAGGAGCCGAGACGAGATGTTCTGTCATCATCGAGAACAAAAAGTTTTATATGATCATATTTGTTTTGCCTTATAGGCAAATTTGCAGACTGACTAGGCCTTGTTTAATAAAAGGTATAAAACGACACACCTGGTATTATGCAAAGATATAACTTGCACGGAAGTTAAACAACACGCAGGGCCATGCAAAACGTAGCACTACTACAGCGTAAAACTACTCTGTTACAAGTAAAAGTCCTGCATTCAAAGTCTTACAGAGTACAAAAGTATTAGCATCCAACTTTACTTAAAGTAACATAAGTCAAAGTCTTCATTATGCAGCGTGGCCCATTTATAGGATACAATATATTGCTGGGTTATAATTAGTGAGTGATACATTAGTGTGTTCATAACTTTATTGTTGGTAAAAGAGAGGCTAACTTTAATTAAGTAATGTACTGCTGGGCAGCCTAACCTGTGATAATGTATCATCTTTATTAGTTGATTTACATTTTGTAATACAATTCTAAATCTGCAAAGTAACTAGTAAAGTGGAAAATGGAAACACTCCAGTAAATGTAACCTTTCTTTATCCAGGATGAGCCCATTGAGATTTTGACACTCATTTACAAGGGGGTCCTGGCCAAGATGGCAGCGCGAAAGTGTCACAGAAAAACACAAATAAGAGACTTAAAAAGACAACACAGCAAAAAGTTAGGTACAACATAAAATCATAGAAACATATACATAAAAAGAACAAATTACATCAATCAAAGAATTGTCATTCAGTGTCAGGACAAGTACATTCAGTGCTCAAATGATCCTGTTTTTTGAACCTTGAAATTGACTTTATGTAGAATTCATTAAATTGGAGCACCCCTGCAGATAGTTTATATTCAACATAATATCTCAACTCCTGTTTTCTTTTTTAATTTATCTCCTGCGAGTCCGACAACCTAATGGAAATGCAATACTAAATCGCCGGAGCACTCCTTCAACTACAATTTGCTTATACTTCACATTACTGCTGGACATTTTCCAAACAAAGCTAATTTCAGTGATCCTTGGAAATGTGCCATCTTCTGAATATAATCCATCACAAGACAAAGACCTCTCTGCCTCTTCTTTGACAGATTTCTCTGCAAATCGTTAAAAAAGAAGCCATTACTTTTTGGATCTAAGGGCCTGACTCCCAAAAACGTAGCTACATATACCTCTCAGTTATTCGTGGAAGGAAGAAAAGGAAGTCTGCAAAAAGAAAAAATGGGCTTATACAATTGGAACAAAGGCGTTTTTTGGATGTTGTTAAAGTTTTAGGGTGGAGTTTTCCTTTAAAGCGTGCAACATTAGGCAACTTCCCATTCATGGCTGCAAATGGCAGGAAGAGAGGAAGCAGCACTTAAATGACCAGAAAGCATGCCGTGTGACACCAGTGTTGCTCACTAATGTGAAGGAAAGCACAGCGACTGAAGAGGCAACAGGTGTCAGTTTGTAGAATCCATCTTTCTGTTCTGTTCAGGAGTCTTTGTTTCAGACTTGACTTTTTGTGTCACTTCCTGTGTGCAGAGAAATGTTCATAACCCGACAGAGTTTCTTGTTTTGGTCGACAGAATGGTTTCCCTTTTTGATTTCCTCACTAAACGTCATAAAAACAGTCCCTCTATACTGTCCAGCATGCCCAAATCCAGATGAGAGGATGTGGATTTCGAGATAGTCGTGGTTAAAACAGGACTTACTAAATATGTTAATATAATATTTATTATAGAGTTTAAGGTCTCTATACTACACGTCATTTGAAGTGCTATTAGTGTATTATGTATACCACCATTTACAACACATTTCTACTTATTTTCTTTCTTCATTTGGGAACCTCTGAAATCAGGCACTTCATATGACCCCCACCTCTGAAACCAAACCGACACCCTTGAATGTTTTGTAGAAAAACACCAGCTTTAAGTTCACACAGTAAGTCAGGTACATTTAAGGGAATGGCAGGCAGAAAAAAAAAGTACTTAACTGCTCAGTACCTATAAATACCAACCGGTAAATCTATTAGTTTGTAATTTTCTCCTGACGTATTTCTTTTTCCCGTTTTGTTTCGATCATGTGGGACACAACGAGGCAGCTGTTAAATGAACGTTGATCTTTTCTTCTTGACTAATTCTGTTTGTCGGAGCAAATGTTTAACTGACTTTGTTGTGATTGATGCAGATTGCAGTGATTCTTGTTTCTAATCTGGTGTATGACTGTCTCCTATACTGTTCTGTAAGTTCATTTATTTTTGGGGGGAAAGTTTACAAGAGCTCAGGACAAGCAGCGGTGCTGATTAAAGACAAAAAAAAAGAATAAAGCAAGACATCCTGCACCTTATTTATAGGGCTGGGTATCGTTTGAGGTTTTTTTGATACTACTGCTGATACGACATCCGACTCACATTGAATGAGACTCTGCTATGAATGAATCCTTTCATTTGTCAGAGGAAGACACGCAGCTGTACGACAAACTGGCTGAAATACAAACTAAAGTGACAAAACTATCATTTCAATCAGGAATCTGATCAAGTAAACAAAATTATAAATGTTACCCGAAACTCTGCGCTAACTAATTGCTAAGAACGTCAATGGATCCATCCGTAGTGAACATCATAAGTTGCTGCCATTTCACTCTTTAACGTTCAACAATCAGCTGATGTGTCTTCTTATGCTTCAGGAAAGACAAATACTATTCATAGAACATTTAACTATCTCCTTACTGAGGACGGAGAAGGGAGACATGTGATGGATCCCAAAGACTGCGTTCAAACAGCAGACGGGACATTTACATGGTGCAGACTTTAGACCACTTATCCTGCGGGACCACATTTAAAGCTATCTTCAATGCTAAGTGGTTAAAGCCTGGTTTAAAAGTCGCCAGATGTAAATAGATTGCACCAAAAGTCAAGTTCTACTGTATATAGTCCCATTACAGTTGAGAGAAGGCAGACATCTCTACGGCCGATATCTACAAAACTAGACAACTCACACCAAAACTATCTAGATTGATAAAGAGCACTAGAGGTAAGAGGAAAATATGTATTATTGATGTTGGGGGGAACTGTCCCTTTAAGGTCTGCCCAACAACTTTCTAAATATGTTTCCATCTTTTTTTTTAAAAGTTGCCAAAGTGTTCTTGAAAGTCGCCAAATCCATAGAGAAAGTTGTCAACACTTGATTTCGTAACTGATGAACGTGCATTCAGAGCACAGGCTGAAGGCCAAAGCGCGGACTGCTACGTCCTGCAAAACTGTAAAAAATTAATCGTAAAGGTACAATTTTAATCAAAAGTCCAAAACATTTGATGGTTCTGGCTTCCACAATGTGAAATTTGGACATATGTACCAGCAACACATTACATAAACTGCATATCTTTGGGTTTTGGACTGTTGGTCACACTAAGAAAAGACATCACTTTGGGCTCTTGACAATTATAGTGTACATACACCATGTGCTTTAGTAACACAAGATGTAAACACAACTAGTTTGTCAGAAACGGTATCATGTTGGTTAAATGTCCGTCCTTTGAAACAACAGAAGTTCAGAAGTGACCGTTGACCTGCATCGTCTCAGAGCTTCGCCTCTCCCTGTGCCAGTGTGGGATGATTTCCTCCTCTATGACTCAAAGCTAATCGTGCCCATTCCAGTCTAATTATGTATGTTCATCATTTTGTGGAGAATCTGTGTTTCAGTGCCTTCCTGTCTCACTGACTGTTTGTCTTGATTTACATTTTCCACTAATGCACACGACGGACATCATTATCAATCAGCTCGGTGCCAATTCGGTGGCTGATGTTATCATCTGTTTCCCCGGGATACAAACTCAAACAATCTCGTTTGCATTGGAACTATGACACCTCATTATTTTAGTAGCCGCTGCCTCGCAGTATTTGAATAGCAAATCCTGAAGCATGGTTTTGAGTTTCTCTGAGTCAGAGCAAACAGGGAAGCTGCTGCTGTATTCACAACATCCCTCTGTTGTCAGTATATACCGTGACTATGTGTTTGAGCCCAGAAATGTCATCGCATAGCCAAACTTTAATTGTTAAAAACCGATGTCGTTTTTGGACGAGGTCTGAAGGACCCCCAGCAAGAGGTTGACGGAGAGCGAGGGCTTTTTATAACCCCACTTTTGTCTTCCACTGACCCTCTTTCCGTTTGATTTACTCCCTTAAAAAGTCTTAACGCTGACCAGCTGCTGAGACTCAGATGATGGAAGCTCTGTGTGGATAAAAATAGTGAAACAGGGAAGTTTTCAGACCCCTAAATCGGCGCCCACATCTCAGATTTGTTCAGTGGTTCAAGTAGAGTTTGTGCTGCGCTTATTGAAGGCGGTTTCCCTCGTTTAGGGAAACAATTGACCAATCACAGCTTACCACAGCTAACTACGGTTCAATGAAAAATAGTAAAAAAGGAGACACGCGTAGACGAGATGATTGTCAAAAATGTTGATTTATTCTTTTATTTTTTCTGTTTTGCGGCACATAATGTTTCAATGAGAAGAAAATCAGTTGGCAGGATCTTGAGATCTTAATCCAGACCAGTGAGAACATCTCTGTGGAGCGTGTCGCAGGCAGCGCCGGCTTTTGAAAGCAGCCGGAGAGCAACAACGCAGAGAGGACAGGAACTTCCTCTGTTTTTCTCTTTTCTGCTTTGTTCTGAATGCATGAGTGACGTTCGCTCTTTGTGCTTACTTCGCTGCAGTTTCTAAAGAAACCGTGCGTAGCTGCGCCCATCCAAACACACAGACATGTTCTAGCATACTTGTGTGAGGACATTTTGTTGACCTTTTCTTTGAATCTCCAAAGACGTCACCGTAAACCTCATATCAAGTCGTTACCCCAAAGCGAATGATTAACACTGTGGGGACCTGATTATCCCCAGATTGGATATAAGTCCTCACAATGTGACTGTGTGAACGGGTTGCAGTCCCCATATTGCAATCGTACGTACAGTACCAACCAGGTGGCAAGATGCACTTAATAAAGGAACTAAGACTAAAATGCAAGAAAGCGCTCCGGGTCACGCAGCCTTGCACACACTGGACAGCTGGTTTGTGATTATCCAGGGAGGTTATTGCAACAAAATGGCTTCTTTTATGAAGAGCTGACAAGTGTGGATGAAGACCCCAGGAACAGCGCCGGGCTTTGAAGCCAATTTTCGTAGTGGCCAAACCGTGAAAGGACAATTTCCTGGTTTCTCACGGGATGTCATTGGGCCAAAGAAGACTTTTTGGGCCGTAACCCATAGACCTAAAGTAGGAAAGAGACATCTGTAATTCTGCGGATATTTGTTTTTTAATTAATTTCCCAGTACAAACACATAAATATCCCCCATTTGTGCGAGCCGAGAGCCGAGCAGCTGGGAGGCGGTTTAAAGGAAACACCAGCGTGCGCGTTCGCTCTATGGGGCCCATTAGGAATCAGGAATCAGGTGTGTCAGGAATGCAGAAGATCCAGGTAATTTTACACCCGCTAGTTAAACTTTTTGGGCCTCAGGTGCCACTGAGCAACTTTCATAAGAATGAACAGGGCCCCAACTTCAACGCTGTATCCAGTTCTCTTTATACATCCATGGTGTGATGCTAGGAAATAAAACAAGTGGCGTATATTGATGCAGGAGCCAACACAGGGACATTTTTCACATCTTTTCAGAGTGCATCCTTCTTGGATTTGAGTATTAAACCAAACCTGTTTGTTTTACAGGAGGCGGCGGGAACAGAAAAGGAAAAAGCAAGAAATGGAAGCAGCTGCTGCAGTTTCCCCACATAAGTTTGTGCGAAGAGCTGCGACAAACCACAGGTAAGATAACGGCGTCTTTCCACATTCTCGCGAGGAAGTGCTCTTATCTCGTTTGACATGAAAGTCTTTGTGGTCTCTTGTGTGTCGAGTGAGTGTGACGTCTTTGAAACAGATCAAACCTGTTGTAGCCCTGGATACAACAGATCAAACCTGTTGTATCCAGGGTTGGTTGTTGTTCTGTCTTAACAGGCCAAGTAGAAATATCCAGACCTATATATTGTCACGGTGAAGAAACCCTCTGAAATCCTGCGACAGTCCCGCTAAATATTAAAATGTTTGGTGCCACTGTTTTTTGTTTGTATAAATTCAGATTTTCTGTATATGTTTGACACATGTTTTTTCAATCCTATATAGTGACTGTGTGTGTCATCCCTATTGGCTACATACAAAAAGAAGAGAGCAGTATCTAATTCACTAATGAAATCTGAGCTAGCGAAGATAGATTTTCCCTTCTTCTTCTTTGTATCGGGGGAAATCCCGTCAAGGCCTCCTGGCTGGGATATAAATGTATATGTTACTACTCCTATCATTTACTTTAAAGGCTCTATGTAAAGCCCTTTGTTATAGCTTGTCTTATACATTGGTTGTCATTATTTCACCCGGTTTAGCAGACAATGCTGCGTTTGTACTGGTGTCTCTGCATACGCAGCATGCATCTGTAAGTCTAAGAGCAATTCAGCACTAAAGGTCATGATTTGAGCTGTGGCTCAGTGGCCCTGAGGCTCAAAACACTTCAGAAAACAAATCAAGCCTACAACACACAGTGTACTTAACACTTATGTCAGATGAGCTGGCTATTTTTGGTTACACATTGGATACACAGATATTCTGAAACACGATCTAATCATACTGTAATATTTCAGTATTTATCCATGTATTACGTCGCACTGAGTTTATGTGATCGATGTTGATTTTTCATTTCCTCTCTGTAGCATCGGCGGCCTAATTATACTTTACAAAAATAGACATCCATTCATTCAGATGCTAGATATCCATTCTCTCAGCAGCAAACCTCAGGTTACTTATAAAAAAGGGGAATGGATGGTACACTCTGACACACTCGACTGGCTCTAGCTTCATAAACAGCGTGCAGACATTAAAGTGGTATCGACCCACTCAAGAAAACAAATAAACGTATTTAACAAAATGTCAAGCTATCCCTTTAAACAGATTACATATGGAAAATAAGGATGGCCTTCCTTACAGCAGCTTGGAAAGCAACAGCACCACCTATTCTGTCAAAAACTAAAAAAAACTTCCGTAGTTGAAAACAAGAAACTCTTAAATGAATGACCACTTACTAGCTTTTGTGATTACGTGAGGCAAAACCCACAGACAATGTGCAGATTCTACTTCATTCAGTTAACCCCTATACCTGCTAGGTAGCTAACTGCTAGCTGGCTACCACAAATACATATAATGTGTCACAGTGCCAGCCTTCCTGGTGGTGCAGGTCTTTTGTTTTTCTTGCTCAACTGTCTTGCACATGAAGTGCTAAAAAATATATTTACATCCTGCTTTTTGCTAGAAATAAATTACGAATCGTCCCCAAATTGGATTTTTATGTAAAAGCAGAATGAAGCAGAAAACCTGCTTACAAGTAGTAAAAAACATGTGCACCCCCGTCAGGATCTAACTAAGTTTTCTTTTAGGGCAATTTTTAGGAATATGACATGCCGACAAAGGCCCCATGACCGTAAACAGACTGGGAACATTGCGGTTAAATGGCACAACTCAGGAATCCCCCAAAACGATTTTAGTTAATATATTTAAGTTTTAAAGGTGCAATGTGTAAGATCTGGCCACATGCTCCAAGCAGTTAGTGGGCAGCTACTGCAGGGTTCATACAATCTAAACTTACAGTCCTCAGTAAGAGTAGTTTTCTCATTTCTGCCACTTTGGATTTAATCCAATAAAGGAACGATCCAAACATACACGGACCCCCATAAGCTGTACTTCTTATCTCAAGGGCAGACTGGACGCTAAGTAAACTCTTCACATTCTGTTGATAATGTTAGTTAGTTGAATGTTTCTTACATATATCTTACACATTGCACCTTTTAAATATATCCATCAATGTATTAGTACATTTTAAAGCCAGTTGGTGTTCCCATTGCTTTCAGTTGTAGGATTTATTGGGCTTCTTTTGTCATCAACTGATCAAAACGGATGACTGTTGTCTTTCGTAATCGTGAGGCTTCCTGTCCACTGTTGTAACTTCTGTTTTTTTTTTTGTCTTTTCACTTTTTCCTTTATGTTTTGCCTGAAGATATTGCCAGACTCCTCGGAATCATGAGAGAACACTGAGCTGATCAGATAAAACTAAACTTCAGGCTTACATTCTTCCAAAACGTTCATAGTAAGCAGGTCACTGATCCAGTTCATAAAAGTAAAGCGCATGAGAACTGTGAATGCTTGCAGCCTGCAGAAAAAAACCCCATAATGTTGCTCAAGTGGTACCACAGAGGAAACTGTGGCCTGTGCAGAGAGAGGAAGCAGACGGGTGTTTTTGCTCTTTCAACCAGCAGTATGCGTACTTTCATTTTAACAGAGTTATTGATACCAGACCAGACAGAAGAACTCAGATATACAGGCACAAGAGGATGGGACTGAAAGTGCAGGGACCAGACGAGAAGGACAGGAAAAAAGTTTATTGTGATTTGTGATTTAAGTTATTTTATTTTCTTGAATTTAGAAAACAAGATTGTAAAATTAAGGACTTTGAGGGGGCAGGGGATGATGTACACAGACCACCGTTTATACCATCTACGCCTATTCTGCACTGTTTTATGTTATCAAGCATTTCATTTTAAGTCATTAAATACTGTGACATTTTTGGGGGTTGAGCAGCACAAAAGGAATTGTCCCACCCTCATGCCGTGTGCACAACTTTACACTTTATTTCGGTGGACTGTTTCTGCACTTAAGTTCATGTTCAACATGTAGCTTAGTTTTCGTGATGAATGAATCGTATTTATGTGATATTGAGCAAATGCCCCAGACAATGATACATTTAGGAGGGGATGGGTTGTAAGAAACAAGTCATGCTACAATAAATTGAGCTGAAACAATTAGTTAATTAATCTGCAACTATTTTGATAATCAATCAATTGTTTAAGCCATTTTTTAAGCAAAACTGCCAACAATATTTTACTTGGGGAAGCGGTGATCCTAACCGTTGAAGCTACATTATTTCACAAAGGAAATATTGATATTGATCAGTTTCATTGATATTGCACGAGTGAATTATCATTTTCTACTGAAGCAGTGTTGATTGTTAAGTGTGACGGCAGCAGGAAGGAAGGAGCTCCGGTTTCTCTCCTTCACACCACGAGTGTAGCAGCCTCTCACAGAAGAAGCTGTTTATAAAGCAGTGAAAGTGTAGTCGGATTCTCTAAGCACCACGGTTGACTCCTCACGAATTCTCCTTCACTTCTTTCCTTGCCCCCATTTTTTCATCGAGGTCAAGGACAAGTGGTTAGGAATAGACGTTAGGGTGATTGGGAACAGGTGAAGCTGATCAGGGGGGGGAAAGGTAAGCACACTAGCAGGAAACACACACACAAGGGCAGGAAGTGAAGTTATCTGAAACGAGAGGGAGAGGTGAATGACAAAATAAAACAGGAAACCCAAAAATGACGTGACTTGTGAAAACAAGGAAAACATAACTCAGGGAACTTGAGGAGGTGTTACATGCACGAGTCAAAAGACCACAGAAAACAATGTCCATTCTACTCCTATTCTATTGTACAACCTTTGATTAGTATCACCACGGCCAGGAAGTGAAAAAGAAGCTTCAGAGCGAGACAGAGGACAGAAAGCGTGAGAAATGTAAACCGTTTTGGAAAGCCAGTGAGGGATCATGTTCAGCAAATACTGCTGTTGGTTAAGGTGGCTGAGACGGTGCACCGCAATACATGTGATATAAGTGAGTGTCAGGATGTCTCTGAAAATCAAACAATCAAACAAGTCTTGTTGTAGTACCAAGAACTATAGCAAAAAGTCCCTTCTGTGACCCGGAGCGCTGAGAACAGTACTGATGATAACCTTGTGGACAACGGTACACAACAACTCTCTTGTTGTTAACACCTCATCCACATGCTTTAGTGTACTTCTGGTTTGGGTTGGTTTTGCCTGTAGACCACAAATAAAGTTACACTTTGAGAAATAATCACAATATAAATACCAAAACAGGTCAGAGAAATCGCTATTTAATATTTCTATATCTTTCAGCCCCGCGTGCGTGCGTGTGTGTGTGTGTGTGTGTGTGTGTGTGTGTGTGTTCTGATGAAAAGCAGGTCAACTATAGCGACATGTGATGTCGGTGTGGTGTGAAATATTACCATTAGCGTCCATTGACGGTGTGGTTTTGTATGGAGGCACTGTCACTGCACACTGCCCGTTAGTAGGATACATCCATACATGGCATCCAGGCGGTGCAGAGTAAACACACAGGCCACATTGTTAGGTAGACATCAGTTTAAGAAGAAGAAGAAGAAGCATTGAGGCCCAACTGATGGCAACCTGTGATAACACATATACTACCTTGAGGTGCAGTGTGGCGACAGCCAGGCGGCCGGAGATCAAGACTAGGAGCCACAAGCATGAATCTATGTACAGTAGGTGTTTGTTTGGGTTTTTCCGATTGGTCCCATTAAGTAAGTGCACTTTTACTCTGCAGGAGCTTATCTAGCAACAAAAGAAGAAAGACATTCTTCTTCTTTCATTTTAAACCTGGCCATATTTATTTTTCATATCCTGGTGCCTAAAAGCAGATGTGGACTGTACTTAATAATGATTTTGAGGTTTTCATACTTGGATGGTTTAAGATGGAATTTGAATTAGACATTCATGCTCCCCAGAGGATGTATGACATAAATCCTTCAGTTTCACTTCCCTCAATGGTTTAGTTTATGCCGAAATACGTGGAAAGCTAATAAGATTCCCATAACCTCATCTGTCCTTTGTGTTTTGTGCTAGTAAATAAATGTTAGAAAAGGGCAATTTCTGCATAATGAGCATAGCTAAAATGTTTGTGCTGGCGCATCATGCACATTGTTGAATCTGACATAAAAAAAGCACATTTTTTTACTCACATTTTGCAGCATTGCGAGAACATAAAATGATCGTAAACATGTAAACATGTGAGGGGCTTTATGAAGTTGTCTCACAGGCCGGATGTGGCCCCTGACCCTGGGACCCCTGGGTTAAGGTTTATGAGGTCTGAGCTTCCAGACTGCTGCCACATGTGTTCGGCATCATTCAGGCTGTGAGAAAGGACCGGAATCATTTTGCACTATCCTCATTCCCACTATACATCAAAGTCTCTGTAGGTATATATGTATAGAAGTAGTTGTATATATTGTTTTATGTTATTTCATTTTATCTTATTCTAATTGAAATATTTGTAGATACGTTGTTTGTGTGGCGCGTGAAGGGGCTACAACTTACATGAACACTGTGCTACCCTGTGTTGTAAAATGACAAATAAGTTTACCTCGTAACCTTATTAGGACTTGTAATGTTATTAGCATTTAAACCAAGTTACATAGCCAACTTACAAAATAGTCTAAAAAAAGAAAGAAATCTTTTGAGGATGAGAGCAAGCAAGATGAACAAACTTAATTTGATTAAACTGTTTAAATGCAGATACGTCTACTCTTCAGACAGGTGTCTATTTGTGGAGTCTTCATTCTCCGTGTCCGCCTCTGCACGTCTCGTTTCCAACATGTATTCAAATATCACACAGTCATGCAACAGCAAAAACAGAAAAAACTGCACTATAACTCTGTGTTGTTACGTCAGCGTGTGCTGAAAGTTTTATTCCGTTGTCAGTAAACGTCACTGTAAAAAGAGACATTTACGCTTTGATTGTTATTTAATTACTGGGAGTCTTTGGTCAAACGTGGCAATGGCAGTTCCTGCTGATGCTAAAACACCATGTATATTAAATGAAGTTTGGTTGAAGCAGTGCATGCTCACTTGATCAGCAGCAGACGCTTTGTTCTTCGGGGGAAACCTTCACAACAGAGCTGCTTCTTTCCTGAAAGGTGCGATGCAAAGTAGCTTTGATTTGAATGAACTCCGTCCGAGATGTCTCACAGACTGTGTGACACACGGAGGCAGGAAGTTCAGCTTGGTGCTGCACAAAAAATCTAATGTTGTGAAACGCCAATTAGAGGAGGAGATGAAACATGATTGTTAAGAAAAGGAAAAAGTAAAACGTGAGGATTAGAAAGTGTGAGAGTGAGAAATGGAAATAAGACAATAATAAGAGATACAAAGAGATGAGCTCAGTAATTATTCAGTTCTGAACATCTTTGTGACATCTTTATGAAACCAGAAGAAAGAGATGAGTGGGAGGGAGTCTCCAGAAAGACATTCAGGAAACTGTCAACTTCCTTATTTGTCAGAAACTTGTCTCTTCTCTTCTCACTTCTTTTGGTTTTATATTCTCTTCTTCTATCTCCTCCTCTCTTGTATATTATTACACACCATGCAGGCAAAATGCAACATTTCTATCTTGCACAGCAATGTATTATCACGGTGATCTTACAGTTTTGTTCTAAAAAAGTAAATGCAGTAATCAAAACTAGACATTTACATAACTTGTAATGACTTCCGGTTCTCTTGACACAGTTTTCTTTAGTTTTTACTTAACCATAATGTTCAAATCAGGCATTCAAATCAGCATTCAATCAATTTTAAATACAAACTCATCCGTGTTGAGTAACATTCTGAAAGTCACCAGTTAGCACGGTCACTCATTAATCTGAAACACCTGTTGCTCTGAAACAGTCATTATCCTGTCAGAATTCTCTAGATACTTGAGTCTGCTGTTGAATTATTGTTACCAAACATGCTACAACCAGACATTTTGATGCTGTTGACAATTTTAATTCAATATTTAAAGCTTGTCAACTCATCATGGATGGCTGGGGCAAAACTCCACTTCCGTTGCCAACATGCACACGCAGATCTTTGGTGAAGTCGGCTGTAAAAGGTTCTATGACCATGTCGACGTGTAGTGGCTTGTTCTTTATCTTCAGGACATTTTTCTTTGCAGCCATGCTACTGGCTCTGTGAGGCTGTACTTAAGTACGGCAGTGCTTTAAGCTAAATGCTAAAGTCAGTGGGATTCATCCATGAGCAGTATTTCATGGTAATCAGTCTAATAGCTTTTGGACAGCTAGCATGGCATAAACAAAGAAAACCTTTTACACACACTACTGAACAGAGCTAAAAGTGAAACCTGTGGCATCATGAATTCACTGTCGGGAGAAGGGACCCGGAGGCCCTTTTGGAGCATGCAGGAGGCCCAACAGTGGCCTCCTTGTGTAAGTTCTCTGTGTAATGATGTACAGCATGTTCTGTACAGTCCTGGAGCTATTTTCATGTACATCACACCTTCACCAACTACTGAGAAAGTCCAGTGATCCACAACCACAATAGAAATTTTCCCAGAACTGGGGGATGTTCTATTTTACGCATGAGTCGCCAGTGTGGGATTGGCCAAGTCGTTTCATGAACCGTAATGAAGCTAATTTCTAGTGTTTTTGAGAGGAGAATAATGGGTTTGGGTTTAATCTAAACAGGCACTATAGACTGTCAATTAGAAATGTTAATTATTTAGTCTTTAAGCCATGGAACAACCTAACATCTTTCTTGTTGTTGGCCTCTAGATATCCCCCTCTGTTCAGCTTTCCTTTGACTTCTCTCCTTTTTTCACAGCCGTTTTCTTCATTGTTCTTTTGGCTTTCGGCTCCCATTTACTTGGCATTGAACCTTCTCTGTTCACTTTACAGCAGGATATAGGAAGTATGTTAGAGCAAAGAGGAGAGAAAAGAGATAATTAGAGTAGAACAGAGAACAAAGAGGACTTAGCAGTTTAGCAGAGCGCAACGGAACGGAGATAAGTAGAATAAGTGGAATACAACAGAGCATCAGTTACATCTGTCACTGTATCATTGATAAGAGATTACTCAGTTAAGTGACAAGAAAACAAATTAGAAAAAAGTTGAAGTCAGTGGCAGACTGAGGCTGTCTTAGGGGCAGGGTCTCCACGAGTAGGGCATTCTGGAGGGCACTTTTTTCCACTGTAAGGGAATCATAGAGGACCCTTCATCACGTTTTCTCCACTAGAAGGAAATC
This sequence comes from Pholis gunnellus, assembly GCF_910591455.1. NCBI lineage: Eukaryota > Metazoa > Chordata > Actinopteri > Perciformes > Pholidae > Pholis > Pholis gunnellus. Next base: position 15,181,954 of record NC_136540.1, read on the forward strand.
ATAGAGGACCCTTCATCACGTTTTCTCCACTAGAAGGAAATCATAGAGGACCCTTCATCACGTTTTCTCCACTGGAGGGGCACCCTAGAGGGAATTTCATGACGTTTCCTCCAATGGAAGGGCATTCTAGGGGGCACTTTATCAACAAATGTGCACATTGCAAACAAACTCGACACATTTGCTAGGCCTGAAGAACACATGCAATGTGTTTTGGTGTGAGATAGTGATCGTAAACAGATTTGTTTGTCGAAAAGTAAACTGGCTGCACAGATCAAACCAAACAAAACCAGTTTTTCCTTCCATTAGCGTGTAGTTTAGCTCAGGTGCTAGTAGTGGGCCGGGTTGTTCAGAGGTAGAGACAGAAAGCAGCAACGCAGGGATTTGTTATTTCATAATCCCATTGTTATGTTGACGTGTTTTTCTTCTCTTCTTCGAGTCATTGTCTTTAGAGGTGGTATTGGGTTCTACAGATGGAAGTCGTTTGACTTGCAGATGGCTTTGCAGATGGCTTTGCCTATCACAGCGATCCCACTGACCTCTCTGCTCCTCCCTGAGTCACATTTGTTTGTTCATGAAGCATCGTGAGTCGCTTTGCATCCACATGAGTCACAGATGCAAATTAAAATGTTCTGGGTGTTGTTGTTTTTTGTCCTGAAGCTCAGCTGGACAGATGAACCCAAACAGCCCAAACACCCCAAAATATGTATCTAAAACCTCCCTTAGCATGTATTTTACAGCTGCAACTAAGGATTCTTTTTCATTAATCTACTTGAAATAATGAATCTAGTTTTAGAGATTAATCAATTTATTGTCTACAAATTGTCAGCAAACAGTGAAATATGTCAAAAAAAAGTTCCTACACAGAATAGTAAAAAAAATATAAGAAAAAACACATTCGAGGAGCTGGAATCTGTCAGGTTTTGCAGTTTTTGCTGAAAAAGAAGACTTAAATGATTATCAAAATATTTATAAATAATTTCCTGAGTAAATTGACTAAACTTTGAAGCTTTAGATATTTCGATTGCTTGCTCTGACAGTTGCTATTTCGAACTGCTGTCCAGCTAAAGCGTGTTGCCTAATCATGACAACCGTTAAAAGATGATTATGTGGACAATGTTTGAGTCAATGTTGGGAAACATATAAAAATGTAGTTAATGTCACCCTTTATTTCTTTAATGTGGTGTACCGTGATCAAACATGTTATTCTTTTTTGTTTCCGTCTTTACTGCAATTTTTCTCAATAATTGTAAAATTTTCCACTGCTCCTGTAATAAAAACATTCCTGTGAATGAGACTGCTGATCTATGCAAACGTTATCATGGAGTTTGCGTTTACACCCGCTGCTGTGTGTGCCGATATTTGACCATTAAATGTGTCAGCGTCATTCATTTTTGTATTGTGTTACACTCTGTCAGTCAAATCACTGACGCATTACAATGTTTACAACTCTATGATTTATAGGTGTAGTACTAAAATGATGGTTGCTCATATCCCTGGTTGCTTGAGCGTTTGTTCAACCTACGAATTGGACGGTTAAATGTTAGTGTTGAAGTGGATGTTACATCACACAGGAAACAGGGCAAGGAAAAGATTAAGAAAATGAAACAAGATTCTTAAGTCGAGCTGAAAACAATAGTTAAACGATCAGTCAAATGATAAACAGACAAATGTACCGATAATCAAATAATATTTTGCATTATTTCATGCCATTTTATATTTAGAATTATGAATTGATTAATAGATGATGAAATATTCTATTCTGAAATAAAATAACTGTAAATATTATTCCTTCATCGTAATTGATGGAAAGATGCACCCATTCATGTCTTAATTTGCCAAAATTAGAGACTTTTTGATTGAATCATAACTTTATTGTTGTTCATTAAACAACATTGCGTCTCCCTGTCTCTATAGAAAAGGACTACAGCAGCCTCTGTGAGCGGCAGCCGATCGGACGGTTACTGTTCAGACAGTTCTGTGAGACTCGACCCGAACTGAGACGCTGCGTCAAGTTCCTGGACGCTGTGGTAAGAAGTGTGTGTGTGTGTGTGTGTGTGTGTGTGTGTGTGTGTGTGTGTGTGTGTGTGTGTGTGTGTGTGTGTGTGTGTGCGCGTTTATGTTGAAGAGACTGAAAGTTTTGTCTCAAATGCCCTTTTCCATGACTACTAGTGTGGGAAGTCTTTGGAATTGTGTGTGTATGTGGGAATGACGGAGGGTGGTGGGGGTCTCAAGGACTTGTGTGTCTTTCTTCCTCGAAAGGCTGCTCGATTCTTGTTAATGAAGAGAGGGAGGTATGCGTGTGTTTTCTTTAAAATCATTGTTATCTTCTAATGAAAACCAGAGTAACAAGGACACTTTTTCTGCTACTAAAGGTTTTTAAATGTCATGTTCAAACAATTTAAATTAATCTCTAAAGGATTTAAATCTTAAAGTTACTACAAGGAACTTTAAACTGGTTATGAAACAGTCTCAATGTGTATTAATGAATGCCTCTGTATGACCTGCATAAGTAAACAAGACCATCAGCAAGAACATCTTAATGCTTGTCATCGGTGCCACCAGGTCGGAATACGGTGAAATCAGACAAAATCATTTAGACAAGACACTCCTACAGCTCAGACTCCAGCGGGGCCTCCGGCAGCGCCCATCCTGCCGCGGACAAACCCAGATCCGGCTTCACTGCTGACCTTCGACCTGCAGCTGGAGCTCCGGCGGGAGGTGGAGAGCTCAGTGGTCGGCAAGAGCGTCTCCTTCTCCAGCCATGAGCAGAGCTTTGCCCAGCTGCTCTGCCGGTCCCCGCTGGGAGCGAACACCGTCACCCCGCTGCTGGAAGTCCAAACCGTATTGCCGGGCCCACACAGGCGGGAAGGGAGGCACCGGAGAACCAGAAGCAGGACTGCGCGGGGCAGGCTTTCTGACCCTCTGATACTTAGAAACGCTACCGCTTTTGTCCACAGGGTCTTCCAAAATCAACACAATATATATGTTCCTTGTAGTAGCTTTAAAGACAGATATCTGTAAATCTTTTTTTCTGTGATTTGAGTGAACTGTCCCTTTAAACAAGTGTAACATGGTGAGTTAGTTCTCAAGTGGGACCTTTGCTGCAGGAAGTGCCTCCAACACTTGACGTTAAGAGTGAGGAGGAGGAGGAAGTTGATTTTAATATCTGTTTAATGAAAAACGTGAACTTTTGACTTCTGGAGAGGAAAATGCGTCACAGTGTCGACCCTCTCGTCTACCTCCCATGTTGTAAACGTGACACACACACACACACACACACACACACACACACACACATTTTCTGTTGACCTTATCTGTCACGGTGAACGGCTCGCTGCTCGCTCTGCTCACTAAAGGAATGTTTCAGTCGCACTCTTGTTTTATTCCAACCGGAGTGTGTGCGTGTGTGTGTGCGTGTGTGGGTGTGTGTGTGTGTGTACTGTGTGTATGTGCGCACTGTGAGTGTGTGTGTGTGGTCCCATTGATGTTGTTTTGCCTTGTTTGAGTGTGCAGTTGACAAATGATAAACCGTGGTTTCCTCCTTCACTCTTATGGGCACTCACTAGTGGAGGAATGTAACTACAGTATATGTACATTTACTCAAGTACTGTACAATTTTGAGGTATCTCTACGCTACTTGAGTATTTCCATGCAATGTTACTTTATAATTCCACTCCATGACATTTATTTGCAAACATAACATTAGGCTTTATCCTCTGGAGACCATGACCGTCATGAGCAGGGAAAACTCAGATTAGTTAGATTACTCCGATTTCCACTCTATGGTACGGCTTGACTTGACTTGCTTTTGGTACCAGGTACATTTCTCAAACACAGTGTGTTCTCTCGCTGGGTACTTTCATCAACAACCCAACAGAGGAACATTTGCACTTTGTCAATTGATCACACGCTGTGGTTCGCGGGCTGCCATTTTTTTTATAATCTGGGTAAAATGAATACAAAAATTACCCTAAGTGCAAGATGACAGTGGAGAGGGGTCTGAAAGACCGCAATGGGGAAATGCAAGTTTTTTTTTTTCCAAGTTCTGGCTTTACAATCCGAAATATAAAGCCTGTTTGGCTAAGCATTCCAAATGGGAAAAGAAAGCTAGATGCAAACTTTGTGAAAGTACTAAAGTCAGTTCACAGCATTCTCTGCATCCAGATTCAAATACAATCTAAATAGTATGGAATTTTGCAAATGGAAAATGTGCAGGAACTTTTGATGGTCGCTCAGCTACTTAAAAAACGGTGGGTTTGTACAGGATTCCCCGAGTCGAGCAAGTATCGGCTCAGCTCGCTTAGAACCTCGACCAAGCTGTGGATAGTACCTGGTACAAGTACACACAAGATAAACTCAAGGAAAAAAAAACTTGTTAACCTAGCAACATTAATGCTACAAACAACCCATAATGCAACACTCTGTAGGTTCCGATGTTATATTGGTGCTCTCTCCATTCTAAAAGAATCAGCTGTTGTCAAATACAATACTTCCCCCCTTTTTTAAACACAATATCCAGAAAACTAAACATTGTCTTCTACTCAGACTGACGATGCCATCGCTAGAGAGCGAGGCTCCAGTCTGACTGACCGGCTCAGCCAAACGGCTTTACAGCTTTCAGTCGTCCAGCAGATACAACTCACGCACCAAGCAATTATGTTCTCTTTTACCCCCACGACCGCTTCCCGTCTCTTCTCAGAGAACTCTGCGAGAGAACGAGATGGAAAAGGGAAAATGAGATTTCAAACGTCTCTGCTGTCACTTAGCATTACTTTACAGGCTCTCGCTGTGAGATGGGGAGAGGAAGCACTTTGGAGTTTTCCAGTCAGGCTCAGTTTACTGCAAGTGATTCAGAGGGATGGTTGATGTGAGGCGGGAGGATACGATCGGCTCATGTACTGCTGGGTGTGGAACAGGCCTCCCAAATCTCCTCAATTAAGTATTAAATTGGGTTTGGCAGTAATCAAGGCCTTCAGAGGTCTTCAGTGGAATCACAGAGAGTTGGTAGAACGTCTATAATATTCAATATTATCGTTTATTGACATTTATCATGAGGGTGATCAGATTATGATCACTGTAGAAAATGTCAAATAGTCTGAATGAACGATTCCATTGTTTGTTGTGATTGTTTTGCACAGAAGAACTTTTACTGATGTAACGCATTGTCTGTTATGAACACGCTTCCTTGCTTGTTTTTGTTTTAGAACTTTGCATACACTTGTACAAATAGATACAGGACAAAAATGTATATTCATATAGTGAAGCTGACGTTAACCTTATTGCTAAGCTCCACCTGTACATGTTTATACATCTAGACAACATCGACAGGTGATAGCTGCCACATCTGGGTAACTGAGGGACGATTGCGACAGAGCTCCTCTGGTCACCTCCGGTTCTCGCTCTCATTTTGTCTTGATGTGTTTCCCTGCAGGCGGAGTACGAGGTGACTCCGGATGAGAAGAGGAAGGAGTGCGGTCAGGAACTCGTCGACAGATACTTAAACCCAAAGGTAGCTGCCGCTTTCATGGTCCTCTGTCACTCTCTACGTTGCCCTGCAGGTAGCCTGTCACGACCGACTGGGTATACTTTGAGCACTCCCAGGCCGTCAGATACCCACGCTTGGGCAGTGGCTATCGGGGTCGTTGGTGTCCCGTGTGAAACCCAAAGATGACATGTCCTGTGACTCTACGCCACTTATTCACATGACGTTTCTTACCCCGACCAAGTGGTTTTGTTCCTTAAACCTTACTTGCCCCTGTTGCACGTTTACCACGTACCAACGGTAAATCTGCACACTTGTCCAGAAAATTATTTTGCCCATTTTAACACCTTAAGCGAAGGGTGACAATGAACAGTCATTTTGAGTATTGTTGAATAACATTGGCTAAACTGCTTCTTCATGTCTGCAAGTTTCCGCCTGTTTTTCCTGATAATTCTGTCTCTCTCTGTGTGCTGCAGTTTTCTCACCTGCAAGTCGAAACACGCTGAAGTCTTGCAGTGTGACAAGGAAAATAATCTATCTGCACCGTCTCAAACCCAGTTTATCCGGCTTTCCTCTGTGAGTTTACTGCCAGAGTTGAGTCACTGTGTTTACGTGGACCTAATGTGTTACTTTTTGCGGTGCAGTCGGAGGACCGTGTGCCTGAGGTGGAGGAGGCCATGATGGCTCAGTGTACCGAGAGGCTGCAGCAGGTGGCCTGTAAAGAGCTCTTCAAGGACTGTACCAAGTAAGATCACAGGGGGTCCCATCTGGGCTTGTTTATTTTGGTCAATTATTTTGTTTATCCTCCTTTAACATAAGGAATCGAGCTGTCACGTCCATGGTTTTATTTCCAGCAGTTTAGTTTTACATTAAAAGGAATTTATACCCCATGATTACACACATAGTACACATGTTGGGTGATCGACTGTGGTATGAATATACTATGTATATATTGCATATTTTGGAAAATACATGAAAGCAGGTTTTAATGATTCAAAACATGCAAGAATGAATCTATTTAGCGTTAAATAAAAAATCCCCTCACACAAAGGGTGAACTTGATCAGTGTTAGCCCATCCCAAAACAACCTCACCCTCATCTCTCTCTCTCTGTGAGGTTTCTGTTCTCTAGGCATTGGAAAATAAATCCTGTGGTGCAGCTACAATCATGCAAAAGCACATCAAAACAAGTGCTGCTGGCCCTGTAGACAGCTGACAGCCTGAACACTGTCCTGAATGTCAGCTCTGTCTCCTGCTTCGGGTTTCTGGTAAAGTCTCAAGTCTTTCAAGTCACAAGGCTCAAGTCACTGTGGTGTTAAAGGTCGACTGAGACGCTGCCGTTGTCTTGTTGTTTGACGACGAGTTGAAAGAGTCTGATTTAAGTCCGTTTTGCATGTCTCAAGTCTCCATGTGTGTTGGGATCTGATCGGTCCAGAGGAGGACTGCATTAGGTTGAGAGGAGGCATTGTGTTTAAAGAAGAAAGAAATGTTCTTCCTCCATAGATTTGAATGAGGATGCTTTGAGAGCTGACTTGGAGTAGACAAGTGTCCCAGCATGCATTTTAGCAACACGTCCCCCTTAACAAGCTGAACACAAGGAGTTGGATACCCTGGGTTTTGCCTTTCAGGATAGATACACGCTGTCTTATCTTATTGGTGAGGGCTCATGAGGTTGTATGCGAGTACTGCTGGGCCTGCAGACACGGCTCAGAGCGGAAAAAAGAAGTCACACAAAACACACAAATACAGAAAACAAAGCTGATGACTGAGCAGCTTCCGGCCTGTAACATCAGGTCTTGCTTTTGTAACTCTGGATTTGCAACTCCAGTGTTTCCCAAATGAGGAAGTTGGGTACATAACGGTTGAGAGCGCTGGGCATGTCGGCCGTTTATCAAGGTTGGAAAATGCAGCTGTGATGCAGTCGGAAAAAGAAGAAGAAAATGAAATGATTCATGGTGCAGTCACGACTCAGAAGAACGCGGAATAAGAAATCATAACACTTTAAACAATATAAAGACTAAATAGAGATAAATGGAAAGGAAAACCTGACAATACAAACATACTTTTTGATGAGGAAGAGTTAATCGTTCATTTCATAAACACTCACACATTGTGTAACATCCTCTAACGGCTCTGTTCATGCTTGTTGCGTAGGCGTGAGGCGGCGCAGAGGCCCGTTGGTTTTTCAAGCCACATCGAGAACAAGACATGAGTAATTAGCTACGGTGCTGTACACAATGTTAACACTACACACTCTGCATTCTCTTTACTCGTCCGGTAAGAAGGTAAAAGGAGAAGTCTGGTGATATTCTACACTTTCAACACCTTACTATGAAATCTGTCACAACTCTTACAGTTGGAATTCAAGAGTCTCATATTTCATTCGAAATCAACGCACTAAGAATGAACCCTGTTAAGCACTACCTCTTGGACTACCTCTTTGCCCTTTGGACTAACTTTGTGAAATCAAAAATAGGACTCAAAGCAGGGCCACGATTTGTTTCAAAATAAGTTTTGACTTAATAATGATGCCAAAAAAAACTATTCTCAGGGTTGTTCACATTGTGGCAAGATTCTGTCAGTAACATATTTCTAGTATAAGCAGTTATCTTAAAGGACCAGAGTGTAGGATAAAGGGGGATTTATTGGCAGAAATGGAATATAACAATAATATATATAATAGTCTAGGTTGAAATGTCGGATCATCTGACCGGTTTAATGATTACTCAATTTTCTGTGGAGCTACTTTTCCATGAATCAACTAATCGTTTTAGCTCAACTAACTAAAGAGTTCAGCTAAAGTTCAAAGAGACTGACATCAAGTTCCTGCTGCTCTTTTGGACAGGAAATGACCTGCAGATGTTCTGTTGTGTTTTCTACCCAGATTGATCCACGACTACCTGAGCGTGGCGCCCTTCGCGGACTACCTCGACAGCATGTACTACAACAGGTTCCTCCAGTGGAAGTGGCTGGAGAGGTAAAGTTTGTTGACCGAGTGAAATCAACCTCCCTTTCTCATCTCGGTTTCTTTCTCGAACTTTCCTTCTTCGTCTTCGTCTTTCTACTGCTGTTTCTCCCTATTATGTACACGAGGATACATAATGCATACTTTCATTACACACGTACCACTTAGGAGCTCACTCGGGCTCATTTAGAGGCTACATTAGCCTTAAGCTCCACCACAGTACCAGTAACAACATGCATAGTGAGTTGCCTCATTCCTTCCTCTCTTGGGTTACTGGGGTAAGAACAAATGCAACATCAGAGTGATATCACCCTTACATATTTCAAGACGGGAGTTTGAAATTGCTCAACTGCAAAGTTTCACAGTTGAGTTTTGGCGGTGAGTAGACTTAGAGCAGGCTGTTGTTTTAAAGGCGCTAGATGCACCTGACTGTACTGTTACCGATAATACCAGAGAAGGTTTTGTTTATTGTAATTATGGGAAGAGTAGTGCGGGAGGTACAGCAGGTAATTCTGGTGTCTATACAGATCTCACAATCACAATATAGATCATTTATTAAGGTAGAAACTTACTTAATTGTTCCTGTAATATATGTTAATGTGTTTAGTTTTACCTTGAAACCCTCATTAAGATAAAAAAAGGTATTTTTCAAGAGTGTTCTGGCCAAGACAGACACTAATAGCAATGAGTTACAGACAGCATGAAAACAGAAAATGTGTCACAAAATCAGGATTATTTGCACCTTAAAAACAACCCCAAAAACCTCAACAGTGGAGCATACACTATATAAAAGCTTCTTTACCTGGTTTAGTGCAGACTTTGCTAACTTTCAATAAAAATGAGTGTTGGCAACTAAAAGCAAAGCAAAGTTCACACGTTAAATACATTTACAGAGAGGGTATTTGTAACTTAATTAACATCAAGGAACAGAGAAGAGCCATTCAGCCTGGTGGTTACTATTAAAGATCATACATAAGACCATGTCCTCTGCAAACCTTCCGCTCACTGCTCTCTATGCATGAGTTCATGTAAACACAACGACTGCACATCAGCTAGTCTCCTTCTCAAAGATGAGACAAAGCAAAACAGTGTAAAAAGTTACCTGGATGTAACTGTAGCTCTCGAAAGTACGTGGGGTAGCCCAGCTCAAATAAACAAATGAAAACAATGTAAACACAGTTAATGTGAGGAAATAATATAATGAAATGTACAATACATGAGGGCTGGTATCAATGAATCCCAGTCACCCCATGCATCACGCATTAATATGGTTTAAAGGCACACTCACATTACATTTCCATTTAACGGGATAACATAATGAATAGATCAGACTATGAACAGCATACGTGAGCGACGCTACAGTTGCTGCAGCAGCCGAAAAGTTCACTGGCACATGGAAAATACCGAGATCTCAATCCTCTGGTATTGTCTGACGTAATTCCTTACAGAATCACATAAGTGTTAATTTCTTGCTGGAAAAATAAATCTGTCATCACAATGATGGTTATTATGAGTTTTATCAGGTTTGTTTACAGACAGAGAAAGTTTGTCTGGGTCTGTGTCCCATCACTGACTACTGATGGTTCCCAGACTCCACTTTGAAAACTTCAGTGACGCTGTAAACACGCCGGCTATCCCACAGTGGCCTGAGTGTTTAGCTTCAATGGTTAAATCTGGTGTTCTTTAAGAATCAGCTGAAACAGCCCACATAGGAGGCCAATCCATCCCCGGGCATCCTCGTTGTAGTGACGTATGAATACAAAAGATTAGGCCTGAACCCACAAGGTGACGAGAGCAGCAGAGAGGAAGACATGGAGAAGAACACGATTTCTTAAGAGAACATCGAGACAATGATGGAGACAAAAACAAAGAGAAGGGGGAGACAGAATGAGGACTGTTTATTCCAGCCCCACAAGCTGCTTATCAGATAATAAAATCTGGCATGTAGGCTTTCCAGGAACTGTGTAAGGTTGACAGCCTTGAATCTTTCTGTTCTTCCAGTGGGGCTTTGAGAAGTTTTCAAAAACCACAGGGTCATTGGAGAATTTCTAATCCATCAACCGCAGTGAAAACAAAAAGAAAACGCCACCATAATTGGAGTGAAAATGTTTTCCTGCGGCAGTGGTTTTCAGTCAATAGATGTTGCAAGACATGTCAGGAAGAGGAGGAAACGACTGCAGAGTAGAGCCGCACGCTGCTTATGTTATCGCAATTAAAACAAAATAAACCAACAAATTAATAAGGGAAATATTATTTTTCCTATCACTGTTCAACCCCATTAAAAGGAATAATTCGTAACACGGAGAAATATGCTTATTTGCATTGTTGCATTTGAGTGTTACTGCTCTCATATCCGTTTGTAAAATATGAAGCTACAGACTGGCGGTTAGCTTAGCTTAGCATGAAGAGCAGTTGGTCCAAAGGTAAAAAAAGAAAGAAAAAAGATCTACCTACTAGCACCTCTAAAATCAAAGTGCAAAAAACACTAAACATTGACGACTTTGCAGGCAATACAACTTTTGCAATGCTCTCACTGCATAAATATAAGTAATTCTTGCGTTTGTGTTGTGCTAGCTAGCCGATATCACCAGCTGTTCATTGATGTAGCTAAAATTCAAGTTCACAAATTATTCTTAGGGCATTTTTACCAAACAGCTTCAGGTGCATTACCACCACCCTCTGAACTGGAGTAGGAAAACCCAAGACAAATTGTCGCAAGATATATATGTGGCTAGTTTAAAAGAAAGTGTATTAATTCCCATCTGGATTTGACCTGGATACAAGACATTGTCTTGCTGCCTTTGGTTAGAGCACAACATCATGAAACATGACACCTAAAAAGGAGAACTCTGTCCTGTCCTGACCCTGGGCTCGGGCCAACTGGTGGTTTTGCAGCGAAGCAGCGGGTTCTTTTGACACCGAGCTTCACGGCAAACAACTGTGTTTTCCAAAGTGCCAGGTCATTATTTTGAATACAGTTATGAGTAAAACGTAGCTGCACTTTGGCTAATGATAGATATTGCAACGTAGAGAGACGGAGGATACAATACAAAGCCTAACTGACAAATGTAACTGCTTTCATGATATATGAAGAAAAACAAACCCTTTCATTTAAATTTAGAGCCATCTACAATAACCAGGCGGGACTAACACTTCAGCACGCCACTTAAAGCTTCTGCCAGACAGGAGCAAAACACATTAAGGCTGGAAGCTCAGCACTAGTATAGTCTCTACATTAAAGCACCGACTGACCAACAGAAGGGATTTATATACCCACAGACTAATGGCGCTGATTGAAGAGGGCTGAGTAATGGCTGATGAGGGGCAGCTGCAGATGCAGGAGTGCCGCCAGAGTTCGGGACCTCTGGGGGCCAGAACAGGGCTTCACATGATCGAAAAGAGGAGGAAGTGTTGAAAGACTCATTCACAGATGAGCCAGGACTTAAACAAGACTTTTTTTCATCATGTTAGCTTCCTGTCCAACGTCACTGTTTTGTTGATTTCATCTCAATCAGTTCAACTGTGTGCGTCCGACGGGCACAAACAAGGCTCTGTTATGTGATCTCAATCACGTATTGTGAATGTTTTGAATCAGTGCGGCTCTGAACTTGGCAATTTCACTTTTTACTATGTTGTTGGTAGCTATTTGCTCTGTAAAGCCATCAGTGTGCTGCAAAAAAAAGTTGAATCTGACACACACACACACACACAAAACAAAAACCTTTATACTCTCTGTGATTCCAGGCTGCTTAGTTTAGATTTGTCTAAAAACGTCAGCTCAGTATCAAACCTCAATACTTTTGTGTTACCGACCAAAAGTCTGCAAAGAGTACTGGTCAGCAGTTAACTTATTAGAATATGAGCCCAAAATTACATTTTGTTTCTTCATCCATTCAACAGTTTTTTTGCATTGAAGCCTTAAAAGCTGCCAGCGTAGCTGTAGCCCCGACATTTAGTCTCCACTGCTCACCTTAAACATCACAGTGTGAGTTTAGTCTGATGTCAGAGGATCATTATGGGCCTAAATTCGAGAATACACAAAACCAATAACAAGTATTGGTAAAAAAAACCAAACATGAGACGCACCATCACAGGGCTAATTAAGCATCAAATGACTCATCCGGTTTTAATGAGTCTATTAAATTGACCTGCTTGACTGGCCAGACTGTCCACAGGGAGATAAGGGCTGATACCAAGAGGGAACAGTTAATTGGTGCTTTCGATCATTATAGCAGCTCTGTTTGTGCTCGTCATAAATCCATCCACCGATGACTGACTGTGCACTCAAAAACAGGTTTTAAGATCACTGCACTGTTGAAACACAGTGAGCAGACATACAACATTTTGTATAGAATTTTAACTCATCAGCAGGCATCTTTTTTCATATCTGCACGTGCGTTTTCATCTTTTTCACCATAACTTGTGTTAAATTAATGATGCTCCAAGATGTATCCATATCTTACCAGACAAACTATTATACATCTGACTTACCACCCGCTTCAAATGTGTTCCAACTAACCTGTGTATATATATATATATATATATATATATATGTATATATAGATAGATAGATAGTGTTCTTAACGTCATGTTAATGTGTTGCTGAGTCTGAGTTATAAACGCGTTTCTCTTTTTGTCCGACAGGCAACTGGTGACGAAAAACACATTTCGACAGTACAGAGTTTTAGGGAAAGGAGGCTTTGGAGAGGTGAGTACATTCAGTTTTTAGTTTTTTTAAACTCTTATTTTAAATTACTCAACATACAAAAGTCCAACACAACTCACAAACTCAGAAGAAATAATCGTATTGGCAAGTTGAAATGAATAATTGAATAAATGGAAGAACGGGGGTTGGCAGGGCGTTTTCCTTTGCTGATCAACTGTCACACGCCAGCAATTTACGAGAACAATGGGATTCATCGTTATAGGAAAAAAGGTACGAACAATTCTGAGGTTGAGGAATTTTCTCAAGAAACAAATTTAACAAGAAAATGAAGATATTGGTGAATGAGGCCCACTGCTTTTAAAAGCGACATCCTTAATGGATAATTTAAACTATCATCTGGACAAAATACCCAGTTGCTCTTTTTTCCTTTTTATCCAAATTGTTTCAGGGGATTCATGTTGTAGGAAATCTTTGATAAAATAACTTATTTTACTCTCTCAATGTACAGTATTCTGTAGTTCAGATGGTATTTTTTTTACACACGTTCTCCTACTAGTCTTTGGCAGGCCAGTTGAATACACGATTCATAGGAAGTGTAGCAGCAGCACACATGAACATTTCATCCTCAGTTAACGATGCAGGCTCCCTCCGGTCCAGTCAGTAACAAGTGGCATGATTAGATTCATTATGGCCATTTAGAGCCACAATCCTGACCTTTAAGGACGGAGGACAGTCTGATATTGTTTCCATGTTTAGGGTTTATAGCACCTCACACTGGACAGAGAAATCAGAGGCTGACAGAAAAGGTAGAGAGAAGTGTTTATTAATAAAGGATGAAGTTGATCAAACAAAAGGTTAAGGCAGTTTTTATTAAATCAGGAGACTTGGTACACAGCTTCTCTTTATTTGTTTTTACCAGAGCCACATAAGGAAGGTTGTGTTGATGACAGTAAATGTGCATGAAATATAGATTTATAAGAACTCGAACACTGGAACTTGGCTTCAAGCTTTAACATTTTGGGGAAGTGTGGATTGTAAAAATAGTTTGTGACAAAAACATGAATTCATTTCAGATTTACATCTCATCTACAATCAATGTAATCTGTGTTGAGTGTTGTTTTGAGTTCCTTCTTTCGTTTATAGCCTCACTTATCACCTTCATATGTGCAGCTGCGTTCTTACACCCGAATGCAGCAGTCGAATAGAAAAGTTCACTTTCACCACATCCTCCACAAAAAGAGTTGAACACAGCCCTCCGTGTGTACGCTTCTTTTTTTTGTCCTAAGCTGCCATCCTGTGTTACCTTATGATTAAATTATCTACAATCACGGTCTTGTGTGGTGTTCTGGTGCTCTAAGATATGTGAAGTCCCATGATGGGCGGCAATGAAGTCTTCTCTGTTTTATTAAGAGTGAACTGTATCTTTATTTGTTGCAGCTTTTTACATGTAGAAATGGGAATACAATTATCTTGTCTTCTGTCTCCCCCCCCTCCATCTCCTCTTCCTTTACCCTGCAGGTGTGTGCGTGTCAGGTACGGGCCACAGGGAAAATGTACGCCTGTAAAAAACTAGAGAAGAAGAGAATAAAGAAGAGGAAAGGAGAGTCCATGGCGCTCAATGAGAAACAGATCCTGGAGAAAGTCAACAGCAGATTTGTTGTAAGCGTCTCATCTTCTCTGCCAGATTTTTTTCATTCACCAAAAAATATAGAATATCACCAGACTTGTTCTTTAACATTAACGTTTCAGAGGGTGTAGTTGTGTCTTTCCTTTTAACACGTTCAACAGTAACCATCAGTTAACATTTCTCTCATCTAAAATAATACATTTATAGAGCGAAACTGTGCACGTTTGCTCTCTGGGTGCGTCGATCGCACGAGATCTCTGCAACATTAACAACTGCAGTAATTAAAAGACAACATGAGGAGGTTTGTTTTGTCTCTGCCAGACGACCTCTGTTCAGCTTATTTGATTTGGACTCCAGTCAGCTGGCTGGTCCGGTCTCCCAGGGCTGAGGAGTCCCTCAGGGTTCAACATGGCATCAATGTAAAAACACACAAACAACTTAATTAAAGAAGTTTGGCAGCAGGTAGTGTTTGCAGTTGTGGGGACGTGCAGTCAACAGCTTCCTGAATATCTCACATTAAAGGAAAAATGTACCCCGAATCTATAAATAGTTATACTAAAAAAGTTTGAATTAGACTCAAATTAGACTTGGGACTGCGCTATATTTAACTGAAAACTTGAGCTGCAATTGAGGACTGTATTTATGATAAATTATTCTGTCGATTTTTTATACAATGAATACATTTATCATTCTTTAAAATCTATAAAAACAACAAACAATAAAAAAACATTCTTCGCTATTTCTCACAACACAAAACTGTAAATCCAAAACCAAAAGATATTCAGTTTACTGTGAAGCTGGAACTAGGCAATGTTTATTTTTGCTTGATTTATCCAAACAATTAGTTGTGCATGCAGCATCATTAACACGCGACACTCCTCTGTCTCCAGGTGAGCTTAGCGTACGCCTACGAGACGAAGGACGCTCTGTGCCTCGTGTTGACCCTCATGAACGGAGGAGACCTGAAGTTTCACATCTATCACATGGGCGATGCGGGTTTCGACGAGAAGAGAGCCATCTTCTACTCTGCGGAGATCTGCTGCGGGCTGGAGGACCTGCACCAAGAACGCATTGTCTACAGGTCAGCATCATTGTCCTTTGTCATTGTCCTCCCCCCCGGTCTCATTGTCTCTCATCTTTGTTCTCACTCTGCTCTCCCGTTCTCCGTCCCACAGAGACCTAAAGCCAGAGAACATCCTGCTGGACGACCACGGTGAGTAGCAGCATCAAAGGAAAATAAATAAATGGGTCAAAATTCGACCAATTAAAACTTCTGTTACCTCTCTGTGGGTTGTTGGCTCATTTGAGTAAAGGACAGGTGCATGCTGGTTTATTTTTGTTAGTTATTGTTGTTTTTCCTGCTTATTAACACAACAGCAAAGGTACAAACATAAAAAGTACCCTCCTCCATAACTCAGTCAAATCTGAATACACCGACATGATACACATTTTTTAGATTTAGTGTGACTTGCACTTTTCAACGGTGTAATTATTTCTGACCTCCATTGTGAGTAAACTTCCATAGATCTGCATGCAGGAGACAAACTAACTATGGGATTTGGAAGAAATACATATTTAAAAGCCCTGTTGCAACACAAGATCCTCTCAAAGTCCACTTCCTCTTTTGTTCCGGAGTCTTTGCTCGGTTGCAATGGAACCGTAGTGACTAATTCCAGCAACTAGCCACTCGGCTGTGTGCGGGAGAAGATCGTGATCTTTACTCGCTTCAATAAAGAGATTCCAGGCTCTTTCACTTTTGGGTGAGGCTCCCATTTAATTAGAATTTCGGTTTACAGATGATGATACGATATGATGTAACTTATCTTCCTGGTCTCCCTCTGGTGTGTATTGAGTGCGGTGATAAAACGTGTGATCTCCCCGTCACCCATGCATCATTAGCTCTGTTGCACCTGTGCCCCATATACCAATTACCTGCCACACTAATCCACACTGCCACCCGTAGTCAACCTGAGGTAGGTTCCCAATACAAACAGATACAATACACAGACATAACTAATGGCTCCTACAGGAACTATAGATGTTCGTATTTTCCAGTATTTAGGGCTTTTAAGATCCATGCGATACAATTGAAAGCTCTGAAACAAAAAGGTAAGCTGACCTTGAGTTGAGGTTGTTTTAAATTGTCATTCAGCACTTAATTAATTCAATAAGTCACTAAAAAAGCCCATACTTATGTTGCACACAGCATACATTGTGTTATATGGCATAAACTTCCTTCCTATTCTGGTGATATTGTACATTTCATCTATTGTCTTTTTGAAAAGCATTGTGTTCACAATATAGATAATCCAACAACACTTCTGTGTTTTATGCAGAACGGCAAACTGTATTGTTAATCCTGTAAAGCTTTAAGATTTGGTGTTTGTATGACAGCAGTTTTTGAGATCATTTTCTGCTAAGAATCACCAGAGGGCGCTCTGACTCCAGCAGAACGTCTCTGAAGATTTTAATCTAAGTCATTTAGACCTATTTATATAAAATATATATATATATATTAAAAATCTCTCAAAAAGATGGAAGACTTCAATGACTATTTTGAGCTGATGTGATAACAAACAGCCAATATAGCCACTTGAGTTTGGTTGGAATAAAATCCATTATTATTTATTGTATGCTCAGGCTCAAAAAACAAAAACAGTCAGGAAGATAAAAAAATGTGTTGCTCCTCAGTTTATCGAGACAAACTACTGCGACTTATAAGCATAAAGATACAATATCTATTCCATGCCTTTTCTTACATCTTATAGACGTTTGTGTGTATGTGTTTGTGTGTATGTCCTTAGGCCACATCAGGATATCAGACCTTGGTTTAGCGGTTCATGTACCAGAGGGACAGACCATCAAGGGACGGGTGGGAACGGTGGGATACATGGGTAAGTAACCTCTAACAATCTCCACTAGTGGAGACATTTGCAATGTAGTGTGTGTTTTTGAATCAAGTTCAGCTCAAACAAATGCTCACTCTGCTGCGTTCTCTCCTCCAAGCTCCGGAGGTGGTGAATAACGAGCGCTACACCTTCAGCCCCGACTGGTGGGCGTTGGGCTGCCTGATGTACGAGATGATCGAGGGCCAGTCTCCCTTCCAGCAGAGGAAGAAGAAGATCAAGAGGGAGGAAGTGGAGCGGCTGGTGAGGGAAGTGGAGGAGGAATATTCCAGCAAGTTCTCAGAGGACGCCAAGTCCCTCTGTAAAATGGTGGGTGGATGTTCGAGCGGCCAAATCCACTTGTCTCTTATTCGCTCCGTTCTGCAGCTCCCATCTGCTCAAGCTCCATGTTTTACTATATTCTAGTGGTTTACCTCGCTGTTTCAAAAGACTTCCTGAGAAGAAATGCTTGTTTACAAAACTGTGACACATATCTCTGCTTAGTTAGTCCATGTCTCTGTCTGTCTGGTTCAGAATCAGTGGTTTTCAGCCAAATCATGTATAATAACATAGCAGAGCTCTCTCCTCAAGTTACATTTTGGTGAATTTTGTCATTCGTATTCTCATTCATTTACAGCAGCCCCTGGTGTAATTTAAATGCAGTTCTATTTTTGGTCTGAACACCTACATTATCCTCTGACCCTCTGTGTTTCTGCTGTTTTTCTGTCTTTTCTAGTTGTTTCTAACTGTTTTTCTTAAATCTTCTAGCTTCTGGCCAAAGATCCCACAGAGAGGATGGGCTGCAAGGGAGATGGAGCCTCTGAGGTCAAAGCCCATACCATCTTCCGCTCCATCAACTTCAAACGCCTGGAGGCCGGCATGCTGCAGGCGCCCTTCATTCCTGATGTATGTCCACAGTATATCACACCAGACTTCAAGTTCACTGAACCTCAGGAGGGTTTGTGCTACAAAAAGTGGAATCTTACAAAGAGTTGACTCCACTATTTTAAGAATATAGTACAGAAAAATATATATTACGATGTAAATATGTTACTGCTTTTACTGTGTTTTTCAGTTTTCAGCTAGTAGCATTAATGATAGCACAGATTTAGCTAGTAGCATTAATAATAGCAGAGGTGTAGCTAGTAGCATTAATTATAGCAAAGGTATAGCATTACTAAATGATAGTACAGGTGTATCAAAATAGCACAGGTGTAGATAATAGTATCAATAAATTATATTACAAGTAGTAGTATTATTGATGATAGCAAAATGTAGCTAGAAGCATTAACGATAGCACAGGTGTAGCTCGTAGCATTGATGATAGCACAGGTGAAGTGATATTAGCACAAGTGTAGCTAATAACATGTATTAATGATAGTACAGGTGTCGCTAGGAGCATTAACGATAGCATAGATGTAGCTAGAAGCATTAACGATAGCACAGATTTAGCTAGTAACATTTATGATAGCACAAGTGTAGCTAATTAATTATTGCACATGTGTAGCTAATCAAATGAATGATAACAGGTGTAGCTAGTAGCATTAATTATGATAAAACAGTTTTAACTAATAACATCAACTATTACATTATAGTGATGACATTAATGTAACATCACAATATATAGTAACATTAATCATAGGTAGGTATAGGTGAAACTAGTTATATGAATGGTAATATGTGTGACTATGTGTGACTAAATATGTGACATAAAGGGAATCTCAGCGTAGTATAAATAACATTCATGAAACCATGTCTACATTTTCTCATTTAACTTTTAGGGAGAAAGCAAACATTTTTCAAAATGTGGAAAGTATAGAGAGCTGGAAATACAATCCACAATTTACTGCAGAGGAAGTGTGATTAATGAATCTGATTAATAAGAATATCACTGAGGCCTATTACATGGAGCATCCATAATTAACCTGAACAGGAAGGATTCCCCACAGAGAGCACACTGTTGATTTGCTGCAGGTGTCATGTAACGTAAGAACTGAGGGAGTTCAAATCTCAATCTCTAGCAAAGACTTGGGGGCGTCATCAGTTGTGGTTCTTATGGTTCTTCCCTTCTTCAGTCATTGCTGATTGGTAGCTCAGCAGCTGAGATGAAAATGTGTTGAAGTTAGTGGGTTGTGTGTTTGCAGCCGCAGGCGATCTACTGTAAAGACGTGCTGGACATCGAGCAGTTCTCCACAGTGAAAGGAGTGGAGCTGGAGCCAAAAGACGAGTCTTTCTACAGCAAAGTGTCCACAGGCTGCGTCTCCATTCCCTGGCAGGATGAGGTGAGAGACACGGCTTCATAGAACAACACATACGTCAAATCCTGTTTTTCGGCACTGGTTAATTTATTTGGTTTAGTTTGACTTAATTTTGTATCTTTCCATAAACTTTTAATGCCACCTAAAATGGGACAAAGCAGTTGAGAGACACAATTCTTATGCTACAAGTCCAACACTGAGATAATTAAGTTAAATGACATGTCGATCATGTGGTACGTTTCTTTAGCTGATATCTGAGCAGGGGGATGATTACTTAAAAATGTGACCTCACTGAATTGTCTTTTGCCTTTCTACCAATATGTATACACAGTATATGTCTCTCTGTGCTTGTGATACAAAGAATGAAGTTTGGTCTTTTCTCCTGCAGATGATCGAGACGGAGTGTTTCACAGAGCTGAATGTGTTCCACCAGGACGGGACCGTCCCGCCTGACCTGGACTGGAGAGGACAGCCGTCTCCTCCGCCTAAACAGGGACTCATGCAGCGGCTGTTCGGCCGACAGGTCAGTAGACTCCCTCACCTCATCTCATCTCTTCACTTTTTAAATTCCAAAAACACTTAAAAGTCCCCCTCCATTAAAAAATGTGCAGAATGTTTGTTTTCATCTTAATCTGCTGGAGGGAGGAAGTTTCTCTGCGCTCAACTAAAGCAGGATTTTGTGACAACACAATTTATTTGGAGCCAATCAGTGTCCAGCATGCAACTTGTGTGATGTAGAAACTTGATGAATCCCGGTCAAACACACAGAATGGAGTTTTCAGTGAAGGAGGAGACATTTTGTGTCCAGCAGTTTTAACATTCAGTATTTTTCAATGAGCCAAAAGGAGTCGATGTAATTTAAAGAATTTTCAACAAAGTAATTAAACTTTGTAAGTGTTTTTTTATTAATGTTATTCATATTTTGTTATTATTTCCACACAGAATATTTATACAGTATATGTCTTAAAACATGTCAGTTTAATTACGGTGACCCTCTGCTCTCTGCTTCCCTCTGCAGGACTGCTGTGGTAACTGCAGTGACAGTGACGAGGAGCCCACAAGGCTGTGACACACACGTGCACACACACACACACACACACACGATCTCATTTGTTTACAACTTTTGCACATTTGTATTTTTAACATAGTACTATCTCTAAATGTCAGAATGTATATTTTCAGCATAGCCATAACGTTTAATGTTATTTAAAAAGTTGTGAAATATTGGCTGTCGCCGCGTTCCAAACGAGGAGACGGGAACTTTGTATAAAAACAACAAAAAAATATTTGTCCAGGGAAGGCTTTGCTTTCTCATTCATTCATCCACTCAACACATGTCCATGTAACTGATCTGGGGGCTGCTGCTGACCGCTGAGCAGCTCCACTGGAACAATTGCCTGCTGTAAAAGTGCCTTGCTGGAGGGCACTGTGACAGTGATTACTAAGGGAGGACTGAGCATTCCTCGAACCTCTTTACTTTGTCCAGGGAATCAAACCAGTGACTTTCAGCTCGTGAACTGTGACCACTTTTCTTCTTCCGCCCTCCATTCTGCTGACCTCTTATTTTTCTTCTATTTAATTACTTTAAAAGTGTGATTTTTTTATTTTTGCTTGGACGTTATGGTTTCGAAACATTGAAGTTGTCTACATTTGAAGATATTTTTTATATCAATCGTATTTTTATTTTTCAATTATGGATTTCTTGAGACAGTTGACTCGTTGTGTCAGTGCGGCTCCAGTTACTCTTGTCAGTTCTGTAAAGATCCTGTTATTTTTGATGAAACACGGTAATTATTTTTGGAACTTTACCAGTTTTGATCCACAATAAACGACTCACACATTATGTTAACACTGGAGAGCTTGAACCGGAATAAAATTCAGCAAACATTATGGTCACAATTAGTTTTACAGGGCCCTTCATTTACTTTTTTCGAAAAAATAAATGTATCTGGTACTAATTATTGAGAAAATAGAGTCAAAGTTCTAAGTTTCGTGAGTGTAGTTAGTTTTGTTCAGTTGATAAACAGTTGTTGAATTTCAGATGACTTTTATTGAAGGAACTGCTCCATTTAAACCCTCTTGAGACGTCAATTAATAGTTTCCTTATTGTTAGAAACTTTATTTGTCTCTCAGGGTTTCTATAGAATTTATTCCTTTTTCGCCATTTCATCACCTCCTCTTCCACTGTTTTTGCTTTGCTTCATGAGCGGACGGTGGTCGGATAATTTCCGGGCCGTGCAGGTTTATGTGCGTTGGCCCTGCAGGTAGACAACTTCATGTGAGGTCGTAACAATGCCAGAGAAAAAGTCAAAGGTTTGATCCGCCCTGATGTGTCGCAGGCTGCATCCTGAGCTGATCACGTGATGAAAGTCACACTGAACAACAAGACGAGAGTAACTGAAGCCGGTCTGTTCGTCACTGCAGTGAGATGCCTCAGCTGGTACTGTTGTTGCAGTCGATGGCTTCCTCAAAGAAAATGGCCTCTGATTTTAAGCTATTAAAATGAAATACCTCTGAATGTACAAACGGCTGTTATGTTATTTCTGATATTTGAGAAGACGGACGACAAAAAACCAGACGACATGTTTTTTTGGTTTTTTTCTTGCTTTCGAATATGAACCACAACCATGAATTCCTGAATGTCAACATCTCTCTGCTCTCCAAAATAAACCAAATAGTCGAGTTTCGGCTACATCTACCAGTGAGGTCGAGTTATGTATTCTAAATGATGGCAAGTGACATTTTAAAGGGTCAGTTCAACCACGTTACAAGAAAACTACATGTTTTCTCACCTGCCTCTCGTTTTATCTAGCCACGCAGATTTTTTTTATTTGCTCAGGTTTTGAGATATAGACGAGTGTGATGATTGTCTGTCTATTCATCCAGCATGCATTTTGTATCAACCAAAATGACCAAATGAAACCAAAACGGTCTACAATGCCAGATGCCGGTACAGTGAAATGAGAAAAGTTTGTTTTGTTGTAACGTAAATGAGCTTATCCTTTAATAAAGCCTGGCTTCAACTGATGATTATTTTCATTAACAGAATTATTATTTCTCGATCAACTAATTGTTTTGTCATCCTCAGATGTCTTGTTTTGTTTGACCAACAGTTCAAAACCCTAAAAGACTTAGTTTACCGTCATGTGTGACAAAGAAAAAGAAAAGCAGGAAATTCTTAAGTTTTAAGGATGGAAGACGCAAAAGTTTGCTTTAAAAAAAAGAAGATAGTAACACGATTAATTGATTAATGAACAAAGCGGTGCAGCTCTTTAGAGAACAGAATTTACAGTCATAGAATTGTTTTTAGAGATAATCAACTGTTTTTTATTCATTCTGATGTTAAAAGGGTCTTTAAATGCAGAAATGGATTCAAGTCTCTCTGTATAAATCAGTCTTTAAACCTGTCAAAATGTTCCTCCTGCTATCTGCTTTTTTTGTTTCGGAAACAGAGTTCTGATTCATTTTTTTTCATTGAAACCAAACTAGTTATGCAGAGAAGATCCAACGTGCCTTTTCTGAAGGTACTCCTGCAGCCCGTAGTCTCCTCTTTTTATACATTCTGTGTCTCTCCATGTGCTCGTGCAAACGTGCTGCTGCGTCAGCGTCAGTCCACTTCCTGTCTGTGGTACCTCGTGTGTTTGTCTGAGAACCTGCCACCCTGGACGCAAAGTCTCTTTGTGAGAACGAGGACGATGAGACTGAAAGAGTCCGTGCACTGAAAGACTGCTGCCGGCCCCGACTCTCCGAACTCTGGAGTCTCTGATTTAATAAAAGACTGAGAGGTCAAAGAGGAACTTTGAGAGTCGGAAGAGCTCGCTAACACGCCTCCATGGACGTTTGAATCAGGGCTCAACGGCTGTGCTGTGTGTCTCTCTGCTGTCAGATCGTCTCTGTCCTTTGTGTTCAGGATGCACTGTAATCTGCCTTAAAGGATAATTCCACTTCATTACAACTCGGGTCTCATTCTTGTTTGTTGGGTCTCTTCGTTCTTATCTGTATTTTAACATTAAATTCACAAGAGTTCAAGAAACACAGCGAGGACATATTTGGACAGTTAGGATATTTTGTCTGGTCCTCACTTGGTCAAAGGGCTGCTTATGGCTGGTCATGATAGGATGTTAACCTCGTTGTAGCCTGATTCTCAGACTGAATTTGGACACTGTGTCCATGTCGCTCCTCTGTGTCTGTCCACGGCTAATCTCACATTCTGCCGCAGCAAACTGCATAATAATATTTTTGGGTGACCAGTTATGGCTGCATGCTCGAGGACCTCTCCTTGGTTGCGGTGTCTCACACTTTCTCAAAACACCTTTTATTGCCTGTTTTATGCTGCCATTGACTGCCTGCTGACTCCACACCCACTGCTCTCCCACTTTGAACTCCACCATGGCTCTTTAGAAGGTGACGTCACAGAGACGTTGTCCATGTTTCATAGATCCTGTGCTGATAATACAGCTGAGTGCATCGCTGACCCCCAGCCTGCTGCTACACCTGGTGGAGATCTGCACTCCACTGAGTGCACCTTTCTAATCTCGTATGTATTCAGGCTCAAACTAAATAAATGCCACTTTCATGATACTCAAGCACGCAGCTGAGACGTACCAGCCTGAAAAAAGAGATGATTGACAGGTTATATCACATTTGATGTAACTGTGTCCTCAGCTGTTGCATATTTCTTTCAGACAGCCTTCAGTTTTAGTTCAGTGGTACAATTCTCACCTATAGCTCCACGAGGATATGTCAAAACACAGCTTTACTCTAATATGTCCTGTTTACTATGCTCAGAGATGGGCAAAAATACATCAAAATGTATTTTGATACAAAATACAAAATACCCCCAAATAAATGTATTGCAGCAAAATACAAAATACAAAATACTGGTGCCAGAAAATGTAACAAAATACATGTATTTTGCATTTAAAATATAGGAAATACTTTTTTCTAGATTTTCTGTTTTCTCACAATTTGGTATAGCAGAGCATTCAGGTTTGGCCTATATAATGTACACAAAGCTCTGGTGAACCCCACAAAAAGGAAGAAGAGTCACAGAATGTCAGTGTAACTAAGCAAAGCTATTGAAAGACAACAACTTGATTATGTATATATTTATTAATGGGACTTAACAGCCCATAAACTTTGGCTTTGTATCAACAAGAAAATATTCATCACATATGACATACAAGCTCCCAATCTCCCTCTTCCTATAGCCAGTGTTAGTGAAAGAGGACACAGACTAGACTGAACTCAATAGACTTAAAATCAAACAAAGTATTTATTCTTAACAGGAGTATTCTGACGCAGCAGATCGATACGAGCTCGGACCTAAATCAAAACTATCTGTGACAGCAAAGAAAAAGGCGCTCCCCAAGGGAGAACACAAAACTATATAGTCCTTAAGGGCATTTTTGTGATTGGTTGACTATTGTTGGAGGCGGCTCTTGGTTTAAACTTCCTGAGAGCCTCATTGGTGCACAGGACGTCCGTCCCTACCGGCACCCGGATAGCCGCTCCAGCGATGAGTCAGATCAGTGTGTGTGTGTGTTTGAGAGTGCGTTCTGAAGCCAAGGTCGCTTAACTGCTTCTTTGTTGAAACAGTTATTTTGTACCAAGCAGTGGCAAGACCGGGAGTACTTGGTTTCTGCTATTGGTCAGTTAACGATGGGCCTCTGCGTGGGTGAGAATCACTGCAGCCTCACTCTGTGACTTACACTTAAAGACATATTATGATTACTGCACATAGCATATGGTTTAAGCTTCACTAAATGTGTTTACGAATACATAGCAGTGTTTACAAATATATATATCAGTGTTTACAAATACATAGCAGTGTTTACAAATATATAGCATATTTGTTTAAGCTTATTCTTAATGTGTTTACACTAGCTACTCGACTGATAAGTTAACTTGCTAAACACTGGCTATGCACTAGCCTAGACAGCATGCTAGCATTATTAGCATGTTAGCATCGATCGCTAGCTTGATATTATAACCATCACCATGTATATACAATAGGCTATGTAGCCAGACCCAGACATAAGTTATACATCAAGCTAGTTGACATCTGTCACACTCAGATACAATATTTAACTTGACAGACAATCCGTTGAACTTGAAGATCTGAAGACTGAACTCGTGAACTGTTTTTTGATTCGTGGAGAAAGTATTTTGAGTATTTTAAATTCAAAATTACTCCACTCTAAAGTATTTTGTTACAAATTACATTAGATTTTGAATCGGCCCTATCAAATACAAATTACAAACTCAAAAGTAATTGAAATACATATTTCAAATACAAGTAATAGAAATACTGCCCATCTCTGAGCATGTGCCATCTTAGGAATCACTTTCAGGGACACTTTTGATGGAAAAAGGTAACTTGCTGATTGACAATTTTATCCAGAGCAGATGCTACTTTTCAAGCATGTTTCCACACTTTTGAAGTGAACTAAGTGTGATTAATCAACATCATTTACATGAATTTGGCTGCTCAACTTTGAAATAAAAACTCCTGGGGGGGTTGAGGGTAATGTCACAGAAGTCCTACTAATAAAATGCACTGACTTCACAGATATCACTTCAAACTAAATTGAGAACATGGCGACCTGTATGACATAGAAAAACAAACAGCTGTTGACTTGTATTAATATTGGTTTACTTTGTTTATAGGTCTTGTTAAATCTTCACCAGCAATGTTTTCTATAAACAGGCACTGATGTCGTGTGGAGGAAGGGAAGCCTGTCAAACCAATCTAATTTGTGACTATAATCACAGCTTCCTGTTACTGACTGAAATAAAGTCAGTTTGTATGTCGAAAAAAGGTAAAAAAAAGTCAGTTCAGTATTTTGACAAATAAAATGAGAGTATAGTATGTACAAAAATTGCAGTTTAGTATGTTAAAAAGCCATACATTAACCTGACAAACATTTTTTTGAATAAATAAAATAAAATGAATGCAAAGAATTGTTTGAATATTGAATTTTGCTCGGAGTTATGCGATATACTGTACAAATTAAAAGCAAGACCTTGCTCTAAATTGAGTTCATACAGTAGAGTAGGATTAAGTCTAAATATATAATTTTAATCTAAGCATTTAAGCACACACACAAACAACAACACACTTTCTAAATTGTCTATCTTTTGGTACTATAACATCTTTCTGCATGAGCTGAATTAACATTTTGTGATGCCTAACTTAAAAATGGGACTATTTTCATCCTCGTCGCCTGTACTATTTCCTGACCCTGCTTTCCCACATCAACACCTTCCCTCCATCACTTTTCATAAGAACACACTCAATGATGCGGTTATAAACGTTGCCATGACAACACCGGGAGTTGATTTACGCGATTTGTATTATTATTAGTTTATTTCTGCAATTATAATACATTACGTTTACTGTAATTTTGGGTACCTTGTGTTCGTGCTCGTAACCATTTTGCCTTTGTCTTACACATGATAGACGAGCTTTTCTTTTGACCTTCTTGACCTTTAACCCGGAAGTTAAGCGGAGCTCAGAAAGACGAGGGTGGGGTGAAAACAGCGAAACTTTCCTTTCTCGTCTGTTATTCTACTGCTGGTCTATTAAAGTACTGTTATGCTTGTTGTAGGTGATGAGAGACAGAGTATTTGTTTCTTTGTTGTTTGTACATGAAGCTGTACTGAACATCAGTAACAAGCGTGGACTCTTTTATGACCAGTCTGGCTACAAATACAGCATTAGCATTAACATTAACATTAGCATTACAGCCTGTGGTCAATTGGTCCTGATACTGTCCAGTAAGAAGTACTCAAATTACAGTGTGGAGTTCTCCTGTTAATAAACAAGAGTTCTGAATAGTTGTTCTTACCAAAATTCCCAAAACTCAGTTAAAATCCCAATAGAACCTGATTTAAAGCAGGGTCGAAGCTGACAGGCTTCTGTCTCAGAAAGATAAATATATTGGTTCACGATGGTCAGGATGGCTGAGCAGCCCAGGGTGCTGAGTTCAAGGTTCATGCTCCTCTGGAGCCGTAGGTTTGAAGTCGATGTTTTTAACTAATGTGGTCATGACGAAACTGTGACGAGTAGTCAGTCACAACCAGTGTGCATTAAGCAATGTGTGTAGCACCCTGGACATTTTAATGGCTACAATTATTTGCAAAATTGTTATTGTATTAGTTTGTGTCATTACCTCCCCCCCCCTCACTATTATTTTCTGGTTATTATAATTTAAAACGCTTTGTGTGACTTTTAAACTCAACTACTTTCACCTAAAGTAGCTGTAGGGCGATACTAATTTTCGCCAATAGGTGGCAGTAGCGGGTTTTGGTATGACTGGCGCAGTAATTCTTGTCTAAGATAAACGAGCTAGACCAGCCTTAAGAATGGACAGTCGAGATCACAGAAGCAGATATTCATCTGAGACTGTCTTGTTGTTGTATTCACAGGTGAGAGAAGTACACAAGCGACATATACATGTATATTAAGTTTGCTCGCTTTTGTAGTGCCATGTTATGACGTTTATAAAGTGTTTAATACTGAAACGTAGGGCGGCTAACTGAGGCTAGCATAATTAGCTAAACGAGGCCATTGAACGCTAGCGGTTCAGCGCCATTGTAACATCAGTAACCTGGCCTGATAGTTGTATTGTTCCCATGTAAGGTTATATAAAGATACATGGTGTGTCCTGTGACAGATATAAGCAGTAGTTTGTTAGGCTGTATATTTCAGGTTGTGTGTTCACAATTTATGTAATTCTTGTCTAACAGCCTCTTTACCCCGAGAGCCCCCCCACACACACACACACACAATTAAAGTGCTTTTTTTCAATTTGAGCTGTGTGCCATCTTCATTTAGTATTAACCAGGAACATATACACTAATATTTCCACATCTGAACAAATCTCACAAGTGTTTCTGTTATTATAACATCAACATTATTCAAATAGACCTTGTAGTTAGAGAGATACACTCTTTTGAGTATGGGTATGCAATTTTCGAGCAGAGGCCTAAAATTAGGGCTAGGGGTAAAGAGGCTAAGATAAGCTCGCTGGACCAGAAAGGACAGTCGAGATCGCAGAAGCAGATATTCATCTGAGACTGTCTTGTTGTATTCACAGCGCAATAAATTCACCTGGAAAACTGAATGGACATCATCATCATTCAGTGTGTAACATTTGCACAAAACCAATGCAAGATAAACTGTTTGTAAAAACTCTTTCAGAATGTTGACGTAAATTGGCATTACCTATATCGTGGATCCAGCGATCCGAAGACAAATGATGGTGGGACCTGGTTTTAAAAGGGAGCACAGTTTGAAGACCACGAGATGACCAGCTTTGTGAAGTCAGGTAGGCCCAAAGTCACATACCTTCACTCACCTCATCTGAGGATTAGTAGTCATGCACATATAACCACCTGAACCTGTGTAAAGTTAGTATGCGTTTGTTTGTATGGAGGCGTGGGTTCAAATCTCACTTCTGACTGCTGGTGATTGTAATTCACTGCCGCTGTTATTCTATAAACTGCCACTGAACAGCAGATCAACCACTATACTAATTGATACACACTTTTATGTATATATATTTACAGTATATGATACCTACGTTTTTAAATGTATGTATGTAAACACATGAATGTATAACTAAACAGTAATAAATAAATACATGAAATCTGATACCAGTGTTAGATTAATACGCTGTATGCCTCACTGTGTGGAAGTTCCTATGATCACTATTTTATGTCTAAGGCAAAATCAGGCTTGACTTAAACATTGCTTTTCTAACTTTGAAAAACAAAATTAGACAAATAAATACATAGATAAAAATGTACTGAATTGTTATTTATTTAAATATTGGTATCCAATACCGGATCTGCATGTCGTCACCGATAGCTGATTCAGCTATTTGAGTCAGTTTTGGACTGATATCAGAAATATGTTTCGGTATCGCTGCATCTGAATGAATAAATATTAACAATAATTACTACTATACAAACCTTGGCGCTCTGTGCATTAGCGTGGGCGGGGCCTCAGGTCTCTGCAGACAGTTGATGATGTCTTCAGCGGGTCTTTACAGCCCTCTGTTCACGTCTGCTGCTGGATGCGGGATATATTAACCTTTCTAATGCATTTCCTTGCCATAAAACCTTGAATTGCAGCTGTGTTTGAAAGGCGCTGTGACATTAAATGAACCTTATTGCCTTAAGTTCTCAAGCCACTAGACTCGTACTAAACCATCTAAATGTTGCAGAAAGTAATGTTCAGTTGTTTTTAATTGAATTATTCTCTTTAGATGACCAACAGACTAAAGACACTATATTTGGACCAACATGTCAAATCAGTTGAGCTAACCTACTGTATATTTTCAGGCTGTTGGGTGCAAATGAGAAGTCATCAGTGATTGTCCCTGAATTTATACATCAAAATGTATTTTCACACATTCAAATATTAAACAGCAGCAGTACAACTTAGAATTTTCAACAACAATTTACAAGCATGAAATAATTCAAACAAACACATTCAATTACATTTTTTTTTTTTTTTTTATTTAAATCACAAATTAAAGATTTGCCTCGGAGGGCTTTACAATCTGTACACATACGACATCCTCTGTCCCAGAACCCTCGCATCGAAACAGGAAAAACTCCCCCAAAAACCCCTTTAACAGGGAGAAACGAGGAAGAAACCTGTGGGAAAGCAACAGAGGAGGGATCCCTCTCCCAGGATGGACAGAAGTGCAATAGATGTCATGTGTACAGAATGAACAGAGTTGATGGGTGGGTTGAGTGGGCATTATTGAGGGCAAATCACTGTCAAAATCCGAGAGCGCAAATGAGATCTGTGCGCGAGATCTGTGCTCACACGAGCAAAATTGCTTTTACTGTAGTGAAGGATCTGAAAAATGTTTCATCCACTAATCACTTGTAAGTTATTTGAGTTTGGGAACTTACTTTGCAAATAGTTAATATACAAACAGTGATCCTAACCCTGACTCCAAATCCTTAAACCGGTCAAGAATCTGGAGCCAGGGTTCGGAACGACTGTTTGTATATTAACAGTAAGGACTTACTTTGCAAACAGTTAATATACAAACAGCGATCCTAAACCTGGCTCCAGATCCCTAAACCGGTCAAGAATCTGGAGCCAGGGTTCGGAACGACTGTTTGTATATTAACAGTAAGGACTTACTTGGCAAACAGTTAATATACAAACAGTGGGATCTAACCCTCGCTCCAGATCCTTAAACCGGTCAAGAATCTGGAGCCAGGGTCAGGACCCACTGTTTGTATATGAACTGTTTGCCAAACTCACTTACAAGTAATTAGTGGATGAAAAAGAGCGATGTAAAAGAGCTCGCCAAAGTAAAATACGTGGGACCTCTACACACGCACGCACGGATCTCATTTATGGATTTTGACAGCCTTCATATTAGGGTTTTGTGTTCATTAGTTAACTCTTTTTGAAGAGTTTAAACTGTTTTTTCTTTGTCTTTTCTTCATTTTTTCTTAGGGTTTTGTGTTCATTAGTTAACTCTTTTTGAAGAGTTTAAACTGTTTTTTCTTCGTCTTTTCTTCGTTTTTTCTTCGTGTTTTGTGTTCATTAGTTAACTCTTTTTGAAGAGTTTAAACTGTTTTTTCTTTGTCTTTTCTTCGTTTTTTCTTAGGGTTTTGTGTTCATTAGTTAACTCTTTTTGAAGAGTTTGAACTGTTTTTTCTTCATTTTTTCTTCGGGTTTTGTGTTCATTAGTTAACTCTTTTTGAAGAGTTTGAACCGTTTTTTCTTCTTCTCCTTGTCGGTGTTCTGGTTCTGAAGATCTTTTTCAGTGGCCTGAAGGAGGGAAGACTTCTCCTGCTGCCAAAGGAGACGCTCGGTTTCTAACAGATCTTCTGTCTTTTTCCGGGCAGCTTTGATCCTGTTTGTCTCCAGTCTCTGCTCCTCCAGCTGGGCTTGGGACTCCTGGTCTCTTTTGAACATCTGCGTAGCTTCCTCCTCCAATGTTTGATGAGTAGCTACGTTCTTCAGCTGGGCATGTTCGAGGTCCCTGCAGGTGCTTTCCAGGTGTGCCGTGATGGATGACTGTTCCTGGAAACGGAGATGTTCGGCTTCTAACAGATCTTCAGTCTTTTTCAGAACTGCCAAGATGTTGCCGATCTCTGCTCTCTGCTTCTCCAACTTGGCTTGAGACCTCTGGTCTTTTATGGACATCTGCGTAGCTTTCTCCTCCAATGTTCGATGAGTAGCTACGTTCTTCAGCTGGGCATTTTCGAGGTCCGTGCAGGTTTTTTCCAGGTGTGCCGTGATGGATGACTGTTCCTGGAAACGGAGACGCTCTGCTGCTAACAGATCTTCAGTATCTTTCAGAACTGCCATGATCTTGCTGGTCTCTGCTCTCTGCTCCTCCAGCTGGCCTTTATGTGCTGCGAGGAATCTCTGCAGCGTTTGCTTATCATCCCTCTGTGTTTTTCCAAAATCAGCTATGATCTTCACCTGTGTATGATAAAGTTCACGAGCTTTTTTATTCTGGTCTACAAGGGAAGACTTCTCCTCTTCCCATTGTCGATGTCCATTTTTCAGCTCCTGGTCAGCTCTAAGAAAAGCTGCCTTGAGCTTACTGTTGACATCTACCAGTTCAACAATTCTAGCGTGACAGAGGTTCTTAAATAACTCCATCTCAGCCTTGGTGGTGGTTTTAGGCTGAACGTGACGCTCAGACTCCAGCAGCTCCTGTGTTTCTTTCAGAGCTGCTGCGATCTTGTTGGTCTCTGCCCTCTGCTGCTCCAACTGGCCTTCATGTGCGGCCTGGAATCTCTGCAGCGTTTGCTTAGCCTCCTTCTGTATTCTATCAAAATCAGCTATGATCTTCCCCTGTTTTTGATAAAGTTTACGAGCTCTTTCATTCTGGTCTACGAGGGAAGACTTCTCCTCTTGCCATTGTTGATGTCCATTTTTCAGCTTGAGACGCTCAGACTCCAGCAGCTCCTGTGTTTCTTTCAGAGCTGCTGCGATCTTGTTTGTCTCCGCTTTCTGTTTGTCCATCTGGACTTGACAGAAAGCCTTAGAAGGGGCTTTCTCCTGACAGACGTTCTTAGATATCTCCATCTCCCACTCGGTGGATTTCGTGGTTTTGTTTTGGTGGAGAACATCTAGAAAATGTTGCAGACAATCTTCATCAACTTCTAGGAGGACTCTCCCCTTAGATCTTGTAGGGGTGAGCCTCGCCTCGTTGTCCAACAGTTCACATCTCACTTGTTCCTCCAGTGAACTTAAATAAAAGTTCATTTGAGGTTCGACCTCTTTGGAATTGAATTCCATCTCCTTTTGCTGACCCTTCAGCACCTGTCGTGTTTTTTTGTTCAGTGAGCTTTCCATTGCAATTGCCAAATGTGTTTCTGAACCAATTTGCTTGTATATGTGTATGTATATATATCTGTCTATATGTATCTATGAAATAATCTATGTGAGCTAACTATGGTGTATATGTGTATGTATATATATCTGTCTATATGCTAACTATATGAATCGTCAAATGTGTCTCAGAACCAACTTACCAACCTACTGCACCAACTTACCAACCTACTGCCTACTGTAAAATGTGTGAGACTTGAAGTAGTGGGTAGGGGCTGAATACCAGTAGGGAGGGGCTTAATGACGTCACAAAGACAACATTAAAGGCAGAGAATCCGTGATGTCATCATGACACCGTTCTGTCCATGGAGTCCTTCATGGCATCGTTACTATGGATACCAGATTGAATGTTTATCTTTGAATTTATGAATGTAATGATTTCTGATGATCCTTAAAATATGGCAAAGAAATGAAACTATGTGTGTATATATATATATATATATATATATATATATATACATATATAAATCTTAAAATACTGATATAAATGATCGTCTAATGTTTTCAGTTACTAGAGCAATTACAATGTTGGCGACGGTGGACAAAATCCACAGTTTTTGCTCTTGTAAAAATGACTTCTATAGCCAATTATGAAATTTCAACAAATCAGGTGGGTATCTTTTTGGTACAAAATTCTCTCTTTGTGCGTCCCAGACAGTTTTCCCTTGCCGAGTTGTGTCTCTTTGGCTCACACAGACACACTAACCGTTCCTCTTTTTAACACGCGGTGTGTTGACATTTGGTTGCTTGAAGCGGCCCTTGAAGGGGAGATCCTGAGCGTTGAATCGTGTTAGTCTCGTCGCTGTAATCTCTTTTGTTCAGGAGAGGAGTGTGAACAAAGCAGAGCCTCCACCTGTTCAGAAAAGATATTTTGGCTGAGAAAAAAAATTCACTCTTCTCAGCGATGTCCAAATCATTTCCCTTTTATGAACAATAAGCCTGAATGTTTTTTTCTTCATTTTTGGCATCCGATTACCATATTACCTCCTTCTCTAAATACTAATGCTGTCATACTTTGTTGTTTTTTCCTCATTTGTTAATCATGGACCGTACACTTATTTTCGTACTGATAATAAATGTCACAATATACAACAGTTTTCTGTTCCAATTATTCCGCCTGACTGCTCTGGATTAATATCAATTTACGTCCACTACACTTCATTTAAATCAGGGATGTTGTTACAGGTTTGACGTCACAAAGATGCAGATGGGAGCCGACAGTGTAAGCAGGTTGATAAATAATCTGGGTGCAGAGAAGTGTTGTAGAATTTAGAAGTTGTACAGTAAAAACTCAATTACTCAGACTTCAAACTGTACAGCCAGTCTGGTAAAACAATAATGAATGTGGATTTAAAGTTGTTGTGGTCAAGACTAGAAGGGGGGGCTGGTTGGACACCATGTCAAACTCCCCAGAGTGGACGAGCAAGACCAGGTCTGCACTGATTTATGCAAAGGATCTTCCTGAAAAAGAAACTCATGATCAGTTCGAACAGTGTTGGTTCTTCTATTCATTGCAAACAAAAGCTATGTTTATATTCGGTGTTTGTTACCAAAACAAATTGGAGGACCAATTAGTCCTTCGTTCATTACAGTGTGGAGTTCTCCTGTTAATGAACAAGAGTTCTGAATATGTGTTCTTACCAAAATTCTCAAAACTCAGTTAAAATCTCAATAGAACCTGATTTAAATCAGGGTTGAAGGTGACAGGCTTCTGTCTCAGAAAGATAAATATATTGGTTCACGATGGTCAGGATGGCTGAGCGGCCCAGGGTGCTGAGTTCAAGGTTCATGCTCCTCTGGAGCCGTAGGTTTGAAATCGACTCCTGACAGTCGATGTTTTTAACTAATGTGGTCATGACGAAACTGTGACGAGTAGTCAGTCACAAACAGTGTGCATTAAGCAATGTGTTTGTGTGGCACCCTGGACATTTTAAAGAATGCTGTGCACATAATGGGGCCTTAGAGGTGACCTGGTACACACACAATGCACAGGGCTCAGGTGGTCAATAGGGGGCCCCTAAAAGATAAATCCAGCCTTGTGTGCAGTTATGAGGGACAGGAGGCAACAAGCACAGAGCAACATCTTTATAGTGGACATATAATTATAGGTGGTAACACTTAAAGACTGGATGAATAAAGAACTGGGAAAACCTGTCTCCTGTCATTTAAGGCACAATAACAGTGCTCTGCAGATTTACATTTTAATGACTCAGCTTTCCATAATAATAAGAACGGAGGTGTTCGGTGTTTGTGGCACAAGCATTTGACAGATCTCAATGGTTGTGCTCCAGCAACTTAATGTACAACTGAACGTGGACAAGCCTTCTTTTTGTCTGAAGTCATCAAACAATGAAACCCATGGCTTTGAAAATGAGTCTCTTCACATCTTTCGATTCTGAGTTGAAACTCATTAAGCACCAATTAAAAGTACAGCTACAAAGACGAAGTTGAACCAGCAACTTAAGCATAACTGCTATTAACAACCTACAGTCCTCTGCTGGATTTAAATGTTGGAAAATACCAATAAGTCAGGAAAGATGTGGAGGCATTGTATGGTTTAAATGAAGTTTCTAACTGACAACATTAATAAATAGAGAAGTCCTGAGTGCTTTCGTGTCAGCTCTGTCACACTGCACTAATTAGCTCGGTTTTCACGGTGATGGTTAGTGCTAAACACAGCACACGTTCCAACAACAATCTGATCCGAATCGGAGAGAAATAAACATCTGCAAGCTAGATTAAAGCTTTCTCTGACTCTTTTGTTCTGGTAAATATTTGCTATTTGCTTTACTAATATAATCTCTCTCTCTTTAAGCTAACGTTACTACATTACTTCAGCCTGTGGACCTACAATTGAAGCTAGCTGCACCCTATTTTGATCAGTTCCTTTTTACACAGGTTTTCAGATAGATGGAGCAGGAGAATAAGAGAGAGAGGGTTCATTCGTGACACTCTGGGGCTCTGCTGACACACTGGGGACACATATTTACGTTTAAAAAACATGAAAAAGTGCCTTTTGCATAAAAGGTGAACTTTAAGACTCTCAACAATTGCACGCCTCCTGATACAAAATGCAGTTGCTCGGTGTTTTGTTTACAAATTCAAAGAGACAAGATCACATTTCTCATATCTTGCCTCTATTGATTGGTTGCCGGTCAGTTTTAGGGTTGATTGATTTTTATATTTTTCTGATGATGTTTAAAACATCTACAGGGAATTTCTGCTCCCCTACATATTAACACACTGTTGCCTCAGAGGCAGGACTCTCTGGCTGCTCCTAAATCCTGGATCGAGACCACAGTCCAGGGTCTCAGCAGTCAGGGCCTCTCAGCTCTGGAGCTCCCTGCTTGAAGATCTGAGTATTTTAAATCACACTTTTACATTGACCCCATGTTTTATTGGTTTCCTGCTCTATAGTGTCTTATCCATTTTGTTTGTTGAGTTCTCATTTTTTATTTATTTTTTTTGTAGTTTTTTTAGTAATTCCCTGAACTTATTTTAAAATATAATCATGTTTTGATCATGATTATTGTGTAAAGCTCCTTGTACCTTTGCTTTGAAAGATCTTTTTGAAGGCTTTTTTGCCTTTATTTGACCGTACAGCTGAAACACTTTTAATCAGGCCGAAAATGTTCAATGAAAAGTAAACAACACTCTATGTGTC
Source organism: Pholis gunnellus (assembly GCF_910591455.1). Lineage (NCBI taxonomy): Eukaryota > Metazoa > Chordata > Actinopteri > Perciformes > Pholidae > Pholis > Pholis gunnellus. The sequence continues at coordinate 15,218,887 of NC_136540.1, forward strand.
CTTTATCTACAAATCCTGATTCACTTATAATTTATTTTTTCAAGATCATTGCTGTCAATATTATTTATTCGTATACCATGTGTCTTTCACTATAATGGAGGAAAGAGCTTAAAAGTTCATTTAAAAGTCAAATTTATTTTCATTGTTCAGTGTTAAATATCAGATTATATACTGAATAATTTGGCCCAGCCCAAGCTCTCTAAGAAAACGAGGAAAAACTCCCCAAAATCCTGATTGCAGGAAAATGAGAAGAAACCTCGGGAAAGGCAATTCAGAGAGAGATCCCCTCTCCTCGGACGGCTGGGTGTGCTACAATATCTGCAAAAGCAGGAGTTCCTCACGTTCAACTTCCTGTCAAAGAGAGAGAGCAGCATTAGTATTTGAAGCACACTTATACATGACATTAAATAATATTAATATAATAATTCCAAATTTGGATGAGAAGTTTGGGTTGGTGTGCGTGTGTGTGTGTCTGTGTGTAGTGTTAGGTTTTTTTTAGCCGTGGGTGAATTCTGAGCTGCTCCAGCGTAGGACGCTGATTGGGGTCTTTGGTAAAACATCTTCTCAAGAAATCCTGGCAATCTGGAGAGAAAGAAGGAGAAGAAAGGTGAGGGCGATGGCTACAGTGGTCCATCAGAATGTCAACAGATATGTTTCTGCTGACATGTTCGTGAGTATGTTTTTCTTACTCATCCTCATCCTCGCCGTCTTATTATGTCTGTATATTCTAGCATAACCCTGTCCTGCAGAATGACGATGAAGGAGTTCCTCACGTTCTCCTTCCTATCAAAGAGGCAGAGCAGTGTTAGAATTTGGATGACAAATTTGGGTTGGTGTGCATGCGTGTGTGTCTGTGTGTAGTGTTCTAACATGTTCGTGAGTATGTTTTTCTTACTTTTGGACAGCGTCTCGCTGATTCTCACACGGGTTCTCAAGAACTCGGTGGTCTCAAAATCTACATCACTGTAGAGTGTTTCAAATAGGACCACGCCCATTTGCCACACTGTGTTGGGTCCGGCTCTGTATCTACAACGACAAAACCACTCTGGGGGGATGAAAGCAGGAGTACCTAGAATATACAGACATAATAAGACGGTGAGGATGAGGATGAGTATAATAATTCCAATTACTAACAGGATGTTCTTTTGTAGCATAACCTTGTCCTGCAGAATGATGAGGAAGGAGTTCATCACGTTCTCCTTCCTGTCAAAGAGGCAGAGCGATGACAGTGATGCACCAGAATCTCAACTGAAATCAACAGATATGTTTCTGCTGACATGTTCGTGAGTATGTTTTTCTTACTTTTGGACAGCGTCTCGCTGATTCTCACACGGGTTCTCAAGAACTCGGTGGTCTCAAAATCTACATCACTGTAGAGTGTTTCAAATAGGACCACGCCCATTTGCCACACTGTGTTGGGTCCGGCTCTGTATCTACAACGACAAAACCACTCTGGGGGGATGAAAGTACCTAGAATATACAGACATAATAAGACGGTGAGGATGAGGATGAGTATAATAATGCCAATTACTAACAGGATGTTCTTTTGTAGCATAACCTTGTCCTGCAGAATGATGAGGAAGGAGTTCATCACGTTCTCCTTCCTGTCAAAGAGGCAGAGCAGGGTTAAAATTTGGATGACAAGTTTGGGTTGGTGTGCGTGCGTGTGTGTCTGTGTGTAGTGTTCTGACATGTTCGTGAGTATGTTTGTCTTACTTTTGGACAGCGTCTCGCTGATTCTCACACGGGTTCTCAAGAACTCGGTGGTCTCAAAATCTACATCACTGTAGAGTGTTTCAAATAGGACCACGCCCATCTGTCACACTGTGGTGGGTCCGGCTCTGTATCTCCAACGACAAAACCACTCTGGGGGGATGAAAGTACCTAGAATATACAGACATAATAAGACGGTGAGGATGAGGATGAGTATAATAATTCCAATTACTAACAGGATGTTCTTTTGTCGCATAACCTTGTCCTGCAGAATGATGAGGAAGGAGTTCATCACGTTCTCCTTCCTGTCAGAGGCAGAGCAGGGTTAAAATTTGGATGACAAGTTTGGGTTGGTGTCCGTGTGTCCGTGTGTAGTGTTCGGTTTATTTTAGCCATGGGTGAATTCTCAGCTGCTCCAGGGTAGGACGCTGTTTGGGGTCTTCGGTGAAACATCCTCTCAAGAAATCCTGGCAACCTGGAGAGAAAGAAGGAGAAGAAAGGTGAGGGCGATGGCTACAGTGATCCATCAGAATGTCAACAGATATGTTTCTGCTGACATGTTCATGAGTATGTTTTTCTTACTTTTGGACAGCGTCTCGCTGATTCTCACACGGTTGCTCAAGAACTCGGTGGTCTGAAAATCTGCATCACTGTGGAGTGTTTCAAAGAGGACCACGCCCATCTGCCACACTGTGGTGGGTCCGGCTGTGTATCGAGAATGATAAAACCACTCTGGGGGGATGAAAGCAGGAGTACCTAGAATAGACAGACATAATAAGACGGTGAGGATGAGGATGAGGAGCTGTGTCTAAATGTAAAAGTTACAGATGGGTAAGTTATTGAAGAGCAGGAGTAAAGCCAGACATCTTACCGTAGAAGACGCGATAACAGGCTCCTCTCTTGACGAAGCAGCTCAGACCAAAGTCAATGAGGCGAACTCGCGGGACGTCCGAGCTCGTCTCAATCAAGATGTTTTCAACCTTAATGTCCCGGTGAAAAATCTTTTGCTTCTCTAGGTCAATTGCTGCATCTATCAGCTGTTTCAGTATGATCTGACAGACAAAAAGAGAGAGATGAGGGATCACAGAGGAGGATGGTTTTAACATGTTTTCATGGCTGTGACTCTGAGCTGACTACAAATACAAAACACAAAGTTTCTAAAAGCATCTTTAAGCCATAGAAATTGAAATGCACGAGAGATTTTCAGTAGATTGGGTAAAAACCTCATCCGTTTATTTTCCCCTCCAAATAACTTTAGTTGACCTGGAGCTTTGTCTACAACCTGTTTGACTGCCTCCACTACTGTTTCTTGATCCATCAGAACAATTGCTTTGGTGAATACAATGTTACCATGATCAACAGAAACAATGATCTAAAGACTAGGAAAATAAACCTTAAATTAAAAAAAAAAAACCTTTAGGTATAGCCTCCCAGTTCCTGTAAAAAGTTAAAGACACACAAGGATCCTTCAGCAGCTTACCTTGGCCTCCTGCTCTTGTAAGGAGCCTCCGTTGCCGTTGATGTAGGCGAGTAGGTCCTTGGCGGGGATCGGTCTCTCCATTACCAGGATCAGCTCCTGGTCAAGATCGTACCAGTCCAATAGAGACACGGGTGCTGACGTCCCCACTGATCCACTTGTTTTGTCCGCCAGTTTCAACATGACGGCAACCTCCACGGACAGCTGCTTCCCAGTTTTATTCTGAAAGATCACAACAGAGTGGAGGATGAGAGAACCATGATTCATCCATAATACATTCAGAAAAAGAGTGCAGTGTTGAATACAGAAGATTTTAACAGCAGCAGGTGTTGCTCTCTCACCACGTGTTTGCAGTAAATGTTGTCCTTGGGAATGTGTTTGATGGCAACCTATGAGATACAAACAAGACTTGTGTTAGCACTCCCTGACCATATTGTGTGTGTGTGTGTGTGTGTGCAAGATTGTGTGTGTGTGTAACACTTACAGGTATATTATCTGCTTTGCGATAGCCAGCAAACACAGTTCCACATCCTCCTTCACCAAGCTGATCCTGCTGTTTGTATTTGGCCTCAAATTCAGCTGAACAGACCAACACATATTATGTTTTAATACAGTTGTGAGTAACACCAATTATATGCTACCTAAGCTCTAATATGAATCCCTCCTCTGTTATACTTATAAATCCTAATCTTACACTAAAATGAGGTTAAACCTTACATTTAATAATAATAACGTTATTTATATAGCACCTTTAAAAACAGAGTTTACAAAGTGCTTTGACAGACAAAGCAGCAAAAGCGAGGCAATAGTAACAACACTATACTGACCTCTTAAGACATCTACAGACGGTCTGGTGTTCTTCAGGTATGGCCTCCTTTTACTTTTTGTCTTTGGTCCACCATCGGCGGCGGCCTTCCTCTCACTGACTCTCACATCCTTCACAGATGTATTGCAGTGTTCTACAGAGGAGAAAAACACCCAGAGGAACATCAGCTTGACCATCATAGGCACTAACGTGGACAATAGACATCCTCCATACGAAATGACAAAATGGGCAGATTCAAAAATAGTTTGCCTGCCAAAACCTCAATAAAAATAACATTTCTCACTGTCCTCCAGTGGAATCCATCCAAGCGGGTCATTTTATTTGTCCAGTTTTTGACATATCTGTCTCCAGCTCAATACAATTAAGGTGAATGCAATTTAGTTTGTGGTGCTCACAGCAATGAAACATTTAACAGAAACATCTATTTCCAAAAACAGGCTCCTTGTTACTCTGGATAATCTACAAGCCTCAATGTAATCAGTATCTATTGGACCAATCTTCTACCAAAGAAATAGTCCAAATGAAACTATAGTGTGTTCGATAGATTATCCATCCAGGGCACCTTTTTGGAAAGAGATGTTGCTTTTGAATTTTAAAATGTCAATTGTTGATGCTGTGAGCACCAAAAATGAAATTCCTCTTTCACACCTGAGTGAAATCAAAAATCTCAGACACAGATCTTTTAAAACCTGAGGAAACCTGGGAGAAATTATCCAAACTATCTGCATAAATAGATACCATTAGAGGGAAGGGATAATTTGTTTTCTTTGTAATCTAGGTGAACTGAAGTCTATTTAGATCAATATACCAACACCCCAGTTGATGTACATTTCTGTAAGAGATCTGAGTACATCTTCCACCACTGTCTGAACCCCGTGTTTAGTAAACTGATGATTGGATACACTCCCAACAGCAGATTCACATGATCAGCTTACCTTTCCCAGACTCCACTGAGGAGGATGCCGGCTCCTTGCCAAACAGGTTGAGGTCAAGTCTTCCCTTTTTCTCCTTCTTCTTCATTGGTTCTCCCTCCAAAGGTTCTGTGGTGTTCCTCTTCACTCCTCTCGCACTGAAGTATTCCTCAGAGGTGGTTGAGTCGTCACTTTCTGAAAGCCTTGTCCTTTTGAAAAGGGGTTCACTTTCCGGACTGGTCTTTCTTTTAACCCCTCTAGTCGTGTCATCCTCTCCGGAAGCTGAACTTTTTGCTGATATATATGCTAAGCTCATGCTGATATAGTTGTGAACTATTTATATATATAGGTATACGCGATAACTTCAGAGCAACGAGTGTGTCGAATCAATGCTTGAACTGAATGAATTTGACAATGTGTGTGTTCTTAATATGTGGTGAACAGAATGTGGAACACAATGAGTTGTTCTGTATCATGAGGTCATGATAGAACAACCGTACCGTTCTTATTTCCTTAATATGCAAATTAGTGTTTAGTGCATTATTTGAATTGTGTGTATATTTGTATAGGTGGCACTGAAACAATTCATACAATGCATAAAATACACAAGCATACAATGCTTGATATTGACTCCCTCTCAGTCATCTGGATGATTTTACCTATTGAAATGCCCTTAGGTTGTTTTTATGAACTATTCATATTGATCTAAAGTCAAACATTTCAAGGAATAAATGCAAAACTATTCTTTGCTTTCTGGTTGGCAATGTTGTTCTGTCTGTCAAGCCACCATTTTGGTCCAGACTGAAATATCTCAACAACTGTTGGATGGATTGAACTTTGGTCCTATCTATCCTACTGACTTTAGGTGATCACCTCATTTTTATCTAGCAACGCCATGCGGTTGACATTTGTGGTTTTTGCATGTGAAGAAATACACATTCCTGCCAATGTTATAACGTCGTTCCACTGATCATGAGATAACAGTAATATGCCCAACACATTATAATGCTGCACTGTGCCAGCAAAAGGCAGGGAAGAACACAGTTAGAAAGTGAAAATGGAGAAACATTAACAATGCATTTTTTTAAATAAATTAAAAAAAACATTGCCAAGAGGAACGTGGAAGGCCAGGACATGCTCTACCAGTCCCTCAAGCTAACCAACTGCATCTGGATCTTAGCTGAGCTCCGCATTCAGCCCGGCAACCCAAACTACACGGTAGAGGATTATTACACTATTGGGCCTTCAGCTGTGCTTCATGCTTGTTTGATGAATATCTGTGTCCAGGTGACATCTACAAGGTTTAATGTAGAATTCCAATGCAGCTCAGTTGGTAAGAAAGGGAAAGAAAATAACAAAGAATTTCAAGTTTTTGTTGTTGTTATTTTTATTGATCACAATTAAACCTGGACAAACATTTTTGAGTGATTCCTGGTTGTATTTGGTGAAGTGCCTGCATGTAGTAGATTATAGCTGCGTCTCTGATAGGTAGTGAAACAGGTTTTTAGGTTTTATATACATATATTTAGTGTTTTATGGCTTTTTAATGTAAAGTAGATTGAGTTCACTTGTGCTATATAATGAGAAGAATTGGAACCAGAATTTATTCCACAAAGGACTACAACAAACATTTATTTATTTAATTTTCGATTTATTTATCAATGCTGTTTTTGATTAATAGGTTGTTAGTCTATAAAACAACAGAAAGTAGTCAAAATTAATATTCATACTTTCCCAAAGTCCACAGTGACGTCTTCCAATGTCTTGTTCTGTCCTGAGTCAGTCCAAAACCCAAATATATTAATTTAAATGTGATGTAATACAGAGATAAACAACCGGTCTTTTGGATTTGCTTTATTTTTGATATTGACTTTGCTTCAGTTGCACCTACAGACTGATACCAGTGTTGCTTTGTTCCTATTGCCATTCATGTTTGTGACGAGTAGAAACCTTCTTATACACAGTCTGTGGTAGAAACCCACAATGTGATTGAAGCTGCTAGCGTCGGTCCTACAGCGGGTTATCCTCCTGGAGGTCATAGCTTACAATAACTTCTAGAGACATGCTTATCCAACAAACATTATACATACATCACAATGAGCAGCATATGTACTCCTGTTTTTCCTGTCATGACTTTAAGCACACCGCACAGCTTCTTGTATTTGATGTGATTACTTACAATTTTAGTTTAGATATATAACTTGCTTTTTCCTCCATAAGTATGAAACATTGTGCAGTAATTGAAAAACTTGACATTCCAAACCGTTGGAAAACGAAAATGCAGACCAGAGATAAGTAAGAAACGTAACCACCAAATCCAGGCATCTACGTGACAAGTGATAAAACACAGAAGCAGGTCCTGTTGAGGTCTTTATTCCAAACATCAGCCATCAGCACTGTTTTATTAACACTCCACCCTTTTCACCTCAGCTGCATCTAAATGTCTTCCGAAGATTTAGATAATTTTTTAAGCATGTTTTTTGTTTGGTTTTAGATGTTTTAATGGTTAAATTCAAAAATGCAAAAAGCTAAAGAAATAAGAAATGTCATGTGAAGCAACTTCAATGGACCTGTTCTGACATAATAAAGCTAATCTTTACTCAATTATATAGAAACAAACTGTAGTGAGGTGTCTGCAGGCTACAGTATTTAAGTGGACGAACGCAAACTGTCAGTGGAACAGACAGTCAAGAAGCTTCTGGCAGAAAATAACACACTCCACATTTGTTTATAATGACACAAACCACAGCAACTATTGATTATCTGTTAACACACCAGTGCCACTTTATTTTAAGAATATTTGTTAGTTCATTTCACATTTACTGCAACCACATAGTTGCACACGGCTTTATGCACCGACATTATCATTCCTATTTATTGTGCATCTACCTCTGTGTGTCTCCTTTTTAACTGGCTTTATTGTTTCAGTAGCTTCAATTCTGTAATGTGCATTAAATGTTTTCACCTTTCTTTTTGATACCAGTGTTTTTGCTATCTTCATTCCGTTGTTGTCAAGCCAGTCTAAACCTGGGGCAAGTCAGGCCGAACCAATCTCACAGGACCAAGCATTCACGCTAACGAAATGCCCAAGCTTATGTTTTAGTACCCTAGTGTCAATATAACCCTCTGATGTTGGCTTTGTGTGTGCTAATAGAACATAGGGTGCATATGCTCTAAGGCCAAGAGTTGCGTTAGTACAGTGTAGTCAAGTGATGGTGTAGTTTATGTTGCTAATACATTTAAATGTTTTGGTATTACCCTACAAAGGAAATAAAGCCTTGCCTCTATCTATTCCACAGAAAAGACGTTTTTGTGTTGGTGACACTATTTTCCTACATGGTAATGTAGAAATATATTTTGAAATGTGCCTGCATGAGAGTCCACTGTCGATTTTATCCTTTTTCATTTAGGCTGTAGCTTTGCTCCATTTAAAATCTAATCTCCCAACGTCATGTCTCTGTTGTTTTAAGCAGCATCGTCTCGAGCACTCCCACACATTGAAGTATATATCCAAATCATTTGCCAGCAACACAGAATGTATGGCGAGAGCTATCATAACATCCTTGCTGTAACCCTGTTGTAAATTATTTGTCATTGTCACAGTACCACATCTTATGTCATTAAACTGCCAAACACATGATGCATTACTGTGTCGAATGTGTGTGTGTGTGTGTGTGTGTGTGTGTGTGTGTGTGTGTGTGTGTGTGTGTGTGTGTGTGTGTGTATAAACAAAGCAGAGACGGGTCACATTACAGTGGATGATAAGAAAAGCTAGTGAAAATAGATTAACACCACTAACACAAATCACCAGGGGCCTGTATTACAAAGCAAGATTAGTGGGTCAGCCAAGTAAAATCACTTCATTATTTTAGCTTAAATCAGTTTATACTGTGCTCACAATGAAATGAGCACTAGCTAACTGTGGTTCAGAACCCTGGGGCCAGGTAGTGTGCTGGTATAAAAGTGCTGATTTGCTTTTTGGGTCTCTGGTCAAATGAAGTTGTCATTTAATGGCTACAATTATTTGCAACATTGTTATTGTATTAGTTTGTGTCATTACCTTGCCCCCCTCACTATTATTTTCTAGTTATTATAATTTAAAACGCTTTGTGTGACTTTTAAACTCACCTACTTTCACCTAAAGTAGCTGCAGGGCGATACTCATTTCCGCCAATAGGTGGCAGTAGCGGGTTTTGGTATGACTGGCGCTGTAATTCTTGTCTAAGATAAACGAGCTAGACCAGCCTTAAGAATGAACAGTCGAGATCACAGAAGCAGATATTCATCTGAGACTGTCTTGTTGTTTTATTCACAGATGAGAGAAGTACACAAGTTTGCATGCTTTTGCAGTGCCATGTTTTGATGTTTATGAAGTGTTAGCGGTTTAGCGCCATTGTAACATCAGTAACCTGTGCTGATAATTGTACTGTTCCCATGTATTGTTCCCACACACACACAATTAAAGTGCTTTTTTTCAATTTGAGCTGTGTGCCATCTTCATTTAGTATTAACCAGTAACATATACACTGATATGTACACATCTGAAAAACTCTCACAAGTTTTTCTGTTATTATAACATCAACATTATTCAAATAGACCTTGTAGTTAGAGAGATGCAGTCTTTTGAGTATGGGTATGCAATTTTCGAGCAGAGGCCTAAAATTAGGGCTAGGGGTAAAGAGGCTAAGATAAGCTCGCTGGACCAGAAAGGACAGTCGAGATCGCAGAAGCAGATATTCATCTGAGACTGTCTTGTTGTATTCACAGCACAATAAATTCATCTGGAAAACTGAATCAACATGATCATCATCATTCAGTGTGTAACATTTGCACGAAACCAATGCAAGATAAACTGTTTGTAAAAACTTTCAGAACGTTGACGTAAATTGGCATTACCTATATCGTGGATCCAGCGATCCGAAGACAAATGATGGTGGGACCTGGTTTTAAAAGGGAGCACAGTTTGAAGACCACGAGATGACCAGCTTTGTGAAGTCAGGTAGGCCCAACGTCACATACCTTCACTCACCTCATCTGAGGATTAGTAGCTATGCACATATAACCACCTGAACCTGTGTAAAGTTAGTATGCATTTGTTTGTATGGAGGCGTGGGTTCAAATCTCACTTCTGACTGCCGGTGATTTTAATTCACTGCCGCTGTTATTCTATAAACTGCGTCTGAACAGCAGATCAACTACTACAGTATACTAATTGATACACATTTTTATGTATATATATTTACAGTATACGATACCTACGTTTTTAAATGTACGTATGTAAACACATGAATGTGTAAATAAACACAGTAATAAATAAATACATGAAAAATACAAATAAATAAATAGAGATACAAGGATCTGACTTTATACTTGGGGTCTTGTTCACGAGTGAGGGTAAGATGGAGCGGGAGATCGACAGGCGGATCGGTGCGGCTGCAGCAGTAAAGCAGGCGCTGCACCGGACCGTCTTGGTGAGAGAGCTGAGCCGGAAGGCAAAGCTCTCAATTTACTGGTCGGTCTACGTTCCTACCCTCACCTATGGTCACGAACTCTGGGTCGTGACCGAAAGGACAAGGTCGCGGGTACAAGCGGCCGAAATGAGTTTCCTCCGTAGGGTGGCCGGGCTCAGCCTTAGAGATAGGGTAAGGAGCTCGGACATCAGGAGGGAACTTGGAGTCGAGCCGCTACTCCTTCGCATCGAAAGGAGTCAGCTGAGGTGGTTCGGGCATCTGATTAGGATGCCTCCTGGACGCCTCCCACTGGAGGTTTTCCGGGCACGTCCAACTGGGAGGAGACCCCGGGGAAGACCCAGAACACGCTGGAGGGATTATATCTCCCAGCTGGCCTGGGAACGCCTCGGGATCCCCCAGTATGAGCTGGAAAATGTTGCGGGCGAGAGGGAAGTCTGGGTCAGCCTGCTTGGCCTGCTGCCACCGCGACCCGACCCCGGATAAGCGGAGGAAAATGGATGGATGGATCTGACTTTTTCCGTCCCTATACCGAAAATGAAACCTAAAGAATTTGACCCAGCGGCCACCTAAGGATACCTGCATATTTTCTACATCAGCCTACAGTCCTCCGCTCTACCAACTGAGCTATCGAAGGGAGCCAGAGACTCACACTTTTTCAGCTTATGTATTGAGGCTGAAACTGATGCCGAACCAAAGTTTGTTTTGCAAACACTCAACAATGCAAAGAGTCAAACATGACAAAAAGCCACATCCCTTTGTCTCCGTACATGCTTGTTTAAAACTCTTGCAAAGTTACAAAGAAGATAATTCAATTATTGTCAATCAACTGCACTTGATTATTGATAATAAGGCTCATCTATCCAGTCCGAACAGACAACAACAATAACTACGTCCTTCGAGCCGGAATTGAACCAGCGACCTAAGGATACCTGCATATTTTCTACGGTGAAACATCAGCCTACAGTCCTCCGCTCTACCAACTGAGCTATCGAAGGGAGCCAGAGACTCACACTTTTTCAGCGTATGTATCGAGGCTGAAACTGATGCCGAACCAAAGTTTGTTTTGCAAACAGTCAACAATGCAAAGAGTCAAACATGAGAAAAAGCCACCTCCTTTTGTCTACATACATGCTTGTTTAAAATTCTTGCAAAGTTACAAAGAAGCGAATTCAATTATTGCCGAGCAACTGCACTTGATTACTGATAATAAGGCCCATCTATCCAGCCTGAACAGACAACAACAATAAGTACTTCCTTTGAGCCGGAATTGAAGCAGCGACCTAAGGATACCTGCATATCTTCTACGGTGAAACATCAGCCTACAGTCCTCCGCTCTACCAACTGAGCTATCGAAGGGAGCCAGAGACTCACACTTTTTCAGCGTATGTACCGAGGCTGAAACTGATGCCGAACCAAAGTTTGTTTTGCAAACACTCAACAATGCAAAGAGTCAAACATGACAAAAAGCCACCTCCTTTTGTCTACGTACATGCTTGTTTAAAACTCTTGCAAAGTTACAAAGAAGATAATTCAATTATTGCCCTTGATTACTGATAATAAGGCCCATCTATCCAGTCCGAACAGACAACAACAATAAGTACGTCCTTCGAGCCGGAATTGAACCAGCGACCTAAGGATACCTGCATATTTTCTAATGGGAAACATCAGCCTACAGTCCTCCGCTCTACCAACTGAGCTATCGAAGGGAGCCAGAGACTCACACTTTTTCAGCGTATGTATCGAGGCTGAAACTGATGCCGAACCAAAGTTTGTTTTGCAAACAGTCAACAATGCAAAGAGTCAAGCATGACAAAAAGCCACATCCCTTTGTCTCCGTACATGCTTGTTTAAAACTCTTGCAAAGTTACAAAGAAGCGAATTCAATTATTGCCGAGCAACTGCACTTGATTACTGATAATAAGGACCATCTATCGAGTCCGAACAGACAACAACAATAAGTACTTCCTTTGAGCCGGAATTGAACCAGCGACCTAAGGATACCTGCATATTTTCTACGGTGAAACATCAGCCTACAGTCCTCCGCTCTACCAACTGAGCTATCGAAGGGAGCCAGAGACTCACACTTTTTCAGCGTATGTATCGAGGCTGAAACTGATGCCGAACCAAAGTTTGTTTTGCAAACACTCAACAATGCAAAGAGTCAAACATGACAAAAAGCCACATCCCTTTGTCTCCGTACATGCTTGTTTAAAACTCTTGCAAAGTTACAAAGAAGATAATTCAATTATTGTCAATCAACTGCACTTGATTATTGATAATAAGGCTCATCTATCCAGTCCGAACAGACAACAACAATAACTACGTCCTTCGAGCCGGAATTGAACCAGCGACCTAAGGATACCTGCATATTTTCTACGGTGAAACATCAGCCTACAGTCCTCCGCTCTACCAACTGAGCTATCGAAGGGAGCCAGAGACTCACACTTTTTCAGCGTATGTATCGAGGCTGAAACTGATGCCGAACCAAAGTTTGTTTTGCAAACAGTCAACAATGCAAAGAGTCAAACATGAGAAAAAGCCACCTCCTTTTGTCTACATACATGCTTGTTTAAAATTCTTGCAAAGTTACAAAGAAGCGAATTCAATTATTGCCGAGCAACTGCACTTGATTACTGATAATAAGGACCATCTATCCAGCCTGAACAGACAACAACAATAAGTACTTCCTTTGAGCCGGAATTGAACCAGCGACCTAAGGATACCTGCATATCTTCTACGGTGAAACATCAGCCTACAGTCCTCCACTCTACCAACTGAGCTATCGAAGGGAGCCAGAGACTCACACTTTTTCAGCGTATGTACCGAGGCTGAAACTGATGCCGAACCAAAGTTTGTTTTGCAAACACTCAACAATGCAAAGAGTCAAACATGACAAAAAGCCACCTCCTTTTGTCTACGTACATGCTTGTTTAAAACTCTTGCAAAGTTACAAAGAAGATAATTCAATTATTGCCCTTGATTACTGATAATAAGGCCCATCTATCCAGTCCGAACAGACAACAACAATAAGTACGTCCTTCGAGCCGGAATTGAACCAGCGACCTAAGGATACCTGCATATTTTCTACTGGGAAACATCAGCCTACAGTCCTCCGCTCTACCAACTGAGCTATCGAAGGGAGCCAGAGACTCACACTTTTTCAGCGTATGTATCGAGGCTGAAACTGATGCCGAACCAAAGTTTGTTTTGCAAACACTCAACAATGCAAAGAGTCAAGCATGACAAAAAGCCACATCCCTTTGTCTCCGTACATGCTTGTTTAAAACTCTTGCAAAGTTACAAAGAAGATAATTCAATTATTGTCAATCAACTGCACTTGATTACTGATAATAAGGCTCATCTATCCAGTCCGAACAGACAACAACAATAACTACGTCCTTCGAGCCGGAATTGAACCAGCGACCTAAGGATACCTGCATATCTTCTACGGTGAAACATCAGCCTACAGTCCTCCGCTCTACCAACTGAGCTATCGAAGGGAGCCGGAGACTCACACTTTTTCAGCGTATGTACCGAGGCTGAAACTGATGCCGAACCAAAGTTTGTTTTGCAAACACTCAACAATGCAAAGAGTCAAACATGACAAAAAGCCACCTCCTTTTGTCTCCGTACAAAGTAAATAAGTCACAAAGAAGATAATTCAATTATTGTCAATCAACTGGACTTGATTACTGATAATAAGGCCCATCTATCCTGACTGAACAGACAACAACAATATGTACGTCCTTCGAGCCAGAATTGAACCAGCGACCTAAGGATACCTGCATATCTTTTACGGTGAAACATCAGCCTACAGTCCTCCGCTCTACCAACTGAGCTATCGAAGGGAGCCAGAGACTCACACTTTTTCAGCTTATGTATCCAGGCTGAAACTGATGCCGAACCAAAGTTTGTTTTGCAAACACTCAACAATGCAAAGAGTCAAACATGACAAAAAGCCACCTCCTTTTGTCTACGTACATGCTTGTTTAAAACTCTTGCAAAGTTACGAAGAAGCTAATTCAATTATTGCCCTTGATTACTGATAATAAGGCCCATCTATCCAGTCCGAACAGACAACAACAATAAGTACGTCCTTCGAGCCGGAATTGAACCAGCTACCTAAGGATACCTGCATATTTTCTACGGTGAAACATCAGCCTACAGTCCTCCGCTCTACCAACTGAGCTATCGAAGGGAGCCAGAGACTCACACTTTTTCAGCGTATGTATCGAGGCTGAAACTGATGCCGAACCAAAGTTTGTTTTGCAAACACTCAACAATGCAAAGAGTCAAACATGAGAAAAAGCCACCTCCTTTTGTCTACGTACATGCTTGTTTAAAGCTCTTGCAAAGTTAATTCAATTATTGCCCTTGATTACTGATAATAAGGCCCATCTATCCAGTCCGAACAGACAACAACAATAAGTACGTCCTTCGAGCCGGAATTGAACCCGCGACCTAAGGATACCTGCATATTTTCTACTGGGAAACATCAGCCTACAGTCCTCCGCTCTACCAACTGAGCTATCAAAGGGAGCCAGAGACTCACACTTTTTCAGCGTATGTATCGAGGCTGAAACTGATGCCGAACCAAAGTTTGTTTTGCAAACACTCAACAATGCAAAGAGTCAAACATGAGAAAAAGCCACCTCCTTTTGTCTACATACATGCTTGTTTAAAATTCTTGCAAAGTTACAAAGAAGCGAATTCAATTATTGCCGAGCAACTGCACTTGATTACTGATAATAAGGCCCATCTATCCAGTCTGAACAGACAACAACAATAAGTACGTCCTTCGAGCCGGAATTGAACCAGTGACCTAAGGATACCTGCATATTTTCTACTGGGAAACATCAGCCTACAGTCCTCTGCTCTACCAACTGAGCTATCGAAGGGAGCCAGAGACTAACACTTTTTCAGCGTATGTATCGAGGCTGAAACTGATGCCGAACCAAAGTTTGTTTTGCAAACACTCAACAATGCAAAGAGTCAAACATGACAAAAAGCCACCTCCTTTTGTCTACGTACATGCTTGTTTAAAGCTCTTGCAAAGTTAATTCAATTATTGCCCTTGATTACTGATAATAAGGCCCATCTATCCAGTCCGAACAGACAACAACAATAAGTACTTCCTTCGAGCCGGAATTGAACCAGCGACCTAAGGATACCTGCATATTTTCTACTGGGAAACATCAGCCTACAGTCCTCCGCTCTACCAACTGAGCTATCAAAGAGAGCTAGAGACTCACACTTTTTCAGCATATGTATCGAGGCTGAAACTGATGCCGAACCAAAGTTTGTTTTGCAAACACTCAACAATGCAAAGAGTCAAACATGACAACAAGCCACCTCCACCTGTTTAAAACTCTTGCAAAGTTACAAAGAAGCTAGTTCAATTATTGCCCTTGATTACTGATAATAAGGCCCATCTATCCAGTCCGAACAGACAACAACAATCTTTATCCATTAAAGTCCAAATCTTTAATCCATCTTTATCCTTAATGTTTCTGATTCAATGTATGCCAAACACCAATGAGCCATCCTCTGTTCACCTTCTTGTAACCCCGGGTTTAATGTCACATTGCTATGAATTGTGGGTAATTCCCTTGGAATGTGTACTTCAGGAAAGTCTTCATAAAAGTTTCAAAATGTCTGCGAGAGAGCCCTCAAACGCTCAATGATTTGACAGTGGGACAGCCCTAAACCCTCACGGACTTTTACCGGAACGCGCCTCAAAGTCTGTGAGTCCTTGAATGTGGAGATCAGGATTGCGGTTTTTCCACAAACTCAATGTCGGCCGTGCTAATTCAGCGAGCAGATATCGGCCTTCCTCTTCCGCAGGGGAGCGTAGTGCTTTTCCTGCTTGGCTGCTTCTCAGACGGCCAATTCAAGATGCCTGCAGAGGTCGTCCTAATCCTGATGTGCACATAAACCCGGAGGGGTTCTGTAGTGTTTAGGACAGTCTGATGCTGGTTGCACACACTTTAACCAGCCGATCTGCCTCGCGTAATTGTGGCATGGCAGTGAGCCACACCACTCCAGTTAGACACAGCAGATGGAATGTGGATTGAAGTGTCAAAAAAATGTATGTAATACTACATTTACATGTCAATTCTCATAAACTTGATCAAACATAACTGCAGATGGCCGTAAAGAGTCACCAGTGTAAAGGACAGGCCTTCAGTATAGTAGGCCTACAAGTCTACAGGTCAGGACAGACGGGACTTCTGCCTCCATGTCATTAATGTTATAACCGCTGGTTGGAAAATCCTGTTGTAGTTATTGTTGTTGTCACAACAATTGACTAAATTACACATATTACCAAACTAATTCATGTCTGCAAATGAATTTCTGTCCGTGTAGCTATAACAGCATGTGCAGAGATGGGCAAAAATACATCAAAATGTATTTTGATACAAAATACCCCCAAATAAATGTATTACAACAAAATACAAAATACTGGTGCCAGAAAATGTAACAAAATACATGTATTTTGTATTTAAAATATAGGAAATACTTTTTTCTAGATTTTCTGTTTTCTCACAATTTGGTATAGCAGAGCATTCAGGTTTATATAATGTACACAAAGCTCTGGTGAACCCCACAAAAAGGAAGAACAGTCACAGAATGTCAGTGTAACTAAGCAAAGCTATTGAAAGACAACAACTTGATTATGTATATATATTTTTATTAATGGGACTTAACAGCCAATAAACTTTGGCTTTGTATCAACAAGAAAATATTCATCACATATGACATACAAGCTCCCAATCTCCCTCTTCCTATAGCTAGCTACTCGACTGATAAGTTAACTTGCTAAACACTGGCTATGCACTAGCCTAGACAGCATGCTAGCGTCATTAGCATGTTAGCATCGATCGCTAGCTTGATATTATAACAATCACCATGTATATACAATAGGCTATGTAGCCAGACCCAGACATAAGTTATACATCAAGCTAGTTGACATCTGTCACACTCAGATACAATATTTAACTTGACAGACAATCCGTTGAACTTGAAGATCTGAAGACTGAACTCGTGAACTGTTTTTTGATTAGTGGAGAAAGTATTTTGAGTATTTTAAATACAAAATTACTCCACTCTAAAGTATTTTGTTACAAATTATGTTAGATTTTGAATCGGCCCTATCAAATACAAATTACAAAATACTCAAAAGTAATTGAAATACGTATTTCAAATACAAGTAATAGAAATACTGCCCATCTCTGACTATGCTTCTCAGGGAAGATGAGATATAACCTGATGCACCAGGTGAGAAGCCCTCATTGGAAATTGTTTGAAAAAGGGCGGGCACTTTCAAAAATTACTTGGCAGGTGATTGGATGAACCATATCCATCTGTCAATCAAACTCTTACTGAAGGAAGTCGGGAGAAGAGCAAAAGAAACATATTTTTCATTGAGAAAAGGCATGTGCCGTTGTTTGAAGAAATACTCTCCAGTTGCGATACAGCTGATGCTGTTGCAGCATCTACACAAACTCCTTTAGAACCAACAGTCGCCTCACACACCTAAACCACGCCCGAAGCTCCTCACAAGATGCTGATTGGCCTGGTCACTGGCATCCGGCTGTCATGCAAGGTAAGATTAGATGAATTGAAAATGTCACTGGCAAATATACAATAAACATGTAAGATATTTGCAAATTGGAAGGATTTCTTTTAATGGCATCCTCAATATTTCTCAATTGAGAAGCAAGTTTCCTGGATAACTTGGTTGTGTTGGTGTTATCAGTCTGAAATATTTTAGATAGTTTCTGGTATGTTCGATTCATTTTGGTAATGTCACCCAGTCTTGGGAAATGCACCGTTTCATGCGGGTCGCTTCCACACTTGGAACTTTCATGCTGGGTGGTGGGAAAGTTAATGAATCTGTGCATTGTCCGAGGTGCTGTTAGGAGCAACAACAAGTTTTATTTATTATTGCCAAAACTGTCGAGTGTGACGGACCCAAATCATGAATGACGCAAAACTACATCTTCCCTGTGAGGTGGTGAGGACCTTTGATTTTGCAATGACAGGATTTGTTCTTATTGTAAATGGTGCAATTTCATCCCACATCCAGGTTGGATGGATCAACAGAGCGTTGGACAGCTGGTATTCACTCTTTCCCAAACTATAATTTTTCCCTAACTCGGTTGTCTACAGGGTTGTTTTGTACCTTAACCCAACCATGCCTCAAACATAGAAGTGTAAAATCCGAAAGTTTGAAAGTTTGGGGAGGCACAGACAAATGATGTGTTTTTCTGGAGTGCGGACGAACAATGCACGTTGTCTTTCAATTTAGATTGTCTTGTTGGGTTTCTCACGCCTCTGGAGCTCTCCTAAGTATCAGCAGATAGAGGAGGCGTTTCCTATGTAAAATGAGCACACACAAAAAGCATCACTCTGAGAATCTCTGGTCAGGTTGGACTGATTTTCTACTCTGAGACGCTTGATAAATTCAGACCGAGGTGTCAGAAATCAGGCAGCATTAATCAGCAGTCACCTAACCTCATGATTCATCCTTGTTATCTAGCCTCTGTGACGTCCATGCTGCTCTATAAAACACGCTGATCTCTGCCAAACAGGACGACCAATTCAAAGACAAACATCTTGTCCTTTTGGAAATAATGACTGTGAATCATTTTAGGTTTGCAGCCGTAGATTTCTAGTTGGGACAAGAAGTCTGGCTGGGTTTTCATTTCACCATTTAATTAAGGACAGACTCACACCAGGTGAATAGAATTAACTGTAATCAACTAATTGTATGGAGACCAGGCCCTCTGCACTTAATGTGTGTAGATGTGCCAGAGTGAATGAAAACATTCTAGAAGAAAGGGAGTAAAGAAGTCACTTTTATTTCAGTGCTTTATTTCAGCTCATCTGTGCTTTTGTGTCGGTCCAATATCCTGTTGCTTTCCTGGGCTTTTTAGTATTTAATCTCTAATAATTCTTTGCTCTTCTCCTTCCTGTAATTAGGCTATTTTTTTATTCTCTACCTCCCCGATTCACCCATTGAACAGAGCACTTTCCTCTACTTCACACCTTTTCTTTTCATCCTTTCCAAACAAACGAAATGTCATGATTCATTTCACTGTGACAGCCTGTGCTGACGCTGAAAAGCTGAATACATTTAGAGCTAAAATTATTAAAAGGCTTTTAACACTAGTGACTCCATTATTTTGTGAATTCAAAACAATATCCATTTATTTTACATGTCCCTGGTTCTTTTGGCTCCTCACAAAAAAAAAAGACATTTTTACATTTATTCCCCCACCTGCTGCTTTTTAAAGGTTCATCTAAATTACCCTACTGATCTCCATCCAACCTTATGAAACAGTGGCAGATTTACCACAAAACAAAGAATCACAGTATTTTTTTGAACAATTGTTACTTTATTTCACTAGGTAGAGAAAAGCTACTTCACCTGTCGCTGGCAGATCTCATATCTAAGCTAGTAAAGTGTTAACAACTATTTTTAATGGAGAGTAGCTAAAGCCTGCATGAATTCTCAAATTAGATGTTGCTAGATTAAATGAAGTGACAATTGACAAATCCCTGATGTCATTCTGAAACTATGTACATGTGTACATTTAAAAAACTAAAACTTAACTCGAGCTTCATTAGGTATTATTTTTCAAGCGTCTGTCATCTCATCGATACTCGTGTGACTGGCAAAGACAACTCTGCACAAGGGTCTTAAACTTCCACATGATGGCTACATTCATGATATCATCATATGCTGATTCTAAAGCTCAGTGGTTCACCAGTCACCATGTGGTTGATGCACATTATCCATAATCCAACCAACCCTGTTTGGACGTTCACTAGAAAAATATGCTTGAGAAAGCAACAATTTAATTCAATATATTTCTATAGCCCAAAATCACAAACTTGCCTCAGAGGGCTTCACAATCTGTACAGCACCCGGCATCCTCGCATCGGAACAGGAAAAAGGAAGACACCTTAGGGAGAGCAACAGAGGGGGGAGCCCTCTCCCAGGATGGACAGAAGTTCAACAGATGTCATGTGTACTGGATGAAAAACATGAAAGAATGACTAGAACAGTGCATATGATATAGATGATTCATATAATGAGAGTATAGTAAGCACAATAATGATGAAAAAATGATGACGACTAAAAATAACAGCAGTGGATATAATAGAGTAATAATGATGATGAAAGCATTAAAGGTAGCAGTATTAGTGAAATAAATGTGGGTGTCGGGTATAACCACGATCCATGAACTCTGGGTAAAAAGCCACGTGTGTTAGCGCGGTTTGCACCGACTCCCGATGACAAACCGGTAACAAATACCTTTGGAGGCTCTTGATAACACATAATCATCATGATGTGCTCAGTCGCGTAATCGATGTAGTCGGTCACCTTTTTAGTATACCATGTAGTACATGAATGTAGTTGTATGGTGTATATAGTGTTTCCTTTACTTTCTGAAATATATATATATACATCTTAAACCTCGTTCAATCTACTTTCGCAATTCTGTACGTTATTGTGTACATGCCAATAAAGCAAATTTGAATGACAAGAACAAATAAAAGACAGTCACTGTCGACGGTTTTGAACGGACGTCCCAGCACAAAGACCTCCACTGTGTGTACTGTGTGTGTGTGTGTGTGTGTGTGTGGCGCTGTGTCACTTCTGGATCAGACGTCATGCAGTCACACTTTTCTTTCTCTCACACAGTGCTCGCCCACACACACACATTTGTCACCATTCTGTGTCAAATTAAACACACACTCTCACAGACGCTGACTTGGAGCTGTGACGTCCCCCTGATCCCACTCAGACCATCGTTTTTGTTCGATCCTCCTTTCAGCTCATTGACCTCTCTCTCCGTCACACCAGCTCTTCCTCTGTGCCATATCCCACGCTCAGCTCCAACTCTGGCTGATCGCTGTATCATCGTTCGGTTATTTGGCTCTTGTTTCACTGAGTCACTCACATCTGATCGGATGTGTCGACCAGTTTAGATTTTGGCTAATCACTTTGGGGTCAATTTCAGCTTTGTGTGACTTAAAGCAACAGTTTTCTTCTCAATAAAGGCCCCTTTTTATTTAACACAACTCTAGTGTTGGTGTGGTCCACCGCTTTGGCCCGGACTGAAATCTCTCAATATCTATTTTATTGATTGCAGTGATTTTTTGTACACGTTCATTATCCAGATATGATGTACTTTACTGACTTTGACAATACCAAAGTGTTCAATCATGCTGTGGAATATCAAAACATGTACTTGACAGATTGGCACCAAATTCACGTTTCCGAGATGATGTACTCTAATATCTTTGGTGATCCCCTGACATTTTCCCCCAGCAAAACTTGTCATGTTGGCTGAGAGAGCAACAAATGTGAGCCAAATGCAGGCAAACACACACAACGCCAGCAGATAAGATGAAAGGAAATGTGCTACAGGTAACGGGCTGACAAGTTGGCAATGGGAAAGCGTTCCACACAGTCAAAGAAATACCCGAAAACTGGTGAGCAGGTTAGAAACAGGCAACAGGTGAAAAGTTAATGAACAGATCAGGTATAGGTTAAGGATAGCATTCAGACATGTTGGAAAGCAAAGGCACGGGTATTACTGTTGAGTGGAAAAGGGCCAGAGTAAAAGTCAGGGGATCCCCAAAGTCAGTAGGATTCATCTGTCTCATTGACGGCAATCCATCCATTCCTCGTTGAGATATTTCAGTGTGGACCAAAGTGGCGGACCGACTGACCGACATGCTGGCTTTTGAAGCTCCTCCGGTTGGTCGGAAAGTGAGTCAGGCAGTTTGTAATTTGATTCTCGCCATCTCAGATCATCACATATAACCCACAACTTGCTCTCGCTCACACTCGCACTGAGCGTGGGTGGACTCCAACAGTGGAAACCGCGTCAGCTGTAAACCACATTTAGAGGAGTTTCCACCCACTGGGATCCACAAACAGCTCAGTGCCGGCTCCATTTTTAGATCCTCAGTCAATTTAAAAATAAACTGTTACTACAACCCCCCAACAACCATTCTGTGTTTGTTGGGGGATTGACATCGAGAGCCCAAATATTTGTGTTGTTTGGATGCCAAAACTCTGACTTTTCATGATCAACAGAAGTTTTTATTCTAATAGATAAACAGCTCTGTTACATGCCATATAAACACAAGCGAAATAGTCATCACAAATGTGCCTTTGACGATTTCAGTCCGAAAAGGGATTTTACCAAATACGGAGCCCAGAAGTGTAGTTTCTTTCTAATTTCTTTCTCTCAATGACACCTATTGAACTCCATACACTGAAAGTAATGAGAGGCCTGCGTTTTATGATGTACTGCTGTTTTCTGAACAGGGCCTTCATTTGGTTGCCTCCTTTCTCATTAGATTTAAAAAACGAACATAATGACAGTGAAAAACAATGTTCACTACAATAAGTTAGGTGTTATGTTTATGACTTGTACTGCTGGGCAAAATAAATAAAAACAATAGTTTGCAGCTTTAAAGATTCTAAACTGTAAAAAAAAAAAAAAAATGTGTCATTAGATTACAGACATGATCAATACGAGACTAAGTTCCATTTAATTTACGGATGTTTAAACATTTAACCTAAATGGATTCCTCCGATACTAGATCATCCAGATCATCTAGATCTGGTCTCGGAAGCATCCATGAAATAAACTTCATTAAAAACCTTTGATGCTCAGTTTTTGTTTGCGATGCCAAAATGTGACAAATTTGATGAGAACGCTGCCAGTTGTTCAGTCACTTCTCCAAACATCCATTAAAGCCAAAATACTAAATATAGAATTGTGATGAGACGAGTATGTTTGTGTGTTTTTATGTGATGGATTTGTTCAATACATATGCTCCCCTGGTGCCAGCACTAATGACCCACCGCCCCCCCCAGCAGTCGCAGCAAAGCCTCATGGGAAGTGAGAAAAGCCTGTTGGTCGCGACTACCCATGAGAAACGGACTGCATTAATGTAATCATCTCCAGGGGATTCTTAAAAAACATACCTTCATCACTCTTCAATACACTGCAAGGACACTGTTGCTAATTGACAGTCAGTTGAGATTTAATGAACTCATTTTATTGGTAGTAAAAGGGATATTACAATGACTAAACCGTAATAGTAAAGGCGAGACAAAAAGAGGAAAAAAAACATGGAACTTGAAATTGCTCCACTATACATGTATAGCCCTATATCTGGGGCTTTTATTGTGAAAGCTAAGAACAGAAGTAGTGGGTCTGGTACTGTGCCTTTCGTCAAGGTTGAAAGGAGGTTATAATAATCAGTTTTTGTTTAAGAGAGGTGTGATTTCTTTATCAATCACTGTTTCATGTTTGTATTGTATTGTTTGTCGACATATGAAACCTGTAAGTGCATCAAAAGCACATTCTTCTTCAGACTTCAGTAAAGGGCTTTTTTTCCCCCACTTATTCTTTTACCAAAAGCTGTGACGACGGAGAAGAATCAAGCTTTTGTTTGAGAGTTGAGAAAAGAACTTGACGGAGACTCGTGACCTTAAAATGCCTCTTTCCTCCTCCATACTGAGCAGTCAGGTTTCCCTGCTGAGGGCAGGAAACAGACTTGAAAAAACAAGCAATCAGCACTTTGGCATCTCATCAGCATCCCATTGAGCCACGATCAGATTTCCACAATGTTGACTTTTAAGAAACAGGAATAAGAAAGACAAAGACTTCTTATTTCCTCAGTTAAGAGGCCAAACACAGACGGACACAATGGATCCTATTTTTTTATTGATGCGTCATCTCTTCAGAAAAGCGACACCTTTATTGCACTCGCTGAAATGACTGATGCTGCTGTCATACTCTTTGATTTTGTTTCATTACCAGTGTAGACAAGGTGCTCCGGCTCCCCTCGCTCCAGGAGTTGCTTCACAGAGAGCATCTTCTTCAGTGAGCTCCTAGAGGTCCTCCAGCAGCTGGTGGTGGTCCTGCCCTACCACCATTTTTTTGCTTGAAAAACAGCACAGAACAAAAAAATCTTGTAAATACATGGAATAAAGATTAGATGAATAGGTTCTTCTTTATTAAGGAAAATAGAGGGAATATCAGGCAGCAATTGTCGGTTCTGAAAGGTGAAGCCAATGAGGAAGTGCCTTAAACTTGCATTCCTTCTAGTGGCCAGCAGGGGGCGACTCCTCTGGTTGCAAAAATAAGTCTGATTGTATAGAAGTCTATGAGAAAATGATTATACTTCTCACTTGATTTATTACCACAGTAAACATTGTAAACATGAGTTTATGGTCTCAATCGCTAGTTTCAATTCTTCTTCATTACAGCATGATGTTTATTTTGTTAATTATGGTCCATTTAGAGTAAAATAGACCATAAAGCAGGGTATGCTTAAGGGCAGGGCTACCTAATTGTAACATTTTGGTCGCCTAAAAATGTCTTGTTCTGCGTTTTGGTTGTGCTTAGCTTCACCCTCTCGTGTCACTTCTGGTTGCAAAAAAAAAAAAAGATGGCGACTGCCAACATGCAGAACTCGAGGCTTCAGAACCGTAGTCCATAAACCAATGGGTGACGTCCCGGTAACACTTCTTGTACACAGTGTAAGGTGAATACAGAGCCTCTAGTGCTCACAGGGCATTGCAATGACCTGGCTGAAGAATTTCAAACATATATGAAACACAACAGTAAGTTCCAGTGGAAAGGCTTTTAATTAAACTGCTCTCTGCACAAAGACAGCAGAGTTCACGGCTCTCTTTGTTTAATAGCTTTTGTTATTTCCTTTTGCTCCCACGGAGAGCTGTTGTCATAGCGATGCTATGGTCCCGGGCTCATATCTGTATTGTTTTATTGCCGTCATGTTGCAGGAGGATGCCCTCTTTCTTCTCATCACTGCTGGGTGACAAAGTTCTGAGCTCCGCAGAGCTGGAGACCACAAAACGAAAACATCTCGGCTCCTTTGCCAAATCATATTTCAAAATACACGAGCAAATGTATCCGGCACACACTGACAAGTGTTTCACAGATTCCTTAGTGTGTAACACTCCCTCTCAATTTCGGATCACTTTTTAACATCACGTATCACAGCTCTATTCATTCAGCAATAATGTGTTTGTTTAGCCACTCGGTGGTGTTGAAGGTTGCTGGAAATTATCCAACAGTTATTATAACTCAGACCTTTACACATACATTGGAGCATCTTTCCCAGTTATTATTTTAAAGAGGGACAAATTATGCTTTGGGTCTGCCAGTGAGGAGAAGTCAATTTTAAATTCACAACAAAATACATTCTTAATGGGGTATAAGTACATGCTCCCTGGCTAACAAGTGGCACAGCTCGCATGGCTTTGATGCCCACTGTGAATTTTCAGGCTATTGTTTAGTAAATCTCCAAAAAGCTTTTTGTAATTGTCTTTTTCCTGAGCTTTCCCAAATTAGCATATTTAAAAAAAAGGAATTGAGGAATGATCAAAATTGTCCGTTTCACTGACTGTTCAGCACTGAATGCTGGCATCCAATTTATGATTATTTTATTTAGACAAAATTCTTGAACTACTGGTTTAGATAACATTCAAAACTTAAGAACTTTGGTTTGGTTTTGATAAATGAAAAAAAATAAAAACATGTTCATTTCCCACTATATTTCATCAGGAATCTTTTTGAATTAGTGGAGAGACTCTATTGTATCGTATTGGCCCTACAGTAGTATTTTAAAACGCTACCAGCCCCAAGAGACAACTTGTGGCACTTTTTTCATCTGCCCAGTACTTTATACTTTATCCTCAAGTTGCCTGACAACCTCAGTGTGATATCAACAATTTGTAAAATCACTGTCAGATAGCTTTTCCCTGTTTACAGTCTTTATGCTAGGGTGAGCTAAACTAAGCTAAGCAAACCAAACCATCACCTGCCTACAGCATGTACTTAGCGTACAAACATTAGTAACTATAATGCCTGCATATTTAATATCTGCACATATTCAGATAAAAAATATGCAAACGTAGCTTAACTACGTTACCAATAATGTAATAAAACGTCCTGACTGAGGGTGGCGTTATACTTAAGGTACCTTATTTTTGTCATTAATTCAAATTCAATTTGAAACCCTTTTTGGATAACAACATTTCACAAGATTATTGCAAGGCAATGGAGATACTTCACTAACTCCGTTTTTTACATTCCAAGGGACCAAACTGGCAATAACGGCACAAAAGGCTACGACCTTGTGTGTGTGTGTATGTGTGTGTGTGTGTGTGTGTGTGTGTTTGTGTGTGTCTGTGACTAACAGACTGATCTTATGATGGAGGAACTGATGAAGACAACAGACTCAGTGTTCATCTCAACAGACTCTGGATAGTAACTGATCAAACGCAGTGTGAACTGAAAGCAGAATGCATCATCATTATCATCATCATCACCATCATCATCACCACTGCAGGTTCTATCACAACTCTGATTGGAGGAGAATGAAGTCAGTGCTGATTGGCTGATTTCACACAAGTACACTTTACAAAAGGTTGTTGTTGATGTCAGTGACTCGTGACGAAAATGAATCAGCTTCTTTTCTTTTGTGCTCTATTATAAGAAGTAGAGAACTGGTTGATATAACTGACTAAGCAACAGGCTTGAGTTTCATATTTTCTCCCGGATGACATTTGCTTTTTGACGTATCACAAATATGTTTCTAATTATAGTCCGCAGAAGGCCTAGTAAGGAGGAGGTCGGGGTGAGTCAAACAAACACAGGACTTTCACTCAGGAGACCTGCTGTTCATGTTGTTGACTTATTCAAATTGACATCTGTAATTAAATAACGTAACACGCTGAGTGATTTTATGCCAAACTTTGATGTTTTACTGATCATAGGAAAGTTTTGTTGCTTTTGTGTTTTGATTGCAACCGCGATACAGAAATACATTTCCCTCGAAACACATTTGAGAACGCAATTTAATTGTGTAAACGTGATTTTGTAGGAGATAGGACTACATATGGCTACGGCATGAAAGGGCCCTGATGTATTTGCTTTAAACTTTGTGTTTGGCTCTCGGTTAATCCCATGTTTCTTAGGAGGTGGTGCGCATCCTCAGAAAGTCCTCCAACACATTTATGTTTATATTTAGCAAATTCACAAGTTCTCAACATATATATATATATATATATATATATATATATATATATATATATATATATATGTTTCAGTGTCACCCTGGAATGACTGGGAAGTATTGGAATGATGAGGCTCACATTGCGGATGCTGTCTACATGGTAAATGGGTAAATTGACTTGTACTTGTACTTGTATTGCGCCTTTCTAGTCTTCCGATCACTCAAAGCACTTTAGCACTACGTGTCATTCACTACCACCACTGATGGCAGGGGCTACCATGCAAGGTGGCACACTTTCACTCTGCTTCCAGAGGCCGGCTGCTCACCGTGATTTGAATTCAACTTAATGAAGCAGCGACGCTGTTTGGTAGTCAAATCAGCTGCAGGTAGAGAGAGCTCAGACCCTGAACTCTGACGGTTGGTAAGGAAACCACAATCTCTCTCTCATGTAACACACATGACGGATGCAGAGTCACGTTACCTTCAAACACGCCTGGAACGCGAACATTTTCTTCTCTAATTCAAGATGGCAAGCACCTCTCAAAAGGGGTGGGTTCATGTGTGTGTGTGTGTAGTGTCATTACTGTAATTAGGATATCAATATTTAATATACATGACATACAGATGGTCTAAATTCATAGCAACTGACCAGTTTGTAAAAAGTTGTGGAGATAGTGGCCAGAGGGGTATCGATCCAATGACTATTGATACTCAAAACAAGACTTATCAGTATTTTAGGTAGCAATCTGCCCACCTATCGAATACATTTATCCTTAAAACAGAGGTGTTTGTTCTGGCCTTAGAACCAACGCATACAGATATAAGATACTTACATTATTAATTCACTCCGATCTTGGCTTCACCAATTAATAGAACCTGATCAGCTGCGATATTGATGCTTTGAGATCAGACTACCTGCTCTGGTGCATTAAATCAAGAGCTTCCTAAACTGCTGTGCCACCACAGGTATCAAAACATTGAGAGAGTTTCTTGTTATTTTGTGAAACCAACTCATTATTTTGAGATTAGAAGTCATTATTTGAGATACTTCTCGCCTCACAGGATCTTTTTTTTCACCACAGTGGCAGAAATGGTCTTCCGTAGCTCTCAGAGCCCTGCTGCCCCTCATTCCCTAATCCCTACATCTACTCAGGAATTAATTCACACCTCAGGCTGCCGGTGAATTGCAATAACTATGATTATAGCCAGGAGTTAAAGACGCAGCAAGACTCAGAGCCCTGAGGACTGAAAACCAATAGAGCATTGATCCCCTGATCTACCAGAGACACGTGGAGGATTTGGGTGTTTGTCCTTTCCTGAGTGTTCCTTTGATCTCAGGCATCAATTCACTCTCCTGAAGTGCTCCGAACAGTCCTGCTGCTTTTAATTTCTTTCACCGGGTAAAATCCAGTCCCTGATCAACAGACGGCAGGAATGAAACCCAGCAGGACTCCGTGTCCCAGCGCTTAATATGTGCTGCAGTAGAAATTAAAAATCTAGCCATGCTTTGTGCAGTGACATGCATAAATGAAGAAAATCAAAAACGGAAAAATGTATTGTAAATGTAAAAAAAAATGTTGCTATGTTCTGGAAGGTGTTGTAACAGTATACCGATATACAGTATAACGTATAACGATATACGATATATAACGATATACGATACAACGTATAACAATATACGATACCGTATACCGTATACAGTGTGTATATACAGTATACCCATATACAGTGTGTATATACAGTATACCGTATACAGTGTGTATATACAGTATACCCATATACAGTGTGTATATACAGTATACCCATATACAGTGTGTATATACAGTATACCCATATACAGTGTGTATATACAGTATGTATATACAGTGTACATACAATCAGCCCCACATCAGATATGTTTCATCCACTTGCATAATCCAGAATTATATTAATTTCTAAATGACTCATACCACTACAACCACTCTTTATTCTGCGGCCAGCTTTACCCCAAATGACCCATCACCTCTACTAGGAACAACCTCACACAGCTGCTTGGCGGTGGAATGGGTTTGAACACAGACATGTATGGAGAAGCCATACCAGCACAATACAGCAGTGTATCATCTACATAATTTGCATACACATGCAAATATTCTTATATTTGACACCTTCAACTCTCCATCTTTACGCCCTCCACAGCGTCTCCCTCCCTTTGCCAAGTCGTGCGTCCTTAGAAACCCCCAGCCTATGATTTGTATTCCCATCATCCAGACAGGCAGACAGGCTGAGTGTCACGAAACGCTCCTTCTGCTGTTCCAGTCATGAGGGAGGGAGGGAGGGACTGAATAAAGGAGAGGAGAGAGCGAGAGAGAGAGAGAGAGAGAGAGAGAGAGATAGAGAGAGAGGAGAGGGAGGAGCCAGGCTGTCAAGGTGAACCGATGAACCTCTCTCTTTATTACCCTAGACGTCCAAAACACGACGCGCTTCTCCCGGCAGGGAGGAGAGAGCGAGCGAAGGTGCTCACATCATTTAACGGGCGATAATCTGACCGGAGCCGGTGGACAGTAATCATTCACAGACAAGGAACGGGCAAGGCAAGTGTTTCTTTGGGTTTTGGTTTTGTTTTTACAATCGTTTTTGTCCTTTTTTATTTTTTTTTTACAAAATTGTGGACGCCAAACTTAAATGGCACGGAACGGGTTGAGTGCGTCATCTCGTCGGAGACGCCAACATAATTAAGGTGAGTTGTGTTTTTTTTAAAGCAAAATATGATTCAAACAGGGACCTGTGGTGTCCTGTAGTGTGTATATGTGTGTGTGTGTGTGTGTGTGTGTGTGTGTGTGTGTGTGTGTGTGTGTGTGTGTGTGTGTGTGTGTGTGTGTGTGTGTGAACAAGCTGTGAGTTTACAGCGACGTTGTTGTCGTTTAAGGTATTTTATTACCTGCGCTGTCACCTTATCTCACGATCTCCATGTAGGATGTGTTACTCTTCAAAACATTCGTTTATTGTCTTGTTGACGTTGTTTTCCCCCATATATCGTTATTCTCAGTCTCAGGATGATAAAGCCTCCCGCTGTTTCCCTCATGGAGGAAATTTTAAAAAGCGACATTTTAAAAAAACAAAAAACACAGCAGTGCGTCTGTTGCGTAATGTAGGAATCATCAGCAGCCTGTGTTTTGGATGACTTGACATATGATTGAGGTTAATCCAGAGCTGCTGAAACACACGATGAAGACTTTTTGGTTTTGTTGGCAGCTGTGAGCTGTTTAATTCTCTGTAGCAACACACCCTGATAGAGGACATGGGGCCCCCCCAGGGTCCCTGAAGAAGGGCCCATGTAGATAACTTACAGCTTAAATTGGCGAGACATTAATGAATTTACTTTATGTTGTCTCAGAGAAATCAGTTTATAGATTATATCAAAAACATAAAGCTGACATAAAAAGGGTCAAATTTCCATAATTTTGGACTTAAAAAATGGACCTAAAAAATGTATTAAAGTACACCCACCAACTTCATATGCTTAGGCTCATTATTTCATTCATTTATTTATGTATTTTGATATTTAATTATAAAATGAAAAAGGACATTCATGTCTCTCCAAATTATGCTCATGTGACTCGGTGTGTGAGCAGGCCAGTGGACACTTCAGCAGCACGACGCAGGTCTCCGTCAAGGACGAGCTATTACTCGACACTGAAAGCTGCAGAGTCAAAGGGACAGGTGACGTTTGGTGTCGAGTAATGCTTCAGGCCTGATGTGTTACCGATGTTAGCCGAGCATGCATTTAACACCTACAAGTATGAATAAAACAAAAACAAATCAAGGACCAACTTCGTTCCAGACTGAAATATCTCAAAAACTATCTGATTGATTGCCGTGGCATTTTGTGCAGACATTCATTTTCCCCAGAGGATGAATCCTACTCATTTTGGCGATTACCGACTTTTCATTTTGCGCCATCATCAAGTCTAAATTTTAATTTGTCCAATACTTTATTCATGACCAAATGCCTGCAAAATCATTCACATAATCATCCTCAGCTGTAGGTGTTTATTAGCAAACGTTAGCATGAAAATAAGCCAGACTAAGTTGGTGAACATGGTAAACATGAACATATTAGCACTGTCTTTGTTAGCTGAAGTTAGTACCAACAGAAAGAGAGAAGCATGGGAAAAAAGAGATGATACTGCATCCAACCACACATTAGGTCGTCGGACGCCCCCCCCCCCAAAAAAAAAACTTCCAAACAAGTAAAAACGTAACACAACATGACACATTTTCTAAAAACTAAGTAGCTGCAAAGAGACACAACAGTCAACTGAGTCACATCAATCTGCAGAGGCTGTTGCTTTCCTGCCCCTTTTTATAAAGACTTGCACAATTAGGCAAGATTAGGAACACCTGAAGTGACAACGAGGTTAGGAGAAATGCAACAAAGGACCAGCAGGAGGACAGGAAGTAGCGCTAACCTGAGGACATCACATTTTATATTTGGTGTCAGTTTGTTGTCAGTCACTGTGTGAAGTGATTGACTCAGAAATCAGCAGGTGTCAGGCCTGAACTGCAGACTGACTTCCTGCTCGTTTTGGGTTATTTTTACCCTCAGTCTAATCCTCAGTAGTGAAACGTATACTACATTGGACTATCGTGTGTTGGTCCGTGAATTTAGGATCAATGAGCGTCATTTAAAATGTTTTCTTATTTTTCCTCTGGTAAATTTCATTTATAAAACTTGTTGGAATATTTGTATTCATCAGAAGTAGTATTTGCCGTGTCCTGTCCTTGAACTCACTGCAATACAATCAATGATAGGAGTCTGAATATTAGTTCATGTCACTGACGACATAACATTTTTCAATTGACAAAACATTGAAGAATTGGCCAAAAATTTAGAATTTGTTCGTACGCACAAGTTGCACCCTACTGCATTGTTCTAAAATTGGAGGATGATGTATAAAAACACTCTTTATCCAACATGGATATAAACACTTTGTTAGGAATACTGTTGCTGAAAAGTCTGAAGTTTACCCTTATAGTCACGGTTTCAGTTTCAGTATTATGTGACCGCTCAGTAATCTTTATAAAACAAGTAGAGTTTAAAAGAATGCAAGGACACGAGAAGGAGAACTCATTACTGGAGAAAAACATTGGTGTCGCCCCCCCCCCCCCCTCGGGGATCATGTGTGTTTGTGAGTGAAATGTGACGACAGACGTTCTGAAATCCGCAGAGGAGACAAATTGGTCCTGCTGAGGCCTGGAGAGTGTCCTTGAAGCAAAACATTGCATCCTCACGTATTCAACGGCTGAATAAAAAGATCAGCCTGAAACTGGAGACTCGCAGTTTTTATGTTTACATGGACATAAGATTCAGCTTTTCAAGTTTATTGTTTTACTAATCACGAAAAAACTGTGCAGCACAAAATGTACCAGGTCCAAAGATTAGACCAAGATTACATTTTTGTATTTTATAACTTCTTACAAATTTACTGTTTATGATGATTTTCAGAGCTGAGTGAACATTTAGACGACCGATAGAACATTTTGATAATAGATTCAAATAGTTTTCAAGCTCTCTTTATAGCAAAAACACCAAAACATTTGATGGTGCCAGCTTCTTGAATGTGGGGATCATCTCTACAAAGAAACAAGAACTTAAGCTTTTCCTTTCTTGTCGTACCCTTTAGAGTTGTAACAGTCTCCGTGGATAAAAGAACCTTGTATTCCACTGCATTAAATGGTTAATCATGTAACATCCTCCACTGTTATTGCCTTTGTTGTTTTTCCTATTCACATTCAATCTGAATCATCCAGTCCTTTAAAATCAGAGCGAGATCACTTTTATATTTCCGATTGTACTCCGCATGAGAGATAACAAACAAAAGAGGGATATAAATAGTGCGAGTGAGTACTGTACATGTGTGTTGTCGTACACGAGTGGGCGTGGAGGTTGAGGCCTGAGTATATAACGCTCCTCTGTGATGACTGGATGGGACGCAGGAAGCGTGGGGAGATAAACAAAAGCTCTGTTCTGTATCAGCGCTCGCAGATTGAAATATCAGCGGCTGTGCGACCTCATGAAGGCCCTCTCCTGATGAATCACCTCTGCTGAACAATTTCAAAATTGCACAGGAGTGTGATTCCCAAAGGTGACATGGAGGTGGAAGATGGAAAGAAAGACATGACATGAACACCGCGGCTCCAAATGTAACTGTAATACAGTAGAAGTTATGAGTGAGCGATATGGTGAACCTGCCTCTACAGACAGATCGTTAGTATTGTGCTCGCAGTGCTGCGGCTCCAGCGTTCCCTCCGACAAATAATTAGCGCCTGCTATGTAGACAAATTCAGTGTGTCTAATACACACGCAAAGGGCATCCTTTAGCGTCTGTGGTTTTCTTGTCCCAAAGAGTTGTAGAGTTATTTTTGGGGTTACGAAGTGTTATGAAGTGTTTTTTGCACTTGCGTTGCATTTTACTTAGCTTCTGTAGTTATCTTAAGCCCAACCAACGTGTTATTCCTAAAACGTAGATTGCGATCCTGTCGGAAGAAAATCGTGATATGACATTTTTGCCATGTTGCCCAAAGTGTTAATTGTGTACAAAAAAAGAAAAGAAAGCAGTCATTAGAGATCATCAGCTAGCGTTTGAGAAATAAAATAGAAAATTCATAACTCACAACTCTGCATAAAAGGTGTCCGTCACTCAGAGGACAGATATCTTAATTTATAATGTAATAAATAAAATGTTGCTGCTGATGGGATGAGTCAAGACTGTTGAGAGTATTTCATGGTGAGGATGATTCCCTCAGGATCCGTTCAGACAGGACGGAAGAAATATTACGTTCATAAGCTCATCAGCAATTTGCAAAAACAGAATTGCTTCTCTTTTCTTGTCATTTTTGCTGACAGCTGGAAGAACCACAACCAGAAAAAACTGAGGCTGAGTCCCAGAGTGGATGTGGAGATGTTCTATAAATTGTATAATAAACAAGTCTGTTTTAGACATTTCCACCTCATTAGAGCACCTGGAGGGTCACTGTCTGACAGCCGCTGATGATCCACCATCCAAATGCAGACGATAAACTAAATTTCAATTAATTTACACGATAGAGAGACGACGTAGCATCCCGTTTTCCTATAGACACAACAACTAAATTATAAAACACAGACAAAAATAGCATTACATAACATAAAATGCACTACAAGCTCGCTCAACCCTCTCCCACCTACTCCCTCAGCCGTTGTACAAGAAAATAAAGGCCGTGACCCGGATAATATGTCAGTTATCAGCATGAAGAGCAAGTAATGCAGTTTGTCGTCAGCTTGATTGAAAAAATGCACAAATTAGTAGCATAAACAGGTTGATTTAGGATGAGGAAGTAAAGTCATTATTAGTATTTTGATATTTAATGATAAAATGAAAAAGGACATTCATGTCTCTCCATATTATGCTAATGTGACTCAGTGTGTGAGCAGGCCAGTGTCCATAGTGGAAAGAGGTCATCTCAACATCTAACAGGTGGATTGCCATGAAATTCTGTCCAGACATGCGTGTCCTCCTCAGATTAAATCGTAATAACTTCGGTTACAACATAACGTTTCATCTAGCGCCATCATCAGGTCAAAATATAAATGTGTTCAATACTTTGGTTTATGATGAAATACCTGATAAACTAATGACATTCCCAACGCCTTAGCTGGACTAAAATAAGACGATTCTCGGATATTCCCATGATGCGCAAATGCTTGTCTTTGTCTCCTGACAGGAACAAACATGACCAATACTAGCTGACATGGAAGCACCACAGCCTGACAGAGCCACTAGCATAGAATCCTAGTCTCATTTCAACTACAACTTGTAAACAAGGCTACACTGAAATGTTCTTGTTAAACTCCTCACCACCAGACAGTTCAGCATAACATTATCTGCCGGCAGATTCTGGGTGTCACATCTCACCAGATGGAGGTCTGCAGCCCGTCTGTTTGAGGTCGCTGACATGGAAACCTGCAGGACCTTCAGTCCTCCGGCTCCGGTCTGATTTACTGAAACTCTGAAGGAAGAAAACAAAACATCTGTCCAGAAGACTTGTCATTTCACAAAGTTTTCAGTTCTGTTCCAGCTGACATTTTGCAGACATCAGCTGCTAATCAAGATGCAGAAATGTTTCTCAGATTGCAGCGAATTGAGAAGCCAAAAAGGAGCTGCTGTTTGTGATTATTCTTCTGGGGGTTTAACACAAAATTATTCATGAATTCTGTTTTCTACCATTTAGGAAAACACATTTATCAGAAATATAAACATGGGGGCTTGTTTGAAGAAGGGAACAGCATCTGCCTTTTGCCAGAATAAATGACTAACTTTATTCTATTGTTAAAGCAAATCATTATACAAGAACATTTAAAGAGTTGAAGTGTTTTTGGGTTGTCCGTCCTTCCGTCTGTCCGTTCAGGTCTGGAGGGAATTTCCAAAAATTTGGCACAAATATCCACTTGGACTCAAAGATGAACTGATTAGATTTTGGTGGACAAAGTTCGCTGTAAATTAACTAAAGAATTTCCCCATGGAGGACTTGTTCTTAATTAACCATCGATATCTTTTCATAGAGCTTGTTATGGGCAGTGCAGTAATTCATTAGTTTTAACAAAAATAAGGAATAATGTGTTTTTTTTTTAGTTTTTGTTTCAGAGGTTCTTTCACTACATCGCTGTGAATATTTTCTCTTGCGAGCTTCTCTCTGAAGAGTGAAACTGATACTCACCCCCCGAGGTTGGCGTCATAATCCGGCCCGAACAGCTGAGATTCATAAACTCACGTCCTCTACGCCGCGCTGTTTTTACTGCTCAGAGTTCTCACTGTGTTGACAATATTGTCTGAATAATCGCTGACGATGGTCTCGTCTCCTCCCTGTGTGTTTTTGTAGAGCAGCGTGAGGCTGAGGAGTCCCGCTGGGATCTGAGAGGGAGGAATTCGGCCCCCCAGCGGTGTAGACGGACCCCAGACGCCAAACCCCCGCAGCTCGGAAGGGACCAGCTTTTTGACTTCACGTGGACGACAGGGATTCACACATCACCTCAGGGGTTTTGGCGCTTCTGATTGGACGTTGCCTCAGTTCATCCGGCCCACAGGCTTTTCTTTTCTTGTATACTTGAGGTTCTGCCTCACAAATCCGGTGATGATGCCGTTGCAACTTTATTTTCCATCAGAAAAGATGGAAAAGTTTTCTGCCACCACCACTGAGTGGGTGGGTTATTGAAAGGAGCCTGGAGGAGCTTTTTGGAGAATTGAAGTGGCTGTTTGCTGCTGTTGAAACACCTGTGAAGCTACAGAGTTCATCTGTAATCTTGTGGAAAAACATCTGTGTGTGTTTATCCTGAGACTCAGACACATTTCCATGCAGAGGAGTGCAGCAGTGGAGCTGATTTCTAAAACATCTGGACGGATACAGAAGATTGACTAACAGATTTAGATTTCCTGCAGTTTTCTAAATGCTAAAATACGAAATTACATTTTTGTTAGGGTGCTGCTTTTTATTGACGGACAGCTCTTCATAAACACAACTAAGAATGGAACTGCAGGACGTCTTATTGACTGAATGTTTCTGGATTTTGAACTGTTTTTAATTCACCTTATAATTGTTAACTTAAGGATCTTGGAAATTATTTTCTTGATCATTTCAACAAGAACGCAGAAGCCATTTTGAAGTCTGTTTACATTTTGTGAAGTATTGAGTGAAAGAGCGGCCATCTTGAAACAAACCTGTCATTGTGATGATTTTGAAGGATGAACTGACTTCAATGCATCAGTTGTCAAGAGAAGCGGTTTATCCGTCACCGCCGGAGAAGCAAGCTGCTGGTAACAGCTTTCATCACCTGCTTTTATTTAGTTAGTTTCCACGTTGGATTACAGGCCATAGAATAGCAGCATTTTAATCAGCAATATCTTTTTTTAATCACAGAATGTGATAAAAGTGCCAGAATTTGTTTTATTGACCCCAGAGATACGAGCCACAAGCTTGCCAAGTTTAACAGCGTTCAGAGGACAACAGGACCTCGCGTTCATCCCATCCTGTGGGTCTGAAATCGCCTCGTGGGGACGGGGGGACTCTCAGCCCATCCCGTCACCGCCATGGTGATGTCGCAGGGCACCTACACCTTCCTGGCCTGTTTCGCCGGCTTCTGGTTGGTCTGGGCCGTCATCGTCATGCTCTGCTGTTTCTGCAGCTTCCTGCAGCGCAGGCTGAAGTGCCGCCACGAGGAGCGCCTGAGGGAGCAATGTCTGCGGACCGTGGAGATGGAGCCACTCAGCTGTCACCCCGGGGGATACCCGCCTCCTGCTCCTCCTCCCCAGCCTCCACCACCACCTTTACAGCTGCCCAGGGAGCCTCCGCAGTTTTGCCCTCCTCAAACCCTGTCGCCGCCTCTTCCTCTGCAGGTCCCTCATCTCATGCCACAGGCCAACTGGGTCAGCATGCCAGGTAACGCAAAGGAATTGTTATTCTACTGTGTTTGTAGAGTACTATGTTTTTGTACTTTGTTTTAAGCTGTTGCTGAACGGTTCTTTAAACAGTTTTACTCGGAAATGTAGCGGAGGAAAGGTGAAGTGGGGAAGGATGTAATGGAGGAACTTGGGGCACATTTTTGAACATTTGGTATCATGCACCTTTCAGATCTCAAGAGCACAAAGCATGCTAACAGGAAGAACTGGTATCAAGTGAAAGTTATGCTGTTGCTCAATGATTATGTAGTGTTTGTTCAATCGGCGGTCAAACTCTCGTGAGATTAAAAAGCCACAAACTCCAACACCATTTTAACAACCTTCACGATTTTTACGTGATCGACCGTAACAATCGAATTGTTCATAGCTGCTCACCAGCAATTCCAGCTGCTTTTTGTTCAAGATATTGGGCCTCAATAGTGTATGAATCAATACGTAGCCATTGATAAGCCATCATCTCTCCCAAGCTGTATTTCAACACTAGCATTCTAAATATTAACTACTGCATCCATTAGCCTCAACACTAAACTCACTGCAGGTCTTCTCTCAAGCAGAACATTAATCTCTTCTCTAATGCCGAGTGAAAAATTACTGACATGTCAAACCTCTTTCCCTTTATTTACGGACCAAATGCGTATTTCATTCATAAGATGCAAAATGTGCACTCTTGAACAAAAAACACAATACAAAAAGAATGAGAAACATGGAATAAATTCACAACATCCATATGAGGAATTCAGATGCAGACAGAGAGGCAGAAGACAGGAGGGGGATTTCATTTTCCACTGTCAGATTTCTTTTAGACACTTCGCTTCCCAGCTTCCACCTCCCTGCCTGCCGGGCAGTGTTCCCCCGCAGGGGCGTTATGGTGACAGCTGCCGCTGAGGCGTGGGTGGAGACTGTGGAGGCCCAGTGGTGACGGAGCGAGTAGCAACACGACCGGGCTAAACTCGGAGAGAAACAAAACGACGACAAGAAAGAGACAGAGGGAGAGTGTAGCGCTAGCAGGAGCACCGCTGGGTGAGAGAGAACACACAGAGAGACAGAGACAAAGGGGTCTCCATCTTAAAGGATAGGTTTTTCCCTTATGTATGTAGAAAGATGTATTGATCACTGTAATCATTCCTCCATGAAGCCCTCTCTTCCCATTGTAATTAGCTTTTAAGAAATGTCCTTGTTCTGAGTTAGAATGTATTCTCAAGTTCAGCAAAAGCTAATGTGAGGCTTCAGCAGTCTGAGTCACTCTTCTTTTACTTCAGCAGTTCCCAACCTGGGGGTCAGGACCCCCACAAGGGGTCGCGAGATACTACCCCCGTTGGAAATATATATATATAAAACACTGTAATGACCAGTCACTAGTAGACATTGATTGTACTTTGGCAGATTAACTAGGGGTATTGGTCCTTAATACATTGAAGGTGTTCTTCAAAGTAACGTAGAATATCTGAACCAAATTTCATAATGAAAAGTCAGGAGTTTGGTGGGATTCACTGTCTCAGGACCGCAAATGTTTATTATAAATGTAATGTCAATCAATATAGATATTGAGATATTTTAACCAATTAAAATCAACTTTGCTAGACGTAGAGCCACACCGCCAACGAGACTGAAAATAGGTCATAAACAGTTAATTTACAACAGCCTTGGTATTCTGGCTTCAGCACAGATAAATGGTCAATAGACATGCAATTAAATAGCACCTTTCTCGTCTCTCATCCAGTTTGTAATGTACAAAGCTGTACATTATATTAAATGCCAACATTTACTCCATTCACACACACATGTATACGCTGTTGGCAGACAAACTGCTCATCAAGGTCTAATGTAAAGCACATTCACACACCGATGGCACGGCCTTTAGAGCAATTCTGGGTTTGGGTTCAGTATCTTGCCCCTGGACACTTTGACGTCCGGACTGGAGAAGGATCCGAGAGCCGGGGATCGAACCGCTGATCTTCTAATTAGTGTATGACTCGCGCTTGCTCCTTAGCTACAGCCACAGCCACCCGATAGATGACGTCCCCCCCTGCAAAAGCAATAGCTGGTTCAGTTGTTGATCCAGCTGGTAAAACACATTCTCACTTAAAATACTGACTCTTTAGGTATGTCATATATGGAAGTGAGGGACCCAATGAAAATCTTACGAGCTCTAAGTGACATTAGAGCAACATGTACAGCAGATGTGTTATGTGCAACAGTGTTTCATCAAATACTAACTTTGCAAAGATTAAAAGATGCTGTTGTCTCTTACATAACAATATGGAGAGGAAGAATGAATCCTAAAATGATTCAAAGAAAATCATTTAAAATAAAAGAAGAATTAGAAAGCAATGCATGAGGAAGAAGAGCACGAACCTCCAAATATCTGTAGAGAGTAAAGACGTGGGAAAGAGGGATTTTTGGAGAGTGGAAGGAAAGCTACAGTGAGTAAACGAGCATCAGCTGCTGTCAAAGATGTTTAATGAGCACAGACAGACAGCAACAGATAAAACAAAAGGTTGCTGGAGTCTCGGTCACAAAGCAGACTGATGAAGAGGTTTAGTATCCAGGCAGCAGCAGAGCTAAAAGAGAAGCAGGTGCCGACCAGCTGAGCACAACAGAGGACTGAGAGAGGAGCCAGGAGCTGCTTCAGTCGTATTTACTGGAGGGGAGAGAGGGGCGTGGAGATGGTGCGAGTGGTGGAATCACAAGCAGAATCACATCAGCTCTCTCACACTCATTTGACTTCTACCCAATTTACACTTCTTCAGATAGCTACGCAGTATCATAGAAGCCAAGTGTAAATGCATCCAAGAGGCGTTAGAGAGGGAATTTGATCACTCAAAGCTTAAGAATGAACATGTATCTTGTTTGTTTAACCCGATGCCACTCAGGTGCCAGTTTATTAGGCACACCTAGCTAAAACTGAAGTGGTCCAAAACAAAAATCCTGCAATAAAACATAACTTCATCAAGGTTGTAACGTAAAGCTTTTGTTGAGACAATTTTACGGAGGCTGCAGCTTATAGTGTTTCTATTTAGCGTACGCTCATGGATATAAATGCACAAAATAATAGAAACATCTTTCAGTAAAACATAATGAAATTCTCCAAAAATGATCATACAGTTAAATCTGAAACAAAAACTGAACTGGCAGCAGAAGACGAGAGCATTGAATGCTTACGGCAAAGACAGTATCATTTTAAATCATCTAAAGACGGTAAAAACAACGTACGAGTTTTGCTCCAAAAACACAGATGTCATGCATCACTCAGCTGTCATCCCACACAGCCAGCATGTCTCGCTCTGACAGGATGTTCACACTGGGAGCAGCTCTCATAAGACGCTCAGTTCAGACCAGTGGTGGGTGATGATTCCTCCTCTGCAGCCGTCTGCAGCCACAGAGTTCTGAACTGGACAAATCATGAACAAGATCGGTGTTTGGGTTCAAATAACTACGGATGGCATTACTGAAGCACAGAAGTTACGTGGTGAATAAACCAACATTGACAACTGGTTTCATATGGGACATGAACAGTGGACACCCGGGTGAAAGTCCAGTGTTTTTGAATCCATCAATTCACCTTGACTTTCCATTGCTGATGCCAGTTTCCATTCACCATGCATGAGCAGAGTGAACAAACTCAAGAGTCCAGGTTTAGGATCAGTTTGTTAAACCTGCTTTCTGAAACAAGGCCCTGGTATACAGGAATAAAACTGCACCTAAAATGAATAAAAGGATGTAGTGCAGATTCAACCACACGTACTGTAAGTCATGTTTCAGTGTAATCCACTCACCATGACCAATGTGATCACCGTGATTTATACAGTAGCTGTCACAGATCACTGTATCACACAGTCACACACTTTATCCTCACAGAGCTGCTGCAAACGAAACCCCTCTGATCCTCAGAACATCAGTCCCGTGTGTTTCTGCTGATGTTTATTTAAAGCTGTCCTGGCAGCTGGTATTCATGACAGCAGAGAGAGATGGACGGGGGAGTTAACAATGAAAGTCTGATCCTGTAGGAGGGATGGACTTTGGTCAGGTACACTCACACACACACACACACACACACACGCACACACATTTGCATCTATAAATACATACAGCTCCATGGCAACAGTACAACAAAACAGCTGTTGATTCACCACTGGGATGTTTGCTATTGAGGATGTAAACAGGTTCAAGCTGTGGATTGGTTGTGGTCATCGGGGACACTTGGAACTCAAATAGTTATTCATATTTTCCACCAACAGACAGCAAACTTTATCGTTTGTGTAGGGTTGTCACACTTTTCAAGCTGGGTTTCCCCGAGTCTTGACAAATATCTGTAAAAC
Source organism: Pholis gunnellus (assembly GCF_910591455.1). Taxonomy (NCBI): domain Eukaryota; kingdom Metazoa; phylum Chordata; class Actinopteri; order Perciformes; family Pholidae; genus Pholis; species Pholis gunnellus. The sequence continues at coordinate 15,261,161 of NC_136540.1, forward strand.
ACAAAAATGTCCCCGTTTTCAACGGTCACGACCAACGACATGGATTGGCTAAGATCAGACGCTATAATCTCTCCTCGCCTATTTGCAAAGACGAGCATACAAAACATTCAGGTAGCAGCTACCGAAGGCCGAAGATACTTATTTTTTTCCCAAAAGAGCCTCTGCAAGAAATTCATAAGCCGAGTTACTGTTGAAGCAGAAGCAGAGAGCTTGTGCAACATTTCGACAAGTATTGATCAGGATCTGGGCAGATTCATCAGCCTGGACACAGAAACGGCTTCCAGTTGTTCCAAAAAGAAAAGCCGTAAGACTGATGCGTGTTACCGGGGGCCCAACATATTTTCCTTTGTACTGACAATACGTTAGAATATAGACTCCGTCTTACAGTATGCCCACAGGCTCTCTGAAAGGTTAGAGGCATTTTAGAAAAATGTTGCAGGTGTGAACTTTTGTTTTGCAGCATAGATGCAATTTCCTGAAAAATCGTATTTGTGTGCTTGTATATCTCTACTCTAAACCGAACATATTCAGTATTTTTTTCTTTAATATCAGCCAGAAGAAAATGTCAAATCAATTTTTTTCCAATAAGAAGCCAAATGTAGCGCTTTGTTTTCTGCCGTTTCAACCACATGATGGGAAATTGTATCTGATATAATAGAATACATTTTTAAAAAAAGAACATCGCTCCATTACTCATGTCAGCTGTAGCTGCTGAAATGCCCTCAGATTATCACAGGGAGTCTGTTGACGATTCTCAGCACTCTTTAAATGCACCGTGACAACTGAAAAACCTGTGCAGGTGTTTCTGCTGAAAACACTGAACTTGTGTCCAATTATCAGCATCAGTCTGAACATTTCCCTGTTGAATCTTTAACTGGTTTATTTAGCAACAGGGGTCCAATTAGTGGAGAACAAGTAAGGAATATAGCTGCTGGTGAACAAAATACTGCAGTAAATAATCGTAATAGCGTTGATTTGACTGTGCTGTGCTCATATTTTACAACACAGAGCAGATTTCAATGAAAACAATGTTGCTGATCATGTCAAACCACAACCAACACTGTCTCTTTATTCATTCAGTACTCCAGAAGTAGATTCAGACACCCATGAATCATCATCACTTTGTGTCGTAATGACACGTGTGATGTAAATGTAAACTTGTTTATTGATCAGATGTGAACAAACAGGAATACAATATGATGGTGTTTCTATGTGTGTAAAGCCGCCACCACATATAAAGGCCAGATGAGTTGGAACTGGAAAACTTTAAAAAGGGAACCCGGTTCATAAGCATTAGTGCGAAAAAAAAAAACTGGTATTATTAACAAAAAGTTTACTCAAACAAAAGGATGAAGATGAAACCTGGGAATTTCAATAAAACTAAACTGAAGAAAAAGACACCAAATAAAGGAAGTCTGCAGACTCACAGCAAGCTGCCAACTCTTCTCTACCTCTGCTCCAATGAATGAGGTTCAAACTTCTCAGCTTCTCATCTAACTGGAACATACCACCTGCCCAGGGAGCACAGGGGGAGCCAAACCAAGCAGACATCCAAGTCGTACAAAATAATGAAATCACCATTAATAAAAGGTTTCAAAATGACCGCTGACTACACAGTTTATCTATGGGCTCGTATTACATACCAATGAGCACAACTAAATATAACAGAATATAATTTACTGCAGAAGGATGTCCCCTATCTCCCTACATCTTAACAGTGCCCAGCCCCTCCCTGCTAAAAGGACATAATTAAGCAAACCTGTTTACGCTCTCCTTGATTGAGCTGCTGATCTACTGCAGCATCCCAGGCACAAAAACAAATTTAAATCCTATTAACCCATAACAAAATGTAAACAAGCTTTGTGTCATTAATACCCCTCTATTTAATAATCGATCAAATGGACTGAAACACACCAGTACACAACAGCACTGTTTAGGTTGGGGAACAACGGGGCTCAGTGAAAAAGGAGAGCGGCACCCTGCTCACAATGTGATTATCTATCTTGTTGCACAAAGTGCTGCATTGCAGTTCCTCCATTAGCAACGATGCTTCAGTCTTCAAATGGAAACGAGTGCGCCTGAAATATGAGCGAGTGATAAAGGAAAATATGTGCGAGAGAGAGAGAGAGAGAGAGAGTTCAGACCAAATGTGCTGTGATGGTTTTTGTTCTAACAGCTGAACACACTGTCACATGCATCACAGCAGGACGTTGTGTATTGCAAGTGTTCGGTTTGTGACCTGAAGATGAAGTGCGTTTTGTGTTGCACACTGACACACACGTGTATATTCATGTATTTGTATGGATATTACTTCAGTGTCAGCAGCCCAGTGCACATGCTCAGTAGTGTCTATAGTCAGCTTTTCTAGCCTCTACCAGAAAGAGTAATTATTGACCTTATATGCCGTTTGATATGTCTTGTCAACAGTTTAACAGGTGTCCCATTATCATGGTGGTCTATGGGGATGGGGGTTTATTTTAGGTTGCAGTACTGCAGTTGGCCTCTGGGGCAAATTGGCAGCAAAGCTGACTCGCAGCAATGTTGGTGTATGTTGTGACAGGCTGGTCTCATTCAGCATTCGTAGCTATACCTACAAAAACATTGTGCACTGTAATTCGTAGATATCCCACGAAAGGTTTTTGTACGTTATATACGTAATAATCCGTATGGAAGTATAGAGACAGAAAAAGCACATGCAGAGTGGGCAGGATGGGAGGTGAATGGGACCAACAACCTTTCAGCCAGGAGGACCGGTGTTCGTCGTGAAACGAGAAGTCAACGTTGATTTATTCCTCACGTGACTTGCATAATGCAGTTACGGCACTTTCATGGTTATTTTAAGCCAAACGAAGAATATTTCCGAAATCAAACTAAGTGATTTTGTGTCCTAAACCGTTGTCTTCTTTTTTTTCCCAGACACAGACCTATTTGGGAAACCACCCTGCTATGAGGAGGCAGTTCTGATGGAAGATCCTCCTCCGCCCTACAGTGAGGTCTTGGCCGACCCGCGGGGGGGCACCTACCTGAAGCCAGCCCCGCTCCGAGCCGCACCACCTCCGCCTCTGAGGGAACACCAGGATCCTGCTCCGGTGTTCACATCCGAGACCAGCAAGCCTCCCGTGACGGCTGTGTTCCCCGAGCGAGGTTACTCCTCCCTGATACGCCTGCCTTCGTCCCAGCGCTGGGACTCCCTGGGTCATCTCCTGTCCAACATGGACCTGAACCACAACAACCTCACCCCGCCGGGGGCCCGCTCCATCCAGGCTGCCGCTGCGATGGCTACCATGCCCCGCCGAGAGCCCAGGACTCACCATCATGGACTTGGCCTGAGAGGTGGAATACAAGGACTCCAAGGAAGCATACAAGGACTCCAAGGAAGCATACAAGGACTCCAAGGAAGCATACAAGGACTCCAAGGAGGCATACAAGGACTCCAAGGGGGGATCCAGGGTTTCCAAGGAGGATTACAGGGGCTTCAGGGGGTCCATAGTCTGAGGGGTCTAGAGCCCAGCTGTGGCCTGCCAACAGCCTTCCCCCTGCTGGGTCGTAGCACCGCTGTCTAGACCTGGACGCTTACTGGAGGAGTCTAACTAACCAATAAGTTGGTCCATCTCTGAAGAGCCTTCAAGGAGGAGATCTACAAAGACAGACTTCCTGTCTTAGTACCTCCTTTGTGCCTCCATGTTTGCAGCACCAACACCGCTAGTAGTAGAGATTAAATTCCCTGAAAGAGCTAAAAGGAGGGTTGAAGAGCTGCGACAGGCGTCAGGAGTTAAATTTCCCGCGCGGCTCTGTAGGCGAAGGGCGCCACTTACTCTGCTGGGATCGTTGGATTTCGAGCATGGTGTGTGAGTAAAGGAGGAAATTACACTGCGTTTCACAGCGTTGTTAAGTCACAGAGAGGCATCCCGGTGTCATATTGACGCTAATTGAGTCGAGGTTCTTTTGAACAACAGAGGAGAAGAGAAAAGGACCAGTAACGCGGTAAAAGGACGATCGACAGGCACAGCTGCCTCTCTACCTTTCATCCAGACTCCCTTCATTTTCATCTCCACCTCCCCCCTCTCGTGTCGCCCTCTCTTTCTGCTCAACCCATCTTGTCTCTCTCTCTCTCTGCCGGCGCAACCTATTGTACCAGTCTGCCGTTGCCATGGCTCCCGGGAACTGTCTGTTGCCCACGACGACCTCTCCTCTTTTATGTGCTCCGATTCTTCGGAGAGTCTGCTCACAGCTCGTCTGTCTGAGTATTTACAGTTTCAAAAGAACACGTGGCGACGCCTCAGTGGGACTCGGGCCACCGTGTTCGTGACGTTAGTGCCCGAAGGCCAGTTTTCACACGGACAGACAAAACAAAAAAGGTAGAGTACGAGAAGCTCTCCAGAGAACCAAGTGTGCTTGGATTGCATTTTGTATCATGCTGCTTCGTTGTTTGCAATGTCTTTACTACACTGTTGCCGTTTGTGTTCAATCTGGAAGCTCGGGTTTTGGTGTTCACAGGATGACGTCAGCTGGGTCATTTGAGTGAAAAACTTTTTTTTTTCATGTACAAATCATCATTCTTCTAAGCTTTGTGACAAATGCCTTTTCTCTTGTGAAATAAAAAACATCTTCACCAGCTAGGCTTCTTCATTTCCAATCATTTAAGGAGGAGAAAATGTCACTGCAAAATACCATAAAATATTGGATTCCTCTCTCTGGAGCGTTTTTAAATTGAAATTAAAGCCATTAACATCACTAGACGTGTTCTGGATTCATTTGCATTAACATCTCCTTTCTCGTGTCAAATAATACTATACATTTTTTACCTCTGTTTTCTTTTTTTTGAGAGATGATCCTCGTACCATGATGGTTCAGCACAAATTCATGAACCAGGTGTGCAGGAGCGCAGGATCAAAAACTCTTGGATTGGAAAGAAAATAAATAATCCTGCAGGTCTGAGATCAGAGATGATGTCAAAGAGGTGAGCACAAGTGATGGAAAGTGTGCGGGAGGCTTCCTTCTTCCACTCACCTATAAGATAGGATAACACTTTATTGATCCCCAGGAGGGATATTTGGTGTGTTTTATGACTCTTTTGTCTTTAACCATTATTACTAATAGTGCAAACAAACTAAAATAAAGGTGTTGGTTTGCTTTTGAGCTTAGAAGCTTCTGACAGTCAACAGGTTGCAACGATCATCACTTAAAAATCCAGCCTGGATGGACAATAAAAGTTCGAGAGAACGTATTGTCGACCGGATGACGTTTGTATTTGAAGTATCACAAATACGTTTAATCAAAGTCTGCGTAGTTCCACGTAGGGAGGAGGTCGGGCTGAATGGATTGGTGAAACATGGGACTTTTAACCAGGACACTGGTGTTTGTGTCCTGTGTGAAATGAAAAATACTTATTTTAACCCAAACCATGATCTTTAACGAAACCTAAGCAACTAGTCTTGTTGTCTAAACCTAAAAGAAGCACCATGAGTGGTTAAAACACTTAAATTTGATGTACATAAATGTTGATATAAAACATATGATTGGTTAAGAAACGTTGAGATTCAAACGTACAATGCAAACATCTTTTGTGACGACTGGGTTGCAGAAATCGCTGCATCTTCATCTTGTAATTCGCTTTAGTTATAATCAAACAAGACGGAGGAGATGTTCTCCAGCCTTCTGCTCCTGTGGACTCCTCCTCTGAAGTTTACACTTACGTTATTCATCAGATTATATCTGTTATTTTTTCTCTGCTTCTCTCAGCTATACATTGATTCTGAACGTCTGCATCTGCCAATCAGAAACGCTTTTAATGTGAATTTCAGTCCTATTCTGGCTTCCTCAGTTAGCCTGTAAGTCACTCTTACCCTCTCTCCTTTACATCCTCACTTTCTCTTTTGACTGTGGTTCTGTTGTGCTTCTTTTTTTTTTTTATTCCCCTTTATCGTGGTTTGTGGTATTTACCTAATTTGTTCTAATGCTGCTGTTTCATTGATGTAAAACGCAGCATTGAGTGACAAAGAAATAGCAAAGCCATCATCACGTTTCCCATGTTCTAAAATCGTTTCTCTGCCTCTTTCTGTGCACAAAACGACTTCAACTTAAACAGACTTTTCACGTGATAGAGGTTTAGAAAAATCAAGCTCAGATGTGTTTTAAGTATTACAATGAGTCTGGTGGCAATGAACATTATTAGTATTCGGCACCAAACCAGCTATACATAACACAGAAAACTCAAACAATAAAAAATGATTATTTATTAGATATATTGTTATATAGGATATTATTTGATTTCCCCTTCCTCTTAACACATTTGATTAAACCTCATAAAAGTGCTTCACGGTGGGGGGTCCTGCAGTAGAGCCTCACAATGGTACCATGTAGTTAATGTTTAGTGGAAAATTAAATACTCAACGTCGCCCTGCTGTTAGTAGGCACTCTGGAAATTTGACTAGATTTTTATTTTACGGTTCTACATTTCAACCATGCCATAACATCAGCTACTTCAGTTTTACGTAACATTGTGGAGTTGTGGGTTTTTGTGTGTGGCTCTTACATTCTGTATCAAATATTCAGGAGTTAATTAGTAAAATCCATTGAGCCTGTCAATGTTTCCTACTGGCTCACCTGCAAAATCCAGAACTTGCTTGGCTTTAAAAGCTGATCATGTACAGCTTTGACCTCTTCCTATCACCTTGTGCAAAGAGCAAAGTTGTTTGAAACTGTCACACATGCACTCCAGAGGACGCCTGCATCCGTGATGTCGCATCAGCTGTGAAAAGTTAAACACCTGCTTCACATCATTAATTATGTGGCCTGAGGTGAATCTTTTCTACATGTGAAGCAACGAGTATAGTGCAGCAGCGGCTTTTTTTAACCTACAGTATCTGAATCTGTGTTGATTCACCCTTTAAACAGATGTACAATTACGATCATCACATTTTCAAATCCACAGCCGTGTTCGACTGAGAGCGAGAGTCAGAGCGACGACTGCAGCAATTTGTTTAAATGTCAACATCCTCTCCCTGATTCCCTGCTGCCACAAAATAATGTCAATAATGGTTTTAAATTAACATAATCATTTCCAACTCTGACTTCCATCAAGGTGGAGAGCCTCAATAATAATGCTGCAGCCCATTATGATCATAAAAGGCAAAGTAAAATGGGTCGGGATTGGCAGTAGGTTAAAAGTATAATATACTTTTGTTAAAAAAAATGACATTTTCTTGAGCATTTGTTGTTCTTTTAAGTATTGTTATTCTTCTATCTTCTAGTCTGTGCGTTTATGTGCTTTAGCATTTGCTTCTGGGTAATCTATACATGCATATACAAATTATTATTATGTACTCAGATCTGCCCGATATATATAAAAAAACATATTAAAAATACATGACAGGAGCTGCAAGAAGCTGTCAATCTCGGTCATCAAACCAGTCCCTTCAGGCTGATGATTCACAGATTATCAAACATGACATGTTCACACCTTCGGACTAAATATTTCTTGGCCTCGAGAAAACTGAGAAATGGATTGCGCAACTGAAGATGAGCGTCTCAAGACAAAAAGCTTGATGATGACGATGATGATGACGATGATGATGATGATGATGATTCAGCCTGCGAGGTTATATAAAGAGAGAAGGAGAGAGCGGCCGTTCAATACTGCTTCCACAGCTACAGATGTGCTCTCCAGTAATAAAAGATCTGTGCAGAGAGAAAGAGACAAACTCCTCGACGCTTTTCAATAACACAGAGTGACGTCTTCATGTTGGCGTTGTTCATTTTGTGGGTTTCTTTTTGTCTCTATAGATTTTTAATTTGGAGATATTTTTGTAACAAAGACCAGCGTGCCTGGATTCTTACAAAACCACGATTTGATAAACACCCCACTAGTCGAGCATGTTGTTAATTTTGTTATTCATCGTACAACTCAGATTATCAAAAAATGTATACAAATTAAGTTTCTAACATGATTTCATTTTAATTCTGTTAAATGGACTTCGATGGCTGTGAATTCTTTCCAAAATGGTGATGAAAGATGTACAATAAAATGATTAATAGGCCTCTTTTCACAGCAGCCATTTTGACATGTCGTGGCCGGGTAAACACAGGTGTCATTAATAATATTAATTATGGCCCTGGTGTTGTGCATGCTGGCTCACTGGAACAGGTGTGACTGAACACAACGGACCATAATCAATGGGATCAGTTACACCTGTGTTTACTCTGCTACGACGCATCACAATGGCTGCTGTGAAAAGGGCTCCTTAATAATGCAGCGTATGAATTTATCCTTAATGAAACCGACAGATGTTGGGAAAGTTACTTTCTGTCTACGTGTGTGAAATGTGCCTTTAAACAACTGGAAAGCCTCCACAAGCACAGACGTCATATCCTCAGTATTTAACACGTGTAGGACAATAAATTGGACTTTTCCAGCTGAAAGTAAACTGGTTTGTTGGCAGAGGAAAAGTCTTTTGATGTTCAAATTTGCCACATCTATTCTTTTGATATGCAGAGTAGTATATTTTACTGTTAAATTTTCGTTTTTGTCACAAAAGTTTGTACTGACAGCAGAAGTGCAATTATATATATATATATATATATATATATATATATATATATCACCATATAACACCTTTTCTACTAAGGTCTCATGAACGTGACATTATCACATGCAGTGTTTTGTATTTCATTAAAAGTTTCTATTCATGTCAGTGGGAGTAAAAGATGATAAAGTCTGAGGTGTGAAGTAGTGTCCTCATAGCTGACAGCGGGACATTTATTTATTCAAAAAGGTCACGACATTGATGACAAAGACTTTCTTTGGTAACAATCTGAGAGTTTCCTCAGCGTGACTCCTCCTGCTGGCACTGGAAGACATTTTAACAGAAAAAAACACGACACCGCTGAGATTTTCTTCTGAGTCAACCGTCAAATATCGACCCTGGGACGGCATCTGTGAGAGGACGTGTTGCCTGTACAGAGAGAACATCAGCCCCCCCCCCCCGCTGCTGTCAACCACAACGTCCCTCTGACGCTGTTACATCACCGCTTCACAGCAGGAAGTGGGCTGAAATGGGGGGGGGGGGTCTTTTCTGGTTCCATCTGCGTCACAAATCTCCTCACAGCCACGACGGATGCAAACATGCAGCAGGTCCACAGGAGAACTGAAAATAATCTAGCTACAATTCTGCACTCGTACCCAGCTGAAGCACCCAGCCTCCAATTCCTCCTCGGAGTAAGCGCTGTTAGCGCTGTTATCAGCTAGCCGCCGGTTCAGCAGTCACCATGTTGAGAGCTGTTGAGAGACCTGCTTTGTTGCCAGCCACGCCACGCTCTTAGTGCATGTGAGCGTGACCCACTGGCTAGCTAATGGCCGCCGCACTGCACAGCCCTCAAACGGCGGTTAAAGCCGTCCCAACCGACGGTGTCGCAGCGGAAGTGTAGCATCCTCCCTCCGGTTCCCTCCCTCGGGTAAACACTATTAGCTCTCTAAGCGCTTTTGAAGTCGTTAGCACTGTTAGCACCATTAACTTTGCATTTTGAGAGCCGTTGAGAGGCAATATAAACGCTCATCTCGTGTAATGCACCTTTAAGGATTAGTCAGGTTTTGCTGCCTTTCAGACTAGTCATGGGTCTCTGTCCTTTGGGCCCCCTCAGCCTCAGCCAGGCTCCACTTCATGTTCCTAATTAACAATTTATCGCTCCAAAACACTAAATAAAGATGGTCTGGTATTTACGTATTTCAAATACATAAACTTAAGTTTTAAGAATCAGTTATTACTCACAAGCTAAACAGAAACGATCAGTGTCTGTTTCATAATCAACAATGGCTACCAGTTTAAACAAAATGTCCTCAGTCTCAAGGTTGAAAACTGACTGCAGCTTCACACAAACACAGAAGAACACAGCTGCTGCCTCGTCTCATCCATCTCGCTCACACAGCAGAGAGAGAAACACCTGTGAAGGTGAGGTAGGGTGAACATTCTCCTTCTTTCCTCCTACCTTCATTCTACTAAGGGTGTTTAAAAATCTATTTACAGTAGTTGTGTTGTGACATTATTTCAACAGAAACCATGATCTTATTTCTAACCTTAACCAGGTAGATGTGTTTCCATCGTTTCACGACGTTAACTATGTGGCATTGAGTGTTTCTTTAAGTGTGATATGAGAATCCCACAAAAAAAGAAACATACAGGCAGTAAAGACAAACAGTACATCAGCATGTCACAAAAGATCCTATACTTATTTAAGAAAAGAGCGTGTAAGAAGCAGTCAGAAAAAAAGACAATTACAAGAAAGCAGCATGAATAGACAAGAGGACCCGGATGATGGGGAACAAGTTGTCCATGTTTTAATGGGAGATGTAGTTCTGGTGTAAGGGGGTGATTAGGAGACGTTAGGGGTTGTTAGGGGATATGTTCAGTCACTGTTAAAGCTGCAGTTTGAAGATTCTCAGGTAAACCTCAGATACAAGGCAGCAGAATATCCATGTTTTTCTACAGCCGTTTTTCCTGTCAATCCCCACAGCAGCTCGTTTCTCTGAAGTCGTACCGAAGGAAACGAGGTGGAAAATAACCTACAGCCCGGTTGAGCGTCACAGTCACAGAGCGTAATCGCAGCTCATTTCCACTGATTAATAAGTGATCGAGGCTGCTCAACAAGTGGCCGGACCAATTGATTGGACAACCTCTGGAGTATTCATATCCGTCAGCCAAATTACAGTCTTCCCTCTCAACCGCCACATCACTGCAACAAGCAGCTAAGAGGAAAACCCCCTTTCCCTCTCATACATCTGATGCCTGATTCAAATGCAAAATACATTAGGGACAAAAGCCTGAAAAAGATTTAGCTCAGTACACGGATGAATAAAACAAGTGAAAGCTATTTTACATGAAAATACTACACTGATTTTTACCTTACCTTCCCGAGGAGAGATGTTGAAATCAAGTGCTAATACCTGATCAAATGTGTTAAATCAGTGCAGGTGTTTTTAGATAAACTGCAGTCATTGCAGGCCTTTGTCACAGAAGACATTTAGACTCGTCACAGGGGGGAAAAAGCACAGGTGTAAATAATCAAAGTAATGTTGGCTGGTTTCAATCCAGCTACTTTGAATCCAGGGTTGTGTTGTACATGCAGGTTCACTGTCACGCTCACTTGAACAGTTGATTAGAGCATAGACATCGTTAGTGTTATTAGTAACACATGTGCTTTTCCTGCTATGACGAGTCAAAGTGTCTGCTGTGAGGAAGGCCTACTGGTTCCTTATTGCCTCCAGTCTGCCCAGTTTAGAGCTTCTGACCTGGAAAACCTCCAATCAGCAGGTTTACTTTCATCAAGTCCCTAAAGATGATTTATTTGGAATAAAACAACGTCTTTCAGGACTTCATGGGTAGTGAATATGATAAAAATACATATTTGTTTGCTCGTCAATACAACACAACATACAAGACTAACATTGCTTGTTAACCCAGAGTAATTTAACACGCAACAACACGTCAAATACGTCATCATAAAACCATCTCATCATATAAAAATAATCTTAAAACGAGATAATGTTCTTTTCATAACAGAAACTGATCAAACATGTATGATGTCATGGTGACAGCAACATGCTTCTGTATTAAAATACTTTGTGTTTTGGCGCAGTAGAATTAAGACGCTATAATGTGTAAACTCGTTCAATTTCAGAAATCCGTTCTGAGCTTTGGCAGGTTTCAAAATCATGAAACCTGAATAGTGTGGGACCGTAAAGCTGAATTGAAGGGCTGCAGCTGAACCTGTTAATCATGCCATGATGATGAATGACAAATTAAAAAGATCCGGTTTAATGGACATCACGGTCGTTGTCATGGTGAACGGAGGGAGAGTTTGGCTAACTGAAGTTATTTTAAGACGACCCTCTTCATGCAGAACTGGGAGACGCGAGTGCTGCAGCTATGTGCTTAAAGAACATATCCTATTGAAATAGTTATCTTTTCTCTCTCTGATTGGATGTTGACCTTCCTGGCAGGTAAGACAGAGACAAACCAGTCTGTCTGAAGTCATGTTTGGGAGAATTGCACCCTGGGAAATCTATTCCAAACATCAACAGAAGGGAAAAGTGCCACAGAGATTACAGATTATGACAAAAACTGTTATTTGTTTATTAAAATCGGGGTGAAACAGCAGAGGAGAACACAAAACGGACAAACGTCCTCTCAGAGAGCTACAGCTCAGAGGTAGTCCAGCAGTGGAGAGCAAATACAACGGGGCCATCTAGTGGTAGACATGTGAACTACAAGACCTATTCAGATCATTTAACCTTTAACGCATTTCTAATGTAATGTTAGGTATGAAGGGCTGCTGTCTAAGACCTCTGATTCAAACTGTTTCAGTGAGCATGTGTAGCTTTACGATGCCTTTTAATTAAATTCAATTTATGTTGTATAGCCTCAGAGGGCTTTACAATCTGTACACACTTTAATGAGAACATGTTTTGGATCTCAACCAGAGATCTGTTCCGACCGTGCAGCCAGATTTTGTTCTTGGAGTCGTGATGTTTCCGATGAGTGTCCTCCAAACAAGTCCTCCAAATGAAACGACTAAATGCATCATTCATATCTGCCCTTCAGAACGACAAGTATGTTCTCATCTGAAGCCCTCCTCCACAGGACAATGGTTACAAACCTCAGCTGCTAAAATAAACCGTTTTCTCATCTTGGACAGCTATGGATAAGGTTTGGTCAGGATTAGACACAAAAACATCATGATTAGGGAAACGTTGTGGTTTAAGATGAAGACCCTGTAATCTCCATGCTTACAATAATAACCGTGTGGTTAATGTTAGGGAATGTTCGTGGTCGTGGTTAAAAGAAACCAATGTTGATTGTTGGTTGGCAGCGTGAAATGAAGAGCCAGTTGTTTTGCTGTTCCATCCATTAACCTTGACCTCCTTTTTGGCTCTATAACGTCACCTGACTTCCTCCTTTTGTTCCGGATGGACAAGAGTCATAATTCCTACGTCCGGTCGAGGGTTTTGTCACTTAAATGTAAAAATGTGCTGTTTTTGGGGCATTTGCTGACATCTTATGCTGCCCTTTTTATCCCAAAAATCCCCTAAATGAATGTACCAAAAGTGAATCATGAACCAAAAGGCTTCCATGAATATGTCTGGTCTTCTTTTGAATATAAGAAGCAAGGTTATATGAATCCATTGTAAGTAAACATATTTATATTACCATATCAGAGGAAATGGAGAAGCAATAAAGGAAAAATAAGATTTGCATCGCCGCCTGGTACGTAATCTAAATTTCAAAGGCAATATTACCATTATAAGATTTAAGGCGGCCTCCGTGTTTTGGCTAGGTTTACATATTGACTGTTAACAGGGAGTTTCACTTCAAAACATTATTTATTTCCATATCGCTATGTTACAAACAACACAATTCTCCCAAAACACATTGCAATAGTAATAAAACACAAATAGGATTGATTAATATTCATATGACTGAAGAACTCCATGCTATACAGGCAGATAATTGGATAATGCTGGGGTCCACAATCAATAAGATATCCACGGATTTGTCTAAGCAAGCTGAATAGAATGATATATAAGGCCTGTTGGTGTAATTGCTTCAATATAGCCACCAGGTGGCCACGAACATCCAGAGCTCACACCAGCACAAGGTAGTCATACTCGAGTCAGATGGCTGCTTACTTCTCCCTAAGGCCCAGTCTCACTTCCCAGCAGCCCCTACTTTACTGTAGCACTGCATGTAAGACAAATCTGCTATTTTTGGCGAATATAACATATGCCTCGAAGAAATGTTTTGGCAAGAAGATAGATTTTAACCAGTTTGACTTTGAAATGTGAGGTTCGATTGCTTTGTTTTCCTATCGCTGTGTCCTTCGAGTCAAGGTGCATTTAGATGTTTTAGAAAGCTCTGAATTTCTGGTGTCCAGGGATCCCAATCATGTTACTGTAGACTGATGAGAAAATGATCCTGGATCCTTTGAACCCAACTCACTTGTATATTTACCAAGGGTATATTTGTACAACTGTATTGTTAAAATACTAACTAAATAAGACATAGTTTGGACAACAAACAGTTGGTGACTGCATGTTTTCTAAACAGTATGAAGCAAAACAGTCAAAAATATATTGTTCCACGTGTTTTGGAGCATATTTACCTTTTTTTGTTGTTTTACACAAGCGACTGTGCTAGAAATTGTGAGACCCTGACAACAGCTGAACAACAGTATCTCTAATCACAGACATGTTTCGGTGTTCAGCTGACTTTCCCTCCTTAATTGGTACACAAATGCAACTCTCACGATCATCAATTTCAAAACTTACCAGGAGCTCAAGCTGTTTCCATGCTTCCTTTTTTTAATTGTACCTTTTCTCTCTCTCCCAAAATCATGGTTTCCATCTAGAAGTCTAGGTTAAATCTGGGGAAAAGATTTTCATTAATTAGTTAATTTACTTGCTGTCAAACAACCTTCCAACCTTGTAACGATGTATGGGACTGCATCATCCTCAGTGATACGATTATTTCTCTTTTTTAATAATATTTGTATTATATTATTGTGATTGGCTGTTGTCTCATTATTTCCATGGATATTCCATTATGTATTACAATTATGTTTATTCCTGCCTATTGTCTATATAGAGTGCAAACTGTTTTTTAATTAATGCTTAACTGGCAACACATATGAATTCAAGAGTTGCATATTTATTCACTAATTTTACAGGGTTTAATAAAATGAGGCGGATGTTGGATGTGAGCATGTTCTCCTCCTGTCACCTGATTCAGGATGCAGAAATATAAATCAAACCAGGACCCAAAAGCATCTCAACACCCAAGCGAGCGACCCAAATAATCTGCAGATTCCTGTCTGGTGAACACACACACACACACAAAGTATCCAGGTGCTCTACACACACATACACGTGTTATTATTGCCTAGGAGTTTTTATTTTCTACAGGAATTTACAGCAAAAAAAAAAAAAAGAAAACTAACAATGTTGTTGCTAATATTCAAAAAGGTCCTGAAATCAATTCTAGCACACTTTTTGACAGGTATTAAAAACACACACACCTCCTCCCGTCTCAGCCCGCCCCACCTCGCACTCCAGTTTTCAGGGCAACTAAATATTGCATCGATAAAAAATAACAATAAAATACATATGGTACTTTTTTTTTTGCATGGCACAGAACAAAAGCAGTCAGGCAGCAGACGTGGGTCAGAGAGGAATCGAGAAGTTTAGTTTTTGTTTGACGCTGCTTGGAGTGACGGATGTCGCACGAGCAACTTTTACCTTCTTTTTCACAGGCTACTCTTCTTATACTTGAGTTCCTGCTCATCAGCTCGGCCCCCTGTGCCCTCTGGATCTCTGCATTTCTACCAAACAGATCCTCACTCTGCAGAAATACTTTCACAGATGACTTTATCCTGTTTAGGTGCTACAAAAATGATAAAGTCACCCTTTGATGGTGGCATTCCTACTAACCTTACCGAGGCCTTAAAGGGGGTGTTCAGGTGATTATTGCACTTTCTATAAAATTGAGGAACTTTAGAGTGGAAGCAGAAGAGACTGTTATGTTAAATTTAGTCCCAAGGAAGAACTCACTTTTATATCGTCATACATTACTCACGTATGTAGATTTAAAGGTGTAATTGTTCTTCCTGTCGATGCTGGCTGCGAAGAGATCCCTAGATAAACTGGTATCTATAAATGAGATGGACTCGATTTGACAGCTTACTTGACACGATCAAATCAGGACAGTAGCGATGTGATCAATCATGAACATCTGGTTCTCCATGCAGATTAAAACAAAGTCATGAAAATAATATTTGCAAACACCGTGTGGCCCAAGTTTGCTTCCAGCTGTTTCATCCCACCCTCCCTCTGTCATCCAGCATCCAACTCAGCCTCAGTCTGAGTGGAACAACAAGGCCTAACTGCCTAAATAACATTAAAACATTTTTCTTTTGAAAAAAAAAGGAAAAGGCAGGCGTCCTGCTTCCCAAACCTCCTCAACTCTGAACAGGAGCTGTGCTCACTGCGGTCCAAAAATGCCCACATCATGAAGGGTCTGGTGAAAAAGTCCTATTTTTAGCTTTTGGATAAAGTTCAGAAGAATCATACAAAGGATTCATTGCTTTTTTTTTCCTGCTGTGCACAAGCTGAATGTGGCTTCGTGTTCATTATCTTAAAGCCAAACTCTCCTAGAAAACTGGAAAAATATCTACATTATATTCATCTAGATTAGATGAAGAGCTTTTTTCTTTTGCTGTGTAAATATATAAGTGGGATAAAAAGGATGAATTTTAAGAACCAGAGGGGAGGGTTTGATTGAGAAGCTGCAGTTGACCTACGACGAGGCAGAAATGGAAATAAAAGTGCACTGAAAAAAAGCAACCAGATTTACACGCCATTTAATCTTGAATTCAGTTTTAAAATCATACAAAAGGAGCGAAAAAAAGAAAAAATAACGGAGCCAAAATTTGACTGAATAGATTTCTTCAGGGTCCCATCAGCTGTTCAGATACACCACAATAAATAAAATGTTTCTCCCTTTTCTGATTAAAGTGAGGGCTAAATACAAGATTAACTGACTTGCAGAGGACAATATTTCTGGATATTTTTGGAGGAAGGCAGCAGGGAGGAGGGAGGTGAAAAAGAGGTAAGAAAAGAATCAGAGAGTGAAGATATACATGGCAGCTGTAATGATCCACTGTATTAGTTTTATAGGGTGTTATTAAAGCTCTACAGACTAGGTGTGTGTCACACACTGGGCTTCATTGTCTCTAATATGCAGCAGTGCGCTACGTTAACGTGTAATAAATCATTTACACAAAATAAAAGCCCCCCCCCATTCCCAGCTATTACATCTGCATAGCAAAGAAAAAAGAAAAAAAAACAAATAAATAAAATAACAAACACAGAAAAAAGCCCATAACTGAGCCCTCAAACCATCTTTAAAGATAACTCAAACCCCGTCTTTTTTCTTCTTCTGTTGGCTACTGTTTTGTTTTCCTCTAAAAGATAATACAGAAGTAATTTTGATGCAAGATTCGTTATTATTGTTACTTTTTTTTTTGTTTGTTTGTGTTTTGTTTTTTAGAAAAAAAAAAAGAAAATCAGTTTCTTCATGAAGCGCACTTCCTACTTCCTCTTGGTCCTGTGGTGGTGTCTGATTGGCTGGTTAGTCATCATCCTCGTCGACCGGGTCCGTGTCCCAGCACGTAATGTCAATCTCTGAACACACAAAAACATATTTTATTGATTTATTCTCTAAAATATAACTATTATGTTGTTATTTTCTGGTATGATAGTGCTGATATGGCGTGATTGCATTATACAGAGCTGTTGCTTATATTTAGCCAACCCTCATGGATATAAGTGGGGTGGACGCAATAATAGAAACACTGCGATCCAAAAGGATCATACAGTTGAATCAACACCTCTCAGTTTCAACAAGAACTGAATATTATAATCTTTATGAAAGGAGGATTTATCACAGGACATCTTTTCTGGCTATCTTGGTGAATTCAGCTTAATATACATTTCCACAGCACTAATATGATTAAGAGATTCATGACATACTCAACACTTTCTCTTTTTAACACAAATACTGTTTTCATTCACTTATCATTGCCAATCCCTTCCTGTTCTTGCAGATTTTCCACAATAAAAGCCTGCCATGACAGTGAAAGACTATGCCCATTGAGCAGATAGAGCTTTACATTGGAAACATTTGTGCAGGAAGTGTTGAGTATTGACGGTGGCTAAAAAGCAAATCGAAATTGAGAGCAGAAAATTGTGAATACGACATGACTGATGGAATTAGTGCTGTGGAAAAATGTACATTACTCTTTTTTTTATTAGGACAACAGGTAAACTGCTGAATATGCTCCAAATAAAAATCCCTTTGGTTGATTATTACCTTATAATATTTAAGAATTTAAAGTAATTTCATCATCAGACAAGTATCTCACCTGGTGGCTTGTTATAAAAGACAGGCGCAGGTTTAGCCGAGGACTCTTCTGTTTGGCCAAATTCGTCCTCCTGTGATTGGCTGAAGTAGCCCTCACTCGCCTATAAGAAGCGTCAGACAAATAGAAGGAGAAGGAAAACCATTAACAGAGAAAAAGACAGAAAACATCTTTTCAAAAGCGCGGCTTGATCATTAATAAACTTTCCGACCTGAGTCCCTTCTTTCAGCAGCGTCTCCCCATTGGTCATCAGCCGCTGTCCATCGACCAGCTCCTTCTTTTCCCCGGATGCGTGCTGCAGTGCATGCTGGTAGCTGAGGGTCATCTGGTCGGAGCCCATCACGTCCACAAGACTGGCGGGGTCGTCCTCGGCGGCGGTGGCCGAGCAGTAGGTCCCGTCCATCATCTCGTCGAAGCTGAGGAGGGGCTGAGGCTTGCCGCTAGTGCCCGGTGGAACGCCAACGTCACCCATCAGGTCCACCAGATTGGAGGACTGGGAGGTCTGGGAGTGGTTTGGGGGAAGGTCGGAGTTGCTGTCCCACAGGTTGACCAGGCTGTCCGTCCCGGACTCCCACACAGAGAAGCCGGAGGAGTCGCGGGCCTGCGGGGCGACGCTCTGCACGGGCTTAGTGGGTGCTGACTCCTGCACCGACGGTATCTGCTCCTGTTTTGGCACCGAATCTGGTGGAGAAAAAAAAGCGGAACACCAATTTAATTCCTATGTTTTGTCTTAACACAGCCACAAGTTGATTTGATTTGCAGATGAAAAGATGTGTAAACATCTACCTTCAACAGGACATTTAGTTGAAGGATGCATCGAACCTTTGTTTCAGCAGCATCTCAGTGACTTTATTTCAACATTGATTTCACTTTCACTCTTACCCCACTCGTCTCTGCAGTCCTCCTCCTCCCTGCACAGGTCCTCTTTGATGGACGGGGTGACTATTTTAGGAATGGGCGACACGGCGGCCATGTTGCGCTCTGTGCTTGCTTCATCGTCATCGTCCCCTAGAGGGACAGAATGGCACAACAACATCGAAAAAGGCACAGAGCAAAAAATATTCACCAGAATTGTCCCTCGGTAACATAATTACACTCATAAACCAGATGTGTTGAACATCTGTAACACAGGATGATGCCAGAATTTGGAATAATGAACATCAATCTGCTTTTAGAAAGTCTACTGAAAGGCAGATTGAGTAGGTTTCTTTGTTGATTTATCTTGAATCAAATAAGATCAGATCAGAGGCAGATATTTGGTTATCTGACCTCCAATCATATCCTGTGTTACTTCAACGCATCCAGCAGTGGACAAAATCACAGCAATCACATCACTTTTTCCATCACAGGACCAGCAAACAGACACAGTCACTGAGCTAATCAGACTCTTTGTGGCTCAAGTTGGTGACATTACCAAACTGTCTGAAGGACTCCTAATCGCATTCAAAGTTGTATTTTTTTGCATTTTATTCTGGCAGCTTGGCTCTAGAGATGTCAGTCTGCAGATCGCTGGTTCAACTCGTTGATCCAGACTGAAATATTTCAACAACCATCAAATGGATTGAAATGAAATTTGGTTCAGAAAGTTATGGTGACCAGAGGTTGAACCCTAATGACTTTGTTGATCCGCTGACTTTTCATCTAGAGCCTTTTTTATATTTTAAATATCCAGTTAAATATTTCATAATCTACAAAACGTATTGGGACAAATTTTGGTAGAGACACTCATTGTCCCCAGAGGATGTTTACTGAAAGCTTTGGTGAATCCTGACTTTTCACCTAGTGCTACTATGAGGTGCACATTTGTGGACTTGAGTGAAATGTCTCGAGAACTATTGGATTGATTGCCATGACATTCGGTACAGCCATGCATGTTCCCCTCAGGATATATCCTCATGACTTTGACAATTCATCTAGCACAATTTTAATGTGTCACATACCTTGGTTTATGACTAAATATCTGTACAACTAATGCCATTACCATCGGCCTCAGCTGTACTTTCTGTAAAGTTCTAATTAGCGAATGCTGACATTATACCTGCTATACCTACATCAGCATATTTAGCACAAAGTACCACTGTGCCAAAGTGTCTCGCAGAGCCACAAGCATAACAGTAAACTCTTAGACTTCTTCATCAAGAAATGGCTGCGTTGAAAGCAAACTCTTGCCAAACGTTTGAGACTTGGCAACCCCGTCTTTAGCAGAATCGTAATGTAAGACAAGTGCAACAACCTCAGGGTGAGTTACCATGTGACACTTGTCAATTGACACCTATAGCACCCATTGGACCTGTCATACAGACAGAGGAAGTATCGCAAATCGGTACCGGTAAATAGGACAGTGGCATATTCCAGGTTAGTTGTCACCAAAACCCAAGACACAATCACTACAATCCAGCAAGTCATTAAACAGCCATCAGATATCCTCTGAACATTCATTGTTAAGCCATCGATGCATACGGACACATTGCGGGTGAGTCACAGTCACAATGCTGACGACACATCGAGGAACACACAACTCATTATGACAAACATCAACACAGCGAGAGTCTAGAGAATCACTTCCACGATGAAAACGTCACTTTCTCTCAGATGTTTTTGGTGATTTCATGCTTGTTGGAGTCAGACGTCCTGTTCAGAAACCAGAACAAGATTTCGCGGAGGACATGAACACAATAAGCCACAGATGAGAAAACAACGGTGTCACTTTGACTGGAAACAAACGGCTGACTGAGATGTGTGACCCCGTTAAAATGACAAAACACATCCAGCTCAGCGGTGACTAGCTTGGTGGGTTCTCCAGTTCACCTCGTGGTTAAAACCCTCTCAAGACTCTGAGGGATCCAGGCTAATTGCTGGAAGTAGTGGAGAAAGAAATTGATCTTTTACCGATAGATTGTAGATACCCTTTCATATTAAAAGAAGGATCGATTACAGGGAACTTTCTTTGTTGTCAGCTGTCACGAGCTTACAGGGATGAACCGGTTCTTTGCCCACCCAGCATAATATCTGCCATTACAGCGCCTACAGACATGCAATAACACACACTGCAGATAACAAAGGTGGTCTGCATGATTTTGCCCAGTAGCTACATTATTGCTGTTCATGTTCTAGAGCATTTCATATGTTTTTCAAGTGTTGATTCACCCAAAGCAACACATTTTCAAACTTTCAAAGTTGATGCAGATAGTTTGTTTCTTTTTTTTTGTCCAGGACCAATGCATCATCTTTCTATTGTATTAGTGCAAAGGCAGAAATCTCAGAGAAAGATATCTCAAAACCTGGACAAAAAAAACCCCAAAACCATCTGCACAGTTGGATACCACTAAAGGTCAGAGAGAATATATAATGAACTGACCCTTAAAGTTTGTTGGGTACAGCAGTTGTGAGAAACAGATTGGAAACTCTTCTTGGTTGATGCATTTCGGGAATTTAGAAAATGTTTTGGTAATTAGCACCCGGCTGCTAAACGGCTGAAATTTGAATGCAAGAAACAGTCAAATTAACATGTTTACAATTAACTGGCTTTGATTTTTCAACTGCATATTTTTTAAATTTAAGTCTTGGATGTTGGAGGTTTCTTAAAGGAAAACATGTAAAAACATTGGCAGGTGTTTGGTGCTTGTAGTTAATGGGCTAAAACACACATCACCATTATGGTCTTTAAACAGAATGACAACTAGATCAACTTCACAGAGGTCAGAGGGCAAAGATCCATATTCAGTCAAAAGGCCAACAAACAGCGGTGGCGACTGACGGACGGCTCGACGACGTCACATTCGCACACAAACACTCACAGTTTGGTCAGTCGGTCAGGATTTAAAGCCACAGGAGGAGTGTGTGTTTGAGTGTGTGTGCGCAGAGGGGTGAAGCAGATCCAGGATCAGACGAGGCATGAGATTGAGGATCAGAAGAGAAGGGAGGTGATAGAAAACCAGTGAGATTCTGTAGTTAAAGTAACAGCTCGTTCTCCCTGTGAGAAGTCAAAAGGACCTTGTTGCTGATTTAGAATCATAAAACATCAGAAAAAAAACAGAAACATTTACAAAAATAATTCAACATTAGCAGCTGACTGGACGACATCTAAAGGATGAAGACGACAGACTCAACATCTATAACACAAACCGACAAACAGCTTTATGGCTTTCAGCCATAAAGTTTAGGTTTAAGTAGGATAGTTCATTATCTACTAGTTAGTGAAATGCTTGTGTGCCTATTAGCTTATTTATTTCATATAGAAAGGTTTCATGCTCGAAAAGGGATTGTTTTTAATGTTTACGGTCGAACACAGTACACACTGTTAGCGTTCAATGCTAAGAATAGTTGGTCTGTGGTGTGTGGTTTTTAACAAAAACAGCAACTTTAGTTGCCTTTTCTGGCTTTCCTTTTAAGGATAATTTTGCTCCAATATTTTTTTGTGTTTAAGCTTATAAGCTACCATTGAACGTATTTACAAAAAGTGAAATTGATAGATGTTGAAATATCTGCGCTTAAAGGAAAATCATGGCATTATTTTATATTTGTCTTATTGTCATTAATAATGAAAAGACCAAAACCAACATTAGTCCGCCTCTCAATACTTTATGACTTCCTGTCGGTGTCTCTCAAATCCAACCCATTGGTTCCCACTGAAGACGCAAATCTTTAAAAACAACTCACAAAAGTACAGTTTAATTAAAAAAGAGCAGACTAAAACAGCTGGTCACTATATTTTTAAGTAGTTTGTAGTGCATTGGTTAGGGACTATTTTCAGCAGCGGATTAGTCAACATTTGGTGCTATGATCAGTATTATTTATGGTAATGAAGGAACGTGTCACCATGTGAAACAGTGTGGCTGATTGGGTTTAATAGCTTTGGAGCTCTATAGCACAAAGGAAGGAGATATCAGGCACACACAATATGTGTTAGTGGATATATTCATTGTTGGTTTGGGGTCTTTTTATGGGATTTGTTGACAAGAAGAAAAATATAAAATATCAACCGACTTATCCTTCAAAATAGATAACTAGACAATATGAGAATGAGCTACTTTAAACTGTAACCTAAAGAAGTTATTTGGTGATGAAAGTGTTGGGGAACGGAGGGCAGGGTTAGGGGGAAATTCAGCGGGAGGTGGTTTGAAGGGCTGGTGGGCAGATGTGTGGGGTGTGAAAGTGTGTGTGTGCTACGTGGAGGGTCTACGAAGATGAGGAGCTACAACTGGAATCAGGAAAATGCATGTGGACTTAAAAATGAGATAAAGCGTGTCGATCTGAGAGGCCTCATCTAACCAGAAGAAGACTAATCATTCGGACATTAGTGTGCATGTAAATGTATCTTCTTTTGCTCTCACATTTTTAATTCACATGCAGTTTCGCTTCAGACTCCATATCTGTGGAGGGGATTGGGGAGGGATCCATCTGTCTTCTTCTTCTGCTGTTTATCGGTTATGTGCTGTACCTACCGGCTGCAGCGGCGGGCTGCGTCCGTTTGTGTGGCGGGGTGCGGAGGGGCGACATGCCCCGGGATGGGGGAGTCGGACTGGGGCTGCTGGGACTGTGCTGCTGCTTCAAGAACGGGCTGTCCAAGCGGCCTGGCGGTCGAGACGACACAAAGCCACACACACATACACACACACACAAACGAAGATTCAAACACACACAAACATGTAACAGGGACACGAAGCGAAGCACCAGGACAGAGAGGTGCGAGGGAAGACGGACGAGACAGTAAGACAAGACAGACAAAAAGCAGGAGAGGGAGGGAGAGTAGAAGGAAGACAGAAGAACTCAGAGTCAAGACACAAGAAGTTCACCCCCAGAGGAAAAAGGACGGAGCAGAGAGGATTGTGGGAAAGGCAGAGTCCCGTGAAAACCCATGAAGAAGAAAGAGAAAGGTGCCAGAAAATATCACAAAACGGAGAAATCAAAGAGTGGAGGAGTGGGTGAAATGAGAAAGAAGGAATGGAGATGGTGAACACAAACGTGAGGTCAAATGAGTGGAGAGGTGGATGAAGAAAACCCGCAATGAAAAAAAACAAAAAGAGAGAAGAGAGAGAGAGAAAAGTAGTTAGTGTGACTTTAAACAAACTGGCAGTAGCAAGCATGCAGTTAGGCAGAAATGAAATGCTGACGCACTTTGTTTTATCCTCAGGTGTCAAACTTCCATTTGTGCTCCATTGAAGCAGCAGATTCATGTTTTACTACAATGGATCCCAGAGAAGGAAAGTCACTGAAAACTGAATAACTGTTGGTGTTTAGACGACATGAATGTCCTGATTATTTGCTTGTCCTCTCTGCTCAGAAGACACACCGGAGGGATTTCAGTGAGAAAGTCATTGTGAAAACGTAAATATATAAGAAAAAGTGAGGGGGACATGTTCCCCAGTGGGTATTACATCCTTGCCACTGATATTTTGACTCTGTGTTTGAAGCAGGATCATGACAGAACACAAAGGCTGCACACAAACAACATACAACAATGCAAATTAAAATTACATAAAAACAAAAGGTAAGTGGTCCAAATGTGCCCCAAGGCTCAACAGCAGCCATCCAACAGTGACAGGAGAGAGATCGTCTGCTGGTTTTTACAGTGCCGGCTCCTTTGTGCTGCGGTTCCAGATGTGAACTTAAAGCTTTTTCCTCTTTCTGCTACAAAAACGTTTGGGGGGGAAAAATGTGCATCTCTGTGAACGACAGTTTCGAGGTCTGACTCGAAGGAAACAGCAGCTGAGGAGATGTCGAACGTGATAAATGACATGTTGAACTTGACATGTTGAACTTGACACATGATGATTCAGATGCAATGAACCCTCAAACGCACCAGTACAATGTTCAGGAACTTGTACTCGGTGGTGGAAGAAGTATTCAGATCCAGAAATATCACAACCTACAAATACAAGTAAAAGTCCTGATTCAAAATGTTACTATCAAAGTATTATCAGCAAAATGTATGAAAAGAAAAGCACTCGTGATGCAGAATAGTTGCTTTCACAGTGTTATATTATTCTAGGATATAATATTGTGTTTTTATCACCAACAAATATGAGTATGAGTTACAAAAGGTCATTTAAAATGCACTTTGTCAATGTTGAGCACATGAAACATTGTCTACTACTGAGTAGATTAGTAGTTTAGTGCTTCATAATGTAAGAATACCATGTTTTCTAACAAAAAAATAGTAAAGAAAGTAATGAATATATTGTCCTATGAAATATATTGAAGTACAAGTATAAAGTATCATAAAATGTAAATACTCAAGTGCAATTGTGACATACCTGTACTTTAAATAAGCACAGAACTTGAGTAAATGTACTTGTTGGAGGCAACAGGTGTTTACTGTCCTGGATTAAGACCATCGACGGAAAGACGAGCACCGCTTTCCTCATTTATGTGAGTTTCGTTCTTTAGCGCAGTTAATAGTGCTTGTTTTCTTTAGGTTTCATCCTCAGACTTCAGAGTTAACTTACATAAGTCCTCTCTACTCGCTCACCCCTGCTGTCTGGTCTCCAAAACACCTCGTATGTTGTTTTTATTGCTCTTTGAGGTTCAGAGCTGTTCCAGGTTTACATGAGGGTAAAGTGGACCCACGTAGAAGACAACTGTGAGGTGAGTTTGAAAGTGTTTACCGGTCCTGTGGATGGAGACGGGTGAGGTGTCGACGCTGATGGTCATGGCTCTCTCCTTCAGCTTGAAAAACTCTCGAGGGTTTTCTGACCGCTGAGCGATGATGGCCTTCGCCTCCTGGAAACACACGGATAAACATAGACTCTCTGGATCCTGTTTGTTCAGAGTTTACGTTGAGCAAATAAAGACAATAACGAAAGATTCTTCAATGATTCATTGAGCTTAATATAGCATGGAAAGTTCAATATGTTTATTCAGGGGATACATTCAAAATAGTCATTTTGATCCTCAACATTTAAACCATCGTGATATAAAATCTACAGTATAATAGTTCATAGGTTACATTCTAATCTAACAAATCTATAACTCTTAAAATCTACAACTAGGTTTAACACAAGTCGTTAGACTTGTGTTAAACCTCTGATAAACCTCTGATGAAAGAGTAACGTAACTCACCTCCACCTCAGTCTCCTTCTTGTCCAGGTTGAGGTCGTCGAGGCTCGCCTCTGCTGCCTGCGGAGAGGAAGAATACAAATGAAGATGCAAAAAGAACAAAATAAACTCGCTACAAAACTGTGATTCAAAAAGTAAAAACCTCATTCAATGCTTTTAAAGACTTGTCAAGACTTGCAGATACAGAAGCATCAAAACATTTCTTTAGTGAGTGTTACATCTCTTTTTGTTTTTTACAAGAAGAAAACGATGTTGTCTTTGGACAAACAGTTCCATGAGCATCAGTTGGACACAGCCCAGTCATCGACAACCTCCCCCCCCCCCCCCCCCCCCCCGCTTCCATCAGTAACAAACATGTGTGAACTCGCCACAAGGACAGAGATCAAGATGTTCTGGAGATTAGCTGAAATATCACAGCTGTGCTGCGACGCAGCAGGCAGCTGATTGCAAGAGGAGAAAAACAAACCACACACACACACATACACATACACACACACTGCACACTGATGGACTGAATACATTCACTGCCAGACTTAACATTTTTGGTAAATCACACACAGCGTATAATCACTCCCTTCAAATACAAACCCCACTGTCAGACAAATTGATTTCAATTTTGTGTCACTGCGTGACAAAAACCAGAGGCGTTCAAGTGTTCACGGTCTTTTGGGAAAGAAAGTGATGCTTTGGTGGGAAGAGGGAGCAGAAACAGAAACAACTAAAACCTCTGAAAAAAAAATCACACAAGCATACAAGGAGCCTGAACACTTCTAACGGGATGAAGCAAGTCTCCAGGAGTAAGACGATTCAAGTAGAATCTTGTGATTTCATGCTAATGACCAGCAGCAGAGTGATTTAAGATTACAGGAACTTACTATGGTGGTCTGGCTCCGCAACCTCTCTTTGGACTCTTCCTCCTCCAGCAACTTCTTCCTGCTCTCACACACATGAACACACGGATTAGACAACACTTTACACACCTGTTGTGCCATTTATCAAACTAGATTGTTTTGGTGTGAGTTGCTTAGTTTGGGCTGTAGATGATTTAGCTGCTGCTTGACGCAGACGTTCCTCTTGAAGTCATATTAAACCTAAAATGAAACAGTGACTCTTCCCAGAAGTTTCATGAATGTGCAGATCCTCTGCTGTAGGTGTCATTATGTCATCATTTCTCTTTTATATATTTTTTTACAAAAAAATATATAAATACGCATCATAAAGAAAAGAAAAGACAAGATATATATCAGGAAAGTGTCTTTTTATCCAGAGGAGATGAAGATATAAGACGAGAAGAGTGACAGAGTTTTACTTTGGGATTTAGAAATGATGACTCATTTGAAAGTCAGTGTTTGTGATTAAAAGAAAATGATGATTTAAAATCAATCAGTCATTTGCATCATTGAGACGCAGCGCTGCTTTTATGAAGCGGGGCACCAGTTTTGTCGAGGACTTCCTCTGCAGATGTCGATGCTCAAATAGATTTTCTAGAATTCAGAGCACGATGCTGACTGTTCCTCACCTGTGCTCCTCGATCTGCCTCTCCCTCTCGCGGTACCTCTGCTCCCGGCTCTCCTGCTCTTTCCTCTCCAGCTCCATTCGCTCCTCCTCGAAGCGCTGCCGCTCCTCCGCTGCCTTCTTCTTCTCCTCCTCCTTCCTCACCTCCTCTTCACGCTGGAGAGCAAACGCGGCAAAAGAAAGGTATTCAGAAGGTGTTGTCGATTCGCTGTCTGCCGGTCGACAAACTGAGTCATTTATTTCATATCTGCAGTTTGTGAAGCTGTGAAGAAGCACGCTGTCATTTTACATTTAGTCTGAAGCACGCTGAAGGCAACACAGCTGGAGGACGCAGCAGTGTTTGACTTTATTCTTCACTTCCACTCTGCTCCTCCGAACACAACGGGGATTGACATTAGCTTTATTTATTCAACACGACTCAGACACTTCGACATTTTGACACAGACTCACGACTGAGAGTGATATCAATCTTCTCGTCTAACTTTTTCCAAAAATGAAACTTTAAATCTCAGCTAATGAGGATAAACTCCTGATAAATGTTTCTTAATGAAGGATTCCTAAAAACTGCAGCCATTTTCTAATGTAAATGGATGCCTCCGACTTATTTGAAGTTGGGTCCAATTTTATACTTTTGTTTGTCGTTTATATCTGTAAAATCAACAAGTTAGTGGCTGAGATCTGGCAGCAAAATAGAAACACAAGCACAGAGTTTTCCTTATCAAATTTACGACCATGCTCACATCCAGTTCCAAATAAAGTGCTGGTGAGTACAATGTTATCACAACTGATACCCAACCCAAGTTGTATTAAATCAGAATCACGCTTTGATTTATTATTTCTTTTACTAATGATGCATGATTAAAAGGTTTCCTTCCTTCCCTCCCATCATTTCCTTCTATTCTTCTCCTCTCTTTCCTTCCCACTTACCTTGGCCTGCTCCCAAAACTCCTCCCTATTGATTTTCTTCATCTCCACCTCTGCATTGGTCTTCTCGTACACTGTGCCCTGCATCAGGGGAGAGAGACAGACGAAGGTTGACTTCCTTTAGTCAGACGAACAGCCAGGGGAACAGTGTGTTTCTGAATATTATTGACTTTGTGTGTTCATGTGAGAGGTGTTATTACTGCTCCCTACAAAGACACACTGTCATCCATCTGACATGTGAAACGCTCAGTGTGAACTCTTTATAAACTCTCTACATTTAATGTTACATTCTAGAAATCCCAAAGTATTCAAATGACTTAATATGTCAGGTTCAATTTTGATCTTTGAAATATGCGGCTCGATATTTCCATTTGACTTAATGATGCAGCCAAGGTTTAGAAGTTTAACTCAGAGTGTCTTCACATGTGGAGAAACTGACAGTTCTCAACTACACTTTCAGATGTTTACAGTTTATTAAATCATTGTTAAATCTGCTCTTAGTTCTTGAAAATCATCCTCTTACAAATTACGTTCTGATATAAAAAATGTGCCCCTATAGGGGACATTTGACATAAAGAGGTTGGTGTATAAAAAGAGGTATAACGTAATCACAAATCAAAAAGTCCAGCTCTGTTAGTTCTTCATCACAACCTTAGTATATGATCAGACTACTCTGACTGATAAGACAGATCTTAGTCGATCAAAACGACCGATTAGTCGACTAAGAGTAGGCAGCCCTTTAAATTGCAGCGTGTGCTCTGTCTGTCTTCGTACCACGTCTGCGTGCTCCTCATCTCGGGTTTTCAGGCGGCTCAGGACCGGACTCGCCACCACCACCGTCCCGTTGGTCAGCCGCTGCCCGATGGCTGACGGGTCGATGTCGTCCAGACTGCTGGCGTTGACGGTGACCTCCACCCCCTGAAGACAAAGTAATAAGAAGAGGCGTCAAAATGAGGATCACAAATAAAATCTCTCTCTCTGTCTGTCTGTCATAATCAATATTGTTCATCTGGAATCATCACACGGTGAACTTCTGCTTTGTTTATTTACTCTTTCCAATTTAACTTTTTCTGCGGTCAATATATGTAAACTAATTCATGTATCTATATACGCTTTGGCAATACTGTATCAGATTACAGTAATGCCAATAAAGCCATTTCATTGATTAATCAACTCTAATTTTATTCAATGCAAGAGTCTTACTAGATTTTATTCTATTTATTTAATATGATAGAATGTCTTGCATAATTATATTGTACAGTAATATAAATCAATACAGTCGTGTACACTAGTGTCAATAAAGACTTTTGTGACTCTGTGTGTGTGAGTGTGTATCCCAAAAAGGGCCATTGAAAGCCTCGTTGGTGTGATGAAGTCAATGCTGTGTGGGAGCGAGAACTGCCACTTAGAATGATGACACTACAGAACACACGCACACACTGGCTGGTATTAACACACACACACACGCACACACACACACACACACCCACACACACACACTCACACACACACACACGCACGCACACACACACACGCACACACAGGCTGTTATGAACACAAACACACACAGATACATAATATATATATATAAATAAAGCGTCACCTCTATGTTTATGTAGATCTTTTTGTGTACCCATCAAATGCACAACTACACACTCACTCATCCAGGTGTGCACTTGTGAATAAACGGTTTGACACACACACACACACACACACACACACACATACACACACTAAGTGGGTGAGAGGATTGTCATTCAGCTCAGAACTCTCAGCACAGAGAGCTTACCTAAAAAAAGATGGTATTAGTCATGCACTGTAACACACACACACACACACACACACACACACACACTTGATCCTCCTACAGGTTTCATGTGCTGTAGCTTCTTTTCCCACAGAGAGTTGATTGAAAACAGATGAATATTCAAACATTCTGTATGTGACACAGAACTAAAGCAGATTATAAAAAACAACCAATATCACTGCAGATCGGCTGCATGAGATCATATATCGTAGTAACCCTCGAGCAAAGTTAAAATGTTTAATAAAATGTTCAGGTGATCTCTACAGGACATCGCCGTCGGGTTCAGACTGAACCACAGGTGAAGATTAAACTTGGTTTCCGAGGACAGAACCACACAGGTTAAGCCTGTCGCACCTTTTTGGGTCGTCTCGCTGAAAAATGAGTTTCAGAGACTTTGTTTCCTGCATTGTGGTTATTATTAAATAATGAAAATAGCTAAATTATAAGTACACTCAACAGCACTTTTAACTTAAATACTTTAATTCTCAGGAGTGAATAATTTGCCCCTGTTGCGTGAACGTCATTCATTTCTTTGTCCCTGCCTTGAGTTTTTCTTTCTCTCAGCACTCTGAAGGCCCTTTCAGACAGAGTCAACTGCGTCACTGCGCTCTTAAACCCATTATTTCAATAAAACACATGTTGAAACACATAAAACATCATTTGTACAAAAGAGAATTCATTTAGGAAAATGTTTCAGTACCATGGAGGGTCTGACCTGTAAGAAGTCTGCGATTGTGGCGACGTGGCTGGCACAGGCACACTTCCTGGCATCCGGCACGTCTTCCCCGACCTGGGCAGGAGACAGAAAGGAGGACAGAGGAGAAAAAGGGGGGGGGGGGAAGAGAAAAAAGAGGAGAAGGAGAAGGAGAGATGGTGAACTTAAAGCAACACGCAGAAAAAGCTCAACAGCACCAGTAACATCATGTGTTTCTTTCCCCTCGTTCTGGTCTCATCAGGGCCTTTTGTTCAGCCGTGGTCATGTTGGCTTATTGCAACAGCTTATATTACTACAAAAGGCCGGATGACATTCAGTAATCACGGCTCATTCAGACCAACACAATACAAACGCAAAAAGCTGCAATTACAGAGAGAGAGAGAGAAACTCATGGCAATTTATCTCTCAATATCAGTATTTATCCACTTTATCTATCAGAGTGTTCATCTGCGTGCGTCTGACTGAAAAAGAGAGCGTAAGAGAGATAACTTCAATGGTTTTGCAGTATATTTAAGACTGTGTGATACATTTTGGCAATGCTGGATGTATTTTACGATGTATTTCTGTTCATTTTCTATACATTTGAGTCAATTAGTGTTGCTGTGTCACATTACGATGGACTCCTCTGTCTCTCTATTTTCCTTTCTGTCTCCATTCACTGCAATTAGCGGATCTCTCAATCACCCTGTCTCCTGGAAATTCTATATATATTCTACCTATTTGCAACAGTTTCATCATAATGTTTTATCAACATGATGAACTGTGTTTAGTCAGCGTATCTGACACAAATTGTTCATATTTTTTCCGACTATATCCGCTCACAGCAACAGAAACATGATTGCACTTTTTTATGGTTGTTTCGGCAATGTCCAACAGCACTTGGTTGAGGTTTGTACTCCCATGATGCAGCCCCATCACCTCCCTGCAAATTTTCGTATTGCGTTTAAATGCAGCTAAGTGGGTTTTGACAAATATCTTTTGGTGGGAAATGTAATGGCTGCTGGGATTATGTTCACAGGCAGCATGTTTTCCAAAGTCGGTGCTTCATTCTTGTACAGCAAGCAAAGTGACGGGAGGAGGTCGAGGCGGACGGTCGACCCGTTCTCACTCCCAACTCATCAAATACCGCCGCTTGGTCAGCAGCCCTCGGTGTAGGATACCGACGCCACGAGGCAACCTTCATGAGACGCACGCGTACATCTCTAATGTAAACCCATCCACGCTGCTGGTGTTAATTTGTTTTCCGTCAATCAGATCGAATCATCAAAAACATTTTCTACTTCCTCCATTTTCACACAGAAGACAAATTTCACACTGAGCTGATTAAAAATGGTTGAAAAACAAGAGGTAATTCACACCCACCTCCCCCCAGAGAAACACATCCAGCACGAATAGGGCTATAGACATCACAATAATGACGGAAAGGAAATTAAATATTTGATCAGTAAACAACATCAGCAAATCATGAGACTTGCCAAATTTGTTAATAACAACCCTTTCATTTCATTTCTTTTTAGATATAATTGTTATTGCAAAGTTGTACGACATAAAGATGGTTTAAAGGATACTTTAACTTGGAAAATCGTTGCTTCTGAACATAATCCACACAACAATTAAATGTCCCATCAAAGTGTAACTGGCAAGACAAATTAGTCGTATATAAACTTTGTTTCTAGGAGAGCAGATTGTTTGACTCCACGCCTCTCCTTCTCTTTTCACTTCTTCTCTCCGCTCTCTTTCTGCATTTCTCTCTATGTCTCTCAACGCTCTCTCATTATGCAGATGAACTCGCTCAGGGCGCTCCTGCTGTTGTCAGGTTGAGGCAGTAAAACATTCATCTTACGGCTCTCGGATGAGCTCAGACTGCGTTTAAATGCTATTAACACACTCTGTTGGAGACTCTTAGTTCAGTTCCAACATCACAAGTGATGAGTTTCTTCAGGTTACATTTCCTTTACATCATGAATTCATGTGTGGCGACTCGTCTCCGTTTGGAAGTTCAGTCTCTGTAACGTTCATCACAGCCACATGTGCTCTCTTAGTGGTAAAATCACCACATAATACACTGTAGATTCATCTGTGCTCTCCAAAACACAAATCCACGAGACTGCCAGGAACACCTGATAAACCTGAGCCAAATTATGTAACATAACACATTTTGTCATTTGATCAGAAGTCTTGGTGCGAACAATTATTTCTGTCATATCTTTATAAATAAAAATATCAATATGATTTGTTTTGACTTCAAAATTGCTGATAATTCCCTTTAAACACAGCGAGCAGCAATATATTAATTAATATTCCCACCGTTGAAGTAAGCATTTGGTAAATCTGCAAACTTTCCTGTTTCTATATCTATACTACAAGTAAACAAATACTTTAAAAACTACACACGCATCGCTCACCGCTAGCTAAAAGTTAATGGGTAACATCGCTGCTTTTATTAAAACTTACAAGCTTATACAAACCACCAAAACCACCAAACCACCAAAACATAGAAACTGATAAAACTAAAGAAATTAAGTCTTTTTTAACTTTAGGGCCAGCTAGTTATATCTTCTCATTGCAATGGTATTATAAAATGGAAAGTTACTAGTTCTAGTTACTAGTCCACACATTGGTCTCAGAGGGCTTCTTTAGTCCTCCGTCCTGAGACGCTCAATCAGATCAAAAAAACATTAAAAGTAAAAATGTCATAAACGTCAGAAGTAGCAAAAGATGAGGGATCCTTTTTAAAAGAATGGACATACAAATGATGTATGTGTTTCATGTAAAACCAGAAAAACTCATGAAAACAGAAAGTAAAACAAAATAAATAAAGATGTTGTAACCGTCATGGCCTGTAAGTGGAGCCAGTGTTTAGATTGGACGAGCTGTTATTCTCTTTGCTTGTTTCTGGTGACATCAGCATCTTACACTAAGTGGCCACTTTATTAGGCACACCTGTGCAATCTAATGCAATTAAATAAAGTTCCGTCATAAATAATACCAATGTTCAGTTTTTTGTGTTGATGGTTTTTCGTCATTGTGGGCGTACAACAAGACCTCAATGCTAGAGCAAATAATTGAGTTAAAACCTCAATCACAGTGTTTAAAAGTAGACTCAACAGCAGAACAAGAAGATTTATCCTAATGCCTAATAAAGTGAACACTCAGTACTTCACGTCTGCAGCTCTCAGCTGCAGCAGCAACTGCAAGTGAGAAACGTAATATCATCCAATCACAGAGCTGCAGCCTCAGCAGCAGAACAGACAGAAGCTGGATTCAGGTCGTTCCCGTCGGTGACACGGCGTGTCCTTGTTAAACAAACAGTTACATTAAAAATGTGCTGTGACCCTAAATGACTCCAATATCCTCCTTTAATTCCTTTGAGGACATTTCGGTGTGTGTGTGTGTGTGTTGCCTGGAGTGTTTGGCGTAGCGTCATGCCCCCCCCCCCCCCCCCCCCCCCCTGACCCGGCGACTCACCCAGTTGATGAGGATGTATCGTGGCAGAGTGGCGGCGGGCTCCTTCAGGCTGCAGAAGCCGTACATCACCCTGGCACTGTCAAAGGTCAGTGTGATCTCTGCCAGACCTCCTCCTGCACCACAGAACAAGAGGCTGCATTACTCCACCAGTGATGCTTCTGTTACACTGTCCTCTAGCAGGAAGGAGCATGTAGTCGAAATACACAAACTGGGAGAATATTAACAGATGAATCAGCTCGTGAAATAAAGCAATCAGAGATCTTATAATGCAACTCTGCCAGGAAGCTAGAGATGCACCACTATTTCTTTACATCGTAAAGTGTTGCTTGCTACTATATTGATGTTCAGAGTTTTGAATTACGCACCTCTAAGTAGTGTTTTGAATGCATGACCGTTAATTGCAAAGGAGTAAATTAGGTAAATTAGCTTTTACTGAAGGAAAGGCTCAGTGGTGTTGTGTTCCAGGCTGCTGGTTTCATGCCTCAGATTATGATCCTGCTTTCCACATCTCAGCGTAGCTTTCAGAGACGTCTACGCACACATTTGTAAACACCTCGCATCCAAACACACAAACGCGACCGTGCTCCGCTGGAGATGTGAGGAGGCAGATAGATCCCTCCGAGGTTTACGGTGCGGATGAACAAACTGCGTTTCCTCTCCGTGGCTGCTGAAATATTCACGCCTCTCTCTGAGGAGAAGCTGCCGACATGAAGGAAGACCACTGTCGGCAGAAGTGGCTCTTCATCAATGCAGCGCTCCAACATTAGTGATGCAGACACTTCTCTGTAGTTTACTCCTCTCATGTGATCAGCGTGTTTATATTCAGGAATGATGTGCAGATGATTACATGAGATTCAAGGAATAAGACGCACGTCAAAGTAAAACCACGAGACGCATTTCTGAAGCCAAAACTAACAATGTGTTAGTTTGTCTCGCAGTACTTTCTGACTTAAAAAGCGAATCAAATATTTAACAGTTTCACTCACTTTCAGATTCTTGGTGCATTTTGGATTAACTCAGTTACTATGGCGACATGTTTTGTTTTTAGCTGCAATAATTGAATTTCTGCCTCCGACTGGCTTTTTCTCCATAGCAACAGCAGCTCAGGCTAATGTGTGATTTAAGGGATGTTTATGCCAACAGACACATACAATGTGGTTCAGTTATCCAGGAAACTCCCGGGAAACATTAACAGGGTTCCAGCTCTTTTCTAGAGATCATTTCCAGGACTTTATTTAGTGATGATCGAGCTGCTGTGACAGACAGGGATGGGGCTGATTTAAAAGACGTGCAGGATAACTTCAAATCATCTCTTACATGCTTAGAAACTACAAAACATTGATAATAGAATAATAGAAACTACCACATTTACCAGCCAACAGTGACTAATAGTTAAATGTAAAGTTTTTTTCAGTTGTAACCCTCCTGTGCTAGCATGTGACGTGATTTGGGATGCAGCTTTTCACATCTCAACATTTCAAATACTCTCATAAACTATCTTTTGAACGATAATATGATCCGGCACATAACTTGGTCTTCCAGATGGCAATGTGAACAGTTTTGGGAAGCTCTGGTAGAAAGATTAGTAGTTTATTGGAAAATAGGAGATTAGGATAATCGTCCTGGACAACAATTGATTTTCAAGAACATTGGACTTTTTTCCATGACTGGAATATTGGTCAACTGTTTTTCAGGTTTTTAAGGACCCATGGGAACCCTGTTTAATAATAGGAGATCACTAAAAGAGGACTACTCACATGAGGAAAAATACAGCAGCAGGAAGCCAGCAGGTTCTTCTCAAAGTAAGGTTAAGCACATTAAAATACTACTATGTTGTTTACTACCTATTAGGTTCCGGTTTGTGCATAAATCATTAACTTTATTGTGAATCTATCTAATTACACATCCCTCCATTGGTTATATTTGTCAGTTTATTGTCTTTCGAAATATATTACTTCCATTTTTACACTCTAACTGCTCCGATAAATATGTTTATTAGATTTCCTTCCACTGTGTGTGCTCCAGGGTAGAAATTAACACTCAGACCAAAGCCATCTCTGTAAGATAAAGAGAAATGATCATCATGAGAGTCTGAGTTACTACATGAGGTATACGAATTGTGTTTTGCACACATGATACACACAATCAAATGTGGGTGAAACAGAGAGAAATCTACAGTCCTGAAAGTGTATAAGGGTTATGTCCACATGTTTATTTGCAGATTCACACCTACCATGCTGCAATGATGTCATTAAAGGGAGGCAGGAGGAAGACCCTCTTATACTGCATGTGTGTGCATCAAATACGGAGGAGACTCATTAAACTGTAATGATCGTGCAGCGCTCCATTAACTGTGGTAATAATGAATCCAGCTCAGAAACAATCAGGAGACAAAGAACATGATAATTCGCCCCCCAAAGCAACATCAGAACCTGCAGAGCTCATCAAAGATGGTGCGCAGCAGCAAATTACAACCATCTCCACACATGATGTTAACATGCTTATACGGCCATGTTCGTTATGACATGAAAAGAATGAGAACAGCGAGACGTCACATGTGGGGGTGATTAAATTCATGTACTGGATTGCTGGCAAAAAAAAAAACAGACTTACCGCCTGATGATGCAAGTTTCAAATCATTGCTGTCATCCTCATATGTGTACAAGGCCCTGTTAGAAAGAGAGGGAGAGAAAGAAGACAACGTTTCACCTTTATGAATGTTACAGTGTCACGCGGCTTGTGTTCGCGGCCTGGACTCAAGTCGCTAATCTGATGACTTTAGACTTAGCGGCAAAACACGTTCCAGACTCTGTATGAACTTTAAATAGGCCTGAAACAATTAGCCAAACAATTAACCATTTGAGAGATGTTTCCAGCAGCAAGACTTGGAGTCGACAGCCATAGCGGCGTGTTAGCATGCTAACATGAGCTAATAAACACTTAGCACAAAGCGCTGAGGCTGATGTGAATGTCATAAGATTTCCAGGTATCTGATCCTACACCGAAGCATTGGTCACATTTACATTTTGACCTGATGGTGGAGTTCAAGGAAAAATCAGAGGAGCACCAAAGTCAGTAGGATTCATCCTTTAGGAACCACAAATATCTGCACAAAATGTCATCACAATATGTCTGATAGTTAAGATATTTCAGTCTGAAACAAAGATGTGGACCGACAGACATTTCCATCCATAGAGCCATACCATTATATACTTGGCAGATAGCTTTACCAAAAGTGACTTACAGTAGGTGCATTCAACCACTACTGTACATGAACAAGAGGTAGAAGTTATCAGAAATAGTACGTGCATCCCTCTCAGGGCTACAGAACAAGAGCTTACAGTGCTTTCCCGTTTCTCTTCTAATATCAACACTCTCTGTGCTCACGCGTTAGTTCAGGCTGATCCTGGTTCAGTGCGTTGTCCGTGAACACTGCGGCGCTAGTACACAATGCTGCAATTGCGTATCAACTAATTAACATC
The DNA here is from genome assembly GCF_910591455.1 of Pholis gunnellus. Taxonomy (NCBI): domain Eukaryota; kingdom Metazoa; phylum Chordata; class Actinopteri; order Perciformes; family Pholidae; genus Pholis; species Pholis gunnellus. The sequence continues at coordinate 15,299,097 of NC_136540.1, forward strand.
AGATAACAAACCAGTTACTTCCTGATGAAGACGGCTGAGAAAAGGACCCGAGGTTGACAGAACAACCTCGGGTCGTCAATAGACGCAAGTGTTACAAGCTTCTTCAGGATAGAGCTGCTTTATCTGGTCAAGTGTGTGTGTGTGTGTGTGTGTGTGTGTGTGTATGTGTGTGTGTGTGGAAAGCAGATTACTTGGTTTGATGAATGACAGTGTGAATTGTGGCCTGCCTGGATTAGAAAAGGTGACGCAACAAATGCATACTTTCTTACCATTCAGGACATCAGTCGACATAAAACACTCCCTAAGTCGATTTACCAAGTCTAAATCCTCAGACAGCCCTGTGAAGAATGTCCTCACTTTCCGGTCTAAAACTTTTGTGTGCACAAATGTAAGAGAACAAGACCAAAACACACAATTTGACCTTTGTTGCCATCTCCACCAATGTCTTTTTCCAGCATAACATACACAATTACTTTCACACCCACAGTACATATGCAGCCTCTGACCTCTTTGGCTGAGGTCAAATGAAGGCGGCAGAGATTACAGTTCAGATTAAAACCGTTTGACCTCTTCTTATGACCCTGTCATCAAATCTATTAACCTGCAGGTCAGAATTAATTTATTCCGACAACACAACAAGCCTGTAACCATACTATCTACCGTACGTCTTGTGAAGCTGTCTGAGGATTGTTATCGTCACCACTAGTGGGTTTAAAATCAAAAGTGTGTTACCAGAATCTAAATGGTTTATCATCTGTGTGGTGGCCATTTTAGGCACATCTCAGATTCATCTCCGTACTGTCAGACTTGGTTAAACTTTCATCTGAGTCCTTACTGCATGTCCTCCCTTCTCTCTCCCTGCCTGATTATCTCACAATCAAATAAAGCACAAATGTCCAAAAAATAATAAAAACAACTGTCTAAACTCAACATTGTCAGTTTCAGCTGTATTTAGGCCGAGCTTTACTTTAGTTTGATAGTGTTGTTTTTTTAATCTCATCTATCCCCTCTCTCCCTCTAAAGATGTCCTGGGCATCATTTTACACACACCAACAGCTACTGTACAAGAAATATTCAGATTATTTACTTTAAGCAATACCACACCATAAAATATTCCATTACAAACAAAGGTGCAGCTAAAGTATCAAAACTAGATTAACTCATTGTGTAGTTGTATTACACGATCATTATTACAGATGCATTGAGGTGGTTAAACATGCATGAGGCTAATTGCAATGCGTAATTCCTTATACATCGGAAAAAAGCTCCAGTTATCATATAAATGTATCGTAGTACAAAGTTCAATATTTCCCTCTGAAATGTGGATTGTAAAATAGTAAAATAGTTCCTCAAAATTGCACTGAAGTACAGTAAAAAAGTAAAGAAATGTGTTTTCCACCACTGGAAGTGTCAGATACATTACTGCGGGTTCGATGCAGTCATTTGACACAGTATGTGTTTAAGTGATGGACCATCTGGTGGGTCAGGTGGAGTTAAAGAGGATTAGCTTCCAGCTATTAAATATTGGATCCGGATGAATAAAAAGGTTTTCATGGTTTTCACTCTAATGCAGACTGACTCACCATCAAATCAGAAGGTATGGAAATTGAAAACCAACATATTAAATGCATGCAGGGATTGAGGTTAGAGAAATGACCCTTTCATCTATTAGGGTTGAAACAGGAGATTATAAACTGGAGAGCAGTACACTGTCGATTATTAAAGATTGTATATATGTATAAAATACTGGAATATAAAACTCTTCACCAAACCTAATCAGCACAAAAGCTCAATGACCTCATGTTGGTTTAGATTGTCTGCTGGTTTGAGTGATCTTTATATTTCTACAAGAATATCTTCATCAGATAAACTCAGGGCATTTTATATTATTTATTATAAAATGCAGCGTATTATTACAGAATGCGTCAGTACATCATGTTGTGCTATTAGACACATGGTGTTGTTATCTTGTCCATATTAATGTTGAGTTCTCATTTCCCCCAAATCTCTAAAACGGAGCAAGTGAGTGCAAAGTCAGCCCGATGCAGACAGTAGAGTCACAACGGACACATTTAAACGTGAAATACACAATGAACTTGGACAAAACAAAATGTCCTGGAACAAAATAATTGCATGTTACAGATTCTACTTCTATGTCACTGCAGGTATTACATCAGGTCATGATGGGTTTCTTAATGAGGACTTCTGTCTGTCTGAAGAACAGACAGGTCAGCATCCTGAACCCCCGAGGCACCAAGACACCCTCAGATCAGGAGAATATACACGTTTCTTATTAATTATCTGCAAACTTCAGCTAGCACAAGAAATGAAGGTTTCCTAGATACTTCTAATAAGCTCCCCTTTACTGCATGAGCGCAAATATGACAGCAACACTGTGACCTTAAAATAGTTCAAACTATAGAACTGTAAGCTTTGTGCTTTTTTTAAAATAATGCATAGTTTGTAAACTTTGAGGGAGGACTTAACTTGATGCTGCTTGTTAAATGAGGGAAGATTTTTTCTTTTTTCGCGGCTGCTCGTCAATGGGCCACTGTATTACCGGTCCAGATGACCTCATTCTGTTTCAGCCTGAAGCTTTAGTCTGGCCACTGTCTGACTTTCTGCTGACCTCACCTCCCTCCATCCTGTCTGTTTCTGCCGAGTCACTCTCTGCTTCCAACCCCCTCCCCATAGAGATAGAGACATGTCACGTTAATAAATCATGTAAAATGCATCTTTCTCCAAAGGATTCTGGGCTTTGAGGGTCACAATATGAAAAACATAGGACTATGATGTTATGTTGACCGTGCCTACTACTACTACTACTACTACTACTACTACTACTACTACTACTACTACTGTAGTCACAGTTGCAGTAGTAGCAGCTTCACAACAAACCAGTAGAGAAGCAAATTGTTGGAGGCAGGAAAGGAAAGGGTGAAGGGCGAATGATAGACGAGAAACAAAGAAAGCATCAATCAGGAAATAAAAAGATGACAGACAATAAAGACAACAGGGTGTAAAATGGATGAGAAAGAAAAAGAGCAAGCGTTTAAGACTGAGAGAGAGAAAGATGTGAATCTCACTCACTCACTCGATGCTCTATAAATAATTCTCTTTAAAGCAGACAGCTGTTTATTATTCATATAAAGCCCCATGACCTAGAAACAGCCCCATAAGAGGAGAAAGAGAGGAAGGAAGATGAGACAAAAAGAAACAATACAGGGGAGGAAAAGGAAAGAAAAGGGGAGCAGGAGGGAAGGGGGAAGAAGAAGGAGAGGAAGTAGAATAGAAAGAGGACGAGGAGGAAAATGAAGTAGATGCAGATGAGAAAGGCACAAAGGCAAAATGATGGAGAAGGAGAAGGAAAGAAGGATATGAGGTGGAAGGAAAGGGAGGAGGCAGGGAGGTTAAAATTAGAGAGAAGGAGTAGGAGGGGGGGAGGGGGGGGGGTAAACAGCAGCCAGCGTGTGGAGGTCATCGTCAATAACCTCTTCTCCCCTCGACCTTTGCTTTACCAATACTGCTTCATTGCTTCATCTTTTCATATCAATACGATTGAGAGATCAGGCTGCTCTTTAATATTTTATAACATCTAGAACAATTGTTTTTTTGTCGTGATCAAGTTTGAGCTGATTGGAATTTGAACACAACCCACACAGTCATTAACTACCCGACACACTTGCACGACAAGCTAATGACACAAGACAGTTGAATTAGTGGTTTTAATCAAGTTCTCCAAAACGACATCATATTTATGTTCTCGTTATAAAGGACCTTTACAACGGAAGAAAATATAACGATCAGGTGACATTATTATAGAGCGACAAAGTCAGTGTAAAGCTCAGACTGTGTATAACTAGTGGATGAAGTCACTGGCTCATCACTCATTGGTTTATAGTCTACGGTTCTGAAGCCTCAGCTTTGTCATTTTGGCAGTCGCCATCTTGCCTTTTTTTGGCAACCAGAAGAAACACTAGAGGGCGGAACGAAGTCTGAAGACTTTTTCAAGTTGACCGAAATGTTACAAATAATTGAAACTGAAAACACACTGAAACGGTTTAAGGTCTAACACGGACAACACCTTGGTAGCGACCTGTCAATCACAAAGTAGCCCCGCCCTAAAGCACACCCTACTTTATCTTCTATTTTACTCAAAATGGAATCATACTTTACTAAACGAATTACACTTCTATACAACCTGACTTCTCTTTGCAACCAGAGCAGTCGCCCCCTGAGATAATACTTCCACATTGGATTAACTTTTCAGAGCTGCTGGAGGTCATAAAGGTGTCGTGGTGGTCGGTCAACGATCTTTCCCTGAACCAAATCAAGTTGTTCATCAAATCAAATTTATTTTCCAACAGAGAACGGTTTCGAAAAGCATGGACCGGCATCAGATCAGAAACTGCTTTTGTGTCAATGTGTAGGAAAATGGACAAAAAGCATATTTAGTTTTTATTTATTTATTTATTTAGAGGGACTTTACATCCATGGAATCAAATCCAAAATGCTTCCTCACATTACTTTACCAGATTGTTTGGCATCGTTTTCTCTATTTTGCATCAGCGAATAAGGCCCTTTTGAATTTGAATCATTACAAATCAAATATCACATTTATCTATATATATTTACTTTATGTTTAAACACAAACTCGAATAACAAGGGTCAGCCCTAAAGCAGACACACATATAGTATGTACATCTCTACATGCAGGTCACAAAGGCTCAGTGAGTATGGAAATCATTCGAATCATAAGCTGTGGCTGTCGAACCAACTGAGTACCTTTGGGAAATATACTATATACAGTATGTGTGTGTGTCTGTGTGTGTGTGTGTGTGCTTGTGTGTGTGTGCGTGTGTGCCCACGCTGCCTTTGATGTGCAGAAGAATCACGGTGCTTTAAACTGGAGGCGGCACAACAGCTTTCCTCTCTAATCTGCTCTTTACTGTAGGAGGTTGTGTGGTTGTGTGTGTACTTGTGAACTAACAGTGACTTTCATATAACGGATTTTGTTATCCTTGTTCAGGTTTCTGTGTGGCCGTGTCAGACACAAAGATGTAACGTGGTGTTAACATTCCTTAGAGTGTGATAACGTACGCCTTCACCTACATGGTGTTAAAATTAAAGTTCAGCAGCACCAACATGCAGCCTGAGAGTGACGGAGAAAAGCTCGGAGAGGAAAATGCAAATGATATAATAACGTTCAGAGAAAAAGAGATCATTTTGTGTCATTAAATGTGTTCACTGTCTGGACTAAATCAAGCTCATTCGCATCGCAGCTGCAGTTTCATTGTATCTTTAAATGGACCTTAATTCTTTTGTGCTTTTATTTCCTGCCCCTTCCTCCTCAGTCTTTCTCCTTTCTATGTAGTCTATCACACGCTCACAAAACATAAATCACATTTAATACTGTTGCACACAATGCGACACACACACATGAATCACACTGGATCTTTTCCATTAAAACAAGGGGGGGGGCTCAACAAGAAGAAGCTGCAGAGCCTCAGCTATTTTGAGCTGGAAGCTGATTCGCACTGTGTCAGACTTCTCAGGTTCAAGAGGCAACCAACAGAGATGATTTCAGCATGTTTCAAGAAGATGAATAAACGGAAGCGGGGAGGAGGAACAGTGGCGACATGTTGAATCTCACTTACAGGAACAGGACGGACTGAATAAACACCTCAGCGACAGTCTCAACAAACACAGGACGATGTTTCTAAAGACGAACAAATCACTTTTTACAACAGAACTTCTGTTCAGAAATGTTTTAAAAGGCAAAAAGATGCCCGACCTGGAGTCAGGAGTCCAAATTTGGGAGGTCTGAGGAATAAAAGGTAAAGTAGTCTAAACCGAGAGGATTCTGACCTGGTGTGCAGACAGACAGGACCTGAAACCAGGTGGCGACATATTGTGTGACAAGTTGCTTCAGGAAAGGAAGTAATAAAGCTCCAGATTTTTTGAATTGCTGCTGTTTCTGTTATTTTGTCCTCCTCCTGTATTTAGGATCGGCAGTGCATGGCATTGGCTGTTAAAAAAAGAAAAAGAGGTAGCCAATATAACCCCCCTCAACACACACACACACACACACACACACACACACACACACACACACACACCCCTGCATGGAGTGTCACCATGGCAACCGGGCAGCATCCCCCCATCGTTATCTCGGCAACAGCAGTTTCTGACCTGAGGGGAGCAACGATGTGCAGGTAGTGATGGAGGGAAGGAAGAGGCTGTAGGACAGCTGAAGGGCAGAACACACACACACACACACACACACACACACACCAGGTGAGCACACAGCATGCAGAGTGCACGTGTGTGTATGTGTGTTGTATAATGATGATGATGATGATCCAGCTGGACTCACTTCACAACTTCAAAAGGATCTGCAGACCTGATGTACGGAGCTCCGTCCGCAGTAAACAGCATGTAATAAAAATAAAATGCAGTAGCAGTATAAAAATGTAAATTTGTTTCTGTCTGTCTGTTTGAGGCGGCTCACGTTCCTGAGTAGCAGCCTGCTGCGGTGCTTCAAACGCAGGCAGGCAGCTCGTATCTTTTGGGCTGGTTATGTTTGGGACAGGCTATCATTTCACATTTCAGGTGTAGCTACAAACAGTGGATGAGAACCGGCTGAAACACATTTTAGGCAGAAACAAAATGAGGTTTGCTGCACAGCCCCATCGGGGCTAGCACGCCACAAGCTAAGGGAGCTAATATGGTTCTTCAAAAGCTCTTTTATTAAATGGGGACGGGGATTTTGGAGGTTATTATTTTGGATATCTTAACGTTTTGTAAGTCGATAAAGTAGGCCAACATGCCAGCATCACATTTTTTGCCGTTGCTTTTGGATTCATCATTTCATCAGCGACAGGGAGACTTTTGAAGGTAACAGTTACTGAACGTATGTGACATATAATATAAATTAATGAGTTTTTGGGGCAGCGAGTCCATCTTTGAAAATAACATGATCAATACCTGCAGGCCTTTTGAAAAGAGAGCTCAATGAGTGCCGTGGATTTCACCATCTTAATGACATTAAAAGACTCAGTAATCTGTGTTTATTAAATCAGTTTTGCACTTTTAAAGCGCCGATCGTGTATGAATAAGCACCAGTTGCCACGGCAACCCGATGGAAATTAGTAATGTTGAGAGCACCGGGGTCTAAGAACAGAACGAGGCAATAAAGCTGCCAGAGTTACAGGTTCGACCCCCCCCCCCACAAGGCTACTTTCAGGCCTGTTGGACACGCGTCACCAGGCTGCTCTGAGCCGCTGTCAGCTTTCCTACTGACTCAGTGAATCCGACTGCTCGTTTAGGAAAAGACAAAAGCAGATAAAGCTGACTCAGCAGTTACCTACGAGACAGAGACATTACCAAAGTGAATGAGAGAGAGAGAGAGAGAGAGAGAGAGAGAGAGAGGAAGGTTACCGATGTCAGTTTTGCAACTATAACGTGCAATTTAATTACAACAGATGCAGCAAAAAAACGGTGCAAAAAGTTTCCCTTCCTGTTGTTCCAGAACACCGGACGTTCTCTGAAGTCCAACAAGCTGCATCTAGTAGCATAAAATGAGTGATGGAAAAGACTCTGATCAAATACAGACACAACAGTAGCATGCGCAGTGTTTCTTTCTGTTATTTCTCCAATTTCAAAAGAGAAGCAGGCTTTGTTCCCCAAAACAAATCCAATATTTATCCTCTGGGTTTGGGAGTTATGGATCCCTCTCGGGATTTTAATGGCTGGAGGGAAAAGAAAAATATGTGTGGTTAAAGAGATACGCAGAACGGAGAGACTGTAAATACAGACAAAGAGCTGTGAAGGCAGAAGCAGGCAGGCAGAGAGCATTGTGGGAGAGGACGGAGAGGACTACGGGGGATGATTAAGTATGCTGGCAATGACTGTTATTCCTGTGGTCGGATAATGTAGCCTGATTTATAGAGCGAGAAAACCTACACGGTGACTTAATGCGAAAGAAATGAGGCAGACAGACATGAGGACGGGAATCATGGGTAATGTTTCAGGGGGGGGAGTGAACGAGGGCACTGGGGAACAGCCGTGACTCCTGTTCCTGTCGGTCTGGGAATGCAGAAATCTGCACGCCGATCCGATGAGTAAGACACGTGTGTGAGTGGTGTGAAAGGCAGAGATGGGAAGGCCGATAAGCTGCGGCCACGCTAGCGCCGCCACCACACCGCAATGTTCTTCACAGACCAGGAAGAAGCAGTTTCACTATTATTTATCAATTTTGGGGGGAAAATATGAATGTTTTCCTTCAGGTTTTTGCTATCTTCATACTTCCTGGTTCATGTGGATTACATGCTAATTGATTTTGCGGGATATTTCCGAATTACAGCGCTAACGTGCATGTTAACGTTGGGCATGCTAACATTAACCATTTAACGTTTAGCATGATAGAATGTCAACATGCATGAAGTTAACATGGCAGTGTTGGTAAGAGGACTTGCATTTATAAAGCAACTCTCTAGTCATCTGACTACTTAAAGTGCTTTACACCACATGCCAACATTCCCTCCATTCACACACACACACACACACACACACACACACACACACACACACACACACACACACACACACACACACACACACACACACACACACACACACACACACACACACACACACACACACACACACACACATTCATACAATGATGGTAGAGGCTGCCATACAAGCCTGCTCATTACCATAAAAGTCCTCTTAGGTTTAGAGGAATGTGATCATGAACTGAAGCGCTGGACAGATGTTGAGAGTCAGACTCACAATGACTCCCTAAAAACAACCCTAAATATTCAGAATCAAAGAAGATATGAACATCTTGACACAAACAGCGGAGGGACAAGTGAAGTGAAAATAAAAGAGAAAGATAGTGGAAGAACTTGAAAACAACAAACAGGAGTATTTCTCTTCAGCAAGTCAAGAGGAGAAATTATAGGACAAAAGGATGGCTTGAACATGAGCATCTGTTTGGGCCTGCATTAAATTATAATGAGGGGAAGAATAAGTCTCCGGTAATGGCTTCCCTTGAGTATTATGATTGCCCGGGTGTGTGGCGCAGAGAGAGGTGAAGAAGTGGAGGGAAGGGCGAGAATGAACGCGGTATTACAGTCACTTATGGTTCAAGGTGAGCAAATTCATCATGCAGCCTCAAATAATCCACATTTACACCGTGCAGTTCCAGCTAAGATAGCATCAAATGCTGCAGTACTGTGAATGGAGATTTATCTATTTTTGGGACTTTAAATAAGACATTTTGTCACATTCTTGGTCATGGTTCATATTCTGTATTCTGTAGATAATCTCCAACTTCATCAACTTAATTTATGAATCATAAATCCATAAATAAAGTCCAAAGCAGAAAAAATAACTTCACTGTGTTTTAAATTGTTTATGCAGTATGTTTCTCAAAATGTGTAGAGCTGGGTAGTGTTTAAAATTTTGGAAATATTATTCATCATTTAACAAAAGAAGCCAAGCTTCCAAAATATTAATTGTTTTCTGAACACAAGCAGCAATACGGACTTTACCCAAATTAGCTACAACTGGAATCAATCCGAGCAGAGAACAAGGAAGAATCGTGTTTGATACTCGGTCCAACACACACATTTCTTTTCATTAAAAAACTGTTTCTATGAGAAATCAATTCTAAATACTGAAGGAAAAACATATAAATACATAAAAAAAACATTTGTTTTGCATTATTTTTCTTTCCATTCAAGCACACAGGGATGAAGACGCTGCTCTCTGTGAGGTCATGCAGCGGTGACATCATCAACGACAGCAGATTGACACACACGCTCGCTCTCACAAAGACAGAGGGTGGCGCTTCACAAAGCTTTAGACAAATCTCTACTTCCTACTCTGAATCCGCATAGTGGTCCAAATACTGAAACAAGCTTCTAAAAAGAAAAATACATTTCATCCAATCCAAACTCAAGCACCGAGGGGCTTGAGTCACAAGTTTACCGACATCAACGACGTCATTTCTCTTGCAGATGTCTCCTATTGCACGTCCTACATGGCTAATAATGGATTCGCCACATGGAAAGGGTAGATATCTTGCCAAACCAGTAGCTGATGAGGCAGCGGAATCACTGAGGGAACATTTTCCATCAGTACTCAAGAATTTGGTGAGCAAACCATCAGGCTCACCGCTCGCCTAACTGTCTGTCTCCATGTTGGGCTGTGGGTTCTTTGTAGTGTTGAGATTGAGGGAAAAGGCTGACTTGCGTTGGATTACTGCCTGGATCAGCAGTTGTTTTGTGTTGTTAGCTGAGAGAACTAGAACAATAGCAGCACTTCCCTAAAGGCCTGAGAGACAGAACATAAATGAATAGGTTGGTCATTTAAAGAATTAGGATTTCTGAATATACATATCTGAAACCAAAATGAGTTACACGTCAGTACTGCCAAGACTAGAAAGACCTTGTTGTGAAGTAACATGAGAATATAGATAAACACAACTGAGTTTCCTACAAAAGAAGTTGAAACGGAAAAGAAACTGTTTACTTCTCATGACTAAACCTCAGTTGAAAATGTTCACAGACCTCCACTCTAAGCTGAAGTGAAACCCTCACAAATAAAACAGAAGTGAGTTGTAACTTTTACAAACAAAGTGAAATTAGCTTTGGTCCCTAAGCAAAAGGTTTCATTTCTCTTTTGGGCCCCAGGCTGAACATATTTTAGGCATCCATGATAAAAATCCTCATTTAACTGAAAGTAATGTCGAACATTAAATAACGGCATCAGATGAGAGAGGCAGGAACCACAACCTAGGACTCCTTAGATCCCCTGAACCCTCACAAGAAGCCTACAGAAAGACATCCAGAGGCTACATTTACCTCCCAGAGATGTCGAGAATATTTATTTTCCAATGAGTTTATAGTGTTTGTCAACCAGAGATGTTTACAGTGGTTATCTAGAGTATTTCTATGTCAAATAGGTCTAGAATCTGATATTTATGTGCCAAAGACATCTTCAGAGGACGTCTATAATGTCTGTTTCACTGGAATGTGTCTGTAATTCCAGACAGAAGTACGTTTTGTTTGCCTTTGTGAGTGTTGCAGAAGGACAGGACAGTGACAACAGCGTGGGCTGTGGCCCAAAGTCTGTCAGAGTGACTTAGTCAGCAGAATGGGATTTTCTTTTTTTTTGTTCTGGGCCCTTAGGACACCTCACATCCACACATATCACCATCCATCCCCAGGTCTTTGCACACTCGACTCGCCCTAATCAGCTCTCTGGGGACCAGATTGAGGGTTTAGGGTTGTGTGTGTGTGTGTGTGTGTCCCAGGTTTGGTTGAACACTTACTCAGCAAGAGAGAAAGCAGCGACAGACTTACAGTATACAACACAAACACTGACACACAAAAAAACTACATTTTTCTCCGACTATGTGACAGCGGCACTGCAATTGTTTCCAGGGTTTCATGGAGCATTCAGCACTCCTCCCTCCTCAGTCCACTCATTCTCTCCTTTGCACTGAAAAATGCAAAAGTGCCTCCAGGAGAAGTGAGGACAGCGGTCCATTAGTCCAGAAATAGTCAACATACCTCGACGAATGACTTGAAATTCTCCGTTTAGAATTCTACTCAGATACTGTCTCTTTAAATACAGCGTAGAAGGAAATTCAATATGTGAGATTGGTGCAGCAGTTTGGACGCAGGTATGCTGAAAAGATGCTTGAGGCAAAGTTGCTGCAGAGTAACTACTGAAAAACAGCTGAAAGGACGGATCTCATGAGGAGCGATTTTAGTGAATGATCTTGATAACTATTGGCTAGATGGCCATGAAATGTGCTGCAGGTGTCTATGATGGATACATCCTTTTGACTTTGGTGAGCTGCTGACCTCATCACCGACACTCTTTATCACCACATACCTTCAAAATGAATGGCCTTCAGCCTCACCTCTACTTGTGCAGTAGTGCTACTTTGCACTAATGGCAAAACATCCACGATATTTAGAAACTACAGAAATGACAACACGGTAATGCTCACAACATGAGAACATTTCTGATGCAGGTTACCAAAGGCACCGCCCTCTGGCCAAATACTACACTTACTTCACCACAACTGCTAAAGATGAAAACATAATTAATTAAATGCCACTATTCTTTTTAAATAAGCACCCCCCATCCTGGAAGGCAGTGTGCTGCTATCATACCTCTGTGATTAAAAGATGACATAATGAGTGAGTTTAAATGAATGCGTTCAAGCCAAAAGATCTTTGTGTTTAACAGGTCACAGCAGACTCAGATTGTAAAAGGACTCTTTGTACTTTTGGAGAGATTTTCAAACAGATTCTTCATATTTACAACGCATACGGCTACATCCCTGGACTGCTTTTTTTAAAAATGTTCATGTTATGTTGCTCTGGGCAGGTCGTTGCTGTCTGGACTCTCTGTGGAGGCAACAGCAGCATTCACAGCCCTGCTTTGTGTGCTGGACTGGGTTACAATGGACATCCTGTGGCTGCGGAGCTGCCGTCTCCTCTGCACCAATCAGATCTCCGCACTGACCAACACCGTGTCCAGCACAGTGTTGGGCCGTTGCCATGTGAGCAGTGGACGAGTGTAAACAGGAGGGGGAACAGAGAATGTTTGGACGGACCTGATGGTCTGCAGAGATAAGTGCACAAAAACAAAACCTACGAGCCTTTTTGCCCTGACTCTACCACCGCTTATACTCTTGTATTCTAAATGCTACAGTTGAGCATTTTACTTATTTCAATCATGGAAGAAGAGGTGATCCTTTTCTTTTTGGCTGACCAATGACCTCTTCTCCAAACACCTCTTCTCTTTCTAACACAACCAGCAGAATGTCAAATATCATTCCTGACATTCCCGTCGAGTTTTTCCTGCTCAGTAAATGTCTTTCAGACCTTCTCCCTCCTCTGTTTCGGTGACGTCACACATCACCGTCACTATCAAAACTGGAACAAAAGTGACACTATCAGCAGAGTAAGATACAGCTCAGTGACAGATATAAAGAGTGTCATATTTAGTTTGAATGTGAAGAGAAGAATGAATTATAGGGGGAAATGACTTGCAAAAGTATTATTCAAACCATCCATCTATGTTTCAATGAAGTTACAATCAGAAGGTCGAGGTGACTCCCGTTCAAGCTGCTCACTTTTTGGTAGCGTTTAACAGAACATATAATTATCATCATTATCATTAATTGTACTGTTGTTGTTGCTATTGTTCTCAGGATTATTATTGTGAGAGACCCTGCTAATTGTTAGGGCTGTACTGAATGTCCTACTTGATTCCATTTTAAGCTTATCTATTGAGGTTTTCGAGTTGTGATCCTGTGGTTAAATATAATTGATGGTACTGTTAGATTGCTGCTATGCCGCCCTTCCTTTGTGGACATCAACCTGAGCGTGAATTGTGTTTTGACCGCAGTGAAAATTTTGTTTTTGAAAGGCTAAATGCCAACAAATATGGATCGACATGTTGTATAATGAAAAATCCCTCTTTTTTCAACATATTTGAAAGGACAGACAATGACGGGGGCGAGGACTGATTGCCGCTTTGCTCGCTGTGTGTGTGTGTGTGTGTGTGTGTGTGTGTGTGTGTGTGAGAGAGCAGAGGGTGGATTATGACATGCAAATGTTAATAATAATAATTTTATTACATTATGAATGAAGCTTCAAACTATTCGGTACAGCCCTATTAATTTCCCCTTCAATGAGACGTCGTCTATGATGTGGATGGGGTTTGATTGTGAGTAATGAAAATGCTGAATGTTATTCATATTCATATAAAAAACATGAGGGAAAAGCATTTTTGGGGGACTATTTCTGAGTGGCGGATTAATCCACATTTGGAGTATTTGGGGAAGAAGGACGGTGTATTGAGGCAAAATAAACTAGTGTGTGTGTTGATGGGAATGAAGGAAGGTGACACCTTGATGTGTTTTTAATAGTTTTTAGACAACAGTGGAGCTCTGTGGCACAGAGGGATAAGAAATATCAAGCTTTGACAAGACTAAAGTACATTTACTGTAGCTTTGGACTTCTCTACTTCGAGGTTTTTTAATCTTATATCTTATAACCGTGTCTCTGTTCATTCAGATGCTGCAGAGTCATCTAGCTGTGTGTAGTATCGCCTCAAACAGAGACATCTGTGTAGTAGAGGCTGGACTTAAAAACTAAACATTTCAAAGGGCTCCGCACACACACACACACACACACACACACACACACACACACACACACACACACACACACAGACACACACACAGACCCCTTGTGAGTTGTGATCGAACAGTCTCTGGTGGCGAGTCGGTGTGGGCTGTCAGCCAGCAAAGCCTTTTATCCTGACTCTCTCTCTCTCTCTCTTTAATACACACCCTATGTCTCTCTGCCTCTCTTTCATTCTCTGTCTATTTAAAACACTCACACTCCATTTTCCTGCCACCGTCTCCTGCTCAATCCACCTCCACCACCCCCTCGTCTTATCTCTCTCTCTCTCCTTCTAATTTCCGGTGCGAATGCAAGGACGAACGGCGACGTGCCAAAGTGACCCACACATCACAACATCGCACAAACACACAGTGCACTGATGCTGAATGTGAAGTAGGTCAGATGGCATGTGGCTGGAGACATTTACGCACTTCAGTAGGAAGTGCAAATTAAAATACATTTGAATAAACATATTTAACAATACTATGGATGTTACACAGCTTTAACTGGAGCGAGAGGCTCTCTGATTCCCCAGAGATTCCGCCCTGAATGGATTTCTTGGTCTAATGGGTAAACTGCTGAAAAACGTGATTATGTCATGTGACGCAAAAAATGCTCGACTGAGGACGATATTATTTATAGCAAAGCAGAACCAGAAGCATCATCTCATGCAGCACATTTGCATTTGAAAGGTTGCTATTTCTTTTTTTCCCTTCCTTTTCTTAATTTTTAGGCACGTTATAGCGACACGGCTCTAGGGACGACAATGACGGTATGTTGCTCGATTCCACATCAAAGAATCTCAACAACTCTTATCTGCACTATTACGACATTTTGTACAGACATTCATGGTTCCCAGAGGAGGAATCCTACTGACTGCGGTGACATTTCATCTGGCATCTAGAGATTGACATTTTGGGGTTTTATTGAAATATCTCCACAACTACTGAATGGATTCCCATCACATTTGGTAAAAATATTAATGTTTCCCTCAAGAAAAAATCAAATTTTTCATCTTCACATAAATATTCTACAGATTCCCATCAACCTCTGTTGTGTTTAGTGCTAATGTTAGCATTCTAACAAACCCAACAAAGATGGTAAACATGATAAACATGATGCATAAGAAACATCAGCTATATAGCTGTGACCATGTTAGATGTAGAGCTGGAAACTCTTAGTCTTGTTTGAAAATGTAATTGTTCCACAACACAGGACTTTCCTAATCATTTATAATGTTATAGAAATCAGTTATACATTTGTAACTCTTGGCGAAAAGTCAAAATCATTCAATTTAATCATCATAATAAAAAAAATCAAATAGTTTCAAGCAACATAATCAGTCCGCAGATAAACGCAGTCACGGAAAAGAAGCTCTTAAGATTGTATATTAACTAAAGACAAAAACACATGAGCATTGTTTTCCACTAATGACTAACTCCTCTCTTTTCTTCACGATCAGTCCGGAGCCTGTAGTGCTGCAGATAAGTTCGAGGTTTTCTAAACACAAACCACTTGCAGCTGGAAGATAGTACAACAGTGATGTTCTGGCGTAAGTGGCTCAGAGATCTGTCCAGAGTGAACCCACACCTGTGTGTCTGGAGGATGAATGCCTCTGCTAATGCACGGGTGACGAGCATGTGTTTTTGTGTGAGTGTGTGGGAGGTAGCTACATATGGAAAGAGAAGAGGTGGAATGAATAAGAGAGGGTTTTTTGGTGTTGTAACACCTTTTTCTTTCATTCTCGCTGCTCTAATTCTGTTTAGGTGGGGAGATACATACAATATTTGATCCATCTGAATACATGTAGTGGTGTTAATGGAGGTCGGTTTGGTGTTTGTCATAAAAAAAATAATGTTCGCCCTCAATCTATCTTTACCCCTCTCCAACATGATTTGCTACAGGTTGTAATAGTTCCCCCCAAATCCCCAAGTTTAATATATTAAACTATGTATATTAATACATATTTGGACTTGGTGCACTATTGGGGAGGTAAAATAAACCAGGGGAAAGGTTCAGTAATCCCCTAAAACAGCTGGACTTTTCAGTTTTTAACAAACAACAAGAGGAAATTGTGTATTTGTTGGGAACTATTTTCTGTGCGGGATTAATCCACAGTTGGGGCTGCAGTGAGTTGTTGGGCTGACAGGACAAAGCTGTGGGATTGAGTCAAGCTAACCGAGCTAATATCGCTTAGCAACAAATGCAGCTATTAGCTTCTTGGAGCTCAGGAGCTAGTTTCACTTCTTCTTATATTTCATTATTTATCATACTCACTTTATTTGATTTTATATTCCTGTACTATATTATATATTATGTTAAACCCTTTTACTATATTTCACCTTATATTATATTATATATTCCATTCTATGTTGTACTGTACTCATGTATCATATTTCTATATCAATATGGACACGACTAAGTATAACAACTTAATCTTATAATTCTGTAGATGATATATTACTCTATATACGCTATACTTTACTATACTTTGCTATACTAACCCCTGTACTATGTAACTTTGAGATGGTACTTCACTATCAGTATGTGTTTGTATTTATTTGTATTCTTCCTTTGATTTTATACACTTCTAAAAAAGAATATAATTTTGTACTTTTCCATTTATCTGTACATATTGTGATATACTTGTACATGTGCTGCTGCAACCCCTGAATTTCCCCTCTGGGGATCAATATCTTATCTTATTCCTGTTTTTCTTCCAGTTACTAACAAAATGCCTGCATGAGATGAACCCAAGTCCTGCCTTCAAAACACGGCTTTCTTCAGTCTATTATTTCTCACGGTAATGTCAGCAAGTCTGCAAAGCCATGTAAGATTACAGCAAGACAATTATGTCTATAAAAAAAAATAAAAAGATCACTTTCTCCACCTCTCTGTCTTTCTCCCGTCTCTTTTCACTCAGACAGCAGGAAGAGACAAAGCGAGCTGTGGAAGCCCGTCATCTCGCTGGGTTGTTGTCCCTAAGTGACGCAGACGGTAAAGAGCTGTAATTAACGGCCAGAGAATGACATTCTGCCCACCGGAGAGGCTGACACACACGCACACACACACACACACACACACACACACACACACACACACACACACACACACACACACACACACACACACACACACACACACACACACACACACACACACACACACACACACACACACACACACACAAACACTCAATGCCACCTGCTTCACCCACTCTCCAATTACTGAACTCAGCCGGGGGTTCAGCCACTCTGTCTTAAGGTCTTATTAGAATTTATATATTGAGAAACATATACAGTATATACACACATATATGCATATATATATATGCATATATATATGCATATCGCACCAAACTACACTGTAGCTGAGTTTATTTGCTCTAAACCAGTTGATGGAAATGCATCTAAATCACTTTTCTTTTTCAAAATTTCACAGGTTCACTTCAAATTCTGCTAACAATTGAATGGAAAGGTGGCTAATGTGTGGAATCA
Source organism: Pholis gunnellus (assembly GCF_910591455.1). NCBI lineage: Eukaryota > Metazoa > Chordata > Actinopteri > Perciformes > Pholidae > Pholis > Pholis gunnellus. The sequence continues at coordinate 15,316,816 of NC_136540.1, forward strand.
GGAACGGGATCCGGGCCGATCCAGGCATATTTTGATGGATTGTAGGTTATTGAAAGCCAAATACATTTCCATTCTTTCATTTGTTTGTTTGCTCAAAGTTTACCACAGTAGCCAGAAGCTAAACTTAGAGCCCGAAAAATACTTCATGTTTGAGGCCAAAACGATGTTGATTTGGGAGTTTTGAAAAAATCCAATGACGACATTTGTTTTCACATGAATGCTATATTATTAACATAAATCAAATAAAAGATCTGTGACCGAGATCTGTACTGAGAAGAACTTTAAAAATGTTTTTACAGAAAAATAATCTTGTGTTTCTAAATGACCCCGAACGTACTGCATCTTTCACATTTCTGTGCTGCATTTCTTGTTACTTACGGTTGACGTATACGCTCTTATGATACATCTGTGATAACCTCAGCTGACTGCAGCTGAGTGCTACTGTTACTTGAAAGCTGCATTTATTATTTTGGTCCTTCTGGAGATGAAGGGAAGCTGTGTCCAAAGCACTTCCTCACATTTCATACAAACTCTAGAGAACCATAAAGGTACGAAGCAGGATATTTATTTCATGCTTAGAAACCGCTCTAAATTATTTAATAATATATCGAATGCAAATGAAACGGATCGATGCCAGCAGATAACAAGTATTCTTCTCTAGAATGATGATCCAACCTTGAAACAGATGCATCATTCTGCTGCTGACACCGTCCCGGCCTCCTGGTGACGATGATGGGGGATGGAGAGCCTGTTTCAATATTTAACCTGACATGAAAGTCATCGCTCAGGAGAAAGGAAGAGAGGAAGACAGGGACGGAGCCACCGGGAGCTAAAAATGGTGTTTGTCAAAAAGACATGTGTTACGTAAGCATCGGAATAATTCATTGAAGGTTTCCTGCTGCATCATATTTCAGGTACAGAAGCAGGAAGCCAGAGTTAAAGCTTCACAAAGTAAATAAGTAGGTAAAATGTGTTTGTATCGCGTTTTTCACAGACATAAGTCACAAAGTGTTTTAAGGTCCCATATTGTAAAAAGTGAGATTTTTATGGGGTTTTTCATTAGAAGGTCTAAGTGCTAAATAAATACTGAGAACGTATAGAAACGTGAGAAGTGCACACAGCCCCTATTCAGAAACTGTGCCTTTAAACGAGCAGTCAGCATTTCCGTACGGTTGCGATGAAACAGTGTAAACACTCTAAAAGTGTCCAAGTTTATTTCTGGTGCTACGGCCTCAAACGCTTTAAGTCAGGTCTTAAAGGGAGTGTGTGGACAGAAAAATGTATGTTTGACCTCAGGAAGCTGAAAGAATAAAGGTGAAGTAGTTCAGCCACTGGCCGTGCAATCATCCATTGCAGTGAGGATTTTAAAGTGGATCCTCAACGCTACAGGGAGCCAGTGAAGAGATCCGAGCATGCTGGGTAACGTGAGACCGTCTGATTAACCTGGTGAGTAGTCTGCATGGCGGCAGCAGCATTTGGGATTGCCTGCAGACGATCAAGAATCAGATCTCTGATAGTACACTTCCACATGAGCAATGAGACGGAGAGAGAGGAAAGGAAACCTCCGGAGTAAACAGTCGAAGGTTTACAGGCAGATACTGGACCACCTGCTGTCTTCTGTCAAACATGGCGGTAGCTTATTCTGCATGAGAATATTTACGAGAACAACTTGCTGACACACATTCGCCTCCCTCTCCTGCTCATCCACTTTATCCCGTGAAGGGAATTTACTTGATCTGAGGTCTTTTAATGTACACTGTCTATATTGTGCTTGGAGGCCTCGAGTTCAGCATTTTGGTCTTTGCCATCTTGTTCTCTTTGCACAGAAGTTTGTAACGCGAGACGGTGGAGCTAAGTTCAACCTATTGCTGAAGAGGACATTCTTAGCTGACCAGAAGGGTTCAAATTAACTTTCACGAACTGAACACACAGTTAAAGGCTTAAAGTTGAAAGACGAAAACAGAGACTATTCCAAAAAGGACAACGCATGGTAGCGACCTGTCAATCACAAGGTAGCCCCGCCCTAAAGCATACTCTGCTTTAAGGTCTATTTGACTCTAAATGGACCATAATCGCCCCCTGATGACCATTAGAAAGAATGTTAAGAAAGTTGAAGCAACTTCAACATTGTCTTCACTTTTTGGAAGCAGAGGTTGCTGCCTGGTCTCGACTGAGAGAGAAGTCAAAAGAAAGAGCATTTCGGTGTAATTGTCTTGCTACAGTTGAGCCAAATTACCACCGGGATTAATGCAGCGTCTGATAGATCTAGGTAACAACCTTTCCTCTGAGGTCAGGACAAAGTTGCCTTTCCAACTTGAATCCATCCAATAGTTTTGTTCTCTGGTGGGTAAACAGCCTCATGGGGCCTTTAGTGTGGACCAGAGTTAAAACCAACAGAGGCTCCATTTGTCTCTCTGTCAGACTCAGCTGCAGTCCGGCTTCTGTGACGCAGGTTGACAGACGAATGAAAAGAGGCTGCTGGTGTGTTCTTGCAGTTATGTTGGCTGAAAGCTGCCGCTGCTGTGTTGGGAGTCCACTTCCCTCTGCTGAGCAGCACAGTGGACAGGATCGGGCTCAGAGACCGGCAGACACGTTCGGCGTTAAAGTTCAAAGCTTTTGCACAGGTGGAGAGCTTTCACGTCCACATGCTGCCCTCTGTTTCCTCCTCCATCACCACTGGGATCCTTGCTGTGTGTGTTTAGAGTTATTTTAAAGTTACATGCTTTACTCATCTATGTTAGTATGTTTACGTTTTACTTAGTTTTAGCACTTATTTAAAGCCCAAACAGGATGTTTTTCCCAAACCTAACTAAATGGTGTATTTGCCTTAAACCGCATGTAATCCCAGTGTCAACCACCTGTTTAATTAATGCAACCGTGTTGGAGCGTCATCATTTGGAACACAGGGCTACACCATTATAAAGGGACGGACATGTTGGCATACAGTACGACAGCAGCTGTCCTCAGACACTTGATATGGATGAGGAAAAAATCCTCAAAAAAAAACCCTTTAATGGAAAAATGGGGAGGAATAGCAGCTGAGGAAGGATCCCATGCAATAGTTGTAGATGAATACTCTCACTCACAAGCATTACTCTTTGAAAGCGGCTCACAAATATATAGTTTCATTTTTTTAAAAGCTGGTCACTCTATTTTAAAAGAAAATGTGTATTTGTTGGGGACTATGTTCAGCAGTGGATTAATCCACATAATGGTGCTGAAAGTGTGGCTCATTTATGTGTTTCTCAATGTTTTTGGAGAACAATAGAGCTCTCTAAGATCAGACTTTGATACACAATACTTGATAATAGGATACATTCAAACATCTCACATTTAATTGTGACTTTATGATGTTTTGGATTGTTCAATCCCGACTTTAAAAGAGCAATTCCAGTCCTCTTTTCTTTGTTAAACATGTGAAACCCACAGATATTAAAGCAGCAGTAACATGTCTCTCCTCATGTTAACAGCTTCTTTCCCCTCCCTCTACAGCTGAGTGCAGGTTATTGATTGGATCCGTCAATACAGGCCTCCCCTTTAACTCGGTTAACTTTGTTTGTGGCTCGACTTGAACGGCTGGTACTGCTGCTGCAGGGAGGAGGGGCGGAACAACAGAGGACATCTGTGTCCCCTCCGTCATTTGATTTAGAAGCCTGCTGGACGAACACTAAGCCGTAAAATACATTTCAATTCTAAAAAGAGATATGCAAATGTTGTTTTTTTTTTTAAATGTTTAATGTTTTAAAGCATATGAAATATTGTATTTGGCTTATTATGTTATTTTCCTTGAATTGGATGTTAATCTTTATTTTATTATCTATCATTTGTTTTTTTTACTTGTTTTAAAGCCAATTTGTGACTTTTATGACTTGTGTTTGTCTCCATGACTTTCTATGTCTTACATAAAGCTCGTTGGATCTCCTTTTCGTTGAAAGATGCTTTCTTGCCTTTATGTTGAGATACAGAATTATAATTTAAATCTCAAACATAATTCCATTGTTCTTATTTTTTGATTGTGTCGCTTGTTGTGTTACTTTTACATTTAAATCTAAAGCCATTTGAGGTGCGCTAACCTGTATGAAAGATCATTTATAAATGCTTGATTTGATTGATATAACACATAAAATCTAATGTGTTTGAGGTATTCTTGCTGCCTTGAAAGTAATTACGATGGTTATATTATTTATATATATTATGAGGATTTGCTGCGTTTCTCTGATATATCATTATTAACTAAATATATGTTGTATTTGTTTGTATTTATCATGGTAATTTTAATCTACTGCCATTTGATAGGCTTAACTATTAAACAATGAATAAGAAAAGATTATCACCAGATGAATTGATGATAGAAACAGTAAGTTGCAGCTTAGTTTGAAGTGTACTTGCTTTGACTTCGAGCTTTTCACCCTCTGAACTATGTGTTGGGTTAGTTCAGTTCCTCCTCCACATCATGCCTTCGCCTCCAGCTTTGCAGCGACATTCAGCCTCTCGATGTCTCCGTCTGATCCATTTTATAAAAATGTGTCTCCAAGTGTTCCCAGCAGGGCTGCGGACTGGACCTTCTAAATACCGGCTCCTCGCAGGGATAATAGACAACCCCTGCTGCTTCTCAAGCCACAGCATCTGTAAACCACTGGAGGTGTGTCTTCTGGTCGATACTGTTGAACAGAGCTGAAGTTTAATAACCGGCACGGCGGGAGAAGCGGACCCTTAGAAATACTGCGTGACGGACACAGAGTGTGCAAATATAACAGCAGGAACACAGAGACTGCAGAAAGATTTCTAAAACTTCTACAGTCTCTGTTCTGAGCTCAAATCTAAGCGTGAAGGAAACTAACTACGGTAAACAGAGAAGATGAAAACTTTAAATTAAAAAAGGTCAAAGGCTCAAGCACCGCTCGTACAGTCACTCGCAAACATCCCAGCATGCAACAGTGCTGACCGATCTCCAGTACTACAACACCGGTGGAGCCTACAGCGTGGGCAGAGAAAGCGAGACACAATAAGAGTGAATGACAACTTAATTACTGTTCACAACCTGCAGTTAGAGCCTGAAGAACAGGACGTGAAGCTCAACCGTTACGGTCCCAGATAATCCGTCTTTGTACTTCTTCCACTCATCCGTCTCTTATTTGCTTCAGATATGGATGCACTGCACACTTTTTTCTTCATATGTATTACCGCCATATCTCATTTATTAGCTCAGGGTGAAATGTAAAGTTGTGTGTGTCACATTTCATGCAGCAGCAGCAGCTCAAGCAAAACCTGATTCAGACCGACTGAAATCCGCTCAAACAACTTCCAAACAGCTTCCACACCCTCTAGCTTCCAGGAATACAGCCAACTTCAAAAGACTCTCAGATGTAATCTTCGGCTGTGAGAACGATAAGGCTCCGCTCGACCTCTCACATCGGCACTTACTGTGAATGTTTGTGTACAATATAATAATAATAATAATTCTTACCTGATGGGATCAGACATCATCACAGGAGGAGAGCAAACATGAAAGAGAAGAGAGAGGAGGAGGATCAGTCAATGTAATGAAAACACTGTACTTTTACCAAACAATTACTTTACTTATCTTTATAATGAAATGTGTATATTACACAGCTGACTTTTAGTAAACAACTACCCAAACTTCATTCAAGGAGTTTCACTTTTACTCTTATCTTGAGCAACTTGACATTTGGCCTGTAACGATATTTACGTTATGAACTTATCGCACAAGATATGGACACAACCGTGATCATTTCTACGTAATGACTTATAGGATGTATGACCTCTGTAATTATTACATTATTGACTTGTACAATATATGTACATGACCTCAATCATTGTTACGTAATCGACTTATCCTACGATTTATGGACAGGACCGCAACCATCCTCGCTAACCATGATATCGTCCATTGTGTTTGTTTACATGACATATAAGTCAGCATGATGGCAGAATAAACAGCTTTTCCATACACAATAAGGCTCCGGTATGACCAGACGTTTCATATTGTTGCCAACAGTTTTGTTTGTGTGGTTTTATTCCATTTACGTTATGTATTTATTTAAATTCTGGATCATTAAAGCCCACGTCAGAGGTTTGGAATAAAGTATCTGACGAAGCAGCGATGGTTGTTTTCTTCCTCTCATTAACAGAGACTCAAAATGGTTGCGTCAGCATGAAGTCCACTTGGCATTCTATTACAGTGAACCAGCAGCTTTCTTTTTTTAAATCGTATCAATTAATTTAGAGCGGCTGAAGATGCTGCAGTCTGTCTTTTCTTTGTGTTGACAGAGTGGCTGCCTCAGAGCTGAACAACAGCGTAATCATTCAGAGAGTCGCTAACAAACTGACCAATCACATTTGAGGAGGCCGGAGAAGAGAGCTGGTTGATGAATGAGGAGTGTTGGATCGCGTAGTGGCTGGCACTGTTTGTTTTTTTTGTGATTGCACGGCACCACCAGGCCAGCTAATGCTAACGCTAGCAGGACTTCTCATTGTGTCTAAGTCTGTTCGGGCCGCCCTGTAAACGCTCAGACCTGACTTCAGAAAGCTACATTTACACGAGTAATTTAGTCGTTTTAGCAACATAACGAGGAAAGCTCCGGAAAATATACTGAAAGCATCTTCAAAACGTTCACTGACATGTTTTATTTGTATTCCTACTTTATCCACCCATGGCAACTAAAGCATGTTGATTGTTTCTATCGGTCTCCAGACACTGAAGCATTTTGTCACGGTCGGGCAGAGATTGTGGTCTCGATTAAATACTTAAAAGGTGACTTCAAGCTCAAGAGAGGATGTGTATTTCTCAATGTTTAACCGAAACCACAATCTTTATGAAACCTCAAACTAAATGTTTCAGTAAACTAAACCGAGATGGAAAAAAACATTGTGAGTAAACATAACCCAGGTACCTTTCCTCTAGTAAAGCCACTGAGGAGTACGTTTTTAGGGACAGGGTTGTACAGTCAAGATGGCATAATCATAATTCATCATCTTAAAATGAACATGGGTTGAACTGATTTGAATTCAAAAGCTTTTTTTCCACCTGATAATTTGCTCTGAAGACCTTGTATTTTGTCTCATAACTATTTTTAATTGAATGCCTGAATTAATTAAATGATTGTGGACACACAACATTGCAAAACACTGATTAGTGGAAATATTTAGGAGAGAGAAATGTGTGAAAAAAACAAAGTTGTCCTGAGAAAACTGCCGCTACAGAAAAGAGAGAAGAACACAGTCATCACGGTGACTCTCATTTAATGCTGCTTTTCCTTTGTCGAGCAGCCAACAAGCATTATTGGGCACATCAGATATAAAGCAACAGCACAGCCCCGAAAGGAAATCTGGAAATAAGCTGCTCTGACTCCCAGAGTAAATGTGGGAGGATCGTTTAGCAACAGAGAAGCCTGCTGAGTGGGAGGAACCGCTCAAAGATTACAATATCGGTCTTAAATCAGCCTGTTCTGCTTATTCATCCACAATAGGAGACTTACTGGAAGCCTGTATTAACCCGCTTCATCTCAAAAACATGAACTTATTACTTTGTGGACACATAAAAGATTCCAAACCACATTATAATGTCACATCTTTCGCAGCTAAGTGAAGTAAAATCACATAAATATGTCATATGTATCATAAACATCGGTTTAACTCCTCAAATGGATTGTTTTGTGTGTTTTTTATGTTCATCAAGAGTTCAAGAAACACATTACGGCATTTACGTGTCTGAAGGGAGTGAGCGTGGCCTTTCTTTAGCTTAACTTACTTAGTGGATGTCAATGGGATCCTGTAGCAGCACAGAGCACAAGACCTTCTAATTGTTAACTATAGGCATACAAACTTTTCCACAAGAAATTCCTAAATGCTTACAATCCTAATTTGATAATTATCACGGAAAACAAAGTACAACTGAGGCTGATGGGAATGGCATTCTGTTTTGCAGGTTTTTGGTCACCAAGTAAAACCAAGTCTAAATGTTGACTTGAGGGTGGGGCTTGAAATGTTTAGGGATCACCAAAGTTATTACAATTCATCCTGGGGGGGGAATGAATGTCTGAAACATATTTCACAACAATCCATCCAATAGTTGTTGAGATATTTCAGTCTCGGCCCAGAAAGGCTGAAGCTTCTCAAATGCTTTTCTCTGTTTTACATGATTGTAAATGTAACTTTTTTTGGTGTTTTGGACACATGGTTGAACAAAACAAGGATTAAAACCACAAGCAAAAGTAAAGACATTTCCATCAGTCCCAAATGTATCTTGTGTTAGGTGATCATTGGTAAATGCGATAGCATGGTTGCTAACATGGTACATTGTGATGGTGATAGTTAAGCTGCTTTTAAGACTTGAGTGTAGTTGTATTTTTAAGTAAATTTCAAAGGCAGTTTATGTTGCAAGTACATTGATCTAAATACTTCTTTCAAACACAGCTTGTTTGTGACAATGGCCGCGGATTCAAGGACCAACATTCTGTTCCACATTCACAGCCACATCCATTCACACCTCTGAGCCGCCATATGTGGCCCGGATGAGCCAATAAGGACAGACTCACTGCCAGCTGTCAACGTTTAAACCACTCGTTTTCAGATCATTGCTACGGAGATATTTCACTGCATCATGTCAGTTTCAGTAAAAAAAAAAAAGAAAAAAGGAAAGAAAACGGTGCTACTCCCACTTTACATCAGATCAAATCAGCCAAAATATCTTACAAGACGGCTTTGGCTTCAGTTACGCTGTTAGCAGAAATAATTCATCTCTGCTGAGGGGAGGAAAACCCTGGTTATTCCCCAAGCAGGGCAGAGCACAGTAGATTAGAGCAGAGAGAGTCGGTGACCAGAAAAGGAGAATGTGTGTCGAGATGTTTTTAGCTGGAACACAAAGAGTGAGTCAGACACACCTCGGCCTGCTGGGATATCGCGTCTGCAGACACAGATATAAGGATAGAGGGATGGAAGGAGGGGCTGGATGAGGGATGGTTTCATTTTTAGTGGACAGAGGGCTTGTACGTATGCAAGTGTTTCCTCTCACCATCAGCCTCCACGAAAATCAATTAAACTCTTTTATTTCGGGCCCCACAGCATCGCCATCTAACGGAAAAATGAGTATTTTTGTCTTATATTAGAGGCTGTCATCAGACAGTATTGCGGTGCTCCATGCCAGGACGCCACATGGGGTCCCAACATGCTGTTTTCCCTCCAGACAGATGGCCGAGCTCTCGGCTCGTTGCTGAGGACAGAGGGCCAGCTCCTGTTTGTTTTCCGTCTTTACGTCTGTAAATTGTTGACGGTGACGAAGAGGATGGGCAGCTGCTGGCGAGAGTCCAACGTGACGGGATCCTCCGTCGCCTGCTCCGACACGGCTAAGATCAGGACACGCTGCTGCTTAAGAGCACCAACGTGTCGTCGCTCCTCATGTTTACATTTACACTCATCTGTCCTACTTGTTCCTCTAAGCAGCAGGATTACTAACCATGGCAGCAGTATAAGGTGTGGTAACAGAGAGGGACAGTTTGGGACAGTTTTGAGTCTTTTCAAAGTGGTTAATCTAGTTTTTACATGACTGAGACCAAATCCTTTTATTACAGAGGACTAGGAATTAAATATTCAAGCTGTGTGGCTCTATGTGGCCCGCCTGTCGCCTTCTTATTTATTTTTCATTGTAGCAGGTCAGAAGCTGACACTGCAGTAAGTACACCCTCTTATTCTGCTAGGAGCCTCGCTTTCAGCGCATTCTAAAAAATGCAGCAGATGAGTTGCGGCATAGTGTGACTGTGACTTGTTTGACGACCACAGAGTGCAGCATGGACAGCAGTGTGCATTCACATGGGTGCTATAGGTGAGGAGTCACTGGAAGCACATTTATGTCAGCAGAGAAACGTCCAGTGAAGCTCAGGATGCATCGGTAGTCGGCGGGCATGTGTTGTGTTCACCACCAGAGAGGAGAGATAAATCTCTTGTTCATGTAGGACGACGTTACCGTTATGGACCGGAATAAATGAGCGTAGAAGCAGATGCACACAATCACAGCTCAGAGGAGCTGGACGGTAGTAGCACTAGAAGAGTAGTAGTGTAGAAGTAAAAGTAATTGTGGTAGTAAAAGTGTTGAAGATTGTTACCACGACGTAATACAATGAGTCCTTATGTATGTGTGAGATAACTTTCTACAAGCCCCATAGTTTACGAAGACACCGTTTACCCGATGACAACCACTAATATCCCTTTATGTAAGAGAATGTATTTTAAAAGCATACAAAAACAAATGGAAAAACACTGTAACTGCAATCATCGAGTCAAATTTACGTCACATAAAAGCATCACTTAATAAAATAAAGTGCGTCCAGAGCTGCAGTGTTTAAAAGTATTATGCGGAGGTCACATGGTGTGAGGCACATTTAAAATAATAATGTTTGGCTTAAGTGGTGAGTAATTACATTCTTCACTGAGACTCACGGTTTTGGAGCAATCTAAATACGCATTTTGTGACAGTTTAAAGATGCTTTATGACAGCGAACAACACATCTATAAAACAAGCTCCTGAAGCTGCAGTCATTTAAGAATACAACTAAAGTTGTCTGAACGATTTTGATTCCTCCGGAGGGGATTAACCGACCTTTCCGACCACATCACACTTACAGCTGTTTTCTATTAGTTTGTGATGTAACTCTGCAGGAACCAGGACGTGACAGTGTGAGGTTTACAATGCAGTTGTCAAGGAGGGAGACTGATGACTTTGAATGGAAAAAACGTCACTTTATTATGATTTGTCAGAGGAAAAATTATTTGAATTACAAACAGATGTTAAGATACGAGGTGATGCAGAGTCGCTCCTCATGTTTTCTTAGTACATCCTTTGTTAACAAAACGGATGAAACATCTAATAAACATTTAACATTTTTGGACGTCTAGACTACGTCATGCGTCTGACATATTTGAATAAGAAACAGGAGTTTCATATAAATCGGTGGCCTTTAAAAAGAGCTTTGAATTAATAAAAGAGGTCTGGAGTTCATCAAAATCAGATAAAAGAAGGCATCATCAGCATAAGACTGGACACTACCTGAGGGGTAACCGGAGGGTGGGTGCTACGCTTCTGAATCAACGCCTGTACTTTTGTACAGGCAAGAATAAAAAAACGTTTCCCCAATAAATAATAAAACAGCACAGTACATCATCAGCGGTTTTTGGGTGGATTTTTCCTTTAAGATATACTTGCACCGTCTTTAACCGGTGCTATTAATAGCGGTCTGTGAACATAACTGGGACTTTGGCTCAAAAAAACTCAAGTGAATTGTAAAGACTGCATTTTTCTTGTGTTTGCAGGTCTGTCTGGAGGCCGAAAATAGTGTCTCTTCTTCTCTCTCTCTCTCTCACTCTTTTGAAATTGTCTTGTGAATTCCTCACGTGTTTCCAGCTGTACAGATGTGACTTCACTGACCTGGTATGTTACTGTAGGGGTGTTAACATAATGTCATTTTATTGCAACCGCACCTTTTACTTGTGGCTCGAGCCACTTCGAAATAGTGTGTTTTTGATGTGATGGTGCGGAAATGTGTGTCCTTATATGGGCTTAGTAGGTCAGAAATATACCTCAGAGCCAATCCATTTAACGTCTTATCAGAGATATTCCGGGAGAAATGGGAAGCAAATGAGTCGTTTCTACAGAATTGGGGTAATGTGTTCTCTTCTCATAGTTCCAGTTAAAAGCCTCACAGATCCATTTTTGACCAATTGAAGTTGATTTAGAGCTTTTTTTAGTGCTGTTTATAGAGAGTTACAATAATGAAGGCGTCATGAGATGAAAACATGAATAACTTTCAACACGTCAGCAGCAGACAGATTAAAATAACACTGAACAAACCCTCAGGTTTAAAATCAATACATTTCATTTTAAATAATAATTACTTCCAAATCGGTGGGCGTTTGCTTTGCATAAAGTAAATTAATTGTTGTAAAATAGGTGATTTGCTAGTGTGTGGTGCATGTCAAGCTTCAAAAAGCTTTTCGATTGAGTCCGTGTGACACATTTATGAATAAAAGGCTGGAAATCGGTGGGACTGAGTTGAGCAGCGGACGGAAAAATCCATCCATCCATATCCTCCCCTCTCAAACGCATTACACCGTCAACTCGAACGCAAGCTACCATCATGTCAGTTACACCGTGTTGTGTATTTCACATCACCGAGCAGGGCAACTGTTTGGCTACACAGACAGACAAAAGAGAGGAAAAGAAAACGGAAGAAAAGACCAACAGAAGAAATCAAAAAGAGCTCAAAATAAACTCTCCGACAGCGAGCGGAGCGGGACGACGCCAAGCTCTCATGCCGCCTCGATCGCGCCGCTCCAGACTTCAGATATCTCCCGGATCTGGAAGCTCCTTTGATGCTCACTGCTGCATAAACTCCAACATGTGCTCATCATCCTCTCAGTTTGTGGTGGAACAGCAAGGGTCAGCGCACAGAGAAGTAGGCCAGGAGAAACCCTGCAGCCTGAGGCCCGATTCACACACATTACACCCCACAGCTGCCATTACAGTCTCACCAACAGGTAAATATGACAGATAGCTCTTTGATATTCTGTATACTAAACTAAAAAGGATGCGAACCAACATTGTCTAAAGTCAATTTTTTTAGTGGCTGAAAAAAGAAGGTATTAATGTCAAGGTGTTTGCATATTATACTGTGTTTTGGTGATTTAAAGACACCATACTTTTTTCCAAAACCATTATTTAAGAAAGACTGAACATTGAATTTGAATCAGACACGATCAGATGAAAGAATAAGTAAACAAGACGAGTCAGACCCAGAATTTCTATGTGATCTTTCTATTATGAGTGAGTATTTTAAAAGAGTATTGATTGTTCAGTCCAACATTGAAAACAGAGCGGTGTGTTCACTGCTGCTCAAACTGTCCTGCAGGCCCTTCAGAGTTTGTTTTACATCAACAGAAAAGCATCTCAGTTTTCACAACAAGTGTTTAAGTTATAGTCTCAAGAACCTTCCCCTGAATAAAGGAAACTTTAATTTAAATCAAGAAGAATTTGAGCAAAGAAGAAGTAAATAACAGCCCAAAAAACAAACTGTTGAAACACAAATATGCTCACTGCGGCCAGTAGGACCAAAATAATTAGTGTTAGCTTTAGTTAGACGTTAAAGTAGAACACTCAACCTCTTCCACTCTTTGTCTACCTCCAGTCCTCTCAGATCCAAATCGATAACTTTCACTGAATAGTTTGAACGTTATTAATCCCCGAGGGGGAACATGGAGCCATTACACAATCAAATAAAAGGATGGAGATAAAACATTTTGCAGGGCGGCAGGATGACCCAGTGTTCGTCCTTGAAACAGAATCAGCTGAAGTGCCCCCGAGCAAGGCAGCCGTTCACTGCCGGCGGTATCAATACCGCTGACGTGATCTCACTCATTAAACACGGGGGATTACTTTTGCTGACTGGAAGCAAAATGTAAATGTGAAAAAAAGTAACGAGTCGCCAGACGACAATGAGATTAACGGACATCTTCACGTCGGATGCTTTAGCAGAGAGCTCCTGTCCGCTAATCCCTCCAATCTGTGAATCCACTTCTCTGATAATTAGATTAATGGGCCGACGCTCTGCACCTTCAGGCTGCTCACAACCAAAACCACCGACAGAGAAACACAACCACAGCCTGATGAGTGTAACTACAGTACAGTTAAGTGCTGCACTTACATACCATTTTCAGGTGCTTTTCCTAAGTATGCCACTTTATACTTCATTTATCTTTTACATAAGAAAAATATTTAATAAAATATGATGCATTGTTAGATAACGCAGCACTATATACAATTATTTAGCTAGCTGGGGATTGCTGTGTCAAATTTAGTGCAATTTGAGGCGCGTAAGGCATTCAATATTAATACTCTTTGAAGAAAAAAGGTAAACAGCGCTCAGATACATGCCTAATTTATACTTCAAAATAAATCCTGCACAGAATTTATACGCAGAGAGCCGCAGAGACGCATCTCCCGGAAAATGTGACTATGTGCCCCTTCTATGGACACAAGAAGTTTGACCCGACATTAGAGAGAGACGGGATGTAGCTCACATCTGTTACAACGACAACCTAATGAATTCTATGTACAGGAGTTCTTCCTAATCATCCAACTCTTCCATGTTTTTTATCCCAGCCATGGAGTTGTGTTGGGCCAAACTTATATGGGACTATTTAATAAAGCCCGGCAAGTAAATCGAAGAAAAAGGATTTGCAAACTGGACTCTGGAGAATAGAAACAGAGGAGGGCTGCCCGTTATGTTGTGGCAACTTATTACACAACGCGACGTCATCCACCAACTCATTGCATGGGCCAGTCGAACGCATGGAACTGCACATTTCCAGCAGATGACGTTGCAACGAATGAACTGAACTTTATCTTCTCACCTGTATCTGTTGCAACAAACCCCCATGTTTATAACACAGTGCGGTGTTCAACTTTGTAATGAAATATTTACAGCAAATGAAAGATAAAAGTAGAATATTGTTTCCAACAGAGTGTGTTTCCAGACGTCTCTCTCTCTCTCTCTCTCTCTCTCTCTCTGTCTCACACTGGTGTAACCTGGCTTAGCACCTTTGGCTGTCAGTGGTAGTCTGACAGAAATAGAAAGGGGGAAGTGGGGCAGCCTGATTCTTTGTTTACCTGTCTGTCACACCGGACTTGTTTGTGGGGGGATTTAACGAAGCTCTGCACCATTTACTGCTTCTGTTGGCCTCTTGTGTCCAGGTGAGAATGACACCACACCGACTGGTGTGCGGGGTCTTCCCCACCAAACAATTTTGAGCCTCAAACACTTCATTTCCTGCATTCTGGCTCGGCGTCTCTCTCCCCCCCTCAAATGTAGGAAATCTATTCATTCCTTTCACACCGAGGCACTGTGAGGCTCTGCGGGATGTGCTGACAGACTAGAATTCTGCCTTATGGTGCATCTCGTTTCTCTCGCTAGCAGCAGCCAGCTTTATGCTCCGTGCTATCTGAGCCTCCACGTTGCTTCTTTTTCTTTCCGTTTTATGGCGGATTGCAAACACTGCTTTTGAGGCGGTGTGGACAGCACAGTACTTTACCGCAAGCATTGTCGTGTTCTAGCGGTTCTTCAAAATAAAAATCTTCTCATATTTGTATAATTCTATTGGGGGAGGACAAATACACATGTTCTAAATATTGAGGGGATAAAAAAAAGGGCATAGACTGTACTAAAAAAAACAGGGTATAAACTGTACTAAGTGCAGGACATTTCTTCACAAGTCAAGGGTTTATGGGTAGAGAGGGACTCATGTTGATTCGTTCTGAGCTTCTAGAGGGAAGTTGGAGGTTTTAAAATGACCTCAATGCAATCTAGAAGCCATTAGAGGAAGTGTATCTTAAGGCATTTTTGGCTTTCAGACTAGTTGCTGTCATATCAAATCAATATCAAATGTTCACTGCACGATTATTGTGGCCAAAAGAATTCTTGACGTCAAATCGTTTGTGATATCTATTGCAAATTTCCAAAAAATTCTAATCGTATCAGTCAAATAAATCTTTAACTTTGCTTCGTCTGCATTTTGTCTCTTTTTTTAGCAGTTTAGGTGGAGAGAAAGTCTGTGATCATAACCGTACAAAAGCTTGATTTAAGAGACGCTTCATTATCTAAACATCGTAACGGCCGGTATCCAGTGACAGCCCTAACTTGAATTAGTCTCTGACTATCTCTTTAACCGTCTCCTCAGTCTTTGTCCCTCTAGACAGGGGGTGAGAAAAGGAAAGAGAGAAAAAAAAAAGACAGAGGACCGAAGAAAAGACACAAAAAGAACCCTCTGTTCTTTTCTGTTCCGCTTTCAATTACAGGTAAAATCCTGCTGGGTATTTTTAGGCTGCACCGGATATCTATAGCCTCTTTTCTGAAGCTTCTGTCACAGAGGCTGCTGCTGGTCCTTCACCTTTTCTATTATTTACACCCACATTTCAATTCAAGGTATTTCACTGACGCTCTGATGAGTATTTTACCGCTGCAAACGCAAAATAAGCTTCAATTTGTACTGTAGATGAACAGCAACCATTCAAATGGTTTGAGCAGGGGGCAGAGCTGCAGTAAACCGGTTCTATTCCCGTGATATCTGAGTGGTTATGTGGGAGTGAAGAGGCGTCGGTGCAGAAATAAGAGAAATTAGAGCTCAGGCAGAGAGCTTTTTTTTACAACAAGATAGGAGGTTATTACAGCAAGTAAATCAGGGAGATGTAGGAGGGATTCAGTTGGGAAAAGGTGAGGTAATTTCTGAAGAGATGAGTGTTAAATGGTTATGTAGAAGATAAGAAAATGGTGAAAAAACAACAACAAATCGTGCCAAAGAAAATTATACATTTTCATCGCTGCATCAGAAACAAATCACTGCATCACAGCTATTTAACTGATCCAATATTGATCCAAAGTCTGATTCAAAGAGCTCAATTTATCCGATGAGCTCCACAAATGCTTCATAGCTGCACAGCAACAGAGTCTGGAGCTCTCTGATTGGATGTTAACAGCTTGTGCAGAAGGGTTTCTACTCTATATTAGGTACAAATATCACTTTAATAACTGACCAGCAGAAACTTGGATCATTTCATTTAAGCGATTTTGTCATCTCTGTTTGGCAAAGTCCTTCACATTGCTCAGCAGGACTTGGAATCAGATTTCAGAATCAATACTTGCATCTTATTTTTAGTCTCTCCTCTCTGTGAGATATCCAATCTGGAATTTGCAACTTCCTAAAAACCACCAAGGATGTCAGTTGGCAGCTTACAGACTCTTTGTTTCATTGTGAAATGGCTGTTAAAGTATTTTAAATGAACGATGCCCTCTCGACGATGAGGTAAAGCTCATGACATTGATGATATCCGACTCATTATGTGAAAGCTTTTGGTTTGAACATATTCTGATGGCCATGATGAGCTTGTGAGTCTGTCAGAAAACAGTTTCCCTCCAGCGTAGATGTGCAGAATGTTTGGAATGACCTTTAAAAACGCTGCAGATATCCGTTCGTGCAGTGTGCATGTGGACGCTGGAAATCGGGCACAAACTGTCCCAGAGTGCGGAGTAAGCCTCATATTTTACATAATAGCATTTTCCTGCGTTGCGCTGCAGCTCCATGCTTTTCCATTTAAAAAAATAAAATAACAAAAGATAATCCCTGTCGGTGGATTTGGAGTTTGTGTGCCAACAAACAGAGGAGATGAAAACACAGAGGGGGAGAGGCAGATCAGCAACAACACACTTCATTAAAAACTACTGGTGGCTTTGAAACAGAAACTTCTTCGTCTTTATGTCCTTATCCTCTAATTTTCTCTACATTATTTACTCAGTATTTAACAAAGCTACAGGAAGAGGGTCAGACCCCTGAGTCACCCATTTTTAATGCTACTTGAAATCCATTATTTATCACTCTGCAGCATGGTAATGGTGGTTGATGGTGACTTTAAATGGTGGTGGGTTAGGAAACACATGAGGGTACGCTGATACAAATCCTTCATTTGAACACAGCTCTCCTGGTGAAGACATTTTACTCTGAAGCTTGTATGTCAGCAGAGAAAGGAGAATATTAATCCATGACTCTGATGATCCCCAATTGAAATCGGACTATTTTCCGGCCAAGAAATAGGCTGGCACATAACCCAGTTTAAAGAAATTACAATGATCGTTTTTACACAACCGAGAGTATCAATCTTCTCATCCAATGAAGGGTTAAATCAATCAATGAGCATTCAGACTCTGATAGTTGTCTTAAAATGTCACTACTGTTGTCCTCTCTCTCTCTCTCTCTCTCTCTCTGTGCTGTCCTTATAAACCCTTGTTTGGTTCAGTCTGTTCAATCCAGAGAAACACTGAAAGCAGTGAAGCACAATGAAGCCTAATGATTTCTGATGCGCATAAAGTTCCATTACTGTAATCTGATGAGTGTCTGAGCTCCTGTTAAGTATAACTCCATGGCCGTCTTGCAGTTAGCTTAGCTTAAAGCCTTTCAGCTTCCGTATAGTATTTGCCTCTAATGTTAGCATACAGCAAATTGTTTTGTAGCTGCGTAATGTTGTCGGGCACAAGGGGAGAGAGGCAGCAGGGTTAGCTGTACCCCGCCAGCACCCAGATGGTCTGAGAAGGAAGTGTGAGGCCCGAAAGGACGAAGGAGGATGAAAGACGTACAGTGAGAGAATAGTGTCCGTCGCTCTCGGATTTCCTGGTCAGTGTCGGTTCAGAATACATGAAAAAGCCTGTGAACCCCCTCAAAAAAAAAAAGAAAATAAGTAATTCTCATGTTTTTCTGCTCACAAAAGGCTTAATTAAGCAGAACTCAAATAAAAGATTGATATTGTATAAATTATTGAAGGCAAGAGGATAAGAGAGAACGGGGGTGTGTAAAGAGAGCTTGGACAGGACTCCTGGAACAAAGCTATGTACATTGGGCCGCTATCATGCTCAAATAGCTGCGAGGCATCGAGCGTCAGGCTCTGATTTATTGGAAGCAAACAGCCGGAGAGAGAAAAACCGCCGACTGTGAGGAGCTGCAGGCAGATGACATCTTCCTCTTCACAGTGTGAGGGAAGAGGAAACATGAGCAGGGTTTCCACCCAGCTGTTTTCTAGGTTTTTTTATTGTAACGTGTAATGCACATTAATTGAACTGCTCTGGCAGCAACACCAAAAAGGAAATCAATACAGTTTGTTTTGCGAAAAACATGTTTAAGTTTGCTCGAAGCTGAAACATCTTTCTTGTTGAAGACAGGATCAATTGTGACAAGTAGGCTTGTCAGATAAATATTGATGTAAAGTAGTAATATCTGTAAACCAGTTCTGCACCAGTGACCACATACTAGCTGCGCTTGGGAGCATTACCATCTTTGGCTGGTGTTTATGAAAGCTGACATGCCGTCTCACGGCCTTCAGACTGGAGGGCCATCACGTTATCACAGTCCACACTGCAGTGCTGCCAGCTGCATCACGTCAACTACAGCACTCCTCAGCAGGATGTAACCAAACCGCATCTTCTGTACGCTGGACTGAAAAGTGTACATCCACCACCATACGGCCATCTTTATATATATATATATATATATATATATATATATATATATATATATATATATATACAGTGGTTTCAGTGTTGGCCTTATCATCAGGATTAGACAAGCAAACCAACATTTTGTGCAAAGTCTTCCGTATCACATGTATGTACTCTAGCGTGACGTCCATTTTCACCTTGCCTCATGATAGATTGTACCGCTGCCCTGACCACTAATAAACAAATGGTAGTGGATTCTCCAGTAGATGCATTGAAGATCACTTTTTTTGTTTTCAGATAACATCAAACAAGACCATCAACGGTTTGATACATTTGGAGTTTGCACAGTTGGATGAAAATATAGAGACGAGGTAAACTAAGTGTGGAGGAGAAGAATGAGACAGAGGGAAGTGATGCGCTGCTTGTATGCAGGCAGAGGGCGAAAACCTATGAGGGAACTACCCACAATGCCCCTGTGGTCTCGTGTAAGCTGCCACCATCCTCTCCTCTGAAACACACACACACACACACACACACACACACACACACACACACACACACACACACACACACACACACACACACACACACACACACACACACACACACACACACACACACACACACACACACACACACCTCAATAAGGCAGAGTGCTTATATCAGCAAACTGCAGGCCAAGCTGCTATCACTCATGTTGGTCTCTTGGCTCGCCCTCCTGTTTTTACAGTATTTTATTTCTCCATTTCTGCTCTTCCTTCTGTTTATGTAACTTAACATTGTGAGCATAGTGAGCATTCCATTTTAAATGGCTTGTTTTCCTGGTATCCAAACACTTGTCTGCTGATATTTGTTTACGTTAAGAGAGGGGCTTTCTGGCGATGGAGCGAACCCTCTTGCCGGCCATGTTTGTTGTCCTTTGGAGCTACATGTAGACAGAGGTGGGTACAGACACCGAAATCACCAGAGTCATGGTTCAAATGCAATAACAAGCTTCTCCTGTAACTGATGACGAAGTTGTTTATTATTTTTTTAAAGCTATTGAGTTTGGATTATTTGAAAGATCCATATGACAACTCTAAATCAAATACCAAGAACCTGACGTTTAACTTGACTTGAAATTTGGTGATGCAGAAAAGGACGTTAGATAAGCGCTTTTTATTTGCGTGATCTACACGTATAACCGATGTAGCGCATCAAACCCGCTAAGTGGCTAATGCTGAACACCTGTCGTGGTTTTGTCGTATCCTGGCGGGACTATCTGTTTCTTCCAGACCCATTCGTCGGTCAGATACCTGTGCCATCGTGTCAGCTGGTATTGTCTTTGCTGCTCCAAGCGATAATACTGCTGCCAGAGGAAAATGTTGATTTAAAAAAAAGGTATGTAGATGATTTATCCTTGCTATCGGATAGATAAACTGTTCTGTGCTCCGCACGACTGAAAACCACAGCGGAACAAAAAGGGGTCGCAGAATACAGAACAGTATGGACAGGAAGACAGAGCGAGGAAGAGAACGGAGGGGGTGTTCGCCGTGTACAGTACAACCTGTGAGCTGATGTCTGAGATAAATACCAAACAGCCAGAGGAGGTTAGTCTGTACTGCAGGACGGAAGCTAATCTTCTTTATTAAAACAGATCCAGAGATATTCTGAAACAAAACACGCAATTGCTGCATTTAGCTGTTTCGGATTCGATCCGAGGTTGTTAAGTGAACGTCACGTTCCTCGGGCTGATACGAACAATTCTTTCAGAAATATGCAGTTGTCAATGTGGAAGCACAGCTGGAAGGTCCAGTTCTGACTGCATTGAGACAGGGTAACACAATTTGTGTGCCAAACCATTTAAGAAGCTGGTTTGAATCTTTTTTGGCAAATACTCCATGTGTTTTCTGCCGATACTTGACCAAAGCAAATGATTCAAATGTTAACACTGATATCACTATTGAGAACAAAGCTTTGAGGCATCTGTCGATCCTCCTGTGGACAGGTGTTGTAAATTAGCGTTCCCCAGTGACTCCGGTCGTGCATAAATGTATGCTACAATACTACTGTGATGTCCTTATCAAATAAACTCAACTTTCAAAATGGTACAGACAGCAATTTCTGCTCGAGCTCTGTATCCAGGCTTGTATCGTTTATCGAATAATCCCGCAATCAATGACAAATGAGGCCATTATTGGTTTTGAGCTAATTTTCAAACTTTTAATGTTGTTTATTGTATGATTTATTTAAAAAGGCTGAAATTGTAATTCCCTGACAACATGTATATTGTTTAAATAGCTGTATCTGTCCTCTCAGCTGTGAGCAGTGACAGGGAATAGTCTGGTAAATAAAGCTCCTCTCAGTCATGCCTGTCTTCTGGGACTCAGAGCCGAAGCTTTCACCCCTGCTGAGAGTGAGCGTGTGCAGCCAAATCTTGCGCTGCAGACACACTCCTGCCGTCCCAAATCCCTGTTTAATACCAGGGCATGACAGACTAATGGAGAGGGGTGAGGGGGAGGAGGGGGGGGAGGGACAGGCAGAATCTCCCCCCCAACACACACACACACACACACACACACACACACACACACACACACAGCCTTTGGCAGGACACCTGAACAATCCCCTTAACATCAAACAGGACGGCAGACAAAGCCACGAGGATCACAGCTGCATCACATCATCTATGTGAGGACACTATCTGAGGATATTCATTATTAATATATCGTTACAGTAGAAATACATTTCTGCAGTATTTGCAATATTTTATACCTTATTTGATATAGTTGTCCTTATCCAACTAGATCTGACGATCTCAGATCCCCAAATGTGAACACTTAGTGTGCTTTTAACCATTATTATCATAGAATAGTCAAATTTAATCTGTTTTGGAGCATTAGTTGGATGAAACAAGCAATTGAAAAGGTCTCACTCTGGACGACAGGTCCTTGAGATGTCTTTCTGGTATTTTGTAGTCTGTACTTTTAGAAGTTTTAGAAGCCATTAGAGTCGTATACGTATACTACTGTCATATATAATGCAAAGAAAAACAGGATTTTGGTTGAACTTTTTTTGGTTGAACTTTTTGCAGATGACATTTTGTTTCTCTGCCAGGATTTTTCACGGCAACTGCTCAGGTGCTCTCATGTTTGTTACAAAAAACAAATGTCTCCGGTCACATTTAACTATATGACATATAGTTACACCATGCTAATCAATTCAAAATATATTTACAACTATGGGAAATTGATCATCTGGTGATTTACATAATTTAAAAGAATTTTAGAATGAAGCTCCCATGATCTTCTGCCTCTGCATTACTACAAGAAAATGATCTGAAATGCATCCCAGTTTGTGTTTCTGGTGAAACCACGACTGTGGTGATCTGAGATGACCTGCCTGCGGCTGAATCCACTGAGGGGGGAAGAGGAGGCCTTCAAAGCCTCAAAAGAATCGAGCCGACCATCAAACGCCTTCACAAAACCACTCACAGCTGCACGAGCATGAATCCAGGTGCATTGGAGCTGGTGTGTGTGTGTTCAGACCAAAACACGCAGCATTACCATTTCATCCATCCTCCCGTGTGCTTCTGTCCACCTGAGGCTTCAGGAAAAACATTCTCGTTAATCTACAGGGAGAGAGAATGATTACCCTGCAAGCACAAAACAACAGGTCGGCTGGAAAGAAAGATGTACCTCTTATTTCCAGGCTTTAATTAGCTGTAACATGAATTCAGCATCAAGGAAAATGACAATGCAGTATTGTGTATATGATGACGTTTCATCTTGTCAAATCACCGAATCTGATCTACGCTGACTTCCTTCAGCTCTTTTCTTTTTTTCAGCAGAGCGAGACAGACATGAAGACATGCAGGGGATCAGCTGTCTGGGTGCACAGAGAGGCAGAAACAAATCAGGGCCATGTTTCCTCTCCAAGAGACAGCATAAGCTAAATCATGCAGATTTAGTGCCGTCAACAAACTGGAGGGCAAACTTATGTGTTCCACGTAACGAACCGAACAACCTCCCGTCTGTTTGTCTTGCTTTGTGGAAAACATAATTGCTGCCTGGATTGGCAACACTTTTCTGTTGAGTGAAGGCGGTGCTGCGATTGTCTGCTGCATGTCAACTGCACGTAGGAGGTCGGGCAGGACGGGTGGCAAAGAGTAGGACTTTGACACCAGAGACGTTAACAGAGTTCTGGGAGCGCTCGACACAACCATTACAAATGTTCAACATGCTTTAGTTGCTATGAACAGATATCGTATGTAACATTAGATATTCTGGCAAAACAAAAGCTGTTTTCATGGAACATGTCGCAGTTAACGAAGAGCATTTTCCAGCTTGGCAGATGTTCATCAAACTGTAGCAGCATTATAGCAAAACATTTCTCACTAAACATATCTGCTGTTGCAAATCAGTAGCGATGTCCAGAGCTCATTGAGGCCAATCCGAGCATTCTTTACTAGATCGGCATCGGCAAAAACAAACCCGATTACATGCCGACCCCTTACTGTGTTTGTTTACCTTCGCATGCCTGTGTTGCAAAGCTGCCAGGGTCTACTGTTAGAACATTTCGCCGCATATATGAGTGTATGAAATATAAATTAATGTTTGGTTTCACCGATGTGAGCGACTCTGAATTCGGACACCCAGAGTGGCCAAATATGACGCTAACGAAGCGATTACCGAAGGTTTTATCTCTCCTTCTTATTAGCAAGCAGTGGTGTGCAAAACATTCAGGCAGCGTCTCCTTCTTAGCTGGCACTGACCGTCACTTTTGCCAGTTGAAGTGGCGTTAGTTAGCAAAAAATAAATGTATGAGTAACTTGAGAACCGGGCAAAAATTAGACTTGTCCGGTTTGTGCGCTCAGGTCATCCCTCCAAATGTTTTGTACATGAACTTAATATCGAGAAGGGGTTGCCTGATGTATTTGAGATAAGAAATAACATATTGATTGAAAAATAATCCACATCTGAGTTCCTGTTTTCCAGGAACATGTGCACCGAGACTTCTCTGCTAAAGGCCCGTTTTACTAAAAACACAAGTATCGGGGGGGATGTAATGGTCTCTACAAGATGATCTCCTCAGAATGATATCACGTATTGATTGAGTGGAGTCAGAACATCGGTGCTCTCACTGGACTGTAGCTGTTACACAGAGGAGTGCTGACTCTTTATGGACAGCACTCCCAAGTTTGATGACTCAAGCTGTGTGCGCAGCTTGCCCGTGTGGCAGCGGGCCTGTGGGCTCGGGGCTTATGGGATTGTATTGAGAGAGACAGACGGAGACAGTTTGTGACACGGACATTTACATCGACAGTGAACGCACTCGAAAAGCTGCTTCACTCTGAGTGCAGTCAGACTGCGGGAAAGTGCCGTTGTTTAAGAGGCTCAAAAGCAGCTCAAGTTGTTCTGTAAATAATTATCTGTCACGTCATGTGATGTAATACCAGGTCCCTCCTCAAACACAGATACACAACGCAATAAACCGAAATATTATTGGCCTGAGTGTGTTGTGTACAAAGCTGTAGTCAGGACCTAAAGACTGGAAATCAAGGGTTAATTAGTGCTTTAAAGGTTGTTGTTGTTTTAAACTAAGACGTGGTACAATAACCTTTTCATTATCTTTTTCCAAAATGTTGAACTCTTCACTCGAATCAAGGTGTTGATGGGTTTATATTGCCAGTAATAAAGTGGTGTATATCTAATGTAAAAACTCCATTAAATGTGATGAAGGTTGATAATATTTTACAAACCAGAAATACAGGCAACCGCTGCCATAAACTATTCTGGGTGATGCTACTAAAAGTTATCATTTAATAGCTTCCTTCACGAAGGAGCGAATCTCCTCAAAATGCTGCTTATTCTTTTTATTTTATGAAATAAAATAACGCTGATGACTGAATTAACAGCGCCGCTCTGCTCAGTCTCACTCTTCTGATCCAGGCTGAAGGAATTAATCATTGACAGACATTTTAATAGTATTACCACATGTGGAGAGAGAGAGAGAGGGGGATGGAGGAGAGTGAGAGATGAATATGTATGAGTGAAATGGGAAAGAGAGACGTTTGACGCACAAAGAAAGGAGGGCAGATATCAGTGAACGAGCGCTTTCAACCACTGCCTCCGTCTTCTCACTGTAACCCACAGAACTGAGCGAACCACACACACACACACACAACCACCAGTGTATGATGCAGCACAAATGAATAATTATTCACGACCATATTTAGCTGAGACGATGAAACATGCTCTTTATTTTTAGCCCAAGGGGATGAAAAGAGCATGTTTTGGTTTATTTCCGTCCTGGAGTTCATCAATCTGAGCCGATTGTTTCATAATTTGGGTTTAATTTAGGACGTGGGGATTTTCTGAATCATCTTTTAAAAGGTAAAAGTGGATGAGGACCCGGTGTGGTGCTGCCTGCTGGTGATACTAATTGGTGCTATTGTACTTTGACAGCAAGCAACTGCTGAGGAGATTATGAGCCGAGACGCTCGACTCTACATGTCAGTCTGACACCATCCATGCGTTCTAGCGCTGCAGTAGATGCTCACTTATCTCACCAGGAAAGTGCTTCAGGGAGGACGGTAAGGTCAACAAAGTGGGGGACTTGGACACGAGAGGCCAACGAGTCCTTCAAATTAAATTTACAAAACATAATATCGTCCAAGCAAACAACACATAGAAGCATTTTCTGATCTTACAAATCAAAATAAACTAGTTTTATGATGTGACAACGATACCGTGATGATGTGATGAGGCACAAACATAACTGGGATTTGGGTAAACTTTGTCGTTGTCACGTTTACAATGATTGTTGTCGTGCTTTAAAAGAACCTTGATTATTGGATGGAAACGAACCGTAGTTTTGTTGATTCGTCGATCCACCTCTGCCTATTAGCTGAGACGTTGTTGCACTATAACAACGTCTCCCGACTTCCTCCTTTGCTTCGGTGACGGTTCCTACGACCACTAGAGGGCTTTCTTACTCACTTTCCTTTGTTTGTTTTCATTCACACATTCTCACTCCCATCTTGTAAAACACCAACGCTTAGTCAGTGGCCCAAAGCTTCAAACTATGTTCCTACGTGTTGACAGGAAATGTACAGCTTCCACTTGTTACGTGCATACGGTCTCTTTTCAAAATAATCTTCTAACGTAGCTTCTTAGTTTTCAGTTTAGGGGGTTAGGGTTAAATTAAGTATGTTGTTAACGTGAAATAGCTATAGGCCTACGTTTGTTACGTAACTGCCGTTAGTAAAGTACGTCAAATAAAATAAGTCTACATGGTTTTATACGGGACACAAACAGCAGTCTCCTGGGTGAAAGTCCTGTTTGTTTGACCCTCTTTGTCTCTCTTTTATTATACGTCAGCTGTACTGATACTGTACTGTATTGTAATAGGACAAATGAGGACTCTTCTTTGGCTTGGTTTAAACGCAGAGAGGGAGCACTACATGAGCTCATACATGGTTACAACAAAATAGATCTGTTTCCCATCAGGGCTCCCACTCAGCAGGCCCGTACTCTGCTGTGTGTGTCAGACGGTACACTGGGCTGAGTCATGCTTTGGAATAACTACCTTCTGCCCCCTCTTCCCACTAAAACCAAAAGCAATGCTGCTCTGCTGCCTCTCTACTACAACTACCACAAAATATTAATTTTGAATGTGATGAAATAACGTGTATTCTGACCTGTCGGTTTCTTCACTGTAACCTTCTCAACCGTCTCTCCTCCTACAAACTCAGCCTCTGCTTTCATTTCAATTCCTCACAATAATTACCTGCTAAACTCATAAAAAAAGCCTTTTCTTTAAAAAAAAAAAAACATCCTGCGCCTCTGCATAGGCCGTAAGCCGGGCTCAGTTCCATAAATTACTTGATATCTGCTGTAAATCCCTGAGCCTCAGCCATCATCCAGCGAACATATGATACAGGAGACGGAGAGAGGCCTCCGCAGAAGAGAGCGTTTCAGCGGTGGGGGCATGGCAGCTTGAAAACGGGTTTATTTCAGAGGATTATAGCACATTTTTCCACCAGGAGATCATTTATAGACATGTCAAGTGAAGGGAGGCGTCCTCTGTTAAAAACACGATATTCTGGGAGAGAGAAAAGAGCGAGAAGGAAATGAAGCAAACTGAATTTAATTATGGTGACTATTAAGTCAGGCGAGAGGAAGATGACGAGGGAGAAGCAGATGGATAATGGTAAAGAGAGGAGGGAGAGAAGTGGATGGAAATATAGAGAAGGGAGCTCAGCTTCCAGGGACCTTTCTGTGTGCTGCTCACCACACGGTAGGAAGCATTGGACCCAGAGCGTCACCGAGCCGCCGCTAACCTGATCCCTATCTGACGGAGCTGAGAGGAGACTCTGAGATCGTACTCTGTACGCTAGTATGCGAGGGTCTGCGTGGCCTACATTTCGTCATCAACGGGTGTACCCAAACATCTGGGTACATCCAATTTGTTGTCACGCTACGGTCTTTTAACGCAGGACTGTTTTCAGACTGAAGACTTTGTGCCAATTTGATTCAAAATGTTTGACCGATGGACCATCAAACTCACATTAACGTACAGCGCTCCCACTCTTGAGTACACTACCGATACAGTATGAAAAACCCTGACGCGTCAAGCAGAAGGGAGGGAGTGTGAGCGATGAAAGGTACGAACTAAAACATTAAAGAATTGGATAGACAGGTGAGGAATATATTTAGACTCCCCTGAAGGAAGCTCGCCGAGTTCAGCGTTGCATCAAAACGTCAACTTTCTAAATAAAACAACGGCCCGCTTTCATGCTCCGCTGTTGAGTCAGACAGCGTTCACACCCACAGAGCTGGTGTTTCAGTTGTTTCAGTCGAGCTGGAAACGCAGCAACACATCACCGGGAGTGTTAAAACTCTTCCTGCGTCGTGCAAGAAGAAGGATTTAAAATAGGTTTGTTATTTCACACCAACGGCAGCTTTTCAGATGCCAGGCGCCTCGTGGAACTGATTAATATTTGCTAGCTGCATTTTCTCCAAAAGCGGGAGCTTTTCAGTTTTTTTGCCAGTTTAACACCTGCACCGCCTCTAGAAAGGGAAAGATAAAGCAACGGCAGTTTAGACCTGCAGGCATTGACTATATAGACCGCACATAAGAAGTCGACGGAGTCACCGTGGCCCCACCCGTTGGTTTGTGGACTACGGTTCTGAAGCCTTCAATTCAGCATTTTAGCCGTAAAAACAACCCAACTTTCATAATAACCTGGGACTGGGAAAGTGTGTAAACCATTGTGTTTTGCGATAACTTGCACTGTAATGTGACTGTAATCTGCTTTACATACAAAATATGGTGAAACTTTAACCTATTGAAAGCATTTCTTCAATAATGTTAGAGGCCATCGTGTGAGACGAGGGTTGTAACGTATGTGCACGGTAGTATATTTTCTTTATTTGAAAATATAAATTGTTTTCCTAATAGTTCATGTTGCAAATGGGTTTAACAGGAGTTTATCTTTTGAATTCAGGCTAAAAAAAACTGTAGTTTGGTGTGTTTTGCTTTCACACTGCAAAAGACCGGTTGACCGGTCTGCCCGGTTGTTTAGTCTGAACCAGAGTTTGATCGACAGCTTTAACACCAAACAAACCAGACAGGAAAACACGCCAGTTTGTTTTCACCCAATCTAAACAAGTGAGGTGTGAAAGCACCTGAAGTGACTTGATAGCAGACAGAGAAAAATATTTCGTCCCATCTGGTGTCTGAGCTGTAAGTGGCTCTGGACCGTCAGCTGCAGCCTGATGCCTGAGCTGTGATGTAGATGCAGAACGGCAGCCATCCACCTCCCAGTGAAGAGTGCCATGCTGGATTATTCCCACGGGTTTCAGGAGTGACAGCACGCTGTGGACGGGTTGCCTCCATTTTCATTGAGTTTGACAAACACCTGCAGCCAGGTGAGTCTATTGGCACTAACACAGCGCATATTTTTAAACATGTTTTCTATGTCAATCTTGTACAATAACAAAAAATGTACAATATCTCCCTCTGAAAAGTAGTGGCATGTGGCATTAATATAAAATTAATAAAATGTATACATTTTAGCTACTTGTACTTTACTTAAGTAAGCCTATGTACATGAATACATGTCATTAAACACATTCCACAACTAGTAATGGAGTATTTATATTGTGTGTTATTACTACTTTTAGTTGAGATCGCAATACTTCTTTCAACACTGGCTGAAATCCTGATTTATACGTTTGGCTCCGTGTCGGATGATCACAAAGAACCGGACCGCCTCGTGTGGTTATCGCCGCAGCTGAAGAAGAATCAGATGGAGAGGGTCGGTTCTGGAGAGCAAACAGCTCCGTGTTGATTGTTAACACGGGGAACGGGAAGCCGGCCCGTTTAGTCATCAGGCTGCACACACAAACACATACACACACACACACACACACACACACACACACACACACACACACAGCTCTTCCAGGAAAGAGACTGAACAGACAATGATACAGCAGGTGGACGGTGTGAGTGTGTGAGACGGGTAAACTGCGCCCATGTAAGGCCATTTCTCCTCTTCCTCCCCGATGAAGCAAACAGCAGCAATCTGTGATCAAGGCAACAAACAAGCTGAGGTAGAGAGAGATGACCTCATCACTGGACTTGTACATGTGCATAATGCATATTCTATCTTCTTCATATTCAAAACTCTACAGCTCTATTCATTTAAAAACAACCATATTTTTACATATATTCTCATTTGTTTTATTGTAGATTTCTATTTTTCTATTTATGATTCTTGACTTTTGCAGTACTCGGTTTCTCTGTTTCTTTTCTCTTGTGTTGATTGTTTCTCTTGTTATTTATGTTTATTGGGACCACCGCGGTAAAATATCAATTCATTGTATGTGAAAACCTACTAAGCAATGAACCCGATTCCGATCATTCATCATTTATCAAAAAGGAGCTAAAAGTCATCATTCCTATTGATTACAACAATCACCAGTAACCTCCACCTTCACTGTAGATGCACAGCACGCAGGGCATCGCAGTGCAGAGCAGATTTAACAGGTTTTAAAGTCCATCCATCCATTTAGGATCGGAAAATACAAGAACTCATCGAATGTCTCGTTAATTATCGTATCGGTTTTATTACTGATCGGCCGTTAGAAGACTACGTTTATGTTCCAACTGTAAAATGTCCCAATTTGTATTTTGGGATCCTTTTAAACCCAGAGGTACTCTTTGTCCTTTATATGAAGTATTTTCTTTCTTTAAAATGACAACAAAATATAAATGGAAAGCCTTCCAGCCCTCTAGTCTTTGGTGAGGAATTCGGGGACCAGTGGATTTGGTTTGGAGGGTTTAACGGCCAAATATCTTTGCCAGGCTCGCACTGAAAATCTTCTAAAACCTTCCACCCCTGGCTGTGAAGATTAGACTGGGATTTCCTAGTCTGGCTCAAGGACTGTATCGTGGTGATGTTCACTTTTCTGTCCTGTGAGACTCTTTTTTTTTTTCTTTTGGTTGGATAATAAAAAACAAAAGAAATCGTTCAGTCTGCAGCTCTGGAAAAGCCTGGAAGCTGCCGGACAGTCGAGAGGAATTTATTGTCTGTACATGAGAAACGTTATCCGGCTGTCTCTCTCACATGGAGCTGGGGGAGTTTAGAGTAATTTGAACTGCATTAGCTCCGCCGGGGCTCCACAGTGGAGTCGGAGGGTTTCCAGTAACGCCCTTCTGTGGTAGTAACCGTGTGTATGGAATACTTCATTTAACCTGCAGCTTCTTCTTCTTCTGCATGAGGCCGAAACCAGAAAGAGTCTGCTTTAAAGTGATACTGTTGGCTTGAATCCACTTAATTTCATTACAGCTGTGCACACGTGTGTGTGTGTGTGTGTGTGTGTGTGTGTGTGTGTGTGTGTGTGTGTGTGTGTGTGTGTGTGTGTGTGTGTGTGTGTGTGTGTGTGTGTGTGTGTGGTGATGTGTGGCCTGCCATGACCTTCAGTGTCGAGCTATCCCAGCTGCTAAGTGGCCTCAGCGAATTGTTGAAACTCTTAAATCAGCGTGTGGAAGCGGAGGAACAATTCCCAGCTGTGTGGATTGTTCACGGAGAGTCGAGCCCCCCCCCCCCCCCCCCCCCCCCCCCCCCCCCCCCCCCCCCCCCCTCCAGCCTGCAGACGTTTTATTTCTTTCGCATGTGTTTGCTTTTTGTCTCCGGCTGACGGAGGTTGATGGTGCTCGTCCAAAATGTGTCAGCTCATCAGTTAATATTAATGATGTTCCTGTCAGTGTGTGTGTGTGTGTGTGTGTGTGTGTGTGTGTCTGCAATCTTACGCCATAAAACTTGTATTTTTTGGCATTAATAACAATTTCAATAAGTTAAGTCTTCGATTAAAATATTAGCATTGAAACGTTCTTCCCGTAAACCTTTAAAATATTGTTTTGACTTCTCAACTTTTACTTCTTTTTACAGTGAAATTCTTTCAACAAGTTAATGATCGTTGACACGCTGTCTTAAAGGATTAAGGAGTCTGTTTGTTGCTTACATCGCCGCAGAAACAACGCAGCCGAGGAGGGATCGTTAAAAAACCCGCTCCATGGTGACGAGACACCTCGCGTGGAATTATGAGTCTTGAAATGTGTTTTTGTAATGTAGATGACCCTAATAGGATCACACACACACCCCCACTAAGTCTGGTTTGGCCTCTTGTCAACAGTGCTGCAGTATTTACACCCCCCTTTATTGACCTCTTTAGCTACTAGTTTCAGTTTCTATCCCTTTCCAAATCCTCATCAGCTCCCTCTAAATCTCCCCTCACCCATCCCCCATCTCCTCTGACTGCTGCTGCTGCTGCTGCTGCTGCTGCTGCTGTCTGCAGTTCTGCTTTCAGTTCTTTCTCCTTTGATTCATCAACGTGTTTAGAAGCCACTTCACATTGAAATGCAGTCATCGACGTGCTGTTAGAACAGTGGTTGTCTGATAATCTAGACATCTAAAAAGAAGTTCACTAGTCGTCCACATTTAAACCGGTGTAAAGAAGATGTTATATATATATAATGTTTCTGGAATAATATTTCTGCTGCATTAATGTGGATGTTTCATTTTACTGCTGTAGATGTTTAAAGTTAAAATGTGAACTCCTTTTGATACTGTTGGGTAGTTTAACATACAGCAATGCCTCATATTCTATACAATCATCATATGTTTTCATGAGCTCAAAAAAAACAGCTGTTTTCAGCTTTGTGACGATGCGTTTTCCAGCTAATCCGTATAAAGACGTATAAAAGAACACTTCATCCTTCAGTTTATCACAAACATTCAACATCAACACATATGTGTTTTTCACTGGACAGGAAGGGGATGAAAAACTGTAATCTGTCAAATAACTGAAACTGTCAGACAAATGTAGCCCCGTGTAAAGTACAACTAACTACCACTAAGATGTAGTGGAGTAGAAGTAGAAAGTATAGCACTCAATTTAAGTACAAGGACCTGAAATGTATAGTACAGTACTCAAGTAAAATGTACTTTGCTACATTCCAACACTGCTGGATTCTACATTCATCAAGTACGTTTGTTTAGTGACATTGCTGTCATCGTACCCACTCATCAGCTCTCACACAAAAAACAGAACAATCAAACACAGAGATAAGAGTGATTCTCTCTCTCTCTCTCACACACACACACACACACACACACACACACACACACACACACACACACACACACACACACACACACACACACAGTCCCAGGCTGTGTCAGAGTGACTCAGAGGTCCACAGTGGACAAACACTGACCTCCGTCCATTGTTTACAAAGAGATAGCGGGGGATGAACTGTGAGTCTCGACTGCTCTAACATCAGAAGGTTCAGTTTGAACGGAACAGAGCAACATGACGGGAGCTCCAACAACTTTTTATGTTTCTGTTGACAGAGACAGAGACAGAGAGGGAGTAACAAAAAACAAAACAAAAAACGTTTCCAAAAATACAGATAGCATTCAGCTCTCTGAAAAGGCAGAAATGAAGAAAGGGTGTGGACAGGGCATGACAAATAACATTTTCTGTTTGGCTTAAACTTTGTGGTGCGAGATTAAGATTGATGAATCCTCATCAAACAGGAGATACCGGAGAGGTGAACGTCGCCAAACACAGTTACGGCCTAAAGTCCACTTTGTACAGAGGTTAACTGGTTTAAAAAGCCATTACGTTCCAGTCCAGAGGTCAGATAAAGAGGCCCGCTCACAGGCAAAAAGAGACTCAACCACATTGGCTTCCAATCTGAATCCAGCCAGAGCTCCGACTGGCAGCAGCGGCTTCAGCTCTGATGGCTTTTTATTCAATAAAACAACAGACTAAGTGGCATTAAGTCTCCCAGACTCAAAACTGCCACCAGTATTTCAACACAGGACGAGGTTAGCTTCAGGTACTTCTATGTACTAGAAACATGAGGAAAATAGATAAATGAAGGAAGGCACAGGACTGTAAAGCTGCTAAAAGGATGTTACGGGAACCTTTGAAATGTCGCATTAAAATTAAATGCAAATTAGGCGCGTTTCCATCAACTGGTGTGGAGAGTAGAAGACGTAGAGGTGGTGAACCGGAAACAGAACAAGTCGGCTTGGCCCTCTAAACCGTCTACAGGAGGAACAAGGAGAGAATTTAAAACTTTTTTTGTAAAGGCAACTTGAGCCGGGGGTTCGCTGTCGCACTAAAAAGCTGAGTCAGCGGCCCGCCATGATTGAATAATGGATGAATATCTAACACTGACTTTTATAATGACACTGATAAGGAAACTGTTCACTGTGGATCAGTCAGCGGCTCATATGTGACCCCCACCAACTCTCTGCCGGTGTTTATCAACTATAGTATCAAGAATAACCAAAGTAAATGTACTGTACCTCCTCTATCTACTATATCCGCTGTTTACTTTGTAGTATTACTTCTTCTACTTGAGTAAAAGGTCTGTATACTTCTTCCACCGCCGGCCATGTGTGGATCAAAGTGTCTACAAGGCTAAAACACGCTTACGGTGATTATGTTCGCCGATGAGCGTGCATTAAATAATTGTGTTTTTAATGGGCTCTGTCGTACTGCTTTGATCCCATAATGATTGCATTGTTGGTGTGTATGTGAACATATAGCAGCCAAATTCAGTCCTTCAGACAGCAGAGGACACAGCTGCCCACATGTGGCATTACAAACACTCTCGTTTGCTTTTTGACCTGAGAACGCTGAAAGAGAGCAACAGCCAAGAATTCAACCTCCCATCCATCCACCCACCCACACACACACACACACACAGACACACACAGACACACACACACACACAAGATTTAGTCTTTTCCAGCTTGTTTCAGTGGTTTAATCACAGACAGCCTTGAGTCTCGTCAAAGGCTTACAATCAGAGAGTCAAATGCTTCAGAATCCTTTAAACAAACTTAGAAATCACAGCTTTCCTTCACCTCACAGAGTCATGCATCAATTTTCTCTTTTCTCGCTGTGGACGGTCGAGGCCGTGGATGAATCAGAAGCTTTCAAGGCTCTACAATACATTTTGAATGACACTGCTTCTAAAAACAATGAACTAACCGATAACAACACTTTTTAAAATACAATAAATGCACAAGAGTTTTGGGAGTTTGAACAGGCATTAGATCAGGTAACAGTCAGTATCTGCATCGGGTGTTCTTCAATCTTGAAGCTAAAACTCAGCGTGGGAGAATTCATTTTGCAGTAAAAGTATTTTTATTCCTGTCTAACTAGCATCATGTTTGACTGCAGTGTGTACTGTGTGTGTATGAACATGTATTTGTACTACACTTGGCAGATGTCTCAATTAACTTGAACAGTCTGTTCATCTAAATGAGACTCAGCCGATTTATTATTTCACTGAGAACTCCAAAGAAAAGTGACATTTGACCAGACTGCGGCAATCAGGATCTTTTACTATTCAGCTTATTTATACTAAATATTATCAACAAAGAAAATATGGTATATTATTATAGATGAAGCCACACAGCGAGCATCTTTACACTATTACTTAAGTAAAGTCTTGCACGCAGGACTTGTGTATTTGGATGAATATTAAACTACGAACCCATGTAAAGAAATAAACTATGTAATAAAAGTCTGTAGCTGCGTCCCATTTACAGTACTATATATACACGAGAAATCAGTGCACCTTTTCTGCACTGACAGTTTATTATAATAAACGTATATTTGCCACTATTCCAGTACAAGACACATATTCTTGAAGCTGTTTTGTAACTGCAGCACAGCTCCATCACAGGAGCTGAGCTGCGTTCCAAGATGGCGTCACATTCATTCCAATCAACGTTGCCCGCTGGACGCTGAAAACCTTTTTAAGGCTTCCTACATGTATTTGGGTCCACACCGCATGCTCATTAGAGTCCTCCGGACGACTTCCTGCTGACCCCACGCGCACATGAATGACGTGAAAACGTTTCAAATGTCTTTGGATCTAATTTAACTGGACATACAATTAAGATTGTCCAGTTCTTGTGACACTTAAATCATTTGACAGGCGTCTTTGTAGTTTCTGCCTCCCGTGGACTCGAAACACATTTCATTACATTGAGGAAAAGTGCGTTTCAAGCCCCATATTGGCTCCTTGTCACGTACAGAGGAATCAGAGAGTCTCTCGTTGTCCTTGGGAGGCAGAAACCACAGCACCGCTGACTCAAGCTTCTGTCTCAGACGAGGATTTCCTCACAATTTTGGATGCTGCTTGTTATACTTGATTGACACTCCACACGCCACATGCAGACAGCATTGTCTGGCAGTTAAACGGCAACATTGGAGGTTTAATTTGAGCCTTTACTTAGTCTCAGTAACATTCACGTTATTACGTATAGGAGTCTTGTTTAAAACGGGGCTAAATGTGGTCAATAGAATACCTGCTGTATGTTCTCTAAAGAGCATCAACGTGTCCACACAATAGATAAATCACGTCATTATCTCTGAATGCTTTCTCTTTCTGCATAAAGCGATGAGTTCTGTGACTCTGGTTGTAAATGTAAAATGTGTGAAAGCGAAGCTAAAAATAACAGCTGACTGACTTCTCTTTTCTGGCCAACTTGATCTCCCTCTTCTCCTTCTCCTCCTCTCCCTCCTGCCATGAAACTGAGAGTGCAGAGTGCAAATGATTCACACTCACACAGAGATAGAAAAAGAATTTAGAAAACGCTTCGAGGTTGCAAACTGCAACGCTCCCTTTTTGAACTCAGAACCTTTGACAGCCTGACACTCAGCCTGACTAAATGTGCACTTTAAGTGGACTGTTCATTTAACAAAAGCTGGCTTTTGGCTCAACCGGGTGTTGTACATTTTTCCTGACATTCACCTCCTGTGTTAAATGTATTAAAAAAAGCACCTTCACTCCCTCAGAGTTTGTGACATCTTCCTTTGTTTTCCACCAAAAGAAAAACCTTATTGAGCAATCTGTCTGTAATCACTGACACTCATCTTTATATGAAACATTCACATCTCTCCTCCTAATGGAGTCACAGTTAGCTCTGAAATAAGTCCAGTGACCAAAAAACGAACATTTTAATGACAGATTATTCATGTATCAAGCTAGAGATCATCACATTCACAGATTCCAGATTTTCCACTAAGAGGATATGCTACATTTCTTTGTTTCGTATCTCTGTAAACTGAATCTCTTTTGGGTTTGGACTGTTGGTCGAGTAAAACAAACAATTTAAAGACGCCATTTTGGGTTCTGGGAAAAAAATGGATTGATTTTTGATTGATTTATCTAGATGGATGGTTTAAAAGAAAGACCAATAGATAAATTGCTAATGAAACTAATATGTAATATGTAGCACAAGATGCACAGTGTTTTGCCACCAGTAGTGCTATGGAGTGAATATCAGACAGCTGGTGGAGTAACATTACAGCAATGCACCAGCTAAGATAAGGAAGAAGACTGCTAGTTCGCAAACATGGACATACAAAATGTTTTCAAATATGTAGTTTCGCAAATGTTTAAAGCGGAAGAAATGCATGTTTGTAAGGCCTCATAAATACACACAGATCATATCAATGTAATGCAATGAGAAGGGAGGAAAATATCATAAGAGAGTTTGTAGTCAGTGAGGAGAGCAGATCAGCAGGGAGATACTGATACTGTCCGTAAGTTCCACCAAAACAATTGAATGAATATTATCTTTATCTCCTTGGAGAAACAGCCCTTTGAAAACATCCAAATGCATTCCCCTAAATCAGAGCAGAGTTTAATCTGAGTGGAAACCCTCCCTGGTTACTCCCAGATGTAAAAGTGATATGAGAGAATCAGTTAAAAAGCAAAGTTGACAAGCTCTGGATTAAAAACAAATGTATCTTCAGTCCAGTTTTCTGCACCACCCAGCAGCTGCATCTGTACAGAGCCCCATATTGTACAATAAAGACCGATTATGCGTTGCATCAGGAGGGAGTTACCACCAAATCCACCTGGGGTGAGTCATCCTGACACTGAATTCATCGTCTCAGCTAAGTGTTTGTCTCTGTACTGAGGAGGACCCTCTGATAAATCTGCAGATCCAGGAGGAGACCGAGGACCCGGACCAGTTTGTTCTGCAGATTAGATTAGCCACAGGCATGTTTGTGGCAGGTCTCCAAGTGTTAAGAGCGTGTTTAGTGAGTAAATAAGGATTTATTTAGCCGATATTACAGTGAAAAGAACCAATCTTAAATATGTTGTCTTTTCAATTCATCCTAAAATCAATGCCAATTTACAGCGCGGTGTGGCGCGGTGTGGCCGCTGTTTTCTGTGTGGAAAGCTGAGAATACTAGGAAGGCAGAATCCGTTGAGTGACGTTTTCCTCCATATGACAAAGTGTCTTCTGGAGAAAATTTCAGATTGAGCCTTTAAAAAGTATCTCTGTGGGGCCTTAGGCGTGTCTGGTTTTGATTTGCTGGCTTCATCATGATTGGACTGCAGCGTAACGTCACCCTCCTCATTCCTCATCATGACGCTGACCTCGACCCGACACGCCCGCCGTCCAACCCAAAATCTCCCATTTCTCTGAGACATTTAATGAAGGTTACGACCCCATTATGGAGCTGTGGTGAGTCGCCAGCAAGAAGAGAAGATGGAGGTGATGGAGAAAGATAAGATGGAGAGAAGTAAGCCATACACGAGGACAGGAGGAAGAGAGAGGCTCTATCTGGTGTGCTAACGGCTAACAGGCTAGCCAACTGGCAACATGCTAGCGTGGGAACTTGTTATGTCAGTTAGCAAACGAACCACCGTCTCCCTAAATATAGATGTTAACTGCTAGAAGAGAGAGGGAAAGAAGACAAGGTAAATAGAGAAAAATAGATTTGAAAAGACTGGTCAATGATTAAAAGTGATAGAAAATAAGATAGGAAGAGGAGGCGGAGAAAGGGGAGGGAAGAGGAGCGACCGATCAATACAACGAGGAATATCCTCGATGCCTTATCTGTCAAAAATTTAGCATGGATTTTTTTCTCCATTGTCCCTTTCATGAGGTCAAACAACTGGGTCATCATTTCAGTTACGTAATTTTCATATCAATATAGTTAAAAAATAGGGTTTGTTACAACATGAAACAAAAATCTGAATCTTTCTAGACTTAAAAAAAACAAAATAAAGAAACAAAACTGGCCATGGAGCAGCCATTTTCTGACTGAACGTATGTTTGCTCATGCAAGTGCAGGAGCTATAAATGTAAAATGGACAGGAGATTAATTGTCCAGGGAGACGATGTCCAACTGTGTTTGACAAAGTAGCTATGACGAAGATAAGAGCCTGCTTTGCATGTTGTACTACTGACCCTGTACTATATTAATCTGAGGAGAGTGCAGGCGGTGCAGAGAGAGCAGAAAACATACTTCACATGCTTAAATACCTGCTAAGAGCAGAAAGAAAAACAGAAGTTAAATAAATTGTAAGCTTCTGGCTGATGTCCTCAACACCTACAAGAAGCCAAAAGGTTAAATTTGGAGCCGTCTGAACATACTTCCTGTTTGCCTCCTGACAGACTTGAGAAGAATCGGTTGTAAGAAATATGAAGCCGATTGGAAAACGTTGAGGATCCATTAATAATATGGTTTGTCTCTCACTGGCTCCAACAAGTCTAACAGCCAGACGAAACAATCAATGACAGGGGGCTGGGGGGTTTCAA
The DNA here is from genome assembly GCF_910591455.1 of Pholis gunnellus. Lineage (NCBI taxonomy): Eukaryota > Metazoa > Chordata > Actinopteri > Perciformes > Pholidae > Pholis > Pholis gunnellus. Next base: position 15,356,008 of record NC_136540.1, read on the forward strand.
TGTGAATCCAACAGGGAAGATTTTACTACACTACATTCACATACAGTGAACAGTACAGACAGATTATTTTTTTTAAACGTATGCGTGCATGTTTGATTTATGAAAGCACACAAATACAACACGCTCCAGCCTCCTGCAGCTAATAAAAACAACATGTGACTGGATTTGGGTCATGTTTCCTCATCATTTGATACTAGAGCTGTTACGAATTGCAGATTAATCAATTGGTCAATCAATGGTAAATTAATTAAAAATATCCCAAAGTCCCAGTTCTCAAAAGTAAGAATGTGATTCTTTTCTTTGTCATTGATAAAAAGGTACAATAATATCATATTTGTATGCTTTTGTACTGTTGGTCGAATAAAATATGCTATCTGGGCCAATGACATCCAATTTTCATCCATCCATTATCTTCCACTTATCCGCCGCCGGGGCAGCAGGCGTAGCAGGGTATTCCAGACGTCCCTTCCTGGGGGACTAAGAGTTGTTCCGAGGCAAGATGAGATGTATGATCTCTCAAGCGTGTTCTAGGTCTACCCCCGGGCCCCTTACCAGTTGGGAATGCCCAGAAAACCTCTTGGGGGAGGCGCCCAGAAGGCATCCCGATCAGATAGCCCAAACCACCTCAGCTGGCCCCTTTAGACGCAAAGGAGCAGCATCTCTACTCCTGAACCCCCTAACTTCTTAAGCTGAGCCCAGCAATCCAACAAGAGGAAGCTCATTTCGGCTGCTTGTAGCGGCGATCTCATTCTTTCGGTCACAACCCAAAAGGTCATGACCGTAGGTTAGCGAGGGAACCCATGGACTTGTAAATCGAGAGCTTTGCCTTCTGGCTCAGCTTTCTCTTCACAATGCGGTCCGGTACAACGCCCGCATCCCGCCAACGCCCGTCCATCTCCCGCTCCATTTTACTCTCACTCGTGAACAAGACCCCGAGATACTTGAACTCCCTCGCTTGGGGCAGTGATTCACTCCCAATCCGGAGGGTGCAATCCACCGTTTTCCATGAGAGAACCACGGCCCTGTAGTCTGACATTAATCAAAGAACATCTGCAAATGAAATCACATCCTCCAGCAAATTTACTATTGCACTTACAAAAGATACGCTTACTTTTGTTCCAGCTTCAGTACTCTTCGGCACTTAAATTATCCCCAAAGGTTTTCAGTTGAGATCTAGTGACCATGAAGGCCATAACTTGATGATAAATGAGTCACATTATCTTTTATCATCAAACCATTCAGTCAGCCCTTTTTTGGAAGATTTCTACAGTTATTCATTCAGGTTTTTCCTTTCCTTTGTTACCTGTCTAAGTAAATCCACCACCAAAGGACACCACGAGCCCAGAGTGCAAAGGTTACGTGGCCTGTAGCTGTTTTTTTCCAGCACTGTTTTGTTTTTCATTTGACCTCTTTGGTGCTTCGTTGAATGACCAACCTTGAACCCAGCCGTCAGTGTGAATAGAAAGCCTTTCAGCGGTAAATAAAAAATATGTATAAATGAATAGCCAAGCAGCAAAATGTGAGCAACGAGAGAAAATTCATAAAAAGAACAACTGCGTCAGACCTGACGGTTCTCTGTCTGAGAGCTGCAATTAATGAAACATGACTCAGGAGTCCACCGACCCTCCTGCTCGGCTCCTCTTACCAACAGTTTCTTCTTTTGTCAAGCTGCCAGAGGTGACTCGTCAGGTAATGGCCTCCCCAAACAGCTGGAGGGGGTCAAAGGGTTATATGACAGCGGCCTCGGGCCGATCAGCATTCCTGAACGTCTGCGGACTGTTTGATATTGGATAACCCTGAATCACTCACTGCCCTTTTTTCACAATGTCACCTTCACTACAGTCTGACATTTGTGGTTAGAGAGCCGATGGTCTTTTCTTCGTCCTTCAGGCACTGGATGAAATAATGAGAACACGCTGTAAACGTTGATCCCATCTTGTTACAGCTCTTAGATCTCCAAGCTGATATTCTGACTTTGAATACAGCAGCATTTCAAAGCAGGTTAGCAATAACACGCCTTCATACATTGAATATGAATATGCACATCGCTGTCCGTTAAACATAAATCAATTTGCAAAAAACCTAAAAACAAAGTTGTAGGACTGCTGAGTTAAGTCCTTTTCACCTGACTTGAAGTCCCTATGCAACCAAATGTTGATGTCCAAATGCTTCCTGCTGCCACAGGACATTGTTCACCACATGACATGAGGTCAAAAAGGGTAAACAAGCTCCTCTTGCAGAGAGCATATAGCTTGAGTGCCAGATGTGCTCTAAAAAACCTACAGAATGCAAATGTGATGATTACTTCTCTAGGAACTAGGAATGTCTGTACAAAATGTCATGATAATCCATCCCATAACTGTTGAGATATGTCAGTCTGGACCAAAGTGGTAGACCAACCAACAGTGCCATCCGTAGTGTCCGGCTGCTGCACTGCTAGTGGTTTAGATCAAATGATGTATAAGAACAAGTTACGGCAGGGTTTTGTGCACTCACATTTAAATACTTGTCGAATGAAAAGTACAGAGTATTTTCTCATTTAATTAAGAACTTTAGAGCAAAACAATCACATTTTGTAACACATTTGTGTTAGTATGCTTGTTATCATCAAGACGAAGTAATCGTGTACCACGACATATGATTTCATCACGATGTGATTTGATGGAAAAGCGATACATTCTCATATGGGATTCTCTCCCAGCCCCGAGAACTAGTTTTAATAAAGTCCTTCTCTGCATCGCTCTCCTCTGAGAGCTGAGACACAAGCTGCAGGATGGCAGGCTGTGAGATAAGGCCCGTCCACAGGGACACACATTATGTGAGGATGTAAATAATGAATAAACCTCTACAGCTTTGTGTTCCAGAAAATAAAAATAAAAACACACCTTCCTGATTGATTCCACTGCTGACACAAAAAGAGCAGGAGACACAAATCAAACCTTTACAAGATAAAGACGACGTAGCAGGTAATGATGATGAAGAGGACGCCGAAGAAGAAGAGGAAAAAGAAATTACAACAAGCCTAAAGGAATGTACACCGGATACTAAAAGACCACTCAATTTGTGGGGAATTGAATTTAAATCCAGTTCAGGCCAATAACTTCAGATTCTTTTCATCATAGTCTGCCGATTAAAATAGCGCAAAAGAATGTCATTTCAATTTAAGTGCTTGTTTTGTCCAACCAATAGTCCAAACCCCAGAAAGATTGGGTTTATGATAATAAGAGAAAAACAATCAGCAAAATCCAAACATTTTGAAGCTAGAATTATTTCAGTAACTACTGCAGTAGCCCGATGATAGAAATGAAATTTAGTTTATTGCTGCAATGGATGTCTACTTGAATTTTCTATTAATCTTCTCGATTATTTTCTCCTTGTATTGTTTGGTCTATAAAACAGTGAAAAGTATCCCTTTTCATTCAACTATCATTTTAAAGGCGACATGGAAGCTGCTAGGAGCATTAAACTGTTTTTGTTGCTGCCTCATGTACATCATCATTCTTTATAAGCTTTGCAGGAAGATAATTCTCAATGCAACCTTAAAAAGCTCCGATTGGTTGATTGTTTTTTACGTTAATGCGCACACAAACACCAGACCCATTTAAAGCGCTGAACAAATCAGAGACCGTGAAGCCGGACGACTACTGCCCTTTAAAAGGATCTTAGATGGATAGATGGGTGTATCATTATTAGGACAGAGGGGGGTGAAGGGTGTCCCGTGTTGTTTGGGGTCAGTGGCGTTTGGAAGTCTCTGCCTTTGTTCAAATCTCATCAAGTGTGAAAAACGGGGGCAGGCCTGAGGCCCTCCGCATCGTCTCTCTGCTGCACCAGATCATCCCACAGAACAAGCAAAGATTTGAGAGGAAAAACATTAACCTGTGGGTTGATTGTTGGCAGCTGTCACTCACATTAACAGGACGGGGTGACACGCAAACATTGCGATGCCAGAGCTTAAAGGAAGGAGAGTCTGAGCGGGGGGGGGGGGGGGGGGGCATAATTTCCTGTCTGGATCAACAACTGAACAAGCAGTTAACAATGACGTCTGTGGATCTTTTTTAGAGCTCAGTGCCACAATCAGTTGTGACACAATCTCAGGAAGAGATAGAAATTAGACTTTGTCAGTCGATGTCTGACTAACATCTCACATGATTGACTGTAGTCAGTAAACAACCCCAAAAAGCAGCTATGAGAGTGATACAGACGTGTTTCCAGAGGGCCAGGTATCCAACCGCAATACTTTGAGTACCGAGCGAAAAGTGTAAAACTTTACTTATTCTTTGATCAGACTTTGCCTCATTTAAAATCGTATATTAGGTAAATTGCAACAGCAATTGCCCTATTTTGTTACATCCAATGTTGGTATCACAAAAAAGGGGTTTCGTATTGTTAACAGTATTTTATATACTGGTGCTGGTATCCAAAGCTTTCACTATCCAGCATGATAAACCTCCCATTTTGCCTTGATTTGTTGTCATGACCATAAATGTGGTGTTGTAGCTTTCAAATGTATTTGTTCAATTCCCCGTATACAGAATGTTATTTCACTCCCGATCTCCAACTATAGGGGAGTGCATCCAAAATATTTGATACATTCGAATCCCCAAAGCATTGGGTATTGTATTAATGGTTTATTTACAGGGTTGCAACAGAAGATTATTTTCATTATCGTCCAAACCAGGAACAAAATGTGGAACCAAAACCTCCCCCAAAACCACGGAGGCTACAAACTGAAAGCAGAACCACTGCGTGCGTTTTCAAGTCAATCTGACCTCATTTAGACTAATGGCCGGCAACAGATGGCACAGGTTCACATTTCGTTGTTAAGATGGTGCCTCCCAACAACTCAAAACAGGATCTGTAATCTGAGCTGAAACACTGCCTGACCTGCAGTGATTTGGAAATTAGTGGCGACTATTGTGTACGGGCTGTGAATTCAATGACACCACTTAAATCAAACGCATCCTTTTAAAATAAAGAGATGACAACAAGTCACAATGTGAAAAGGGAATCTAAAAGATGAATGGCTGAATCTGCAGCTCAAGTCAACTCAGCCATACCTACAAAAAAATGGGTCCACCTATTTTCTCAAACCTAACTAAGTACTTTTATTACCGTATGCCGAGCGGAAAT